>NC_136072.1:1055411740-1056759333 GCF_964261635.1 Lissotriton helveticus | reverse complement strand
AAGGGTCCTTGGGTGCGCCTTGGGGCGGCCAGGCAGCATGTGCGTGATCGTCTGGCATTGAGTGCGCGGAGGACGCTGGGAGTTGTAGCGTAGTCGGGCGTCGTGGTGGTTGACCAGGGGTTCTAGCGCTGGGCGCGGTCATGTCGCGGACTGGCGCAGACTGGCTTGCCTTATGCGAGGCCGCTGCGCGGCCTCCATATGAGGGGAAGTGGGATGAGAGGAGCAGGTGGGAGCGGGGCGACGAATGTGAGTGTGGGGGGTGGAGCGGCGGGAAAACAGGCAAGGGGCACCAATTGGCGAAAAGACGAGAATCAAAATAGGCACAGAGAGAGTAGAGAGTGAGTTGGGCACAGAAAAAACAGAAGAGAACAGAATTATGCAGAGCAAAGCGGGTGCGGGCGGTGAGGCAGATGGGCAACAGCAATTAGGCACACGGAAGAAGCAATATGGGCACAGAGGGAACAATTAGGCACACAACACAGTTAAGGCAATTCAGGCAATACAATGTGAGTGCGGCGAGGAAGGCACAGTCAGGTGGAGCCGTGCAGCAGCGTGTGGCGTGACCTGCCTGCGAGCAGGGTCTGATTTAAACAAATTCATCCATAAATGGCATTTCCATTATTAATCCTTCTACTCAATACCAAATAAATTTGTTACACAAAGGTCTGGCCATTTGTCCTACTGCAACAAATAATTTTCCCAAGTTCATATATACCCGTACAAATGTGTACAATGAATTACTTTAAGGAGAGACCATGTGAAAGTAAATTGACAATCAATCAAATATCACTATTTTGACAGTACAGAAGAGCGGCATAAAAAGTATTCTACATACAATATACAATCATGATAGTTTAAAAATCTCAAAAAAAACCTTGAAATAAAATACAGCGTAATTAAAAAGATATAAAATTAATAAAAGGAATAATCATGAATCCAGTGATGAGATTTGCTTTCATATTTTAAGAGCACAAAATAAGAACGAGGCCGTACAATAACAAGTTAAAGGATCAGATAATGATTGTAAATAATAAATAGCAGGACGACATTGTCAAAAATTAAGAGTGCGCATAAGTGTGAGAATATATTTTTTCCTTTCCTCAGTGTAAAACCTGCACAAAATTAGCAAATGTAGTTTTGCATCGTGAATCCTTTTCTGGAATCACATGCTGTGCATTATTCCATGATCTAGTGGTTGGGTCTGGAATTCTTGTTTTTTTTTCTTGTTTTGGTCACTGTCGACCACCACTTAATGCAGGTACGTCCCCTGAGAGATGTCAGACGGTATCCTGGAAGTCAATGTGCGTGGTGGCCATCTTCAGATTATTTTTTCCGCCATTGGGTCTGGAAGCAACACGAGAAGCTCCGAAGAAAAGTTTTTGTTTGTCCCAGAAAAGACTTTAAAGGAGGACTAGCATCGTAGGATCATCGAAGAAACCAAACGATCAACGCCGCACACGAAGACAGTACAGGGCGTCCGTTTATACACCAAAGGACTAACCCGGTCCACAAATGGCGATGTAGGGGTCATGGCGAATACTCCTTTTCAAATTCTACCCCAAGAGCCGCCAAAAGTACGCACAGCGGCACGACGTATGCAATCTTCTTCGCTTTATACAAATGGATATTAAACATAATTCAGTACGGTTACTGCGTAGAGCTGGCTAAGCAACCTCCAAATAAAAGACCGAACAAGAAGATACTTTCCAAAGGAGAATTCGCTCAATTACTACAAGAGGTATGAGAACTTCAAAACAAAGATGCAATAGAGCAGGTACCACACAAGGAAAGGAACAAGAGTATTTACTCCATGTACTTTCTTATTCCAAAGGTGGATGGAACTTTACGCCCAATATTAGACCAAAGATTCCTAAAAAAATTCATGAAGACTTGGATACAAAATGACAACACTGCAAAGGTAGTACCTCCGCTGTAAACAGGAGACTAAATGGCAACCATAGACTTAAAGATGCATACTTGCACATTCCCACGAACAAAAGACACAAGGGTCTATTTAGATTTGTGGAGAACAAAACACACTACCAATTCAAGGTGCTAGCTTTCGGACTAAAATCTGCACCAAGAGCCTTCACAAAATGCCTAGCTGCAGTAGCCACTCATCTAAGACAAGGAATTCGTGTTTACCCGTACCTAGACGACTGGTTAGTAAAAGCAAGCCCCTACAATCTCTGCAAACCTATACAGCAGTTAATAGAAACACTAGTTCAACTCAGTTTCTCGATACACTGGGACAAATAGGCAACAGAATCAGAGCAACAAACTTTGTTGTCTTTGGACAGACAACACAATTTTAGGAAAGGTGTTCCCAAGCAAGAAGAGAACATTAGCATTGCTGAAGGAGACACATCTATACCACAGGGGGCAAGCTCGAACAGTGAGGACAGTGGGGAAACAGCTAGCAATGGATCTACACATGATCTAGGAATGGCTTCAAGAGCAGTGGTCACAGGCAACAGGGAGCTGGTAGTATCTAGTGGTTGTCACACACAGTTCAAGAGATGGCATGGTGGAGCAAAACAAACTTAGCACAGGGTAGACTTTTCACACATCCAACTTCAACAGTGACCATAACAGATGCTTCCCAGATAGGGGGGGGGGGGGGGCGCATTTGAAGAAACTCAACGAAAGGCTTGTGGATGCAACAGGATTCTGTCAAGCACATCAATTACCTGGAGTTAAAGATAGTGTTCCTAGCCTTGAAAGCCTTTCAGAACGAGCTCTAAGGGAAAAAGGTGTTAATACAAACAGAACACAATCACCATGTTTTACATAAACAAGCAAGGAGGGATACAGTCTTTAGCACACTCAACCCTAGCTCAACAATTGTGGAGATGGGCGAACCCAAAGAGGATAGACATTTTAGCAATACATCTGCCAGGAAAAGACAATGTAAAAGCAGACAGACCGAGCAGACAAACTCCAGCATCCCAGAAGTGGGAATTTAATCAATCAGAAGTCCACAAAATATTCAAGAAGTGGGGTACTCCACAAATTGACCTATTTGCAACTCCCCACAATGCAAACTGCCAACACTTCACATCCAGATAACCTTGCAAGCAGTCCCTAGGGAATGCTGTATGGATAGACAGGTCAGGGATATTTGCTTATGCTTTTCTACCACTACCCCTACTCTACAGGGTAATAGGCAAATGCAGAATCATCCACATGACTTTAATTCTCAAAGCACCACAGTGGGCCAGGTAGACGTTGTACTCCTAGATAATAGAGATAACTCAAGGGACAATGCTCAGGTTTCCAAGGACCTCTTAACAGTGCAAAACGGAAAGGTACTGCACCCATAACCAGAAAGCCTAAACCTGGCGGCATGGCTCCCGAGGACTTAGAATTTGCTCACCTCAAGCTACCAGAGAGTACAATGGCAGTGCGCCGAGAAGCTAAAAAACCAACAACAGGAAAATGTTACAGGAAAATCGAAAAGGTACTGTAGGAAGGTTGATCCCTGACTATGGTTGCCCCCAACTTTTTGCCTGGTGTTTTGCTGGTTTTCTGACTTAGTTGACCTGAGGCCCTGCTGTTCAGGACCTCAGGCCCACTGCTCTCTCTGTAAAATGGATTCCATGTACCTTAGGTACATATCTAAATTGGATACTGAGCCACCTTATCAGTCCCTGTACAGTGTACCTTAGGTACCCAGGGCATAGGTGTACCCAGGGCCTACCAGGGGCTGCAGCATGTATTATGCCACCCCTGGCTGGCCATCCAAATCAGACACAACTGGCTGCTTGACAGCTGGGGCAAGGTGGTGTAATCACCCTTTGCTTTAGATATAGTATACCTATATCTAACCCTAAAATGGACACACAGATCTCCTATCAGTCACTCCTATGGCAGGCCTTAACAATCCTGAAGGCAGAGTGCTTGGAATCGTGTGAGATGGTGCTCTAGCATGAGCTGAGCCTGTCTGCGGCTTTCGGGATCCATCCCTTAGCCGTTTCCATGATATCGCATACCATATACTCTTAAGTGCATTATAATCCTCACGGTTAAGTGCCAACTCTGGTATCGCTTTATCAAAACATGTCGAGTAAGGTGTCATACGAATTGGAATACTAACCCCTCGCCAATTCTGGCGACGGGGTTAGCATTCCACCCTTCTAGAGGGACACGACATGCATGTAACCTATAACCCGGTTAAAAGTCAGACAGAGCCTTAGCATCCACAAAATGGATGCTGCCACCGAGACACAAGTCTGCCCTCCTGCTGCTGGGAGTCCTCCCAGAGCAGGAGATAAGGACAAAGGGTTTCCTGCCAGGGGCGGTGCCAGCACCGTCCCAGACAGGGTTTTGTGTATTGTAGGTAGGCAGGGCTTTAGAGGAAGGTGACTGCACGTGGCACCCCGGTGCTCACTGTGCATAGGCTGGCTGGAACCAGTTCCAGGGACACTCCAGACCCTGTGCTGGGGAAAAGCCCGCCAAGGAAGTGGGTGTAACCACCCCCCTCCTGGTCCCACCCATAGGGCAGGACTTAGTCGCGTGCCAGCCCCCTTTTCCCAGATAAAGGTAGGGACTGGCCCCCTTCCAAATCAGATCATCTTTGGAATCAAGACACGACTTTCTGCGAAAGGACTTCAAGATTTCCTTCTTCAAGATTCTCCCTTGTGACTAAGGAGTAGTCACCCTGCATCCGCAGGCACCATCTAAGAACACTGCGGTCTGCTGCAAGTCCTTCCTCCGGAATCCGACTGCCCAGCTCGACGAGAACCGGCTTCCCTGGCACCTCTGACCTCTACCCGCCTCTACAGCCCAGCTGAGAACCGTGGGTGCGACGAGACCTCAAGGGACCGGCCATCTTCAAGACTGCACGACTTCTTTCCAGCAAGCCCGCCGAGTAATCTACTGGTGAGTGCTTTGGGGTCCGAGAAGCCCCGACTCTGAGCAGCTCCAGCTCCGAAGTGCAGCCCCCCAGCATCTCCACGATCTGCGTGGGGCCCTTCTGCTTTCCGCTGCTCACCGCGTTGTTTGGCTACTAGCCCGTTGGCTTGTGGCCTTCCTGACGACGCCCGACGACATTTCTGCTGCTGGTCTGGTTGCTCCAGACTGGCCCTTGCTCCCTTCCAGAAGAGGAGCACCCCGGACCCTCCTGGTCCACTCAAGACGCCATTTTGAGTCCACCGCGTGGGCTTGAATTAGCCAAGGCTTGTTGCCCAATCCTGGGTAACTTCGACGCCGACAACTTCATCCGTCGTGGGACAGCTCGCACCTCCATCCTGGTCGCCGACAACGCCTCCTGGTCCGAGAGACTGCAGAGCCCAGCAGCGCCCACTCACCTGACTGCGGTGACTTCGCCCGGTGCCATCCTGGTGCCCACTTAATCACTGGCTAGTGATTCAAGAACTTGGTCCCCTCTGCTTTCAGGTTTTCTTCTTCCTTGATCCAGGCTTGGATCCATCGAACTTTTCTTCACTGGTCGCCTGCCAGCAACTTCTTCCTTCCAGGCTCCTGGTCCGGCAACGAGATCCCAGACGTCTTTTCAGACCTATGCAGCTGCAGCCCCTGGGCTAGGTAACTTCGGCACTCCGGTGTCCCAGCATAGCCTCACTATCCAAGGGTCAGGATCCACTGTCGTTTTCTCCCTACCAGGTCGGGTTCGCCCGTGAACACTAACTTTGTGAATTCTAGCTTCCATAGACTTTGTCCCGCATCCCGCGTGAGAGTGCACACTCTGCACCCGAGTCCCCTGGGCCTCCTAGTAGTAATCTAACAATTCCCTAGTCAAGTCCTAGCGATTCCAAAGCCTATTAGAACTGTTACTTACCTGCTAGTAATTCGCATTCCACTTTTAAAGTATATGGTTTTTCGTGCCCCTCGGGCATTTGTGTATAACGTGCTAACTTAAAGTATTTTCGTAAGAGTTTTGTTGTGTGCTTAGCTCCCTGCCTCATAAAGAGCCAGGGTAGTCTTGTTATAAATAAATACACTGTTTATTTTCATAACAACTTGTGTGGTGTCCTTTCACTGGGTGTTCAAGGGGTAATGTGATGGTAAAACAGCTGGCTTAACACGCCCTCTAGAGTCTTAGCCTTAGACTGCTCGTATCCATGCTACTAGGATAGCTGGTCTATAAGGTTGACTTACAACCAATCATCAATAAGGGTTGTTTGGACTGATATATAGTGATCACTAGAATAGTGAGCACTGCACATCAGGCCAACTTCTCACATTGGTGAGCAGCGGTTGGGATTTGAGCTTGCTGTTGTTTTACCACACATGCCCTAAGAATATCTTGTGAAAGATCACATAAGTACTAAAGGTACATATAACTTAGCTTAGAATACTCTGAGTTCTACTGAACCAGCTTTTGTAGCTCCTAGGGCCTAGCACACCCTAAACTACAACTCTAGCAAGGGATCAGTAGGCAAACATATAGTGTAGGTAAGTGCACCACTTACACCTCACTAGAAAAGCATGTCGACTCAGGGGGACTCTACTGAGACTCCCCTGGTCAGTGTTGACCCTCCACAGGTCACTTCAAGATATGCAGCTCTCAGTTTCCATGAGATGAGACAGATCTGTGTCTCCAGAAAACTGAAGCAGGGGTCTAACCCCACCACTTCCTTTCTGATAGGTCTCTTAGAGACATATGATGCCAGAAAGCTTTCTCAGTTACATGAGAACATGGCAGCCTTAGAGGGAACCTCTGGGGATCCAGACCTCCCCAACACTGATACTGCAGTGGAGGAGGAGGATCAAGAGGAACTCTCTGGGGATGAGGTAGACAAAGGTCTTGAGGTAGTCAGAAGGCTAACTAGGACCAACTTAGACCTACTTGGGGAAGGATCTGGGGGACCCCCAGTACTGACCCGAATGAGGCCTAACCTTGGAGTTAGGAGAGATAGATCTCTTTCTAGGGACTCCAATAGGTCTCTGCACTCTAATGCCTCTTCCCAGAGGAGAAGGAGCTCTCCCCAGTGGAGATGGACTTCCCCTCAGAGAAGAGAGCATGAAGCAAGGATGAGACAAGCCAAACTGAGGATTGAAAGGGAAGAACTTGCCCTGGCCAAAGAGAAGCTTGCCTTTGCTAGAGAGCAGCAGATGTGTTGGGTTAGCTCCCACTGGTGGCAGCAATCTCCCAAGAGATAGAGAGAAGGGTTTAGATACTAAACACCTGACTAAAATAGTGCCCCCCTTTAAGCAAGGGGATGATATCCAGAAATGGATGGCTGCTCTGGAGAGGGCCTGCACTGTGCAGTGCATTCCCCAGAGTCAGTGGGCAGCTATACTGTGGCTCTCCTTTGATGGTAAAGGTAGAGATAAGCTCCTCACTACAAGAGTGGAGGATGCTAACAATTACCAGGTCCTGAAAAATGCACTGGTTGATGGGTTTGGCTTAACCACTGAGCAGTACAGGTTGCTGTTCAGAGACACCCAGAAAACTCAGTCTCAGGACTGGTCAGACTTTGTTGATTGTGCCACTAAGGCTTTGGAAGGCTGGCTACTGGGTAGTAAGGTTACTGATTTCAAGGGATTGTATAATCTAATTATGAGAGAGCAAGTCTTAAATAATTGTCAGAACCAGTTATTACACCAGCACCTGGTAGACTCTGATCTGACCTCTCCACAAGAATTGGGTAAGAGGGCAGACAAATGGGTCAGAACCAGGATTAGGCCCAAGAACCAAGGTGGTGACCAGAAAAAGGAATCAACCAAGCCTCAAGAGAAGGGTGGGAATAAATCTTCAGATCAAACCACATCAGGGCCCCAAAAATCCTCTGAGGGGGGTGGGTCCCAGAATCCTTCCAACAACCAGAAGAAACCTTATTGTTATCCCTGTAAACAGGTGGGTCATTTAAAAACTGACAGCAGTTGCCCAAAGAATAACAATAAGGAAAACATACCCCCAAGTAACATTCCCAAACCTCCTGTTACTACTAGTAGTAATCCCCCAGGTGGTGGGAGTGCCCCCAAGAATTTGGGTGCATTTACTTTGGGAGTTCCTGGGGACTCTGGCCTAACCAGGTCCCCAAACTTAGATACTCTTGTCTGTGAGACTGGCATGGGGTTTGCCAACTTCACAACTTGTCCCAACACTTTGGGCAAGTACAGACAGGAGCCCCTCATCAATGGTATAAAAGTTGAGGCCTATAGAGATACAGGGGCTAGCATCACCATGGTGACTGAGAGTCTAGTCCCCTCAAGGCAACTTTTACCTGGTGCCACATACCAGGTGACCAATATTGATGGAGTACAGAGAGATCATCCCATGGCAGTGGTCAATCTCAGCTGGGGAGGTGTCACTGGCCACAAGAGTGGCAGTGTCACCAAACTTGCCTGTAGATTGCCTACTGGGGAATGATTTAGAGCTCTCAGCCTGGGCTGAAGTAGAGCAAGAAACCCATTCTAGAATGGTTAACATCCATGGTAAGGGTAGTGGGGCAGTGGTAGCCACAGCCCCAGTCCAAGATATCCTCCCTGAACAGGTCAGGAGGGTTGTGCCAGTCACAACCCAATCTCAGACAACTTCCTTCCCAGAACAGGTTGTCAAGGCTGTCATGGTAACAGCCCACACCCAAACTGAGCCCCCTCCTGAAAAGGTTGGGAGAGTTGTGATGGCCACAGCTCAAACTCAGACAGATGACAGTGTTGTGAAGCCTGAAACTATGGATCACTCCACTCAGACAGAGAGTATTGAGGAGGAAGAGAAATCTCCCTCCCACCAGACTTTAGGAAAGGATCAGCCTCCTCAGGGAACTGATCTGACCCCTTGTGAAGAAACTGCCACAGAGGTAGTCAGGCCTAGCCTGGCAGAACCCCTGATGTCAGTGGACCCTTCCAAGATGGGACCCAGTCTGGAGCAGGTAACCTGCCCCTCTCTACCCTGCCTCAGTCAGCCCAGGGCTGTAGAGGTCAGGGAGGCCAGTGTTGGACCCCAAAGGGCCCCCTGTCCAAAAGAATTTCCCAATCAGCAGATTAAGGGCACTGAAGCTAGTAGTCCTAGCCAAGTGAAAATAAAACATACTCCTGAGGGATCCCCCTTAAAATTAGTTAGGGACCTCCCACAGATGGACACTGTTGGGCACAGCCAAACTTGGGACCTGAGGGCCCCAGACCTGACCTGTCCCTCCAGTAAGCCAAACAGAGGGACCCAACCTCCAGCTGTAGGTAGCCAGAGGTTGACCCTGAGAGCCCAAAACAACTCAGTCTTGGAAAGAAAGGCCTATATGGTGGAAAATGATTGGAGGAAGCTGAGCCCAAAATTAGTGGAGCCTCACTTCAGTACTCCATTTCAGCACCAGCCTTTTTCTTTGACAAAACACACCACAGGTAGAGATTCCCTATGGTGGAGACCCTCAGACACCCTTAGGGTGAGGGATTGCTTAGTGGACCATGACATAGGGGGTAACCATGCCAGTGCTGGTACTTCCTTAAATGGCCACTTAGGCAATATAGGCTTACCTGGACAAGGATAGCCTTATCTCCTTTCGTTTGGGGGGGGGTTATGTAGGAAGGTTGATCCCTGACTATGGTTGCCCCCAACTTTTTGCCTGGTGTTTTGCTGGTTTTCTGACTTAGTTGACCTGAGGCCCTGCTGTTCAGGACCTCAGGCCCACTGCTCTCTCTGTAAAATGGATTCCATGTACCTTAGGTACATATCTAAATTGGATACTGAGCCACCTTATCAGTCCCTGTACAGTGTAACTTAGGTACCCAGGGCATAGGTGTACCCAGGGCCTACCAGGGGCTGCAGCATGTATTATGCCACCCCTGGCTGGCCATCCAAATCTGTCACAACTGGCTGCTTGACAGCTGGGGCAAGGTGGTGTAATCACCCTTTGCTTTAGATATAGTATACCTATATCTAACCCTAAAATGGACACACAGATCTCCTATCAGTCACTCCTATGGCAGGCCTTAACAATCCTGAAGGCAGAGTGCTTGGAATCGTGTGAGATGGTGCTCTAGCATGAGCTGAGCCTGTCTGCGGCTTTCGGGATCCATCCCTTAGCCGTTTCCATGATATCGCATACCATATACTCTTAAGTGCATTATAATCCTCGCGGTTATGTGCCAACTCTGGTATCGCTTTATCAAAACATGTCGAGTAAGGTGTCATACGAATTGGAATACTAACCCCTCGCCAATTCTGGCGACGGGGTTAGCATTCCACCCTTCTAGAGGGACACGACATGCATGTAACCTATAACCCGGTTAAAAGTCAGACAGAGCCTTAGCATCCACAAAATGGATGCTGCCACCGAGACACAAGTCTGCCCTCCTGCTGCTGGGAGTCCTCCCAGAGCAGGAGATAAGGACAAAGGGTTTCCTGCCAGGGGCGGTGCCAGCACCGTCCCAGACAGGGTTTTGTGTATTGTAGGTAGGCAGGGCTTTAGAGGAAGGTGACTGCACGTGGCACCCCGGTGCTCACTGTGCATAGGCTGGCTGGAACCAGTTCCAGGGACACTCCAGACCCTGTGCTGGGGAAAAGCCCGCCAAGGAAGTGGGTGTAACCACCCCCCTCCTGGTCCCACCCATAGGGCAGGACTTAGTCGCGTGCCAGCCCCCTTTTCCCAGATAAAGGTAGGGACTGGCCCCCTTCCAAATCAGATCATCTTTGGAATCAAGACACGACTTTCTGCGAAAGGACTTCAAGATTTCCTTCTTCAAGATTCTCCCTTGTGACTAAGGAGTAGTCACCCTGCATCCGCAGGCACCATCTAAGAACACTGCGGTCTGCTGCAAGTCCTTCCTCCGGAATCCGACTGCCCAGCTCGACGAGAACCGGCTTCCCTGGCACCTCTGACCTCTACCCGCCTCTACAGCCCAGCTGAGAACCGTGGGTGCGACGAGACCTCAAGGGACCGGCCATCTTCAAGACTGCACGACTTCTTTCCAGCAAGCCCGCCGAGTAATCTACTGGTGAGTGCTTTGGGGTCCGAGAAGCCCCGACTCTGAGCAGCTCCAGCTCCGAAGTGCAGCCCCCCAGCATCTCCACGATCTGCGTGGGGCCCTTCTGCTTTCCGCTGCTCACCGCGTTGTTTGGCTACTAGCCCGTTGGCTTGTGGCCTTCCTGACGACGCCCGACGACATTTCTGCTGCTGGTCTGGTTGCTCCAGACTGGCCCTTGCTCCCTTCCAGAAGAGGAGCACCCCGGACCCTCCTGGTCCACTCAAGACGCCATTTTGAGTCCACCGCGTGGGCTTGAGTTAGCCAAGGCTTGTTGCCCAATCCTGGGTAACTTCGACGCCGACAACTTCATCCGTCGTGGGACAGCTCGCACCTCCATCCTGGTCGCCGACAACGCCTCCTGGTCCGAGAGACTGCAGAGCCCAGCAGCGCCCACTCACCTGACTGCGGTGACTTCGCCCGGTGCCATCCTGGTGCCCACTTAATCACTGGCTAGTGATTCAAGAACTTGGTCCCCTCTGCTTTCAGGTTTTCTTCTTCCTTGATCCAGGCTTGGATCCATCGAACTTTTCTTCACTGGTCGCCTGCCAGCAACTTCTTCCTTCCAGGCTCCTGGTCCGGCAACGAGATCCCCGACGTCTTTTCAGACCTATGCAGCTGCAGCCCCTGGGCTAGGTAACTTCGGCACTCCGGTGTCCCAGCATAGCCTCACTATCCAAGGGTCAGGATCCACTGTCGTTTTCTCCCTACCAGGTCGGGTTAGCCCGTGAACACTAACTTTGTGAATTCTAGCTTCCATAGACTTTGTCCCGCATCCCGCGTGAGAGTGCACACTCTGCACCCGAGTCCCCTGGGCCTCCTAGTAGTAATCTAACAATTCCCTAGTCAAGTCCTAGCGATTCCAAAGCCTATTAGAACTGTTACTTACCTGCTAGTAATTCGCATTCCACTTTTAAAGTATATGGTTTTTCGTGCCCCTCGGGCATTTGTGTATAACGTGCTAACTTAAAGTATTTTCGTAAGAGTTTTGTTGTGTGCTTAGCTCCCTGCCTCATAAAGAGCCAGGGTAGTCTTGTTATAAATAAATACACTGTTTATTTTCATAACAACTTGTGTGGTGTCCTTTCACTGGGTGTTCAAGGGGTAATGTGATGGTAAAACAGCTGGCTTAACACGCCCTCTAGAGTCTTAGCCTTAGACTGCTCGTATCCATGCTACTAGGATAGCTGGTCTATAAGGTTGACTTACAACCAATCATCAATAAGGGTTGTTTGGACTGATATATAGTGATCACTAGAATAGTGAGCACTGCACATCAGGCCAACTTCTCACAGGTACTCTCAATGGTGCCTTAAAGAACATCTTTCAAAAAAGATCACAAGGGAAACAACAGTTCTAAAATACTTAAAGCATTTACTACACAATAAACTAAGCTACACATCTATAAGGGTGCACGTAGCAGCAATTTGATGCGTATACAAGAGGAGTAATAAGGGAAAGGTTTTTCATGTCCCATGTAGTCAAAAGGTTCCTAGAAGGAGCAAAAAGAATAGCACCTCCAAAGAGGATTCCAGCACCTACATAGAACCTCAATATAGAGCTTGCACAGCTAATGAAAGCCCCATTCAAACCACTACACAAAGCAACGCTGTAAATGCTCACACTAAAAACAGCGTTTTTAGTAGCAATTACATTGCTGCATAGAGTAAGTGAATTACAAGCACTAACACTACAAGAGCCCTACTTCCAAATACATAATGACCGAATTGTCATGAGAACAGATCCACACTTTATGCCTAAGGTGGTATTAAAGTTCACATAAACAAAACTATACTAATTCCAAGCTTCTTTCAGAAACCAAAGTCTCCAGCAGAAAAAGCATTTCCCACTCTTGACACCAGAAAGGCAGTCCTGTATTACATGGAAAATACCAAGGAATAAAGGAAAACAAAACAATTCTTTGTAGCTTTTGCCAGTAGTTTTCTCGGACGACCAGTGACCAAAAACACCATTGCAAGATGGATATCACAAACCATACATTTATGCCACAAACAAGCAGGTCAAACATTACAATGAGTCCCACGGGCTCACTCAACAAGGAAGAAAGGAGCAACAGTCACTTTTCTAGCAAATACTCCCATCCAAGACATTTGCCTAGCTGCAACATGGTCTTCAGTGCACACGTTCACTAAGTATTGCTATGTGGACATATTCAAAAGAATAAGGAGAGACCAGTAGGCCAAAAGGTCTTACAACATATTTTCACAAACCAGCGGTACTCTTCCACCCAACCACCACAAAACTAGCAAACCTCTACAAAGTCTATGCAAAGCATATGAATCAAGAAAAGATTCACGCTGCAAAACGTATAGTTTCTTACCTGTCGGTGTCGTTTTTCAGCTTGAAGAATTTTCTGGATTCATTAGCCAACCCACGCTCCTCCACCAGAAAGATGACACAGGAGGAAATGGGGGAAAAAAAAGATTGACGATTGCAACCAAAGGTGAGAGCTTTCGGAGGAAGCACATTGACGTCACAGAAAAACACCAAATGGTGGTATGTCGATGCCCACCAACAACAACAAAACAAGCATTGGCATAGCCACTAGGTCTCGCCTCTGGGACCTTTTAAGTTTTTATCCAGGCAGCACATTATCTATTATATTAGCCATTCAATATATTCAATTTTGGGGTAAATCAATGGCAGAAGACAATTCACATGCTGTCAAAAAAGCCATCAAATAAATGAATATGCAAACACATTAGTAATAATGATTGTTTTGTCAGAAATTGATTGATACCTTGATTAACACCTTCGCCGCTCAGCACATTCATGCATTCATGACGAGCTGGGCTCGTCATGAGCGTGTGAGCGCCCTGCTTCATGACGAGCCCAGCTCGTCATGAGCGTGGAAGGGGTTAACTGCAAGAAGGCATCGGACCAGGTGTTTGCTATGTGCTGATTTGCTTCTTTGTTCGTTCAACCCCACGCTTCATGCAAAGCACAGACATACCCAGTTGGAGCAATGCTGTATTCGAGTATGGACTTGAAGCTCCACCCACTCTCCACCCATATTTTTCGTTGACTTGCTTCATTGTCATTTGTAAATGCTGCCTTCGGATTCATTAATAGGCTTGTTAGTCCCTCCTTAATACCTCTTTGTCTTCATTTATAACCTCCCATGAGGGCTGGCCCTTTTACTTTGGATTTAATCAGTAAGCACTATTTTCTTTAATGAGTTTCTCCTACTGGAGGCACAACATGCTCGTCTGTGTGTTCAATGTCCCTCTACATAGTACGCACATGGCATAGCTGAAGGCCATACTACATACATGCACCATGCCCATAGGCTGTGCCCTCTGTGTGTTCCATTGTATGTAGTGGACATCGCACTTGCACCTACATTGTGATATGTGCTATGTATGTTGCACACACAAGGCATGGCTTATAGCCATGCCCTATGCATGGTACATCCATGTCATACAGTTGTTGTATATCAGATGTCACTGTAGGAAGCGCAATGCCGAAGGCATGCCTCGTGCTACATTCCGCTGTACTGTGTATCTACATATGTAGTGCGCCATATGGAGGCCACCGCTGCATACAAAGTTGTGTATAGCCCGTGATTCTGCCTGCGTGCAGTGGCGAAGGGTATGACCAAAGGCCAGGCTTTGCGGCCTTGCTCGCAGGTGTATGCCCGTGTAAGCCCTCCATACTCTGCGCACTATGCGGTCATGCTTTTTGGGTTCTAAATCCTTGGATGAAGAAGGGAGACTGGCGGGAGGTGACCCAAGTTATCAGTGGAACACTTGTCTGGTTGGCACGCAGGGGGTAGTAGTTGGTACCGGTGACTGGCATGTGATGTCGGTGAAGGGGCAGTGCAGCCCACTAAAATATGTGAGGGGTCGGTTTCACTCGCAGTGGCAGGCCTCAAGGAACCTTCAGGGCCCAATTTTCACATGGGCTTCCTGGCTCAGCTTGCTGCTTGTGGGGTTCCCAGGCAAACCAGCCTCGCCAAACCCAGCTTCCGGGGTAGGTGACACGGAGTTTGAGAACCTACCCCGGACCTATAAATAATTCACTGACTTGTTCTTTGTCTGTGCCAAGTTCAAAGCTGCGGCCCATGCGAGTGGGAGGTCCCCGCATTCTTGGAACTGCTGTCAGTGGGTCCCAGAAGGGAGGGGGTGCACATACATGGCTTTAACTCAATTTTAGAAGAGGAGTCTGCGGAGCAGCTGCTGGTACAAATACTTCCAGAGCCGAGAGGGTTGAGCACGCCCAGCTGGAAGAGAGAGCACAGAGAAGGCCCAGAAACGTGCATTCCACTGCGGGGATGGGGGTGTATAGGCTGCAGACGAAAGCAACAAGTCCAAAATCACAGGAGGGGTACGAAAACAAAGGGAGGGGTGAAAACAGGGGAAAAGGGGGTGAATTCAGAGGGTATAGAGGTGCAAAAAAGAGAGTTAAGGGCGCCGCTGCATATGGAGGAATGGGGTGAAAACGGGGAAGGGCCACAAACTGAGGGAAACATTGAATACAGAGAACAGAGTAAAAACAGGAGAAACAAGAGGGCCAAAATGGTGGGAAATCAGTGACAGAGGAAATAATCTCAACACAAAATCCAAAAGGACACAGAGGGAGAAGGTGCATGTTAACTCGAAGAGAACAGGATGTGGAAATCCAAAGAAAGACTGAAAGCTGATGGTAAAGATTGAAACGCGGAGAAGTGGCTGAAGAGACAAGTAGCACATAACTTTGGAATCAAACTCACACGACAGGAACCCAGAAGGGAAACCTCAAAGACGCCGAATACGGCAGAAGAAAACAAGCGCGCGCGGCCACGCTAATTAACAAGCGGTCTTCACTTTTCAACTGCTTGTGGCGGCACCCACCTTGCGGGAGCGAGCAGCTTGCGCACCGCTGCTCGCTCCCGGAAGGTGGATGCCACCACAATTGCGAGTGCTTGAAAAGTGAAGACCGATTGCTAAAGGCCCTCTCCTAGAACAGTGCATTCGCGCTGCCTAGGCGACACCTGAATAGAGAAAAAATACTACAATTCCGAACCCAATCACTAGATGGCGGAATAATGCACAGGATGTAAATCCAGATAATTCTTCAAGCTGCAAAACTACACCGACAGGTAAAATATACGTTTTGTTTTAGATTCTGTATATAGAGATAGATCACTATATGATATATCAAACAACTTTACAAATAATATATCTGTATGTGTTTCTGCTTTTATAAGTTACTGTGTGAGACAGTACATACACAACATTCTAGGCTGTACAAAAGGGTAAAGTGACATGTGTTGATATAGTTGTATGTTTCTTAGCGTTTGCAGTTTGTTACAGGGACGCAAAGCTTACTTTTTGCTAGCTGACCTTCTCAAGCTTAAGAAATTGAGGGGAGCCTATTTCTATAAAACCTGTTTCGATATTCCTTTCTTGTACAGAGAGGAATATTGGATATTATCATTTGCCTTTCCTTTCAGCTAATCATGCCTTAGTATTTTTATTAGCCGAAACTGAGGGCTTTTTTTTACTTGGTGACTAAAAGATATTAAACAGAATACCCTTTTCTTCCCAGTACTTTACCTTTAAAAATGTGCTATAAGTAAGGGGAGGATTCTTCATAGCAATATTTAGTTGAAACCCCACCCCCCTTTCTTTAACCCGTTCCGTGCTCCCGTCAGCCGTCGGGAGCACTCCCTCCCTGGTGCTGCGAACGACCGTTGGCCGTCGCAGCCCCGCCCACCCTTCAGAATGCAGGCGTGAATACTCGATTTAGCAATCTTCCCAAAATGTCTTAGTTCTTTATATTTTTTTAGAATCTAAGAAAAGATTTGAAATGGGATCTCTGCATCTATTGGACTTGTCAACGGTTGGAATTATTTGAGGTATTGCCCTTCATGAACACTCAGTTAGTTTTTTCACAATTGACTAGGGATGCACTATACTTCTTTAGAATTCTCTCGGGGTGTTTGGTCTTCGGTGTTTGCTTTTATCCACAGAGCAGTGGATAGAAATTTATCACACATGCATGAGCTTCATACTTCTACCATTAACTAAGGCTACTTTTTTTCCCCATTACGTTATGCTTACTGTGAGAAAGTGGCTCTATATATACTGGACCAGAATAAGGTACAGTGTGTATAGAGTCCACAAACCCCAGAGGTATAACCGAGGTTAAAGCCATGTGTGACCTTACTCTCTAAAGTGGTAGCTTGGTCGAGCAGTAAGGCAGTACCAGAGGACCGTGTGAAGCATTTGTTGCACACACTGTCAGCAAAAGGTTTCACACACAAATTTAAAGACTGAACTCCAGGCCAATTGTTTTTATATCAAGAGATATAGTTGTTTTATTTCTAGAACCAACAGGTATCAAAATGTACTGTTCTTCATATGAGAGGTCTCAGATGAGTACTTTGCAGAAAGGCAATTAACTTGGTAAATACAATAGGTACAGGGGTTGCAGTAGGCAACACCATTCTACACACAATTTAGCATTGAGCTCAATGGATTTCCTTATATAAACACAGTTGATTACTTTGTAGATTACGTTGGTAATTCCAGGACTGGCTCCTAGGTTCAGTCCTGGGGTGTAAGCTGAAAACAGTTTAGCAAAAACGTTTTAGGTATTGTAGTGATTTTTCAGGAATAAAAAGCTATTTTAAAAGTTCACACTTGGAAACTTTTCAACAGAAGTCTGGCAATGTTATCCAATGGAAGAAAATTCAGGTTGCAGGTAAAGTACGATCTCGTTACTTTTGTAATCCAGTACTGGGCTCCTGGGGCCAGCACTGAGGTCTCAACTTAAAATAGACAAGTTACTACGTTTCAGTATTTCGGATGATTTTTAAAGAATATTTCTAGTTTTCAAAAGTAGACACTTGGAAGACATTTCATAGAAAAGCAGACAATGGATTCCTATGGAGAAAATACAAGTTACTAGTAAACCCGCTAGGGATTTCTTATGCGTTTCCGTACTGGGCTACAGGGTACAGTACTGGTTCCTCTCCTGCTCACAGGTGAGTATTTCGGAATTCGGATGATTTTGTATGAATATTTTACGTTTTTAAAAGTAGACACTTAGAAGATTTTTCGAGTTAAACCAGTCAATGTTATTCAATGGCGGGTAAGTGAGTTACCGGTTTCCTGGTGAGTACTCGACTGGTGAAGTTGTGGTTCTGGGCATAGACTCAGGGGTCCCCCAGTGTCCGGTAGGTACAGTTGGTTCACCCTCAGCGGCGCAGGGGCGGCCGGGTGCAGAGCTAGTTGGGCCCAATATTATCCAATGGGGGACCGGGGGCTCCGGTTGGTGGCTGCTGGCTAGCAGGCCAAGTGGCTGTGGGAACTGGGCTCCTGGTCACTTGCTTAGGGCAAACGGGGAAGTAGGATAGGGTACAGGTTGCACTGCCAGGGGCACTCAGGCGGCTGGGTGCAGGGTGCTTTTGAGCCGTCCATCTGGCACTCGGTGTTATTCAATGAGGAACTTGAAAAGGGAACAAAGGCTGCAGGCTCGGGGACGGAGTATCTTCTGGAGCGACCAACACTTTGAGGGGTACGTTTGTATCTTGGAAGGTAGGTAGGCACCCAGGAGTTGGGCACAGGGGGCCGTGGAGCACCGAGTGCAGGTGTCTTTTGAGGTCGGGAAATCATACGCCCTGCTGGTCGTGGTCGGAGGGGTCCTTTGTCCTGAGGCTGCAGGTGTCGTCGGGTTCATCGAGGAGGGTCTTTGGGTCACAGGACTTTGGGTCCCAGTCGCTGGGGGGACGTCCTCGTGGTCCTGGATCTCTCGGGCACGGGCCGGGCTCGGCGGGTGCAGAGTGGGTTGGTCCGGAGGTTCCTGGCTGGCACCAGGGCTGCTGGTGCAAGTCCCAGGCTTTAAGAGGGTCAAGGCAGGTCCTCTGGGTGTCACAAGGTTGATGTCCGCAGTAGTCACCGGGATTAGGCAGGAGCAGGTTCCAGGATCGACAGGCCGGTAGGGCTGGGGTCAAGTCAGTTGGTGTCGTCCTGTTAGCAGCTGCACGGCAGTTCTTCTTCCTCTTGATCTTCTTTCTTCTTTTCTTATCGGGATCTGAGGAAGGAAGGTTCAGGGATCCCCTAAATACCGAATTTAGTTGCGTTACAGGTAGGGCAATGGCAGGGACCAATAGGTCCCTGTCCTGGGGTGGGTACACCAACTAGCCTGCTCCTCTTCTTTGGGAGGGGGGCAGGAACCTAGCTGTGATTGTGCAGGGATCCCCATCTTCAAGATGGGCAGAGCCCAGCGTCGTGCTTCACCTAGTCTCCCCCACCTGAGAAGTGGGGTTGGTATAGGCTAGCACACCCCCCTTCCTGACATAGTTTTTCCCCGACAGTCTTCCCGCCAGAGTGGGGGTCAGAACTGGTGGGGGCCTTTAAAGCTTCCCCCTGCCCATACTGGGGGAGGAGACCTAGCCTCTCGCCCAGGATGTGCATTGTTGCAGGCCCAGGAGAGACGGTGGCTCTCCACCCAGGGGTCCAGCAACATGTCTGCTGTGTGGCAGCTGGGAGAAAGTGCCATCTTTCTTGCCTTGGTATGCTCCCATTTTTTTTCTGAACTGCTGATGTGCTTTGACTGAGTGTGCCCTGGGTTACTACCAACCAGGTAAACTGTGTTGAAACTAAAACCCAACTGGCATCTCTGGTCACCTATCGGCCCCTAGTTTGCAGGCTGAGTGTCTAAGTACAGAACTAAACAAAGAGTCGTCATGGCACGCATGAGCCCTGTGCCCCTACATTACCCAGGGCCATTCCTGGTCACTGTGTGCAGTGATGCCATTTAAGAGTATATGGTGCTGGGAGGTTGTCATTACGAACTCCACAGCACCATAATGGCTACACTGAAGACACTTACTCCTTACTATCACACTTGGTTTCACTTGATTGTGGCTGGATTTTTATTTCTAAAGACTTTTTGCATCTTGCTCCGGTTTTTGTGGCCATTCGATATGATTAGATTCATACTTGTTTTTATTAGATTAGTATTTGGTTAATATTGCAGCCTTGAAAAAGTCTTTGTATAGGCGAAATACATGTCGGTTGCCAGATGTTTTTGAACGCTTGCACTTTCCAATAAAGATTATCCTCAACACCTGGAGAGGTGAAAATAACTAAAACAAGAAAAGGCAGGGACAGGTCCTATGGAAAACTATTAATGATGAACAATGTACTATGTATTCCAGTGTCAAAGTATTTCTTTATTTAATGTGGTTTACAATCATTTGTCCACATTAATGGTGGTAGGCTGTTAGGACATGGTCTAGTGCACCTTTAAGAAATAGGTTGCATTTCGGACTTGCATTTGGATGTTGATATACTGAACCTGACTTTATTGACCTCATTGGATGTGTGATTATTCTGTCCCACAGCTACAAAAAGACTGTTTTCTAATATAAAGATTATTTTTATTTTCTCTTTTTTTGTTATGGCAGCTGCAGGTGGAGGCTCAGTTCTCAATGTTGCTGCACTTTTGGCCTCTGGAACCCAAGTAACTCCTCAAATAGCAATGGCCGCCCAAATGGCTGCACTTCAAGCAAAGGCATTGGCAGAGACTGGAATAGCAGTACCCAGTTATTATAACCCTGCAGCAGTAAATCCAATGAGGTTTGCTGAGCAAGAAAAGAAGCGGAAAATGCTTTGGCAAGGCAAAAAAGAAGGGGTAAGGATGTTCTACGTCTTCCGGGATGCGAGATAGTAGTTTTTTTCCATTGCATAAGTATTTATTCAAATTATCTATTGAGAATTAAATGACTGTTAGCTTACTTACATGTAGTTGTTTGTATGCTGAAGTGCAGTTCCATTTATGATGTGCATTCTTTAATTGCACCTGCATGTTTTCATTTCAAACCCACTACTACAAAGCAGATCACTGAAGTATTGCGATACAAGTAATATTGAGGAATATGCTAAATTAAAACCACATCACATGATTTGTCTGAAATTATTGAAATGCAGGCCAAAAAGCACAACTATACCTCTTAATAATTTATACAGAACTGTGTGTTGTCACACCATCGTGTCATGAAGCACCATCAGGACCCTGCGATTGGAGGATTGATGAGTGCACCATCATTCTCTTTTTAAGATAAATTGTAAGAATTGTTCAGCAGTAAAGAAGCTTGCATCCTAGTTCTTAACTTTAGCATGAATTGGCAGTGCTACCATCTTTAATGCGTGAGCTTTAATTACAACTTCACTATTCTCTTCATTGTATACTATACGTAAAATACTAAGATGTTCGAGGCATGTGGGCTGCTAAATTCATATCTTAGCATTAGATCGCCGCCTAGTGTTGGGTCCGGATGATCGCACATTGTTGTCCTGGAAGAGTCTTCGAAGTATCCTGAGATAGGTGGCTCCTCCCCTGGACTACAGTGCGCATGGGCATCGGCTCCATCCCCAGATTGTTTTTTTCCGCCATTGGGTTCGGATGTGGTCTCGACGTCTCTCTGTCGAAACCGAGTAAAACTATCTTTTAGCGGCCAAAAGGCCTTGTTTTTTGCGTCGGTATTGTCTGCGCACGGTCTCGAGTCTTCCGTCTCTTGGAGCCGGAATAAGCGGAGTCTTGTTTCGCTTTTCGAACTTTGAGGCCTTCTCATCGCGACTCGACTGCAAAACTTTTCAGACATGGAGCGGAGCCCGTTTAAATACTGCCCGCTTTGTGGGTCCAAGTACCCACACATCGATCTACACCCCGTTTGTAACAAATGCCTTTCGCCTGACCACGACGACGGCAAGTGCAAGGCCTGTGCACAGTTCCGGTCTAAGAAGACTCTCAAGCTTCGGCGCGCGGTGCGCATGGAAGCTAGACAAGCCGCCCCGGATCCGGAAAACATCTTCGGCGACCAAGATGAAGAGGACCAGGGTCATCATCTTCAGATCTCCCCACCCGAGACGGAGGTCGAGGCGGATCCGGTAGACGACGACGGTGTCGTGGGTCAAGGCCTTGAATACGTCGACGAGGTAGGAGACGACGATGAGATTTATGGGGCCGCGGCAGACAGCTCAGGGGACGAGCTCTGCCCCGAAGGTTTCGAGGATACCGACCGGGTCACGGGATCGCCTGTAGGCCTTACCCACGACCCCATGCCGCAAGCCACAGCCCCGCCTTCTGGCCCGGCCACGGACTTACTTGCTGAGCAGACTGTATCGAAACCGAAACCGAAAGCATCGGGATCGACTCCATCTAAAATGGCCGACCCGAAAACGAAACCGAAACTTAAGGACTCGTGCGTCCCTAAGATGGCTGCCGTGCCAGCGAAAACGACTGTACCCGCTAATCCATCGACTCCGTCGACCTCCGGTCCGCAGAAGTCGAAGAAGTCCGTCGATTCCGCTGCTGCTCATTCGAAATCGACGCCTGAGGAGGGGTCCTCTAAAAAAGATGGTCGGCACGGATCAGCATCGGCGCCGCCGTCCAAGCCCGCAAAGGCCGGCTCCACGGAGTCTACGCAAACGAAGACTGGCACGTCTGCGCACCGGTCCCAGGACTCGGGGTCGGTGACAGCGGGTTCCGCGTCGAAAGCCCACAAGGCCCACAAAGACGTCGGATCCGAAGGAAAGGTCAAGACATCCTCGTCGGCTCCAAAACCAACTGAGAGTGAGGCATCCCTCGTCGCCGCATCACTACAGCGAATTAGGGAGAAGGCCTCTGCTCCGTCGGCTCCGATTTCGTCGCCGAAGGCACAAACTGACAATCCAGCGAAGCCTTCTGGTAAACTTCTCTTTGTTTTGCCGCCAAAGGAGGCGCCGAAAGCCTTTTCCACAAAATCGTCACCGAAGAAGACGGTTTCTTCAACGGCTGGCCCACTTCCACGTCGGGTTCTCGAATCAGAGGATGATTCAGAGCAGTTCATCGACGCAGACACAGGCAAATTGACCCTCTATAAGAGGAAAATAACTTCAGAGTCAGTGGACTCATATGTCATCCCACTGAAAAAGAAAAGGGTGCCCCTTGATGCTTCAGGCCTCACAGAACCAATCCTGCCTCCTCCACGACGGAGCCCTACTCCCTCACCAGAACACTCTGCAGGTGAGGGGTATGATGAGGATGAACAATACAATTTCCCTATCAATGAACCGGATGCACAACCGGATTCATATGATGACACTGGTGACCAGGGCACCCAAAATGTGGGGCAGGACCCGCAGCTTTTTAATGCACGTGCATCCCCCACTGAGGATTCAGCAGGTTTTCATGCGCTACTTGAGAGGGCAGCGGCCAATCATGATGTGGACATGCATGCTGACCCGATAGAAGAAGACTTCCTTTTCGACACATTCTCAGTCTCTGAAAGGACAGTAAAAACGCTGCCTATGCTTAAGGGAGTCCTCAAGCATGCGGGGGATATCTTTAAGGAGCCTACCAGGGCACGAGTGGTCAATCCACGCATTGAGAAGAAGTACAGACCTGCACCTGCAGACCCCGCATACATTCGGGGACAGTTGCCACTGGACTCTCTTGTGGTCGCCAATGCCAGGAAACGTGCCAACTCCCAAACAACGGGTGAAGCTCCTCCCCCGGATAAGGAGTCCAAAGTGCTAGAGGCAGGGGGCAAAAGAGTAGCTGCGCAGGCCGCAAACTTTTGGCGCATTGCCAATACACAGGCACTCTTAGCACGTTACGATAGGGCGCATTACGACACCCTAGAACAGGTTATACAACACCTGCCTCCAAAGTTCCAAGAAGGCACCAAACTGCTTATTGAGGAAGGGAAGCTAATCTCAAACGCAGCCATCAAGTGTGCACTTGACGCCGCAGACACAGCTGCTAGAGCTATCAACACTAGCGTTATGCTGAGACGACAGGCGTGGCTCCGCATCTCGGGGTTTAAACCAGATATACAGACAACCATTCTTAATCAGCCAGTCAATCCTGATAGTCAGTTTGGTCCAGATGTTGACACCACCCTAGAAAAAATAAAAAAAGACACGGAAACTGCTAAGTCCATGGGGGCCCTCCAGTCGCAACAGTTTCGTGGCAACAATTTTCGTCGCTCAGGTACACGTGGAGTCACCAGAGGACAAATGGGTCAACAGTCTCAGTTCTCAAAAGGTGGAGCACAAACCTCGTTCCAAAAGCAGAACAAGGGAGGTTACAGAAATAACAGCAACAGAGGTCGCGGCAGAGGAAACAACAGCTCCCGCTCCTCTACCCCAAGCAAACAGTGACTCTCCGTCACTGCCCCCCGACCACTTAACACCTGTCGGGGGGAGACTGCAGCAGTTCCTGCCCGTCTGGAGAAACATCACCACAGACAGGTGGGTGCGACAACTAGTCCAGTATGGTTATTGCCTAGAGTTGAAATCCACTCCACCCAACATCCCGCCAAGGCAAAGGCCTATGTCTGCAGAGCACTTGCTCTTATTGCAGCAGGAAGTGGTGGTGATGCTGCAAAAAGGAGCAATCGAGCTCGTGCCGGTGAGAGAGGAAGGCACAGGGGTGTACTCCCTGTACTTCCTTATTCCAAAAAAGGACGGATCTCTCAGACCCATTCTAGATCTACGCCCCCTCAACCTGTACATACTGTCAGAACATTTCCACATGCTCCCACTGCAGCAGATTCTTCCCTTGCTAAGCCAAGGGGACTTCTTAGCAACCTTAGATCTCAAGGATGCTTATTTCCACATTCCACTACACCCGTCCCACAGGAAATACCTCAGGTTCACTATTCAAGGCAAGCATTACCAGTTCAAGGTCTTACCCTTTGGAGTCACCACAGCCCCAAGGGTGTTTACCAAGTGTCTGGCGACGGTAGCAGCGCACCTCAGGAGGCAGAACATCCATGTCTACCCCTACCTCGACGACTGGCTCGTGCAAGCCAAGTCGGAACGACAGTGCGCCGCGGACATGTCAACTACAATTCACCTTCTTCACGATCTGGGTTTCTCGCTGAACTACCCAAAGTCGCATCTACAACCAGCACATGTCCGGCAGTTCCTAGGTGCGACGATCAACACCCTGACGGCCATGGCTCAGCCAAACCAGGTCAGGATAGACAGCATGCAGTCTCTGATCCAAAAGTTCAAACCACAACACTCGCTTCCGGCGAGAGTATTCATGCAGTTGATAGGCATGATGGCCTCCTGCATCTTCATAGTCCCTCACGCACGGTTACATATGCGCCCGCTTCAGGAGTGCTTAGCGAATCAGTGGACACAGGCTCAGGGGCAATTGACAGACCTAGTGTTGGTTACCAGTCGGGCATACGACTCTCTGCATTGGTGGACTCCACACAACCTTTGCAAGGGCCGACTGTTCCAAGAGCCTGTGCCGCAGATTATCCTGACAACGGACGCATCTCTCCAGGGATGGGGAGCTCATCTGCTCACTTACACAGTGCAGGGACTATGGACGACGCGGCAGCAAAAGATGCACATCAACTATCTAGAACTGATGGCAATCTTCATGGCGATCAAGTCCTTCATTGTACATCTGTGCAACAAGGTAGTGTTAGTCCGGACGGACAACATGACTGCGATGTACTACATTCAAAAGCAGGGAGGCACCCACTCGCCACAGCTGTCTCATCTGGCTCAGAGCATGTGGAAGTGGGCCATTCAGAGGAACATTTTCCTCATGGCAGAACACCTCCCAGGGAAGGACAACCAGATGGCGGATCTGCTCAGCAGGTACAGCCATCAAATGCACGAGTGGGAGATACACCCATCTGTCCTCCACCCGTACTTCCAGCAGTGGGGTCATCCGGAGATAGACCTGTTTGCCACAAAAGAAAACGCAAAATGCCAACACTTTGCCGCCAGGTTCCCTCACCCACAGTCGCAGGGGAATGCGATATGGATGAACTGGTCAGGCAAATTTGCGTACGCTTTTCCGCCAGCCCCTCTGATACCGCTGGTCGCAAGAAAGCTAAGGCAACACGCGATGACTCTCATCCTAGTTGCTCCAACGTGGGCGCGCCAGGCTTGGTACACCACGTTCCTCGAACTCTCAGTGGTGCCGCATCAAAGACTGCGCCTCACGCCCAGTCTTTTGACGCAGAACCATGGAGAAATTCAGCATCCAGATCCGCAACAGCTCAACCTGGCGATCTGGCTCCTGAAGTCCTAGAGTTTGGATACCTTAACCTACCTCCAGAATGCATGAACATCATCAAGGATGCAAGGAAGCCAACTACCAGAGCATGCTATGCTGCGAAATGGAAGCGTTTTGTCATTTACTGTACAGCCAATGACATCAACCCGCTAGATGCATCTATCCCCAACATCATTTGCTATCTGTTGCATCTTTACAAGTGCAATCTAGCGTACACTTCCATTCGGATACATCTATCCGCCATAGCGGCTTATCTTCAAAACAGGCAGCATCTCTCTGTCTTCAGAGTGCCCGCCATTAAAGCCTTCCTTGAAGGTCTGAAACGAGTCATTCCCCCAAGAACACCGCCAGCTCCGGTGTGGAACCTCAATGTCGTTCTCACCAGACTGATGGGACCGCCATTTGAGCCACTGCACTCGTGTGAACTCCAGTTCCTTACCTGGAAAGTGGCTTTCCTGGTAGCTATTACGTCTCTGAGGCGTGTCAGTGAGCTGCAGGCGCTCACAATCCAAGAGCCATTCATTCAAATTCATCCAAATAGGGTAGTGCTACGCACTAACCCCAAATTCCTTCCGAAGGTGGTGTCACAGTTTCATCTAAACCAAACTATTGACTTGCCAGCATTCTTTCAAAACCCGCAAACGGTGGCAGAAAGAATGCTCCATACCTTAGATGTACGGAGGGCGTTGATGTACTACATAGACAGAACACAACCCTTTAGAAAGACAAAACAACTTTTTGTTGCCTTCGCACCACAACACAAAGGCAACCCTATTTCCAAAGCAGGGATAGCCAGATGGATTGTTAAGTGCATCCAGATATGTTATCAAAAGGCCAAGCGCACTTTAACAATACCCCCAAGGGCGCACTCCACACGCAAACTGGGGGCATCCATGGCTTTCCTAGGGAACATACCTTTAGAGGATATTTGCAGAGCAGCCACGTGGGTTACACCACACACCTTTACAAAACACTACTGTGTTGATGTGCATTCCAAGCAGCAAGCTGCTGTAGGACAGGCTGTTCTCAAAACACTTTTTCAGGTTTCTGCAGCTGGCACGGGCAACCGCCGCTGATGGAGGGACTGCTATGTATTCTATGCTAAGATATGAATTTAGCAGCCCACATGCCTCGAACTGAATATGCTACTTACCAGTATGCATCTGTTCTTGGCATGTAGGGCTGCTAACATTCATATCGCCCGCCCTCCTCCCCGGTGCCTGTCGCAGCTGCAGATATACTATTGTATTTATTCATTAGCATGGACATCCTTTACACTTTTCACTCCATCTCCTGCCACAATGGCGAAAAACAATCTGGGGATGGAGCCGATGCCCATGCGCACTGTAGTCCAGGGGAGGAGCCACCTATCTCAGGATACTTCGAAGACTCTTCCAGGACAACAATGTGCGATCATCCGGACCCAACACTAGGCGGCGATCTAATGCTAAGATATGAATGTTAGCAGCCCTACATGCCAAGAACAGATGCATACTGGTAAGTAGCATATTCAAAACCTCCCACCATCCCCCCCGTTTAGCTGGGGAGTTCTGTCAACAAAAATATTACTAGAATGTATTTGTAGTGGTCTGTGTCTGTCTGTGTGTGTGTGTGTGTGTGTGTGTGTGTTGGTAGATACACATGCTTTCGAAGAAGTCTTTCCTAGTCACAAGGTAATGTGACTGCTCCTTTCAGTGACAGTGTACATGGTGATCGACTCTATTGTTAGATAGTTTTTTCCGCCATCTGGTTTGGATGTGTATTGCTGCGCTCCAGTTCGAAACCGTTTCCCTGGTTCCCCTCGACGCGCAATCTTCTATCTCAACGGTATTGTTTCCGTATGCGTTCCCACTTCTCTGCGATTCGTTTTCAAGTTCGGAATCGACCTTCGATCGGTTAACCTCATGGACGGACTTCGAGGCCTAATCGTGGACGGACTTCGAGGCCTAACCACGCTCTGTAGCTCTCCATCGATGGGTCGGACTCTGTTTAAATTCTGCCCTCGGTGCCACGCAAGTATCTGTGCACCGACTCAGACAAAGTGCACAACTTGTGCTTATCACCCGAGCACAAAGAAGAGAATTGTGACACTTGCAGATAGTTTCCATCAAAGAAGACTCTTTTTGATCGTCTGACTTTGAGGACCTCTTCGGTGAAGACTCTGGCCAGGAAGATATCGAGGCTTCGGCGGCAGAAGACAAGGAGGCCTTCTCCGAATATGATTCAGGTTCCGAACTCGGCGCTGAGGAGCTGCTGCAGGGTCAAGGTGACGTGAGTACCGAAGACCCCACGGCCCCCACAAACTGTCTCGAAAAAACATAAAGCTTGGGCACCACCGCTGCCTTTTGGCCAAGGTCGGCACGAGACTTAAGTTTTCGAAAAACCCACCCTCGTGCCCGGCACCGAAACCAACTGTCAAGCATTCAGACTCGGTGCCAAGTCGACTAAAACCCTCCTCGGAGACGAAAGCCTCAGGTTCCAAGCTTAAGTCCGGCTCGGAGCTGAAATCCACTGCACCCAAGTCCAAGCAACATTAGGAGCCAAAATCTTCCGCACCGAAAGGTCAGCCTCCTTCTACGCTTAAAACTTCGGCACCGAAACATAAAGATACCCCTTCGGATCCGAAAGTGGACATTATTCATTAAGGCCCTATCCAAAAGCAGAAAAGACTGCATATCGACCCCGATTCTGGTCATATCCACATAAAACCATCTCACAAACGCAAGCTTCAAGAAGAGGAGGCCACTTCTTACAAGATTTCCTTGAAGAAGAGGACTATGGCTAAACGTCCTTTTCTCTTCCCATCATCCCCACCTCTACCACCCCTGTCACCTGAGAATACTTTGCAGATTACACCACATTATCATAGGGTAGAGCTCCATTAAGGATCACTGGAAGATTTCATATTTAAGGCACTAGCATCCACACATAGATCGTCACAATCACTCCCGATGCTTGCATGATGCAGCATGCTTACGAAATTTTAAAGACCCAGTCAGAGCCCGCATCTCATTTCCTAGAGTGGACATTAAATATAAAGCTTCTCGTACAAACCCTATCTTTATCAGAGGACAATTGATAAGGAGTCCAAACGAATTGGTGTCTCTTGCAAATGAATAGCTGCTAAGGCAGCAAATCATTGGTGTATCGCAAATACCCAAGGCCTTTTAGCTAGGTATGGCAGGGCACAGAGGGTCAAGGCAGGCTGGTCCTCTGGGTGTCCAGAGGTGGCTGTCTGCGGGAGTCGCCGGGTTTAGGCCGGAGCAGGTTCCAGGATCAACAGGCCGGTAGGGCTGGGGCCAAGTCAGTTGTTGTTGTCCTGTTGTTAGCAGCTGCACGGCGGGTCGTCGTCTTCTTGATCTTCTTTCTTCTTCTTGGTATCGGAATCTGAGGAAGGGAGGTTTAGGGAGCCCATAAATACTAAATTTAAGGGCGTTAGAGGTAGGGCAAGGACAGGGACCCATGGGTCCCTGTCCTGGGGTGAGTACACCCCCTAGCCTGCTCCTCTCCTGCGGGAGGGGGCAGGAGCCTAGCTGGGATTGAGCAGGGCTCCCCATCTACAAGATGGCCGGAGCCCAGGTCGTGCTTAATCTCGCCTCCTCCACCTGAGGGATGGAGTTGGCAAAGGTTGGCACCCCCCCCCCCTTCCTGACGTGGTTTTTCCCGCCAGAGTGGGGGTCAGGACTGGGGGGGGGGCTGGTTGCTGGGTACAGCAAATGGTCCGGGGAAGCTCAGAGGCGGCATGCCTTTGCAGCTTCCCCCTGTCCATCCTGGGGGAGGAGACCTAGCACCTCGCCCAGGATGTGCATTGTTGCAGGCCCAGGAGAGCGGGGGCTCTCCTACCCAGGGGTCCAGCAACATGTCTGCTGGGTGGCAGCCTCTGCAGCCACTCAGCCCAGACGTGGATTGTAGGTTTAGGTTTTGGAGGGCATCTCTAAGATGCCCTCTGGTGCATTTTACATTAAATCCCACACTGGCATCAGTGCGGGTTTAATGTGCTGAGAAGTTTGATCCCAAACTGGTCAGTCTTCAGTGTAGCCATTATGGTGCTGTGGAGTTCGTAATGACAACCTCCCAGCACCATATACTCTTAATGGTATCACTGCACTTACAGTGCCCAGGAATGGCCCTGAGTACTGTAGGGGCACAGGGCTCATGCACCTGTGCCCTCACCTCCGACATAGGGCACCCAGCTAGAGGGGTGACTGAAGTATGCCAGGGCAGTGGGTTCTGTGGGCATGGCACACAGGGATGTGTGCTTAGTCAGCTCTTGTTCTAGTTCTGTACTTAGGCACTCATCCTGCAAAGGCAGTGAGTTGGTGCCAGGGTACAGGGCCCCTGAGGGTGGCACAATAAGTGCTGCAGCTGTCAGGGGTCTTCTCTGGTCACCATGCCCTGGGTACCTAGGGTACCATTTACTAGGGGCTGACAGGTGGCCAGAGATGCCAATTGGGTCTTTTTGTTTCAGCATAGTTTTAGGGAAGGAACACAGACCCCGGGTACCTGTTTGGCAGGAATGCAGGGCACACTCAGTCCAAGCACATCAGCAGATCAGAAAAAAGTGGGGGCATACCAATGCAAGAAAGATGTCACTTTCTCACAAAAACATTATTTGCTATCTGTTACATCTCAAACAATCGGGCCTTGATTACACTTCTATTTGTTTCCACCTTGCAGCAGTAGCTGCGTACTTACAAAATAGACAACATTTGTCCTTATTCAGAGTCCCAGTGATCAAGCCCTTAATTGAAGGCTTAAAAAGATTAATACCACCAAGGATTCCCCCTGCCCCAATGTGGAATCTCGACATTGTTCTCACAATGCTCATGGGTCCACCTTTTGAACCATTACATGTGCCCTTTGCAGTTCTTCTCATGGAAAGTTGCATTCCTCATTGTTATCACATCACTGAGAAGAGTGGGTGAGCTACAGGCATTCACATTGGAAGAACCTTTCTTTCAGCTTCATAAAGATCGATAGTTCTCCGTACCAACCCAAAATTCCTTCCCAAGGTAGTTTCTGCTTTTCATATAAACCAATCGGTTGAGTTGCCAGTTTTCTTTTCTCAACCCGAATCTGTGGCAGAACGCACTCGTCATACGCTTGATATTAAGAGCTTTACTATACTATAAAGATAGAACAAAAGACTTTTGCAAAACAGATGTTTGTTGCATTTGGTCCACCCCACAAAGGCAGTCCTATTTCCAAATATGGTATTGCCAGATGGATTGTAAAATGCATTCAAACTTGCTATTCTAAAGCTAAAAGAACTTTAACTCTACCCCGTAGAGAGCATTCCTCTCACAAAATAGGGGCGTCAGTTGCCTTTTTAGGCAACATCCCTCTAGCTGACATATGTAAGGCAGCTACATGGTCTACACCACATTCATTTACCAAACACTATTGTGTAGATGTATTGGCACGTCAACAGGCTAATGTAGGCCAATCAGTACTAAAAACACCATTTCAAACAACTGCAACATCTACAGATTAAGCCACAGCTTTGGGAATATACTGCTTTATAGCCTATGCAAAGCATGTCTATCTACGGCACACATGCCTCAAACGAATAATGTTACTTATCCAGTAAGCATCTGTTCTTTGCATGTAGAGTTGGAGAGTCACATGCGCCCACCCGCCTCCCAGGTACCTGTCGTTTTGCAGCGTGAATCTTTCTGGATTCACTATGCTGTGCATATTCCGCAATCAATGTGGTTGGGTCCGGAATCGTAGTCTTTTTTTCTCTTTTTTTTTTTTTTTTTTTTTTGTCGTAGCCCAGGTAGGCGTCGACGTCCCACCATTTGGTGTACCTTCGGTGACGTCGGCGTGCTTCCGGCGGAAGCTACCACCCTTGGGCGCCATCTTCAGATTCTTTTTTCCGCCGTTGGGTCTGGATCGTCGCGTGAAGCTCCAGAAGTTTTTGGAGGAAAAAGGAGAAAATACAGCAAATCTTCAACGGTAAAGACCTGAGAACATCGAGAGAAGAAGACCTTTAGGACTGAGACGACGAAGAAAGGAGAAAACTTCGAAATCTTCGACGTCCTCGGAGGAATGCGCACACAGGGGGCCCCCTGAGCGCAGGGATGTACAAGACGCCATTTAAATTCTGCAAGAACTGCCACCACAAGTTCGCACAGAAGGACCAGCACCCAGTCTGCAACCTCTGCCTGCCAATAGACCACGAGAGCAGGGACTGCAACGCCTGCTCCGTCTTCAAGCCGAAGACACTCCGAATTCGAGAAAGACCGGACAGCTCACCACACGATGCAGGACAAGGGCCAAGCGCCGACGCTTTACGAACTTGGCCTCTCCACCGACGATGAGGACAACATCGCCGAAGGACCAGATGACTTCACGGTCGCTGAGACCGATAAGAATACGCCTGATAAGGTAGGAGAGTCATCGACCCCGAAAACTCCCACAGGGCCTCGAAAACCTGAGGCAGACTCTCGAAAGTCAGAGAGAGTCTCGAAAGGAGCACCGGCGCCGAGCAAATCGACGACCGAAGCTGCATCCTCCGAAAAAGAGCCCAGCGGATCCTCCGAGAAGGACTCCCGGAGGCACAAGACCAGCGAAAAGCAAAGGTCATCGAAGCAAGCCCCCGAAAAAGGGACTTCGACGTCGAAAGAAAAAGAGCCGAAGAGAGCTAAGACGACGACGAAAAGAGCGGCCGAAACGCTCAACGACTAACAGGCCGCAGAAATGCAGAGGAAGAAGAGAAGGCTCGAGGCCGAAATGGAGAACATCCTTCAGAGAAAGAAGGACTTCGATGAAAAAATGAAGTTACACCGTCGCCGAGGTTCAGGAGCTCGAGGAGTTCGACGTCGAAGAGCCGCCGAAAACTCCGGAACCTTCGGAGCACGAAGAGGAGGAGGACCTCTACTACACAGAAGGGGATTACGGGGAACAGCAGTCAAGCTACGGTTCAGGTTCCTCGACGGCCCAAGACCAGGAATGGCAGGACATCGAGGCCGAAAACCCAGAGGAGGTTGTGGAAACATACCCCTCGAGGCCTTCGCCACCGGATGACATTGGGGCATACAATGAGGTGGTAAGAAAGGCGGCAACAGCTTATGGAATTTATTTATTTAAGAAGCTTATAAAGCGCGCAGCTACCTCCAAAGGGGGTGTCCCGGCGCTGTGAGTACATGTAATCACGAGGAGGGATCTAACCAGGTGCAGGTCTATCATACCTTAAGATGCTGAGGTCCACAGGATGACTAAATCAGAGATTGGTAAACAGCCAGGTCTTAAGTTTACGTCGAAAGACTTGCTCTGACTCAATAAACCTGAGGTCCAGAGGAAGGCTGTTCCAAAATTTGGCTGCGGTAACTCCGAACGTTCTGCCGCCACTCCTGGCGAGCCTAAATCTGGGTGTCACCAAAAGACGTAGGCTGTTAGATCTCAAAGATCTGGCTGATACAGATAATTTGAGTCTTTTACTCAGATAAGCCGGGCCTATTCCGTGTAAAGCCCGAAAGGCAAGGATCAAGATTTTAATTGAATGCGACGGGAGATGGGGAGCCAGTGTAGTTCGTTCCGATAGGCAGAGATCGAGTTGCGGGTGGGGATGTTCCCGATGAGTCTGGCTGCCGCATTCTGAACAATTTGCAGTCGGTCAATGAGATAGAGGGGGGCACCGGCGTACAGGCTGTTTGCATAATCTAGATGTGCCGTGATAAGAGCATGGACAATCGTTTTGCGGGACGTAAGAGGAAGATAAGGAAAGATCTTCCTGATCATACGCAGCTTTCCAAAGCAGGCCGCGGTGACTCTGTTGACCTGAGCTTTACAGGACATAGAATTATCAAAAAGGAAGCCGAGGTTGCGGGCCGACTGCACGGGACTAGGAGGGGGATTTAAAACAGTAGGCCACCACAGGGTGGCGGAGGGAGCCGATTTCTGGCTAAAGAAAAGCACCTCCGTTTTGTCCGTATTCAGAGCCAAATGATTGGAGGCCATCCACGAGCAGATGTTGCCAAGGCAGTTGCGAAAGTTGGAGAAATGGGAGTCAGCGTGGTCTCTAAAGGAAAAGACGAGCTGAGTATCATCAGCATAAGAGACCACCCTGACCCCCCAGGACTCAACTACCCTGGCAAGCGGGCCTAAATACACGTTAAACAAAAGATGGCTCAAAGCCGAGCCCTGGGGCACACCGCACAGGAGGGGTTTATCTTCTGATTCAAAGGGACGAAGAAGTACCCTTTGGGACCTTCCTGAGAGGAAGGATTGAATCCATGCCAGGGCTGTGCCACCAATCCCCAACTGCAGAAGGCGAGTCACGAGAATGTCATGGGACACTGTATCAAATGTAGCGGACAGGTCGAGGAGGACCTGTCCACTGACTCCCGGATTGTCTCTGATACCTCCAGCAGCGCTATATCCGGTTCTGAATCCGGACTGGGAGTCGTGCAGCAGCTGATTAGATTCTAGGTACTGGGCCAATAATTTCTGAACAACTTTCTCTAGAATCTTGGCAGGTTTAGGCAGAAGGGATATCGGGCGATAATTACTGAGTTGAGAAGGATCCGCATCTGGTTTTTTTAAGATGGGGAGCAGCCTAGCTTGTTTCCATACTGACAGGAACTGACCATGAGCCAAGGAGGAGTTCCATATGGACAGGAGGGAGTTGATTAAAACCGGGGCAAGATTTCCCATCACTTTAGCAGGGACAGGGTCTAATGGTGATCCTGATTTAACCTGGCTAAGTAGTTTCATGGCTGTATCTGTCGTGAGCTCATCAAAGAAATTAAATGAGCAATGCTGGGAGTGTGACTCGTCTGACCAGGGGCTGGGTGTCGTAAAAACAAAAGAGGAAGATAGCTTAATAATTTTTTCCTGAAAGAAATCAGAAAGTCCATTACAAAGGGCTTGAGTGGGGGAGCACTGGGTCTTCAAGGCAGGAGGATTCACAAAATCCTTCACTATTGTGAAGAGTTTTGGAAGAATTCTCTGCCTGTTTGATGAGTTGTGAGAAGTAAGCTTTCATCGTGGACCGTTTAAGTTTTTGAAATATATTCAAGGCCATCTTATAGGCTGCTTTGGTAGTAGGGTTGTAGGACTGACGCCATTTACGTTCAAGCCGTTTGCATCTACTCTTTTCCTCTCGCAGCATGGGGGAGAACCAAGGAGCAGATGGGCGCGATCTAGTGGACGTGATAGGGGCTAGTGGAGAAATGGTATCTAGTGCTGAGGTGAGGGCGGCGTTATATCTCACAACTTCCTCTTTAAGGTCTTTAGAGGATTTAAACTGGTAAAGGAAGCAGGGGTCAATGGTATCACAGGTACCATAAGACCAATTGCGGCCATTTTCTCTATTAATAGAGGAGGGAGGGGGCAGGGAAGGGATAGTAATTTCGAAAGGGAGGAGAAAGTGGTCAGACCATGTGAGGGGTAGGGAAGGAAGGGGCGTTACGCCGGGATGATTCGTGAATATAAGATCAAGGGTATGTCCCGCTTTGTGGGTAGGGCCATTAATGAATTGGGACAGGGTTAATCCTTGTAAAGTTTCGAGAAGGAGAGATGCTTGTGCACAAGAAGGGTTATCGACATGTAGGTTGAAATCTCCCAGCACCGTAAAAAGAGAATGTTTGAGGGAGAGATCAGCAATAGAGTGCAGTAGATAGTTAAGAGAGGAAGTTGAGGCCGTGGGAGGGTTGTAGACCAGGATGCCGGCAAAAATAATGCTGGCAGAATCCATGATCGTGAAATGCATGGCTTCAATGAGCCCAAGGTTAGGTAATTTTTAATTAAGCTGGAAGAGGAGAAGCCAAAGGCAGACTTCCTGCTCGAGACATTGCTCCCCATACAGACAAAGAGCCAGTTCCTGCCCATGCTCAAGAGTATCACAGACCAGGGAAAGGAGGCTTTCAAGGACCCGGCTACATGCAGATCTATAACGCCGAGGACCGAGAAGAAATACAAATTCTCCTCACAAGACCCAGCTTACATCAAGGGATCCGTCACAGCAGATTCTATCATCGCTGCAACGGCCAGAAAAAGTTCAAACGTCCCAACAACGTCCGGACCCCCACCTGACAAAGAAAGCAGGAGGATGGATCTGACTGGCAGGAAGATTGAGAGGAACGCTGCAACGCACTGGCGGATGGCAAATTCCAACGCCCTCCTGAATAGGCATCAATACCAGCACTGGGATGAGATGGGACAGTTGCTCAAGCACCTCCCGGAAGAATACCGTGAGAGGGCAGCACACCTGGTGGAGGAAGGGAAGAGCATCGCCAATTCATGCCTGAAGACAGCCTTGGATGGGGCAGAAACATCCAGCAGACTGATGGCTATAGGCATCACAGAAAGAAGGCAAGCCTGGCTCAGGATCTCAGGATTCAAGGCTGAGGTCCAGAACAACATCCTGAACACACCCTTCAACGGTGAAACACTGTTCGGAGCCCCAGTTGATGATGAGCTCACCCAACTGAAGAAGGACAACGAGACGGCAAGGTCCATGGGGGGTCTGCAGTTCAGGGGGATGAGAAGGGGCACTCCTTCACGGAGGCCGAATGGCAGAGGTGGAAGCCAGCGAGGAGATTCTCACCAGAGTTTCCACCAGGGGCAACAGAGTGACAACCAAGGCCACCAGGGCCAGCAGAGGCAAAACTGGAACTACCAAGGCAGGGGCCAGTCCTTTCGGTCGAGAGGAAATGGACGGGGCCAGAGAATGAGAGGCTGTGAACAACCCCCCTCTAAGTGACTTCACACGAGAGAAGGTGCTCCACCACCCACACCCTCCGGGGGAGGAGCACGGAAAAACAAAGAGGAGAGGGCTACACGGACAAGACACAAAGGAACATGCAACGCCGGTAGGAGGAAGATTGAGATTTTTTCTCCAGGAGTGGAGAAAAATAACAGACAAGTGGATACTCAATATTATGCAGTTCAGGTACTGCATAGAGTTGGAAAAAAGGCCACCAAACAGAAAAGAAAAGACAGCACTCAGGAAGAGAGCTGCAACTACTGCAAGAGGAAGCCCAAGAACTCCTCCTCAAAGCGGCCATAGAACGGGTCCCTTTCAAAGAACGGAACATGGGAGTTTACTCAAACTACTTCCTAGTGCCAAAGGTGGACGAAAGCCTAAGACCCATCCTGGACCTACGGTTCCTAAACAAATACGTCAAAACCCAGAATTTCAAAATGACGTCCCTACAAGAGGTCATTCCTCAGATAAAAGCAGGGGACTTCTTGTCCACCATAGACCTCAAAGATGCGTACCTGCACATCCCCATGAACAGGCAGCACAAGCACATGCTAAGGTTCACAGTAAACAAGGATCACTACCAATTCACGACCCTAGCTTTCGGCCTAAAGTCCGCACCAAGGGTGTTTACCAAATGCCTCGCGGCGGTGGCCGCACACCTAAGGAGAAAGGGAATACACGTGTACCCCTACCTCGACGACTGGCTGGTGAAGGCAAACTGCCACAGGACATGCAAAGAGCATGCGGAACAGGTGACAAGAACACTAGCAAACCTGGGTTTCTCCATACACTGGGGCAAAAGCTCGATGGAACCAGAGCAAGTAAAAATCTTCCTGGGAGCACAGATCGACACCATCCAATGCAGAGTCTTACCGAGCGAAAAGAGAACGCTCAGCCTACTGAGGGAGAAACGTCACTACCAGAAGGGGCGAGCTCTGACAGTGAGGACTGTGAGCAAGATCTTGGGGATGATGGCATCATGCATTCACCTGGTCCCCAATGTACGCCTACAAATGAGACCACTCCAAGAGTGGCTGCAACAACAATGGTCACAAGCTACAGGAAGTTGGGAGGATCTAGTGGTTGTAACGCACAGGGTGCAGGAAGAGATAAGGTGGTGGACCAAGGAGAGAATAACAGAAGGGAAACCTCTAACACCACCGGACCCAACAGTGACCATCACCACAGACTCATCCCAGAAGGGGTGGGGCGCACACATGAACAGGCTCAGAGTGAGGGGTCTGTGGAGCCCTACAGATGCAGTCAGGCACATCAACTACCTGGAACTGAAAACTGTGTTGCTAGCCCTCAAGGCCTTTCAGAAACACCTACACAACCGGAAGGTGCTAATACAAACAGACAACACCACAACGATGTTTTACATAAACAAACGGGGGAACTCAATCGTTCCCGCTGTCAAACTTGGCACAAGAGATCTGGAAATGGGCCATACCACTAAAAATAGACCTGCTAGCCATACACCTGCCAGGGAAGGACAATGTGGAAGCGGATTGGCTCAGCAGGCAGACTTAAGCATCCCACGAGTGGGAACTCAACAGTTAGGAAACAGAGTCTATTCAGGAAGTGGGGCACCCCAACAATAGACCTATTTGCAAACACCGGAATGCAAAATGCCAATACTTTGCATCCAGGCAACCAGAGGCACGGTCCCAGGGGAATGCCCTATGGATAAGCTGGTCAAAAACATTTGCCTATGCTTTTCCCCCGATACCACTGATCCCCAGGGTGCTCAACAAATGCATGAAGAGCAACATGACGCTCATCCTTGTGGCACCACAATGGGCCAGACAGACGCGGTATTCTCAGATAATGGAGATGGCGCAGGGGCCTCCCCACAAGTTCTCAAAAAGAAGAGACCTACTCTCCATGGAAAACGGAGGAATCCTACACCCAGAGCCAGAGAGCCTCAACCTCTCAGCCTGGCTCCTGAGGACTTAGAATTTGCACACCTGAAACTACCAGAGAACACCCTGCGGGTGCTGCGAGAGGCAAGAAGGCCCAGCACACGCAAGTGCTATGGGGAAAAGTGGAAAAGATTCACTCAATGGTGTTGCAAGAAACCACTCCAAAGGAGACTGACCAAGGAGTCCACGGTGCTAAGGTACCTCACACACCTAATCAAGGCAAAGCTAAGCTCATCCTCACTGAGAGTGCACCTAGCAGCGATTGTGGCATACACAAGAGGAGAAACAGGGAGAAGCTTCTTCACATCTCAAGTCGTGAAAAGATTCCTGGAAGGGGCTAAAAGAATAGCGCCGCCAAAGAGAATGCCGCCACCGGCCTGGAACTTGGTACTGACGGAGCTCATGAAAGCACCCTTCGAACCCATCCACAAAGCATCACTGCAAATGTTGACAATGAAGACGGCCTTCCTGGTGGCGATCACCTCACTACGAAGGGTGAGCGAACTGCAGGCACTCACACTGCAGGAACCCTACATCCAGATACACAGTGACCGGGTCGTGATGAGAACTGACCCACACTTCATGCCAAAGGTGGTGTCAAGGTTCCACATGAATCAGAGTATTCAGATCCCTAGCTTCTTCCAAAACCCCACTACAAGCGCTGAGAGGTCGCTCCACACCCTAGACGCAAGAAGGGCTGTGCTGCACTACATTGAAAGAACGAAGGACCACAGGAAGACTAAACAGTTCTTCGTGTCCTTCACTAACCGTTACATGGGCAAACCAGTTACGAAAAACACCATAGCCCGATGGATCGCACAGACAATTCAGTTCTGCCACAAGCAAGCTGGCCAGGAGCTAACAGGAGGGGCACGAGCCCACTCCACCAGGAAGAAAGGAGCAACAATTGCCTTCCTGGCCAACACACCGATTCAGGATATATGCCTGGCGGCAACATGGGCTTCAGTACACACTTTCACGAAGCACTACTGCGTGGATGTACAGATGAACAAGGAAGCACAAGTAGGACAAAAAGTGCTTCAACATATTTTTAGCAACCAACGCTCATCTTCCACCCAACCGCCACAAAAGTAACGAAAACCGCTACAAAATCTATGCACAGCATAGTGAATCCAGAAAGATTCACGCTGCAAAACGAATAGTTTCTTACCTGTCGGTGTAGTTTTGCAGCTTGAAGATCTTTCTGGATTCACTAGCGAACCCACCCGCCTCCGCCAGAAAGATGAGGCTGGAAAAGAGGGTGGAAAAACATGGAAAAGAAAGCAAGTTGGAACAATTACAAAATACGTGGAAACACTAACGTTGAAAAAACGATTAACATACATAGCCATGGATTCACTACAAAGACAAACAAGGAAAAGAGACAGAAAAAAGAATCCGAAGATGGCGCCCAAGGGTGGTAGCTTCCGCCGGAAGCACGCCGACGTCACGAAAGGACACCAAATGGTGGGACGTCGACGCCCACCTGGGCTACGACAAAAAAGAAAAAGAGAAAAAAGACTACGACTCCAGAACCAACCACCAGATTGCGGAATATGCACAGCATAGTGAATCCAGAAAGATCTTCAAGCTGCGAAACTACACCGACAGGTAAGAAACTATTCGTTCTCACAGATCATGGAGATGGCACAAACGTCAGCACACAGGTTGCCAACCAGAAATGACCTGTTAACAATGCAATACGGAAGAGTACTACACCCAGAGCCAGAGAGCATCAGCCTAGCAGTATGGCTCCTGAAGACCTAGAGTTTGCACACTTCAAACTACCGGCAAGCAAAATGGCGGTACTCAGAGAGGCAAGAAGACCTACCACAAGAAAGTGCTATGTAGCAAAGTGGAAAAGATTCTCCGAATGGTGCATTAGGGAGAAACTACAAAGGAAAATAACAAAGAAATCAACAGTACTAAAATACTTAATGCATCTACTACAAAATAAACTAATTTACACATCCCTAAGGGTGCACTTGGCGGCGATAGTGGCTTACACAAGAGGAGAAACAGGAAAGAGTTTCTTTACCTCCCAAGTAGCAAAGAGATTTCTAGAAGGGGCAAAGAGAATCGCACCTCCAAACAGAATGCCAGCACCAGCATGGAACCTCAACGTAGTGCTAACTCAATTGATGAAGGCCCCATGTGAGCCTTTTCACAAAGCTGCACATGCCCACGCTAAAAACAGCCGCCTTAGAAGCTATCACATTGCTACGAAGAGTGAGGGAAATACAAGCGCAAACACTACAAGAGCCCTACCTACAAATACACAATGATAGGATTGAAATGAAAACAGACCCACATTTCATGCCAAAGGTGGTATCACATTTGCACATCAATCAGACTATTCAAATTTCTTACGAACACACCTATTCAAGACATTTGCCAAGCCACAACAGTCATCAGTGCACATGTTCACTAAGCACTACTGTGTAAATATTCAAATGAACAAGGAAGCGCAAGTGGGACAGAAGGTCATACAACACATATTCAGTAACCAGAGCTCATCTTAAACCCAGCCACCACAAAACTAACAAACGGTTACAAAGTCTATGCACAGCATAGTAAATCCAGAAATATTCACGCTGCAAAACATAGTGTTCGAGGCATATGAGCTGCAGAGTGTACACTTGGCATTAGATCGCCACCTGGTGTTGGGCTCGGATGATTGCAGGTTGTTGTCTTCTTGGAAGAAGTCTTTGTAGTCACGAGATAGGTGACTCCTCCCTTGGACAATACTGCGCATGGTCTTCGACTACATCCTCAGATTGTTTTTTTCCGCCACTGGGTTCGGATGAAAGTTTTCCGCTCCGGCTAGAAAAACTTTTCCAGCAACTTCGAAGCCTAAAAACTTTATACAAACAATATCGAAATCGATTAGACTTTTCGACACCATCAGCTACATTCCGGTGCGTCGACGCGGGCCTTTGGGCCTATCGGCGCTGTACGGCCTACGCCTCATGGACAGAACTCCATTCAAGAGATGGCCGGTATGTCGAGCAAAATTCCCTCATAGCGACCATCACGAGGTCTGCAACCTCTGTGTATCACCGGAACACAACGAGTCGACCTGCACAGCTTGTGCATCCTTCCGATCGAAGAAGACCATTCGGGATCGGAGGGCACGTCGACACGAGATGAGGAGAACGGCCCCAGCACCGGAGGCCACCTTCGAGGAGGAGATCTTCGAAGAAGACCTCTCCGAAGGCGAGGATCCACTCGAAGACATCTCCGAGGACGAGGCTCCACTCATCGCCGAGGAAGACTCGCCTGATCTCCAGATCATATCGGAGGCAGAGGACTCAGATGACTCGATTCCATCTCGTCAACCCGTGAGTACTCTTGCCCCTGCACAACAGACACTGCCGAAGCCAAAGGCAGCGGTCAACACTCCGCCCATGGGGCCCAGTCGAGACAGAAATATCCCCTCAGACGCCCCGCCTTCGGGCTCGGCTCCGAGGAAAACTACTACGCCTTCCGGTGCCTCGGCACCGACCAAGCCCCACACACATCCTTCGACACCGCAGGATTCTTCGACACCGAAGCCAAAACGCCCTTCGGTGCCCAAAGACAAAGATCCTTTGGCACCCAAACCTAAAGATGCACCGGTGCCGAAGCCAAAAACTGTAGCGGATCCGCAAAAAGCTCCGGCTCCGAAACCTCCCGGTTCCAAGAATAAAGATGGAAAGCCAGCGTCCGACGTTTCAAAGCAAACGAGACCTGCTTCCACTCCAGAAACTCCAACCTCGGTACCAAAGACTCCAAGGCCTGATTCAGAGGCACCTAAACCCTCTAACAAGCCTGCCAAGCCAAAACCACCTTCAACACTGAAAAATTTGCCACGGGACTCTAACGCCTCCTACAGCAAAAAACACAAAACACCCCTATCGGCACCGAAAAAATCGACACCGAAGAAGGTTGTAGAGGACGAACTGTTTAGACCAGATCCTAAACAAAAGAAGGTCCATATCAACCCAAAAACTGGACATGTGGAAGCTATTCCTCACAAGAAGAGACCAGCAGACACACCACTCCTACCTGTGGTTCCTGCCAAAAAGGATTGTGCAACTTCGCCAATACACCCTTACTCTCCTTTACCTTCTTCCTCCCCTATCCCTCCTTACTTTTCACCAAGAGTTTCTCCTGTTCAATCTCCTGCATCATCACACCACACTGATGAGGAGTATGATATAGGTGGGGGGAATGACACACCAGACCCACACACGTTCCCTGTAGATGAAGGTATCAACCCAGATACATATCCTACAGATGAAGATATATACGAGTACCCAGCAAATAATGTGCCTGAAATTCCTGATCCTCATTCCTACCCCACAAAACCTTCCCCTCCAGAAGCTAGCATTGGGTTTAATCACCTCTTAAATAGAGCTGCCCTTTACCACAGGGTTACAATGAACTCTGATGCCATTGAGGAGGATTTTGTATTAGACACATTTGAGCAGTCACAAAGGTCTACACAAATACTACCCATGATCACAGGAGTCATTAAACATGCTCCGGAAATATTTAAAGACCCTGTGCGTTGTAGAGTGTTAAATCCAAGAATAGAAAAGAAATATAGACCAGCACCATCTGATCCAGATTATATTAAGGGACATCTGCCACTAGACTCCCTAGTAGAGTCCAATGCACGGAAAAGAGCTAATTCCCAGACTTCTGGTGACACGCCCCCTCCTGACAAAGAATCCAAGGTTTTGCAGCGTGAATCTTTCTGGATTCACTATGCTGTGCATATTCCGCAATCTGGTGGTTGGGTCCGGAATCGTAGTCTTTTTTCTCTTTTTTTTTTTTTTTTTGTCGTAGCCCAGGTGGGCGTCGACGTCCCACCATTCGGTGACGTCGGCGTGCTTCCGGCGGAAGCTACCACCCTTGGGCGCCATCTTCAGATTCTTTTTTCCGCCGTTGGGTCTGGATCGTCGCGTGAAGCTCCAGAAGTTTTGGAGGAGGAAAGAAGAAAATACAGCAAAAACTCACAGGGGAAGACCTGAGAACATCGACAGAAGAGGACCTTTAGCGAGGAGACGACGAAGAAAGGAGAGAACTTCGTAATCTTCGACGCCCTTGAAGGAATGCGCACACAGGGGGCCCCCTGAGCGCAGGGATGTACAAGACGCCGTTTAAATTCTGCAAGAACTGCCACCACAAGTTCTCACAGAAGGACCAGCACCCAGTCTGCAACCTCTGCCTGCCAATCAACCACGAGAGCAGAGACTGCAACGCCTGCTCCGTCTTCAAGCCGAAGACACTCCGAATTCGAGAAGGACAGAGGACGGCTCACCACACGATGAAGGGCAAAGGCCAAGCCCCGACGCTTTATGAACTTGGCCTCTCCACCGACGATGAGGACAACATCGCCGAAGGACCAGATGACTTCACGGTCGTTGAGACCGATAAGAATACGCCTGATAAGGTAGGAGAGTCTACGACCCCGAAAACTCCCACAGGGCCTCGAAAGCCTGAGGCAGTCTCTCGAGAGTCAGAGCACAGAGCCTCGAAAGGAGCACCGGCGCCGAGCAAATCGACGACCGAAGCTGCATCCTCCGAAAAAGAGCCCAGCGGATCCTCCGAGAAGGACTCCCGGAGGCAGAAGACCAGCGAAAAGCAAAGGTCATCGAAGCAAGCCCCCGAAAAAGGGCCTTCGACTTCGACTCCGACGTCGAAAGAAAAAGAGCCGAAGAAAGCTTAGACGACGACGCCGAAAAGGGCGGCCGAAACGCTCGACGACCAACAGGCCGCAGAAATGCAGAGAAAAAAGAGAAGGCTCGAGGCCGAAATGGAGAACATCCTTCAGAGAAGGAAGGACTTCGACGAAAAAATGAAAAGTTACAAGATTCCCCCGAAGCCGGCACCGACCGTCGCTGAGGTACAGGCGATCGAAGAGTTCGACATCGAAGGGCCGCCGAAAACTCCGGAACCTTCGGAGCACGAAGAGGAGGAGGACCTCTACTACACAGAGGGGGATTACGGGGAACAGCAGTCGAGCTACGGTTCAGGTTCCTCGACGGCCCAAGACCAGGAATGGCAGGACATCGAGGCCGAAAACCCAGAGGAGGCGGTAGAAACATACCCCTCGAGGCCTTCGCCACCGGATGACATTGGGGCATACAATGAGGTGGTAAGAAAGGCGGCAACAGCTTATGGAATTAAGCTGGAAGAGGAGAAGCCAGAAGCAGACTTCCTACTCGAGACACTGCTCCCCATACAGACAAGGAGCCAGTTCCTGCCCATGCTCAAGAGTATCACGGCCCAGGGAAAGGAGGCCTTCAAGGACCCGGCTACATGCAGATCTGTAACGCCGAGGACCGAGAAGAAGTACAAATTCTCCTCCGAAGACCTAGCTTACATCAAGGGTTCCGTCACAGCGGATTCTATCATCGCTGCAACGGCCAGGAAAAGGGCAAACGTCCCAACAACGTCCGGACCCCCACCTGACAAAGAAAGCAGGAGGATGGACCTAACGGGCAGGAAGATTGAGAGGAACGCTGCGACGCACTGGCGGATGGCGAATTCCAACGCCCTCCTGAATAGGCATCAATACCAGCACTGGGAGGAGATGGGACAGTTGCTCAAACACCTCCCGGAACAATACCGTGACAGAGGTGCACACCTGGTAGAGGAAGGGAAGAGCATCGCCAACTCATGCCTGAAGACAGCCTTGGACGGGGCAGAAACATCCAGCAGACTGATGGCTATAGGCATCACTGAAAGAAGGCAAGCATGGCTCAGGATCTCAGGATTCAAGGCTGAAGTCCAGAACAACATCCTGAACACACCCTTCAGCGGTGAAACATTGTTCGGAGCCCCAGTTGATGATAAGCTCACCCAACTGAAGAAGGACAACGAGACGGCAAGGTCCATGGGAGCCCTGCAGTTCAGAGGGATGAGAAGGAGCACTCCGTCGCGGAGGCCGAACGGCAGAGGTGGAAGCCAGCGAGGAGATTCTCACCAGAGTTTCCACCAGGGGCAACAGAGTGACAGCCAAGGCCACCAGGGGCAGCAGAGGCAAAACTGGAGCTATCAAGGCAGGGGCCAGTCCTTTCGATCGAGAGGAAATGGACGGGGCCAGAGAAGAAGAGGCGGCGAACAGCCCCCCTCTAAATGACTTCACACGAGAGAAGGTGCTCTACCACCCACACCCTCTGGGGGAGGAGCACGGGAAAACAAAGAGGAGAGGGCTACACGGACAAGACACAAAGGAACATGCAACTCCGGTAGGAGGAAGATTGAGATTTTTTCTCCAGGAGTGGAGAAAAACAGACAAGTGGATACTCAATATTATGCAGTTCGGGTACTGCATAGAGTTGGAAAAAAGGCCACCAAACAGAAAACCAAGGAAAAGACAGCACTCAGGAAGAGAGCTGCAACTACTGCAAGAGGAAGCCCAAGAACTCCTCCTCAAAGCGGCCATAGAACGGGTCCCCTTCAAAGAACGGAACATGGGAGTGTACTCAAACTACTTCCTAGTGCCAAAGGTGGACGAAAGCCTAAGACCCATACTGGACCTACGGTTCCTGAACAAATACGTCAAAACTCAAAAATTCAAAATGACGTCCCTACAAGAGGTCATTCCTCAGATAAAAGCAGGGGGCTTCTTGTCTACCATAGACCTCAAAGATGCATACCTGCACATCCCCATGAACAAGCAGCACAAGCGCATGCTAAGGGTTCACTGTAAACAAGGATCACTACCAATTCACGACCCTAGCTTTCGGCCTAAAGTCCGCACCAAGGGTGTTCACCAAATGCCTTGCGGCAGTGGCCGCACACCTAAGGAGAAAGGGGATACACGTGTACCCCAACCTCGACGACTGGCTGGTGAAGGCAAACTGCTACAGGACATGCAAAGAGCATGCAGAACAGGTGACAGGAACGCTAGCAAACCTGGGTTTCTCCATACACTGGGGCAAAAGCTCAATGGAACCAGAGCAGGTGAAGATCTTCCTGGGAGCCCAGATCGACACCATACAATGCAGAGTCTTACCGAGCGAAAAGAGAACGCTCAGCCTACTGAGGGAGAAACATCACTACCAGAAGGGGCGATCTCTGACAGTGAGGACTGTGAGCAAGATCTTGGGGATGATGGCATCATGCATCCACCTGGTCCCCAATGTACGCCTACAAATGAGACCACTCCAAGAGTGGCTGCAACAACAATGGTCACAAGCTACAGGAAATTGGGAGGATCTAGTGGTTGTAACGCTCAGGGTGCAGGAAGAGATAAGGTGGTGGACCAAGGAGAGAATAACAGAAGGGAAACCTCTAACACCACCGGACCCAACCGTGACCATCACCACAGACGCATCCCAGAAGGGGTGGGGCGCACACATGAACAGGCTCAGAGTGAGGGGTCTGTGGAGCCCTACAGATGCAGTCAGGCACATCAACTACCTGGAACTGAAAACTGTGTTGCTAGCCCTCAAGGCCTTTCAGAAACACCTACACAACCGGAAGGTGCTAATACAAACCGGCAACACCACAACGATGTTTTACATAAACAGGGGGGAACTCAATCGTTCCCGCTGTCAAACTTGGCACAAGAGATCTGGAAATGGGCCATACCACTAAAAATAGACCTGCTAGCCATACACCTGCCAGGGAAGGACAATGTGGAAGCGGATTGGCTCAGCAGGCAGACTTCAGCATCCCACGAGTGGGAACTCAACAGTCAGGAAACAGAGAGTCTATTCAGGAAGTGGGGCACCCCAACAAGAGACCTATTTGCAACACACCGGAATGCAAAATGCCAATACTTTGCATCCAGGCAACCAGCGGCACGGTCCCAGGGGGATGCCCTATGGATAAGCTGGTCAAAAACATTTGCCTACGCTTTTCCCCCGATACCACTGATCCCCAGGGTGCTCAACAAATGCATGAAGAGCAACATGACGCTCATCCTTGTGGCACCACAATGGGCCAGACAGACGTGGTATTCTCAGATAATGGAGATGGCGCAGGGGCCTCCCCACAAGTTCTCAAAAAGAAGAGACCTACTCTCCATGGAAAACGGAGGAATCCTACACCCAGAGCCAGAGAGCCTCAACCTCTCAGCCTGGCTCCTGAGGACTTAGAATTTGCACACCTGAAACTACCAGAGAGCACCCTGCAGGTGCTGCGAGAGGCAAGAAGGCCCAGCACACGCAAGTGCTATGGGGAAAAGTGGAAAAGATTCACTCAATGGTGTTGCAAAAAACAACTCCAAAGGAGACTGACCACGGAGTCCACGGTGCTAAGGTACCTCGCACACCTAATCAAGGCAAAGCTAAGCTCATCCTCACTGAGAGTGCACCTAGCAGCGATTGTGGCATACACAAGAGGAGAAACAGGGAGAAGCTTCTTCACATCTCAAGTCGTGAAAAGATTCCTGGAAGGGGCTAAAAGAATAGCGCCGCCAAAGAGAATGCCGCCACCGGCCTGGAACTTAAACGTGGTACTGACGGAGCTCATGAAAGCACCCTTCGAACCCATCCACAAAGCATCACTGCAAACGTTGACAATGAAGACGGCCTTCCTGGTGGCACTCACACTGCAGGAACCCTACATCCAGATACAGTGACAGGGTCGTGATGAGAACTGACCCACACTTCATGCCAAAGGTGGTGTCAAGGTTCCACATGAATCAGAGTATTCAGATCCCTAGCTTCTTCCAAAACCCCACTACAAGCACTGAGAGGTCGCTCCACACCCTAGACGCAAGAAGGGCTGTGATGCACTACATTGAAAGAACAAAGGACCACAGGAAGACGAAACAGTTCTTTGTGTCCTTCGCTAACAGTTACATGGGCAAACCAGTTACGAAAAACACCATAGCCCGATGGATCGCACAGACAATTCAGTTCTGCCACAAGCAAGCTGGCCAGGAGCTAACGGGAGGGGCACGAGCCCACTCCACCAGGAAGAAAGGACCAACAATTGCCTTCCTGGCCAACACACCGATTCAGGATATATGCCTGGCGGCAACATGGGCTTCAGTACACACTTTCACGAAGCACTACTGCGTGGATGTACAGATGAACAAGGAAGCACAAGTAGGACAAAAAGTGCTTCAACATATTTTTAGCAACCAACGCTCATCTTCCACCCAACCGCCACAAAAGTAACGAAAACCGCTACAAAATCTATGCACAGCATAGTGAATCCAGAAAGATTCACGCTGCAAAACGAATAGTTTCTTACCTGTCGGTGTAGTTTTGCAGCTTGAAGATCTTTCTGGATTCACTAGCGAACCCACCCGCCTCCGCCAGAAAGATGAGGCTGGAAAAGAGAGTGGAAAAACATGAAGAAGAAAAAAAAAGCAAGTTGGAACAATTACAAAATACGTGGAAACACTAACGTTGAAAAAACGATTAACATACATAGCCATGGATTCACTACAAAGACAAACAAGGAAAAGAGACAGAAAAAAGAATCCGAAGATGGCGCCCAAGGGTGGAAGCTTCCGCCGGAAGCACGCCGACGTCACCGAAAGGACACCAAATGGTGGGACGTCGACGCCCACCTGGGCTACGACAAAAAAGAAAAAGAGAAAAAAGACTACGACTCCAGAACCAACCACCAGATTGCGGAATATGCACAGCATAGTGAATCCAGAAAGATCTTCAAGCTGCAAAACTACACCGACGGGTAAGAAACTATTCGTTATACGTGATAGCTTAAGCTTCCTAGTGCCTTAATGCTCTGAGTTATGTAAGGGAACAGACATCCCTGTTGGAGTTGCATGCATTCCTCCCAGCCGGAGACACACTGGAAGCATTAGTTGCTCCTTGCGGCGCACCGATGCCGACCAAGGTGGCGACGATGATGACATTGTCCCTTGCATAACTGTGAGCTTTTAGATATTTAGAAGAATAATGTAGGAAGGTTGATCCCTGACTATGGTTGCCCCCAACTTTTTGCCTGGTGTTTTGCTGGTTTTCTGACTTAGTTGACCTGAGGCCCTGCTATTCAGGACCTCAGGCCCACTGCTCTCTCTGTAAAATGGATTCCATGTACCTTAGGTGCATATCTAAATTGGATACTGAGCCACCTTATCAGTCCCTGGACAGTGTACCTTAGGTACCCAGGGCATAGGTGTACCCAGGGCCTACCAGGGGCTGCAGCATGTATTATGCCACCCCTGGCTGGCCATCCAAATCTGACACAACTGGCTGCTTGACAGCTGGGGCAAGGTGGTGTAATCACCCTTTGCTTTAGATATAGTATACCTATATCTAACCCTAAAATGGACACACAGATCTCCTATCAGTCACTCCTATGGCAGGCCTTAACAATCCTGAAGGCAGAGTGCTTGGAATCGTGTGAGATGGTGCTCTGGCATGAGCTGAGCCTGTCTGCGGCTTTCGGGATCTATCCCTTAGCCGTTTCCATGATATCGCATACCATATACTCTTAAGTGCATTATAATCCTCGCGGTTATGTGCCAACTCTGGTATCGCTTTATCAAAACATGTCGAGTAAGGTGTCATACGAATTGGAATACTAACCCCTCGCCAATTCTGGCGACGGGGTTAGCATTCCACCCTTCTAGAGGGACACGACATGCCTGTAACCTGTAACCCGGTTAAAAGTCAGACAGAGCCTTAGCATCCACAAAATGGATGCTGCCACCGAGACACAAGTCTGCCCTCCTGCTGCTGGGAGTCCTCCCAGAGCAGGAGATAAGGACAAAGGGTTTCCTGCCAGGGGCGGTGCCAGCACCGTCCCAGACAGGGTTTTGTGTATTGTAGGTAGGCAGGGCTTTAGAGGAAGGTGACTGCAAGTAGCACCCCGGTGCTCACTATGCATAGGCCGGCTTGAACCAGTTCCAGGGTCACTCCAGACCCTGTGCTGGGGAAAAGCCCGCCAAGGAAGTGGGTGTAACCACCCCCCTCCTAGTCCCACCCATAGGGCAGGACTTAGTCGCGTGCCAGCCCCTTTTTACAGGATAAAGGTAGAGACTGGCCCCCTTCCAAATCAGATCATCTTTGAATCCTGAAACTACTTTCTGCGAAAGGAACTCAAGACTTCTTCCTAAGATTTCTCCCTTGTGACTAAGGAGTAGTCACCCTGCATCCGCAGGCACCATCTAAGAACACTGCGGTCTGCTGTAAGTCCTTCCTCCGGAATCCGACTGCCCAGCTCGACGAGAACCGGCTTCCCTGGCACCTCTGACCTCTACCCACCTCTACAGCCCAGCTGAGAACCGTGGGTGCGACGAGACCTCAAGGGACCGGCCATCTGCAAGACTGCACGACTTCTTTCCAGCAAGCCCGCCGAGTAATCTACTGGTGAGTGCTTTGGGGTCCGAGAAGCCCCGACTCTGAGCAGCTCCAGCTCCGAAGTGCAGCCCCCCAGCATCTCCACGATCTGCGTGGGGCCCTTCTGCTTTCCGCTGCTCACCGCGTTGTTTGGCTACTAGCCCGTTGGCTTGTGGCCTTCCTGACGACGCCCGACGACATTTCTGCTGCTGGTCTGGTTGCTCCAGACTGGCCCTTGCTCCCTCCCAGAAGAGGAGCACCCTGGACCCTCCTGGTCCACTCAAGACGCCATTTTGAGTCCACCGCGTGGGCTTGAATTAGCCAAGGCTTGTTGCCCAATCCTGGGTAACTCCGACGCCAACGACTTCATCCTTCGTGGGACAGCTCGCACCTCCATCCTGGTCGCCGACAACGCCTCCTGGTCCGAGAGACTGCAGAGCCCAGCAGCGCCCACTCACCTGACTGTGGTGACTTCGCCCGGTGCCATCCTGGTGCCCACTTAATCACTGGCTAGTGATTCAAGAACTTGGTCCCCTCTGCTTTCAGGTTTTCTTCTTCCTTGATCCAGGCTTGGATCCATCGAACTTTCCTTCACTGGTCGCCTGCCAGCAACTTCCTTCTTCCAGGCTCCTGGTCCGGCAACGAGATCCCCGACGTCTTTTCAGACCTATGCAGCTGCAGCCCCTGGGCTAGGTAACTTCGGCACTTCGGTGTCCCAGCATAGCCTCACTATCCTAGGGTCAGGATCCACTGTCGTTTTCTTCCTACCAGGTCGGGTTCGCCCGTGAACACTAACTTTGTGAATTCTAGCTTCCATAGACTTTGTCCCGCATCCCGCGTGAGAGTGCACACTCTGCACCCGAGTCCCCTGGGCCTCCTAGTAGTAATCTAACGATTCCCTAGTCCAGTCCTAGCGATTCCAAAGCCTATTAGAACTGTTACTTACCTGCTAGTAATTCGCATTCCACTTTTAGCGTATATGGTTTTTCGTGCCCCTCGGGCATTTGTGTGTAACGTGCTAACTTAAAAGTATTTTCGTAAGAGTTTTGTTGTGTGCTTAGCACCCTGTCCTCATAAAGAGTACAGGGTTGTTGTGATTCTAATAAATACATTGTTTATTTTCATAACACTTGTGTGGTGTCCTTTCACTGGGTGTTCAAGGGGTAATGTGATGGTAAAACAGCTGGCTTAACACGCCCTCTAGAGTCTTAGCCTTAGACTGCTCGTATCCATGCTACTAGGATAGCTGGTCTATAAGGTTGACTTACAACCAATCATCAATAAGGGTTGTTTGGACTGATATATAGTGATCACTAGAATAGTGAACACTGCACATCAGGCCAACTTCTCACAAATAAGCTATCACATATAATTAGCCAACAACCTCCAGCACCCCTGAGAGGACTGACTGCCTTAAACAAAACAAGGCCTTCCTGTGAACAGCAGCTCTGTTCAAAACAATCTCCAAAGCAAGACTCTGAGCCTGCTGAGGACAAAGAAACCCGATGCCTGGAACCACCACTGCACCAGTTGCCCACAGCCCGATTGGCCCACCCCCACAGCTGTCCATAGTCTGAGTTTACCGAGGAGTGACCCCTCGAGGACTCACCGACACCGCCTACAGCGTTTTCACAGAGATCCCCCCCCCCCCCCCAATCTCAAGTGGCCCGGTAAGGTGAAATCCAACCTCTAAAGACACCCCTGCATCCAGCCAGCCTGCACACTGGAGAAAATAACCCGAGGAGCACCTTAGTCCCCAAGCGCTTCAACTTACCTACCCAACTGTTGATTCCTCCATGAATACTTACGGGACCGAGCCTGCAGCTACAAACCAAAAACGAAAATCCCCATTGAAAACCGGGCACCTGACCCGTAAACCGCATCCTGCACCCAGCCGCCGCCGGGGTTGGTATTCCTGGGTAAGGTAAGGAATCTATAACTAGAAGTCTATCCAATAAGTAAGTTACTTACCTTCAGTAATAATGTATCTGGTAGAGACATATTCTAGTTATAGATTCCTTACTGCCCCACCCAGCCACCCTGTTCTGCAAACTGATGTGTAGGGATAGGGTCTCCCCTAAAGGTCCCTAGTTTTGACGGACCAGTGGTTAACGTTTCATGGCTCTGCGCTTCTGTCGTGGAAAGTCTACCAGAGAGTAGTTGGCCTAACTGCTAGGGCGGTCGACCTTGAATCTGGGGAACTGGGTTCGGATTTCGGCAATGACACTTAACATCCTGTGATTCTGGGCAAATCACGTAATCTTCCCGTGCCTAACAAAAATTAATGTGTCAGTCCTGTAATGCAACTGGTGCTATGTAAAGCGCTCTGATACCCGATTCAGGTCAAGTTTGCGCTATATAAAACTCTGTAAAGAAAAGCAGAATTGGATGTCAACCTCCAAGGGTTAAGACCGGCACGGGGGAATTAGAAAGACGAGGCAGCATCAAGCACCCACCATCAGTGGCACAGGGGCGGACGAATTAGAGTGCCCACACAGCATCAGGCACCCAATACAAATCAATGGGGGACAGCTGTCTCAAACAAAGGCTGCAGGCTCTGACCAGGTTACTGGCCGAACGTAACTGGTGGCTGCCAGGTAAGTTCAGAAGTTGAGGGTCACCTGGGCACTGTCGGTCGGGCTCTCCAAGGCCGGGGGGCTGCAGGTGCAGAGGTCTTTACAGGTCGGAAAATCCTTACCGGAGCCTGTCATGGTTGGGGTTCCTTCATGTGTAGGTTGCAAGGATCATCATGGAGTCCTGGAGGGGTCAGCCCACAGTGGATTTGTGCTCTGGATTGCTGGATAATCTCGCTGAGACCAGGGGGCCACTTTGACGCAGGCAGGAGGTGTTGAGTGGAGAGGTGGATCAGGGACGCGTGGTTTCACGGTTCCCAAGGTGTCCGAGGCCTTTCTGGGAGTTTCTTGGTAAACAGGGCTGCAGTTCTCTGTAGTTCTGGTCTTTGTTGAAGACCACAGTCTTTCCAGAGGCTTTTGGAGGGTTCTGGGCTGTGGGATGAGTTGTCTGTTTTCATAGGATCTTCGAGGCTGTAGATAGGCCGTTAGACCTCGGTCCAAGTAAGTGGTTGACTTCAGGCTTCATCTGCTGCACGGCTCTTCTTTGTCCTCTTCCTTCTTGAGTCATACGGAACTAAGGATTAAGTTTCAGGGGTGCCCCTAAATACTCCATTTAGGGGCATTAAAGGGGCTGGCAGATAGTAGTCTATGACTACTTGCCTTTAGGGTGACTAACCCTTTGTATGTCCACCCCTGACTGAAATCCTCAAACTGAGTAGAGGATTTTCAAAGGAGGGGGGCACACTTTAGCTAAGGCCACCTTGGGTGTGGTCCTGGCTGAGAGGGAACACATTCTATCATGCTTACTATTGTCCTGCTGACCTTGCTCCCAAAGGTTGGGCTTGGTCAGAGGGAAGGGTATCTCCACTAGCTGGAGAGGCGCTGGCTAGGGTAACAAAGGGCAGGAAGCCTTTGAGGCTCACCGCTCTTCAGTGCTGTTCCTGCTTGGGGGTAGGTGTGAAGCGCCTCCACCCAGAGCGCAAGACTCCCGCCTCTGAGTCAGATACATGTCTAGTAGTGGCAGGTTGGTGCAAACGAATCAGGCACACACCAGATGTTTGGTAAGTTTTGAGGAGGCACCTCTGAGTGCATTTATTAATGAATCCAACACTGGCAGGGTGATTAATCTAAGATGTTTAGTACCAAACCTCTTGGTATTCGGTTAAGCCATCATGTATCTGTGGAACTCGCATCATCACGTTTCCAGCCCATGTATTAAGTATGGCTTCACTATGCATTTATGTCTAAGAATGGACTTTGACACTATATGGGCGTATATGCTCATGCAGTTATACCCTTACAAGAGGTATTGTGCACCCTGGCTTAGGGCTATAAGGCCTGCTGTAGGGGTGACTTACCTATGCACAGTATCACATAAACCATAAAAAGGTCCTAGGTTAGTACTCCACAAACTGTAGCCACCAGTTCTGTGTCCCTGTCCATTGGTGCAGAAGGAAGAACAAGACTCGTAAGTTACATCTATGCACAGGGGTTGTACTGATTTGTAACTCGTCTTCATCATTTCTGGGGAAGTTTAAAGCCAACACGCAGCCCCGGGATGCCACCTACTTGGGTGCGAGAGCATCGCTACAAAAAAAAAATTCCGATCCAGGATGGCTCTCGTGGAATAAGATGAGGAGGCCTTGTATAGATAGTGTCCACCAGAAAAAGCATTACTGAAGTAAGCAAATTGTTTATTTCCTCCTCACCTAAATCTATTATATGCGGTGTCGTGAGCTTTTTATGCTGTAAAAGAAATTGGAATGGTGCGATTACATACCGACTATATATTTACAACCATTTTTAACGTCAGAAGTGTAGATTTTCATTGTTTGTTTAACCATGATGTTTTGTGAATAGACATTTTATTTCAATGAAGTGTTTACAAATGTAATGTTTCTTTTATTTCATTAAAGCATCAAGATAACTCAAAAAATCAATCTGCGGAGTTATGGGAGAAGCTTAATTTTGGAAACAAGGACCAAAATGTTAAATTCAGAAAGCTGATGGGCATTAAGGTAAATCTGATCTTATCTGTGCTTATTCATTCTGTATTTTCCTGCCCAGCTCTTTTTTTAATTAATAGTCCAAGGACATTAGATGCTTTCACTCTAATATGGATATACTGGTTATATTTAATTGCTTTAGATTATAGCAAGCACTGAGTCAGTTGAGATGACCTTCAGTCGTCTCTGGCAAGCAAAAAACTGCCATGAACGTCTCGTCCTCCTCGTTTGCGGGTGGGGTTTAATTTTTGCACTTTAGGCTACTCCCAATTTGCATAATGTTGTGGGCTCCCTTGTAGTGGTCATTGGTCCCACCGGATAGAGCACAGGTAAGCACAGCTCCTCGCGTTACTAGTGGGATTCCCTCCCCACCCGCCTTTTTTATTTATTATTTTTAATTTTAAACAACATTGCAAAATGTCAAACGGTAAATATGTTGCAAAGGAGTTATGCCTGTATCCTAGGTCTGAACCGAGATGCCAAACGTTAAGTATAATAGGTAAAGCAAATAATATACACATGGTTGCTCATTTCACCTATGCTGTATGAGGCAATTTAAACAAGTTTGTTTTAAAAAAAAAAAAAAATCACAGACCTGTCCAGATTTCTACCCATACTGTGCATTGTGTACCCACATTGTTACTAAACGCCGCCGTACCCCCGGGATATCGGCACAAAGGCTGTGTTATCCGAATATTACAGACTGTTACTGACTAAATTGTGGCCGGCCCAAGGGGTTGTAGGCCGGACACTGTCTTTACTATCAGAGGTACAATAAAGGTCTTTAAATAAAAAAATAAAATAAAAATTGCAAAATGTCTAATAGATAATTTGGGGAAATGGCCGCAGCAGTCTTTCTGTTCCATCAATGAGGGGAGAAGTAGGAGGCTGGGGACAAAAAGCTTACTAGACACCTGGGAATATGGAGGGGAAAAAAAGAAGGGTGGTGTTGACTTGCTCAGGCATCGACCATGCTCCCACCCCAATATGGACCCCGTAGTCTTTCAGACCCCATCGGGACAGGGGCAGATTAGGGTTTTAGACGGTTACCCCCAGTCTTCTCCCAGAGGAACAAATTTCTCTTGCCCAGGCAAAAGAATGGAGTGGGTGTGGTCATAAAGCCAGTGAACGCCCCAACAGGCTCTTTGCCTCCCACCACACCTGAAGCAAGTTTGAAAGATCTGCACTTAGCACCCTCTACCAGAAATCTGCACCTCTGAACAGACTTGAGAACCGAAGTATTGTAAAAATCTTTTTTTCTGATGGATACTTTTAACCACACATTTTAAGTCCTGCCTGGTGTCACTGTATCTGAAAAACATTCCTGCAATAGTTTCCGTGCCCAACATGTGGCACCTTTGTATTTAGTGCCAGCTCTATCCCACCTCCAGAAGTCACATTATGGAGCCGCATATGGGCGCCAGTCCTGGTCTCTTGTAAATTCTTCCATTTCCACACCGTTTGATGCAGATCTTGTTGTCAGCTTGTGTGTGTTTAAAATTTTCACAAAACTATTTTCCATACCATCACTAAGTATGCCTTTAGTGCCTTGGCTCGAAACAAGGCTTGAAAGCCAATGGCAAATGCTTCTTGAGGCATTGGAAGGCCATCAGGGACACGAAGCGAAGCACTATATTGTCAAAAAATAGACATCGGCCGATCCTGTTTCTAGACCATTACTGGTGGCCATCCTCTGAGTTCAAGACCAAGTCGAATGGTGGGTCTCAGACATCACCTAGCTGCCATTGTACCTGTGTCAGCGCGCTGTGCGCGTTAGAACTTGAGCTTCTGCTTGTTTTAAAACCTATTTCGTTTTTTCCTCATTTGCGCCTATTACTATTTTGGTTGTTTTAAATTTAGTGCCTGGCCCTTACCTTCACTCTAATTTGGTGGAAACACACCGCTGTTGGGCGGGTCCGCTTCCCAGCGTAGCTCTTCGCAGTAGCGCCATCTTGGAAGTAGATGGTGCCGCTTTTTCGCACTAGCAGGTAGGCTTGACGCTCCAGTTGTCGTTAGGACGCTAGGCGTCTACTTAAGCGAGGAATATCTGCTGGCTCTCCCTCCTAGCTGCCATTGTACCTGTGTCAGCGCGCTGTGCGCGTTAGAACTTGAGCTTCTGCGTGTTTTACAACCTATTTCGTTTTTTCCTCATTTGCGCCTATTACTATTTTGGTTGTTTTAAAATTAGTGCCTGGCCCTTACCTTCACTCTAATTTGGTGGAAACACACCGCTGTTGGGCGGGTCCGCTTCCCAGCGTAGCTCTTCGCAGTAGCGCCATCTTGGAAGTAGATGGTGCCGCTTTTTCGCACTGGCAGGTAGGCTTGACGCTCCAGTTGTCGTTAGGACGCTAGGCGTCTACTTAAGCGAGGAATATCTGCTGGCTCTCCCTCCTAGCTGCCATTGTACCTGTGTCAGCGCGCTGTGCGCGTTAGAACTTGAGCTTCTGCTTGTTTTAAAACCTATTTCGTTTTTTCCTCATTTGCGCCTATTACTATTTTGGTTGTTTTAAAATTAGTGCCTGGCCCTTACCTTCACTCTAATTTGGTGGAAACACACCGCTGTTGGGCGGGTCCGCTTCCCAGCGTAGCTCTTCGCAGTAGCGCCATCTTGGAAGTAGATGGTGCCGCTTTTTCGCACTAGCAGGTAGGCTTGACGCTCCAGTTGTCGTTAGGACGCTAGGCGTCTACTTAAGCGAGGAATATCTGCTGGCTCTCCCTCCTAGCTGCCATTGTACCTGTGTCAGCGCGCTGTGCGCGTTAGAACTTGAGCTTCTGCTTGTTTTAAAACCTATTTCGTTTTTTCCTCATTTGCGCCTATTACTATTTTGGTTGTTTTAAAGTTAGTGCCTGGCCCTTACCTTCACTCTAATTTGGTGGAAACACACCGCTGTTGGGCGGGTCCGCTTCCCAGCGTAGCTCTTCGCAGTAGCGCCATCTTGGAAGTAGATGGTGCCGCTTTTTCGCACTGGCAGGTAGGCTTGACGCTCCAGTTGTCGTTAGGACGCTAGGCGTCTACTTAAGCGAGGAATATCTGCTGGCTCTCCCTCCTAGCTGCCATTGTACCTGTGTCAGCGCGCTGTGCGCGTTAGAACTTGAGCTTCTGCTTGTTTTAAAACCTATTTCGTTTTTTCCTCATTTGCGCCTATTACTATTTTGGTTGTTTTAAATTTAGTGCCTGGCCCTTACCTTCACTCTAATTTGGTGGAAACACACCGCTGTTGGGCGGGTCCGCTTCCCAGCGTAGCTCTTCGCAGTAGCGCCATCTTGGAAGTAGATGGTGCCGCTTTTTCGCACTAGCAGGTAGGCTTGACGCTCCAGTTGTCGTTAGGACGCTAGGCGTCTACTTAAACGAGTCATGCTGACGCGCAGCGGTTACGCGCAGCGGGGACGCCGGAGTTACGCCGGAGTTACGCCAGAGTTCAGCCCGTCTGCGCCCGTCCGCGCTGAGGACTGGCTGCGGGACGGGCTGGACTCTGGAGCTCCCGCTGTATCTACGGGTCATCCCAGGGATGACTTGGTGCGTGATCTGCTCCTATTTAGACCCCCTGTACATCACTGCCATCACCGGCTCTCCCCGGAGGCCATATGTCAGGCGCGGAGCTGTTCTTCGTGTAAGTCCTTTTTCAATCTCCCCACTCAGGCTTTTGGTAATTACGCCCTTCCCACCCCTGGTCGGCCCCTCTCTCAAACTAAACAGGGCTTTCTGATTAATGCACGGTCTCTCATTAAGCATGGTATAGAATTCCATGAGTTTGTACACATGAGGCAACCCGATTGGGTTTTTGTTACCGAGACATGGGCCTCCGACTCCTCTGGCCACGATCTCTTACTGGCGGTTCCGGATGGATATGCACTGCAGAGGCTGGATAGAGTGCGTTGTAGAGGTGGCGGACTGGCCTTATTTTTCAAGTCCTCACTCTCCTGCACTGTAAAATGTTTATCCATTCCCTCGGACCCTTTTGAGGCCCTATATTTTTGTATTGCGAGTGCCTCCTCGAGCTCCTTTTCAGGAATTCTTCTATATAGGCCCCCTGGTTCCAGAACCAATTTTGGCACAGAGCTTTTTAGAATCCTGGAACCATATTTTGGTCGATCTCAATTCACCATTCTGGGTGATATGAATTTTCACCTGGAAGATATGGCCTCCAAAGACACATTTGCCTTGGTTAATTCCCTCGAGGCATGTGATTTTGTTCAAAAAGTACTTCATCCGACCCATAAAGCAGGGCATATCCTGGATGGGATATTTTCCAACGACCCCAGAGTAACTGTCTCTATGCCGGTACCGATAACTTGGTCCGACCATTTAGCAGTTCCTTTCTCCCTGGACATTCCTTGCAGGAAGGACAATACGGGTACTAATAGGAAGTGTCTCAAAAGAAGCTTCAGGAATCTTACGAGTGAGGCTTTGGCCCCTTTCATTCCTAATGTCAATGTTATCCTCCAGCGGTCGGTGGACGAGGCGGCTCAAGAACTCATTGTCTCTATGACCAAAGCAGTAGATGAGTTAGCCCCCTCCTTATCTAAATCTGTGGTGCGACTTAAGCCCACAGCCCCTTGGTTCACGGATGAACTGAGAGCCTTTAGACAGGAATGTAGAAGGAAAGAACGGAGATGGCGCAAATCATGGGATCCCAAGGATCGAGAAGCTTATAAGGGCCTGTTACGAGAATATAAAAACAGAGTTATCAAGGAGAAACAGGGTCATTTTACACACCTAACCTGTTCTCTTACATCATCTAAAGAGCTTTTTAAGATCGTAGACTCTCTATGCTCCCTCCAGGCTCCTGACCCTGTGGTTGCTTCTCAGGAGCTATGTAATAATATCTCAGATTTCTTCTATAAAAAAATAGATGATATCTATCTAGCTCTACAATCACAGAGGATCTCTCTGAGTGAGGCTAACTCCTCTAGAATTAAGCTTCTCGAATCCTGGGAAGTTGCTACCCCTCAGACTTTTCATCAGTTTCCGGCTCTTTCCCTGGAGGAACTCAATCTCCTCCTTGACAAAACAAAGTCAGCCTCTCCTCTGGACCCGGTTCCCTTGAAAATACTAAAGGAACATAGGGACATCATTCTTCCACCAATGTTGGAAATAATGAATGGAGCCATGGAGCAGGGTATTTTTCCTGCAGCATGGAAGAGAGCTGTAGTAAAGCCTCTTCTTAAAAAGCCCACATTGGATCCGGGTTTACTGCAGAACTTCAGGCCAATATCCCTTTTGCCGGCTCCTGCCAAAATGTTGGAGGCCCACTTGAATTGTCATCTCTCCAACTTCCTTGACTTTTCAGGGTTCCTGGATGGGTCCCAACATGGCTTTCGAAAGCTACATAGCACGGAGTCCGCTTTGACCATGGTCACGGACAATATCCGCCGGAAGGTGGATCTTGGTCAATCTACCGTGCTAGTCCTGCTGGATCTTACAGCAGCTTTTGATACCCTGTCTCCCTTAACTTTAACATCCAGGTTAAGGGAGGCAGGGGTAGCAGGGCCGGCTCTCAGTCTCCTGAGCTCTTTTCTTCATCAACGTGAGCAGCGTATAACGCTGGGAGACTTCCTCTCCCCTGCAAAGTCTTTGCAATGTGGGGTGCCACAAGGGTCGGCCTTAAGCCCGACCCTGTTTAATATCTATGTGGCCCCCCTTGCAAGACTAGTAAGATCGCAGGGGATGGAGGTAGTGTCGTACGCTGACGACACGCAGATCATGGTGTCCCTGACCCACTCTGTTGATGTCGCCGCGTTCAACTTTAGGGCCTGCATGCAGCTTGTTGCAGAGTGGATGGTTTTCAACTCCCTAAAGTTGAACGGCGACAAGACTGAAGTCCTGGTCTTTGGTAAGGACCAGGGCTTGTGGTCAGATGAGTGGTGGCCTTCATCTTTGGGCATTTGCCCTATCCCGACACAATCTGCTAGGAATCTTGGCGTCATTTTTGATACCCGGCTTTCCATGGAACTCCAGGTCAATAGGACCGTGGCCACCTGTTGGGGTGTCATTAGGACCCTTAAAAGAATTGTCCATTATCTTTCCCCTCAGGCACGCAAGCAGGTTGTTATCGCCCTTGTTGGTTCACGGCTTGATTACTGCAATTCACTCTATGCCGGGACCAACAAGGGCCTCCTGCAGCGCCTGCAGGTTGTACAGAATGCGGCGGCGCGTTTTGTACTGGCCCTGCCTTGGTTGTCATCTATGACCGTGGCTAGGAAGAGTCTCCACTGGCTCCCTATCTCTTCAAGAGTTTCGTTTAAACTTCTCTGCCTCACGTACCGTGCCCTTACAGCAGGTCCGACCGACGCTTTGGGATCCTTGCTCAAGAGGTATGTCCCAAACAGATGTTTACGCTCATCAGAGCTAAACCAACTGGTGGTTCCACGAGCTAAGAAGGCTAGATGGGGGAGCAAGGCCTTCTCCATTCTTGCACCCCAGCTATGGAACCTACTTCCCCTGGAGATCAAATTACAGCCTTCCCTTGATCGCTTCAGGAAATCGCTGAAGACCTGGTATTTCATTAAAGCATATCAGTAAGCTCTTGTTTTTAACTGCCTTTGCTAGGTTATTTTGAGTTAGGCGCCTTGACGCCCAGTGGGCATAGCTGCGCGTTATAAAAGCCTGTTCATTCATTCAGACATCGGTGCTCGACTGGGACCATATTCCGAGATGAAGCCAATGTACCTTGAATTTTTCATGCCACTGTCAACTGAGCATCAGATTGAGGCATTTAGGGAGGAAATGTTGCATTTATTCGGGACGGTTCCAAGTTACGTAGGTGTGGCTTCAGGCCCTTTGGGCCTGCTGGATCAGTCAGTTATACTTCCACCAGTCCATCTGTGGCGCCAGCTGACACCGTTGGGCCACAGCCTGCCCCTGAACTTGCCACCAAGGAGTTCCTCAATACCTTTGCTGCAGGTCGGATCAGTGGTTCCCATCTCTGTTCCAAAGGCGACAGCTCCAGACTCTGCCCCAAGTGGCTGATCCAGAACAAACTTCAGCCAGGCTGTATCCTGTCTCACTGTGAGATGACCAGAACACAACCTGTAACCTTGGATGATTCCCTTTACCGTTTCATTGTCTCCGCACCAGTGCCACAAAGAGTTGAAATAAAATTTTGCTTTTGACTCTGCGCTATGGAGTTTTAGCAAAATCCCCATAAGGAAGACTATGACAAGGAGGAAAGACACTTCATCCTTACCCCTACTGATTTCTACCTCTACCTCCAAAATAGTACTTGTATAAGCACAGGGGTGTTGAATTTAATCAAACATCTCCTTGTCCATGGGGCAGGTTGCTTCATAAATCTACTACTTGTCCTGTGACAAAATACACTTGTCCCTTATGTGCCATGCAATGCGGAGAGAAATTGTGGTAGCAATCTCATTAAAAGAGCTCTGAAATAGCCTCTCTGATTATGTTAGAGTTCCTTCCATAGTAGGGTTTGAATACTAGCAATCCCCTTATGTTGCCACGTTTCTGCACATCTACACACAGGGGCTGTCTGTGATGGAAAGCAATAGTTCCAGGTTTGGAAGGCCGTTTTGAGTCTGTGCAAACCTACTAACTTGCATGTTTTAAGCGTTTTCCCCAACTCTTCTATAACCCTTTGCGTGCGGAGGAGGGCCGGGGGCCGTCCTGACCACGGCCAGTCATAAATCACCCGCACCGCGGCGGAATTCTCGCCGTGGTCAGCGGGTTAATCTTTTTCCCACTCCTGACAATGGCAGGCATACAACTTCTTCCAGGGTTGGTAAAAAGGTGGTTGAAGGGAAAGTGAACTTGCAAACACTCAGATTTTCCCATGAGCAAATCTACACCTGCAAATTTGCTCATGCTAAATGCTGTTTACAAATATTTTCTAGGAGTATTATTTCTTGGCCTACTTCTGTAAAGTCACAGAAGCCGTATATCTGCACTTAATGCAAGGACATGGGTACACTTTTGAGACTTTATTTGATAGTTGGGCCCCTAATTAATTCTGGCATTAACCATAACCTATTGCGTTTATTAAAATTGTCTCCCTCTCCGTCGGCTAGCTTCACTGTGAGTGACAGCATTCGGTTCTTTCACAAGGAGCATTTCGACACACAGTTGTTTTGTTCAGTGCCAGGAACTACTGTGGCAATGTGTGCTTTTTGAGGCAAAAACAATTTTTGCTTTTGCCAATGTTTGTGATAATGGTGAGGGCCCAGCAGCTCCCACACAAATAAGGTTTCACAAAAACCATGCCAAAACAAGTCATGCATCAACAAAAGCAAAAGGCTGACCATCAATTTCAGATCTACTGGCTTTACCAATGCTTATTTATTTTTGTTTCCCATAATCTTATGAAAACTGGTTACATTGATTTTTCATTAAAAGTATTTTTGGGAGTTTCCCGACATTCCATTGAGAAGTAGAGGGCAAGATGGCCGCTGACTGACTGCAGAGGACAGTCTCACTCGGCCCACTCTCCTCCCAAGGTCTAACCTGACAATAGGAATGCCGGCATGATTGGGGCGATCGAGCTCCTTTACTGTCTACAGAACCTGGCCCCCTCGCGCTGGATACAAAGAATCACAAAACTTTTTTCTTACCGATTTCAGCGCTCCCTCTCTGCTGGGATTCGACAGCTACAGGACGGCGCAGATATGACACCAAAGGGGATCAAGCAGCAGCAGCAGAAGGAGATCGATCCCACAAAGAGGCCTCCAGCAAACAGTGGCAAGGATTACAAGGAGGCACTAGTTCCGGCTCCAAGAACCGCGACACAACTCAGGAAAAACGTTGGAAAGCAGACTGAGATAGTTCGTGGTAATGGCATCGGAACCAACACTCGAGGTGTAAGGGATTCCATGAAGTCCATTACTAGCGGCGGCATCGGAGCGAGATTAGCGGGGGCCGGTATTAAGGACCAGCAACTTCGCCAATCCAGGCTGAAGGAAGCATTTCCTGCTAAAACTACGGCGAAATCGGCATTAGCAGGCAGCACGGCAGAGAACAAAGCAGGCCAAACCAACATCTCCGAGAAAGCTGTTGCTCAGCAACAACGGAGGCAGAGTCAGAACATTCCACATCTCGACGATGCTGCTACATCAGATGAAGCTGCGGGGCAGAAGCAAGAAGAACGATACTCTCAGACCCGCGAGGAGCCCACAAATGCAGCACACAAGTAAGGGGGCAGACTCTATGACTAACAGTATTGTGATTCTTGAAAACTTGGGAGCTGGCAGTAAGCTAGCAAGTGGTGTGATCACTGGGGCAGCAGGCTTTTCTGACGGAAATCATTTTGGGAAAGCCACCATGAGCATCGAGGCAAACACTGAGGGAGCCAGGAGAAGGAATGTTCCAACTCCCGCCAAAGGGGGGTCCCAGATACAACTGAGGCTGGATGTTTTTATTCAGTAAATGAGGAGTCGGACTCTTATCTCTCTAGTGAAGGGGCAGAGGATAGTTTGTCCACAACTACAGACTCTGGCTCGGAGGTTGTAACAAAATCATCTACCCAGAAAGCTTCTCCAGGGAATAAAAACTTTCAAAAGACTAGAAAGAAGAATAAATCTAAAATGAGTTCCCCACACAGCCCAACAGCGCACGGTTCGAATTCAAAGCTTTGCTGGGACTACTCGGCCACTTCTCTGTTATATCAAGAGGATGTAACTGAAGGCCCCCAGATTGAGGGAGAGGGCATTGTCAATACTCCTCAGACCACCTCATTAGATTTAGTATACGCAACTCTGAAGCAAATGCAATCCGGAGCTAGATCTGCAAGTCGCAGAGCTAAAGTGCCGGCAAAAAAGATTCAGAGCTCTATGCGGAAAATGAATAAATTATATGAGGAAATGGCTGACAGTTTCTCACGTGGAAGAGCGAACAGGCAGACTGGAAGACTATGTTAGTCGCTGGCAGGAATTTAAAGAAGCGCAGGTGAAAATATCGGAGGACATGCAATGGAAAATGGAAGATTTCGAGAACCGACAGCGACGCAATAACATAAGACTTTTGGGGGTTGCAGAAGGTCTTGAGGGGCAGGATGCTAGGGCATATGTGGTTAAGATGCTTAAGGGTGCTAAGGCCACAACATGGAACTGGGAAAGTGAAGTGCAAAGGGCACATCGCTTTCCCCTAGTGCAGAGGAAAACCTATGGGGCCTCACAAGAGTCAAAGCCTAGAGCACTCCTGGTATATACTGGTAATTTTCTGGCAAGGCAGGAGATAATGGATAAAGCGAGACTAGAAGCAAGGCGCACATTTGAAGGGGTATCCTTCTTCGCACGCCCCGACTTCTGCCACGCCTCTGTGGAGAGAAGGTGGCGGCTTAGACAGTTGATTACGCCATGCCAAACTTTAGGTCATGAAGCTTACCTGCTATATTCAGCAAGATTAAAGATTATCGTAAAAGGTCATGCAAGGATGTTTGCCTCCGAAATTATGGCGCAGGAATATATTAATGAGCTCAGAAAGCAAAAAGGTGATTAGGAAGGAGAAGCTCCAGTTGCCCTAAAAGCTACGATTAAGCTTGATCGTTCTCTTTTCTTATGGTCAGGAGTTTAGAAATACATGTTGGTGATACAGGGGAGGAGGAGGGTGGGTGGCGACTACTGCACTCAAAAGTTGACACACATAGGTCATGCTTGACCTATTTGCCCGTAGAGAGGGGGGGGGGTTGGGAAAGGGGGCACTTTCAGGTTACACAGCTTGTACAGTACACACATTATAGTACGTTTGCTTTTTTTTGTTTGTTATCACTTTGTTTGCAGATTTAGTGAGTTGGTTTCATCTGAAGGCAAGACATTCGTTGTATTCTAATGACATGCAGAATTGCATCGATTAACATCTGCGGGCTAAATGATGTGACTAAGAGACTTAGAGTTGCTGCATTGCCTAAAACATTACGTTTGGATCTAGTTTGTTTACAGGAAACACACATAGGGGCGGTGAAAGGATACCTTTTGGAGCAGTTAGGGTTTAACCTATTGGCAAACACTAAACAGGGGACCAGAACTAGAGGCGTAGCGGTGCTGGGAAGGAGTAGGGACGTGGTTGTTGTTAGGAAGAAAGAGGATCAAGGGGTAGATGGATATTGATGGAAATGAAATTTAAGGGGGAGAAACTCACGTTGGTTACACTATACGGTTCTATGGAGGATGACCCCGACATTTTGCAATACCTAGACACAGAGCTGGCACAATGGCCCGAGCCAATTGTTTGCTGCGGTGATTTCAACATTCATGACCTTGCTAGCTCTTTCACAGAACCAGAGGGGCACTACCTAGGGAGGGAGAAGAAAACCTATAGAGCACTTGCAAATATGGCACAGCATAATTCCTTAGTAGACCCATGGATTAGGATACGTCCAAATGTAGATGGTAGCACATTCTTCTCCGCCCCTCACAAAGTCATGGACTATTTCGTGGTATCGAGCCCGCTGGTTCCTGGCTCTCAGATTGAAAAACACCCTCGGGTCGTGTCAGACCATAGCCCATTGGTACTAACTATTAAAATAGGACAAGCTCAAACAAGGGATACGCATTGGACTTTTGAAAGAGCATTGTTAAAAGATGAGGAATATCGTAAGTGTATGGAGGTGTGGATTAAGAATTTCTGGATTGTAAATAGGGGTTCAGCATCGCAGGGTATGGTCTGAGATGCCTTTAAGGCCAGGATTAGGGAAGAGACATTGAGTTTCACACTATATAAACAGAGGAGAGAGAAAGCTAAGATAAAAGAACTCTGTAAATGTCTCCTCAGAGTGAGCTATCCCTAGGTATTCAGCAGCAACTTCCAGTGGTGCAACACCTGCTTAAAATCATTGCGCTTAGAGCAGATGCCTTCGAATCTATTGCCAAAAAAAACGCAGAAAATTACCTCATTAAAAAGGAAAATACATATGAGCTAAGCGAGAGAGTGGGTCATATATTAGCCATATGAACTAGGCAAAGACTAGCTTCATCAGATATCAAGGAGGTCATTGATTGGCTGGGTAACTCTGTCTCTGAACCAGATATGGTGAGAGTAGTGTTTAGGAAATTCTACATGGATCTATATACTCCAGATAAGGGAAGTGATGTGGCGGATACAGAAAGGTACCTTAGTGCTATTCAACCGCCGAATTTGCCCGAGGAAGAGAAGATGGCTTTAGATCTACCAATTCAGCTAGAGGAATTCACCTCAGCTTTGAGTAGCCTCCCCTCGGGCAAAGCTGCTGGCCCGGACCAGATTCCGGTAGAATTTTATTAGGTATTTCAAGGAGTCTTGGGTTCCGATCTGTTCAATACCATGGTCCAGGCTCAGCAAGGGTAATCAATCCCAAACTCATTGGGAGGGGTGGATATTATTGTAATATTAAAGAAAGGGAAATCCCCGCTAGCTCCAGGACCATACAGGCCAATTACACTAATGAACACTGATGCAAAAACCTTTTCCAAAATCTTAGCGAAAAGGTTAGCTAGGATCATTGAGAGCTTGGTCAGCCCATCACAGCATGGTTTTATCCCCGGCAAAGGCTTCACCCAGCACATTAGGCAGGTAGTCACAATGTTTGTTGCGGCAGGAATCCCAGGAGACCCTTTAGCAGCACTCTTTTTAGACGCAGAGAAGGCGTTTGACCGGGTCTCCTGGGATTACCTCTCGGCAACATTGAAGTGGTGTGGCATTGGGGAAGGCTATATAAAAGCTATCCAGACCTTGTATAAAGATCCAACCGCTAGGATCAGGGTTAACAGGGGGTATTCAACGGCGGTCAAGGTCTCTAGGGGGACGAGGCAAGGATGTCCCTCCTCGCCCCTATTGTTCGCACTATACCTGGATCCTCTGCTGCGAAAGTTAGAAGCTAACCCTGATATTCCATCACCAAGGATAAATGGTAGAGAGGTAAACACTTTTGCTTACGCGTATGACGTGGCTATTTTAACATCTAACCCGTCTTTAGCTATCAGAAAAGTGGAGGATAAAGCACAGTTGTTTGGGCAGATCTCAGACTACAGTTTAAACAAAAATAAGACCCAGATAGTGAAAAATAGGTTTACATGCTGTGACGATCCACGAGTTGTTAGCTCTGCGGTTTACCTGGGGGTGGAGATCTCGGCCGATTTGGATAAAGTGGTGGAGATTAATATGAATCCTCTAAAGACAACTGTAAGGGCAGACCTAGAAATAATGAACAATCTCATTTGTCCATTGTTGGTTGCACTAATGTCATCAAGATGCTGGTTCTCCCAAAATATCTCTATTTTTTTAGAGCCATTCCTTTATACTTTGAAGCAAGGTGGTTTAATGCATTGGAGGCAATCCTTAACAGATTCATCTGGGCCCACGGCAAGACACGATGGGCTTATAGGTTTATCTCCCTTCCTAGAGAGAGGTGGTTGGGGTGCCCCCGACTTTAGGTTATATTACTGGGCAGCGGCACTACAATATATGCGGGGACTGATAGGTGGGGGGGGTCTTGATCAAAGGGTTACAAACAGCTCTACGGAGGTTTTGCGGCAGTTCTGGGGGTCGAGGTGGAAAACTGCTTTTTTAACTGTATCGATTTTCTATACTATAAGAGGACGAGATTTAAGACAGTTAGTGCAGCTATTAAAATTTGGAATACTTTTTTGAAGAAAGCTGGGTTGGCGAGATATAATAGGTATACGAAATTATAAAGGAATAGATCTTTCCCAGAGGCAGTCTTCGCGGATCCAACTATGGCCGGATGGGCTGGCGAAGGGATAATACAAATTGGGGATATTATGGACCATACTGGGGTGGCACAGTTTGCAGATCTAATAAAAAATATGGTATAGACAGCAGGAGGTTTTTTTAAATATCTGCAGGTTAGGATTTTTTTTAATACTAAACAAGGCGGTCCCGCTGGGTTTGGTAGTGATGAAATTTTGGATAAAATAAGGAGAGGTGATGACTGTTCAATTCGAAGTTTCTACGTATGTTTAGCCGCAGGCAAACCTGACGATATAGGTAAACATTCTAACAAATGGGCTGAGAAATTGAGTATCGAACCACAGTGGTTCCAGGAGTCATTGGATCTTGACATACAATTCTCTGCTCCGCTCCCTTGCAGGCACAGCATTATAAAACTCTATATTCGCTATATTTCACCCCAGCCAGAATAGCAAAATGGGGGGGGTACCACGGGGATTACTTGTCTGCGGTGTAACTTCCCAGAAGCAGATGTTCAAGGCATGTGGGCTGCTGAATTCATATCTATAGCATAGATCGCCGCCTAGTGTTGGGTCCGGATGATTGCACATTGTTGTCCTGGAAGAGTCTTAGAAGTATCACGAGATAGGTGACTCCTCCCCTGGACTACAGTGCGCATGGGCATCGACTCCATCCCCAGATTGTTTTTTTCCGCCATTGGTTTCGGATGTATATTCGACATCTCCAGTTAGGAATCGATATAGACTTTTCTTAAGGCCCGAAGGCCTTTTCTTATACCGTCTGTATTGTTTTGCGCTCGGTGCCCTGCTCTGTTCCGGCTCAGTTCCCGAGTCGGACATCCAGAGGAGTCGCGTAACTCTTCGGTGCTCGAAGCCCAGTCGACACAGCAAGACTTTCGACAGCACATCATGGAACGGAGTCCGTTCAAGAAATGTCCCGTGTGCGGATCCAAGTACCCCCACATCGACGTCCACCCGGTGTGCAACAAGTGCCTGTCGCCGGACCACGATGAAGCCACCTGTATGGCTTGTTCCAGGTTTCGATCGAAAAAGCCACTTCGGCGCGTGGCGCGCCAGGAGGCCCGGCAATCGGCGCCCCGGCACCGGTGGACATCTTCGACAGAGAAGAAGCAGACGAACAAGAGGATAATATGCAGATTTCCCCTCCGGCGGAGGACAATGACTACGAATACGACGCGGACGTCGAAGTTGTCGAGGATGAAGTCGTCGACGAGGTAGGAGACGACAATGAGGCCTACGGGGCCACAGGAGATAGCTCGTGTGAAGAGCTAAGCCCCGAACGAACAATTACTAAGGCTCAGGTCGAGGGATCGCCACACGGCCTTACCCAAGACCTTCCACCCGAATCCACGGCCTCGCCTACAGGCCCGGCTACGGACACTTCTGCGGAGCCTGCCTTGGCCAAAACGAAACCTTCGGTGTATACGAAAACGAAAGTGATACAGACGCCATCAAAACAAGACGTCTGTCCCTACGGCCGCCTCCTCGTCTTCAGACACGTCGGGGCAGCCGAAACCGAAGAAGGGCGTCGACCCGGGGAAGGCGACCAAGGGCGCCGAGCCGAAGTCGGTCAAGGGTGCCGAGTCGAAGTCGGTTAAGAGCGTCGAGCCAAAATCTGCCAAAGGCGTCGAACCGAAGACTGGGGCCCCGCACCCAGTGCTCAAGTCCTCCAACAAGACTACGTCGGCGCCTAAGGCTGTCGGCGCCGAAGGAGGGCACAGTGTGCCGAAGAGGGCCGATCCTGTGCCTCGGCCGGATACGGACAAGGCATCGACGCTAGAGTCTTCACTCGCAGGTGGTCCGAAGACGTCTGTCGGGTCGACGAAACCGTCCGCTTCCTTTACGAAGCAGGTGTCGGACTCTCTACGATGCATCAGGAACAAGGCTTCCGCGGCTGCACCGAAGGACGCTTCCACCGCGAGGCCGGCTGCCACGACGCCAAAGTCTTCGACACCACTCCTGTTTACGTTGCCGCCGAAGGTGGCACCAAAGGCCTTCGCACCACGGTCGGTCACCGAAGCGCCCGTCCACGTGTCTACGGCGTCGAAGCCTTCTCAGCCGCTTGGGAGCTTGAAACCTCGACGGCCCTCGGTGGAGGAGCAGTTGGAACACTTTATCGACGCCGACACCGGGAAACTGACCCTCTACAAGAGGAAAATCACGGCAACCCAGCCTTTGGAGTCCTACACCATTCCTTTAAATCGCAAGAAGCCTGCTGTGGACTCCCCAGTTCTGGTGGAGACTCTTGTTCCACGGACTCCACTAGTGACCACACCCTCACCCGCTTATTCTGATGTGGAGGGTGGAGAAGGTGAGGACGAGGAATATAACTTTCCTGCCAACACAGATCCTGAGGATCACCAAGACTCATGGGCAGATGCGGGGGACCCAGGGGATCCGCAAAATGCCCAGGACCCTCAGGTGTACAATGTCAAGACCTCTCCTACTGAGGATTCGGCGGCATTTAATGCTCTAATTGAAAGGGCGGCTAAAAACCACAACGTCCAGCTGCATGCTGACCCTATCGAAGTGGACTTCCGCTTTGATACCTTTCCCACGGCAGAAAAGACTGTCAAGACACTCCCCATGCTGAAAGGGGTTCTCAAACATGCTACAGACATTTTTAAGGAACCCACACGGGCCAGGGTGATCAACCCTAGGATTGAAAAGAAATATAGGCCGGCACCTGGTGACCCCACCTACATCAAGGGCAAGTTGCCATTGGACTCTCTGGTCGGTTCTAATGCCCGGAAGAGGGCGAACTCTCAGACCACTGGTGATGCTCCTCCCCCTGACAAGGAATCGAAAGTGCTGGAGGCATCAGGGAAGAGGGTGGCGGCTCAAGCGGCCAATGTCTGGCGTATCTCTAACACTCAAGCGCTACTGGCCAGATATGACAGGGCACACTATGACACACTAGAGACCCTGTTGCAACATCTTCCATCCAGATCAGTATAAGGAGGCAGCGGAGATGCTTATTCAGGAAGGGAAGCTTATCTCCAACGCTTCAATTAAGTGTGCACTGGACATGGCGGACACCGCGGCCAGAGCCATTAACACCAGTGTCATGTTAAGACGCCAGGCCTGGCTTAGAATCTCCGGTTTCAAGCCGGATATACAAACCACCATCCTCAATCGGCCAGTAAACCCAGATAGGTTATTTGGTCCTGAAGTGGATACCACCTTAGAAAAGATAAAAAAGGATACCGAGACTGCAAAATCCATGGGGGCTCTCCAGTCCCAGCAGTTTGAGGCAGCACTTTTCGTCGCTCAGGCAATAGAGGTGTTTCCAGAGGCCAGATGTCCCAGCAAACACAATACAATAAAGGTGGGGCGCAGTCCTCGTACACCAAGCAGAGTAGAGGCGGCTATCTGGGCAACCGCACCAAGGGCAAGTCAAGTCAAGTCAAAGAATTTATATAGCGCACTACATACCCAGAGGGTCTCAAGGCGCTTAGGAAGGGGAGGAGGATTACTTGTCAAATATCCATGTTTTAAGTTGCTTTCTGAATGCTAGGTGGTTTTGGGTAAGGCGAAGGTAAGTGGGGAGTGAGTTCCATGTTCTAGCAGCCAGGTATGAGAAGGATCTGCCTCCCATGGTGGTCTTGTTGATGCGAGGTACAGTGGCGAGGGCTTGGCTGGAAGAACGCAGTTGGCGGGAGGGGGTGTAGAAGGACAGTCGAGAGTTGAGGCATTCTGGTCCGATGTCGTAGAGTGATTTGTGTGCGTGGGTTAGCAGTCGGAAAGTGATTCTCTTATTGACGGGTAGCCAGTGGAGGTCTTTCAGGTGACCAGAGATGTGTTCGTTGCGTGGGATGTCTAATATGATCCTGGCTGAGGCGTTTTGGATTCGTTGGAGTTTCTTCTGGAGTTTAGCGGTGGTACCTGCGTAGAGGGTGTTTCCGTAGTCCAGTCGGCTCGTGACCAGAGCATGGGTGACAGTTTTCCTGGTTTCGGTGGGGATCCAGCGAAATGTTTTTTTGAGCATGCGAAGAATATTGAAGCAGGATGAGGATACGGCGCTGACTTGTCTGTTCATTGAGAGAGAAGAATCCAGGATGACGCCTAGGTTCCGTGCGTGGTCTGTCGGGATGGGTGCTTTTCCAAGGGCTTCCGGCCACCAAGAGTCATCCCATGCAGAGGGGGATGTGCCTAAGATGAGGACTTCTGTTTTATCTGAGTTCAGTTTCAGACGGCTGTGTTTCATCCATTCGGCAACTTCTTTCATTCCTTCGTGTAGGTTAGTTTTGGCGGTGCTGGGGTCATTGGTGAGAGAAAGGATTAGTTGAGTGTCATCCGCGTAAGAGATGATGTTGAGGTTGTGTTGGCGGGCGATGGCCGCGAGGGGGCTCATGTATACATTGAAGAGGGTGGGGCTGAGTGAGGACCCTTGGGGTACGCCACAGATGACTTCAGTGGCCTCGGACTTGAATGGTGGAAGGCGGACTCTCTGGGTTCTTCCGGTGAGGAACGAGGTGATCCATTCAAGTGCTTTTCCTTGTATTCCGATGTTACTGAGGCGTTGTAAAAGGGTGCTGTGGCAGACTGTGTCGAATGCTGCAGAGAGGTCAAGGAGGATGAGGGCGACTGTGTCTCCATTGTCCAGTAGAGTTCGAATGTCGTCTGTTGCTGCGATGAGGGCGGTCTCAGTGCTGTGTTTTGCTCGGAAGCCAGATTGTGAGGAGTCGAGGGATTTGTTGGCTTCGAGGAAAGCGGCGAGTTGGTTGTTGACAGCTTTCTCGATGACTTTGGCCGGGAATGGAAGGAGCGAAATGGGGCGGTAATTTTTGAGTTCGGTGGGGTCCGCTGTGGGTTTTTTCAGAAGGGCGGTGAGTTCAGCGAGTTTCCAGTTTTCCGGGAAGGTGGCGGAGTTGAAGGAGCAGTTGATGACGTCCCGGAGGTGCGGTGCTATGACGGAGTCTGCTTTGTTGAAGATGTGGTGAGGACATGGGTCTGTGGGGGATCCTGAGTGGATGGAGTTCATCAGGCGGATGGTGTCCTCAGTGGAGATTGGGTTCCAGTCATTAAGGGTGTTCTCGGGGGGAGAGTGTTCAGCAAATGGTTGGTTGGGTTGGTCTCCGGGTTGGTTGTCGAAGCTGTTGTGGATGTCTGCAATCTTGTTGTGGAAGAATGAGGCTAGGGAGTCGCAGAGGGCTTGAGAGGGGGTGATGTCGTTGGAGTTGGCCGAGGGATTGGAAAATTCCTTGACGATGTTGAAAAGTTCCTTGCTGTTGTGGGCGTTGTTGTCAAGTCGATCCTTGAATGCTGTTGTCTTGGCCTTTCGGATAAGTTGGTGGTGAGTGCGGGTGGCGTTTTTGAAGGCGTCCTTGGTGCTAGTGGTTGGGTCTTTTTTCCAGGCCTTTTCAAGGGAGCGGCAGAGCTTCTTGGACTTCTTAAGATCATCGTTGAACCATGAGGCCTTCTTGTTGCCAGGTTTGCTTTGACGTTTTTTCAGTGGTGCTAAGGTGTTGGCGGTGTTGGATAACCATAGGGTGAAGTTGGCGGCGGCTTGGTCTGGGTTAGAAGAGTGGGCTGGGGTGTTTAGAAGGAGCGATGAGGAGATCTGGTCGGTGGTGATTTTGTTCCAGTTTCTTTGCAGAGTTGGTTGGAGGTGGTTGATGGGTTTTGGCTTGTTGTAGGTGAAGTGAACGCAGCTGTGGTCAGTCCAGAGGAGATCCGTAGTGTGGCTGAAGGAGACATGATTGCTGGAGGTGAAGATGGGGTCGAGTGTGTGACCTGCGATGTGGGTGGGGGAAGTGACCAGTTGTTTAAGTCCGAGGTTGGCGAGGTTGTCCAAGAGGGTGGTGGTGTTGCGGTCGTTGATCTTTTCAAGGTGAAAGTTGAGGTCTCCCAGAAGGATGTAGTCTTTGGAGGGGAGCGCGTGAGGAGTGATGAAGTCCGTGATGTCTTCACTAAATTTTGCGCGGGGTCCTGGTGGTCTGTAGAAGAGGGTGCCTCTGAGTGTGGTCTTGGGGTCGATGTGGATCTGGAAGTGAAGGTGTTCGGAGTTGGCGAGGGCAGAGGTCGTGGAAACAACAACTCCCGCTCCTCTGCCACCAACAAACAGTGACACCCTGTCACTGCCCCCCGACCATACTACACCTGTCGGGGGGAGACTCCAGCAGTTCCTGCCCGTCTGGAAATCCATCACCACAGATAGGTGGGTCCGGAAACTTATCCAGTTCGGTTATTGTCTGGAGTTAACATCCACTCCACCCAACATGCCACCAAAGCACCGTCCTATGTCCACAGAGAATTTGCACTTATTGCAGCAGGAGGTACTCGTCATGCTGCAAAAAGGGGCAATCGACTCGTACCAGTGGAGGAAGAAGGCACGGGAGTGTACTCCCTGTACTTCTTAATCCCAAAAAAGGACGGGTCCCTAAGACCCATACTGGACCTCAAACCCCTAAATCAGTACATTCTATCAGAACACTTACATATGCTCACACTGCAGCAGGTTCTCCCGTTGCTCAATCAGGGAGACTTCCTCGCAACCTTGGATCTCAAGGATGCCTATTTCCACATTCCACTGCATCCATCACACAGAAAATACCTCAGGTTCACTATTCAAGGTCGGCATTATCAGTTCAAGGTCCTACCTTTCGGGGTGACCACGGCGCCCAGGGTGTTCACGAAATGTCTGGCGACAGTAGCTGCGCACCTCAGGAGGCAGAACGTTCACGTTTACCCTTATCTGGACGACTGGCTTATTCAAGCAAAGTCGGCCCAGGAGTGCGCCGCCAACATGTCCCACACCATTCACCTTCTTCACGATCTGGGATTTTCACTCAATTATCCCAAGTCGCACCTTCAGCCAGCCCATGTGCGGCAATATCTGGGTGCAACGATCGATACTCTGGCAGCCACAGCTCAGCCAAATTCTGTGAGGATCGACAGCATTCAGTCACTGATCCAGAAGTTCAGACCACAACACTCGCTTCCAGCAAGAGTGTTCATGCAGTTGATAGGCATGATGGCCTCCTGCATCTTCATAGTCCCGCACGCGAGGCTACATATGCGTCCGCTCCAAGAATGCTTAGCTCATCAGTGGACGCAGGCTCAAGGACAGTTGAACGACCTAGTGTTGGTGACCGGTCGGGCATACAACTCTCTGCATTGGTGGAATCCACACAACCTTTGCAAGGGCCGACCGTTCCAGGAGCCTGTGCCACAGATTATCCTGACGACGGACGCATCTCACCAGGGTTGGGGAGCTCATGTACTCCATTACACAGTGCAGGGACCATGGACAACGCAGTAAAAGAAGATGCACATCAACTACCTAGAACTGATGGCAATCTTCATGGCATTGAAGTCCTTCAAAGTACATCTGTGCAACAAAGTCGTGTTGATCCGGACGGACAACATGACGGCCATGTACTACATTCAAAAGCAGGGAGGTACACACTCTCCACAGTTGTCTCATCTGGCTCAGAGCATGTGGAAGTGGGCCATTCAGAGGAACATCTTCCTCATGGCGGAACACCTCCCGGGCAAGGACAATCAGATGGCGGATCTGCTCAGCAGGTACAGCCACCAAATGCACGAATGGGAAATACATCCATCAGTACTCCGCCCGTACTTCCAGCAGTGGGTCATCCAGAGATAGACCTGTTTGCCACAAGGGAAAACGCAAAATGCCAAAGCTTTGCCGCCAGGTTCCCTCACCGACAGTCGCAGGGCAATGCGATATGGATGAACTGGTCAGGCAGATTTGCGTACGCTTTTCCCCCAGCACCTCTCATACCGCTGGTGGCACGAAAGCTAAGGCAACACTCGATGACGCTCATCCTGGTTGCTCCAACGTGGGCACGCCAACCATGGTACACCACGTTTCTAGACCTCTCCGTGGTACCGCATCAAAGGCTGCACCTCACGCCCAGACTTTTGACGCAGAACTGTGGCGACATTCAGCACCTAGATCCGCAACAGCTCAACCTGGCGATCTGGCTCCTGAAGTCTTAGAATTTGGCTACCTTAACTTGCCTCCTGACTGCATGAATATCATACGGGAGGCAAGAAAGCCCACCACCAGAGCTTGCTATGCAGCAAAATGGAAGCGGTTTGTCATTTACTGTAACGAACACGACATCAACTCGCTAGATGCATCCACTCCCAACATCATCTGTTATTTGTTACATCTTTACAAATGCAATCTAGCATATGCTTCCATTCGGATACACTTATCCGCCATAGCGGCTTATCTCCAAAACAGGCAGCATCTCTCCGTTTTCAGGGTTCCTGCCATTAAAGCCTTCCTAGAAGGACTGAAGCGGGTCATCCCTCCCAGGACCCCGCCAGCTCCTGTATGGAACCTCAATGTGGTCCTCACCAGGTTGATGTGCCCACCTTTTGAGCCTCTACATTCCTGTGAGATTCAGTTCTTAACGTGGAAAGTGGCTTTTCTCATTGGCATTACGTCTCTACGACGTGTAAGTGAGCTACAGGCGCTCACTGTACAAGAGCCATTCATTCAAATTCACTCCAACAGGGTGGTGCTGCGCACTAACCCTAAAGTGGTTTCGCAGTTCCATGTCAATCAGACTATTGAACTGCCCGCGTTCTTTCAAAACCCGGCGACAGTAGCTGAAAGAATGCTCCACACTCTTGATGTCAAACGAGCCTTGATGTATTACATCGATAGGACCAAAGCATTTAGGAAGACACAACAACTCTTTGTTGCCTTTTCGGCCCAGCACAAAGGCAACCCCATTTCCAAAGCAGGTATAGCGAGGTGGATCGTTAAGTGTATTCAGATTTGCTATCACAAGGCTAAGAGCACTTTAACGGTCCCCCCCCAGAGCCCACTCCACCCGTAAGCTGGGGGCCTCCATGGCTTTCCTTGGTAATATCCCTTTGGAAGACATTTGTAGAGCAGCCACATGGTCTACACCACACACATTTACTAAACACTACTGTGTAGATGTGAACTCCAAGCAGCTGTAGGGCAGGCTGTTCTTAAAACACTTTTTCAAACGTCTGCAGCTGGCACAGGCGGCCGCCGTTAATGGAGGGACTGCTATTTATTCTATGCTATAGATATGAATTCAACAGCCCACATGCCTCGAACTGAATATGCTACTTACCAGTATGCATCTGTTCTTGGCATGTAGGGCTGCTGACATTCATATCGCCCGCCCTCCTCCCCGGCGCTAGTAGCGGCTGCAGAATTTTACTTACTCTTAGCATGGCCATCGCTCACACAGTTACACTCCATCTTCGCCACAATGGCTAAAAACAATCTGGGGATGGAGTCGATGCCCATGCGCACTGTAGTCCAGGGGAGGAGCCACCTATCTCGTGATACTTCGAAGACTCTTCCAGGACAACAATGTGCAATCATCCGGACCCAACACTAGGCGGCGCTCTATGCTATAGATATGAATGTCAGCAGCCCTACATGCCAAGAACAGATGCATACTGGTAAGTAGCATATTCAATTATGCATATTTTTGCTACCTGTCCTCAATTGCATACTCTTATCAGAGATATAGAGATCTTCTTAGATAGATCCTTTGTTATCCAAATAACTCTTACATTAACCTGGATACTATTAGGGGGTCAGCCCAGAGACTGACATTTCCCAGCGGGAATTTATGTTCGTAGCCATGGCAGTCTTCAGATTAACTATAGCCAGGGCTTGGTTGGATAAAAACCCCCGGTTTTACAAACATGGCTGTCTAACCTCTTAGCTGCCTATAACTTGGAAAAAGCAATCTATTCACGGAAAGGCTGGAGAGGTAGACAACTTGGACTGAGAATATGGGAACCGATTAGTCGATGGAAGGAGGGCTTGGAGACCGGCCGTTGAGTATAGTATATTGATTGTTGTATGTATTAAATCTTCTGTGCTTCTTCTCACCTCTCATTCTTTATTCTCGTATGCTCTTATTGTTTTTCTCTTTTGACTCCTATAGGTTAGTGAGAGTGCTCCTTAGCTCGAATGGTTTTGTCTCTAATGAATATTATTAAGGAGCTCACTATGCTATAATTTATTGGAATGAAATATAATTGCAATATATTTCTATTTCATGTACTGTTACTGTTAAGATGTACTGTATATAGCTGTGTTAAGATGTATAATATGCGGAAGAAAAGCTGAAAAACTTTTAATAAATTTTTTTTTAATATATATATATTTTTGGTAAGTACAGGCATACATCGGCACATTTTACTAAATGATGCTGCAAAGAAATTATACCTACAATTTTATTGTAGTTATGCCGAAATGTTTTTGTATTTTTTTGTTTACATTTTTTATTTTTAAAGCACAGAATCATTAATCTTACTTTCAAGCTTCTGCAAATATATGCATCTAATCGGAGAGCATTCTGGTAGAATTATACATAGCCTCCTATTGCTAAACATTAAAAAATGTGTGTACACATTTTTATACTGGAACCACTGTCTGTGCAGTCTGAGCTTGCAAAATTTACTTGAGTGCTCAGCCTAATAATAAAGGCTTTTCATTAATGAACCATAAATACAAGCCCCAAGGACAAAACACACATCAAAACTGGTTACCTTTGACCCCAAACAATATGTCCCGGGCCTAGGGCGATAGGAATTCCACATCCCTGTAAGCACTTTCCCTGAAACTGAGTTGAGCTCCATATAGGGCACCCTCATATAGAGGAGAGTGCATCTCTTGTACTGGTTGTCTGCCAGGCCTCAGGTCTTGGTTTTGCTATTGTCCATGGTTAAAACCAAAGCAAACCTACTAACTGAAATTTTTCAGCCTGGGCCATCAGCTACATAGCCTTACTACTGTGTAATGAGACCATGACTGAGACCCTTATGACTACCTGATCAAAAGTGTATTCAGTTTAACCTGTGAGCCTTCTGGTTGACCAGCACCACAGGCCCACTCCTGGGGACCCATCTGTACAAACCCAAGAGCCTCTTGACTTTTTGCAGATCCATGTTATCGCATTTCTTATTTTTTGGTACGATTTTGTCACACTTACGTTGCTGATAGCGGTAAAGTATATCTGATCCTACACATGAAGTGGACAGTTCCAAATTGTCAGTTTTCTAAGGTTATTAAGCATTTGTGAAACTATGTGTCTAAAAAGCTGGCTAAGTCTGATTTATAGTTAGTATGAGTTTATACAATTGAGTGATGTCAAACCTGCTGCTCGTGTTCAATATACTTGAGCTTTATAATATTTAGATTACTTTATCATTCAAGGTTTCTTATTCTCATTTGTTTTTCTGTGACTGTTAGCAAGAAGAGGAAGCTGGCACAAGTAAACTTGACCAGGAAAGTTTTAAGACTCTGAAACAGCAAGAGGAGATGTTCCGAAATTTGGATGCACAGTACGAAATGGCACGCTCACAGACGCACACCCAAAGAGGAATGGGCTTGGGTTTTACATCTTCAATGCGAGGCATGGATGCAGTTTGAAAGACAGAACATGGCTTAGTCTTGGATGGTTTCACACTGTCATTAGAAAATGTTCTTGTAACCAAAAGGCTTGCATTCTAGCTTGCATGGATGTGCATTGACTTTTATTTATTGAGAGGGAAAAGATTTCTTTTGTAAATATCAGATCCGTAATACTGGTGTTAGTGTTGTAATCAAGTTCTGCCCACATTTATTCAACTTGATAACTATGAAACGATGGCATATTTTTAGTTAAAAGGTTAAACTTTTGTCATGAAAAATAGGCAAGTTCTATTTCATAGATACGCAGTGTCCTGTCGTGTGTACTTTTGTACTTACTGTTGTACAGTTACTCTCATCTCTTGAAACATGAAAGGCATATTGTGAAATATGTTCAAATTATTAGGGGCACATATTCCAGCGCACACCTGGATGTTAATAAAACATGTTTTTCTGTAATCCTTTGTGTTGGAATTTTTATTTTATTTTAATCTTCATTAATAGTTTGACTATGGCTGAATGTGCAAACATTGTGTTCAAGGCATGTGCGGCTGTAGATCAGAGATGTTTAATCTGTGGGGTGTGACCCCCCGTGGGGCCGTGGAGGCATGGAAAGGGGGTCACACACTTCATTTACTAAAAGAAATTGTCTCAGACAAATAGTTAAAATGCTTTCCTGTGCTGGGAAATCGAGGCCAGGCAGACTGCCAAACAAGTATTTCTACCAGTGTGTTGCTGGCCTGAAAGAAATGCAAATGTGCACAATGAGTAAATCTGCAAATGTAAAGAATTTGCATATTATCTCATTGTGCACATTTGCATTTCTTTCAGGCCAGCAGCACACTTGCAAAAAGTTGTGTTTACTTGTCTGCCTGACTTGATTTCTCAGGACAGGAGAGTGCTGTTGCAGTTAATTGATCAAATCACTTGAAGCTTTGTGAGTGATAAAGCTGTGAAGTGCTTGTTTGATTGTCTTTGTATTTACATAATGCTTACTATTCCTGAGAATGTGTTGAAGGGACAGTTATGTAAACAAAAATGCATTGCATAGGTTCTGGATATTACTAAAATCTATGGGTTTTATTTACAATGAAATGGTGTAGGCCAGCTCTGCAAGAATTTTTGCTGTGCTCCCCAATGCTAATTCAAAAGAGCACTGAGTGTGCCCTGGGTTCCTGCTAACCAGGTACTCCGTGCCCATGTTCTTTCCCTAAACTGCATTGAAAACAAAACCCAATTGGCACTCTTTGATCACATGTAAGTCTCTTGTAAATGGTACATAGATACCAAGGGCACAGTGGCCAGGGAAGGCCTCTCAGGGCTGCAGCACTTATTGTGCTACCCTTAGAGGCCCTGTACCTTTACACGCACACACTCTGCAGGCTGCGTGTTTTGGTGCAGAACAAAGTGAAGAGTTGACATGGCACACATCCCTGTGTGCCATGCCTACAACCCACTGCATAGGTTAGCCACCCCTCAAGCTGGGTGCACTATACCACTGGTGAGGGTACAGGTGCATGAGCCTAGTACCCCTACAGTATCTAAGCCAATTCTTAAACCATTGTAAGGGTCTGGTAACTACCAAAACTGCACCGCCGACGGCACAGGTGCGTCTGGGTGCAGAAGTTAAAATCTGAATTTGGCCCAATGCGTTTCAATGGACACTGTGGGTGCAAAAAGCCACGCTGCTTGCAGATAGGAATCGGTTGCCGGGGCCAAGCTGTGGGGGTTAGAGCAAGCATGGGGGGGCCACAAAGCAGCACCAAACCTACACCACCCGGGGCTGCTTGGTGCAGAGGGCAAACTCAACATCATGCACCCAATGCTCTTCAGTGGAGACTTAACTTTCGACAACCAGGCTGCAGGCATCGCACCAGAGGTTGCAGGAAGGAGACCAACAGCAGCAAAGGTAAGTAGAGATGTAGGGGGTCATAGGGGCACAGTTGATTCTGTTCACCAAGGCCCAGGGGCTTCAGGTGCCGGGGTGCCTTTAGACATCGGAGTCTTCTTACCTGAGCCGTACGCAGTTGGGGGGAGGGAGGAGGGGTTTCAAGCTGCAGGTACGGTTGTGGTGACCATGAGGGGTCAGCCAATGCTGGACTAGATGTCAGAATCGCTGGGGGACCTGTAATGGATCAGTGGTCCACCTGGACACAGGCTGTAGGTGCCTGGTGCAGAGTGGGTAGGATCTGCAGGGCACCAGAGTCCTTTGTGTTGGATTCTTCGGGACAGAACTGCTGTCTTCTGTAGTTCTGGTCCTTTTAGGTTTAAATCTTTTTATTTGCATATAGTGAACAAAAACCAACAATGCGGTACATACGTGTTCTCTAGAGCGAGCCTCTCTTCCCATTAAGGACGTGCTAATAATTAATTAATTAATTGTGGGTTTCTAAAGCGCTAGAATCAACTCCCGAAGGAGTATCTCTGCGCTGTAGACCGCTTGGGATCCCGTCCTGGCTTTCCCTGTGAGATTGTCCCTACTGGGTATCTCCAAGGTGAAACCAGGCACCCCCTGCGTATGTGGTGGGGCCGTTGTGGAGATGAGGCAAGCTAATGCCCAGAGTTGCCGAGTGTGATCCCTGGTTAGAGTAGGCACCGAGGCGAGAATTATCGAGTCCGTTGACCCTGGTCCACGACCCTGTTGCGTCAGGAATTGAACCCTGGTCCCGGGCCGTCCTCTGCTTCTGGGTCTGCCGCCTCTAACCAGTGAGCCACACCACTCCGAGAAACTGTGCCATAGTTCCAGGTACCAAAAAAAAGGAGACTTATTATACCCTCCCACCATCCCTGCCCTCGTCCACCGACCAAAGTGTCATTGTAAAAAGGTCTATGCCACACTTTGCAACTGGGCTTACTGAGAGTCTACGGCTGGGGTAGCTGAAAGGCGCAGCAAGCTAAGATATCTTGGACATGTGAGCTCCCAGAACTCAGAAGCCCAACAGAGTGAGGAATGGTTGCCAAAGATCGACAAAAGTGGAGCCATCCCCGCAAGCGTGAGGGTCATCTTCTCCATACCGAAGACCTGTCACACCGCTGCAACCAACCCATGAATGTGGTAGTGTGAGTCGTCCGCCAGTGGAGTAGGATGTTTTGTATGGCAGAACCCAGAGCTATCGCAGTCTGGTGACCCCGTCTTGATCTGAGCGGGTATGTGAGAGGATTCGGGAGGCCCAGGAGAACATAGCTTGGGAATCGTGGGAGTTGAGTGTCGAGGTGTTTATCTATTTCGTTCAGAACCTGTGTCCAATAGGTATGTAGCTGTTCGCAATCCCACAAAAGATGCACCAGCGTGCCACGCCTCCCACAACCCCACCAACAGTCCGCACTTTGTCGGGGAACCATCTTGTGTAAACTGTTGGGCGAATAGTACCAGTATGTGGTCACTTTTGTCAGTCTCTGTCAACCCCATGTTTCGTGCTGAGTGACGGGCTCTATAGTACACCCCCTCCCATTCTTTGACTGAGGGTCTGTCCCAGATCCTGCTCCCAGCGCGCTCGGACGGCATTGTGTATGTGTATGTCTAGCAAGCAACATATTATACAGATCTGAAGTAAGTTTTTTATCTGATGTGCGCGTTAGTAGTCATTTTTCGTAAGGTGTGAGATAACGGTGTGCTTGTGGTCTTACAAGTGGATGGAGGGCCCAGTGGCGTAGCTGCAGGTAATGAAATCTTTCGGATTCAGGGATCCCATAAATAGCGCGGATCTGTGATAAAATGAGAATCCCATCTAGGTCAAACAGGTGCCCCATGGATCGGCAGTCGGTGGTATGCCAACTCGCAAATGCAACCTCTCCCATCCCAGTTTGGAAATCGGGATTGTCGAAGAGCGGAGTGAGTGGAGACGGGAAGGTGGTCAAATTGTGCTTCTGGCAAGTCTGGTCTCAAGCTTCTAAGATCGTCCTGGTGATATGAGAGGCGTAAAGATTGGGAGGCCTATGGGTCTTCTGTAGGTGGCCGCCACCGCTTGATCCTGAAACAACCCGTATTTCTCGGACTCAGCTCGACTCCATTCGACCAAATGGCGTAGCTACACCGCCCGGAAATACAGCTGGAGGTCAGTAACCCCCAACCCCCCTCCTCGGGGGCAACATTGTAATGGGTCCCCTCAACCGGGGTCTGTGGTCCCGCCAGATGAACTGCGACAGCTCCGATTGTACCTGCTTTATCCACCCTGTAGGTGGTCTCAAGGGTAGGGTCTGGAAAATATATAGTATTTGGGGGAGAATCGTCATTTTAGTGGTAGCCACTCTCCCCAGCCAGGAGATCGGAAAGATTTCCACTGCCGCAGCTCCGTTTGGATCTGTCAGCAGCTTGGTAGAGGCTACTCCTGACTGCGTTTGGGCCAGCTGAATGCTTAGATAAGGGACGGTCTCGTCTGCCCATTGGAGAGGGTGCGCGGACTGACTGCGCCAGAGTTGATGGGGACAACGAGAGATTGAGAGCAACTGACTTTTCCACATTGACCTTAAAACCCGACTCAAAGCGATCCAGTTCTGTCAGAAAGGCTCCCAGGGCCGGAAAGGGGTCAGAGAGAGACACCAAGACAACGAGAGATTGAGAGCAACTGACTTTTCCACATTGACCTTAAAACCCGACTCAAAGCGATCCAGTTCTGTCAGAAAGGCTCCCAGGGCCGGAAAGGGGTCAGAGAGAGACACCAAGACCTCATTAGCATAGAGGCTGATGGTATGGACATCACCCTCAAATGTAATCCCTGTAATGTATAGCGCAAAGAGCAGGGGTGAAAGAGGACACCCCTGCCTTGTACCCCTACTAATAGGAAAGCAGGTCGAAGTGTGTCCGTTAACTCGAACCGAGGCTGTGGGGCGCCGATAGCATTTGAAAATGACAGTCCTCAACTTCTCTCCCATCCCCGAATGTCAGAACCTGCTCTTGATATGGCCAATAGACCATATCGAAGGCCTTCTCTGTCAATTGTGAGAAGCATATATTCCCCCGATGTTCTGGAGACCTCGATGAGGTGGAGTACCCGTTTAATGTTATCGCAGGTCTGGCGCTGGGGGATAAACCCCGCCTGGTTGGGGTCAATGAGTCCCGGCATATAGGGCGCCAATCGGGAGGCAAGAATTCCTGTGAAGAGTTTGAGGTCCATATTGAGGAGGGATATAGGGCGATATGCCCTGCAGCTAGCCTTGTTCTTCCCGGCCTTCGGGATAACAACTAACTCCACCTCTCGCTTTGACGGGAGCAATTCCTGAGGACATGCTAAAGAATAAGAAAGTCAGGTCAAGAGAGGCGCTTTTGTTGAGCAGAAGGTTTTATAAAAGGCGGCCGTAAAACCATCGGGCCCGGGGGATTTAGCAAGTTTAAGGCGAGAGATAGCCGCTATGACCTCCTTGACACCTCTCTCTAAGTGGTCAGCCTGAGCGAGAGAAGGGAGCTGTGCTGCCGCAATATATGCTTCGCTGTGCGCACGGTCCAGCGCCTGTTCCGTGTAAAGTTGGGCATAAAAATCACGGAAGGCCTCAGCAAATTCTGCATCCTCAGTCCCGTCCGGCCAGTGTTGTTACACATATATCCCCCTGTTGCTGTCGGGTCTCGTGCAATTCATGGGCCAGTAGCCAGCCACAGTGGTCTCCCCCCACCCCCCGTGCAAAAAACCTGATGCACGCACAAGGTCGCATACTCGGCCCTATTATTATAAACGGCAGCCATCTATGCCCTCACTGCGTGCAATTGTTGCCAGATCCTGGGTGCTCCCGTTCGCTGGAGCATCTGCTCTAACTCTGATGTGTTGCGTGAGGTCTTCCCTTTTGCTCCTAGGCTCTGCGTTGTCGGCCGTTGAGATCACAATGTGTTTTCCCCCCCTCCCCCTCTAGCACTGCCTTGAGCACTGCCCGTTGTGTGGAGAGTGGGGTGTCAGGTAGTCGTCCAGAGCATGCTGGCGGGATGGTTGCTGCTCTGGGGGGAGTGTAAGTGTAGCCACTACCGGTGCGTGATCAGAGAGGGAGGCAGTCTCCGCCCCAACCGTCAGGGTCCGGAGATTCCCCCCCCCCAAGCCCCGCAGGTATTCATGGCTGTGCAGGTGAAAGCGCCATAGGTCAACCATACCAAAATCCCGTAGTCTCTCCAGGCCCCACGGGGAAAGGGCGCCCGATTGGCCTGAGCGATGAGCTAATCTGTCCATTAAGTTTTCAAACACTAAGTTTAAGTCACCCCCCAACAAGATTCTGCGCTCTGCTGACGCATGGACCAAATGACTAACATCTGCCCCCAATGTCAAACTGGTACGTTAGAAGTCGCCCTCTAATCTCTGCCTCCTTCTGGAGAACCCTACCCTGGAAGGTGCGAGAGATTAGGATTGCCAACCCCTGCTGTTTTAGTGGTACAGGAGGAGAATAGTTGTATGGGGAACAAGCAGGATTTTAGGCGGTAGCAATCCCGGGCCAGTAGATGCGTCTCCTAGAGAGGAGACCGATGTCTGCTTAGAATGTTCAAGCTTGAAGAGGACCGCTCTGTGCTTAACTGGGTTATTGAGCCCCTGCACATTCAGGGTGAGAATATGGAGCTAGGAGGGGGCCATTTAGAGGCAGAGAAACCACGAGCACAGCTGAATACCGAGGCCAACAGAGGCATGGTGAATAGATGGCAGAAACGACCCAACATAGCCAGTAGCGAAGAACAGTGGACGAGGGCCCCCAAAATGAAGAAGGGAAAAACAAAACCCCAAAAAGACAAAACCCACCGCGGAGGTTGTACTATCGGGATCAAATTTGTCCTTCACAAGTGGTAAAAAAAAAAGGCGCTCCCACAAAAGGGAAGAGAATAACAAATGACCAAGAACAAGATAGTCCGTCATGCCAGGATGAACAGGAAAAAAATAGTCATGGGGTCCATAGTGACCAAGGTAGTACCCTCCCCGCCTCCCACCTCAGTGAGATGATGAGCATGCAGCCCCCCCAAAAAGTCACGTCTTTGCCAGCATCCCCGGGAGGATCTCCAGGACAGCCCTCTGCCCGATGCAATTTCTGTGGGGTCCGGCCGCTTGAGGCGTTGTCGCTGCCATCCCGATGGCGATTCTCCTGCGGGGTGGGGCTCGAGCTATGTGTCTCCACCTCCTCCTCCGGAATGGTGACTCCAAGAAGTCTGCTAGCTTCCGACAGAGCCAAGCTGGTATTGCTTTCCATTCAGACAGAAAATCAATTGGAACGGGTGGCCCCAGGAGTAAGAAATATCGCGCTGACGAAGATGGGACGTGCTAGGACGGAAGTGCCTGTGTTTCTGTAACGTGATCGCAGCAAGATCCTGGTATAGAGTGGGAGTTTGGTCCAAATAGGTGATTGGGTGCATAGCTCTGGCCCTACGGAGGGTCTCCTCTTTGGTGCAGAAGTCTTAGACACAGGCCAGAATGTCAACTGGGGCAGCCTTGTCTGCCCTGGGAGGCCCCACCTGATGTGCTCTGTCAATCTTGATGTCCAATTCCGACAGATTCACCAGAATGTGATTGAACATACCCCTCACATATGCAAAGATGTTTCCTGCCTTCCCGTTGGTCCTGACTCCCTCGGACTCTGATGTGTCTCTGAGAACGATTCTCCAGGTGTGTTTGGAGGTCAACCTGCTGCTCATGGATGAGATTAACCTCTTGTTGGAGCACAGAGTTCAGAGTCCCTTGTATCTCCCTTGTCTTCGAGGGTTGCCACCTGTAGGAAGGTAGATCCCTGACTATGATTGCCCCCAACTTTTTGCCTGGTGTTTTGCTGGTTTTCTGACTTATTTGACCTGGGGCCCTGCTATTCAGGACCCCAGGCCCACTGCTCTCTCTGTTAAAATGGATTCCATGTACCCTAGGTACATATCTGATTGGATACTGAGTCACCTTATCAGTCCCTGTACAGTATACCTTAGGTATCCAGGGCATAGGTGTACCCAGGGCCTACCAGGGGCTGAAGCATGTATTATGCCACCCCTGGCTGGCCATCCAAAACTGACACAACTGGCTGCTTGACAGCTGGGGCAAAGTGGTGTACTCACCCTTTGCTTTAGATATAGTATTCCTATGTCTAACCCCAAAATGGACACATATATTCCTATCAGTCACTCCTATGGCAGGCCTTAACAATCCTGAAGGCAGAGTGCTTGGAATAATGTGAGATGGTGCTCTGGCATGAGCTGAGCCCGTTTGCAGCTTGCGCAACCAAGTCCTAATAGCTGTTCCATGATAACGCATACCATATACTCTTAAGTGCATTATAACCCTCGCGGTTATATGCCAACTCTGGTATCGCTTTATCAAAACATGTCGAGTAAGGTGTCATACGAATTGGAATACTAACCCCTCGCCAATTCTGGCGACGGGGTTAGCATTCCACCCTCCTAGAGGGACACGACAGGTTGGTAACCTGTAACCCCGGTTAAAGTCAGACATGGCCTCAGCTCCACAAGATGGATGTTGCCACCGAGACACAAGTCTGCCCTCCTGTTGTTGGGAGTCCTCCCAGCGCAGGAGGCAAGGACAAAGGGTTTCCTGTCAGGGGCGGTGCCAGCACCGTCCCAGACAGGATTTTGTGTATTCTAGGTAGGCAGGGCTTTAGAGGAAGGTGACTGCAAATGGCACCCCGGTGCTCACTGTGCATATGCCGGCTAGAACCAGTTCCAGGGGCACACCAGCCCCTGGGCTGGGGAAAGCCCGGCAGGGGAGAGGGGTGTAACCACCCCCCTTCCTAGTCCCACCCATAGGGCAGGACTTAGTCGCGTGCCAGCCCCCTTTTGCAGGATAAAAGTAGGAGCAGGCCCCCTTCCAAATTAGATCATCTTTGAATCCTGAAACTACTTTCTACGAAAGGAACTCTCGACTTCTTCTCAAGATTTCTCCCTTGTGACTAAGGAGTAGTCACCCTGCAGCAGCAGGCACCAATCAAGACTGCCCAGCACGACGAGAACCGGCTTCCCTGGCACCTCTGACCTCAACCTGCATCATCAGCCCAGCTGTGAACCGTGGGTGTGACGAGACCTCGAGGGACCGGCCATCTTTAAAGACTGCACGACGCTTGTCCAGCACGACCACCGAGTGACCCTCGACTGAGTGCTTTGGGGTAAGAGAAGCCCCGACCCTGAGCAGCTCCAGCACCGAAGTTCAGCCCCCCTGCATCCACGAGATATGCGTGGGGCCCTTCTGCTCTTTGCTGCTCACTGCGTTGTCCTGGTCACTTGCCCGTTGGCTAGTGGCCCTCTGACGATGAACTTCGACGACAAACACCGCTGGTCTGGTTGCTCCAGACTGGCCCTTGCTCCCCTCCAACAGAGGAGCACCCCGGACCCTCCTGGTCCACTCCAGACGCCATTTTAAGTCCACCGCGTGGGCTTGCATTTGCCAAGACTTGTTGCCCCAATCCTGGGTCCAGCGACGTCGACAGCAGACACCTTCGTGGGACAGCTCGCACCTCCATCCTGGTCGCCGACAACGCCTCCTGGTCTGAGAGACTGCAGAGCCCAGCAGCGCCCACTCACCTGGTCGAGGTGACTTCGTCCGGTGCCATCCTGGTGCCCACCTAAATCACTGGCTAGTGATTCAGAACTTGGTCCCCTCTGCTTACAGGTCTTCTTCTTCCCTGATCCAGGCTTGGATCACCACGAACTTCTTCACTGGCCGCCTGCCAGCAACTTCTTTCTTCAAGCTCCTGGTTCTTCAACGAGGGTTTCCGACGCAACTTGAACCTTATGCAGCCGCAGCCCCTGTGCTAGGTAAACTGAGTACTCCGGTGCTCCAGCATAGTCCAACAGTCTAAGTGTTTGGATCCACTCTTGTTTTCGACCCACCTAGTCTGGTTCGCCCGAGAACAGTAACTTTGCAATTGCTAGTATTCATAGACTTGTTCCCGCATTACGCGTGAGAGTTCCCACTCTGCACACGACGTCCCTAGGTCTCCTGCTAGTAATCTAAAGGTTCAGTAGTTCAGTCCTAGCGATTCTAAAGCCTATGAGAATAGTACTTACCTGCTAGTAATTTCGCATTCCACTTTTTGTGTATATGGTTTTTCGTGCCCCTCGGGCATTTGTGTAAATTGTGCGACTTTAAGTATTTTTATAAGAGTTTTGTTGTGTGCTTAACTCCCTGTCTCATAAAGAGCCAGGGTAGTCTTGTTAGAAATAAATATACATTTATTTTCATAACCACTTGTGTGGTGTCCTTTCACTGGGTGTTCAAGGGGTATATGTGATGGTAAAACAGCTGGCTTAACACGTCCTCAAGAGTCTTAGCCTGCTCGTATCCATGCTACTAGGATAGCTGGTCTATAAGGTTGACTTACAACCAATCATCAATAAGGGTTGTCTGGACTGATACATAGTGATCACTAGAATAGTGAGCACTGCATATCAGGCCAACTTCTCACACCACCCGTTCCCCGATATTATCAATGTCTCTACGGATGTCCTCAATCTCAGAATCTTCACCATCTGTAGATCCCCCGAAGCGTCGTGAAGAGGGTCCAGAGAAAGGTGCGGGTCACTGGTTCCTCCCATGCTCCTTCCGTCTATGGTTTGGCAGCAGCACCCTGAGGTGAAAGGGCCATTTTGGAGGATCCCTGTGCGGCCATGGGAGTTAGAGAGAAGAGGTCCTTAAGTGTCACGTCTGGTTTGGAGTCCATCAGGTTTCTGGCCCGGGTGGAGGCCCTAGCCCAGACTGGCGTTGTAGGGGGGGTCGCAGGAGGTGGGCACACCCCCACCGAGCACTGGATGATAGCTGCGTGGATCGGGCCAGACATGCAGCAGGACGGCAGGCCAGAGCACCATAACCCCAGAGCCAGTCCAAGGCAAAGCAAGACCCAAAGTGCGACGAATTAGGCTCTCACTCACAGAGGTTCACGCACCACGATCAAAGGAGGACCCCTGCAACACTTAACCCTCCTGGGACCACTAGACAGGTTTTCCGGGTGATGTTCAACGTGGTGGCGTCTGCCCTCCTTGGACCACTCCTATGGCTGAGGTGTGCGTGCAGGCCCAGCTTGGGGTAGGCGCTGGTAAGGACAGCGCCAATGCGGCCGCACCAGAAAGCTGCAACACGTGGCCGATCTCAAGGAAGGTGGGGGTGCGTATGGCTGGCTCCAACCGACCACACAGAGCTGCCACGCCCCCAGGGACCATGCTGCAGAAGTTGTGGGGAAGGCCTGAGGTGCCCGTGTCCCGTCTGAAGTCTGCGGGTATGGGTGGTGCTCTGCAGTGCCTCCGTTTGCAGAGGCGGCTGACCCAGCTAGGGAGCTGGGTCCCAGAATGCACCCTCCTCACTGCTGGGCCACCCGTGGCGTTCCCCACCGCAGCCCCCCTCCGCTGGGCACCAGCAGCAACAGGCCGTGCACCGCCGAACAAAATTGCGGGCTCGGTGATACAGCCCCTGGCTCTAATAGCGCCCCGTCGAGCCCCGGACAGCTATGAGGCGGTCGCTTGAGATCGGGCGAGCCGGTGTAGCGGCCGATGGGTAGAGGCTGGCCGGCTCCGGTTGCCAGGCCTCACCGGCCGCTAGGCTCGGGGAAGCCGCAGTTCATCCTCCGGGGTGTCCCAGAATTCGCTCGATGGTTTGGTGTCCTCCTGCGACTTTGACAGGCTTCCTCCGGAAGCTCCCACCTTTGGTGGCCATCTTAAACAAAAAATTTCCGCAGTTGGGTCTGGATCGAGACGGATGAGCTCCATAAGATTGGAGAGAAGGATCAACAAAAAACTAAAATTATCCTAAAACCAGGAGGAAATGGTCTTCGACGTACGGATTTCAATCTTACGAGCTGGAGCGTGACGAAGAGAAACAAAACTTCGATGATACGAAGAATGCGCATGCAGGGGGCTCCCTGTGCGTGGTAATGAACAAAACACCTTTCAAATTCTGTGACAACTGTCACCACAAATGCGCACAAAAAGACCAGCATCCAGTCTGCAATCTTTGCCTGCCACTGGATCACTGAAGCGACTGCAATGCATGCTCAGCTTTCACCCCAAAGACATTGAAACCAAGAAAGCGGCAGAGAAGAGCCAATTATAACATGCAGGGTCAAGACCCACTACCAACGCTTCGAGACCTGGTCCTCCCTAGCGAAGACGCTAAAGGTGCAGAAGTTGAAGAGGAAACGGACGTCACGGTTGTTGAGGATGAGAAGGAAACTGTCTAACTCGAAAAAGATAAGAGTCCAGAGAATCTGACTAAGGCCCTCAAAAGGAGCCTCCGCATCGAAACAATCGACATCCGCAAGCGCGTCCAAGGGAAAACAATACGTTTGTTCCTTAGACAAGAACTCTGAGACGGCAAAAAAGACCCTTGAAAGTTCAGAGACGTCGAAAGACAATTACTAGTGCAGTCGAGCCCAAAAATAAATGCGGAAAGTCTCGACGCCGAAATTCACGTGCCAGAGATGGAGAAAAAGAGACTCGAAGCAAAAATGGCAAGTATCCTGCAACGCAAGAAGGATTTCGACGGAAAGATGGAACTTTTCAAAATTCCACTGACAATTTCGATAAATGTTGAAATGCATGTCGACGAATTGTAGCCGCCAATAACTCCTGAACCAAAAGACAAAGAAGAATTATTTGAAGAGGAGCAACCTGTGCGGGTTCAGCGACTTGGAGGCTCAACACATGCAATGGCAAGATCTCAACGCCGAATCGCCAGAGAAGCAGTGGAGACATCCATCGAGGCCTTCACCACCAGATGACATTGGAATGTACAACCAAGTCATAAAAATGCAGCAGACACCTATGGAGTGCAATTGGAAGAAGGAAAAACCCCAATAATGTTTTCCTTACTGCCTAGTCAAACAAGGAGTCCATACCTTCCCATGTTGCCAGGTGTTATGGTTCAAGATAAGGAAGCTTGTAAAGAACCAGCCACATGCAAGCATTTCTCTAAGGATTCTATGTACATCAAGGGTTCAGGGCCAGCAGACTCAACCATAGATCCTACAGCTCGAAATAGAGAAAATGTACCTACTAATGTGGTCCCTCCACCTTACAAAGAGAGCAAAAGGATGGATCAGAAGGTTGAAAGAAATGTGGCAATTGAATGGCGTATAGTTAATTCCAATGCTTTGATCAATATGCATGCATATCAACATTGGGAAGAAGTTGGAGAGCTGCTGAAACACGTAGTGATAGATTCTTTACCTTAGAATTACCCCCAGGCGTCAGACTGGATCCGGAAAGTTTTCACCATCCGTACCCATGAGCGTCGGAAGGTGGCGTTGTGCGGTTCCGCGTCAGTCATTGGAGTTGTGGTCGCCAAGATGACGTCACTGCAGATACTTAGATTTCGCTCTCGCGCCCTGTCGGTTCTTTATTTTTCCACGCTAGCAAGCACCGATCCGGAGAGAGCGGTACCCCCAGTCACTTTTTGACTGAGTTTTTCAAAGCTTTTTGTCTCTATTTTTTGAGTCGATGGACTCCTGGTGCAGTGGGGATCCCCAGCTTCAAGTCTTGCGGGGACTGTCATCGCATGATGTCGGTGACGGACCCGCACAGCGTGGGTCTCTACTGCATGCGGCGCGACCACGACCCCAAGTCGTACCCCGACTGCCGGGCCATGGCACCGAAGACTTTGCAGGAGCGGTCCCGACAGTTGCTTGAAGTCCGGCAGTCGGCTCCGTGCCGCTCAAGGTCCTGTGAGAGGCCGAGGGACCAGTCGCTGACCCATCACCATCGTTCATCAGGATCAAAGTATTTGCACTCTGGGTGAGGTAAGACCAAGCATCACAAGAAGTCGAAGAAGCGCCATCTCTCTCTGGCATCCCTTCGCAGCTGTGGGTGTGGGTGGTGCCTCCCCCACAGCTCCGGCGGAGCCTACCCAGTCGCTGTTGGCCTACCCACCCTTCCTGGGTCTGTCTGCGACTCCAGCCCAGCTGCAGGAATTTCTGTCAGCCCAACTGGGAGGCCTTGCCCTTTACTGTCGGCGGCTCCGGCTTCACTGTCTGCCCCGGCGCCGCAGGACCTCCATGGATCCAGGCCTGGATCCCGGTCGATGCCAGTTGACCTTGTGACCCCTCCACAGACATCGACCCCACTGGCACCACCTCTGATGACGTCCCCAGTCTTAGCCCTGATGTGGACACAGCGCCGGAGCCAGTTTCGACGCCAATGGGGCCTTTCTACCCCTATGTCCAGCCTCCTTATTTTCGGCCTGTACATCAGCCTTCGGAGGAAGGGGAGGACTGGGAGGGGTCTGAGAACCCTTTCACAGCGCAGTGCGAGTATGACCTGGAGTGGGCAGAGGAGCTGGGCGATGCCAGTGGTCTTGATACCTCTCCTGACCTTGGCATGCTAACTCCTCCTACCGTGGCTTCGGAGAAGGGTGCAAGTTGCGCAGTGGTGTTGGTAGGACGGCCAAGGCCCTCCACCTCAAGCTCCCTACAGTGGCCATCGGGTCTAACCTCCTAACAAAAGTGCTTCATCCGGCGGCTACCTCTGCGGAGCCACTGCTGCCTTTTAATGATGCACTTTTTCTTTCCCAACACTTTACCCCTGAGAGCTTGGGGGTCCAAGCCTCCACATCCCAGAGTGCATTCCCTACTTACCCCCGGAAAGGGAATCCGAGAGACTGGAACAGTTCGGTATGAAGATTTTTTCTTCCACCAGTTCAGGGCTGCGTCCTGTGAACACTGCATGCCTCTTGGGCCGTTATTCCCACTCTGTGTGGGATACCATGGCGCAAGTGCTGCCTCAGTGTCCGGAGTAGGCCCGGACACTGCTCTCTCAAGCTATTGCTGAAGGGAGGGATGGAGCCAAGTTCACAATCCGTTGTTGCCTTGACTCTGCTAACTCGCTGGGCTAAATGATTTCCACGACAGTGGCGCTCCGCCGCCACACCTAGCTGAGGACTTCTCTGGAGATGTCCAGAATACTCTCATGGACATGCCCTTTGATGGCATTCGTCTTTATGGCAACAAGGTAGATAGTGCATTGGAGTGTTTTAAGGACCCTGCAGGCTACTGGCCAAGTCCTTGGTCCTTTTGGCCACTCGCCCTCCTCCACTTTCGGCTTTTTGCTCCTTTCGTGGTCATGGAAGGGGCGCCCAAACACCTTCGCTTCAGAGCCACAGGCCTGCGCAGCAACCGTCCCAGCGCGGCTCCGGACTAGGGATCCGCAGAGGTGGGGCGAGCGGGCGGGTCAGTCCACTTCCACCCCGGCCACCACTTCCTCCAAACCTTCCTAGTCTGTTTTTTCAGGCCCATCAAATGCTAGTGGGCAGCAGGATTCGCCATCACCTCCCCAACTAGCGCACAATCACTACGGACAGGTGGGTTTTACAAATAGTCCGAAGGGGCTACTCCCTCCCCTTTGAGACTACCCCTCTAGCCAAGCCACCCCAGAACCACCGCATGTCGGGGGATCAATTGGCCCTTCTTCAACAGGAGGTCGTGACCGTCTTGGCCAAGGGGGCCATCGAGGCTGGTCCTGCGCCAGAAGTAATACGTGGTTGTTGTTCTCACTACTTTCTGGTACCCAAGAAGGACAAGGGCCTGCGTCCTATCTTGGCCCTTCGGAACGCCAATCGCTTCCTCCGGAAGAAGTTCAAGATGCTAACTTTGGCTCAGGTCTTGTCTGCCCTCGACCCTGGAGACTTGGATCTGCAGGACTCGTAGTTCCATATTCCCGTCCTGCCGGCGTTACCTACAGTTTACCATAGGCCACGATCACTTGCAGTTTACCGTGCTCCCCATCGGCCTTACCAGCGCCCCTCAGGTGTTCACGATGGTGATGGCGGTGGTGGCAGCTCATCTGCGCAGATCAGGGGTTCCAGTCTTCCCCCATCTCGACGACTGGCTGTTGAAGTCGGGCTTGTTCCAGGCAGTCGTTTCCCATCTTCAGACTGCAGCCGCCCTCCTGCATTTTCTGGGGTTCTCCATCAATGTGCCAAAGTCGCGCCGGATTCCCTCTCAGAAGCTCCTCTTCATCGGAGCGGTTCTGCATACGACGCACTTTCGGGTCTATCCTCCCGGATGGCAAGTCCAGGATATTCAGGCTCGGATTCCGATCTGGTCAGGGTCATCCCGACTGAAGCCCTCTATCCTGGGTTTGTCGGGATGATCCTGAGGCTGATGGAACTCATTGCCTCCTGCATCCTGCTGGTCGATCATGACAGATGGCATATGCAGGCTCTGCAGTGGGACCTGAACTTCCAGTGGGTGCAGCATCAGGGGAACCTGTTATAGTACACCCAGATCTCGGAGGGCACTGCACAACAATTGCAGTGGTGGCTCACAAACCGGTATTGGGTCAGTGGCACATCCCTCTCCCTTCCCCCAACAGGAGCACACAGTGGTGACTGATGCGTCCCTCCTGGGATAGGGTGGCCACATGGGAGAGGTGGAAATCAGAGGCCTCTGGTCTCTGGCGGAGTCCCAGCTCCATATCAACCTTCTGGAGCTCCGGGCGATCTGACTTGCACTGAAGGCATTCCTTCACTCTGTCAAGGGGAGAGTAGTGCAGATGTTCAGACAACACTATTGCCATGTGGTACTGCAACAAACTGGGCAGGGTGGGGTCATGGCCCCTATGTCGGGAGGCTCTGTGCCTCTGGACATGGCTGGAACATCAGGGCATTTTCCTGGTGGTTCAACACCTGGCAGGTTCACTGAACGCCAGGGCGGACGAACTCCGCCGCAGGTGCATGATGGATCACGTATGGTGTCTTCACTCTGACGTGGCGCAAGGTTTCTTTCAACAGTGGGGAGAGCCTTGGTTAGATTTTTTCACCACTGAAGAGAACGCAAAATGTCAGCAGTTCTGCGTGTTGGAATTTCCAAGGCGGCACTCGCTAGGTGACACTTTACGTCTTTAGTGGAGTTGCAGTCTGTTGTATACCTTAACCACTTCTGCCCAGAGTGCTGAAGAAGATCTGGTGCGACTGGGCCCAAGTCATTCTTGTGGCCCCGGACTGGGTTTAAAGAGTTTGGTATCCCGAGCTACTCAATATGACCAATGATCCCCCAATCTGACTGCCTCTTCAGGAGGATCTTCTGTCGCAGCAGCAGGGGACGTCCTCCACCCGAACCTGTCCAGTCTCCACCTCCTTGCGTGGAGATTGAGCAATGGCAGTTGATTCCTTTCGACTTGCCTCCTGAAGTTTCTGATGTCATTCTGGCAGCCAGGCGTCCCTCCACTAAGTTGATATACGCCTGTAGGAGGAACAAATGTGTGGCATGGTGCAGAGCAAAGGCTGTGTATCCCCTTTCTGCCCCTCTTTAAGAAGTCCTTTTGTTCCTTCTTTCTTTGGCCCAGCAAAGCTCTGCTCTGGGCACTAGCAAGGGCTACCTTTCTGCTACTTCAGCCTTTCTGATCAGCCCTCTCTTTTCAAGTCCCCTGTTGTAAATAGATTCCTCAAAGGCATTACTCACCTTTTCCCTCCTATTCCTTGTGTGATGCCTCAGTGGGACTTGAACCTGGTTCTCACATATTTGATGTGCTCTCCCTTTGAGCCTCTTGACTATTTTCCTCTATGTCTATTAACTTTAAAGACTGCTTTCCTGGTTGCCGTCACCTCCGCTTTGAGAGTGAGTGAGCTCCAGGCTCTTTCTTGTAAACCTCCTTTTCTATCTGTCCATCCGTAAAAGGTTGTGCTCAGAACCCATCCATCCTTTTTAGGTTGAGGCTACCGTCGTACTGCGTAAGCAGTGGGCGGAGCCGAAATCTCATGACTTCAACAGTGGTGCTTTAACACGCCTCTCTCTTCCATTGGCTAGCTTCGTAAATAGAGGCTAGCCATTGGAAGAGATGTATGTCAATAACTATTTTCCCCGCCTTGATGCGATCCGTGGGCGTTTCTGCCTCTTTTTTTAAGTCCCGCCCCTTTTTCATCGTCATTCGGAGGTGGATGTTTGCTTGTTTTTTTTGTTTTTTTTTTGTTTTTTTTTTGTAAGTGCTTTTGTTTTGCCATTTCCCCCGACCGCCGCTGGAGGAAGGTTGTGCTTTGACACTGTAGAAATACGTAAGCTAGACACAGGTGCATCTAAGATTGTAGATCAGTCAGTCGTGCACTTAGACACAGACAGCTTTCCTTTCAGCTATTTACTGTCGGTGCACGTCGCTCACGTTCCGAGCGCCCCCAATACTTTCCGGAATAATGACTTCCGCGTTCGCAGTCTGTGACACCTTTTGCCACCTTATGCAACATCCTCGTGGTTTTAGTAGATGAGGTAGAATAAACATTCTAGGGAGAGGTTAACTAGGAACTAGGGGAAGCACGCATACGGGCCTGCCATTTGCAGGTTAACAACTACGCACTAGGCTACTTTTTTTTTTTTTTACTTAGCAAAGAGAAATAATTTGTGCACTTTGATTTTTGGGGGCGCACTTGTTCAACTGCCTTAAAAGCGAGCTCTATGGGCTCTGTGTGCGGAAGACAGGCGGGCCCTGAGTGCAGCAACCGCTGGCCCCGCCTGGACCTCTGACGCTGTGACACCGGGCCCGGCGGCAGCAGCAGCAGCGCCAGGAAGTGACCTGCGGCTGCACTCGCCGGTCGGAGAGGAGGCTGCTGCAGGATCCATCGCAGCCCATACATACCGCCAGCATGCTGCCCGAAGCCCCTGAGGGCCAGCTCAGCGCCGTCAGCAGGGTCCTCTCTGCCGGTACGTGCTGCGTAGTTCTCCCACCACCCGTTCACCGTGACCTCCCTTTAAAGCTCTGGAGGCGTTCGTTGCCGGTCCCGCGATGCTCCATATATCCCCAAACATTACCTCACCCCCTCTAACTTACTCCCCGCTTGTTTGTTTTGCTTGTCTATTGAGCAGACAGCAGCCCTGCAACACCACCACGAAGTGCGAGTTCTCTAGGAGGTATTTACAGCCCCAGGTAATCACCCGGCCATTTAGCGCTTCCACGCAGGTTTTCAATGCCTATTGGCGGCTGCTAGTTTACAGTGTTATGCATTTTTTCGTTCTCACAGAACTAAGGCACTACCACCGCTGATATTCCATGGCCCCACATCAGCTGTGTGACGTTATAATTATTACAAGGCATCCATTACCCCGCAGGTAATTACATTTCTCCTGTTCTCCCCATCAGTCGGAGTTTCATTCAAGCCGTCTGCTCCGTAGTTTATATGCGTTCTGTTTCCTTTTCCTCTTGCAGACCTTTGTTATCACCAACATCTCAAATTCCCGGCTATTATCGAGCCCTCCATACGCCCTGCAATAAAGTTGTAGATCTAACAAGAAAATTAATAAGATAAGAACTTACCGATACGCAGCGGCTATGTTTTAATCACCAGGTAAACATCTGATTCATGCTATAGAGAGCTCTATATTCGCCTTTGTACTCCATGTGAGGTGTCACTCACTAGATAAATATTCTTGGCTCTCTCCCAACTTTTTCCGTCCCCATTTTAATGCACGTTCGGTCATCATTTTAATTCCCAGAGCAACCTGCAGGCATTTCCACGTGCACAGAATCCTCTTTAACGCCGGCGCCAGCTGCCTTTCTACTCTTCATACACTGACTACATCACACTGCTTGAAAAGAGAATTTTACTCTGCAGGTTTGCAACCTTTGTTTTTCGTCGCTAGTCCTTAGACACTACCTCTGATTGATTTAATTGGGCCACACTCCCTAGTCCCTCGGATAAAAAACATGATTTGACACTTGACACTTAACATCTTTATTTTCTCATTTATGCTGTCCTAGTTACAGTACACTTTTTGTAATTTATTTATTTAAACTAGAACGTCCCGAACCACCCAGTAAGCTCCGTCTGCAAGAATATATCAATATAAATTTCGTCTGTGTCTCACACTAAATTTGGGGACAGCTAATTTCCAAACAAACCTGGCTACCACTAAGGAAAAATGTCCTGCCATCTTTGCCAGGGTCGGACTGGGATACAAAATAAGCCTGGGCACCAAGATAAGTGTCCCCCATTAGCGAACCAGATCGTTAAAAAGTGACCCACTTGTGCAAATCAGTCAATTATTGTTCTTGTAAAGACAAACTGTATACATGTTTTGCAAGGTTTGAGAGACTGCATACATTTTAGTTTGCTCCAGACAATGCTCGTGGTAATATCAGGAAAAAGAACAGTAAAAACCAACCCATCCAGCCATAAAACAGGGCCATGAACTTCTAGAAAACCAGCCCACAAACTGTCAGACCAACCCATTTGGACACTGCCTGATTGCCCTCTAGGCCAGTCCAACCCTGGTCTTTGCCATATTTCTTGGCCAATGCAATGCCACCTTAGTATGTACAGCTCTTTTATGAGGTGGAGAAGCTGGGAAGTAACTCTGTCTTCTGTCTTTGTCATCATATCCCTAGTCAGGGCATAGAAGAATGACCTTTCTTCTTACTTGCCACGGTACTTTCCTGCCCATGCCTACTTCCACTGGTGAAGCAGTGCACCTATCAGTCCATTCTGATCTGTGCCCCTGCATATGTTTGCCCCTGGCTGGTGTGCCCTGTGCTACATGCTTCTCCCTGGTGCCTCTGCCACCATGCTACAGTACACCCACTTATGTCCCAAATTCACTGTCACCATGGCACTGCCCATCCTCTATGCCTCCTATACCCTCTATGCCACCATGGCCCTGCACTCTCTTGCTTCTTCATAGGCCTTCACTACACCTTATTTGATCAATGTTTCCTCTGTGCCACATTGACACAGCGCTTGCTGCCTGCTGTCCCTTCGCAACACTGCCCAGCCTCGCTGCCTGCCTCATGCCACCTGTCCACTTTGTCACCATGCTCCTCCCTGCCCTGATCCCCCCCCCGTGCCACCAAGCACACCCTGCTCCTGACAATTTTCTCCTGCCATTTCATAACGCCGTTTCATCCAGACCCGCAGACCCTGTCCCCCCACGCAGCAGTCTGCCTCTTTTCGCCCTCTGTGCCACCGCTGGTAGTCTCTGCCACACGCCCTGTGCTTCTGCAAATCTCCTTACCTCTGATCCCGCTGGGCACTGCCCACCCTCTCTGACGCCCTCCCTCCTATGCTAGTCCCCTTCTACTCTCCTAGCTTTAGGGCACCGCCCACCTCCCGACATCAGCATCTCATGTGCTGGCATGGAAGTTACCCTGGCTGCACCTGGCTGGCTGGCAGTGCCACGCTCTCTGCGTCGATGTGTGCGTCGTCCTGCAGACAAAAGGTTTCCCAAATCTGCTTTACAAGTCTGGTGGGCTGTGTTAATTTTATCACTGCAGGGTGGCCAGGTGTCTGAGATTAGCCGGGGCAGTCCGGGTTTTTAACCTTGGATGTTTTCTGTAATTATAGGCTACAAATGTCTGTGTTTTCAAAGAAAATTCACTAAGCACGTGGAGAGGATTATCTTGCGGGTTTATCTAGCCCCCTTGTAAGAGAGTAATTTATGTAACGCAGATCACGCTGCTCTCAAACTTGGATTTTACGCCCTCTTAAACTTAGCCTCCCTGTTGCATATGTTCCATGGTTGCGAGTGCATTGGCACCACTCATGTTCCTTTCCGCATTCGACGTAAAGCACTTTTGTGAAAGCGCCACACAAATAACAGATTTTTATTTTAATAAAAACAAAAGGTGCGGTGTGCAACACCTGCTTGTTTTATGGTCATGGGAAGCAGGTGCTGTGTGTAGGGGTGGCTGTGTGTGTGGCTCTGTGTGTGTGTGTGTGTCTCTGTGTTTGTGGGGGGGCTCTGTGTGCGGGGCTGTGGCTGTGTGTGTGCGGGGCTGTGGCTGTCTGTGTGTGCATGGCTGTGGCTGTCTGTGTGTGCATGGCTCTGTCTGTCTTTGTGTGCCTGGCTCTGTCTGTGTGCGTGGCTCTGTCTCTTTGTCTGCGTGGCTCTGTGTGTGTGCATTGCTCTGTGTGTGTGGCTCTGTCTGCGTGTGTGCGTGGCTTTGTCTGTCTGCGTGGCTTTGTCTGTCTGCGTGGATCTGTCTGTCTGCGTGGATCTGTCTGTGTGTGGCTCTGTCTGTCTGTGTGTGGCTCTGTCTGTCTGTGTGTGGCTCTGTCTGTCTGTGTGTGGCTCTGTCTGTCTGTGTGTGGCTCTGTCTGTCTGTGTGTGGCTCTGTCTGTGTGTGGCTCTGTCTGTCTGTGTGTGGCTCTGTCTGTGTGTGTGCGTGGCTCTGTCTGTGTGTGTGTGTGTGTGTGTGTGTGTGCGCGGCTCTGTGTGTGCGCTGTGTCCGCGAATACTCTCTAATCTTCACCTATTGCCATTGTAAATGACCATACCATTTATTTATGTTTAAAATAAAAGAAAAAAAATGTCATGAGCAATGCCAATAGCTCTACCTTTAATAATGCCGAGACCATTGCATTGTAAATGCTTGTTGCCAAAAGTTATCACTGCTTTTCACATCGGGCAAACCATCACTTTGCCCACCTTTTTTCCCACATCCTTCCAGAGAGGAAGTGAGGCTCCACTGTCTAGACCCAAAACGTGCCCTCTCATTTTACCTGAACTGCACACAACAGTTCCGGGTGGATGACCAGCTCTTTGTTTACTACGTTAGCGCCAAGAAAGGTCGGGCCATACACAAGCAGACTATCTCTAGATGGGTCGTCTTGTGTATTAAAGCCTGTTCTTCTTTGGCTAAGAAGGAGCCTCCATTGGGGCTGTGCGCCCATTCCACCAGGGCGATGGCTGCCACTACGATATTGGGACGTGGTGTCCCCTTACAAGACATCTGTCAGGCAGCTATGTGGGCCTCGCTGCACACTTTTACTAAGCACTATTGCTTGGACAGCCAAGTCTGGAAAGACGGCTTCTTTGGCCGTTCTGTTCTCTGGGACTTCCCGGTGTGATCTTGTTTCGCAGACCCACCACTGGGGTTGGTATTGCTGGGGTATCGATTCTAAGGGAAGGAATCCATCACTACGTGTTTCTTTCAGATGAACAAGTTACTTACCTTCGGTAACGATATATCTGTAAGAAACATTAGTTAGTGATAGATTCCTTACCCCCCCCCCCCCACCCATCCTTCTTCGATCTGTGAACTGATTTATAGGGTTAAGGTCATCCCTTTCAGGGCCCTAGTTTCAATGCACCAGTGGTCAGTATCTTGCATGGCTCTGCGATCCTGGCGCGGAAAGTAGTGTACAGAACTGAGGTCTGCACGCGAGGGCAGCGTCTAAGTAGCTACCGCGACATCATCTCGCTACCACGACGCCAACGACTGACGCGGAGCCGCACTACGCCACCTTCCGACGCGCAGGGGTACTACAGACGAAAACATTCTGGATCCAGTCTGACTCCTGGAGGTAATTCTAAGGTAAGGAATCCATCACTAGCTAATGTTTCTTACAGATATATCGTTACCGAAGGTAAGTAACTTGTTCACCAGAGCCATTCCAAATGAGGGCAAACCACTTGGTAAAGGAGTGGAATAACCTGGCAAACATGTTTAAAATCAGCCCTAGACGCTGCTGACACAGCCAGCAGGAAATAGCAATCGGCATCACCGAAAGGATGCATGCATGGCTGGGAATCTCTGGTTTCAGGCCAGAGGTGCAAAATAACATTCTAAACGCACCTTTCAATGGAGAACAGCTATTTGGAAGTGTGGTGGATGAAACCACTATTTGGAAGTGTGGTGGATGAAAAACAAAACCAATTAAAGAAAGACAATGAAACAGCAAGGTCCATGGGTGCACTACAGTTCAGAGGCATGTGTAAAGACACACCCACATGGAGACCAATGGGTTGAGGTAACCACCAACCTACAACCTTGCACCAAGCCTTTCAACAGACCTATCAAGGAGTAAGCCAGGGACAACAGGGGCAGCAGCAGAATTGGCAATACCAACAGGGTAGGCAATCATTTCGAGGGTGCCCTAGGGGAAGAAGCCAGCCACAACGAGGGAGGAGCACAAACAACCACCAAGTGACTGCACTCAAAAAAATAGTGCACGCTCCAAAGACATCACAGAATATGCTATACAAAAGAAAAACAAGGCAAACCAGAAAAACAAACAGTTCCTGCAACATATTAAACCAGTAGGAGGCAGGTTAACATACTTCATCAAAGAGTGGGCAAAGATAACTTCAGACAAATGGATACTAAACATAATACAGTACGGTTACTGCATAGAGCTGGCAAAGCAACCTCCAAAACAACAGACTAATCAAAGATACATTCCAAAAAGGAATTATCTCAATTACAAGCGATACAAGAACTAATGAACAAACATGCAATAGAACAAGTACCACGCAAGGAAAGGATCAAGGGCATTTACTCCACTTACTTCCTTATTCCAAAGCTGGACGGAACTTTATGACCAATACTATACCTAAGGTTCCTCAACAAATTCATAAAGATTCAAGATGACAATATTGCAAGAGGTAATACCTTAGCTGCAAACAGGAGACTACATGGCAACCATAGACTTAAAGGATGCGTACTTGCACATTCCCATGAACAAGAGGCACAAGAGTCTATTAAGATTTGTGGTCAACAAGACACACTACCAGTTCATGGTGCTAGATTTCGGGCTAAAATCTGCACCAAGAGTCTTCACAAAATGCCTAGTTGCGGTAGACGCTCGCCTAAGAAGACAAGGAAATTGTTTATTTTGTCCTCATTTAGCAATATTTTGGAGTTGGTGGTGTCGGGGGACCGCTTTCTCTTCTGTTCTGACTTTAAGGATTTTTTCTAGGTAAACTCATTGTATGCGTGGAGAATATCCTTGTCCTCTTTTTCTTTGGGCCCTTTTTTGTCCGCTTCTTGCGCAAATCAGATCTGGGTAGAGCTAGTCACTCTGACTACTCCTTCAAGTTCCCTTTTGAAAGCTTTATTGCATTGCCTAATAATTGGACGATTCAACAAATACCCCTCTCCTTAGCTTATCTGATTGTATTTTCCCCAAATGTTCCAAAATTTGTGCCTTTTAACCGTATACCCATTTCAATCCAGTTGATTTATTCTTTGTTTGGAGGCCAGCCATTCTCTGTGTTGGCGGTAAATTTTTTACCCATTTAATGCATATTTCCCTTCTTGCTAGCATTATCAATATGAAAAAAATATTCTCTTGCTCTTTACTCAACTTGAGGTATTTGGCTTTTGTTGACTTATCCCAAAAATAACAAGGTCAATACTCACCTCCACCTGTGTTGTCCCACCAGTTTGGATAAAGTCTTAACCGTCTTTCTCCAAAATTCCACGAGTGGGGGCACTGCCGAAACATGTGGAGGTCATCTGCACCAGCTTCTCTGCACTTCAACCAGCTTTTTCCCTTTTGGCTGGTAATCCTAGATAGCCTCTGTGGCGTCCAATACGCCCTGTGAGTAGTGAAAACATTATTTTTTCTCAGAGGAGCAGATTTCACAATTCTCCAACAAGTAGCCATTGATACTTGCCATTCATGATGAACATCCAGCTCCAGCAATTCTCTCCCCCAGATCTTGCTTGGAATTTTGTAGTCTTCTTCCCCTTCTTGGATACGGGCCCAGTACCAGTAAGATTTTTCTTTTTTGATAGTCTTATTTCCTTGCATCATTTCCTCTGCATTCCCAATTCTGGCTTGGCTGTTGTGGTTCTGAAAATCTGGACCCTGTTGTTATCCCGATATCGAGGTCCTTTTCCGTGTCACAAAACATCCACCTACCATGACGAATTTGGTATTGACGAACCGATAATGACTAGGACATCATTCCTGTGCATTTGCATCATAATCGAAGTTTGCCAACACCCCTAAATCGTAGTTTCCGTTCCGACCCCTTAGACTCCATTTTGTAAACGGCATCCATCTTACGTCTTGCCCTCATGATAAGTCAATTAAAGGTCGAGCTTGATCCAAATAGACACGTCCACCTTCCTTGACTTCCCCCTGACCTGTCCCAACTGACTCCACTGTCTTCGGCCAGACCTGTTTGGGCGGCTCCTCGCCCAGTGGCAGAATACGATAACATCAGTGCATAACATTCCACAAACCATTCACTACATACAGACCATGCTTTCTGCAAACACGCACCTGTCCACATTCATTGTTTATGGCCAGTTTTATGACTAGGAGGTACCCTTCTTTATTGAGGTTTCATCGATATCTGATGGGAGTTCCAGGCCTAACCGGGTAATCTATCAACGAACTGGACATCTAAAATATGGGCTTGCTTACATGACTTCGCTCTTTGTATTATTGTAGAAATATGTGTATAGCCATATCATAAACTCAAGAATTCTTGCTTGGAGCTATATATTTTGTATATAAGGAGACGGCTGGTTCTGTAAAAACGAACAGTCTCCCGAGAACCTACTCTCCGTGTGGTGTACTTCTGGGACACGTGTTACTTGGTAGCTACCAATAAAACTTGATCTTTGACTGCGACTAGAAGACTCTGTGTTTCTGTGGTCCGGAACAAGGGAGAACTCAGAGGTCTTCGGGTGTTATCCCCTGGCACCCCGGGTTCCTAAAAACTCGGTACCTCAGTTGGCGCCCAACTCGGGGCGATATCAAGCGGCGACGGTCCAAGCCAGATGTTTGTGAGGAGCTTCGTGTGAAAATTCCGGAGGACGGCCAGCCACTTCAGCGACCCCTGTATGTCGACGTGGTTCCGAAGGTCTTTGCTGCGAGGTTCCCCGCGTCCCGACGGCTACGAAGGACTGCTGCCCTGACTATCGCCTTGTTTTGGACCCAGTGATCCTTGGTAGAGCGAAACGATAGACGAGTCTTCTAGCGACGTCACAGATCTTCAAATACTTCAGTTAAGTATAAGTGGAGCGTCTCCCAGTCCTTAGTTTGTCCTTAGTTTTTGGTATCCTTGAGATACGCTTTGATTTGGTACTTGCAAGCCCCAAAGCCGAAGGACTCGTGTATTCACGAGACAATATCGTAATAGATAATCCTTTGAAGTTTGAAGCTAGACTAGTGAGCGAAGATGCCTGGTTTTAGCAGACTTGTAAACTTGTTTTGTCTTGGTTGTAGTAAGGACTCCCGATTAGAGGATTCTTGTCCGGTTCCTCCGATTGGAACTCCTATGTATGAGCTCTACGTAAAGCACGGCGAAGGTCCTATTGCATATAACGAAGTATGGATAAAATACACCCACAAGGATGGGGTTTTAAAATGGCCCCAATATGGTAGTTTCGACTCAGAAATATTAGATAACTTAGAGGTCAAATTGTTCATGAAAAAAGCCCGGCCGGCGATGTTTGACTCTTTCCGCCTATGGCGCAAAGAAGCCAAACAGAAAGAAATAAAATTAGCAAAAAGGAATAAAAGAAGTATGTCGATGGTGCAAGCTGCCGTTGCATACAGAGATAACGAGGAAGAGCAGGAAAGAGAACAAATGCTTAGGAGCAAGAAACTAGCAGTAGATAAATGTTACCCGATGTTACCAAATAAGGGACAGGGTCAAGAGAAAGGATCCGAGAAAGATCCATTAATGTCCCATTTATTAAATTCGCCACCACCCTATGCACAAAATGCCACAGCACCTCCGCAACCTTTAGTTGCACCTTTGGTAGCTGTTATACAGGCTCCTTTACAGCACTCACCAGCTGCTCTTCAGCTGGCTCCTGTTTCTCTAGTGCAGCCTCATCAAGGCTCACCGATCACATCTACTTCTCCTACTGTTCCTTCTAAAGTTTCGCCTAGCGCACCTTCTAGTCTCTCTGATATTCGTTCTACAAATGTTTCTGTTTCTGCTCTGCGTGACTCTGTTCTACCACCAGTTATTCCTCCACTTTCACCTTCCGTCTGGCATAAAATGGCCAGCATTGTTACTAACTTTCCTTCACCACTTTTTCGGTCGCCTAAAACGACCCCTAATACGGAACGAAGACAATTACGAAGCCAAATGCCCGATTATCAGGAAAGGGAATCATTGAATAAGCTAGCACGGAATTGGGCTATTGACACAGCAAGATATGATGTAGAGGCTGTCATGAACGTTTTCCGTCAATGGGATGAACCAACGCAAAGATACGTGTTTGAACAGATGTGTGTTTTTCTGTGTGAGGATTTGGAAGATAATGGTCAGAAGAGCAACCAGCAAGAGTTGTGTAGTGTACGATTTAAATTTGGGGAGGGTATGATTGTGGGTCCCGACGTTGAAAAAGCAGTTGAGATATTATCACATCGAAGTACGGGCGGTAATTCTGGGTCATCCTCTGAAAGTGGTACATCTAGTAGGAAAAGAGCGAGACAGTACCCCATGAGAGAGGTTCCTCCGGTTTGGAGGGAAGGTGACGCAACTGCAGTTCCACCGGTTCTGCCTCATTTCCAGCGCGTATGGGTACATGTCCCCTGGAAGAGATCCGAAGTTTTAGCACTCAAGCAGACACTACCCGATCCCCGTAAAAACCCGACTGGGTATTATAAGGAGTTGTCCCAAACTGCAAGCTCATGTATAATGAATTTAGCGGATATAGACATGTTGTTTGGGAACGTTGTTCCACATCCTTTATGGAGTAAAATTCGTCATACGGATCATGACCAAGAATTAGGTGACTCGTGGGCGAACATTGCGACTACAGATGCTAGACAAGTCGGTGGTTTCAAGCCTGAGCCGTTAATAGCTGAACTTCCCGGTAGAATTATAGCGTACATGAAGACAATTATGCCTGAAGTACGCGTAAACTGGGACAAGCTACCTGCGTGCAAGCAAAAGAAAGATGAGAATGTGTCTGACTTTTTCACGAGATTCGAGGAAACTTTCACCGATCATAGTGGTCAGGATATGGCTACCGAGGGTGGCCAAAGATTGTTCGTAGACAAATTTGTACATAATTTGCTTCCTGAACTGTGTACTAAACTAAAAGACTCTGAGAGTGCTTGGGCTGTCTCTACGTCAGCGCAGATTTTAGCAACAGCTCAGTACTACGAAAACAGGCGCAAAGACGAGCTCGATAAGGCCGACAAAAAGACGAAAGATTTGAAAACTAAAGTTCTTCTCCAGCAGGCCTATCCGCCTCGTATGGCTAGTCAGCCCAATTATCAGCAACAACCGCAGTATTCAAGAAACGCGCAAGGTAACGAGTTTTTCCATCAGCGTCCTACATATGGCCCGAATCAATGTGCGTATTGCAAGGAAGAGGGTCATTTTAAAGGTAATTGTCCGGCCCTTGCGCGACGTTTGAACGGTGCTCAAGGTGTAAGGGGAAGAGGTGTTCAGCATGCCCCTAGAGGTAGAGGCCGTGGAAATTTCACTCAGAATACAGCTTCTTTCCCGCCTCAGAAGTCCATGAATAGCTTTGACCAACAGAATAATTCATCATCCAGGTCAGCTCAGTACTATGCTGACGACTATTATACCGAAAACGACAATAAGGACAACGATTGCTAGGACAGCCATGGACAAAGAGAGGGAGTTGTTTCAGTTCCAGTAGATCAGGATGGACCTTATGTCGAGGTAATTGCCTCAGGAGTGTCAGAGCCATTTCTGCTGGATACTGGTGCTACAAAAAGTTCTATTATGCACTCGAAACTTCCTGGCGCACCTTTGTCTGGCGAAATGAACGTCTCAGTAGGCTTCTCTGGCGCCCCTGTTAAGAACCCGATCTCTAGTCCTATATCCCTTTCTGTTGGCCCCTGTGAATTAGAAGCACCGCTCATTCTTACAACGGGTTGCGGTGAAAATTTGTTAGGATTGGATTTACTAAAGAGGTTGTATGCGACTTTGTACTGTTCTCCCTCGGGAGTACAACTTACTTTAGGGAAAAAAGTCATTTCTCCAATGTATTTGTCGAAAGAAGATATTCCAACTGAATTGTCATCACTTCCTGATATACTGTGGGCTAATGGTTCTAATGATGTAGGTCGTTTGGAGATAGCACCGTACGTTATAACTTTGAAAGCCAACGTTAGGTTGCCACGTATTCCCCAATACAAAATATCCAGCGAATGCGAAAGAGCGTTGTTGACGATTGTTTATGATCTGATTGACAAAGATGTCATCGAAGAAACAACAGGAAATGTTTGTAACAGTCCGGTTTTACCAGTCTTAAAGCGTACTGATCCTTCACAGCCCCCTGTGTACAGGTTTGTGATCGACCTTAGAGAAGTGAACAAGGTAGTTATACCACAGTTTCCAGTTGTCCTCGACATTACTGCTTTATTGACAATGGTTCCAGCTTCAGCAGCTTGGTTCTCGGTGATTGATCTGAAAAACGCTTTCTTCAGCATCCCAATTGCTGAAGAGAGTAGAGATATTTTCGGCTTCAATTTGGGAGGACGAAGATTCCGCTTCAAATGCGCTCCTCAAGGCTACTGCGAAAGCCCATCAATATTCAGTCAGGCTCTGAAAACACAACTAGACACAATTGTGCTGCCAGATGGGTCAACTTTGATTCAGTACGTAGACGATCTGCTGATTGCTGCGGACACTGAAGAGATTTGCAAAGAAGCCACGTTGTCACTATTGCATCACTTATGTGACATGAAGCACAAAATCTCCCTTTCCAAACTGCAATTTTGTCGACAAGAAGTGACCTACCTAGGTCACATCTTGTCGAAGGAGGGAAGGAGACTGACACCAGAAAGAACACAGGCAATTGCAGAACTAAGTGCCCCAAGGACACAGAGAGAGGTTCGAGCCTTCTTGGGCATTACATCGTACTGTAGACAGTGGATACCGAATTTCTCACTACTAGCCAAACCTCTGCTGGCACTACTCCGTAAAGATACGCCCAATCCTATGCCTTGGTCTGAAGATTGTCAGACGAGTTTCCACGAGTTGCGTGATGCATTATGTTCGGCACCTGTGTTGGGAAACCCCAACTACAGTAAGCCTTTTACATTATATGTCCACGAAAAAGAAGGTTGTGCATTATCAGTCTTAACGCAATACTTTGGGGACAAACAGCGCCCATGCGCGTATTTTTCGGCAACTCTAGATCCTGTGGCTAAAGCCCTACCAAGTTGTCTGAGAGCAGCCGCCGCAGCAGCTGTCTGCATTCGACAATCTGCTGGATTAGTCATGAATAACACTCTGATCGTTATGGTTCCGCATGCAGTAGACATTTTGCTAAATAGGACAAAGACACAGCATCTTACTAGCGCTCGACTATCCAGTTACGAACTTACACTGCTAGCAAGTCACATCCACATAAAGAGGTGTGATACACTCAACCCCGCTACGCTACTTCCCATCCCAACAGAAACAGACACAGACAAGATTGATAACCATGACTGCTGTTTTAGGTCAGAAGAAGAGACAAAAGGGAGAGTAGACCTACAGGACACTACCCTTCCCGAATGCAATGACACTTTATGGGTTGATGGTTCATGTTTCAAGTTGCCGAATGGTGATACGACCACAGCATATGCCGTAACGACATTACACACCATTATAGAGACTGCGCGTATTTCCCACGATTCTGCACAAGCCGCAGAACTTATAGCGCTTACCAGAGCATGCGTGTTGGCGAAAGGAAAGCGAGTGAACGTGTACACTGACAGCCAATATGCCTTTGGTGTGGCTCACAGTTTTGGGAGATTGTGGCGTGAACGTGGGTTCCTTACGTCCCATGGTGCAAAGATACAACATGGTCAGCTAGTTAATGAGCTCCTTGAGTCACTTACCTTGCCACTACAAGTCGCCATCATAAAATGCAGTGCACACAAAAAGATTCAGGATGATGTTGGCCGCGGAAATGCATTCGCAGACGAGGTTGCGAAAGAAACTGCAAGGAACACGACGAGTCGGATGTATGTTATGGGTCCCGCTAGATGGATTGCTGATGTGGGAATGTGTGAGGACACCATTGAAAGCGTGAAATTGATACAAGCCGAGGCCACTGAGAACGAGGTGAATGAATGGAGAGAAAGCACAGATAGATTAGATGCGAATGGTTGTTGGGTCGAACTATCAGAGCACCAGCGATGGCTATTACCTAATGCATACGTACTTGCAGTAGTAACGATGGCTCACGGAATTGCGCACATCAGTTCGAAAGAAATATGTAAACTATTGGCCCCAGTATGGCAGAATAGCAATATCCCAAAATATGCAGAGAATGTGGTCAAAAACTGTATGGTGTGTTTGAAGTACAACCCCGGTAGGGGAACCCCAACTCCAGCTGGTCATTTTGCGCCTCCAACGTACCCGTTCGAGGTCTTGCAGCTCGATTTCATCCACATGGAGAGGTGCAACAACCTAAAGTATGTGCTCGTTGTTGTTTGCGCCTTTTCAAGGTGGGTGGAAGCGTACCCCCTTAAGGACAACACCGCCTTATCGACTGCCAAAGCCCTTGTCAAAGAGTTCTTCCCGAGGGTCGGTATGCCTAGAATTGTCTGGAGTGATAACGGAAGTGAATTCGTAGGATGCGTGATGAAGAGAGTGTGTGAGTGTCTGGGCATCCACCAAAAATTCCACGCTGCAAATCACCCCCAATCAGCTGGATTAGTAGAGTGCTACAATGGCACTCTAAAACTCAAACTAGCCAAGATCCAAGCCAGTACGGATCTTAAATGGCCCGACGTCTTGCCCCTAGCACTCTTGTCAACCAGAGTGACTGCCCATTCCAGATTAGGACTTAGCCCCCATGAGATAGTGTTTGGCCGCCCAGCCAACGTCTGGGGCGTGCCAAGACCAAGGAAACTCAGTGAGATAGAACACCCCGTGCTGCTTGACTATTTGTGCGAATTGACAACTAAATTGCGTGTTTTACACCAACAGGTTCAGAGTTCCTCTCCGCCAGCCTCTGACGATCCAGGTCACCTCATCGAACCCGGCTCGTGGGTTTTGGTGCGGAATTTCCAGCGCACCAGCAACGGACAGCCGAGGCGGACCGGACCGCACCTGGTGCTGCTTTCAACGAGATCAGCAGTTCGGGTGGAAGGCAAGAAGAACTGGGTACATGGGACCCACTGTAAACGGGTCCCTCTACCCCTTCCATACGACCGATGGGTCAATAAAGGACTTGCCGACTCCGAGACCGAATCCGTACCTCGCTTCATCCCTTTCAGTGATGCACGTTTGAAAGAGACTGGTACCGAGAAGGAGAGTGATCATATTCTACAAGGACTTGTGTCACCATCTATGCAATTGGACACTACCGAACCTGAGACATTGTTTGAAGACCACACCGTACCTGGGAAACGACGGTACAACCTACGGTCTAGACAAAGAGATTAATAAAGCTTGATCTAATGTGATTTCCCTTTTCCCCCAAGAACTATTTTTGATTTTTCAGCTCTCTCGTCCCAGGGAACTTGCTCATTTTTGATTTTCGAACCGCCATCCGGTTCTGCTGCTAGGGTCGCGGTTGAAGTCTGGGGAGTGCAACTGGGAAGTTTTAGGTCCACGGTTCTGGTTGGTCCACGGGAGTTACCCCGGACTGAACAGAGTGCACCCCCTGGGAGAATCAATCAACCACCGCGGGCAGCAACTAGAGGATGGAGTTTCCTAGGGTAGAGAGACCTATCAGACTTACGAACTTTGAAAAAGAGTTATGCACGATACTGTCCAAAAGAAGATTCCTGATAATGTGTTTTAATGTTATGTAGCATAGTCGTGTTTTTTACTGGTTATACACTATTCGTATTTAAAGTTACCTTCTCGAATAACACCCAGCCACCACCTCCTCCCACTATTTCTCCACACTACTTTCACCCTCTACCTGAACAGGAGTCTGCCCGAAGACTCGAATTTGTAAATAACTCTTTCATTCAGCTTCTACACCAACACCAGTCCATAATGAACACATCAAACTGTTGGATATGCGGACTCATGCCACACACAACCGATAAGGGAGTACCATACTTCATTTTGCCATTCAGTTACTATGGTTCTCTGTGGGCTTTCCAGACCATGTTCCTCTTCGCCCTAGAACCATACCCGACCCGCTCCACTGAGAGCGATTCCAGTAACAAGGCACTAATTGCAGGGATAAGAAATATGAGTAGGGATATCGACACATACCTGACAATGCCCAAGGATGAACTCAGTCCTTACACCCGTTGGAACGTGACCAAACATGGGGTTTACCTGGTCAAGAGCCAGGCGGCAAAGAAATCCCGCCCAGTTTGGATAGTGCCCCACCGAGGTCACTTATGTTTACAGGGTATTGGTAGGGACCCCACAGCACAGTTAGAAAAGAGCATTTGCACAGAAACATATGTATTCGCTTCCCGAACTTCCCCTATACTCTTAGCAGCCAAAGGCACGTATTTCGTCTGCCACGACCAAGCCTACACCTGGTTGCCCCCTAACTTCGCAGGTACATGTTTCATCTCATTTCTGCTACCACCCACCTACACGGCCAGAGCAGATTACCATCGGACAAGGACAGCTAGAGGTGTCGTGAGTAAAGACGACACCGCGGGTCAGGAATTCGCTGACTTCGCAAAGGGTTTTCTGCCGTTTTGGGGGCCTATGGTGAACAGCAGGAATATTCGTCAGTTAGCAAGGATAGTTGAATCCGCCGTGATTACGACGGCCGGAGCCCTTGGCAATTTAACAACCGAGCTTCAGTCGGATAGACTCATGACTCTTCAGAACCGAATTGCCCTAGATATCATACTCGCCGATCGTGGTGGTGTGTGTAGAGTCATCCAATCTAGTTGTTGCATTTTCATCCCTGATAATGCGCCGACGGTATACCAGGCCATCTCTAAGCTACATGAAATATCTGGTTCCCTTCACGTTGAGAAAGGGGATTGGTCCTTGCTGGGGTGGTTCTGGGAGCTGATCACCGCCTGGGGATGGAAGACCTTGATCTTCATTGGGATGATCTTGGCACTCCTGTTCATGTTTTGCCTATGTATACAGTGCGCTCCTGCACTATGTGGCCTCTGTGCTACTTCATGTGTACGGAAGCCTGTGTCAAGGGACGAACTGAGTAACAGAATGATGCTACAGCAACATCTCTGCGAATTTCTCCATACCGATTTGGACTCAGATTAACATGAGTTATTGCCTTACATAAGGGCAAAAGGAGGGTCTGTGGTTCTGAAAATCTGGACCCTGTTGTTATCCCGATATCGAGGTCCTTTTCCGTGTCACAAAACATCCACCTACCATGACGAATTTGGTATAGACGAACCGATAATGACTAGGACATCATTCCTGTGCATTTGCATCATAATCGAAGTTTCGAAGTTTGCCAACACCCCTAAATCGTAGTTTCCGTTCCGACCCCTTAGACTCCATTTTGTAAATGGCATCCATCTTACGTCTTGCCCTCATGATAAGTCAATTAAAGGTCGAGCTTGATCCAAATAGACACGTCCACCTTCCTTGACTTCCCCCTGACCTGTCCCAACTGACTCCACTGTCTTCGGCCAGACCTGTTTGGGCGGCTCCTCGCCCAGTGGCCGAATACGATAACATCAGTGCATAACATTCCACAAACCATTCACTACATACAGACCATGCTTTCTGCAAACACGCACCTGTCCACATTCATTGTTTATGGCCAGTTTTATGACTAGGAGGTACCCTTCTTTATTGAGGTTTCATCGATATCTGATGGGAGTTCCAGGCCTAACCGGGTAATCTATCAACGAACTGGACATCTAAAATATGGGCTTGCTTACATGACTTTGCTCTTTGTATTATTGTACAAATATGTGTATAGCCATATCATAAACTCAAGAATTCTTGCTTGGAGCTATATATTTTGTTTATAAGGAGACGGCGGGTTCTGTAAAAACGAACAGTCTCCCGAGAACCTACTCTCCGTGTGGTGTACTTCTGGGACACGTGTTACTTGGTAGCTACCAATAAAACTTGATCTTTGACTGCGACTAGAAGACTCCGTGTTTCTGTGGTCCGGAACAAGGGAGAACTCAGAGGTCTTCGGGTGTTATCCCCTGGCACCCCGGGTTCCTAAAAACCCGGTACCTCACTGTCTTTCTGACTTTTAACCCAGCAGGTAAGTTGGTAATACTTAAACCTTGAAAGTGTGCCCTTAGTCGATTCATTTAGGATTTGCTAGCTTATCTCTAAGACATTCCCAGAGTCCCAGATTGGTGCAAACTTGCTGTAATACGGAATTTTTAGAGATCTTCTCATTTGGTACCAGAGTTTTCCAGCCGACCTAAGGGTCTTCAGTTTTATCTTCTTAAAATACTTTGGGTGACCAAATTTGTAGAGGTAGTAGCTTCCTTCCTTATTGACCAATGCCTGCAAGTGAACAGGGTATGAATCGAAGCTTTACGACTGTTTCCTGATGTTTTTAAATTGGAAAGCTCTACAGTATTCCAAGATATCCGGGCTTGCAATACTTCCTTGCACCTTATTCCTTATCTTCTTCCAGGCAATTCTTGCCCCTTTAGCGGCCCAGATGAAACTACTTAGTTCTCCCTGCAGTTTTTTTATCCGATCTATTTCAAATTCCAGCGGAATGGGGCTGAACAAGTATGTGAATTTTGGGAGAATCGCCATTCTGATTGTTGGCTCTCCCCATAAAGGACAGAGGTAGACCCCTCCCCCCATACTTTAAGTAACTTCCTCACTTCTTTATGTATCCTATCGAAATTCAAACTCGCTATTTGTAGGAAACTGGCTCTATATATACTACAACAAAATTAGGTATAGTGTGTATAGAGTCGAGGTGACCCCAGAGGTAGGCAGAGGTTAAAGTTAGATAGAACTATACTCTCCATTTGTGGTATAGTGGTCGAGCAGTAAGGCAGTATCAGAGGACAGTATTAAGCATTTGATGTACACACTCAGTCAGCAAATGAATTCACACACTCAAGAACTGAACTCTAGGCCAATTGTTTTTGTTTGAAAAATATTCTGTTTATTTTTAGAACCTAGCAAGCCAGGCACAGATAGGCATAAAATACTTTTCAGTAATAAGTTGCTGAATATAGAACAGTTTGAAAATGCAATAGAGCTTGTACATTGTTTGATTTACAGGGGATGCAGAAGGTTGCATCACTTTGCAAATACAGTACATTATAATGAATAGGCTTTTTCAGTAAATTGCAGGTAAGTTACTTTTCTCGTTACTTTTCTAACTCAGTGCTGGATACCTAGATTCAGCCCTGGGACATTTCCTGGAAACAGGTAAGTAAATACGTTTTGGTTATTCGCAGGATTTCTAAAGAATATCTTTAGATTTCAAAACTACACACAGTCGTTTTTGGAAGACAAACAGTGCATTGAAATAAATAGGCTTTTTCAATGAATTGCAGGTAAGTTACTTTGTACGTTACTTTTCTTACTCAGTGCTGGATGCCTGGATTCACACTTGGACATTTCCTGTAAACAGGTGAGTTAATACGTATTGGTTATTTGTGCAATTTTTAAAGAATATTTTTAGATTTCAAAACTCCACACTTCGAAACTTTTAGGAAGAAAATTGTCAATGTTATCCTATGGAGGAAAAACAGGTTATCGGTTCACAGATAAGTAATCGACTGTGGGAGTTAAGGTTCTGGGGGTTAGACTCATAGGTCCCCTAGGGTCAGTGATGCACTGTTGTTGCACCCTCAGCGGCACTAGGGCACTCGAGTGTTGAGGCCCAATGTTATCCAATGAGGGATAGTGGGCTCCAGTTGATGGCTGCTGGCAAGCAGGACATTGGGTTGTGGTAGCAAAGCTCCTAGGGTTTAGTTTAGGGCAAATGGGCAAACAAAGTAGCACAGGCAAGGAGACAAAGGACTTTTGGGTGCGACCACCACTTGGAGAGGTAAGTTGGGAAGTTAAGGGATGGTTAGGCCCCGTCCGTTTGGGCACATAAGGCTGTGCGGTGTCTGGTGCAGGGGTGCCTTTAGGGTTCAGATCTTCTTATCAGCTCCTGGTCGCGATTAGGGGGCCCTTCTAGATTTAGCCTGCAGGTGTCTGCTTGAAGCAGGTCAGGGATCGCCGGATCTCTGGTCGGGATCGCCGGGGTGACCTTGTGGTGTTTTTCCATTCTAGCTCAGGCTGGGTTCAGCAGGTGTAGAGTGGGCTGGATTTGGGGTCTCTGGCTGCTGCCAGAGGTTGCAGTCTAACAAATCTGGTGTTCACAGGAGAAGCAGTCTTTGGAAGTGAAGGCAGGGAAGGTACTACAGGGTTTTTGAGGTTGGTGCCTGCAGGACACACCGAGATTTCGCAGGAGCAGGTTCGAGGAGAGACAGGCCGGTAGGGCTGGGGCCAAGTCAACGGGCATCTTCCTCTTGTTAGCTGCTGCATGTAGGAGAGTGGGGTCTGCAATCCTATGGTCACCCCAGATTTTTGCTTTTTCCTTCACTGGTTTACGACTTTCCGTGGCTGTGGGCCTGCTAATCAGACCCACAGCCTAGCTGTTCTCTCTCTAAATTGACAACCATGTACTTTAGGTGCATTTACCAATTGGTACTGGGCCACCTTATCAGTCCCTGTACAGTGTACCTTAGGTGCCCAGGGCATAGGTATACCCAGGGCCAACCAGGGGCTGAAGCGTGTATTATGCCACCCCTGGCTGGCCATCTACGCCACCTTGCCCCAGCTGTCGTGCAGCCAGTTGTGTCAGTTTTAATCACCCTTTGCTGTAGATATAGTATACCTATATCTAACCCTAAAATGGACACATATCCTCCTATCAGTCACTCCTATGGCAGGCCTTAACAATCCTGAAGGCAGAGTGCTTGGAATTATGTGAGATGGTGCTCTGGCATGAGCTGAGCCGTCTGCAGCTTGTGGAACCAAGTCCTAATAGCTTGCGGAACCAAGTCCTAATAGCTGTTCCATGATAACGCTATACCATATACTCTTAAGTGCATTATCGACCCCGCGGTTGAATGCTAACTCTGGTATAACATTATCAAAACATGTCGAGTAAGGTGTCATACGAATTGGAATACTACCCCCTCGCCAATTCTGGCGACGGGGGTAGCATTCCACCCTTCTAGAGGGACACGACATGTATGTAACTGTGAACCCCGGTTAAAGTTAACTCGAGCCTTGGCATCACAAAATGGATGCTGCAACCACAGACACAAGTCTGACATCCTGCTGCTGGGAGTCCTTCCAGCGAGGGAGGCTTGGACAAAGGGTTTCCTGCCTTGGGAGGTGCTAGCACCACCCCAGACAGGATTTTGTGTATTGGGTAGGATAGGCCTGAAAGGAATGAGACATGCCTGGGGCACACAAGGTGCCCTGTGCATACACCGGTTCAAACCAGTTGCTGGGGCATCCCTGCCCCAGCTCTGGCGCGAAAACCAGACAATGGATAGGGGGTGTAACCACCCCCCTTCCTGGTCCCACCCAAGGGAGGGACCTAGTCAGCAGTACAGCCCCCTTTAGCAGGATAAAGGTAGGAGCTGGTCCCATTCCAAATTAGATTAATCCTGAACTACTCTACAAGAAGAAACTCTGGACTTCGACGTTCTGCTCCACAGAAGACTGAAGAAATCTCCCTTTTGGGCAAGGAGTGTCCACCCTGCAACTGCAGGCACCATCAAGCGTCTAGCGGCTTCACTTTGTCGTCTTCCCTTGAGGATCCAGACTTCAGAGCCCGACGAGACCCGGATTCCCAGACCTCTCCGACCTCAACCTACATCGGCAGCACAGCTGAGAAACGTGGGTGCGACGAGACACGTGGGACCGGCCATCTTGAACGAACCTGCACTTCGCTTACAGCACGACTCCCGAGGTAAACTCGACCAAGTGCTTTGGGGATTGAGAAGCGCCAGCCCCGAGCAGCCCCTGCACCGAAGATCTGCCCTCCAGCCTCCACGAGATCTGCGTGGGGCCCTTCTGCTTGTTTGCTGCTCGATTCGTTGTCTGGTCACTTGCCGGCTGGCTAGTGACCTCCTAGACGACGAACCTTGGAATCTTTGCTGCTGGTCTGGTTGCTCCAGACTGTCCCTTGCTCCCTTCCAAAAGAGGGGCACCCCGGACTCTCTTAGTCCGCACCAGACGCTTTTTCTACTCATCGCGTGGGTTGCCTTTGCCAAGGCCTGTTGACGCCGATTCCGGATCCAACACCGCCGACAGCGAGAGCCTGCGTGGGACAGCTCGTGCCTCCATCCTGGTCGTCGAAGACACCTCCTGGTCCACGTGGCTGTAGAGTCAAGCGTCCACTCTTCACCTGATCGCGACGACGACATCTGGTTCCTTCCTGGTTCCACTCCAGTCACTGGCTAGTGACTGTGAACATTGTCCCCTCTGCTTTCAGGTCCTCTTCTTCACCGATCCACACTTGGATCGCACCGGACATCTTCCTCCTGGTTGCCTGCAGCATCTTTTCTTTCAGGCTCCATAGACTTCAACGCGAGAACCCGACACAACTTCGCACCTATGCACCCGCAGCCCGTGGGTGATGTAACGAGAGCATTTCGGTGTTCAAGGGTAGCTTGACTCTCCTAGTGTCCAGTTCCACAGTCGTTTTAGTCCTAACTAGTCAGGATTGTCCGTACTTACCTTTTACTTGAACTGTACTGTCACTAGACGTTGTTACGCATCCCGCGTGTGAGTTCACACTCTGCACCCGTGTCCCGTGGGCCTCCTATTACTTACCCAAGGTTAGGATAGCGTAGTACCAGCGGTCCCGCAGCCTCTGGACAGCTCCATTTCTTCTATCGCCTCTCACATTCCATTTACTTAGTATATGGTTTGCCGTGCCCCTAGGGCACCATTGTAATTTTGTGTAACTTGTCGTATTTTTCATAAGAGATTGTCATGTGCTTAGCCCTCTGATCTTATAAAGAGTTCAGAGGTGTTTGTTATTAATAAATATATTGTTTATTTTCATAACAACCTGTGTGGTGTCCTTTCATCTGGTATTCAAGGGGTTATATTGTGGTAAAACAGCTGGCTTCACATGCCAAAAGAGTTTAGCCTAAGACTGCTTTTGTCCATGCTACCACTAGGATAGCTGGTCTATAAGGTTGACCTACAACCAATCACCATAAGGGTTGTTTGGACTGATACAAGGTGATCACTAGAACTAGTGAACATCATATATCAGGCCAACTTCTCACACTGCATGGCTGTCCGGTCCTTCTTTTTGTCTTGTCTGGATCTGAGGAAGCAAGGTTCAGGGTGCCACCTAAATACTAGATTTAGGGGCATTACAGTTAGGTAAAGGGCAGGGACCAATGGGTCCCTTCCTTTGGGTGGGTACATCCCCTATTGTGCCACCCTCCAGTGGGAGGGGGGCAGGAGATTGTCCCTGGTTGTTTGGGTCCCCCATCCTCAAGATGGCGGGGACTCAGAGTTGTGCTTCACCTCTCCTACCCCATCTGAGGGGTGGAGTTTGGAGAGGTGGGCACACCGCTTTTCCTCACTTGTTTTTCCAGCCGGCTCTCGTGCCCAAAGTGGGAGGTAGAACCAGTGGGGACCAGTTGCTGAAAGCAGCAAATGGTCTGGGGAGGCTCACAAAGGCAGCATGCCTTTGAAGCTTCCCCTTCATGAATCCTGCCCATCCTGGGGGAGGAGACTTGGCACCTCGTCCCAGGATGTGCATTGTTTCAGGCTCCAGAGAGCAGTAGGCTCTCGACCCAGGGGTCCAGAAACATGTCTGGTGGTGGCAGCTGAAAGCAGCCAGTCAGCCTGGACACTATTGGTGGGCAAGTTTTCAGGGGGCATCTCAGATGCCCTGTGTGTGCATTTTTCATTAAATCCCACACTGGCATCAGTGTGGGTTTAATGTGCTGAGAAGTTTGATACCAAACTTCCCAGTCTTCCGTGTTGTGGAGTTCGTAATGACAAACTCCCAGCACCATATACTCTTAATGGCAGCACTGCACTTACAGTGCCCAGGAATGGACTTGTGCACTGTTTGGGTACAGGTTTCATGCACCTGGACCCTCACCACTGGCATAGGGCACCCAGCTAGACGGGTGACTGATGTATGCCAGGGCAGTGGTTAGTGGACATGGCACACAGGGATGTGTGCCATGTCGACTCTTCACTTTTTCTGCACCAAGACACGCAGCCTGCAAAGGCCGCCTGTGAGTGTCCGGGGACAGGACCTCTAAGGGTGGCACAATAAGTGCTGCATCCCTTAGAGGCCTTCTCTGGTCACAGGGCCCTGGGTACCTATGGTACAATTTACCAGGGGAATTGCATGTTGCCAGAGATGCCAATTGGGTTAGTTTTGGGGTAAGAACACAGGCCCTGGGAACCTGATTGGCAGGGACCCAAGGCACACCAAGAAAAAGTATATCAGTAGTCTGGAAAAAAAGTGGGGGGGTTACTGCAACAGAAACCCACTTTCCTACAGTATTTCCTCTATATCTGTTGAGAGATCCAACCCGAGGTACTTTATTTTTCCCTTCACCATTGGGTTCTGAGAATTGTTGTTCCATTCCAAGATTTCGGACTTTGATTGATTTACTGAATACCTAGAGACATTTCCATATTGTTCCAAGATATCTCCTATTTTGGGGAGTGAGGCAGTTAGGTTACTGGTGAACACCATCAGGTCATCTGCAAAAAGTGCTGCCTTCTTCTCCCAGCCCTGTTATTTAAATGGTGTTATATCTGTAAGAAAGTGGCTCTATATATACTGGACCAAAGTAAGGTACAGTGTATAGAGTCCCCAGTCTCCAGAGGTATGACAGAGGTTAAAGTCAGATATGACCTTACTCTCTAAAGTGGTAGCTTGGTCAAGCAGTAAGGCAGTATCAGAGGACAGTGTAAATGTAAACAGTTAAGTAAAAGCGTTTTGGTTACAGTTGTGATTTTTAAAGAATATAAATGTATTTTCAAAGTTGACACGTAGAAACCTTTCAGTGAAAACCCACCAATGTTATCCTTTGGGAGGTAATTCAAATCGCAGGTAAAGTATGTTCTCGTTACTTCTGTAATCCAGTACTGGAATCATAAGTTCAGCACTGGGATGTCTAACTGAGACAGGTATGTAATTACGTTTTAGTAGCTGGTAAGATTTGTAAGGAATATTTCTAGAATGCAATAATCGACACTTAGAAGAAATTTCTGAGAAAAACAGTCAATAGTTTCCTATGGAAGAAAATTCAAGTTACTGTTAAGTACAGTTAGGATTCCTTTTGCGGTTTAGTACTGGGCTAAAAGTTACAGTACTGGCTTCTCTCCTGACCGCAGGTGAGTGTTTCGGAATTCGGTATTCGGCTGATTTTAGATGAATATTTTAAAGTGTCAAAACTCCTCACTTAGAAGAAATTTCAAGTGAAAACCAGTCAACGTTAACCTATGGAAGGAAAGTGAGTTATCGGCTTTTAGGTAAGTGCTCGACTGGTATAGTTAAGGTTCTGGGCATAGACTCAGGAGTCTCCCAGGGTCGGAAAGGTACATTTGTTACACCCTCAGCATCACAGGGACAGCCAGGTGCAGAGAGAGTAGGCCCAATGCAATTCAATGGAGGGCAGGGGACCTGTGGTTGGTGGCTGCAAGCAAGCAGGCCACGTGGCTGTGGGAGCTGAGCTCCTGGTCACTTACTCAGGGCAAGTGGGGAAGTAGAGTAGGGTAGTAGTTCCACTTCCAGCGGCACTCGGGCGGCTGTGTGCAGGTTGCTTTTGAGCCATCGGGCGCTCAATTTTATCCAATTGGAAAGTTAAAAAGTTAACAAAGGCTGCAGGCTCGCGGATGGAGATTCTTCAGGGGCAACCACCACTTGAAGGGGTACGTTGGGATCTTGGAAAAGAAGTAGGTAGCCCAAAGGAAGGCACAGGGGGCCCTGGGGCGCCGGGTGCAGGGGTGTCTTTTGGCGTCGGGAAATCTTACCCTCAGCTGGTCGCGGTTGGGAGTCCCTGTTTCTGAGGCGTCGTCTGGGTCGTCGAGGAGGGTCTTTGGGCACTGGATTTTGGGTCCCAGTCGCCGGGGGGATATCCCCGTGGTCTTGGATCACTCAGGCACAGGCTGGGCTTGGTGGGTGCAGAGTGGGCTGGAATCGCGGTTCCTGGCTGACACCAGGGGTATTGCTGTTTGAGCAGAATCACTGCTCGTGGGAGTCCCAGTCTTTTGGAAGGTTCAAGGCAGGCAGGTCCTCTGGGGTTTTCGAGGTTGCTGTCCGCAGGAGACGCCGGAGTTTCGCAGGAGCAGGTTCAAGGATCAACAGGCCTGTAGGATTCTGGGGCCAAGTCAGTGGGCGTCGTCCTTTTGTTAGCAGTTGCACGGCAGGTCTTCTTGTTTCTTGGTCTTCTTGTTGCAATCGGGATGTGAGGAAGGACGGTTTAGGGTGCCACTAAATACTAAATTTAGGGGCGTTACAGGTAGGGCAATTGCAGGGACCAATGGGACCCTGTCCTGGGGTGGGTACACCCCCTAGCTGGCTCCTCTCCTGTGGGGACCAATGGGACCCTGTCCTGGGGTTGGTACACCCCCTAGCCGGCTCCTCTCCTGTGGGAGGGAGGCAGGAGCCTAGCTGTGATTGGGCAGGGCTCCCCATCTTCAAGATGGGCGGAGCCCGGAGTCGTGCTTCACCTCCCCTCTCCCACCTCTGAGGGGTGGGGTTGGCATAGGCTGGCACACTCCCTTTCCTCACTTAAGGTTTTCCCGACTTTCTTCCCACAGAGTGAGGGTCAGAACCGGTGGGGGGCAGTTGCTGAGTACAGCAAGTGGCCTGGAGAAGCTCACAAAGGTGGTATGCCTTTGAAGCTTCCCCTGCCCATCCTGGGGGAGGAGGCTTGGCACCTCGTCCCAAGATGTGCATTGTTTCAGGCCCCCGAGAGCGGCAGGCTCTCGACCCAGGGGTCCAGAAACATGTCTGTTTTTCTTGAACTTTTAAAAAAGGATCTAAGACGACAAGGAATTTTTGTTTACCTCACCCAGCCCAAGAAGGACAGTAGACAGAGTTATCTTTCTAGATACAACTCATATAGGATCACTAACAAAAGACACGGAGGAGTTTTTCCAGTTAAACAAAGAGGGGACCACGAAGCACATTGCTTGGGAAGCATTCAAGGCTTTTATCAGGAGAAGCATAATCAGTCTAGCAAGAGCAAGCTCCTACAATCTATGCAAACAGCATATACGGCAAGTCACTAATTCAACTAGTTTTCTCAATACACTGGGACAAATCATCAACGGAACCAGAACATCAAAAAGATGTTCTTAGGAGCACAAATCAACACAATATTAGGAAGGGTGTTCCCAAGCGAGAGGAGAACATTAGCACTACTGAAGGAGTCACATCTGTACCACAGGGGGCACACTCTGACAGTGAGGACAGTGGGGAAACTGCTGGGTATGATGGCTTCATGTATTCATTTAGTTCCTGGAAAACAAAGGTTAAGGAGGGTCAAGGGGACTATGTTTATAGACCTACCAAACTCTAAACCCCTAAATCAAACTACAACAAACAAAGAGAGTCGGAAGGTCTGTTAAACGACATAGCTGAGTCTATGAGGTCCTAATGAAGTGACCCTTTTGGACTGCACCGAACCAGGCCAAGTGGTCACACGACACAAATATGTATTAGATATCCTATCAGCCCACCCATCTGGCGGAGCCTCGTCATGTAGGACGTCTAACCAGGGTGGTGAGTCCAAGCCCAGATGAATTGGCCAGACAACACACACTACTGGTTCATCTTGTGGAAGTGTCCGTGCCACAAGTGGTGCTGAAAAAGTGCAGTGCAAAGGAGGGAATAAAGAATAAGTGATCTAAAATGGCGGTCGAGGCAAAGAAAAATGTATTTATTAAAGATATTCACCAGGACGCCAGATTAAAAAGAAGTGTAGAACAGTGTGAAAGAATCACTGTGATGCTTTGCTGTGTTGTGACTTAGGCCAACATGTTTCTGCCGAAGGTGAAACTACACCGGCATTCTTCAGGGCCAACTACAAAGAGATGTTGCTACTGCAAAGGTACACTCAGATAATTTATACAAAGTGAAGCAAAAAAAGGGACAGACCAAAATGTTTGTTAAAGACCTGTCCAAACTACTGGTGTGGCCATCTAGACCATCCTACCATATCCTCCAGATCAGCAGTTGATAGAGGAAGTAATCCTAAAAAATGAAAACACAAAAGAAACAACAAATGTTGTACATTATACAGTCAAAATAGACTATTCACGATATCAGGACCAACATATGAACTCAGCTTGGCAAGTCCCTATTAGGACGGCCATGTGTGTTAAAGGTTTCATATTAAAGTAAGCCATCAGTCATTGCTGAACATTAATTTCAAACAGGATATAAAAGGACTTACCCAGCAATATGTGGGAGTCAAGCCTCACCTCACCCGGCAACGGCTCGGAGATTGAGGCCCCGCTCTATGCACAGAACATAAAAATAGAACATGTCAACCTGAGTTGACTCAGTGGTCTGTAGTCAGTATTTGGTTATACAGTCTGTGCATATATAAACTGGTTGTGTAACTATCCTCACCGAACGCTAACCCATGGAAGACAAGAAAAGGACTGGCTGATGGACAAAGCTAGTGTCTAGTCAGTGGCTAGCACAGTCACCCTGGAATAAGCACCTGTATATGGCTAGTGCCTGTTCTGTGGTAATATAGTCAGTTGTATACTCCCACCCTCAGCCAAGGAATAGATGTAAAAAATATGGCTCAGGGTTGACTATTCCAGACTACTGGGTCTAAGTTAACCAACCCCCTGTGTTGTGCTTATGAGGAAGGGTACTTAAAGTAGAGTGAGCCTGGAACTAACCCTCTATTTTGTTGGTGTAAAGAGTTAAAAAAGAGCTCAAGGATAAAGTTAAAGCTCAAAATAGCGTCTACTTGAAAGGAAATTCACCTCCAGATAAGCTAAGCATGAGAAAAAGGGGGGGGGGCCACAGCAGGATCACAGGACTAAGCGCTGCGCGTTCATAATCCAGCCACTCACCTCTCCGTCGGTACCCCTAGGCAGACACCTAAGCCGAAGGGGAGGCAACGAGGAGAGGAGAGGTGAGGCTGATGTATATATACCCCATATGATTGGGTAATCGGAAGCAGCTGTGTGCCTATCGCCGCTGCCGGTGTTGCGAAGAAAATCCCTATGCGCATGCGCGGTAAGGTAACACTGCCCAGCGCTCTGAGCACAATACCGGGCATGCGCGGTGAAGTATCACCAGCTGCTGACAGCGAGCGCCGGTCACGGAACAGCGCATGCGCAATGGAAACGGAGTGATTTCGAGAACGACTCGGAATCCCCGTGTATATGCGCATGCTCAGTGTCAGTTGTCAAAAGAAACCAATGCAAACGGCGGGCATAGCGATACTCTGCTATAATGACCCTACCACTCGCTCCTATCAAACGAGGGCTCACCCGACCGCGCCCACATGGATGACACGGTGGCTCCCTATGTGTTCTAGTCCCTAACACGAACCATTGCATGCTGGGGGCCAGTGAAAACCCGCCAACTATGCCTCTATTGGCAATGATATAGATTGCTTATGACCACAGATCATATGGAGACACTTGGTGTTAAGTGCATAAAATACCAGGATCAACATCAAAAGAGTGCTGACATAAAACAATAATCATTGGCTATGTACTGCAGTAAAATTACCAAGGACATAAAGAATGACGCCGACAACGTCTGACCTAATGCGATTGTCATGTTGGAAGTGAGGTTATTCATTCTCCGACTTATGCTACACTATATCTAGTAAATGCAATGGATCTGCATAATGTCAAGTATAAGTGAGCTAATGGTGTTTGACATACTGGAAGTTGGGATTAGCCAATTTACGAAGTGAGCTACAATATATCTACATGACGCAATGGATCTGTGTCATGTGAAGTATAGATGAAGCCACTGGTAGTGTATTGAATTATCAATAGGAGATAAAGTCCCGAAGGCTTACAGCTGGTCAGATGGACACCCAGGGTATATTATCATTCAGACCTGAGATGTCAGTTTTCAATTTGAAAATCCAACGTTGTTCCTTGATGAAAAGGAACCTAGAGATGTCTGTGATATGCGGTGGGATGAATGGTTGATCCAAAACAATCCACCTAAGGTCTTCTGCTTTGTGCTTTTTGGTCAAGAAGTGGTTGGTTAGACAAGTGGATTGTTTGTTGCACCGTATTGTGCTCTTATGCTCACTGATACGGAACTTCACTTTCCTGATGGTATGTCCAATATAAGCCAGACCACACGGGCATGTCATCTTGTAGATCACTCTCTCCGAGTTGCAGTTGGTATGGTTCAGCAACTTCCATGGTCTTGCAGTTCCAATGTCAACGGAGAGTGTCTTGCTGGTCTGGGGGCATGACGCACAGTTACCACAGGGGTGGTGCCCTTGAACCGGACTGGTATTCCAAATGGTGTCAAGGGTGGTGGTAGTGTTCTTCCTTTGTGTCCGTGGTCTTGTGTGGACCAGTGTATCCCTGATGCTAGCTCCACGTTTGAACGCAAACAGGGGCCTGGGTATTGCACCAGAAACCGTGTTCAAGATTTTCCAATGTTTCAAGACTATCCTCTTGACCATATTGGATCTGGTGCTGAAGGTATGTACCATCGTGATCCTTTCGGAAGGTGTTTTCTTGTGTCGATGTTCGATCAAAGCCTCACGATTGTTGTTGAAGGCTCTCTTGTTAGCCCGACGTATCAATTGATTAGGGTAATGCCGCTCCTTCAGGTTGCATGCTAGTTCCCTCGCATGTTGTTCGTATAACTGATTGGAGGAACAGTTTCTCCGAACCCTAAGGAATTGACCCACTGGCAAATTGTCACGTAGTGACTGTGGGTGGAAACTTTGGTATGACAGAAGGGAATTGCGTGCCATGGGTTTCTTGTACAATCGGCTTTGGAGAACACCCTCTTCAGGAAAAATAAGGAGATCCAAAAATGGTAGCTGCTCTTTACTGTACTCCACAGTGAAACGGAGGTATTGATTCCTAGAGTTAAGCCATGTATGGAAGTCAGTTATCTCCTCACCATTGCCCCTCCATATGACGATGATATCATCTATGTACCGGCGCCAAAGCAACACCTTACAAAAGTAAGGATTGCTGGTGTTCAGGACATTATCCTGCTCGAACTGATGCATATAGAGGTTCGCCAGACTGGGGGCGAAGACACTCCCCATTGATGTCCCCGAGACTTGGAGATACAAGTCATCCTGGTACTGGAAGTAATTCTCCATCATTTTATGCACTTAACACCAAGTGTCTCCATATGATCTGTGGTCATAAGCAATCTATATCATTGCCAATAGAGGCATAGTTGGCGGGTTTTCACTGGCCCCCAGCATGCAATGGTTCGTGTTAGGGACTAGAACACATAGGGAGCCACCGTGTCATCCATGTGGGCGCGGTCGGGTGAGCCCTCGTTTGATAGGAGCGAGTGGTAGGGTCATTATAGCAGAGTATCGCTATGCCCGCCGTTTGCATTGGTTTCTTTTGACAACTGACACTGAGCATGCGCATATACACGGGGATTCCGAGTCGTTCTCGAAATCACTCCGTTTCCATTGCGCATGCGCTGTTCCGTGACCGGCGCTCGCTGTCAGCAGCTGGTGATACTTCACCGCGCATGCCCGGTATTGTGCTCAGAGCGCTGGGCAGTGTTACCTTACCGCGCATGCGCATAGGGATTTTCTTCGCAACACCGGCAGCGGCGATAGGCACACAGCTGCTTCCGATTACCCAATCATATGGGGTATATATACATCAGCCTCACCTCTCCTCGTTGCCTCCCCTTCGGCTTAGGTGTCTGCCTAGGGGTACCGACGGAGAGGTGAGTGGCTGGATTATGAACGCGCAGCGCTTAGTCCTGTGATCCTGCTGTGGCCCCCCCCCCCCTTTTTCTCATGCTTAGCTTATCTGGAGGTGAATTTCCTTTCAAGTAGACGCTATTTTGAGCTTTAACTTTATCCTTGAGCTCTTTTTTAACTCTTTACACCAACAAAATAGAGGGTTAGTTCCAGGCTCACTCTACTTTAAGTACCCTTCCTCATAAGCACAACACAGGGGGTTGGTTAACTTAGACCCAGTAGTCTGGAATAGTCAACCCTGAGCCATATTTTTTACATCTATTCCTTGGCCGAGGGTGGGAGTATACAACTGACTATATTACCACAGAACAGGCACTAGCCATATACAGGTGCTTATTCCAGGGTGACTGTGCTAGCCACTGACTAGACACTAGCTTTGTCCATCAGCCAGTCCTTTTCTTGTCTTCCATGGGTCAGCGTTCGGTGAGGATAGTTACACAACCAGTTTATATATGCACAGACTGTATAACCAAATACTGACTACAGACCACTGAGTCAACTCAGGTTGACATGTTCTATTTTTATGTTCTGTGCATAGAGCGGGGCCTCAATCTCCGAGCCGTTGCCGGGTGAGGTGAGGCTTGACTCCCACATATTGCTGGGTAAGTCCTTTTATATCCTGTTTGAAATTAATGTTCAGCAATGACTGATGGCTTACTTTAATATGAAACCTTTAACACACATGGCCGTCCTAATAGGGACTTGCCAAGCTGAGTTCATATGTTGGTCCTGATATCGTGAATAGTCTATTTTGACTGTATAATGTACAACATTTGTTGTTTCTTTTGTGTTTTCATTTTTTAGGATTACTTCCTCTATCAACTGCTGATCTGGAGGATATGGTAGGATGGTCTAGATGGCCACACCAGTAGTTTGGACAGGTCTTTAACAAACATTTTGGTCTGTCCCTTTTTTTGCTTCACTTTGTATAAATTATCTGAGTGTACCTTTGCAGTAGCAACATCTCTTTGTAGTTGGCCCTGAAGAATGCCGGTGTAGTTTCACCTTCGGCAGAAACATGTTGGCCTAAGTCACAACACAGCAAAGCATCACAGTGATTCTTTCACACTGTTCTACACTTCTTTTTAATCTGGCGTCCTGGTGAATATCTTTAATAAATACATTTTTCTTTGCCTCGACCGCCATTTTAGATCACTTATTCTTTATTCCCTCCTTTGCACTGCACTTTTTCAGCACCACTTGTGGCACGGACACTTCCACAAGATGAACCAGTAGTGTGTGTTGTCTGGCCAATTCATCTGGGCTTGGACTCACCACCCTGGTTAGACGTCCTACATGACGAGGCTCCGCCAGATGGGTGGGCTGATAGGATATCTAATACATATTCGTGTCGTGTGACCACTTGGCCTGGTTCGGTGCAGTCCAAAAGGGTCACTTCATTAGGACCTCATAGACTCAGCTATGTCGTTTAACAGACCTTCCGACTCTCTTCATTTAGTTCCTGACATTCGCCTATACTTGCGACTGTTACCGGAATGGCTTCAGCAGCAATGGTCACAGGCAACAGGGAGTTGGGAGGATCTACGAACTATGCACAAACTGCCAAAAAAGACAGACTTGCTAACAATGCAAAATGGGAAAATACTTCACCCAGAACCAGAGAGCTTAGGCCTAGCGGCACTGCTCTTGAGGACTTAAAATGTACACATCTCAAACTACCAGAAATCATAATGGCTGTTCTAAGAGAAGCTAGGAAACCGACAATAAGGATATGTTATACAGAAAAGTGGTAGATATACACAATGGTGTCTTAAAGAACGTCTTTCAAAGAAAGTTACAAAGTAGAGAACAGTGCTAAAGTACTTACCACATTTACTGGAATGTAAATTATGCTATACATCATTGAAAGTGCACGTGGCAGCAATTGTAGCTTTTACCAGAGGAGAAACCGGAAAAAGTTCTCCACTTCACATGTGGTCAAAAGGTTCCTAGAAGGAGCAAAAAGAATTGCACCTCCAAAAATCCAGCACCCACATGGAACCTAAACATAGTTCTAGCACAAATGATGAAAGCACCATTCGAACCCCTGCACAAAGCAACGCAATAAATGCTCACACTAAAGACTGCCTTTTTAGTGGTAATAACCTCCTTCCGTAGAGTTAGTGAACTACAGGCACTAACACTACAGGAACCGTACTTCCAAATACATAGTAACAGGATTGTCATGAGGACAGATCCCCAATTCATACCAAAAGTAGTATCAAGATTCCACATCAATCAAAGTATACAAATACCAAGTTTCTTTCAAAACCCAAAGACAAAAGCATAAAGAGCTTTGCACACACTTGACACAAGAAGGGTGGTCATGTCCTACATTGAAAGACCACAGAAATACAGGAAAACTAAACAGTTCTTTGTATCCTTTGCAAACAGTTTTCTAGGAAGAACAGTAATCAAAAACACCATTGCAAGATGGATAGAGCAAGCCATACAGGTTTGCCACAGGCTTGCAGGACATGCCTTACAAGGTGCCCTGCGGGCACACTCAACAAGAAAGAAAGGAGCAACTATTGCCTTTCTAGCTAATACTCCAATTCAGGAAATCTGCATGGCTGCTACGTGGTCTTCAGTGCACATATTCACAAGACATTACTATGTGGACATTCAAATGAATAAAGAAGCACAAGTAGGGCAAAAGGTCTTGCAACATCTATTCACAAACCAAAGCTCATCTTCCACCCGACCACCACAAGACTAGGAAACCGCTACGAAGTCTAAGCAGAGCATGTGAATCCAGAAAAGAATCACGCTGCAAAAGGAATAGTTTCTTACCTGTTGGTGTAGATTTGCAGCTTGAAGAATTTTCTGTGTTTACTAGCAAACCCATCCTCGCCTGCCAAGAAGAATGAGAATAGGAGGAGGAGAGAAAAAAAAAAAGAATCCAAAGATGGCGACCAAAGGTGTGGGAGCTTCCGGGGGAAGCCCGTCGACGTCACAGGAGGACACCAAATGGTGGTATGTCGACGCCCAACAACAACAAAAAAAAGGATGGAAATACTACAATTCCGAACCAAACTACTAGATGGTGGAATAATGCACAGCATGTGAATCCAGAAAATTCTTCAAGCTGCAAAACTACACCGACAGGTAAACTATTCGTTCTAGCTCTGGGGGAGCCCTTTAAAATACTATAGGTAGGGGGAGGGTTAGGGGAGTAGTAGGTGGGGCCAATGGGTTCCTTACCTGGGGTGACTACACCAACTATTTTGCCACCCTCCTGTGAGAAGGGGCATACACCTAGCCCTGATTGGAGGAATCCCCTCATCTTCAAGATGGAGGGGACTGTAAAGTGTGCTTATCTTCGCCTCCTCCAACTGAAGGGTGGAATTAGCAAGGTGGGCACACCTCCTAGTCTTTCTAAGTTTTCCTGCTGGGTTTAATGCCGAAAGTGGGGATGTAAACTGGGGGCTGCAATCTGGGAGATACCCCGCTGTCTGATAAAGAAAGCAAACGTATAGATGCTGTGGGTTAAAGGGTGGCCGGTGGCAGCACAATCAGCCAACCATTGCTGCATTGCCTACTCAGGGGGCCTTCTGGTTTGATGTGTTTCTGATCACTGAGATGAGATGGAAGACCTTCTCCAATATCTCCCTGATGAGCTCAAGCAACTGGGCTCAGATCTTATTCTGAAGGCAAGCTTATATTCACCGCCTCATCCACTGTTCCTTAGACTCTGCTGACACTGCAGCTCGGGGTATAAACACTTGCATCCTACAAAGAAAGCATGCATGGCTCCGCATTTCTGGTTTCAAACCAGAGATTCAACAAAATCTGCTTTACATTCTGTTCGACAAAAAGCTTGTTTGTTTTTAGGGAGATCAAACGGAAAAAAATCAAGAGAGACAGCAAAAGCAATGCAGGCTTTCCAAAGGTCTGCTCCCTGTGGCTCCTATAGCCACCCCAACTATTGTGGAGGTTCTAAACCCACCTCTTCCAAAACCTCCACCTCATATCACCGCAATCAGGGTCAACATAATTCTCCTCAGGGTTATGTCAGAGAGTCCTAGAGAGGTAAAAATTCTAAAAGCAAGGGTGCTTACCCACACGGAGCAACACCTGCCACCTAACAATGACTTCCCGCTCCTACCTCTGGACCACATAACACCTGTTGGAGGTCACTTACAAAATTTCCTACCCACATAGCAAACTGTTAAAACAGACTAGTGGGTGCTAGATCTTATACAACATGGCTATTGACTGGAGTTTGTTACCACACATCCCAGCATTACGCCTCGCAATCACATGCTATCACCGGAACATCAAACACTGCTCATACAGGAACTCCTAGAGCCTGTCTCTTTTCGTCACCAAGGTTCAGGAGTATACTCTATACTTCCCAAAAAGGACAGCGCTTCATGACCAATTCTATACCTCGGGCCAATAAATGAATAAATCCTGTCAGAGGATTTCCACATGGTAACCCTACGAGATGTGATCCCACTTATACAACAAGATGACTATATGGCTACTCTAGACCTAAGGGATGCATATTTTCACATACCAATACATCCAGCACATCACAAGTATCTCAGGTTTGTGGTGGTTGGCAGACATTTATCAGTTCAAAGTCCTCCCTTTTGGGGTGACAACTGCACCTAGAGTATGGTGGTAGCAGTACATTTACGCAGACAAAGCCTACGTATTTCCATATCTGGGCGACTAGATTATCAAAGCCAATTCCACTAATATCTACTCCGCTCACAATAGATCTGCTCCAACGCTCAGGGTACACCATATATTTCACCAAGTCTCACCTTCAACCCTATTCTAAACACACAATTCGGTCTAGCGTTTCCCAATACCGCAAGAATCCAGTATTTCCAAGTATTAATACTCCAAAACCAACCAAATCGCCAACTCACAGTGAAAACAGTCATGTCTCCTGGGTGAAGATGGCCTTCTGAATTGCCATAGTACCTCCTGCATGACTGCACATGCGTCTTGCAGGAATGCTTAGCTCACCAGTGGTCATAGTGTCAGTGTCATTTGGAATATCTAGTGTTGATTGACTGCCGCACTCATCACTATGGCGTGGTGGAACATCAACAACCTGTTAAAACAGCGGCCTTTCCTCAGCCCTGTTCACTGTCACAACGGACGCATCACTAGCAAGATGGGTGCAAACTTGTAGGATCTCATAGTACAAGGTGTCTGGAACACTAATCACCTACGTCTCCACATCAACTGCATTGAACTTAAAGCTGTTCACCTAGCATTCATTCCTACCATACCTGATCGGCATGACAACTGTGTATTTTATACAAAAACAGGAGGACGTGACAAGTTCTCTACAATTCTCACATATCTCATACTATGTGGTGCTGGGCTCTCCATCACAACATTCATCTGTTGGCAGAATACCTCCAAGGAACAGACTATTTTGCCGACCTCAGCAGGATACAGTAACCGGTCCATGAGTGGGAACACCACCCCCAAGTCCTCCCATATTTCCACAGATGGCGGTTCCCTCAAATAGATCTGTTTGCAACCGCAGACATCAAATGCCCAAACTTCGCTGCCAGATTCCCACAACCACGATTCAGCAGCAATGTGCTAGGGATGAATTGGTCAGTGATATTTGCCTATGCTTTTCCTCATCTTCCTCTGCTTCCATTTCTGGTTCAGATGCTCAGGTAAATAGCTCACACTAATACTAGTTGCTCCCACATGGGCCCGTCAGCCCTGGGCCACAACATTACGGGACCTCTTTGTAGTTTCCCACTTTAAACTCCCCAACAAGCTAGACCTTCTCATGAAGAAATTAGGCACCCTGATCCAGTCTCTCACCTTGCGATCTGGCTCCTGAGGTTATAGGATTTGGTTACTTTTATCTCCCAGCTGAATGTATAACCATTCCTAAAGAAGCCCATAGACCTACCAATACAGCATGCTATGCAGCTACATGGGAAATATTTGTATGCTATTTTCATTCAAAACAAATTGATCCTTTTAATGCCACAGTACATAACATTGTTTTTTATTTGCTTAATTTACAGCTTTCAGGGCATGTTGGGGGGGTGGGGGGGGGGGGAGCAAGGGGCTACTATGCCTTTCATAGGAATTAGTCCAATAGCTGATGTGTAAAGCAGCTACATGGTCTACACTACACATTTTTACGTAACATTATTGTGTGGATGTTCTAGCACACCAACAAGTTAATGTGGATCAGGCAGTGCCATGTACACTTTTCCAAACACCTGCAAGACACAGTGTTCAGCCACCGCCTCTGAGGAGGACTGCTTTACAGTCCATGCAAAGCATATGTATCTACAGCCACACATGCCTCGTAAGGAATGTTACTTACCCTGTAAGCATCTGTTCGTGGCATGTTGTGCTGGAGATTCACATGCACCCACTCCTCCCCCCAACACCTGTGGCCGTTGCAGTTTCTTTTCCCTTTTTATATGCATGGACATCTCGTATCACTTCTTTTGCACTCCAGTCTCCCCTGCCTGCTGGAAAACAAACAATAGAGTCAATGCCCATGTGCATTATCACCCAGGGGAGGAGTCACTCTACCTTGTGATTCAAAGGCTTCGAAGAAAAAAAACATGCGCACATTTGGACCCAACACCAGAGGGCAAGACTATGGATAGCATGTGCATATACAGCATTACATGCCACGAACAGATGTTTTTAGGGCAAGTAACATATTCTTTCCTCCAAGTAAATTGGTATAAGGCTCCTCAGTTTCTCAAAAACGCACATTTTGTGCTGTGTATCACTAAATAACAGTTTCCCAACCAAGTAGCATTCGGAGCACTTTGGTAGGAAGATGAAGATTAAAAAGAGGATCCTAGATTTCTATAACTATGTAAGAATCAGCGATTCACCTTTCCATTAACCCAAACCCCTGCCCTTATTTATACTCGGTAAAGTTAATCGAGAACTTGTCATTCCCTTTCACAGTGTGAAAATTAAGCACCCCCATTATTCTAGGATATTACCACTTCAAAGAGCAAGCATCCTCCCTTCGCGAACATTCTGCTTTAATGGCTGTCCAGCATCCATCTGAACATACATAATTTCCTTGTAGACCACACTGCTTCCACCTTCATACTTAACATCTCATTTCCAATGTGTTATAAATCTTGCCTTAGCAGCATGCTTCTGCTATGATCATTCCGGCTTGAGTATTTTTCCCTCTGCTTGTCAACCTCATGTATTTGCTGTTCCTCTAATAATTTATCATTGTTTCGAGGTGACTCTGCCTAGCAGTTGTGATGATGCTATACTCATTTGCTGGTATTAGTTTTATAGTCTGGTGCCTGCAGGACTTAAGCATCATCTCATCTGAAGAGTGGAAGATTATCCATCTCCACATGCTTCTTACTGCCTCTAACAGAAGATTTCTTTGTCACCATGATGGAATAGCACACACAGACAAGACACTATTGTAATGTAGGCTTTCATTCTTAGTTTCCTGATTGTGGGTGCAATACAGTGATAAATCTTCCTACATGTAATCTGAAATATCCCTCTGAGTCGCAGAGCTCTCCCCCTCTGTTCCCAATATCTTAGCGGGCACTCTTACAGTCATCCTAGTCTTGCTGTTAATTCTAGTCTATATATTGAGTGATTTCCGATTAATTTAAAGTACAAACATTAGCATAGCATCGCTGAGTTTTCTAGCCTCCAGCGCAGCCATAGTGCATTCTCTTTGGGACATGTGGACTTAGGTGTATAAAAATAGTCACTATTCAGCTTCTACTTTTTAGGTCTGGCAATAGAAAATACCTTTTTAATTTTACTATAATTATATGTTTAATATACTTATAGGGACCAGCCCTCTTATGCCACTGGTCTTTTATTGCCATTCACATTTTCATTCGGCCCAGTACAGCATACAGCCATACCGGCTTAAGTACCTGGGACTACTGTGACAAAATGCTTTATGAGACCAAAAGAACAAATTACCTTTAGGAATGATCATTCTGTTGGATATTCTAACTGCAGATACCTCACCTTGTGAATACCCCCTAGCGCTAGACTGGATCTGGAGAATTTTTCAGTAATTCCCTTGCTCGCTGGTAAGTGGCATCCTGCAGGCCTGCATTTACTCAGTCCTGTCCCAGAAATTGTCAGTCACCACCACTATGTATTGTATTGTAATTGCATTTATATAGCACTTACTACCCCTGACGAGGCATCAAAGTGGTTTTTCGGCAAGTAGCACGCTACTCCGGAACCCAAGAAGGATTAGTGTTGAATAAGTTTAGTGAAATATTAAAGTAATTTGAGTGGTGGGTAGGTTAGTCAGTTATTTGGATTTAGAAGGATAGTGGAGGTAAGGAGGAAGGAAAAAGGTTTGCATTTATATAGCGCTTGTTTCCCCTGATGGGGTGTTGAGGCGCTTTTTTTCCCCACGAGTAGCACGCTATTCCGGAACCCATAAAGGATGAATTAGTATAGTGAAATATGAATGTAATTTGCGTGGTGGATATTAGTCAGTTATTTGGATTGAGAAGGATAGCGGAGGGATAGAAGAGGGAAAAAAGGTTTGCATTTATATGGCGCATGTTACACCTAATGAGGTGTTGAAGCACTTTCTTGGTGAGTAGCACGCTACTCCAAAACCCATAAGGATTAGTGGTGAATTAGTATAGTGAGATATGAAAGTAATTTGAGTGGTGGATATCAATCCGTTACTTGGATTAAGAGGGATAGACGAGAGAAAAAGGTTTGCATTTATATAGCGCTTGTTACTCCTGTTGGGGTGTTGAAGTGCTTTTTTGGCGAGTAGCACGCTACTCCGGAACCCATTAAAGGATTAGTGTTGAATTCTTATATTGAAATAAGAAAGTAATTTGAGTGGCGGATGATATGCTAGTCGGTTATTTGGATTGAGAAGGGTAGCAGAGGCATAGAAGGAAAGAGGTTTGAGTGTGTATATATATATGTATATATATATATATATATATATATATATATATATATATATATATATATATATATATATATATATATATATATATATATATATATATATATATATATATATATATACCGCGGAGGTGCGTCCTTTGCTGACGCCAACCAGAGTGCAGCAGTGTGAAGGACAGGAGGGGCGCGGCGAGAGTTCTAAGGTGTATACCTGGATTACGAGATATTTGCCAACCCACTTGGGACATTATTAGTCAGTATGCAGCGGCGCTTATTCACACAGCACTACAGGAACCAGCAGGCAGTGCTACAGCCTACGCCCACTGGGGCGGGTTCCAGGAGGTATTTTAGGTGCTGTGAGTGAAGCGACTGAAATTGACATTGCCCATGATTAAGTGCATGCTTGCACGAAACGCGCCGGGCTGCGAGATATTTGGGGAATGTACTTGTTTCCTGGCTGCAGCTCTCACCATTAAATGCGGCTTTCTTTTTTTTAATTTTTTTTTGTAAACCTTTATTGGTATAGACAGGATATACAAATCTGGGCCTACAACCAAATTGGCCGGCCATAATACGTGTAAGCAGTCAAAAAGTCCAGAATGAAGTTACAGAATCAATCATAGAGGAACGTAAGCAATACAATCTTAAAAAGGGGGGGAGGAGAGAGGATCCAAACGGCCAGCAAACAGGAGCAAAGAAGGTTATTTTTTATAATAGGGCGATAAGGAGCATGACAGGCTCAGCGACAATATAGAAGAATCCGGATTCCCAAATCAACCATTGGTAACAGAAAGGCTAAAGGGCAGCCATGCAGGAGTTGCAGCAATGTACATATCGGTATAAAAACAGGGCCGTGAACACAAGTCATTATATAATTAAGAACAACTTTGCATCCCCACCACCCAGTAGCACATCGGAAACAGAACATAGGGGCCGGAATAGCGACAACACCAAGACTAACCCGTCATACTAACCTTGGGATAGAAGGAATAAGGGAGGGAGGGGGGGGCGGGGGGGGGAAGAGGAAAGAAGAAAGGGAAAGGAAAACACAGACTGAAAGAGAAGAATGCCGTGCCTAAACCAGCGCCCCGTAGCAAGGAACACATAAAAGAGCGGTAATATCAGCAACGAGGAGGGCATGGGAGTCGCAATGGAAAGCAGCAGAACTACAAAAAGAACAGCGACATTACAGACCCCACCCCAATCATACCACGGAAGGCAAGGATAGACGCGGCACTCCAATAAAGAGATACAAAAGGGCCATAGAACTGAGGAAAATAAAACATCAAATAGAACCCAACCCACCCATCCCACCCAGCACCCCTGCAGAAGGCTACGGCCTACCCTCCAAACAGCGCGCCTGTCGCCCTAAACCAGAACCCGAAATGTAGCAGAGACAAGAGAGAAGAAGAATATAGAGACAAAAAAGGACATAAAAACAAAAGAAATAAATGGGAGGGAGGAGCAAAAAGGCAAAAACAATACGGTCGGCCACAGCACTCCACCCAACCATACGATCATATTACATGTGAACCAGAACGACACAATCTCGAGCGCCAAAAAAAACGTACAGGGGGGTCTCCCACAGCACCAGAAATATGAGCAACTTCGCCGCAGATCTGTACACCAATAAACCACCGGGAGCCGTGCATCTCACCCCAGACCCTTCCTAACCACAATTACCACCCACCACAGGACAGTGTGAAGTAAGCAACACGATGCGAGGCAAGCACACAATTGAAAGAGAGTACGAGTAAAACGTAGGCCAGGGAGGGCAATCAATAAGCAAGTGGGCAAAAGTTCAAATAGGCAGTTCAAATGTCCCAGCAATAGCAACAAGGGCAATAATAGACAGGAGTTCAGTCTCGCCGTGAGGAAAAGCGGGGGTTTCCCTGCAAAATAGAAACACGACCTCATCAAGGCAAAAACAGGCAGCGGTCCACCATTGTTCCCAGGCACCCGGGGAGGATCGGATCCCCGCACGACATCCAAGTCCCCAAACTCCAAACATCGGAGAGCAGGAGGTTCCAAATCCACCGGCCAGCAAACCCGTCGATGGATAGCGACAGTAACCCTCGTAGCGACCGAGGGAGGCGAGGCAGTGGTATCACTGAGACAAGAGGGGACCATGAAGGAGCGTTCACCCAAGATGGCGGAGGAACGAATCGAGCCTCCCGGAGCACCGGGGGCCAGGGCCGCGCGTAAGGATCGTAAGGCATCAAGAACGTCTCCAATCGTAGGCTCACGCACACACGTTTAGGCCCCCGTGCAGTCCAGCAACACAAGTCCGTCATCACGAGGAGACCCACAGCACAGGTCGTCGGCAGCCATTTTGTGAATTCAGCCTCCTCACCACCCTCCGCGATTCTCGGAACAGTTCACAAATGTGGGCCTTTACAGATTTCCGGGGGGTCCCAGCAATGGCAGCCTCGGTGAAAAAAGGAGATTCGCCCAAGGCGGGGGCCGTCTGCAGTATCGCTGGCGCTCCTCTCAAACAGAGTCCGAGGACGAGGGTCCAGGGTCGATGGACGGAGCAGCGGCGGGGGGACCCCTTCACACGATCAGTCCACGGAGCACCGCGCCCCGCACCAGCCTCACGGCCGTCAAGGCGGGCCCGGATCAGGGTCACCGGGATATTCTCACAACGGCTCTCACCAGTGGCGCAGTCTCTCGGCCGGGGCCGACGGTCACCACAACGCCAGGCCGGATCCGATAGGCGAGGCCCCGGTCTCAACACCACGAAGGCCCAGGTCCCTTCGGGGGGCACAACTGCGGAACCGCAGCACGCCGGAGTCTCCAGGCCTAACGGTGAGTAAGAGCGAAACGTTGCGTTGCTATTTCTTCTGAATTGTGTCGTCTCTGGGCAGGATATGCAACAGGATATGCGAGTCAGGCCAGCGGGCTGACGGAGCCGAGCTACAAGGCGACCATTACGCTCGCGAGCTTGGCTCCTCCCCCGTATGCGGCTTTCTTAAAGAAGACACTTTTGTTGGGATAGATATATATATATATATATATATATATATATATATATATATATATATATATATATATATATATATATCTCGCTTGTTACCCCTGATGGGGTGTTGAAGCGCTTTTTCGGCAAGTAGCACACTACTCAGGAACCCATAAAGGATTAGTGGGAATTAGTATGGTGAAATATGAAAGTAATTTGAGTGGTGGATATTAGTTATTTGGATTGAGAAAGATAGCGGAGGGATAGAAGAGGGAAAAAGGGTTGCATTTATATAGTGCTTGCTACCCCTAATGAGGTGTTGAAGTGCTTTTTTTCGGCGAGTAACACGCTACTCGGAACCCATAAAGGATTGGTGGTGAATTAGTATAGTGAACAATGAAATTTGATCAGTGAACATGTTAGTCGGTTATTTTGATTGAAAAGGATAGAGGAGGGATAGAAGAGTGTAGTATTTAGAGATTTTGGTTTATTTTGGATGTCCTAGCAGTAGGGGAGGCCTGGGATGACTAAAAAGGGATGTGGAGGGGAAGAGTTTAGAAAGGCTTGTTTTGGGGATCAGTATAGTAAAAAGGTGTCCGATGGTGCAAGGAGGGGTAGAGTAGGGGAGAGTCTAGAAAGGGCTATTTTGGGGGTCATAAGTGGTATGGGGTTTGACATGAATGAGAGAGTCAATGTAGAGGATATATTGGTGAAGGTATATGGTGAGAAATAGGGTAGTGCATTGGAAATGCTTAATTAGAAGAAAGTAATAAATATATAGATCCAGAAGTACATGGAACATTTATAGATGCATAAAAGAAGTAATTATATGTAGATTAAAGATATTGAGAGAGGTATTGGGTGAGAAAGGGAAGTGCATTTCTTTTTGGGAGTAAAGTAATAAATACATAGATCCAAGCACATGGAAGGTATTTAGATGCATAAAGGAAGTAAGTATAAGTAGATTAAAGATGCATTCAATAAACGCTGGTTTTCAAGTGTTGTACTTAAAAATGTACTCTTTTTTTTACATAATTATTTGACATGTTTATACAAAGCAATACACATGTATAGGTACATATCTATAGCACAAATAAATGCTTATATACAGAGGGATATGCTGTATATTTCTGTTTGCGTATGGTGCTTATGTGTGGAAGAGCCAATTCTTGAGTAGTTTTCTGAAGATAAGGTGGTTTTCGGTGGATCTTATGTTGGGGGTTAAAGAGTTCCATATTTTGGTAGCTTGAACAGAGAAGGGTGTGCCACTTGTGTTTTTTTTCTTGTATCTTGGAATTTTGAGGCGAGGTGCCACTCTAGAGTGGAGGTTCCTATGTTGAATGTGTCTGGTGGTCACCTGCAGTCCGTGCGGGTTCCAATTATTGCCTGCCCTAACAATCCAAACATCTCAATACTCCATGTTTTTGCTCAACTGCAGGTCCCTTCCCAAACACACCCTGGAAATCTCTTTACTAATAGAGGACATAAAACCTGACATCCTCTTCCTTACAGAGACTTGGCTGCACGAACAATCAGAACCTGGCCATGTCCAAACCCTTCCCCAAGGATACCAAATACTGCGTAACGATCGCAAAACAGGGAGGGGGGGTGGACTAGCAATAATCCACAAGACATGTTATGAAATAGGTAGCCTCCCCACTCCTGTCCCAGACAGTGAAAGTCTATCCTTCACAATAAAATTCAGTCCCACAAATTCGTTTTCGGGTATACTTTTATACCGCCCCCCTGGGACACAAGGACATTTCCTTCCTGCCCTCGCACCAATCATATCAAACCTTGCCTATAGCCCTGCAAACTTTACCCTCCTAGGAAATCTTAACACTCACTTTGACGACCCTAACGCCAGAGAAATAACCTCCAGTTTAGACGCCCTCTAACTCCTACAACGGGTCCTCGTGCCCACCCATCAAAAAGGCCCCCTCCTGGACCCTATCTTTAGTAACTGCCCTAACCTACAAATTGGAAGCCCTTCTCCCCTCCCCTGGACAGATCACTTTCTTATCCCTCTCACGTGGACTCCCCCCAACTCCCACCTATCCAAATCCATAACAGTCCAAAAATCCCGGAACTGGTCCAAACTTCCACAGCCAGAAAGGCTGGAGAGCCTTGAATCGACCAAACCGCCCATAACCTCCAACCCCATGGAGGGGAATGAGAATTATAACACCTGGATCACTAAATCCCTTGATCTGGTTCTCCCACTCAAAAACATCAACCCCAAACGTGGGAACACAACGGCCCCATTGTATACCACCGACCTACGGGAAGCAAAACGCAACTGTAAAAAGAATTGAGAGGAAATGGCGCCTTGACTACTCGCCAACGGGAAAAATGGCCTACAGAGTGGCAATCAAAACCTATAAAACTAACATTAAACTAGCTCAGGCAACGTACTTTGAGGAAAAAATTAACAAGGCAGCTTCAAAACCTAAGGAAATCTACCGGATGGCGAAATCCCTCCATCAACTACCAGAAACACCTAAGGAGCATGGCAATGTCCAGGCTCACTGCGACGACCTAGCAGAATTCTTCCTCCGTAAAATCGAAACAATTAACTCCTCTTTCACCCACCCCGCCCCTCTGGCTAGCTGCTTTCTAGATCCCATGCCACTTTCCCCAGTCAGACTTGAACAACTCCCTCCTCTGGACCTCAGCCAATTAGAGGGAATCATGCAGCAGGTTAAATCAGGCTCACCAAATGACCCTGCCCCTCCACGGATTCTCCTCCCGATCACCCATCACATCTCACCCACTATTCTGGAGCTGCTTAATACCTCCCTACACACCGGCACCGTCCCACCCCCTTGGAAACAAGCTATGGTTAAGGCCCTTCTAAAAAAAAAACGAGCTTGGATCAGAACAACCCCTCCAACTACAGACCCATTTCCCTACTACCCTGGCTCAGTAAACTCCTAGAAAAGTATGTCAACTCAGTTGTGACAAATTTTCTGGAGTCAAACACTATACTTGACCCATCTCAGACGGGCTTTCGGCCCTTCCATGGGACCGAAACGGCCCTGGTTGCGGTGACGGAGGAGGCAAGAAGGATCTTGGACAGCGGTGGTTCGACGGCCATCATCCTCCTTGACCTTAGTGCCGCCTTCGACACTGTAAACCATAACATCTTACTCCACCGTCTCAGCAGGGTGGGCATCTCGGGAATAGCAATCACATGGCTTAAATCCTTTCTTGCAGATCGCTCCTTCCAGGTATTCGAGAAAGAACACACCTCCCCCAGCAAACCTCTGAACTGTGGGGTGCCACAGGGCTCCTCCCTAAGCCCCACCCATTTAATATTTATATGAGCCCACTGGCTGAGGTCGTCCGCCCCTTTGGAGTAAAAATTGTCACCTATACGGACGACACACGGCTAGTGGTGGCTCTAGATCCCCCCTTTAATTCACACCATGGCCTGTATAAATGCCTGGAAGCAGTCACCTTATGGATGACATCCTCCTGTTTAAAATTAAATGGGGAAAAAACAGAGCTTATGCTCCTTGGAACCACCAGCAACAAGACCATTGACCCAATCTGGCCCCCCGGCCTGGGCTGTCCCCCACCACCCAAAGAATCAATCAAAAGCCTCGGCATATGGCTGGACAAGTCACTTAATTTTAACTACCAGGCTGCCAAGCTATCTGCCATCTGTTTTGGGCTCCTGAGACTACTGCGCAAGATCCTCCCCCTCCTCCCTTTTCACTCAAGACGGATCATGGTACAAGGCCTTATCTTATCGCGTTTGGACTGTGGGAACGCCCTGTACCTTGGGGCTCCGCAGTCCACCTTAAACAAACTCCAAATTATCCAGAACTGCGCAGCCAGGATCCTTCTCCAAATCCCTCGCCAAGCTTCAGTTAAAGCCCGACTGAGGGACCTCCATTGGCTCCCAGTAAAAGCAAGGATTGAATTCAAGGCCATGTGCATCGCCCACCGGTCCAACTGGGGAGCAGGCCCCTCCATCAACCTTCCCCTAGCAAACGCCTACCACCCCAATGGACACCTTCGATCTGAGGCCTCTTACCGCACCACAGTACCCCGAGTTAAGAGAGCCAGGTGCGGATGCCGCTCACTTTCTTACAACCTGGCCAAGCTATGGAACACGCTTCCCCTCACAATCAGATCAGAGCCCAAACTACTGACATTCCGAAAGCTCCTTAAAACCTGGCTTTTCAACAAACCTGTGTAACTCCCTGCAGCTCTGCCTTTGCCCCGACCTCCGCAGCGCTGGGACACCTTAGGGTAGCCATCGCGCTCTACAAATAGTCTTTTCATTTCATTTCATTTTATTCCTGAGAAAGAGCGGTCCCATTCCATGTATCGCTATGTGGGTGCTACAAAGCAGCCTGAACGTGGATCTTCTGGCAACTGGTAACCAATGTAGGGCTTTCAAGGAAGGGGAGATGTGGTCACATGGTTTGATATGTAAGAGTAGTCTGGCAAATGAGTTCTGAATCTGTTGTAGTCTTTTCATAGTCGTTAAAGGTGATCCTTGGTAGAGGCTATTGGCATAATTGAGTTTTGACAAAACAAGGGAGATGGTAGCATGGACCATGTGTGAAAATCCCAAATGGGGGAAGATTTATCACAGAGTTTTTATAGTAACAAAGCTTGTTCTTGCAAGTTTGTCCACTTGGGAATTAATCGACAGCTTGGAGTCCATGGTCATTCCGAGGTTTCTTACTTCCTTCGATACTTTAGGCGGTGATCCCAGTTCATCAGACAAGGTGGCAATGGGTCATAATGTTTCCAATCGCCACACGTGAGTATTTCCGTTTTGGGAACATTCAATTTGAGATGGCTGCACGTCATCCATTGATCCACGGCTCTGAGACAATGGAAAATTGGCGAGTTTCCAATGTCTTCGGGGCATTCCAGTTGAAGGAGTATTTGTGTGTCATCTGCATAGTTATAGCACTTGAGGTGAAATTGATTGATCAGTACCGGTAATTACTTCATGTAGATGTTGAAAAAGCATGGGCGAGATGATAGAGCCTTGAGGGACCCCAGCTTTTGTGGAGTACGGTTTGGACGAGAAAGGTGGGGTCTGGATGACATTAGTTCTGTTTTGAAGGTAGGATGTGATCCAGTCTTAAGCAGTACCCTCTATGACAGCTTCGTAGAGTCTTTGCACCAGAGTGTCATGGTCAACCGTGTCAAAGGCAGTCAAGAGGTCCAAGAGGAGTAGCGCAGCAACCCTGTTGCAGTCAACTGTGTTCTTCAGGTCATCCCAGATGGCAAGGAGGGCAGATTATGCGCCTCTTCCCAGACGGAATCCCGTTTGGAAGTCTGAAAGAATGGTATTGTCTTCAATGAATTGTGACATCTGGGCAAACTCTGCTCTTTCTATCAGTTTGCCCGGGAAAGGTCCATTTGTAATGGGTCTGTAGTTGTCAGCGTTCAGCGGGTCCAGGTTTTTTTTCTTCAGTAAAGGACGTATGTATGACTTTTTGAGTTCTTCTGGAAATATTCCATTAGTTAAGGAATAGTTGATGATTATTCTTACTGGAGTGGTAGCAGAGGTTGTTAGAAGAATTGTCTTGAAAGTTTGCGATGGACACGGGTCAGAAGGGCTGCCAGCAGGCCTGCTTGCTTTGACCAGGTCCATAAATTCACTGTGTAAAATGTGTTAGAAGGAACGGAGAGGCTTAGTTGGAGTATTCTTGGATTCTTGTTGTTTTGCAAAAGGGTTAGTTCTGGTACTTTGTCTCTGTTTTAAGTACGAGTCCAACATGTCTGCTTTGTCGGTGTAATGATTTGCCAATTTCTCTGTGAAATCTTGAGTAACGGTATGAGTTCCTTCGAGGCAATCTAGTTTACGAAATGTATTCAGTATTTTATAGAATTCTTTATTTGCATATTTAGCATTTTGAATTCTGTCTGAATAGTACCTTTTCTTTGCTTTTTTGATAGCTGACTTGTATCATCTGTTATTTTTCTGTAAGTAAAGATTGTCTTGTTTCTTTTTTGTTTTCAGCCAGGCACGTTGCAGCTTTCTAATTTGTAATTTTATGTCTTTTATCTCTGTATTTCTCCAAGGTGCTTGTTTTCTTTTCTTCTGTTGTGTGGTTTTTAGTGGTATCATTGACTGACCAAAATTGACATTGTGCAGGTCGCTATATTGGGACCTTTATAAAATTGAAACAAGAGTTCATTTCACAGAACTGGGGCTGAGGGGGTCATTAAGGAATCTGCGGTTAGAGTATGTAAGAAAGCGCCCTCTTTTTGCATGGTTGCCCCCAATTTTTGCTGAACTGCTGATGTACTTTAAGCTTGCCCTGGGCTCCTGCCAAACAGGTACCCAGGGCCTATGTTCTTTCCCTAAAACTGCATTAAAAAACAAAACCCAATTGGCATTCTGGACACAGGTCAGCCCCTGGTAAATGGTACCACTGGTACCCAGGGCACTGTGACCAGAGAAGGCCTCTAAGGGCTGCATCACTTTTTGTGCATGTTTTGGTGCAGAACAAAGTGAAGTCCTCATGGTACACATCCTTGTGTGCCATGCTTACAACCCACTGCCCTGGCATAGATCAGCCTCCCTCTAGCTGGGTGCACTATACCAGTGGTAAGAGTATAGGTGCATGAGCCATTTACCCATACAGTGTCTAAGCCAATTCTTAGACGTAAGTGCAGTAATGCCATTAGAGTATATAGTGCTGGGAGTTTGTCATTATGAACTCCACAGTACCATAATGGCTTTAATGAAAACTTGGAGGTTTGGTATCAAACTTCTCAGTACATTAAACCCACACTGATGCCAGTGTGGGATTTAATGAAAAATGCACACTGAGGGCATCTTAGAGATGCCCCCTGAAAAAATAACCTACCACTAGTAGTGTCCAGGCTGAGCGGCTGCTTTCAGCTGCCACCACCAGACATGTTTCAGGACCCCTGGGTCGAAAGCCTGCTGCTCTCTGGGGCCTGAAACAATGTACATCCTGGGACGAGGTGCCAAGCCTCCTCTCTCAGGATGGGCAGGGTCCTTGAAGGGCAAGCTTCAAATGCTTACCGGCTTTGTGAGCTTCCCCACGCCTTTTGCTGCTTCCAGCAACTGGTCCCCACTGCTTCCAGCAACTGGTCCCCACCGGTTCTGACCCCCACCCCTTTTGGGCAGGAGAACCGGCGGGAAAACCAAGTGAGGAAGGGAGGGGTGCCCACCTTTGCCAACCCCACCCCTCAGGTGGGGGAGGCAAGGTGAAGCAAAACTCTCAGTCCCCGCCATCTTGCAGATGGAAGGACCCAGCCAACCAGAGTATAGCATATGCCCCCTCCCACTGGAGGGTGGCATAATAGGGGGTGTACCCACCCTAAGGAAGGGACCCATTGGTCCCAACCTTCACTTAGATGTAACACCCCTAAATCTATTATTTAGGGACACCCCTGAACCTTGCCTCCTGAGACAAGAAACAACCAAGAAGAAAAGAAGGGCTGAACAGCCATGCTGAAGCTAAGAGAAGGATGACGCCCACTGACCTGACCCCATCCCTACCGGCCTGTTCCCACCTTGAGCCTACAGAAGCGAAATTCAGGTGTGTCCTGCAGCCAGCGACCTCAAGAACCCCCGAGGACCTGCCCTTCCTTCCAAAGAAAAGACTTTGTCTCCCGTGAACACCGGATTTGTTCACCCACATGCTGGCTACGGCCAAATCCGCGAGTCTGCACCTGTCGCCCATGGCCCAAGTTCGATTGGCCCAATACCAGGAGGAGGTTTCCCTTGCGATTCTGACCCGGATCTGGTCATCTGACCTGCCTCGAATCTCCCAGCGAAGCCTGCAGCCTATTTGTGGATGATATGGCAATGCCCTTTATGTAGGGATGGCTGATGATCTTTTTATCAAACTCCAGGTAGTTCAAAGTGCTGCCGCCAAACTAATATGGAATAAAATAAATACAGTTCAGCATCTCTCTGCCTGAGGGAACTACACTGGCTCCCAGTCCGCCAAAGGGCTAGCTTCAAGCTCCTATGTTTTGCGCATAAAATCCTTCATAAAAAGGGACCACAAATTCTACATGATAAACTGCAATTCCACATTCCCTCATGTAACTTGAGATCATGCCATCAAGCTCTTGCCTCCATCAAGCGCACTTCCAAGGCCAGAATGGGTGACCAGTCCTTCTCCAAATCCGCTGCGGTACTCTGGATCAACCTACCCCGTGATCTTCGCCTGACAGACGACTACTTACTCTTTAGGAAAAAATGAAAACCAGCCTGTTTCCTAGACACTGACTTTACCAATGATCAATCACAGCGTACTCTAATCCGTCTTAGCGAAGTGATGTCCCTTGGGATGATTGATGCGCTTTATAAATAATGCTAAATACAAATACTGTGACTGGAGCTGGTAAGAGAAACCCAATGCCTAAAGACACCCCTGCACCCGAAGTCCCACGGCCTTGAGTGGCCCAACTGACGGTGTCTCAGCATCCCCAGGCACCCCAACTTACCTCTGCAACCAGTGGTCACCTCCAAAAGATCTTCGTCCCTGAGACTGCAGTCTTTGTTGAAACCGGAGAATCCCCATTGAAACCAACAGGGCACCAACGCCAAAACAGCAACCTGCACCCAGCTACCGCTGAGGTTGTACTTTGGGTGCTAACTCGGATCCCCCTTTGCCCTGAGCCTAACACCAGGAGATTTGCTCCCACAAGCCAGTGGCCTGCTCGTAAGCAGCCACCAACCGGAGACTCCCTATCCCTATTGAATAACATCCGGCCTCAACACTCGGCACCTGGCCGCCCTAGTGCCTCTGAGGGTGTTTTAAGAGCGCATTCTCGACCCTGGGAGAACCCTTGTTCTAACCCCAGAAACTCAGCTCCGAAGACAGAGTACTTACCTGGTAACCAATAACTTCATTTCTCTCTATAGGAACCCATTGACTGTTTTTCTCTGAAAAATGTTCCAGTTGTGGAGTTGATTTGTATGGAAACCTGAAAAATTACAATTGGGCAACACTGGTTCTACTTACCTTTTCTCTAGTTAATGTTCCAGTGTGATATCTGGGCATATTACACTGAGTACAAAAAGTAACTGAAAAAGTAATCTACAAAGAAACTTAAAAATAATCTGTACAGTAATTTCAATACCTTGACTAAAACTGCATTTGAACTTGCATTCACTTGTAAACACTGCATAATATTTTGCAAAGCTTTTATTTCACTTACCTGTGCCAGGCTTGGCTTGTTTCTAGAAATAAATATAGAGTAAGGTACTATCTACTTTTACCTCTGCCTACCTTTGGGGTTCCACTGGACTCTGTGCACACTGTACCTCATTTTGGCATCGTATATACAGAGCCAGCTTTCTATAGAGTGTTCACCAGAAAGTGTTAACAAAGGTAAGAACTTGTTCTCCTTTTGGATAATTGTAACTGCAGATTCCTCACCTTTAGAATAAATCCCAAAGCAGTACCTCTAATGTTGGCGAGTCTGTGGAAAGTCTCAGACCAAAATTTCCTACAGGGCTAAATGGGCAAAGTGTCCCTCCTGAAGGACCTGACTATCAAGGAAGTAGTTGTCAGGGACTGTCCGGAACTGTTGGGGACACAGTCAGGGACTGTGGCAAAGAGTGGTGAATGGGTAGAAAATGAAGTGAAAAAAGGACTACAGCTGCCCAGGATCACACAAGAAGTCAGAGGACAAAAGGGATCCAATTGGGAAGCCTGCACGAAGGAACAAGATGGCTAAGACTCAGAAAAAACATGCACTCATGAGTTGGTTCAGCAACCAAAATCACTACACCCAGGACGGATGTGAAATACACATATATAAAACAACATTAATAATAAAGGGAGTGTGGGGTAAAGCACTCAGTAGCTCCACACAGTAAGACTGAAGCTCAGTAAGTTCCTCACCCACAATTTCTGTTACAGATACTGACTGCAAATACCCTCATATAGGATATACATGCAAAGGAAGGGTCTGTGGAGCTTATACCTATGGTGATGTAATAAATGTAACTTAAAGACAATACTCACAGCAAAGACACACCACCTAGGTGGTCATCTGTGCCCACGGATCCTGGCGATCAAACAGGAACACACAAGGCAGTAACAGCAAGGGGTAGAACTAAACACAAGCAGAATAGACAAGGAGCTAGCAGGGAGGAGTGCTTAACAGGAAAGGAAGCATATCGCAGGGCACACTTGGCAGAAAGCAAGTAACAAACATACATGGAGGAGCTGTTACAATATCTCCAAGACCAATATAAACAAGCATTTGCAGTGCAATAGGTCTCGCATTTGTGACAGTTTATGCAATTGGCATTGTAAATGACATGACCTTTTATTTATCTATTTTGATAATTAACACATAAATAAAAGGTATTGTCATTTACAATGCCAATAGCTCCAACTCTTGTAAATGCGAGACCTGTTTAAGTTCAAAGAAGCAGCCGCCATTGTCCCGGGCTCTTGAAAAGTGAAAGCGTGCATGGGGTGCAGAATGTTGCAGGAAAGCAAGTTGTGCCTGCAGTAGGAGAAACTCATTAAAGAAAATAGTGCTTACAGACATACTGTGTAATAACAGAAGTAAATGGGCTAGTCCTCATAGGAGAATACAAATGAAGACAAGGCGGTACTAAGGAGGGACTAACAAGCATATTATCAAATCATAAGCCAGCATTGACAAAGGAAAATAACATAAGCCAATGAAAAATATGGGCAGACAGTGCCATACTCGAATACAGTATGCCTCCCAGAGCAGCGCATGCCCTGCCCAGGCTCGACCTAAAAATCCCTTTGTGCATATCCATGCACCGTGTGCCAGGCACCATGTGGTGCCTGGCACACGGTGCATGGATGTGGAGGCACTACATATGCCCCCAGGGCTACTTAACAGTGGGCTAAGGGAGACAGGAGCCCTGCCTGGGGCCCCCAAAGGCCATTTCTGTCTGCCTTTTTATGGCGGTTGGACTGCCATGCAAAGGCAGTCGTAAAGGGACATCCTAATACCTATGGCGCTGCTTGACCAGCTGCCACCTCGATTGTATGGATAGAATACTGACCGCTGCTGGGGGAGGCAGTCTTTCACCCTACCTCAGTGGTCTGACCGCATTCATTAAGATGAGGAGGTCGGGCCAATGACCAGAATGTTGGGCCGGCTGCCACCAATGGCCTGTCGCTGGCGGTCCGACCAACAACAAAATGCAGCCCAAAGTTCTCTTATAACTGTACGGGTTAACAAATTACACAAAAACAACCATCTATGCGTACTTATTTGCCCTTCTTTCTACTGTAAAAATAATAAATTTATTTATTTATTTATTTATAAAATTTCTAGAAGCGCACAAATACCTTGCGGTGTCTCGGAGCTGCTAAATACATTTTGAAACTGAAACAAATGACTGGGGTTTCTCTATGCCGCATTAATCCCAACATACAAGGACAAGGCATGTGTGAGGGGAATCCAATAATAATCACAACCAAACCATGCTGCCCTTAAAATATGAGTTTCAAGCTATTATGCAGGAAAGATGCTTCAATTACGTTTTATTGACATACAGCACAAAATGCACTGCCTGGCTTGTCTGTTTTGAGGATGGTTTATTAACACACATAATGGCAGAAGAGCATGGTGGCTTTAAGATGGTAATGCATCACTTGTACGTTCTCTGAACAAAATGATGCAGGGAAATATATTTTAGGGATATGTATACATTAGACCTTTAAAAGACAAGCAGTGGGTGAATGAATAGACTTCTGTACGTTGCGGAAATAGATTTTTTTTTACAGGCAGCAAGCATATTTTTCAGTCTACAAACAAAACATATGATGGGAAAGGGAGGCCTGGGCTTTCTAACTTGTGTGGCCATTACAATTGCTCCTGGAAGTAGCGTTAGGTAACTTACAGCTTAGCTTGCCTGTTTTCTTATAACATACAACCGATCTTAAGCAATCAGTTCAACCCTGCTCCAAAAGATGCAGCCTGGCGCACAATGCAATGCGACATCATCCAATTTGGTGAGTAACAAGTCACCCCAGGGCAGGCCTGCTTTGTGAGGTGTTATCGGTGAGGTGAAGCCACTTGAGTCCCTAGGCATATTAAGAAAAACATCCTTATCTGGACGATCTGATCGAATCATCCCTTTCTTGTCTTTTTTTCTGTAGGGTTGGCCTTAAAAGGCAATTACTGAAGCATGTTTGCACTTACAAAGAGGCCTTTGTGTTCTCAGAATGTAGGTATTTTTAGTAAATAAATGTCATTTTCTCACAAATGACAGATTACATTTCTTTAGGATAAACATAAATGGATATTTCCCAAAAATAGCTAAAACGGGAGCCCTAGAACGTTAATATTTGGAATCCGGCTGGTACAGAAATGTTTCTATTTGCACGCTGCCTGTCTAGGCGGGCAGACTTCTGCATCGCTTCCCACACACATTTCCCGTCCCAGCCTCCTACACGGAAAAGAGCAACTTTGCAACTGACGCAGGAACAAAAGACGCAGGCCCGAAATTGATAATGTAAGCACGCTGCAGGGTTTGTGTGTGCTTTTCAAAGATTGCCTTATCTGAACCTTTCAGGAAACGTGCCATTGTCAGACTGTAAGTAAATGTGTTTGTTCAAGTTACTTACAACAGTGACAAATTCAAACAACAGCACAAGACAAATAGGGTACAAAAGCAGCTATAACACTTAAAAAAACAAGCATTGGCCATGCGGCCACGAAAGTGCCATTGCAGGCTGCATGTTTTGGTGCAGAGAAAAGTAAAGTCTAAATGCACACTGTGTGCCATGCCTGCAGTCCACTTTCTATGGTACAGGTACAACAACCCTCTAGCTGGATGTATTATACAACTGGTGAGGGTACAGTTGAATGAACACTGGACCCCCTACAGTGTCTACGTCCATTATTAGACATTGAAGTGCAGTAAAGAGTGTATGGTCTGGGAGTTTTATCATTACAATCTCCATAGCACCATAATAGCTTTAGTGAATTCTGGGACGTTTGTTAGCAAACTTCTCAGCATAATAAACCCACACTGATGCCAGTGTGGGATTTATTATACAATTCACTCAGAGGGCGTCTTAGAGATGCCCCCTGAAAAACGACCAGCCTCTGGTGACTTCCCTAACTTGTACACACCAGCTTGATACCGCAAGACATGTTTCTGGACCACTGGGGTGGGAGCCTTTACTCCCTAAGCCCAGAAACAAAGCCTTCCCTGGGCGGAGGTGGTCACACCTCCCAGGCCAGGAAGAGCAATCTGTAGAAGGGGTGCTTCACAGGCCTTGCCGCCTTTGTAACGAGACCCCCATACTCTCCTGCTATCAGGAGCTGGCCCCCTTCCTGTGGCACCTCCTTTTCAGAGGGAAGACAGGCGCAAACAATTAGCACAGCCCAGAAGGTGTGCCCATCTCCGCCAACCCCTCCCCTCAGGTGGGGGAGGCGAGTTAAAAAGCCCACTCTTCAGTGCCCGCCATCTTGCAGATGGCATGCACTCTCCAATCAGGATTCGGGATTGTGCCCACTACGCCACGTGGGGTGAGCACAACAAGGGTTGTTGCGGGGATTCTGCACATACAAAGAACTATACTCAGGAAAATAGGACCTCAGTGTATAGGGGTTGCACCTTCCTACCACCTTAGTATCGAAAACCCCCAAACCAACTAGCTATAGTGTCTCATTCATTCTCCTACATAATCACGAAGCTACAAATGATTAGACAAACCAGAACACAACACTCCCGACTCTCTCAGGAATCGCGGTAGCAAGACATACCCTTTCGCTCAATCACTCGTACCTGTTCACAATAAGAATTAGCAGAGTCACTGTAATAGTTCAAAATGTTTATTTTACCTTTTGTGCTCTATAATGCAGTATACAAGCCACTACCAGCAGCGAAAGGCAAAAAATCAGAACAATTAGCATTGTTACAATTCCATGGAATATAAAGGGGATGTCATTATAAAAAGACAGTGGAAAAATGTCTAGAAGTCCTAACCACCCTCCCCTTGGTAAGTTGAGGTTTGTTATATAAAGGAAGATCTCTCGGCTTTGTCAGCAGACCCCATACATTAAAGCCTAGATGGAAGCTTTACATCATAGGAACAGCATAGATCTTCTCCAAAGAAAGTTTCTCCCCAAGTGTGTGTTTGAACAACATGCATCCCTGTAATATCAAAGCATGAGTTTTCAGCAGTGCAGCTGTGTTTAGCATGGTTTGTCTAGGTGCAAGGGACTCACCTTACCAGAATAACAGGGGCATGTTTATCAACCTTGCACATCGTGTTCAGACTAAACTCCAGGAACACCAAAGAACATGAAAAGCAGACAGTTCTCATGAGAAAGGCAAAAACAGATTCTTGCCAAATAAAGACATGTTGTAACATGCGCAAAAGCAGCATCATGGCAGTAGAACTCATGCTAACTTAGCAATGTCAAGAATGACCCTAACGGCCAAATAACAGGGTGTGGTCACCCTAAAGTCAGTAGCCCATTGGCTACTGACCATGAGAGCCCTTTAACCCCCCCTAAATACAGTATTTGGGGGCACCCCTGAACCAAGTAGACAGATTCCTGCAACCTACGAAGTAGGACGGAAGAAGTCGCCCAGCAGAGGAGACTGCAGAGAAGAACTGATATGACCCCAGCCCTACCCCCTGGTCTGCAGTTTTCAGAGATCCTGCACCAAAAGTCAACTTGTCCTACAGCCAGCGACCTCCAGAACCCTTGGGAGAACTGACTGCCTTCAACAAAGACCAGATCTCCTGTGAACAGTAGCTCCATTCAAAAGAATCACTAAAGAAAGATTCTGAGCGTGCTGAGGACAAAGAAACCAGACGCCTGAAACCACCACTTCACCCGAGGCCTATGGCCCGAGCCAGAGTCCGAGTCCACCATGGGTTGACCCCTCCAGGACTCCCTGACGTCACTTGCAGCCTCTGCATGGTGAGCCCCCCAACTGCCAGTGGCCCGGTAAGGTGAAATCTGACCTCAAAAGGCATCCCTGCATCCAGCCACCTTGCGCCCTGGAGAAGAGGACCTGAGGTTCACCTACGTCCCCAAGCCCTCCAACTTACCTACCTAGTTGTTGGTTCCTCCTGGAAGACTCCCTGGACCGAGCCTGTGTCACATGGCCCATGGGGACATTGTCGGCTTCTCTAAGCTAGCACGAGCACACTGCACACTGTCCCGTGCTTTGCGCACGTTACTACAACAGTTTATTTTGCAAATGTCTCTTTTGCCGTTTTCGCATGTGAACCTATCGCTGTGTTCACACTCTGCAGGTTCCTGGGATTTTGTCTGAACATTGTGAACAACGTCAATCAACAAAGCCCCTTGTTCTGTTCAGCCCCTAGCACCTAGACAAAAGATACCAATGCAGCTGTTGTTTGGGAACACGTACTTTGGGCTTATTGAAATACATGAATAGGTAGCACACACTTGGAGAGGGTCCTTTCCAGGGAGAAGAGCGAGACAGCACTTATGATGTATATCTACCATCTATAGGCTAACGTATGGGGTCTGCAGACAAAACCCAGAGATCTTCTAATTTATATTAATTCTGCTTCTATTCAAGGGGAGGGAGGTTAGGCTATACTGTCTTTTCATAATGACAACTCCTTTCATGAATTATGGACTAATTGCTATTCTTACCATATTTGTATTATGCATTTTCTTGCTTATTGTGGCACATATACTGCACATTAAAGCATTTTAGTTAAAATAAATACTTTAAACTTTTATTCCAAAACTTTGTGGGTTTGCTCTGCACATCCATTCACAGTAATTCTTCTTGATTACTCAATACAAACATTTCTTTAGGGTGCTTCTATGGAGTCACACTACCCACCCACCCGGGTATGCTTACACTAGGACTAAAAAGACCTAGAACAATGTCCAACCAAAATACACCAAAGCACACCAGATCATTATAACTGTTATCCAAAGGCAAAGAATGTATCAGAGAACTAATCGTTTTTTTGTGAGGCATCTCTTGGAAAGGAGACAGATCTTCCAAGAATTTCTACTACAGTCGGGTTGGTACTTCACCCTACATATCTGTTCGGGAAAAACGATAACGGAGATTAGCTAAACATAATCAGGGATACGGTAAACTGGAAACGAGTATATCTTTGAACTTGAGCCTCGAGAAAGCCCAGGAAGGCGAAACGTACGTCGGCTGCTGTTGCTATACATGTTTAAGGAGCAAAATAAAGCAAACAGAGGGACCTGATTCAAGATTCTTTTTAATGTACAACTAAAAGGACCGTGATCTGTGGCAAATTGACATATATAATGTGATAAAAACTTCGGGTTTTTCTCTGATACATTATTTGCCTTTGGATAACAGTTATAACAATCTGGTGTCCTTTGGTGTATTTTGGTTGGAAGTACTTCAAACTTATTCATGTCTCTGTCAGATCTTATTGCGGACAAGTACAAGAGTGTGAGCAAAAGGGTGTGTCTTGCAACCGCGATTCCTAAGAGAGTCAGGAGTGTTGTGTTCTGGGGTGTCTAATCATTTGTTTCTCTATGAGTGAGTAGGAGTGCAAGTGAGACACTATAGCTAGTCGGTCCTGGGCTCATGAGTACTAAGGTGATAGGATGACCTAGCCCCAATGCACTAAGGTCCCATGATCCTATGCATAGTTTGTGTTTGCGCAGAATCCCTGCAAAACTGCAGCTAAAAAACAAAATGGGCAATCCCCATTGAAATCAACAGGGCACCCAATGCCAAAACAGGACCCTGCACCCAGCCGCCCCTGTGCTGCTGAGGGTGCACCTTGTGAGCTATCCAAGTGGCCTGCCTGTGAGCAACCACCAACCGGAAGCCCCCTATCACCCATTGGATAACATGGGGCCTCAGCACTCTGCACCCGGCCGCCCTGGTGCCGCTGAGGGTGCTTTGAGAGTGCATCCTCGACCCTGGGGGAACCCTGGTTCTAACCCCAGAAACCCAACTCCCACAATCAAGTACTTACCTGTAAACCGATAACTTCCTTTCCTCCCATAGGATTGCATTGACTGCTTTTCTTTGAAAATTCTTGTGTGTGGAGTTAGTTTGTATGAAACTGCAAGTATACAAAATCAGATTTACTTCCATTTTCTCTAGGAAGTGTCCCAGTGTGATATCCAGGCATATCATACTGAGTAGAAAATGTATCTTAAAAAGTAATCTAACAGTAATTTCAACTGTATTCAAAGTATTTACAAACCTGTAACAGTCATTTTCATTCAACCTGCCTTGAAAACTACCATTTACACTTACACGTGCCAGGCTTGTTTGGTTCTAGAAAATATAACTATATAATAATGTTATACAAACAAATTGGTCCGAGTTCAGTCTTTGAGTGTGTGATATCATTTCTTGCCTGAGTGTGTACAATAAATGCTTTTTTTTAAAGTTTTGTTTATTGGCATTTGAATAAAGAGACATTGCATACATTCAAACATAGCATATCCAATGCAATATGAGCAAAGCAGATACACTTTTCATTTAAAACGACTTAAAACACAACACAATGAGCAAGTCAGGGTAAACATCAGAATAATTGTCATATCAGATGACTGGCCATAGGTTATAGGATAGGGAATATACTTATAGGTATACATCAATCAGCATCTACAGGTGAGGCAGTAACTCAGAGAGAACATTAAACGGTAATCAGGGACAATGTACATCGTTATGTGAATAGGAACACGGGGGGTGTCATATGGAAGGTACATTTACTGCACAATGTAATAGGTGGTCAGATAGGTAACCCAAAGTGTCTAAAACAAGAGAATTCGACCCTTACATTGGAACAGGTACAAATCAGGAATTTTCAAGCTTCTTCCTCTGTATTGTCAGGGTGGGGGGATTGCTCCCGCGACCTGGACCATTGTAGAAAGGGTTCCTAAATATCTCTAGGTCTTGTGGCTGTGGGCATCAACTCCCAGAATGTTCCCAGTTGTGTATGACCATAGCTCACATCCTCTAGCCATGCCTTGAACGTGGGTATTCTACGTCTGCCCCATTTCATAGCGACTTGCCTTCTGGCATATAGGAGCAGAAGGGCATGTAGTTTTCGCCTCTGCGGTACAGTGTTCTGAACCAGGCCCAGTAAACCCAAGTGTGGCACCCTTTCATCATTTCTACCAATGATTTGATTGATTGCAAGAAATACATCCGACCAGAACTGTCCGAGTTCCGGGCAGCTCCATGCCATATGGAGAAATGTAGCTGGCTCAAACCCGCACCTCCAACACCTAGCGTCCTCTCTCAGTTTCATGCATGTAGGAATTTAAAATTAATAAGGCGCAATTTATAATTGGGGGAAAGGTCTAATAGCTGCCTGCAACAGAAATTCCATTGGTCCTCATCTAGCGGGGGGTCCAAGTCAGTATTCCAGAGTTCCAGGGATCGTGGCTTGATTATCGGGCCTGGTCTTGCATGGTCATATATAGTCTAGTCACCAACTTTTTCGGCGAAGCTTTCGCAAGCAATGTCTGTAAAGCCTGGAGCGTGGGGGAGCCTCTGGGAAGTCATCACCAAGAGATGGGCACGCCGATCTGAGCTTATGGTATGTAAATTTCTCTAAAAAAGGGACCTCATTCCCGTCTACACCCGTTGGGGGCGGTGGGGGCGAAATGAGCCGTCCGGGTACAAGTCAGCAAAAGTCATTAGCTGAGTGCCATCAAGTTCAGGAACCCCTCCTCCCACTTCCAAGCATGCTAACATTGGGTTTTGGCGAAGGTGTATTGCGGGAGCGTATAGGAGCGGAAGGCGCGCCCATTTCTGAAGAGCTCTCCAGGCCCATCTCAGCGTGTTTGCGGTGTCTACATCTTCGCCAGGTCTAGGCACAGCCTTATATACCGCCACCGTTAAGGGCAACGGTGCCACTGCATCCAACTCCACCGCCACATGTGGTTGATAGGGATTTTGGTATATCGAAAAGTGCAAGAATTGGGCTTGCGCACATAGAGCATAGAGCTGCATATCCGGTGACCCCAGTCCACCCTGGCGCAGAGGCAATGTCAGGAGTTCGTATGAGACACGTGCCAGGCCACCGCCCATATTAGAGAGAGCAGATGAGTGCGGATACATCTAAAAAAATGTGTGAGTGGAATCGGTATGTTTACAAAAAGATATAAACATTTCTGGAGTATAACCATCTTCGCCAACGCCACCTTACCGGCAATTGACAAGGGAAGTTTAGACCATATTGCCACCCTTCCTTCAAGCCACGCGATGGCTTTTCCAAAGTTCATGGACCAAATGTCTGGCAGGTTGCAACACAGGTTGTGACACAGCCACACACCTAAATACTTCATCCGCTTCCCAGCGTAGTGGGTATTCCGACGCTACCTCCGGTGTTCCATCTGTGAGCGGGAAGATTACCGATTTCCTCCAGTTTGTGTACAATAAATGCTTGACACTACATTCTGATAAAGATTTACTGCCCGCCCACACTACCGTAAATGGAGAGTAAGGTATTGTCTACTTTTACCTCTGCCTACCTTGGGGTTCCGCTGGACTCTGTGCACACTATACCTTAGTTTGGTATAGTATATACAGAGCCAGCTTCCTACATACACTGCTTGGGAATGCAGCTTTATGGCTGCACTTGGGATGTATGACTGAACAACTACTACCTAAACCACAAATTCCCTAACCACGAAGGCTAAACAACGAGCAAACTCAAACAACCTCATTTTTAACAACGAGTTCCTTAACCACGAAAATTACCATATTGCTCTTTACACATTAATATTACTATTTTCTTTTCATTCCGCTTTTTTATAACTCTTACCACAGATCTAACTTTACTTTCGAGGTACCCATCATGCTATTTATATATTTAAAACATTTTTTAATCTTACCTGTCTGTGATTGCTGCCTCTTCTCTTCTTCACCCGAAAGCACTAGGTCCGGAAAACAGAGGGAAACGATCTTGTGCATACATCAGCAGATTCAACAGAAATTGTATGCATGCATTTCCCAATGTATCAATAGAAAGTATTACAGCCATTTTATGAACATCATTACTTTATTATTGTGAGGTGACATGGCTGTTGGGCAACATAATGTTTAGACACTTAGAAAGATGCATTTACTCTAGAATGAGTTTTAGGATCAAACAGATATGGAGTCAAAAGGAAGAGCTCATTTTCAGTGAAAAACGCGTTCAAACAGAAGTATACTGTTTCTCTCGAGTTGGAAAAACATGCTTGTTTAAGATGTAATGTTCAATGGAGCACAATTCTCTTTTCTGTTAATTTGGCATTTTAATAGACATGACACCAGTTTTACAGATCATGAACAGTATATTTGATTCTTCCAGAGGTCGTCAGTTAAATATACACCACGAGCAGTATGGGCTTTTGTGGACTGTAAGCATGTTCTAGGATGGAATTATAGGATTATAACCAGCGTAATTCCCTCCCTTATACCGTGTGTAATACACATACTTCCCAGATGCTGCGCTGAAGATCAAAGAACAAAGTGTAATTTCTTTCAACTGCATGTAATGAATCTGCAGCGGCTTCTTATCTAATAGTTTTTCAGAACAAAATTTTATTGTTTTCTTGAGAGAGATTGCAAGTAAACCACAGTACTCCGAACACCGGAGGGGCTGTGAGCATTTAATCAAAATGCAATGCAAAAGTCGCAATCAATACAGTCGTTCAAAGAAGCATAATTACTACAACTCTCCCACCCCCCTGCCCCTTATTAACTATCCCCTCCCAGATCCCAACCCTAGCCCCTTGCACGATGTCCTTGTAGGTCCAAGAAAGATAATTGTTATGTAACAGGTATTGTATACTCTACCTCACTCAGGTTCTCAAAACATTTGTCCTGCATCCACATCACACTGTGCTGGCGGCTCCAGCCACAATCCCCTGTACTCCGCCCATCTCTTCCATATTTTGTAGTGCTTCCTGGGGCAACCTCGGGCCTCAAACACTGGACGCTCCAGCCCCATACAGTAATCTAATCCCATTTTCCACACTCCCACCGGGGGGGCCCTAGGGTCCTTCCAGGCACGGGCAACATCCCTCTTGGCTACGGTAAGGCCAAGGAGCAGTAAGTGTCGTTTATAAATGTTGCCACCCACTTGTTCCATTATATGGAGAAGGCCCAGCTGCGGTGTACGGGGGAGATCCCAACCCAATACTTCAGCCAAACAGTCCCAAACACCTGTCCAGAATATCTCCAGTGCTCCACAGGACCACACCGTATGTAGGAAGGTGCCCACCTCCTGACCACATCTCAGACATTCAGGGGACGCAATCAAACCCGCTCGCCACAGCCTCTCTCTAGTATAGTAAGCTCTATGTAGATATTTAAATTGGATGAATCGTAATTGTACGGCAACGGCCGCACCTCTAGGAGCAGCAAGGGCCTCCCTCCAATCCTCTTCTTCTAGCTCTCCCACATCTCCCTCCCATGTGGTCCGCAGCTTATCAAGGGAGGAGGAACAATGTGTAACCAATGATTGGTAGATGCAGGATATTTTCTTATCCTCCAATTCACCCATGAATACCTTAGCTTCCAGAGGGCTGAATTCAGGTAAGGAGTCTAGTCCCTCCAGTGCAGGGGAGATGGCATGTCGGAACTGCAAGTATTTAAAGAACTGGGTCTGGGGCATACTATACTCGTCCCTCAGCTCTTGGAATGATTTTAGGGTCGTGTCTTTCATTACATGGCCCAACGCCGAGATCCCTATTGCATCCCAGCCGCAGAACCCCTGTAAGGACGCCAGAGCCGGTAAACGACCGTTCTGCCACAATGGAGTCTCCTAGGTCAGTCTGTACCACGATCCCATGCAGTGAAGCGCCCGTCGCCAGATCTGGAAGACCACCTGTGTGACCACCGGGAGCCTCTTTCTTTTCCCAGCCGAGTACAATAAGATATGTAGGGTGTCTGGCTCCATCAGATACCTCTCCAGGGCGTAGGCAGGATCTCCCCGATCCCCATACCACCACTCATTCAATACCAACAAGTGGGACGCCTGATAATAGGACAGGACATCCGAAGATGCCAAGCCGCCGCAATATGTGGAGAGGAAACAGGTATGGAGAGCCACTCTCACCGCACCCCCGGCCCAGAGGAACTGGCCTAGTGCCGAATTGACCTAGCAAAACCACTGCGGCGATATAGGGTAGGGGTGATTCTGTAGTTGATAGAGTAAGCGTGGGAGGGCCACCATCTTTAAAATGGCCGAGCGGCCATAGAGATTCAGGGGCATACGGGACCACGTTTTCATGTCCGATCGGACCCGGTCCCAGACAGGAATGACATTGCGCTCCCGCGAGACTCCAGGTATGTCCATCAGGAACACCCCAAGATATTTAAGACCCCCCAGTCGCCCCCTGCAAAGCCGACGCCCAGGCACCTAGCTCCGTATTGTCCCCCAGTGTCCACAGTGTGGACTTCCGCACATTCAGATTGAGCCCCGATACCTCCCCAAACACCCGCATAATTTCCAGGACCTTCGGTCCTGACCTATTGAGGTCCGTGAGGAAGAAAAGCACGTCATCAGCGTAGAGCGCGATCCTGTCTGATGGCCCGGCCTCCCATTCAAAGCCCCACATCTGCGCGTCTATGCGCACCCACGCCGCCAAGGGCTTCATGGCAAGGGCGAACAAGTACAGCGAGAGGGGACACCCCTGTCGGGTACCCCGTCCGATAGGAAAGGCGCCGGACACGGCCCCAGCCACTCTCACCAAAGCCGTCAAGTCGGTGTACAGCAGCTGTATGTACAATAAAAACTGGGGTCCAAGATTCAGGCGAGGCAGGAGTGCATGTAAGTAAACCCAACTCAACGAATCAAATGCTCTATCAATGTCAGCCAGTAGAAGTGCCGCCTGGGTTCCTGTGGCCCGCATCATCTCCATTGCCACCTGAGCACGCCTAATGTTGTGTCTCGTCGCTCTATGCGGCATAAATCCTGCCTGGTCTGGATGGACCAATTTAGTGATGTATGGAAGGAGGCGATTGGCAAGGGCCTTAGCCAATATCTTCGCCTCAACGTTTAGAAGCGATATAGATCTATATGATTTGTGTCATTCGGGGGGGCCTCCCTGGTTTAAAAGACCACTATTTCGGCATGCCTCTAATCCGCCGGTAAGCGGCCACACTCCCTGGCCGCATCCAGTGCTCTCTTATAATGCGCCCCCAACTGGAGGTGGTATTTCCTAAAGAACTCGCACGGGAACCCGTTGGGTCCGGGGGCCTTCCCTGCATTCAATTCCCCAAGGGCCTTTCCTAATTCTTCTGCTGACAATGGAAGCTCGAGACGATCTCGCTCCTCCTCCGATATTGCCCGTGGCGGGAGGTCTGCGAGAAATTTATCGATAGCGTCTGCCGGGAGAGATTCCCTAGGGGAATACTGTGCCGCATAGTAGCGCGCAAAGCTGTTTACAATCTCCTCGGGAGCTAACAAAGGATCTCCGGCCTCGTTTCGAAGAGCCGGCAGTGTCTATGCCTGGAAAGTGAGAGGAAAAAACATGAAAGGGGTGTTCCCTAAATAACAAGGATCAAAGTTTAATTAATATCAACAGTATACCCCACACACCACAAAAAGAATACATTTATTCAAAAGAGATTTTTAATTTTCATTTTGAAAATCAGCATGTTTTTTGTATAATAAAAAAGTAATTACATTTGAGCAATACAAAACATTTTTAGAAAAATATACATCATCAGAAAAAATATAAAACCTAGGACACGCAATGACACTTCAAACAGGGCAGCAAATAGATCCACTCATACATCCAGACATCCCTTTTAAACAATCCAATTCATACTCAGACATTCACATCCATATCACTACACACAGAGACAAGAAAAGCGCAGACGCGCGTTTCGGACAAGTGCCAATAGAGGCTTCCTTCATCAGGGCGCACTTCAGATATAGCACAGACCAACAGAGTAGATAATGTCTGTGACACGGTCCTGACAAGCGGTCCTAGTAGCAGCAAGGCTGTGGGTGGGTGGGTATTCTGTGGGCAAAAAGGACAAATTAGGGACAACTCGGGAAAAGAAATACTTTTCATACACTAAAACATGGTGGCCTGTAATAAGAGTCAGCAAGACATAGGGGTTCCAGTCAATCAGGCACATACAAATCAGTAAAGAACAGCTCTCCTTATATCCCCAAGGTTTACAAACACCGAAAAGGTATATTCAGGGATTTAAAAAGTGTGTCAAGAATATCAGAGAATACATAGATGTGTAAAGAATACTAAGGAAATACATGAATCGGTCGCCCCATAATAGGTGCACCTGTAACCAAAGACCAAGTTTCAAGTAATGGTAGCCTACCTAAATACCCTACAAATATGTTAAAAAAGGTCAGCAGATTCAACAATCATGAGGAAGTAAATCACAATCCCAGGGTTTCACCAGTCAAAAATTTCGCATTTTGGAATAGGCCCACAAGGGATCCATGTATATGAGGAAACCAGGTTTAAAAGCAATACAGCGAAAACATTCCAGGTATCTAATAGGGACATAAAGATAAAGACAGGGGTAACACATCTATACATATAGCAATACAACAACGCATGGTCTAAAAAAAACGAATAAATACCTCAAAAGGAATAACAAACACTGATACAGTACAGGAAGTAGCACCGGAGCCAACAATAAAAAACGACCTAAAAAGCAATAAAAAACCGCAATAAGCTTCACAAATCATAAGGAGGTCGTGCTTCCAACCCGGTGCAGAGTTGACACACAACGAACTGAAACCTACCTCAATACGACAGAAATGGCCGTCCTTTGATTGCGGTGAGACGAACAACAGTGACGTCACGATTTAGAACAACTTCAATCCCGGGGAATAGGGGGCCTGAAGGGACAGAGACAACAGAGGAATTTTCAAAACGGATTCAAAGTAAGGTAAGTGAGGGAAAGGTTGCAGGAGGAGGCGGAACGAGGGGATGGAACAAATGAGGCCCGCAAAGGGAAAAAACACCGGATCCGACTGAACTAACCTGAAGCGGCCCGGCGGCACAAGTACAAATGGGGTCCTGGATCGGAGGGAACCCGGTGACTCCTTCACCTTCCAGCAGAGCAGTTAGTCGGTAGGGGAAAGCGGAAGGGAAGGAGGGATTAAATACAGGTGCTGAAGGGGAAATGTCGCGCACCTGGACACAATAAAGATCGAGAAAGGACAACAACAAAGAAGTAGAAAAGTGAAAATAGACAAAGGGCAATGAATAAACAGCTCCAACGTAGGAAACAAAGAAGACAGACTATCCGAACCGGCTGAAGAAGAGGTATGTATGTCAATAAACCCAAGGCACGGTCCTAAAACATAAAACACTGAAGGTGGGGCAGGCAAGAAAAAATGGGATGTAACGACTAAAAAAGAGACTGGAAAATAAATAAAATGAAGGAACCAGGGATAAAGGAATAAATGAAAACAAAAAAATTTACATTTATAAACACAATCAAGAAAAATATATAAAGGTAAAAAAGATTGAGTTTAGAAATAAACACGAAGGAATTATAGAAAATAAAGCAACCAGTGACACTCAAACTCCAACAGAAACTCTCTCCAAAATAAGTTTCGAACAGAAGGACTGGATGGATGTAGAAGAACAAATACTACATCTCAGGGTCATTCAGTGAATGGCATTCTCCCAGGGTATGGATTCGTTCAATCCTGAGACAGCCGTCCCAAGATAAAAAATCCAGAAAACTTCTCTTTTGGCTCTGATAGCATCAATGTTGCCATCCTTGGGGTTTTTTATTATCTCCAAAATAAGCCATTTCAGATCTTCCAGGGTGTGGTTAAGGGCTTTCCAGTGTGCAACAAGCGGGGCTCCAGGGCGTTGGTTTCTGATGCAAGATTTATGCTCCGAAAACCTGGTCCTGAATTCCCTGCCAGTTTCTCCTACATAGCCCTTGGAACACGGACATGTAAGGAAGTATATGACGTTACTAGTTCTACAGTTTGTCATATCTTGCAACGTAATTCTTTTTTTATTCCAGTTGAATTCAGGGACAGTCATGATATTATCACAAGCGTGACATCCGCCACACTTATGACTCCCATTAATGGGGTTAGTCCCTTTGATGCTGCGTTGGCTGACCATGGGTACGTCAGGGAGGGAAGCTCTGACCAAGTCATTTCTGAGATTCCTATTGCGGCGAAACGCAATAATAGGTTTCTCAAATTTCTCCATTTTTTGTCTAGGTTAAGCAGATGCCACTGCGAATTAATGATGTATCGGAGTTTATCATTAAAGTTGGAGTGAGTAGTAACAAGCACCAACTTGTCCTCAGATTTTTGGATTTTTGATTCTAAAAGAGCCTCTCGATTATAGTATTTGGCTCTTTTGTAGGAATCCCTAATAAGCCTATTAGGATATCCCCTGTCGAGAAATTTCTTCTTCATGACAGTGGCATGTGTTTCAAAGTCCCTAGGGTCAGTACAATTCCGACGAAGCCGAAGGAACTGGCTGAACGGTATGCTGTTTCTTTGTGTACGAGGATGGAAGCTATCGTACATCAGAAGGGTATTCCGTGCTGTGGGCTTGGTGTAAAGGGAGAATTCTATATGTCCGTCAATAGCCTGAATCCAGGTGTCGAGAAATTCAATTTTAGAGGAGCTGATGTTCGCTGTGAATTTGAGATGGGAATCACAGAGATTTATCCATAGGATAAATTCATCAAGTTGGTCTCGTGTCCCCCGCCAAATGAAAAAAATATCGTCTATGAACCGGTTATAGTTCGTGACGTTTTCAAAAAACGGGGCCATCTCATTGTAGATGTGTTTCTCCTCAAAAACCCCCATATAGGAATTGGCCACATTTGGAGCACATGCCGCCCCCATGCTGATGCCAAGGACTTGTTTATAGATGGACTTGTCGAATTCAAAATAGTTCTCCTTTAACACAATACCTAGGCATTCGAGGACAAACAGTTTCTCAGAAGGACAATCAGAGTCTCTGAGAATTTTCTTGACAGCTTGGAGGGCACCTTCTTGGGGGATATTCGAATATAGAGCCTCAATATCCATAGAGACAAGTAAGTCGGAGTCAGTATTGAATTCAAGTCCCTCAATTTTAGTAATAAGATGTCCGGTGTCACGGACAAATGCAGGGAAGCCACTTACAATTGGAGAAAGACAAGAGTCTACAAATTTCGAAAGCGGTTCGGTGAGGGACCCAATGGTCGAAACAATAGGCCTGAAAGGTGGACATGTAAGGCTTTTATGCATTTTAGGAAGTCCATAGAGGACTGGTATTTTGAAAAAGGATTTATTCAGAAAATCAAATTCCTGTTTGCGAATAGACCCACGTTGTAAGGCACTATATGTAATGTTAGAAATCTCAGTCATAATTCTTTTGGACGGATAGTTAGCCACTCTACGGTAGTGTTCTTGGTTACTGAGCATAAGCAAGATCTGTTCCTTGTAGTAATCACTATCTAAAACAGTGATGCCGCCCCCTTTGTCGCTCGGTTTCACAATAAGAGTGTGATCAGTCGACAATTGCTTAAGGGCCTGGTATTCATCGTAGTTGAGATTGTAGGGGGGCTTGGGAACGAACTTAGTAAGTTTAGAGATTTTAGAGCAGACGCTTTTCTCAAAAATTTCCACCTCAGGCCCAACTTGCTCAAGAGTGGGCGTAAAGACTGAAGCAGGTCGGAAACCAGAGATATTATTCTCTCCTTCAAATTCTCTTCCCATGAAGAACTTTTTAAGGCGAACTTTTCGAAAAAAGGCCTGTATATCCTTGTTCAGTTCGAATGCATTGAAAGGGGCACTCGGGACAAAGGATAATCCACGAGAAAGAACTGCTACTGTACTGTCTTTTAGAGGTTTTTTTGACAGATTGAAAATAGGGATCAGAGACTGATTAGTAGGTGTCTCTAGTTTCTCCAGTACCGATTTTGTCTTGTCTCCAGAAAACGTGGCTGGTTCTCCGTCTGGTGAAAACCCGTATTCTGGAAGCGTCCCCTTTCCGATGATCTGAATCGAACACGATTCGTCCCTCGGCGGTTCCCTAAAAAATGATGGGATCTTTGAGGACCGTCAAAGTTGTTCCTTCTATCCGGGGGATTTTCATTAGAGGTGGACCCACCTTCATCAGATTCAGATGTATTTGAGAAAGTCCGAACTTGCCTATTTGACCAATATTGTTGGTCATTTTGTTGGTATGAGTCCCGGGTGGTATAGTATTGGGCATGTAGGTAGGGGTATACTTTTTCTTCTGAGAAGAATCTGATGTCTTTTTGGAGTTTCTCTGCCTTGCTTTTAAATATATACTCATTGAAGGAGTCAAGCTCTAGGTTGACTTCTTCAAGTTTGCGTTTAGCGTCGCCCACTACATCATTTTTAAGGAGTGACTCTTCCATCGCTGTAATTTCTTTAAGCAGCTCAGCTACTACCTCTCTAGCTGTCTCAATAATGAGTAGCATTAAGTCTCTAGAACAACGATTGGCAATAAGAGACCATCTTTCTAAAAAAGCGCGCATCTCAACGAATAAGCCTGGTATATTTCTAATACGCAACCCATTGGGTATGACTCCAGCTTTTAGATATTTAATCATGAAGTCTGCATGGGACTCCGTCCTTTTTGATTTCTTTTTCAAGTTGAGAAGTTTAAGCCATTCATCATTAGTACCTTTGTTAAGTGAGAAGGGTTGGTCGGAAGAGGTGGTGGGTCCAAGCAACCTGGTGAAGTCTTCCTCACTAAAACCGAAAGTTTTAATAGCATCCGTGACTTATTGTCTGCCACAAGGAATAAGAGATGAGATATAAAAGAATTATATGAAAAAGGATGAATATGTGCACCAACAGAATATTCTTCCCCACCAAGGGAAGAAGGAGAGAAAAACAATGAAAACCTGTAGGACACAATAATCCAGATATCCTAGGACCAGAGAATGATCCCACACGCACACTCGTCTTGCTGAACTCAAGGCCAAGGAGGGACCTATCTAACCCTCACGGCAAAAGTGCCGGGATACAATGGTAAAACGGAAGAGGGACCCTGAATCTAAGAAAAAACTACAAAAGGGGAACAACCCGCCAGGGCGAGAACAAGAGGAAAAAACATGAAAGGGGTGTTCCCTAAATAACAAGGATCAAAGTTTAATTAATATCAACAGTATACCCCACACACCACAAAAAGAATAAATTTATTCAAAAGAGATTTTTAATTTTCATTTTGAAAATCAGCATGTTTTTTTGTATAATAAATAAAGTAATTACATTTGAGCAATACAAAACATTTTTAGAAAAATATACATCATCAGAAAAAATATAAAACCTAGGACACGCAATGACACTTCAAACAGGGCAGCAAATAGATCCACTCATACATCCAAACATCCCTTTTAAACAATCCAACTCATACTCAGACATTCACATCCATATCACTACACACAGAGACAAGAAAAGCGCCGACGCGCGTTTCGGACAAGTGCCAATAGAGGCTTCCTTCATCAGGGCGCACTTCAGATATAGCACAGACCAACAGAGTAGATAATGTCTGTGACACGGTCCTGACAAGCGGTCCTAGTAGCAGCAAGGCTGTGGGTGGGTGGGTATTCTGTGGGCAAAAAGGACAAATTAGGGACAACTCGGGAAAAGAAATACTTTTCATACACTAATACATGGTGGCCTGTAATAAGAGTCAGCAAGACATAGGGGTTCCAGTCAATCAGGCACATACAAATCAGTAAAGAACAGCTCTCCTTATATCCCCAAGGTTTACAAACACCGAAAAGGTATATTCAGGGATTTAAAAAGTGTGTCAAGAATATCAGAGAATACATAGATGTGTAAAGAATACTAAGGAAATACATGAATCGGTCGCCCCATAATAGGTGCACCTGTAACCAAAGACCAAGTTTCAAGTAATGGTAGCCTACCTAAATACCCTACAAATATGTTAAAAAAGGTCAGCAGATTCAACAATCATGAGGAAGTAAATCGCAATCCCAGGGTTTCAACGGTCAAAAATTTCGCATTTTGGAATAGGCCCACAAGGGATTCATGTATACGAGGAAACCAGGTTTAAAAGCAATACAGCGAAAACATTCCAGGTATCTAATAGGGACATAAAGATAAAGACAGGGGTAACACATCTATACATATAGCAATACAACAACGCATGGTGAGATAAGTATGGTCTAAAAAAAACGAATAAATACCTCAAAAGGAATAACAAACACTGATACAGTACAGGAAGTAGCACCGGAGCCAACAATAAAAAACGACCTAAAAAGCAATAAAAACCCGCAATAAGCTTCACAAATCATAAGGAGGTCGTGCTTCCAACACGGTGCAGAGTTGACACACAACGAACTGAAACCTACCTCAATACGACAGAAATGGCCGTCCTTTGATTGCGGTGAGACGAACAACAGTGACGTCACGATTTAGAACAACTTCAATCCCGGGGAATAGGGGGACTGAAGGGACAGAGACAACAGAGGAATTTTTAAAACGGATTCAAAGTAAGGTAAGTGAGGGAAAGGTTGCAGGAGGAGGCGGAACGAGGGGATGGAACAAATGAGGCCCGCAAAGGGAAAAAACACCGGATCCGACTGAACTAACCTGAAGCGGCCCGGCGGCACAAGTACAAATGGGGTCCTGGATCGGAGGGAACCCGGTGACTCCTTCACCTTCCAGCAGAGCGGTTAGTCGGTAGGGGAAAGCGGAAGGGAAGGAGGGATTAAATACAGGTGCTGAAGGGGAAATGTCGCGCACCTGGACACAATAAAGATCGAGAAAGGACAACAACAAAGAAGTAGAAAAGTGAAAATAGACAAAGGGCAATGAATAAACAGCTCCAACGTAGGAAACAAAGAAGACAGACTATCCGAACCGGCTGAAGAAGAGGTATGTATGTCAATAAACCCAAGGCACGGTCCTAAAACATAAAACACTGAAGGTGGGGCAGGCAAGAAAAAATGGGATGTAACGACTAAAAAAGAGACTGGAAAATAAATAAAATGAAGGAACCAGGGATAAAGGAATAAATGAAAACAAAAAAAATTAAATTTATAAACACAATCAAGAAAAATATATAAAGGTAAAAAAGATTGAGTTTAGAAATAAACACGAAGGAATTATAGAAAATAAAGCAACCAGTGACACTCAAACTCCAACAGAAACTCTCTCCAAAATAAGTTTCGAACAGAAGGACTGGATGGATGTAGAAGAACAAATACTACATCTCAGGGTCATTCAGTGAATGGCATTCTCCCAGGGCATGGATTCGTTCAATCCTGAGACAGCCGTCCCAAGAAAACAAATCCAGAAAACTTCTCTTTTGGCTCTGATAGCATCAATGTTGCCATCCTTGGGGTTTTTTATTTTCTCCAAAATAAGCCATTTCAGATCTTCCAGGGTGTGGTTAAGGGCTTTCCAGTGTGCAACAAGCGGGGCTCCAGGGCGTTGGTTTCTGATGCAAGATTTATGCTCCGAAAACCTGGTCCTGAATTCCCTGCCAGTTTCTCCTACATAGCCCTTGGAACACGGACATGTAATGAAGTATATGACGTTACTAGTTCTACAGTTTGTCATATCTTGCAACGTAATTCTTTTTTTATTCCAGTTGAATTCAGGGACAGTCATGATATTATCACAAGCGTGACATCCGCCACACTTATGACTCCCATTAATGGGGTTAGTCCCTTTGATGCTGCGTTGGCTGACCATGGGTATGTCAGGGAGGGAAGCTCTGACCAAGACATTTCTGAGATTCCTATTGCCGCGAAACGCAATAATAGGTTTCTCGAATTTCTCCATATTTTTGTCTAGGTTAAGCAGATGCCACTGCGAATTAATGATGTATCGGAGTTTATCATTAAAGTTGGAGTGAGTAGTAACAAGCACCAACTTGTCCTCAGATTTTTGGATTTTTGATTCTAAAAGAGCCTCTCGATTATAGTATTTGGCTCTTTTGTAGGAATCCCTAATAAGCCTATTAGGATATCCCCTGTCGAGAAATTTCTTCTTCATGACAGTGGCATGTGTTTCAAAGTCCCTAGGGTCAGTACAATTCCGACGAAGCCGAAGGAACTGGCTGAACGGTATGCTGTTTCTTTGTGTACGAGGATGGAAGCTATCGTACATCAGAAGGGTATTCCGTGCTGTGGGCTTGGTGTAAAGGGAGAATTCTATATGTCCGTCAATAGCCTGAATCCAGGTGTCGAGAAATTCAATTTTGGAGGAGCTGATGTTCGCTGTGAATTTGAGATGGGAATCACAGAGATTTATCCATAGGATAAATTCATCAAGTTGGTCTCGTGTCCCCCGCCAAATGAAAAAAATATCGTCTATGCACCGGTTATAGTTCGTGACGTTTTCAAAAAACGGGGCCATCTCATTGTAGATGTGTTTCTCCTCAAAAACCCCCATATAGGAATTGGCCACATTTGGAGCACATGCCGCCCCCATGCTGATGCCAAGGACTTGTTTATAGATGGACTTGTCGAATTCAAAATAGTTCTCCTTTAACACAATACCTAGGCATTCGAGGACAAACAGTTTCTCAGAAGGACAATCAGAGTCTCTGAGAATTTTCTTGACAGCTTGGAGGGCACCTTCTTGGGGGATATTCGAATATAGAGCCTCAATATCCATAGAGACAAGTAAGTCGGAGTCAGTATTGAATTCAAGTCCCTCAATTTTAGTAATAAGATGTCCGGTGTCACGGACAAATGCAGGGAAGCCACTTACAATTGGAGAAAGACAAGAGTCTACAAATTTCGAAAGCGGTTCGGTGAGGGACCCAATGGTCGAAACAATAGGCCTGAAAGGTGGACATGTAAGGCTTTTATGCATTTTAGGAAGTCCATAGAGGACTGGTATTTTGAAAAAGGATTTATTCAGAAAATCAAATTCCTGTTTGCAAATAGACCCACGTTGTAAGGCACTATATGTAATGTTAGAAATCTCAGTCATAATTCTTTTGGACGGATAGTTAGCCACTCTACGGTAGTGTTCTTGGTTACTGAGCATAAGCAAGATCTCTTCCTTGTAGTAATCACTATCTAAAACAGTGATGCCGCCCCCTTTGTCACTCGGTTTCACAATAAGAGTGCGATCAGTCGACAATTGCTTAAGGGCCTGGTATTCATCGTAGTTGAGATTGTAGGGGGGCTTGGGAACGAACTTAGTAAGTTTAGAGATTTTAGAGCAGACGCTTTTCTCAAAAATTTCCACCTCAGGCCCAACTTGCTCAAGAGTGGGCGTAAAGACTGAAGCAGGTCGGAAACCAGAGATATTATTCTCTCCTTCAAATTCTCTTCCCATGAAGAACTTTTTAAGGCGAACTTTTCGAAAAAAGGCCTGTATATCCTTGTTCAGTTCGAATGCATTGAAAGGGGCACTCGGGTCAAAGGATAATCCACGAGAAAGAACTGCTACTGTACTGTCTTTTAGAGGTTTTTTTGACAGATTGAAAATAGGGATCAGAGACTGATTAGTAGGTGTCTCTAGTTTCTCCAGTATCGATTTTGTCTTGTCTCCAGAAAACGTGGCTGGTTCTCCGTCTGGTGAAAACCCGTATTCTGGAAGCGTCCCCTTTCCGATGATCTGAATCGAACACGATTCGTCCCTCGGCGGTTCCCTAAAAAATGATGGGATCTTTGAGGACCGTCAAAGTTGTTCCTTCTATCCGGGGGATTTTCATTAGAGGTGGACCCACCTTCATCAGATTCAGATGTATTTGAGAAAGTCCGAACTTGCCTATTTGACCAATATTGTTGGTCATTTTGTTGGTATGAGTCCCGGGTGGTATAGTATTGGGCATGTAGGTAGGGGTATACTTTTTCTTCTGAGAAGAATCTGATGTCTTTTTTGAGTTTCTCTGCCTTTCTTTTAACTATATACTCATTGAAGGAGTCAAGCTCTAGGTTGACTTCTTCAAGTTTGCGTTTAGCGTCGCCCACTACATCATTTTTAAGGAGTGACTCTTCCATCGCTGTAATTTCTTTAAGCAGCTCAGCTACTACCTCTCTAGCTGTCTCAATAATGAGTAGCATTAAGTCTCTAGAACAACGATTGGCAATAAGAGACCATCTTTCTAAAAAAGCGCGCATCTCAACGAATAAGCCTGGTATATTTCTAATACGCAACCCATTGGGTATGACTCCAGCTTTTAGATATTTAATCATGAAGTCTGCATGGGACTCCGTCCTTTTTGATTTGTTTTTCAAGTTGAGAAGTTTAAGCCATTCATCATTAGTACCTTTGTTAAGTGAGAAGGGTTGGTCGGAAGAGGTGGTGGGTCCAAGCAACCTGGTGAAGTCTTCCTCACTAAAACCGAAAGTTTTAATAGCATCCATGACTTATTGTCCGCCACAAGGAATAAGAGATGAGATATAAAAGAATTATATGAGAAAGGATGAATATGTGCACCAACAGAATATTCTTCCCCACCAAGGGAAGAAGGAGAGAAAAACAATGAAAACCTGTAGGACACAATAATCCAGATATCCTAGGACCAGATAATGATCCCACACGCACACTCGTCTTGCTGAAATCAAGGCCAAGGAGGGACCTATCTAACCCTCACGGCAAAAGTGCCGGGATACAATGGTAAAACGGAAGAGGGACCCTGAATCTAAGAAAAAACTACAAAAGGGGAACAACCCGCCAGGGCGAGAACAAGAGGAAAAAACATGAAAGGGGTGTTCCCTAAATAACAAGGATCAAAGTTTAATTAATATCAACAGTATACCCCACACACCACAAAAAGAATAAATTTATTCAAAAGAGATTTTTAATTTTCATTTTGAAAATCAGCATGTTTTTTTGTATAATAAATAAAGTAATTACATTTGAGCAATACAAAACATTTTTAGAAAAATATACATCATCAGAAAAAATATAAAACCTAGGACACGCAATGACACTTCAAACAGGGCAGCAAATAGATCCACTCATACATCCAAACATCCCTTTTAAACAATCCAATTCATACTCAGACATTCACATCCACATCACTACACACAGAGACAAGAAAAGCGGCGACGCGCGTTTCGGACAAGTGCCAATAGAGGCTTCCTTCATCAGGGCGCACTTCAGATATAGCACAGACCAACAGAGTAGATAATGTCTGTGACACGGTTCTGACAAGCGGTCCTAGTAGCAGCAAGGCTGTGGGTGGGTGGGTATTCTGTGGGCAAAAAGGACAAATTAGGGACAACTCGGGAAAAGAAATACTTTTCATACACTAAAACATGGTGGCCTGTAATAAGAGTCAGCAAGACATAGGGGTTCCAGTCAATCAGGCACATACAAATCAGTAAAGAACAGCTCTCCTTATATCCCCAAGGTTTACAAACACCGAAAAGGTATATTCAGGGATTTAAAAAGTGTGTCAAGAATATCAGAGAATACATAGATGTGTAAAGAATACTAAGGAAATACATGAATCGGTCGCCCCATAATAGGTGCACCTGTAACCAAAGACCAAGTTTCAAGTAATGGTAGCCTACCTAAATACCCTACAAATATGTTAAAAAAGGTCAGCAGATTCAACAATCATGAGGAAGTAAATCGCAATCCCAGGGTTTCACCGGTCAAAAATTTCGCATTTTGGAATAGGCCCACAAGGGATCCATGTATACGAGGAAACCAGGTTTAAAAGCAATACAGCGAAAACATTCCAGGTATCTAATAGGGACATAAAGATAAAGACAGGGGTAACACATCTATACATATAGCAATACAACAACGCATGGTGAGATAAGTATGGTCTAAAAAAATGAATAAATACCTCAAAAGGAATAACAAACACTGATACAGTACAGGAAGTAGCACCGGAGCCAACAATAAACAAGCATTTACAATGCAATAGGTCTCGGGATAATTAAGTTTGAGTTTTTGGCATTGCTAAATATTGCAACACCAACTGCAACAAAAGTCTATAATTGTGTAGTTGTGTGCGTGTGTAGTTGTGTGTGTGTAGTTGTGTGTGTGTGTAGTTGTGTGTGTGTGTAGTTGTGTGTGTGTAGTTGTGTGTGTGTAGTTGTGTGTGTGTAGTTGTGTGTGTGTGTAGTTGTGTGTGTGTGTGTAGTTGTGTGTGTGTGTAGTTGGGTGTATATTGCTGGGGCATTATTTGGTGAAACATTGCAGCAAGCGGCAGAGGCGCGGTGAATTCGCGGCCTTGATATGTTTCTTGTTGAGTTCACTGTCTCTCTAATATACTTTAGAACACATAACTCCTTCTTTGTGGCCTTGGCATAAGACAAGGACCTGCTAGAGATAGCGGTTAAATGTAGAACAGGCATTGTTCCTTCTGGTGCGTAAATTTACAACAGAAAGGGCAACTAATTTAGGAAAGAATATGTTGTGTGCGATGTTCCTCGATTTATTAAGCAGTAAAAATACTATCTTCGGGTGCAATAATTTACAGAAACACTCAGGCTGTTATACGTGCATATTTTATAGGTGCGTACGTTATGCGTACAGTACAGAGTGCTGCTTCAAGTGCTGTGTCAATTATGGCTGGTGATTTCGATATGACAAATATTGAAAATGCTAACGTAACTCGATTGTTGCATTTCCCCGTGCACTCATGCTCGAGGAGCATTTCCTGTTGCAATTGTTGTTCTGGCACCGACTTGCTGGTCCTCGTTGTTAGAGAAAACTGTGCGGGGCCGTAACCTCGAGCGCACCACATTGTTCTCATACGTTTTCATTTTTTTTTTAGTACACTCATCTTTATCTGGTTCCATGCTTACATCTCACACACAAAGCAAACCAAGCTGTTTGGGAGATGCAGATATTTTATTAGGCAAAACCTCCGGGTTTTTGACAAAGAGTTGACTTACTAGCGCCATTTCTTTCTTTCTTTGTGCTTTTTTATATAGCGCGAACTTTACCCCAAGGTGTCAGAGCGCTTTACAATAGTAAACACTCACTTGTTTTTTGGTATTATCGTATTGTAAATTCAATTTGACTTGAATGTTTGTGTGATTTAAAAGCTAAGCACGGTCTGATATTGTGCCTATTAATACGAGGCGTACTGCCCAAGGGCTAGATGCAGCGCAAGCACGTCATGGCTTAAACATAACATGGAACATGGGCTAGCATGATTTTGTTCTTTGTAAGTGCCACACGGTAAGAACCCAAAGGGCAGGTGGACACGACTGATTCATTGTCACAGGCATGGGTAAATCCAATTAATGTGACTTCTACAAATTGAAAAAGTGATTCAAAGCTTCAAGAATACACCAAACAGGCAGTGTATGGCTAGTAGTCGTGGATAGTTATTCCTTAGAGCGCGGTAACGTCATATTCTTAAAACTGGGGGGGACAGAGGGGAGGAGGGGGGGAGAGAGAGAGAGAGAAACGACTGCCCAGCATCCCAAAACGAAACCTAGCGTGGGGGCGGGACTTCCGTCTTGTGCGCGAAGCCCGCGCCCACGGAGTTCCTGGTCAACAGCAGTGCGTGATGCGGGGCTCCCATGCCGGAGAGCCCCGCGGAGGCGACAGAACACACTGGATTGGCGGTAAGTGGGCCTTGGGGGGCGCTCGTGTGTGTGAGTGTGTGTGCGCGCGTGTGTGCGTGTATGTTCGCTCCTGTGTGTGTGTCTCTGTACAGTGGGGGGAGGGGGGAGTGTGCGGTTCCCAGGAGACAGCCAGGCCGAGCGCGGCGCGTGCCAGTCGGCGCGTGCCACTTTCAAATCGCCTCCAAGGCGATGCGCGCGGCCAGGACTGTCTCCTGGGAAGCTCACATGCCGACAATAGGGGCTCGGCGGAGACGCGCTTCGCGCGGCTAGTCGAGACCTAAAAACGACCTAAAAAGCAATAAAAAACCGCAATAAGCTTCACAAATCATAAGGAGGTCGTGCTTCCAACCCGGTGCAGAGTTGACACACAACGAACTGAAACCTACCTCAATACGACAGAAATGGCCGTCCTTTGATTGCGGTGAGACGAACAACAGTGACGTCACGATTTAGAACAACTTCAATCCCGGGGAATAGGGGGCCTGAAGGGACAGAGACAACAGAGGAATTTTCAAAACGGATTCAAAGTAAGGTAAGTGAGGGAAAGGTTGCAGGAGGAGGCGGAACGAGGGGATGGAACAAATGAGGCCCGCAAAGGGAAAAAACACCGGATCCGACTGAACTAACCTGAAGCGGCCCGGCGGCACAAGTACAAATGGGGTCCTGGATCGGAGGGAACCCGGTGACTCCTTCCTGGAAAGTGCCCTGGCAGAGCCTATACAGCATCGTGCTGGACTTATTCCCCCCCATTGATAGATTCTGCTCTGCGTAGCAAGCCACACCTGACGTGACTCCTCAAGGTGTAGAGACGCAGAGTCCTGCTGCGCCTGTAGCAGCCGTTGCACATCTTCGTCATCCCCAGTCACCGTGCACTGCTCTTCTAAGTTGCGGACCCGATCCGCCACCTTCTCTAGTCCCTCCCTACGCATCCTGCGGGCTGCCGCACACCAGGCTATATCCACTCCTCGGAGTGTGGGCTTCAGAGCCTCCCAGAGGGTCACGTCATCTGTCTCCGATCCATCATTATCCTCCCAATAGTGGGCTATGGCCTCCCTCATGTGAGACTGGTAGTCGTCTTGTTGGAGGTGCCAAGTGGAGAGGCGCCATCGAAACGGCTGCCGCCTCTTGTCCAGAAGGAGGTTAATAGTAATAGGGGAGTGGTCAGAGAGACACGTGGCAGTATAGCCGTCGAGTCCACCCTCCCAATCCGAGCGTAGGGGACAAACAGGTAATCTAATCTTGAGAAGGATTTATGTATCCCAGAAACATATGTGTATTCCCGGCTATGTGCATGTTGATAGCGCCATGCATCTATCCAGCCCATTCCTCTCACCATGTCACTCAACCTGGTAGGGGCGCCCACCGTCTGCCCACCACCGGGTCTGTAGCGATCCATCTGACTATTCATAACATCATTCCAGTCACCCCCGACGACAGCCATCGCGTCTGGGATCTCGGCCCAGAGGGTGAACAGTTTTTCAACTAGCGACCACTGCAGCGGGGGAGGAGCATACACACTGCCGAAAACCACTGGTTCACCTCCAATCATTCCTTTGACAAATACATATCTGACCTAAGCATCTACCCATTGTGTCAAGTGGACGTAAGACACCCTGCGGTAAATCAAAACTGCCACTCCCCTGGAAGCCTTAACGAAACCGGCATGGTACACCGGTTGATAGCCATAGCGCTGCAAACTAAGGGTTTTAGTGCCCAGGAGGTGTGTCTCGTGCAACAGTAGGATATCTGCCTTCTCTTTTTTCCCCTGTCGCAGCACAGCGCCCCTCTTTATTTTATCCAGCATGCCCCTTACATTCCAGCTTACTATTCGCAGTGACGCCCTGGGGGCCTCTGGCTCGGGGCATCTAACCGCCATCTATCGATTGAAACTCCAATTGCCCGGGTATCGGGGATTGAAACTGCACACCTGCCCGCAATAGAACCTGGTGAACCATCATGCTGTAGAGGACTGCCCCACCCCCCCTGAGCTCTTGCCTCCCCCCATCCCCCTACCCCCATCAACCCCCAGTCCAACAACTCCTCAACTTCCCGCCTCCCCCCATACCTCAGCAACATTGAAGTACCTGTCGCGGTGAAGGTGCGCTCCGACCCCCAACGGGAGGCCGGAAGCCACCCACTCCAATGGATCCCCATGAACCACACACTCAACCCCCAACTTACCCCCTAGGGGCAATAAACGTCTCTAAACTCGAGGAACGTGTCTGCCCGCCAGATCGTTGCCCCCCCATACCCACCCCCATCCCATCTCAGTTTGTTTGGAACAGTGCAGCATCGGATGTGGTTAGTCCCCAATCCTTCCGTCGTCTCCAGTAGGAGGTATGAAGTACCACTCGACCGCCATGTATGATTAACTGTAGAAAGTATCTTCTGGTCCTCCTTGGTATTTCAAGGATCTGGCTTCCGGGTGTCTGGTGCATCAGGCCCCTTGTCCAGCCCCTCTTGAGAAGGAGAACTTTTCTTGGGCCGGGACCTCCAGTTGCTCGCACTCCGCGATCTCCGGGAAGGCTGCCTTGACGCCGCCGTCGAGGATGAATCCGAGTCATGTCCAGGTGGAGTGTGTGCTCGGACTCTAACAGTTTCGTCGGTCCAGTTAAACACCTCCTCCGGTGTGTTGAAGAAAAGGGTACGAGACCGATACACCACCCGTAAGCGGGCCGGGAAGAGCAAGGCGTATTGAAACTTCAGGTCTCGCAGTCGCGCCTTGGCTGCCGTAAAGGATTGCCGCTGCTTTTGTACTTGTTTAGTATAGTCCGGAAATATTAGGATCTTCTGATTGTCATACATGAGGGGCTCTTTCACACGTGCTTGCCGCAGGATAGTGTCCCGGTCATGGTAGTTGAGTAGCCGCACTATCACAGGTCTTGGGCGGGCACCAACTGGTGGCTTCTTGAGGAGCGCTCTATGTGCCCTCTTGACTATGAAGCAGTGGGAGAGGGAGTCCGTCGGCATCCACCCCTCCAACCACTGGGTCAGGAAGGCCTCCATGTTGTCTTTCTCGCAGCCTTCTGGAAAGCCAACAAAGCGCAAGTTGTTGCGCCGAGCCCTCCCTTCGGCATCTTCGGCTCGGAGCACTAGGCCCATTTGAATCCCCTCCATACTGGCCACTTTTTTCTTTAAGGTCGCCATGCCATCCTCCACCTCCGAGAGTCTGGTTTCGGCTTCGGTAATGCGGGTCACAGCATTCCGTAGGTCTTGGCACAAGAGGGTAACGTCAGCCCCCACCGCCCCAATCTTTGCATTCAGCATATCTCTGGATTGCGTGATCGCCGCCATAATGGCCGCATTGTCTGGCCCTGATGTCTGGGGGCCTCCGGAGGCTCCTGAACCCCCACTCGGGCCCGCAAATTTGTCCATGGGCCCCTGTTTCGAAGCCCCACCGCTATTTCCTCCTCCGGTCATGGCCAAGCGTGTCACTCGGCCTCTGCTGTGTCATTGGAGGGGGCCCACGTCCCAGGATTATCACACTGTTCGTGGACTCCAAGGGCGGCTGCAGCCCGTCGTCCGGGTCGCACCCAAGGCTAACAGCCTCTAAAGCCCCTTGCCAATGCCCGCCAGCCACACCTTCCGGGCCACACAGCTTCTCCGCAGCAGTAACAAAATGGTGTAGCGGCCCCAAAATGTCATGTCCCAATGATCCAGTGCCAGCCACTGATGTCAAGTGAGGAGCTTGTATTCCCTATATCCGCCGCTCACCTCTGGGCTCGTCAACTGCCTCAGCACTGTCCCAGCCGGCCCGGCCAGTGGGGACCAGACTGCCCCTGCATGATGGAGGGCAACCTGCCTGCTTTCCATTACCTCCGCAGCCCGATCCGGCCGCGGGGGGGGGGGGGGGGCGTCACCACTCAGGACCCCCCCTCCACTTGACCTCTCACAGACTCTGCCAAGGAATAGCCTTCCACGTGTCTCGCGGGCCCACCTCCGCCAGGAGAATTCGCCAGTCACCAGGATTGAGTCCCCGGCTCCGCAGTGTCCACTAGGCCTCGCCGCTGCCGCTCACACCTAGGCCTGGCGCCCCTCAGCCGCCGTTGAAATGAAGAGTCGTGGTTAAGGACTTCGTTGTTCGGGATTCCTCGTTTTTCTGACTTCGTTGTTCAGGTAAGTCGTGATTTAGATTTCGTTGTGTAGGATCTTTCCCCTGCATGGATATATGACTGAACAACTGAACATCCGCATTCATCCTGCTCATTGTCGTTACCTCAGGTTTATGGAAAGTGGTTGTCATGACCAGTTGAAGGCTTTTCCATAGCTGGCCGATAGGCTGATAAAGAATTCATGCAGACAGAAATCACTACAGGATACACAGGCTACCATCAATCTGTTATACAAATTGGACTTCACAATAAATGCAAGAAACTCCCACTTACAGGCTCTCCAGATACAGCCATATCTGGGAGCTATTCTCAATTCTGTACAGTCCAGACATACCCCACCGCCCAGAGGTTTCTCTAGCTCCATAAACAACAGGATCTTTTTCAGCCACATTGTTGCCTGCCAGACAAACCGTGAGGCTCCTCCTGGGCATGATGGCTTATTGTATAACTTTTGTCTCCCACGCCAGGCTTCACAAGCAGCACCTCCAGGAGTGTCTAGCAGCTCAGTGGTTACAAGCAGAGGGCAGTTTGAAGAATCTAATATTGATTCCGCTCAGGGTCCATCGTGCATTACATTGGTGGAGCACAGACAATCTCCTCATGGGTAGACCTTTTTGGGACCCAATCACTTCAAGTATCTATCACCACAGATGAATCCCCAATAAGATGGGGAGCGCATATGGAAAACATTACGGTCCAGGGTTCGTGGACCGGCCATCAGCAAACGCTCCTCATCAGTGTGCTAGAACTCATAGCAATTCAGTTGGCCCTAAAAGCCCTTGTCACCAATGTTACTCAAAAGGTTGCCCTCCTCAGAACAGGCAACATGAATGCAATGTATTACTCTCAGAAACATGGGGTGTAGGAAGCTGGATCTATACATATGCTATACCAAAGTAAGGTATAATGTGCATGGAGTCCAGTGGCTCCCCAGAGGTATAGCAGAGGCTAAGGAGATAATACCTTATTCTCTTTTGTGGTAGTCTGGTTGTGCAGTCCGGCTTATTAGAGGGATAGTGTTAAGCATTTGTTGTACACACTCAGGCAAGAAATTACATCACACACTCAAAAGACTAAATCCAGATCAATTGTTTGTATAAAAAGTTATTTTGTACTTTTATTTCTAGAACCAAGATTTACCTAGTAGCAGGTAAGCAAAACTATTCATACAATGTTACTTTTAGTGGTACTGCTTTGAGTACTGGATTGGTAGGTACATTCAGATTACTTTTTCAATGCAGAAAACGATTTGTAAACTGTTCAATTTTTCATTACTTTTAAATTACTTCCTTAGATTACAGTTCTAGGTTGGTAGGAAACACACTCCTAACACAGTTTAGACAACACATTAAGCAGGTTAACTCTTTTGCAAGTATTAGGTTACTTTTTGTGCAGTAAAAGACAGTTCAACACTTAAAAGAATTTTCAGTTAAAACTCACCATTCAGTCCGATGGGGAAAATGAAGTGTTAAGTTACAGTTGAGTAAAACGGTTTTGGATTTGGAGTTTTGAGGGGTAGAATAAAGGTTCCCCAAGGTCCAGGTTAATATTGAAGGGGACCACCAGTGGCATTAGGGCGGCCGGGGGCAGAGTGCCAATGTTAGCCTATGGCGCTAGGGGGCACCTTGGTTGGGAACTGCTCACAGGCAGGCCACTCGGTCTCAGGAGCCAAGCAACCAGGGTTAAGGTTAGGGCAAAGGGAGTCCCAGGTTGGCACCAAGTCCACGCTACCAGCGGCACAAGGACGCCCGGGTGCAAGGTGCGCTCCGGAGGTGTCGGTAGCCCAGTGCTTTCCAAAGGGGGGGTGTCGGTCGCAGGAAAGGACTGATGGCTCGAACCAGAAGACTGTATGAAGGGAGCCCACAACTGGAGGAGGAAGATGAAAAGTTGCTGTACACCAGGACACTATAGGTTGGGCACCTCAAGACTAAGGAGCTGCAGATGAAGGGGTATCTGTTTTTGTCTGATTCTTCTTACCGTTTCCGGTCGCAGTGGGAGGCATCCAAGAGAAGGTCTATGAAGGTAGTCCAACGCTGGCACTCAGGGCAGGATCGCCGGGGACCTCGCTGGGGAGTTGGGCCACTCGGGCCGTGGGAGTCTGTTGCAGAGTGGTGAGGGCTCTTGGATTCGGCTGGATCTGGAGCCTTGACTTGGGTTGGTGTTGGACAAATCCAAGGTCCACAGGAGACAGAAGCAGTTTTGGAAGGCAGGGCAGGTCCTGGGATTCTTGGAGGCTGCTGGCTGCAGGACACACCCTGTTCAGCTTGCAGGTGTTCAGAGCAGGAGACAGGCTGGTAGGGCTGGGGACAAAGGAGTTATCGTCGTCTTCCTCTTCTGCAGCCCATCTCTTTGGCACTTCATCTGCTTGTCATGTCGAATCTGAAGAGGCAAGGTTCCGGGCTGCCCCTAAATATAGGATTTAGGGGTGTTACAGGGATGTGCAGATTGGGATCAATGGATCCTGTCCCTGGGGTGTCTACACCCCCTAGTGTGCCATCATCCAGTGAGAGGGGGGCCATAAGCCTCTTCCTGATTGGAGGGGCCCCCCCATCTACAAGAAAAGGGCTGAGATGAGTGCTTCACCTCGCCTCGCCTCCTGCACCTGAGGGGAAGGGCTGGCAAAAGTGAGCACACCTCCCTTCCTGGCTAGGTTTTCCCGTCGGTTCTCACACCCAAAATGGTGGCCAGAACTGGTGGGAGCCAGTTGCTGATAGCAGCACAAAGCTGGGGGCAGCTAACAAAGGCAGCAAGCCTTCCCATGGATGTGTTCTTATATGTTAGGATACGACAGAGCATTAAAGCTATGACACCATCCTTTCCACATGAACTCCCGACATTGTCCCCACTACATGCAATAATGCTATCGGAAAGGCCCACACATGTAGTCTCTCTACTATATCATAATGTGCAAACTCTACAGGATGCTAGACAATGTGCAGCAAGGGGACAATGGGATAAGGAATTGGGGACCGAGATATCGGACAAGCAATGGGATTATTGTTGCATACAAACCGGACAGATATCTGCCAATAGCAGGTTGCGCATAATTCATTTCAAATTCATTCACTGCACATGTTACACGCCATTAAAAATGCACAAGTTTAGGCTAAAAGAAGACGGTCAAAAGGTCTTCACAGCTATGACACAAATGATAGGATCACCGATAGCAATGTCACCAATGTTAGCCTTATTGGGATACACAGAACAGGTGGACAAGGCTTATAGGAAATATGTTTCACTGGGGTTTCTGTTAGCTAAACTATAGATAGCCTGTAGATGGGGACGTGGAAGAGCCCCCAAATTTAAGGACTGGATCCAGGATATGTTGTTCTGGCAGGAGCAAACCTTGATATATGCGGACCTGCTCCCCGTCACGTCTCGGCTGAAAGATATATGTGACCCACTGAAAATGTACCTAATCAGTCACCCACAAGGCGATTCTACATAACCTGGAATTTAGAAATTGAGGCAGACCGCCATGGACTGGGGAGAAAGGGTTCTAGGCAAACAATACTAAGCATGTACCGTTACAGTTCAGATAGTAACCTAAGACAATACATGACCACTTAACCACAAAGAACTTTACCTTAAACATGTACGAGTGTAAAATTGGGGAAGGAAAAAATGTACTTATTCAAAGATGGGCATCCATTGTGTAACTGTGCAACCATGAAGGTACCCTTTTTGAACATATGATTGTCCAAAATGATTGCATTAGGCAACCTGATGTATGCAAGATGTTTATTGCAATTTGTACTGTATATGTACACATATAGATTGCTGTGTAATATACAGAATAACAAGACTAAAAAAGAGGGCAGGCCTTTGAAGCTTCCTCTTAAAGGACCCTGCCAATCCTGGGATGGGAGGCAGGACACCTCAGCCCTGGATGTGCTTTGTTCCAGACCCAGCGAGCGGAGGGCTCACTACCTAGGGTTCCAGAAACTTCTCTGGGAGTTGGCAGATGGCTGAGAGTTAGTCAGGAACCACACCAGAGTGCATCGTTTTTCAGGGGGCATCTCTAAAATGCCTTCTGTGTGCATGTTTCATTAAATCCAACACTGGCATCAGTGTGGGTTTAATGTACTGGGAAGTTTGATACCAAGCGTCCCAGACTTCAGTGAAGCCATCATGGAGCTGTGGAGTTAGTGTTGACAAACTCTCAGCCCATGTACTTAAAATGGCTTCACTGAACTTACAATGCCTGTGAATGGCACAGACACTGTAGGGGATTATTGCTCTTGCAGCTATGCCCCCCCCCCTGGACATGGTGCAACCTGCCTTTAGGGATGTAAGAGGGCTGACTTACCCATGCCACAGACAGTGGTGGTGGGCATGGCCCACAGGGATGTGTGCCAAGTTGACTCTTTAGTTTGGTTTACACCAAAACACCCAGTCTGCATTGGCAGGGTAGTGTGTTCAGGTGAGGGGGTCTCTGATGGGATAACCATGCAAAAAGGAGCCCTTCCTACAAGGAGGAACTCATTTGTTACACTTGTCTTATTTAGCATGGAGATTTGACATTGGCCTCTTTGCCATCAAATCCACCTGCTGGCAGAGTATTTGCCAGGAGTGGACAGTTTTGTGACAGACCTGCTAAGCAGGACCCCACAATAAGTGCCCAAGTGGGGACTCCTCTCAGAGTCCTTCATCAGTACTTCCAGCGATGGGGTCGCTGGACATGGACCTGTTCATCACTTTAGAAAACCAAAATACCAAAGCTTCGCCTCCAGATGTCACCTTCCACAGTCCATGGGCAATTCACTATGAATGAATTAGTGAGGAATATTTACCTAGGCTTTTCCGCCTCTCCTGCTCATTCCTTATGTTGTCAGGAAACTGACACAACTCAAGATGATCCAAATAGTCCCGATTTGGGGAAGACAACCCTGGTACACAACATTTCTAGAGGTGTCCCTAGTACCTCACTAGAGGCTTCCCAACAACTCAGACCTTCTCACTCGCAACAACGTTCAGGGTCAGGCATCCCAACCCCAAAAGCTCAACTTCGCTATTTGCTTCCTGAACTCAGTTTGGATACGTGCAGTTGCCTCCAGAGTGTATGAACATTTTTAGGGAAGCACGGCACAGAACAATTAGAGTTCGTTACAAAACGAAGTGGAGAAGGTTTGTACATTACTGTAGAGCCCAGCACTTAAACCCTTGTGTGAGAAAGTGCCATCTTTCTTGCATGGTATACCCCCAATTTTTTCTGAATTGCTTATGTACTTTGACTGAGTGTGCCCTGGGCTCCTGCCAACCAGGTGCCCAGGGCCTGTGTTCCTTCCCTAAAACTGTGTTGAAACTGAAACCCAATTGGCATCTCTGGCCACCTGTCAGCCCCTAGTAAATGGTACCCTAGGTACCCAGGGCATGGTGACCAGAGAAGACCCCTAAGAGCTGCAGCACTGATTGTGCCACCCTTAGGTGCCCTGTACCCTGACACCCACACACTGCCTTTGCAGGATGAGTGTCTAGGTGCAGAACTAAACAAAGAGTTGACATGGCACACATCCCTGTGTGCCATGCCCACAAGCTCACTGCCCTGGCATCCATCAGTCACCCCTCTAGCTGGGTGCCCTATGCCAGTGGTGTGGGCACAGGTGCATGAGCCCTATGCCCCTACAGTACCCAGGGCCATTCCTGGGCACTGTAAGTGCAGTGCTGCCATTAAGAGTATATGGTGCTGGGAGTTTGTCATTACGAACTCCACAGCACCATGATAGCTTCACTGAAGAATGAGAAGTTTAATATGAAACTTCTCAGCACATTAAACCCGCACTGATTACAGTGTGGGATTTAATGTAAAAGGCACGACAGAGGGCATCTTAGAGATGCCCCCTGAAACCTAATCAACTCCCAGTGCCTTGACTGCATGGCTACGGAGGCTGCCACCACCAGACATGTTTCTGGACCCCTCGGTCGAGAGCCTGTGTCACGACCTAAGCGCTGGGGGGAACTACAAGTCCCAGAATGCCTGGTGGTAGTCTGTTTTCGCTGTCCTTTCTTTCTGTGTTTCCTCCTCTACATCTATGCCTGAACTACAGCCCTCGGTGCTTGTCACCTGAGCTAGTACGTTCCGGACCCTGGATCCTGCTTCAAGATCGTCTGAACTTGTATCTGTGCTGTGTTGCTGTTTTGCACAGTCGCGCTGTGTCCCGCTCTGGAACCGAGCCACCAGCCGCGCTGTGTTTACTTTTGTCTCCGCGCTGCTTCCTCGACCTGCATTTGGTGCTGGGATACACGGGAAAGAAGAACGGTGTTTCGCGGGGCAAGCCAACCAAGTCCCGCTTTAACACGCTTTGTTGGGAGCCGCTGAGAGCAACGAGGTGTCCCGCTGTGGAACTTTGAGAAGCGCGCATTAGAATTGCGAACTAGGGTAGTGGATGAAGATAATCCAGCTCCCCTTTGAGCATCCTTTGTTTTTTGGATTTCTTTTGCGTTTCATTGACTTTAGCTAGTTTGAGACTAGCGTGGAACTATCCTATGTACATGGTTTTTACTCGCTACTTTGGAGTTGGATACAGTGTGATTAACTGCTTGTGGTATTACCTGAACAGGATTGCTTTGCCATACCATAACAGTTATCTTGGAATTAGACAAGGCAAGCCCACGTGGATTACAGCCTGAGCGATGGACACCAATACTGTCCTGGCTACTATGTTAGATACTCTCAACGCATTACGAGTAGAGGTAGATGCGGTGAGAGCTGAGAATCACGATATGAGAACAGAGATGACAACTCTACGACTCGAGGTAGCGGGGATGGCACGGTCAGGTCCCACTAGTGGTAGGGGAGCCCGTTATATTAGAGAGGCCACGTTACCTCCTCCTCTTCAGACTCAACCTCCTGTTGCTCCAGGAGCACAAGGGCCTTCCACCATTAACGTGATTCAACCAATGCAGTTGCCCTTGGCACCTCCCGAAAGGTTTTTAGGGGATCCTAAAAAATTCAGCACATTTTTGGGACAGTGCAGGTTACATTTCATGTGCAAGCCTGCTGTCTTTCCCGATGATCATTCCAAGACGGCATTCATGTTATCTTATTTAGGGGGTAACGCAGCTAGTTGGTCATTTCCTCTTATCGAAAGAAATGATCCTGTTTTGAATGATTTTGAGGAATTCTGCGAGGAGATGAGGAAATTATTTGATCGTAAGGCACATATGCTTTCCTTAGATAGAGAACTGATAACCCTTAAACAAGGTTCACAAGACTTACTGTCTTACATCACACATTTCAATCGTCTTGTTGTCGAAACTGATTGGCCACCAGCAAAGAGGGTGTCCTTGTTTTATCAAGGGTTGAAAGGAGAACTGAAGGACGTTCTTGCTCAAGTGGTGTCCCTGCCTACTACGTGTGAAGAGCTGATAGACCTTACAGTTCAACTCGATCATCGACTTCAAGAAAGGAAGGGCGACAAATATAGACACGAGTACCGTTTCCCTCCTGCGAAACCCAGAGCTGTGTCAGAAACTCCTCCTGCGACAGACACAACCGAACCCATGCAAATAGGAGGAATACGAGGACCTTTGAGTGCAGAAGAGCGCTCACGTAGAAGACAGCAGAAGCTGTGCATGTATTGTGGGAAACCCGGGCACTTCATCAAGGACTGTAGAGCCAAGACAAAAGGGGCCAGAAATTTGTCTGCAGTGGAATATCCTTTACCCAGTTCGGGAAACGAGAACGCTCAAATGAGTTCCAGACCCCTTGTTTGAGCCAGGAGAATGAAAAAGAGGTCTTTCACGCGGTGGCGAACACCATGCAACCTGCTGTGCCCCACATGAATGTTTGTGTCACTCTTAAGTGGTCCGGAGAAATGCCTGTGATGGTACACGCCATGCTGGACAGTGGAGCCACGGGCAATTTCATAGATCAACAATATGCCAAAAGACTGGGGGTCCCATGCATACTGAAAGAGATGCCTGAAGCGGTGAAGGCTGTGGACGGCTCTGATTTAACCTCGGGTCCTGTGTTGTACCATACACGCCCATTAGTGATGCAAATAGGACACAACCATTACGAACTTATTTCCTTCGACTTGATTGATGCCCCCCAATTCAATCTGATCTTGGGTATGCCATGGCTAACTTTACACGACCCTGTTGTACAGTGGGCAGCTCGTACCATCACCCTCTGTTCTGTCTACTGTAACGAGCAATGTACCCTGCCTTGTCTTCCCGAAGAAACCAGGACAGAAACCCCTGCAGGTGCTTTAGCAGGTGGAGGTAGAACGTTGAGCGTGAATGCCATTACGCTCCTTCCTGAAGCCTACAGAAAGTACCAAGACGTATTCAATGAAAAAGAAGCCAACAAGTTGCCACCTCACAGGGACTATGACTGTGTGATAGATCTGGAACCAGGGGCCAACATTTCGTGCAGCAGAATATACGCCCTTACAGAAGCTGAAAACGTGTACCTGCAACAGTATTTGAAGAAGTTATTGGCGTCAGGGTTCATTCGCCCTTCCACCTCTCCAGCCTCGTCGCCTCTGTTCTTCATTCCAAAAAAGGAAGGGGGATTGCGCACCTGTATCGATTATAGAGCCCTCAACAGAGTCACCAGAAAAAATCGATATCCTCTTCCTCTTATCCCTGTCCTATTGGACCAATTAAAAAATGCCAAAATCTTCACCAAGCTTGACCTGCGTGGTGCCTACCACCTTGTGAGGGTCCGCCGAGGGGATGAATGGAAGACCGCTTTCCGCACAAAATATGGGCTATACGAGTACCAAGTCATGCCGTTTGGTTTGTGCAATGCCCCTGCTGCATTTCAGTATTTTATGGACGAGGTGTTAAGGGGTCTCTTAGACGTGTCATGCATCGTCTACATTGATGATATCCTCATCTACTCGGCCACACAAGAAGACCATCTTCAGCATGTAACGGAAGTCCTGGAAAGACTGCAGCGTCATGACCTCTTTGCCAAATTGGAGAAATGTCTCTTTCACACCACGGAGGTTGAATTCCTGGGATACGTCATTGGTCCGGATGGGCTACGGATGGACAAAAAGAAAACTCAGGCGATAATACAATGGGAATCCCCTTCTAGTGTGAAAGCGTTGCAAAGCTTTATAGGGTTTGCGAACTTTTATCGCCGCTTCATTCAGGGGTTTTCTACCATCATTCAACCCCTGACGCTCTTGCTTAAAAAAGGAGTGGTTTTCAAATGGACGGAACCAGCTGAACAGGCGTTTCAGGCGTTAAAGGCTCGTTTTGTTTCCGCACCTATCCTCCGTCATCCGGATGCCACTCAACCCTTCGTGTTAGAAACGGATGTGTCACATTACGCCATCGGAGGCATTTTATCCCAAAGACACCCGGACACAGGCCAACTCCATCCGGTAGCCTTTTTCTCTAGGAAATTGTCCTCCAGTGAATTGAACTATAGTATCACCGACAAGGAATTGCTGGCGATTAAACGGGCCTGCGAAGAGTGGCGACATCATCTGTTGGGGGCTAGACACACAGTGGAAATCTTCACAGATCACCGTAATCTGTTGTTTCTGAAAAGCGCAAAGGCATTAACACCTCGGCAGTTGCGGTGGTCCTTGTTTTTCTCGGATTTTGACTTCATCATTAAATATCGTCCGGGCCCTCAAAACGGGAAGGCTGATGCTTTATCAAGACCTGAATCAGTATCTACGGAGTTGGTCATGGAAGTTGACGACCCTCCTCTCCTTTTGAACAGAGCCTCATTCAGTCCTTCTGTGTCAGCCATAACGAGTCCTTCTGATTTTCTGAGACATGTGGAGGAAAGATGTCAAGTGGTGGACGCTCCTTCCTGGATAGCTAAAGAACCCCGACAAAGAAAACAAAAAGGGAAGCTTCTGTTCAGACACGACCAGTTGTACCTTCCTGATCGGGAATCACAGGCCCAGGTTTTACAATGGACACATGATTCTTCCTTGAGCGGCCATCCAGGTATTCTCAAGACTCTCCAACACACTACACGGTACTTCTGGTGGGAGACCATTCGGAAAGACACGGAAGAGTATGTATCACGATGCCCTATATGCATTCAAGCCAAGGCGCAACATCAAAGAAGCAGCGGGTTACTACGTCCTATACCGGTACCTCCAGCTCCCTGGCACACAGTGTCGATGGATTTCATCGTAGAAATGCCTCTCAGTTTCGGCAACAACACTATACTAGTGGTGATAGACCATCTCACTAAAATGGGGCATTTTATTGCATTGACAAAGCTACCCACATCAGGTGAATTGGCTCTGATTTTTATGCAGCATGTCGTGCGATTACATGGCATTCCTTCTGTGCTTATCACGGATAGAGGCTCCCAGTTCACCTCCAAATTTTGGAAGGCTTTGTGTGAGGTAATGAAAATAGATGCGCGTTTATCAACTAGTTACCACCCCCAGACTGACGGTAAAACCGAAAGACTGAACCAATCATTAGAACAATACCTGAGATGCTTCACACTGCAACAGGGGGAGGAATGGCGGACGTTGTTATGGATGGCAGAATTTGCGTATAATAACTCCACTCATTCTTCTTTGGGTTGTTCCCCCTTCTTTTGTCTCATGGGTTACCATCCCAATTCTTTGCCTTTTGATCAGCCATGTCTTTCTTCCCATCCCACAATACAGCAACATCATAGACATCTACAGTCGATATTACATGACGCTAAAGAACAGTTGGTGGCAGCCAGAGACCGCGATAAAGCACAGGCTGACAAGAAGAGAAACCCAGAGCCGGTCTATGCAGTGGGCGATAAAGTATGGTTGAGTACCAAACACTTACGGCTGAAAGGGAATACACGTTTGCAACCCAAGTTTGTTGGCCCTTATCCCATCGTGGCCGTGGTTAATCCAGTTGCCATGAAACTCACACTGCCTTCCTCCTGGCATATCCATCCAGTGTTTCATGTATCTCTGTTGAAACCTTATGTGCAGGGTACCAGACCAATGGTCAGGCCGCAGCCTGTGGATGTGGAGGGGGAGGCCGAGTATGAGGTGGCAGCCGTGCTTGACTCCAGGAGGGTGAGGGGAGTCCTACAATACCTGATTGATTGGAAAGGATACGGTCCTGAGGAGCGTTCTTGGGAACCTCGCTCCAACTTGCATTGTCCTGGGTTGTTGAGGCGTTTCCATTCCAGATTTCCTTCCAAGCCTGGTGGACCGCCGAGTCGTCGGTCATTGAGAGGGGGTTCTGTCACGACCTAAGCGCTGGGGGGAACTACAAGTCCCAGAATGCCTGGTGGTAGTCTGTTTTCGCTGTCCTTTCTTTCTGTGTTTCCTCCTCTACATCTATGCCTGAACTACAGCCCTCGGTGCTTGTCACCTGAGCTAGTACGTTCCGGACCCTGGATCCTGCTTCAAGATCGTCTGAACTTGTATCTGTGCTGTGTTGCTGTTTTGCACAGTCGCGCTGTGTCCCGCTCTGGAACCGAGCCACCAGCCGCGCTGTGTTTACTTTTGTCTCCGCGCTGCTTCCTCGACCTGCATTTGGTGCTGGGATACACGGGAAAGAAGAACGGTGTTTCGCGGGGCAAGCCAACCAAGTCCCGCTTTAACACGCTTTGTTGGGAGCCGCTGAGAGCAACGAGGTGTCCCGCTGTGGAACTTTGAGAAGCGCGCATTAGAATTGCGAACTAGGGTAGTGGATGAAGATAATCCAGCTCCCCTTTGAGCATCCTTTGTTTTTTGGATTTCTTTTGCGTTTCATTGACTTTAGCTAGTTTGAGACTAGCGTGGAACTATCCTATGTACATGGTTTTTACTCGCTACTTTGGAGTTGGATACAGTGTGATTAACTGCTTGTAGTATTACCTGAACAGGATTGCTTTGCCATACCATAACAGTTATCTTGGAATTAGACAAGGCAAGACCACGAAGAACTAACAACGCCTCAGATAAGTAGCGTTTCCACTGACTATTGGTAGTCTGCTTAAGACTTGTGTTTTGTTTCCTATCGTGGGTTCTTGGGCAGTTCCCTACATTTTTTATTACTTTATTTTTTCTCCTTTTTGCCCTGTTGAATGAGACGCATGCTGGAGCTTTCCTATGTAAGCATACTAATGAACCAGTGCTATACATTATAGAGGTATTGCACATAGACAGAGAGTGATTCTGTATGTTTGTGTCTCCTAACAGGAACCAGTCCCCCGAAGTAGGCGAGGTGTATCTCCTATTGTCGAGCCTTGTGGATGGTTTATGGCTGCCAGCCTTTTTCTGTTTTATTTCTCCATTTTTCCCCTTCCCTGGGCAGTGTCCTCTCAGGTGAAGTTCCGTTAAGACTCACCTGGGGTACACATCCAGAGAGGAGAGAATCTATCTTCACATCGCTCCCGCTGTATCTGGACACACCAGGTTAGTCAATCTGCATATCCTGACAGCCTGCCGCTCTCGGAGGCCTGAAACAATGCACATCCTGGGACGCGGTACCAAGCCTCCTCCCCCAGGATGGGCAGGGGAAGCTTCAAAGGCATGCCGCCTTTGTGAACTTCTCCAGGACACTTGCTGTACTCAGTAACTGGCCCCCACTGGTTCTGACCCCCACTCTGGCGGGAAGAACAGCGGGAAACCCTAAGTGAGGAAAGAGGGTGTGCCAGCCTATGCCAACTCCACCCCTCAGGTGGAAGAGGCGAGGTGAAGCACGACTCCGGCCATCTTGAGGATGGGGAGCCCTTCCCAATCAGAGATAGGCTCCTGCCCCCCTCCCATAGGAGAGGAGCAGGCTAGGGGGTGTAGTCACCCCAGGACAGGGACCCATTAGTCCCTGCCCTTGCCCTACCTGTAACGCACCTAAATTTAGTATTTAGGGTACACTGAACCTTCCTTCCTCAGATCCCGATTGCAACAAGAAGAAGAACAAGAAATAAGAAGACCTGCCGTGCAGCTGCTAACAAGAGGACGACACCCACGGACTTGGCCCCAGAACCCTACAGGCCTGTTGATCCTTGAACCTGTTCCTGCGAAACCCCAGCGTCTCCTGCAGACAGCAACCTCGAAAACCCCGGAGGACCTGCCAGCCTTGAACCTCCAAAAAGACTGGGACTCCCACGAGCAGTGGTTCTGCTCAAACAGCATTACCCCTGGATTGCTCACCTGTGGTTGAATTCTAAACTGTTGAAAGGAAATCGGACCGTGAGCACGAAGGACCCGCTTTGCCTGTCATTTCAAAGCCCATTCCTCGCGGAACCCGCTCCGCGGGTCCCGCATCGTTTTGTTCTACTTTGACGGCGCAGTTGTAAGAGCACTGTGCTGTGAAGAAAAAAGCCGCTACTATCATCTGTGATTCAGCTCCTGAGGCGGAGGTGAGAGCAGGGCTGCGAGCGAGGGCCGGCGCAGGACTACCAGTCCCAGGAGCGCCTGACCCTCGGCATTATCACCAGCTGACCCGCTCTCCCTGCTGGCTCCTCCCCCGCCTCAGCGCAGCTAAAGGGCTGCACTTCAGTCATCTCATCGGATTGCTCACCTGTGGTTGAATTCTAAACTGTTGAAAGGAAATCGGACCGTGAGCACGAAGGACCCGCTTTGCCTGTCATTTCAAAGCCCATTCCTCGCGGAACCCGCTCTGCGGGTCCCGCATCGTTTTGTTCTACTTTGACGGCGCAGTTGTAAGAGCACTGTGCTGTGAAGAAAAAAGCCGCTACTATCATCTGTGATTCAGCTCCTGAGGCGGAGGTGAGAGCAGGGCTGCGAGCGAGGGCCGGCGCAGGACTACCAGTCCCAGGAGCGCCTGACCCTCGGCATTATCACCAGCTGACCCGCTCTCCCTGCTGGCTCCTCCCCCGCCTCAGCGCAGCTAAAGGGCTGCACTTCAGTCATCTCATCGGATTGCTCACCTGTGGTTGAATTCTAAACTGTTGAAAGGAAATCGGACCGTGAGCACGAAGGACCCGCTTTGCCTGTCATTTCAAAGCCCATTCCTCGCGGAACCCGCTCCGCGGGTCCCGCATCGTTTTGTTCTACTTTGACGGCGCAGTTGTAAGAGCACTGTGCTGTGAAGAAAAAAGCCGCTACTATCATCTGTGATTCAGCTCCTGAGGCGGAGGTGAGAGCAGGGCTGCGAGCGAGGGCCGGCGCAGGACTACCAGTCCCAGGAGCGCCTGACCCTCGGCATTATCACCAGCTGACCCGCTCTCCCTGCTGGCTCCTCCCCCGCCTCAGTGCAGCTATAAATCTTCCATTTGGTACCGCAACGCGGGAGCGCGCGGGAGTGCGCCGGGAGAAGCCCGGGACAAGGGCGGGACCGTCTGAGGCCGTCCGAGGACGATCGAGGACGGGACGGGCCACCCCACTAACTTCGATTCTAAGAGACTAGGACCACCAGATTACTTAGATCACAAACTCCTAAATGATGGCTCTAAAAAAACTGCGTTCAAGAACAATTTATATGAAACGCATGGGGACTGATGCAGCTATTAGAAATTGTGTAGATAAATCAATGAAACCAGGACAAATTTCCAATACACCGGCAATAACCAAATACTTTTCTACTCTCTCGGAAAAAAAACACACTTTTCTGCCATTCTTGGAAGAGGAAAAAAAGCAAAGTCTCTCAATTAACAATTGTGAACATCAGTCAATACAACCACTTGAACCAAATGATCAAATTCAGGTACTATTAAATCCAGAGATTAACCTGTCAAGGATTTCCCTGTTGGAAGAGTACAATCAATCAATCTTAGAGATGTCTCAAATAACACCTATTAAACAGCATGATGATGGATTAGCCAAGGAGGGCTTAGTGAGTAATACTACGAAGATCGAATTCCAGAAATCGGAGACTCCCTTAAGACATAACCAACCACTTACCAGTTCCCCAGATAAATCATCTAAACTGTATATTAACCAAACTAAACTTACTGACCTTTGTTTTTCTAACTTAGCCCAGGCAGCTACTACACCTCCGCTGTCAAAAGCACTATTTTCACTTCAAGAAATCCTGGAATCAGTTCTCACTCATCTAGGTCAAATTTTAGCCAACTCAGATGATACCCTGGACGTTCAAATAGGTATTCTCAAATTTCTGGTGGAAGAAAAAAAGAAGAAAGCATTACCTAAAGATCTAACCGATAAACCAGAAATGGCTAACCCTGCTCAGTCTGAAGATGGTTGTAATAAAAGCATAAAACCCCAAAAAATGCAAAATGCAAGTACGCAAACATCGGACGCTAAAAAAAATGAGACTGATTCTAAGGAACGACGAATAAAGGTAAAAACTCCCATAATCTACTCTCTGAAAAAACTCTTCAGAGAAGAAAAGGATTATTCCTCTGAAACTAATATAAAGCACTATCCAATCTTTTCAAATAAAGAAACTGAGAAAGGTCAAGGTGCGATATTTCCTGAAAATAAAATACCCCCAGAAAAGGATATCGAGGAAAATGAAACAAAACAGATGGGAAAAATTATAAAAAACAAAGAAGTGAAGGTACACAAGGGAAAGAAAAAGCGAGGGCGACCTCTAAGAAGAATCCAAAAGAAAAAAGGGAACAAACTCAAATTTCAAAAACATACCTTTGTTAATCTGGTGAATAACCCATCGACTCAAACAACAATGCTGGCGAAGTCTTTGAATCCAATAGCAGAAGAATACTGCCCGCCACCAGAAAGTAAATTAATAGAGCATAAAACTAATAATACAAAAGAGCTTCAAGTCTACAAAACTTGGCAAGGGGATGGTCATCAATCAAAATACCTAACAATTGAGGAACTGTTTCCCACCGACAATGTTCCGCTTAATCGAGGAAGAATTGTTAATCTATTTCAAGAAATACCTTCCTTGAAGTGTCTGACTAGTAAAGAAATAGACTTAGTACGTTTTCCAAAAAAAGAAAACACTAAATTTGCACAAGTGTTATTTTTCTCCCCAGTTCTCCCTGGAATAATACTAAGAGAGAAGGAAATTTTACAAAAACATGGATATGATGTAATCTCTATTCCAGACATCAAAACTAACTTACAAAATACAGTAGTAATTAGACAATCTCACACTGAAAATAATCTCAGTTTAGAAAGGGAGGAATACACCTTAAACAACATGAGAACCGATATATTAAAAATTCAAGTAACACAAGGTGAAAGGTCGGTTTGGTCCCGGACAACTAATCCAAAAGAAAAGGAGAATAACATACTATCATGGTCGTGGTTACCAGAAGTATTAAATAGTAAAAAAATGGGCAACGAGCATCAACGTCAGGTTTAGCGATGGTTTGAAATTATCTTTATGGAATATAGCCGGGAAAACCGCGAATAAAATGAAAGAAGTAATAAAAGATAATCCAGACATTCTTGTTCTGCAGGAAACATGGTTTACCACTCCCTTTACGCAAAAAGGTTATTACGTTTATGAAAACCCAGCAATTAAATCTAAAAGGGGTCACGCGAAAGGAGGAATGGCAATCCTGCTGAAAGAAGACTACTCTTGGTCACAAGAAATAATCGATACCTACTCGCACAACTTGCAATGTATCAAAATACAACTCAAATTACATCCAGCAGCTGCTCAAAATAAAATACTACTTTTTAACATCTACGCACCACCAAGTAAAAATCATGACCCTCTGTTTGATCATCTCTTAGAGACCATATCCAATATCCTCGAAGATCAATATTATCTACCGTATATTATCATGGGTGACCTAAACGCCAAAATATCTAACAGTGAAATAAAGAAATGGTCTACATTATTTAATGAAGAATCATTGGAAATAACGCTCCCGCAATTCCCGAAAGGAGTTAAGGCCGATAAAAGAGGAAGTTTATTATTATCATTCCTTCTAAGTATAAACGGGACAATATTAAACGGAAATATCAATGGAGACAAGCCAGCTTCATTTACTAGGCAAGGAAATGGAGCTCCCTCTATTCTGGATTATATTATATGTGGGAATGAGTTAAAAGAACAAATCTCACAACTGTCCATCAAGTTCAATGAGGAAAGTGATCATGCTCTTCTTCGCCTAACAACATTCTGGATGCCACAAAACACTTTCAAGAATGATCCGATATTTAGTAAATCCAAAATAGAGGTAAATCAAGTCCAACGCCGGATCTTTTGGGATGCAGAAAATTTAGACTATTTAAATGAACTCATCACACAACTCCAACTGTTAACCGCCTCTTATTCAGAAAATCCAATTAAGAACTACGAAATTGTATTAAATGAACTCAAACAAGCTATACTAAGTAAATCAAAACAGGACAGACCAAGACAAAGAAAGTGTGCCAGCAAGCACAAAAATTGTAATCAGCAAACTATAAAAATGCTGAATAGGATGATTCGTGCTCAGTATCTGAGTAAATCGTCAACATATAAAGCTGAAATAAACAAATTGAAGAATCAAATTCGAAGACAACGGGCTAAACAAGAAAGGTTGAAGCAGGACCGTAACTGGATTGATATCCAAATTGCAGCAAAGCAATGCAACCAACGAAAATACTGGTCTTTGATAGCCAAGATGACAGGGTCAAAAAAGAAGCTTGAAGCAATTCCAGTCTCAGAAGAAGACTGGGGCAAATTTTTAAATGATTTGTACAAACCCAACACGAATGACCTGGTGAGAAAGGACATCGATCAAGAAAAGATAACCAATGATATAAAACTCTCCAGGGCATCGGCAATGTCAATTGCCTTGAATATTAAAAAGGCAAGAAGCACGGGCGCATCAGGTCCTGACCAGATCCCGATCAAGGTTTATCAGACTGACAAAAACGCGTGGGGTCAGATGCTAGCGCCATTATTCAACTATATATTCGACTCTGGAAATATTCCAAACTCGTGGAAAGGAAGTATAATAATTCCAATATACAAAAAAGGAAAAAGGAATATACCCGGCAATTACAGACAAATTGCTTTAATGGATGCTGGCGGAAAGATCTTTGCGGCGGAAATACTAGACCGACTGAAACATTGGGCATTTTCGAAGGGATTAATCCCTATGTTTCAGGCAGGGTTCCGGTCGAACCATTCAGTTACTGATAATATAGCTACCCTCCAATTCTTATTAGACAAATATGTAACAGGCAAATCCCTACCAATATACGCAGCCTTCATCGACTATTCTACAGCGTTCGATAGGGTTGACAGGCCGACGCTATGGATGAAACTAAGAAAAATGGGTATCCCAGAAACTCTGCTACAATTAATTGTGAACTTACATAGTGAAACCTGGTGCCGAGTCCAAATGGGGGGAGAGAAGGGCCTGTCAAAGATAATACATACACCCAATGGCCTAAAGCAAGGGTGTCTCTTGGCTCCGCTCTTATTCTCCCTATATTTGAGTGACCTGCCATTGCATCTACAACAAGGGCAATGCACTCCACCGAAAATGGCAGCTCAACGGATACACTGTTTGCTGTACGCGGACGATATAGTCTTGTTCGATTTGACACCCTTTGGTCTTCAAAATCTTCTAGTCATATTACACAACTACTCAAAAAATCACTTTTTAACCCCGAATGTAAGTAAAACTAAAGTAGTAGCATTTACAAAGATTAAGAAAGATGTGAAGTACCAATGGAAACTGGGAGAGGAGACCTTGGAACAGACAAAGGAATATACCTATCTCGGAAGAATATTCTCATATAACATGAGCAATAGTAAACAGATTATCCATTTAAAAAGGAAATGTGAGCTACATGCGGGGGCAATATCACGCTTATATGCGAATACCGGAAGCAGGCACTTTTCAGCCTTAATAAAAATTTATAGAGCCAAGATCTCCCCGGTTCTATCTTACGCCTCTGAACATATTCCCCTAAAACAATGGAGTTATATGGACTTGAACGAAGGGAAAATCCTAAAAAAGCTACTGAAAGTTTCTAATTCAACTCCAGTACAGGCATTAAGACTGGAATGTGCGATCACAAGTGCATTTGCAATTTCAATAGCAAGCCTCATTAGGTGGGCCTATAACCTTTTACATTCCAAAGAGGGTACGCTTCGACATCTGCTAAAAATCGAGTCCTTTAGTGAGGAAATCACCGACTCTATATTTGTTAAAAATTTGAGAGAGGCTTTCCGTTTCGCAGAAATAAGTGCAGAAATGTTATCATCTTGGACACCCGACAACTCAAGCTGTTTTTAAAAAACTTTTCACCAAAATTGAGTTACGAGCTCGATCAGTTACACTGCACAAAATTATCTATGTATAAATCTTATGCTGACTCCCAAGAATATAAGCAAAAACTGCCTTATTTGGAATATACTCTTACCCATGGTGCGAGGCGTACGATCATGATGCTACGTTTGGGCATACTCCCTTTATTATCTTTTACCTCTTCTTGGAACGTAAAGAGTAGTTCACAAAGCAACCTGTGTTTGGGGGGTAAACAGAACTTAGAGCATTTGCTCTTTATATGTCCGAATAAAGACGTTGTCACCGCCAGGTTATCATGTCTTGAGCCGATACATCGGTCCTGTCGGACCACTAATTCAAGGGATTTTATCTCCGTATGTGTTAAGCCTCCTAACGAGTATGTTTGCAATAAGATTTATAAATTTTTTAAAATTACTCTGAAAATGTATTAATTTGTCCATAAATGTAGTATGAATTTTTTTATATAATTTTGTGGTCCTCGAAAGAGTACCGAATCAAAATAAAAAAACTTTGACTTTGACTTTTGACTTTTGCATTACCCCTGGTGCCAGCCAGGAACCGTGAATCCAGCCCACTTGGCACCCGCCAAGCCCGGTCTGTGCCTGAGTGATCCAAGACCATGAGCACACCCCCCCCGGCGACTGTGACCCGAAGTCCAGTGTCCAAAGACCCTCCTTGACGAACCAGACAACGCCTGCAGCCTCAGAACCAGGGACCCCTCCAACCGTGACCAATTGAGGGTAAGATTTCCAGACACCAAAAGACACCCCTGCACCCGGCGCCCTGTGGCCCCCTGTGCCTTCATTTGGGATACCTACCTCTTCTCCAAGATCCCAACTTACCTCTCGAAGTGGTGGTCGGCGGTCGCATCTGAAGAATCACCGTCCCCAAGCCTGCAGCCTTTGTTCACGTTTTAACTTTCCCATTGGATAACATTGAGCGCCCGACGGCTCACAAGCAACCTGCACCCAGTTGCCGAGTGCCGCTGGAAGTGCAACTACTACTCTACTTTACTTCTGCACTTGCCCTGAGTAAGTGTCCAGGAGCTCAGCTCCCACAGCCGCGTGGCATGCTTGCTTGCAGCCACCAACCGAAGGCCCCCTACTCGCAATGGGATTGCATTGGGTCTACTCTCTCTGCGCCCGGCTGCCCCTGTGCCGCTGAGGGTGCAAAACTGTACCTTTCCGACCCTAGGAGACCCCTGAGTCTATGCCCAGAACCTTAACTCTACCAGTTGAGTACTTACCTAAAACCTGATAACTAATTTTCCTTCCATATGTTAACATTGACTGGTTTCACTTGGAAATTCTTCTAAGTGTGGAGTTTTGAAACTTTAAAATATTCATTTAAAATCAGCCAAATAACGAATTCCGATTTACTCACCTGTGATCAGAAGAGAAGCCAGTGCTGCACCTTTTAGCCCAGCACTGAACCGAAAAAGCAATTATAGCTGTACTTACCAGTAACTTGAATTTCCTCCCATAGGATAACATTGCTTGGTTTTCACTGAAAAGTTTCTAAGTGTCAACTTTGAAAATACAATTATATTCTTTAAAAATCACTACTGTAACCGAAACGCTCTTACTTAACTGTTTCCAGCTTATGTCCCGGGACTGAATCTAGGATCCAATCCTGTGGTTAGAAAAGTAATCCATAAAGTAATCAATTGCATTTATCTAGAAAAACCCATTGAGCTCAATCTTAAATTGTGTTGCCTATTGCAACCACTGTAGCTATTGTACTTACAAAGTCTATTGCTTATTTACAAAGTAATTACCTAAAGTCACTCATATTGAGAAAAGTATATTTTGATACCTTGTTGGTTCTAAAATAAAACAACTATATCTTTTGATACAAAACAATTGTCCTAGAGTTCAGTTCTTGAGTGTGTGAGACCATTTGCTGACTGAGTGTGTACAACAAATGTTTTACACTGTCCTCTAAAACTGCCTTACTGCTCGACCAAGCTACCACTTTAGAGAGTAAAGGTTATATCTAACTTTAGCCTCTGCCAAACCTCTGGGGGCTGGGGACCTATACACACTGTAGCTTACTTTGGTCCAGTATATATAGAGCCACTTTCTTACATTGGTGGATCATCGGTGGGATACAAACTTGCATTTGTTGGACTACTTGGTTACCATCTGATCACACAACAAAACTCATAAATTGCCTTTAGAATTCTGAAATAGTTTTTTCCAAAATACTAAAAGTCTTGTCAGGGCCTTGCTTAAGTCCCATTAGAGTTTTAGAAAATTAAAAGTCACTGTAGTCAGGGTAGAGGGTTATAACTGTCAGGTTAGAATGTCTCAAAAGAACCCAGCTACTAGTGAACCCAATAACATGCAGGACCTGGTGGAGGAACTTTAACTCACACCTTACTTACACTTGTCTTTCAAGGAATTGAGGTCCTTATGCAAACTTTAAAAACATAACCATGGGCCTGCATCCAACCAAACAAGAGCTCCAGGAGCTACTGGCTGCTGTGCTTATTTTGTAAAATATGAAGTGCAGGTGCTGAAATTTTTGTCGGAGACCACACCCAATTTTTCTGGCTCCACCCACTCCCTCCACTGGCTCTACCCACCTACTCTATTAGCTCCACCCACATCTTCAAGTGGCACTGCTAAAAGTCAAATATAATACCTGATCTGAATTTCAGAAAGGGAGCCTTCGTAAGGTTTTGATAGGAGGTTCCCCGTGAACCATTTTGAAAAAGATTAGAGCAAATGTGCATTTAAAGCACAAGTTTGGAATAAATTAGCTAAAACCACTAATGCATTAAAAAGGGGCAATTTCAGTGCTCTGTGTGCTGATTTGGGGAAAGGACAATACTGGGGGTAGGGCATGCCATTTTTAACAGAGTTTTTATTTATTTATTTTTATTTTCAAGAGTTTTATATAGCGCTGGCTAGACCCGGAGGTATCAGAGCGCTTTACATGTGTATCAGATCATAGTTACAGGTTACAACATAACAAAGGTTACTTAGTTCTTAGAGCATGGCCACAGAGTTACTGGTAAGTTCGAGATAAACAAAAAGCACAAATAGGTAAGGGGAAAAGCAGGCAAGGTGAGAGATTCAGGGGAGAGGGGGTTGGAGCGGGGGAAGTAGACAGATAGTGAGGGCGGGAAAGAGGAGGGTAAGGTGAGAGACACAGCATGAGAAGAGGAGGGGAAGGGTGATGGGTACACAAACCGGTAGACGAGTCAAGGCAAACATCCAAAGTCCAGTAAGCTGTGAACCCAGGGGAAGTGGTATCATTTCCCTATCTCTGTTGCGAGAGGCTCCCTTTGCGCAGTGGACTCTCTCAGAGAGGTCTCTGAGACTCCAAGGCCTACATACTGGATCCTTCCCCAGAAAGGGGAGAGGGGGTGCTTTGGCAAGGGGTGCCATACTATACCTCAAGTGTGAGAGGCTCCCTAGGCGCAGTGGACTCACTCAGTGGGTTCACTGAGACTCCAGAGTATAAATATTGGATCTTTCCCCAACAAGGGGAGAAGGAGTGCTTAGTCAAAGGGCACGAAGGACAGGGGGTAGGCAGAGTAGCAGGCAAGGGGAGAGAATTCGGGGGAGAGGGGATCGGAGCTAGGGACGAGACAATGAGGAGAGACAAAAAGAAGTCTGTCTAAGGACCGACTGGGTAGGTGACGACCAAGGAGGGAATCCACGGCCCATCTCCCCTATAACTAAACTAAGTAGCTCCATCGGGCGTCAGACAAAATAGTTCAGTCTATGTTTTCAAAGGTACAACTTTGACATAGTTTAAGTTATGTGACAAAATAAAACAAAATGTTGTGAAAACACTAGTCCAAGCAGATAAACTGAATAAAATCATGCAATACACTTGAATGAGTCAGCCACTGTCACTTCCAGTGGCAGAAGGGGTATGGGGTTAATCAGTATAGTGGAATATTCTGTTAAAGCAACTGCTTTAGAGAAACAAAAAAAAAAGGATGATTACCAATTGGGCTTGTTACTATAACTTACTTCCCTGGAGCTATATGCGCGTTTATTAGACATTCAGAATAGTACAAAAGAAAAACATGGAACTATGTAGTTCTGTATGACACAGGCAATGCAGATTAGAAAAGAGGCATATGTTCAAAATATGACATTTTTTAATTAAAGATTTGTATCTTAAGATAAAGCAAAGAAAAATGTGATCTCCACCAAAATGTCCTTGAGGTATACCTAGTGTAGGAGAGTGGGGTCTGCAATCCTATGGTCACCCCAGATTTTTGCTTTTTGCTTCACTGGTTTACGACTTTCCCTGGCTGTGGGCCTGCTAATCAGACCCACAGCCTAGCTGTTCTCTCTCTAAATTGACAACCATGTACCTTAGGTGCATTTACCAATTGGTACTGGGCCGCCTTATCAGTCCCTGTACAGTGTACCATAGGTACCCAGGGCATAGGTGTACCCAGGGCCTACCAGGGGCTGAAGCATGTATTATGCCACCCCTGGCTGGCCATCTAAACAGACACAACTGGCTGCACGACAGCTGGGGCAAGGTGGTGTAATCACCCTTTGCTGTAGATATAGTATACCTATATCTAACCCTAAAATGGACACATATACTAGTATCAGTCACTCCTATGGCAGGCCTTATCAATCCTGAAGGCAGAGTGCTTGGAATTATGTGAGATGGTGCTCTGGCATGAGCTGAGCCCGTCTGCAGCTTGCGGAACCAAGTCCTAATAGCTGTTCCATGATAACGCTATACCATATACTCTTAAGTGCATTATAATCCTCGCGGTTGAATGCTAACTTTGGTATAACATTATCAAAACATGTTGAGTAAGGTGTCATACGAATTGGAATACTACCCCCTCGCCAATTCTGGCGACGGGGGTAGCATTCCACCCTTCTAGAGGGACACGACATGTATGTAACTGCGATCCCCGGTTAAAGTTAACTCGAGCCTTGGCAACACAAAATGGATGCTGCCACCACAGACAAAAGTCTGACCTCCTGCTGCTGGGAGTCCTTCCAGCGAGGGAGGCTTGGACAAAGGGTTTCCTGCCTTGGGAGGTGCTAGCGCCACCCCAGACAGGATTTTGTGAATTGGGTAGGACAGGCCTGAAAGGAATGAGACATGCCCGGGGCACACAAGGTGTCCTGTGCATACACCGGTTCAAACCAGTTGCTGGGGAATCCCTACCCCAGCTCTGGCGCAAAACCGGACAAAGGGTAGGGGGTGTAACCACCCCCCTTCCTGGTCCCACCCAGGGGAGGACCTAGTCAGTAGTGCAGCCCCCTTTAGGAGAATAAAGGTAGGAGCCGGTCCCATTCCAGATTAGATTATCCTGAACAACTTTACAAGAAGAAACTCTGGACTTCGACGTTCTGCTCTCCAGAAGACTGAAGAATCTCCCTTATGGGCAAGGAGTGTCCACCCTGCAACTGCAGGCACCATCAAGCATCCAGCGGCTTCACTTTGTCGTCTTCCCTCGAGGATCCAGACTTCAGAGCCCAACGAGACCCGGACTCCCAGACCTCTCCGACCTCAACTCACATCTGCAGCACAGCTGAGATCCGTGGGTGCGACGAGACACGTGGGACCGGCCATCTTGAAAGAAACTGCACTTTGCTTCCAGCACGACTCCCGAGGTAAACTCGACCAAGTGCTTTGGGGATTGAGAAGCCCCAGCCCCGAGCAGCTCCTGCATCGAAGATCAGCCCTCCAGCATCCACGAGATCTGCGTGGGGCCCTTCTGCCTGGTTGCTGCTCGACGCGTTGTCTGGTCACTTGCTGGCTGGCTAGTGACCTCCTAGACGACGAACCTTGAAATCTTCACTGCTGGTCTGGTTGCTCCAGACTGGCCCTTGCTCCCTTCCAAAAGAGGAGCGCCCCGGACCCTCCTGTCCACTCCAGACGCCGTTTCCACTCACCGCGTGGGTTGCCTTTGCCAAGGCCTGTTGACTCCAAATCCGGATCCGACACCGCCGACAGCCAGAGCCTGCGTGGGACAGCTCGTGCCTCCATCCTGGTCGTCGAAGACACCTCCTGGTCCACGTGGCTGCAGAGACAAGCGTCCACTCTTCACCTGATCGCGACGACAGCATCTGGTTCCTTCCTGGTTCCACACCGGTCACTGGCTAGTGACTTTGAACACTGTCCCCTCTGTTTTCAGGTCCTCTTCTTCCTCGATCCACCCTTGGATCGCACCGGACATCTTCCTCCTGGTCGCCTGCAGCATCTTTTCCTCCAGGCTCTATAGACTTCAACGTGAGAACCCGACACAGTTTGACACCTATGCACCCGCCGTCCGTGGGTGAGGTAACGAGAGCATTTAGGTGCTCAAGGGTAGTTTAACTGTCCTAGTGTCCAGATCCACAGTCGTTTTAGTCTTAACCAGTCAGGATTGTCCGTACTCACCTTTTTCTTGAACTGTACTGTCCATAGACGTTTTTACGCATCTCGCGTGTGAGTTCACACTCTGCACACGCGTCCCGTGGGCCTCCTATTACTTACCTAAAGTTAGGATAGCGTAGTCCCAGCGATCCTACAGCCTCTGGACAGCTCCATTCCTTCTATCGACTTCCTTATACCATTTACTTAGTATATGGTTTGTCGTGCCCCTAGGGCACCATTGTAATTTTGTGCAACTTGTCGTATTTTTGTTATGTTATGTTATTAGTTTATTGAAGCGCAACAGCTGCCCCAGCAAAGAGGCGTCCCGGCGCTAGTGAACAGTGAGGTGGAGTGGATGGAGCAGGCCAAAAGGCAAAGCCTTAAGGGCAGGAGAACAGAAAGGTCTTTACAGCTTTACGAAAAGCAAGCAGGTTCTCGATGCCACGAATGGCAACCGGAAGGGAATTCCAGAGCCTGGCTCCTAGCACCCGAAAAGAGCGTCCACCCATACGGCAGAGCCTGCTTTTAGGAATGGTTGCAAGGTGCTGACCAAGGGAGCGTAAATTACGTTGTGGGACGTACAAAGCCAAAAGAGGGCGCAAAATGGCCGGGCTCTGAAGTTTAAGGATTTTAAATGCCAGACAGAGCGTCTTAAATTTGATGCGAGATTCCATTGGGAGCCAGTGCAGTTTTTTGATCGTAGCTCTGGCAGAGCATCTTCGGGGAAGGCCAACCAGGGTCCTAGCAGCCGAGTTCTGAACTCTCTGAAAACGGGCTACTTCCGTTTTGTTGGCACCTAACAGGAGGACACTGGCATAGTCTAGGCATGACAGAACGATGGCTTGAACCACAAGTTGACGCATGGCGGGTTCAAAGAACCCCAAGATGGGACGGAGGCTCCTTAATAGACCCACAAAATCGCTGCCACTTTCTTTGTGTGGGTCTGGAGGCCCAAAGAGGGATCCATCCAGACACCCACGTTTTTCACTGAGGCCTTGGGAGCAGGCATCAGACCTAAGGAGGGAGGCCACCAGTGTTCATTCCACAGGGTCGTATTCTTCCCCAACAGCAGAATCTCAGTTTTACCGGCATTCAATTGGAGACAGTTGTTGGTCATCCAGTGCGCAACTGCAGATATTCCGTCCCTAAATCTTGTAGCATTGACAGATGGACTCTCAGAGAGTGTGACGACTAGCTGAGTATCGTCAGCGTACGATACCAGCGTCAAGCCCCACTCTCTGGCAATCGCCGCAAGCGGCTGTACATAAAGATTAAAAAGGGACGGGCTAAGCGCTGAGCCCTGTGGGACACCCTGACCAATATGGTGGAACTTAGATAGAAAGGGAGGGGTCAAAACCCTAAAAGATCTGTCCTGAAGGAACGACTTGAACCATTTCAGGCCACACTCCCTAATACCAAATTCCTCCAGGCGGCGAAGCAGGATCCCATGCGACACCGTGTCAAAGGCAGCGCTGAGATCAAGCAAGATCAGCGCTGCACTCTGACCGGCGTCGAGGATCTCTCGAAGGTGTTCGGTGGTAGCCAACAAGGCAGACTCTGTGCTGTGACCCGGTCTGAACCCATTTTGGGATGGGTCCAGGATGTCATTTTGGTGCACAAATTGTTCAAGCACAGAGTTAGCATGGGCTTCAGCGAGTTTAACCACCCAGGGGAGGAGGGAGATCGGCCTGAAGTTCTCCGGTCTGGATGGATCCAGGGTCGGCTTTTTTATGATCGGGAGACCCAAGCCTGTTTCCAAGCATCAGGAACTGTTGCTGTAGAAAAGGACAGATTAAGAAGAGATCTAAGGGGTAAAAGAAAGAAATTCAGGGAATCAACAAATTGGGCAGGCCGCATAGGGTCCGCCGGGCTTCCGGATATAACTTTTTTACAGATTATAGCCAGTTCATCAGCATTGATCTCGAGGATACAGGCCAAGACCGCTCCCTTAGAACTAGGGCAGGTGTAATTACCGGGCTCAGAAGGGTGCTGCGGAAAGGAGCTATATATGGTATTGACTTTCTCAACAAAGAAGGTGGCCATATCCTCGCACTGTTGTGCCGAGGTGATGTTGGTGGATGGAGTTCTACTGTTTTGAAGTTCTTGGACAAGTTTGAACAAACATTTGGTGGGATTCGGGCTGACCTTGATTTCTTCAGCGTAGAAGGCAGCACGTACAGAGCAGATGGCTTTATGGTAAAGTTTCAACTTGCCCAAATACAACCGTTTATGCTCATCCCTATATTCACGCCTCAATAGGCGTTCAGCTCTCTTACAGTCTTTCCTCCAGGCTCTGAGGGCATCATTGTACCACGGGTGGGATGGTGACCTACGCCCTTTAGTCCATTTGGCAGGGACGAGGTCATCCAGTCCCTTCACAATCCAATCCTGAAAGATGGAATATGCGGCGTTGACATCAGGCTCCTCTTGACCGGGAAACATCCCCAGTGTAGTCTGGAGATCGTCAGATTTTAGTTTGTGCCACGGTCTTTTTAGGACCCGGTTCAGCCCCAATGTTTTGAAAGGATCTTAAGAGATTGTCATGTGCTTAGCCCTCTGACCTCATAAAGAGTTCAGAGGTGTTTGTTATTAATAAATATATTGTTTATTTTCATAACAACCTGTGTGGTGTCCTTTCATCTGGTATTCAAGGGGTTATATGTGGTAAAACAGCTAGCTTCACATGCCAAAAGAGTTTAGCCTAAGACTGCTTTGTCCATGCTACTACTAGGATAGCTGGTCTATAAGGTTGACTTACAACCAATCACCATAAGGGTTGTTTGGACTGATACAAGGTGGTCACTAGAACTAGTGAACATCATATATCAGGCCAACTTCTCACACCTAGGCCAAAGGAAAAGGTAGTGGCTGGGCAGTTTGAATTTGACCGTTTTTTAAATAAGTCATACCTATTAGTGCAAAATAACCAGGCATAGTGCCATACAAAATGTAATTATATAAAGACAAACTAACAAAAAATAAAATATATAAATACAAATAAATACATGTCATGAAATGAAAAACAAAAAAGCAAGTTAAGTGTTATAAAAACAAAATAAATAAAATATCCAAACAAGGAAGACACATAAATATAACAAAATATTAAATAAATTGACACTGTTAGCAAAGTGGTATAAATGCAAATAAATAACCTATATAAACTAGAACAACGAAATATCCTGACACAGTAAAGCCTAACCTTTCCAAAACGTTGCAATTACACACATTTTGTCAGTTGGAATGGGCTACATCTATTTTTCTAGAAAACCCCAGAAACAGTCTAAATTGCTTGTGCATTCCAAGTCCTCCTCTTTCCTTGATTTACTCCTAGTGTAATCAGCTGATCTTCGTCCTTTTGCCAGCCAGAACTGAACATAGGGGAATGGTGGACCAACAAGATTTAAAAACATTAAAGAAGATATTGTTTCAGTCACCAATGATGCTCTTGTGTATGTGCATATAAGATTAATTTGAGAAAAGCCCCGCTCACATTCTGCAGTACTGATAGCAATAGTGTGTATGGCCATCAAAAGTTCCTTGAACTGCCTTTTAATTTCTTTGCTTCCAGATTTCTTATACTCTCTGTAAGCACGTATGGTTTCTCGGCTGGCAATGTTGAATCTTTTACACAGAGACTCAATATCACTTTCACCATAAAGAACAGGTAGCTCATCAGGCCAGTACTGTTTGTATAAAACTTTCACTTCGCTAATCAGTATATCATACTCTTCCTTTTTGTCAGCAGAATTAATTCCTCCTGGAGACAACAAACAATGTCTTAGATTTTCTGCAAGGCTACGAAAAAACTGACCCTGTTGAATGATTTTGTCAGTGGTCTTTCTTTGTGCAGCACCACACCTTGGAATATATTTTCTTCATGGCCTTTTTACATAGTGAGAAATGGTTCCCTTGCCTGTCTACCATTGCCTCAAACACTTCTATTTGCCGACAAATAGCCCAATGAGAATCAATGATTGTAGAATCACGTTTCTGTAACTCGAGTGATAACTCGGATAACTCCTGAAGAGCATCATACATGAAGCCTAGATTAGCAACAAACTGTATAGATGATAACCGCCTTCCTAGGCCTGTGTACATATTTAGTGTTGAACTGTCACGGGAACCATCATCAGCTGCACTAGTAAAGTGCTTGTAGAGAGCAGGATAAGCATTCCAAATAGCCTCCACTGTTCTGAAGCTTGATGCAACCCTTCGAGTATCTAACACTCTACCTATTCTGCAAAGCTTAACGTCAAGAGCTTCAGCACATTCCTTAAGCTCCAAACGGTTTTTAACAGAGGTGGAAAATAGAGAATACAGCTATCGAGTAACTTTTTTAAATGATTTGTAGCACCAATATCTTTCATGACATCATGAACGGCAAGTTCCAGGCGATGTGCTGAGCAGTGCCAGGCTGCAATATTGGAAGAGATTTTTTCTTGCAACCTCTTTACAACACCACTGTGGCGGACAAACATCACTAAAGCTCCATCACAGGCAACTGAAAACAGGCATTTGGAGAGAAAGTCCTCACTTATATTAACTGTATCTTTTTTAGTGCAGACAGTAAACTGTTTACTATGCCATCAGCTGACAAATCACTCAGCTCAATGAGGTCAACAAACATATTAGCTGGGGAGTCCATGCCAGGTAGCTGCATTTGTATGTACACAATTAAAGAACTTTTCCTATTTAACTCAGTGGCTTCATCTAGTAAAAGACTTACTTTTGGGGAAAGCTCATTAATTTTGGCAAATATCTTCCTCTTCATTTCTGAGGATATGTGGCATTGTATGTTTGAGCAAGCAACATTGGAGTCCAAAATTCGACCCATATGTAGTCCATTCAACTGGTGGCAGTCTATCTCCATTTCAAAATCATACGCTGGCCTGTTTCGCTTTGCTTCCTTATAAGCTACACAGAATATTCTGGCTGTTGCTGACATTTGTACAGATTGCGCTTTTGCAGTTACTTGCAATAAAGGATTTCTCTTAGCGTTTTCTAAGATTTTTAAAGTTGCAACATGAGCCTTGCTTAGTGCATGTTCTCCAATCTTTTTCCTCAATAACTTATGCTGCTGTTCTATATTGGTGCCATATGCCTTCACAGTAGACTCAGTTCATTCTTTGGACAATTTCATTCCCCTGGATTTCTCAGCACCAAGATCACAGACTTGGTGACACACAGAACAGCCAAGGTTAGGGCCTTTAACAATTAACCATGGATGCTTGCGTTGGAAATATATTTTTTATTCATGTTTCCAACCTTTAGGAAGAATGTTTTTCCTAAAAACTCTGTCTGAATGTGGTTTCAGTGATAATATGTCAGACTGTTTTCTAGTGCTTGGAGTTTCCTCCATCTCTACAGCAATCTCCACAGCATGATGCTGCTCATCTCTAAGAGGACTATCTTGTGTCTTTTCTTCTGTATGGGTGCTGATAACGCTGCTGGTAGTAGTGGTGTTACTCTCATCATCTAGTGCCTTCTCTCGCACTTCATCTTCCTTGTTCCCTTCATCCACTGGAAGTGCATGGTCTTTTTTAGCAAGTTTGCTAGCATGCTCCTCATAAATCTTAGGCTTAATTTTTGTGAAGTAGCTTGAAATCTTCTTCTGTCCACTGTGTGACATTCTAAGGAAGCAAAGTGAAAGAAAACACGCTAGACATGTGCGAAGTGTGATGTCAATTCATCTAAGTAACATGCACAAATAATATTTATTTGCAGGTTGCACCAAAGACATTTCTGCATCTGCACATATATTATCCATGATGACTCACTACATGGACAATCCAAATGGATCCTACTGTGCCCACCCAAATTCAGGCCTTTTCCAAATCATACCCCTGGTAGCCCTGCAGCGTTCACTAGAAAGACAAACAAAGTCTTTAAAGTTTGCCTCCCTTTTAAGTTTTTACTTTTGGTATTACAACAAAAGCAGGGTGAGGTGGCAGAGTGCAGACTTAGTTACACACTGCGATTCACAAAAATGATTAATTAATCAACACTCCGTCTCTAGGCCAGATTGGGAACCCACAGCAACCCTGGCAAGTTGTTAGACCAGCCCCCTTACGGTGTGTATCAAGCGAGCGCAGCAAGCTTAACGATTGCTGGAGGTCTTTTCATGGGGTGGAATTCTCCCCTCAAGAACATTTTGTAAAAAGAAAATCCAATGGTGCACAACATATTTTCCATTAAATATTAGCTGTATTAACTTTCAAAGCAAAGTAAATCGTAAATGATGACCTGACATAAGCACCCAGGCCAGAAAGCATGGAAATCTCATCGCACACATAAGTACTCAGACAAGGAAGCTTGTAAACGTCACACAAAGGTACCCATGCCAGAAAGCATGGAAATGTCACATATAAGTACCCATGCGATAAACCATGAAAATGTGTGTGTCACACATTAGCATCCATTCCAAGCCATAAACCGTGGAAATGTCACACATAAGCACCCATGCCAGAAAGCATGGAAATCTCACACAAAAATACTCAGACAATGAAGCATGGAAACGTCACACAAAGGCCCCCAGGCCAGAAATCATGGAAACATCACACAAAAGCACCCAGGCCAGAAATCATGAAAATGTCAAAGAAAGGCACACAAGCCAGTAGCACTAGAACAATTTTCCGAGTGTTGGTGCTGCCCTCAATGTTACATCACTGAAGAAGTCATAATGTTGTGAAAAAGCCAAACATCACACTAAGGACAAACATAGCAAATGAGCCTTGTCAATTCCGGAAAACTGGTGAGAGTGTGGTATGTGTTGCAGTGGAACATTTTAAAGAACAGTACTTGTTGTTCTGTTGGTGAACTATGAACCAAATCTTTCCACAATCCTAAACTCACAACTAACCCCAAGTGCCTCAACTTCCTGCTCTATCCAGTGCTGTGGTAGAATTCTTGCATTTATTATCAGATGATGCTTTGGACTGTTGAGTAAGTACCAGACATCGCAAGTTGTTATTTGTTAATGATGTGTGTAGGCCATAGGCGAGCTCTTTGAAACAGCTGTAAAGATTCAAGATGGCTCGACAGGTCTCTGAAGCAAAGTAAATCCTGTGAGGACGACAGGTTGTATAGGGACCCTACTCCTTCTGTCACATTTGCTATGGTACCTCTAGGGCTTGGTACTTTAATTTCAGGCAATCTCAGGCTCAGGAATGGGCTAGTGAGTTGAGCTGGGCAGCTGGCCTCCCTCGAAATGGGGAAAACTCACTTACCTAGATAGGAAAAGCAGACCCGTGCCTGGGTAAAGCAAGGCCTCAAGGGCACTTTGCAGGCAGCATGTAGGCCAGGCCTGTGTTTAATGGTAAGAAGAGTGAAACTGCAAGCTACCTCGATTCTCGAGCCTATCACAGAGATGCTGTGCTGGCAGGGATTATTTGTTGAGCTTCCTGCAACAGCTGTGTGTTGTAGCTACTATTAGGTGTGTATCAGTGAGGGATAACTTTACATCTATGTTCTGGCGTGAGCACCTGTGCTGACTTATTTAAAACATCAAACTTACACATTTGAAAAATAAACTTCAATGTATTGACATTCGGGAGTAGGAATCCAAGGCCTAAAGAATTATAGATAATTTGGACTAGAGTTTTTGTTGCAGGCCACACTAGAGAAATATTTTTTCTATGCAGCAAAATAGAGTACATCTTCAACACCACCTGTTGTTGTCCTAAAAAAATTACAAACATCGCTGAAAGTTGTTGAACAATCACAGACGTGTAATGCCCTGTTTGGCAGCTAATGTAGCAGAGTCCTCACAGACATCTTAGGACCCCCGGACCAGCTTTCCTACTCCAGTTGTGCCTCGAGGAGGACTTGTAATTGGACACACACACATGTGCTGATTGTTGACAGGCTATGGCCATGCAGCATAACCTGCACCTCCACCCTTAACAGTCGAAGCTTGTGGGAGTCTCTCAAGAGATTCGGGGATACCAACATCAGTCTCGGCAGCGGAAATCACAGGGCTCAAATTAAGCACTGAACACCACACAATCAGCCCACCTCATCTGTGCTCCCCTGAGCAACCTGTGACAGCGTTTATGTGCAACTTGCACCGTTAACACCGATATTTTTTCAAAAATTAGCGGCATGGTATTGGTGCACTGCACGCTCTTTTGCTACCAGAAACAAACAACATAATGTTTACACTCCAGCACCACAGACCTACTTTGCCTATACACTTCATGAAAATTGTGCCACCCTTCCTGTAGGCCTGGCCTGTCCTTAGACATTTTACTAGAACTCACAGCAAAGCATACGGGGTGCAGTCACCTCAAAGTCCATACCGCATTTTTAAAGAGGATATGTACCAAGCACTGATTAAAATGGCTGCTGATTTAGAGGGCTTGAATGCAGGCTTTTCATCATTACCCAGTTACTAAAACCCAAGCCACTTGTCACACAGCCACAGTCAACTAAATCGGTGAGTTCACGCTTACACCAGGACGGGGCACACCAATCCAACACAGAGCAGACTGCGGTGGGGGCACCTTCTGCGAGGACCATTGCCTTCAGCTTTGGACAGGAACAGCCTCGAAAGTGGTACACACCAATGGTGTTCAAGCATTGCAATGCACACCTAACGCTCATGAAAACATCACCTCCTGCATGGATATTCACCACTGGGCCTCCACAGCCGAGATCACAACATCTTTGATGGACTATACCAATTCAATGGAAAGGGCGGGGTGCTTCTCCAAAGTATAGTTGAAATAGACCCATGACGTCCATCTCTACACTTCGGCCAAGGATCATACCCAGGGCCGGACTGGGAACCAAAACAGGCCCTGGCAAAGTGCTCGGCCGGTCCCCCCTCCCCACTCAGGAGGGGGTGAGGGAGGGGAGGGGCGGAATGAGGTGAGGGTGGGGAGTTGGAGGTGCCGCCGAGCGCTTTGCTAGGGCCGGTTTTTCTGCAACCTGCAACCAATGGTAGCTGGCTGTGCAGGACACTGGGTCGTGCATCCAGCCCTTCATGCTTCTGAAGTTGAAGCATGTTCTTTCTGTGCTGCTGAAGAGTTACTTTTTAAAGTGGCCGCTTGCTGGCCCTGCAAACAGACTGTGGTGTGAATCTACATGCAGTAGGAGAGTGCCTGTTTATATCTCTTTAATAAAACGCATTGGGTAGACACGCAAATCAATTATTAACACGGGGACATGCACAGTGGCTTTCCATTCCATTGTTTTAGTCTGTTTACATATGCTCCACGTAACTAAAATTGCAATAACTATTTACAAACAGTCACATCCTACGATAAAAAAGCATTGGCAAAGCCAACAGGTCTGGCCTAGGCTATTATTATTTTTTTTGCTCTGTATTGCAAGTATGTGCCACAGAAATAAAAAGAAGAAAAGGGAAAATAACGACCTACAAAATGTTACATGTGAAAAATATTAACTAAGACATTTAATTTGGATAGCACAATATTGTTGTTACTTTCCAGTCAGGTATATTTTGAACTAGTGTAGAAAGCCTTTTTAGCTTTAAAGTAGGTCACAGGAAAATATAATTCTTATTACTGGAAGGAAGGAGTGTTCTTTGTTCACGTGAACAAGAATGACTAACACCATACAGAATTAAATGAAACACATCAATGGCAAAGTAAGGGGTTGTCCCACCAGTCTTGGCACTGAAGTGCACTACTTTTTAGGTGAATGTGCACATACGATCAGGACCAAGGCGTCACTCACACTGAAAGAGCCAATAACTGAAGGGGACTGAAGCAACTTGGGAATGAGAATGGAACATATAAGAGAAGAGGTCTCTGTGTATATGCATTTGTTAAGTATACTTTTTTTTTAATACAGGAGGCTGATGCTACAGCGGTAACTGTTTCTAGTCCAGATCGTGTAAAGAGATGTTAACACATATTTTAGACATATAGAGACAAATTGTGATTACAAGCATATAGCATATATTAATAAACTCCAAAATCATAACGTTTGTTGCTGCATGTGTGTTTCTGTTCGAAACTTTCAGCCAAGTGTCTCGTTGAACCCTATAAATTCATGTTATTTTCTGAGTTTACTTCACAGCTTTTGATAAGACAGAGGCAAATTAATTTACCTCCCTGTGCCTACCAAAAAATGAATGTATCCTCGTGTCGCGTAACTGGTGCTCCTGTAATACCTTCGGGTCAAGTTCACGCTATAAAAACCTGAAAAAAAGACAAGTTCCATGATAGAACTGGCCTTGTCAACGTCCCTGTACACAAGATGTTCAAAAATCTAATATTGGATGCAATATACTCCATTTGAAACTGGTCTGTGGGATTTTCCTTCAGGGTTGGCACCTTTGCTTTGAACTATGCATACTTCAGATTTCACTCGTCCAGTGGAGTGGTGTGGCTCACTGGTTAGAGGAGGCAGACCCGTAAGCAGAGGACGGCCCGGGACCAGGGTTCGATTCCCGACGCGGCAGGCGCGTCGTGGACCAGGGTCAGCGGGCTCGATAATTCTCGCCTCGGTGCCTACTCCAGTCAGGGACCACACTCTGCAACTCTGGGCATTAGCTTGCCTCATCTTCACAACGGCCCCCCAGACCGCCGGGGATGCTTGGTCGCACCTTAGAGATACCCATTAGGGACCATCTCTCAGGGTGAGCCAGGACGGGTTCCCCAGCGGTCGAAGCGCGGAGATACTCCTCCGGGAGTTGAATCTAGCGCTATAAATATATATATATATAAACCCACAATTAAATTTAATAATCAGGCCAGGGGTCGAGTATACAACCCTAGCGCCCAGTACACACTGAATTGTTTCTAGGACCGACTGTGGGTAACAAACACATCCTCCACACAGGCAATGAGAAAATGTTACCGCCTGTGCTGACAAAGTCGGAAAGAAACACTTGGAAGGGCTTAAGTGGGAGAGCATTAAAAATGGGCACGGAGAGGGACTCAGGAGCCTGTTCACAAAATGGCGGATACACGCAGCGACGTGGTCTGCCCGGGTGACATCAGGGCAAAGTAAACACATACATGAGCGCGTGAGATGTGCTGAAGACAACATGGGGGCTGTGCGCCTTTAAACCTTGCTATCAATCCTAGCGCCGATCGGAGGTGACAGCCAGTGATCCTTGGCAAGTCACTTCACCTCTCTCTGCTTCTTGTAACCAAAAGCTGGAGTGCAGAGAGACAAGCTAAACTCCAGGAGTAAGATCCGAAAATAGACTGACTTACATCAACGTAATAAATATTCCTTGCATTATAATGAATGCGTTGTTCAGAATATTGCAATGATACAATGCGTGCCATGCTGAAATGAGGGGTGCCATGGTGCTTGTGGTGATGGTGGTTTGTGAGAGGCATTGCTTACATTCTATTCCCTAAAACACAGGAAATCTGTCAGACGCCATTTGCCAAAGAAAGACAGGCTGCTGCGTCAGACTGGTGCGCTTTGATACATCCAGATTGCTGTTAAATTAGAAACTAGGGTGCCACGAAGCCTGTGAAGCAGACACAAAGCCCTACAATTACACAGAGCCCTGACATGCGCCTGCCCGAGGCCACCCGGTGGCCATCAGGAGGGCGGGCCCTTAGTCGCGGAGGGCCGCCCCGCCCCTAGACAGGGTCAGACACCCCCCCTCCGGGCAGAGTCGCCTGGTGGAGGGGGCGGCCCAGTGACGCACGTCCGGGGGGCGGCAGGCAGGAAGAAGGTATATCTTCCCCTCAGGCCACTGCGGTGGTCTCTTTGCCGCCCCGGACGTTGCGTGGACGTGGACACTCTTTCGGACACTCTTGTCGTTGGTGAGTGTTTTTCGGGCTGCCTTCGGGCATTACCCCCCCTCTGCCTACTCCCTCCCCGCGGAGGTCCCGAGTTCTGGTCAGGCGGCCCGCTTAGTGTCGGGCCGCTGTGGAGGTGGGGGTTTGCAGGCAGATTGGCGGCCTTTGTCTGCGCATTTGTGTGTTATGGTGTCTTAGGGCGGGAATCTCTTTTCATTTCTCCGGCGGGGGCCTGGTGTTTCCGGATCAGGGTCCGGGCCTCGGTTGTGTCCGTGAGGCGCCGGCCCGCCGGGCTACCCTTTCCGTGGTTGAGTCGCGTTCGGAGGAGGACTGGAGGGCCGCGCCTTGTGCGGGTAAGTTTGGTTCCCCCGCATTCTGGCGCGCACGAGGTGGAGTGGTGGCTCGGGGACTTGGGCAGAGGCCGCGTGGTCAAGCGCCGGGCCCCATGGTTTTGTGGGTACTGTAGACCCCCCTCCCCCACCTGCTCCCCGCCTCCAAGTATCGGTGCGGTCCCCCTCCCTTCTTTGGCGCGAGATTCTTTGTGAGAGTTTAAAATCTGTTTCCTTGTTGGCTACGATATATTTTACAGGTAAAATGCGCGATTCAAGTCTAGCGGGTTTGAATGTTTTCCTTCGTTAACGTTGTAACGCACCACATCCCCCGGTTTCGGTGGATGCGCAGTTCTGTTTCCTTGTTTGCTACGTGGCAAGGGAATGTATACACGATATATTTTACAAGTAAAATGCGTGTTAACATTTTGTGAATTTGAATCTGTTTCAACGCACTACATCCCCTGGTTTCGGTGGATGCGCATTTCTGTTTCCTTGTTTGCTACGTGGCAAGGGAATTTTGACTCGATATATTTTACAAGTAAAATGCGTGTTAACATTTTGTGAATTTGAATCTGTTTCAACGCACTACATCCCCTGGTTTCGGTGGATGCGCATTTCTGTTTCCTTGTTTGCTACGTGGCAAGGGAATTTTGACTCGATATATTTTACAAGTAAAATGCGCGATTCAAATTTTGCGAATTTGAATCTGTTTCAATGCACTACATCCCCTGGTTCCGGTGGATGCACATTTCTGCTATGTTGTAAATGATATGCGGTATTCATTTCGAGGGAAATTTGAATCTGTTTTCTTTGTTTAAAGGAGGGAACGCACTACATCCTCTGGTAACGGATGCACATTCCCGCTTGATGTTTAAATATAAATGCTGTATTCAATTTGAGTGTATTCATTTTGAGGGACATTTTAATCTTTTTCTTGGTTAAAGGAGGGAACGCACTACATCCTCTGTTACGGCGGATGCATATTTCTGGCATGAGTATGTTCGACATGTAAATGCGTGTTTACGGGTGAGGGAGTTTGTATTTGTTCGTGTCATATGCTTCGACGTTATACCGCACTGTCAGTTTACTCGCGCAGCGGATGCTCTGTTTTGGCGCCAAAATATAGAGGCAAATGCTAAAATGCTAAGGCGATATTGTGCGCTAAATGTTTGTGCTTCAAAGATATAAAGGTTGGTGCGCTAATTGTGTCAAGCGCGCTAATGTCGGGTGCACAGACTTACAAAAATTTGTCTTTATGTCATGCTGACGCTGTTCTCTGCGAAGGGGTAGTCCAGTGGGGAATAATTCTAATTTCTGGTTGGTAAAGACTTTCTGCAGCTCTTGCACTAAGTGGGGAGCATGCATTAGTCCGCAAGGTTGTCAGGAACACCACACATGACTATGTGCCAGTCCTCGCGTGCCTTTCGGAGCGCTTTGGCAGACGTCGCAACACGTGGGGGCTGGCAGAGTGTTGTAAGCATTTAGCGGGGTGGTTCCGTGGTGGGCCCCTTCGCGCACTAACGTCATGCTTTGCTCTTGCCAATCGTTTCAGGCCCTCTTTCTTGACGCGTTCTCCAGGTCGTCTCATCAAACAGCATCGCCAAGTGACGAAGGTATGTAGTCACGCGGTCACGACGGTAACGCGATAAATGTAGTCGGGGGCTTGCGTTTTTCGATGTGCCTGTTCGAATGGTGCAGTGTGCAGGCGTGCAACAGTTTCATCCACAGTCACGTGTAGCCCTCGAGGCAAACAGTTGTTTATTTGCAATGTTGGGCTTAGGGTCATTGTTCTTCCTTCCTGCAGAAGACGCTTGGTAGCCCTTCGAGGCAAACTGTTGTTCTATTTGCAAATGTTGGGCTTATTGTATTTGTTCTTCCTTCACGCAGAAGACGCTTTGAGTTCACTCGGCAACCCCCCCCACCCCCCGTCCACGGCGCACCCGGATTCACTTTCTTGCGTGGTAAGTGCGTCAGGGGTCGTTTAGGGAGGGGACACCAGTTGCAAGCCAACGTTGGCATGTTATGTTGCTCAACTTGATTTGGTGTGGTGCATTGTTGTTGATACATGGACGTTTTTCGCTACCTTTCCGCCTGAAATTATTGTCGTAATTCGATTGGGCCCTCACAGTTATTTTTATTTCAGGTAAAGAGTCGTAGATAGGCATGGAGAGCCAAGGGTCCCCCCCCCCTTTTTTCGCAGATGTCCCAGGTCGACGACTCGGGGTTAGGTCCCTCGCAGGACGCTTAGATGAAGGCGTTGATGGAGATGATCAAAGTGAATGGAGTGGCGTGGGCTAGCGAACTTTTGTCAGCCAACCCTCCCAGAGCCACAGCCCCATCCGCACCTGAGCAGGACATTGTAGAAGAGACTCTTACCAGGTCCAAGCGGCTTAAGAAGCCAACTTGTAAAGACTTTCCAGCGGAGCCTCCACAGAAAACTAGGGCAGTTGAGCTTGTCAGGAATGTGATTGTACATGCCCCCGCCTCCCCCCCGGCGGCGATCGTGGAGCCCTCACCCATATTACCTCGCCCAGGGGGTTCCGCTGCAGACTTTGCCACTAAAGAGGACCTTGGTAAGCTCACGGATTCCCTCTCGGTTTTCATGTCTGAAGTCAGAGCTAGTTTTCTGTCCGCTTCCTCTCAGATTAGTCTTCCAGCAGGTCCCTCTATTGTGGTGCCACAAGTCTTAGCCACTACGCCCGCTGCTCCCACAGACACCTTGTTAGCCCAAGTCTGGGGTGGGCCTACTGTCCCAGGGGTGGTAGGCATTGCAGCACTCGGGAGCGTCCTGCCTAATCCTGTGGTTGCGGTGGCCCCGGTGCCAGTAACAGCTCCGCTGGTGCCCCCAGTCTTAGCCGCGCCCCCCGCGGCTCCGGCACCCCATGTCTTATCCGCACCCCCCGCTGTGCCTGAAGTCCCCGTTGGGGCGTCAGTCCTCACCGCACCAGCAGTTAAGATGACCATGGCACCCTTGTTATCGGGCAAGTGTTCCCTGGCTTGGCAGGTCCCTCAGGCGGCTAAAGAATGCATTTGGCGTAGGGAATTTGTGGATATCTTTTCCTTCCTTATGTTGGGCGTTCACGGGTTTGATATCAGGAAAGTGAGTGCCAAGGACGAGGAAAAGAAAGTCCGTTTTCAGACTTGGCCTGAGAAGACCATTAAGAATTGGAGACAAGCGTTCTCCGTGCTAGCAGCGGTTATAACAGAGCGCTTCCCTGAGCAGGCGCAGGCTCTTTTTCAGTATGCAAGTGTGATCGCGGATGAAGCGGATTCTACAACCGGTCTGGGATGGTACAGATATGATTGTGAGTTTCGCATGAAGATGGCGGTCTGTCCAGAGTTGGAATGGGATCAGATTGAGTTGAGATTGTGGGTACAATACATGGGTAAGGGCAAATTATTGGAAGGTGTTGCGAAATCCGTGACTCAGGATAAGAAACCCGATACTAATAAGGTACAGCAGTCCGAGAACAAAAGCCACTTTAAACAGTCCTTTCGGGGAGGCCGCGGCGGGGGGGGAAACAGACAGTATAGCAAAAAAGGTTTCACAGCCACATGCAGGTTGTTCAACGCAGGTAATTGCTCCTGGGGAAAGGCATGCCGGTTTTCTCACGTATGTAGTAAGTGCAGTGGGCCTCATCCCGGGTCAGCATGCGACAAGCGTGATTCCCCGAACACCACCTCCAAAGACAAGTAATACCGATCAGTCTCTGCCCCCCTGCTCACGCCTCTTTGTACTCCCCACGCCAGCTATCTCCCCCCGGCACAGCGATATTGATGCTACTTGTCCTGGCGTTAGCGGGGTCCCTTTAAGCCACTCTAAAGGTCCTTCCCCCGTGGTCCTTGATAACCTTCTGCCCTTACTAAGAGCATATCCCAATGATAAGGACAAGACTATTCTGGCGGGCGGGTTCCTTGAAGGCTTCACCATCCCTTACCAGGGACCGATGGTTTCTAGGGATGCTGAAAATCAGAAGTCAGTAAGGGACCTCCCCGATGTGGTTGGCAAGAAAATAGTCAAGGAAGTGTCCTTGGGGAGGGTGGCAGGTCCTTTCCCTTCTCCTCCTCTCCAGAATTTCGTGGTGTCCCCGCTGGGGGTGGTACCAAAAAAGGAGCCGGGGGCCTTCAGGCTTATCCACAATCTGTCCTTCCCGGAGGGTAACTCAGTGAACTCTTGGCTTTCTGATGGCGTTTGCTCAGTTTCGTACTGTTCCCTGGACATGGCAATAGACTTGGTGAGGAGAGCGGGGAAAGGGGCCTGGCTAGCTAAGGCAGACACTGAAGCTGCCTTCCGTCTCCTGCCCGTGCACCCAGATAGTCAGCATCTCTTGGGCTTCAAGTGGCAAGGGGGTTACTACTTTGATAAGTGCATGCCCATGGGCTGTGCGGTGTCCTGCGCTTTCTTTGAGGCATTCAGTACCTTCTTGCAATGGGCTCTCTCCTGGAAATATGGTGTCACGGCTGTGACCCATTACCTTCACGATTTTCTTTTCATTGGTAAGGAGGGCACTCATGAATGTAGGGAGGGCCTGGATGCCTTCATTTCCTTGGCAGGACACCTGGGAGTCCCTTTGGCACCTGGTAAGACGGAGGGCCCTGCTCAGATTCTGACCTTCCTTGGCATTGAATTGGATACAGTGGAGGGAGTGTCTAGACTTCCACCTGAGAAAGTGCGGGATCTCAAACGAGATATTCAGGAATTGCTAGGCAAGGACAGGGCTACGTTGGGGGTCATCCAGAGTCTCCTGGGCAAACTAAATTTTGCAGCCAGGGTCATTCCTGTTGGGCGGGTGTTTGCTCGTAGATTAGCCAGGGCCACTGCTAAGGTAGTCAAGCGTCATCATTTTGTCAAGCTTTCAGCGGGCTTGAAGAAAGATCTGCTAATGTGGGCAGAGTTCCTGTCGGACTTTAATGGGACAGTCATTTGGAGGTCCCCTTGGGTGGACAGCCCCGAACTCAGTTTGTTCACGGATGCCTCTGGTAGGGAAGGTTTTGGAGCAATACTAGGTGACTTGTGGTGCGCACAGGCGTGGCCGAATGCTTGGCGTAAGCGGGGTATCACCTCAAACATAACTGTCCTGGAGCTATTCCCCATTGTGGTAGCGTTGCATTTGTGGCCGGTCCTTTTGTCCAACAGGAAGGTCCTCTTCTGGTCTGATAACATGGCTGTTGTGCAAGCGATCAATGGCCTCACTGCTAGCTGCCCGTTAGTCCTTTGCTTATTAAGGGAATTGGCGAATAGGAGCCTGCGGTGCAATCTGGAATTCAGGGCTAGGCACATTGCGGGGGTCAGTAATGTCGCGGCTGACGCTCTTTCTCGTTTGCAGTGGGACCTTTTCCGGGCGGCGTGCCCCCAGGCGAGAACAGAGATGACCCCCTTTGCACCAGGACTTTGGCGACTCTTGAAGTGGAACGAGAACTGAGGGATTTAGGGGAGAGGTCCTTAGCCCCAGGTACTAGGAAGCGCTACGCTAGTCATTTGGCCAATTTTCAGAATGCTACGTCGGATTTGATTTTGTCCGTCTTACCGCTGGAAGCCAGGGTACAAGCATTTGTGGTATGGGCCAAAAAGCAGGGTAAAACACACTCCTGGGTAGGCGGACACTTGGCGGCTATCAGTCACGATGCGAGGTTGAGAGGGGTAGGCGATCCGACCAAGTCGTTCGCAATTAAGGCAGCTCTGAAGGGGTGGGCAAGAGAAGAACCCAGGATCCCTGACACCAGGTCCCCTATTGAGTTCCCCACTTTGAAAGCTATGTTGGCGGTCCTGCAGTCTGTAGTTCACTCGCATTATGAGGCTGCCCTCTTTTCAGCGGCCTTCAGCCTAGCCTTCTTTGGGGCATTCCGAAGCAGCGAGCTGGTAGCACGCTCAAAGGTAGATGTGTCAGGGGATGCTTTAGGGGTGGCAGACTTAACGTTGGCAGTAGGCCTGTCCATCACCCTTAGACGATCCAAAACTGATCAGGCTGGGAAAGGGTCGGTTATCCTACTGGCCCCCCTGGGGGATCCATGTTGTTGCCCGGTTGAGACACTTAAGTCCTTTCTCTCGATCCGTCCTGCTGTCCAGGGCTACCTTCTTATCCATGCTGATTTGACCCCATTGACTAAGTACCAGATGGATAAAATAATGCTGGCATGCCTTGATAGAGCGGGTTTGCTGAAAGAGGGGAAAAGGTTCTCCAGTCACTCCTTCCGTATTGGGGCGGCCACCTCTGCATTCAAAGCGGGGTTGCAGCCAGAGAAAGTTCAGAAAGTGGGGCGATGGGAGTCATCCTGTTATAAACGGTACATTCGCCCTTGAACTGTTGGGTTCCAATCAAACCCCTTGTACATATGTTTGCTGTGTTTTGGTCATAGATGTGATGCTCATTGTTTGTGCACCCTTTCGAAATAAACTTTTGATGTAGATTGCGTTTGTTTCTTGACAGGGTCGAGAGTGTGGGTCTCGGGGCATTCCATGGTCGCCAGATTGGGTCGGTGGGCCACGATCAGGCATTGGACACAGGGCTTCACTGACATGGACTGTACTTGGTTGGGTTTTCCTGGCATGCGCTGGAATAGTCTGCTGTACAGATTACAGGTGGCGCTTGCCACAGAGAGATCTCCACCACATCACTTAGTTATTCACCTGGGAGGTAATGACCTCACGAACTGGGGGAGGTCTACTTTACTCCAGAAAATGAAAGAAGATATTGGGGCCATCTGTGGACTCATGCGTGAGTGCGAAATTTGGTGGTCTGAAATTGTACCACGTAGAGTGTGGGTAGGCGCTAAGTCATGCCAGGCGATTGAGAGGACCAGGAAGAAAATAAACTGTGCCATGAAGAAGTTTACACAGCAGAGGGGGCTGGGTTTCATCAAACATGATATGATTCAGGACAAAGTCAAAGGTTATTATGAGGCCGATGGAATTCATCTGACGCCTGTGGGCTTAGATTTATTCCTCCTGGACTTGAAAGAGGCTCTGCAGAGCAAAGGTTGCAGGTAAAGCTATAGGTTGGTGGGGGGCCCATGCGGCGGCGGGGACCATCGCATGGGCTGTGGCGGAGTTACAGGGCAATCCGGAAACAGAGAGGTGCAACACTGTACTTCAGCGGGCACATAGGGGTGCCAGAGCCTAACCTAGAACCTCATGGGAGGTCTAGGAATCCGAGTCGGCGCCCCAGTAGTCCTTCGGGCGGTTGCGGGCCTGCGCAACCGGGGGTTGCTTAGTTACGCCCCGCAAGGGGCGTGAGTATTATTACCATAATGTTCATCAGCTGGGTGGTTCGCCACGGCGCTGATTGGCTCTGCAGGCGGGCAGGTGGCGAGAATGCGGCCTGCCCTTGGATTGCCCGTAAGATAACCCACCGTGATTACATAATCTTGTATGTAATAATAAACCTGCAGCATATTTTCCCAATCTTAACAAACGTGTCTTGGTGTTATTTGCGGGATGATGTTAATGTGGGGGCGGGGGTTTTCATGTGGCCCTGAAGTGACTATGCGCCTGCCCGAGGCCACCCGGTGGCCATCAGGAGGGCGGGCCCTTAGTCGCGGAGGGCCGCCCCGCCCCTAGACAGGGTCAGACACCCCCCCTCCGGGCAGAGTCGCCTGGTGGAGGGGGCGGCCCAGTGACGCACGTCCGGGGGGCGGCAGGCAGGAAGAAGGTATATCTTCCCCTCAGGCCACTGCGGTGGTCTGTTTGCCGCCCCGGACGTTGCGTGGACGTGGACACTCTTTCCCTCCCTACCGCTTACCCAAGAGTGTCAGCTGAGGGGGGGGGCTCCTGAGGGAGTTTTAATGTGTTTCTTTTTTCGTTGCAGGCGGAGTTACAGGGCAATCCGGAAACAGAGAGGTGCAACACTGTACTTCAGCGGGCACATAGGGGTGCCAGAGCCTAACCTAGAACCTCATGGGAGGTCTAGGAATCCGAGTCGGCGCCCCAGTAGTCCTTCGGGCGGTTGCGGGCCTGCGCAACCGGGGGTTGCTTAGTTACGCCCCGCAAGGGGCGTGAGTATTATTACCATAATGTTCATCAGCTGGGTGGTTCGCCACGGCGCTGATTGGCTCAGCAGGCGGGCAGGTGGCGAGAATGCGGCCTGCCCTTGGATTGCCCGTAAGATAACCCACCGTGATTACATAATCTTGTATGTAATAATAAACCTGCAGCATATTTTCCCAATCTTAACAAACGTGTCTTGGTGTTATTTGCGGGATGATGGTAATGTGGGGGCGGGGGTTTTCATGTGGCCCTGAAGTGACTATGAAAAGAGCCCGAGCCACTATTGTGGGATTAAGCCCCAGGCCCGAGCTAAACCTAAGTGACATCCACCAGCGCCCTCCCCTGTCTTTCATGTCTGACTCTGATATCACACACAGCGCCTGTCTCCGGTGTGGCGCTGGCACCTCAGTGCCACGATCTGTGCTGGCCCGGGTATTTGATGTCTCTAAATGATCCATAAACGTCACATGTGTATTATTTCCTTCTCATTAGGAAAATCACTCTCCCCGCACCTTTCCTATGCTCTTGGTGTCTGGACGGTGACGGCATTCAGCATAAATTGGCATCCCTAGTTAGCTCAGCTGGCTTCCCTTACCTAGTTAGTTAGTTTACAAATTAATTAATTCAATTACTGCTGCAGAGCTTAACTTAAAACAAAGTGGTTTGCTTAACTTAATTTCTATCTTCAGTTCTTACCGTTATTCGTGGTGGGCCGGTCGGCAGGGACACACACACTGCTAGCTTAGCTAGCTGCACTGTCACTGCACAGCTCAGTGGTACTTCTCCGTGCTGCCTGCTTGCTACCAGGCCGCCGCCGCAGTCTGCAGTGCCAGACCGTCCTGAGGCTGTGACGTGTAGACAAGACAGTATTAGGCTGCCACACCAGACCAGAAACAGTTGCAGGACAGCCAGGACAGCCCAGCTCTGCCCTTCGGCTTCGTCGTCGTTGTTACTCGCGTTGGGCTAACTTAATGTGGATGACTCGCGGGCCGTGGCGTGGGGAGCTGCCGCCTGCCGATGTAAACTGCGCTGGTCATGCTGGGGCGTAGCAACTGGTGGCAGCCTGCCTGAGCCAAAGTGAAAAAAATCTGTGCGCTACCGCGCGCACAGCCCCTGCCTACCCCCATCAGAACCTCCAGCCCAGCCCCGCGGCCCACCCAAATACATAATTGTGCACGTTCTGAACTTCCGCGGTCCGCCCACCCACTGGGAAACAGAAACTGTCAACAATTCTGCGCCCGCCATGATGATGAAACAAACTTGTCTGCTGGCACATATTTTATATTTATATATATTCAGTACTAGTATTCAATATATATTCTCTCTCTTGGCCTGGGCAGGGGCAGCAGGGCTGCTGCTGCTACCTCACGTGCATAGATTAAGAAGAAATGTGAGTCGCGGCGGACGGGGCACTCACTCGCAACTAACTCGCACTCGCATTAAACCGTTTAAACGCCCTGACGCCAGTAATGACAGTTATGACTCACACTGCACTCGGTGGCCGGCGGGATAATCATCATACATATGATATATACATGAAAAAACACGCTGCGGCCGCCGGCCGGGCCTGTGCCTGCACAGAGTACAAGTTCAACAATAAAGGTATATACCAAATACTGTATATTTATTTTTACAAAAACAAATCATCAACATGGGTGTGCGCACAGTAGACCCGGCCCTGATATTTAAGGTATCAAACTTCTCAGCACATTAAACCCACACTGATGCCAGTGTGGGCTTTAATGTAAAATGCTCCCCAGAGGGCATCTTAGAGATGCCCCCTGAAACCTAACCTACAATCCATGTCTGCTGTGTGGCAGCCTGGGTAGCCACTCTGTCCATCAGTGTGGGTTCAATGCGCTGAGAAGTTTGATACCAAACTTGTCAGTCTTCAGGGTAGCCATTATGGTGCTATGGAGTTCGTAATGATGACCTCCCGGCACCATATACTCTTAATGACATCAATGCACTTACAGTGCCCATGAATGGCTCTGGGTTCTGTAGGGGCACAGGGCTCGTGCACCTGTGCCCACACCACTGGCATAGGGCACCCAGCTAGAGGGGTGACTGATGTATGCCAGGGCAGTGGGTTTGTGGGCATGGCACTAACTTTTTTTTTTTTTTTTATTTCACAAAAATTTTTTATTGAGAGAGATGAGTAAGCATTACAGGCGTGAGCAGAAATCATGCATGGTTCCGGTATCAACAAGAGCAAGTACGCAAGTGTGACGGGAACAAAGGAGGGGTAAATTAAATTAACATAAGGAACGAAAAACAATAATCAATTTAAACAAAAACAGTAATGTAAAGCACAGGCATTGCATCAGTACATTTACAAAGGTTACAGTCATAGGTGGAGCAAGGTAGTCATATAAGTCAATGAGGATAGTCGCTTGGGCAGGTAGGCAGCCCGAACTATGGGCAGGGTGTATATGTGCATAATCATGGTGGTTTAAATAGGTCGAAGTGAGCGTCCAGCGAGGACCATAGGTTCCTATAGGGGGGGCGCCAAGGTGTAGCTGCCAGCGCAATATTGTCGGCTCCTCTGAGGTTCGATACCCAGTTGAGCCAGTGGGGGAAAGAAGCTTTGCCAGTGTCCTTCCAGTTGTTCAGTATGAGTTTGACCGCTGCTGTCAAAAGTAAGTCAAGTAGGGCTTTATCATTTTCATTGAGGTTAACAGCTTTGGTGAAACCCATGACTAAGGTTGCAAATTCCCTCGGGAGCGAGACATGCAGCACTTTGGTGATAAATTCGAAAATTCTATCCCAGTATTCGGACACACAGGGGCATTTGAATATTAGATGTTCAAGGTCCCCACCTTTTGCCGTGCAGTTCCAGCAGGAGTCATCTTCCTTGATGTTGTGCAGGAAGAGTCTCCTAGGAGTCCAAAAAGCTTTGTGGAGAAGCCAGAATTTAGATTGGGATAATGTAGGGCTGATTTTGTGTCGAGAGGCAGATTCCCATATTCTGGCCCACTCTGCTTCCGAGGTTGGTGTGGAAGAGTATGAGTCCCAGAAGGACTGTGTGGATGTTGTCAGCTTTGTGGACTGTGGGCGGATCAGTTTGTATATTCTGGACACCTGATGACCCAGTCTATTGATCGTGTGTAGGTAGCCAGGAAGGGAGGGGGTGATGTTGGATAAGTCTGTTTTGGAGAGGGCCACTTTGATGTGTAAGAAGTAATAGAAGTCTATGTTCTGGAGTTGAAACTTGTTTTGTAGGTCGTTGAAAGTGAGTGGCAACGGACCATCAAACAGCTGATGAGGGAAGTGTATACCCTTCTCTATACAAGTAGGGTTATTCATTGGTTTCCCTTTGTATAGCAGTCTGGTGTTGTTCCACAGTGATTCCCATCTTGATTTACAAAATTGGTGCGGTAAAAATTTGCTTAAGTGAAGAAGGGCAGCCTTCGTGTTTCTGAAGATGGTACCTGAGGATACAGTGGGTTGTGGTTTGGTAGTGAGGAGGGTGGAGGGGGGAAGGCCACGCAGAATGGATTTTTCCACCATCAGCCAGACTGGGGTGTAGTCTGGGTGGGGAATGAGCCAAAAAGCCCCTTGTCTAGCTAAGAACGCGGTTTGATAGAGCCTAAAGTCGGCCAGATTGACGCCTCCTAGGGATTTATCCAGCCTTAGTTTTTTTATGCTAATTCTGGCTTTTTATTCTTGCCAAAGGAAGGAGGAAATTACTTTATCAAGTTTGGAAAGGAAATCCTTTGAGAATGTGAGGGGCAGCATAGTGCTCAGGTAGTTGATTAGCGGTGATATCGTCATTTTTATAGCTTCAATCCTTCCCCACCAAGTGATAAATCGTGGGGACCAGCCGTCAAGGATTCTTTTAACTTTTGTCAATGTCAACGTTTCGTTGTGTGTGAAGGTGCTCATTAATTTGTCGGTAAACTCTATTCCTAGATATTTTATAGCTCCTGTCTGCCAAGCTAGACCTGAGGTACCAAGAACTTCTTTGGTGGTGAAGATGTTTAGTGGTTTAACTTCGGACTTATCTTTGTTTAACTTGTATCCCGACAGGTACGAGTACTTGCTGATTGAGGTCATGAGACCCTCGATCGATTTGGCCGGGTTTTCTGTTGCAATTAATATATCATCAGCATACGCTGCCAATTTTATCTGAGTATCTCCAAAGGAGACTCCCTGAATATCTTCATTCTTTTTGATGTCAGTTAGAAGGGGTTCAAGGGCCAAAAGGAAGAGTGCAGGAGAGAGCGGACAGCCCTGTCTGGTACCTTGGTAGAGGCGAAATGGGTCAGAGAGGGTGCCATTAATTGCTATCCGAGCCGAGGGGGAGGCGTACAGGGCCATCACCATTGTGATGAACGATTGTCCGAGATTGAATGAGCGCATACAGTATTGAAGGAAAGACCACGAAACCTTATCGAAGGCCTTTTCAGCGTCCAGGGTGATCGCAACCATCGGGGATTGGGAGTTGTTAGCTTTCTCTAAAATGTGGCACAGAAGTCTGGTGTTGTCATTTGACATCCTATGTTTCAGAAAGCCAACTTGCGACGGGCTTATTAATTTGGGAAGAACAGCGTTTAATCGGTTCGCTAGGATTTTGGCATATATCTTGCAATCAAGATTTATCAAAGAGATGGGGCGGTAGTTTTTGGTGTGGAGCGGGTCTTTTCCCTCTTTAGGGATCACAACTATGTTGGCTTCGCTCATAGAGGGTGAGATACATCCACCGGACGCCGTAGAGTTGAGAACAGTGTGGAGCGTGGGGGTAAGTTGGTTTTCAAAGGCTTTATAAAAAGAAGCAGTGAAGCTATCTGGGCCGGGGGCTTTGTTATTTTTTAGAGATTTGATGGCCTCTGCGATCTCTGTTTTACTGATGGTGGAACCTAATCATGTTTTGTCAGATTCTGAGAGTTTAGGAAGGTCTAGAGACTCAAGGTATTCGGTGCAAGCTGCTATGTCCAGTGATTTGTCATTCTTGTAAAGCTCTTCGTAGAAGGATTTGAATGTATCAAGGATTTTAGTTTGGTTTGTGTGGGTAGTGTTTGTGGCGTCTTTTATTGATGAAATGGTAGACAGCTTTTGCTTATGTTTGAGATACGAAGCCAGCAGTTTACCTGCTTTATTTCCTTCGCAAAGCTTTAGGGCTTTGAAGCGGTTAATCCAAACGCCCGCTCTTTTACTAGTTATGGCATTGTACTCATACTTCTTTTTAGTGAGAAGGTCGAGGGGATTGAGGTCTTGAGGGTTGGCCTTGTGCCGGTCCTCTAGGATTGTGATATCTCGTTCCAATTGTTCCAGGTCTTTGTTTAATTTTTTATTGGTTTTAGCTCTAATATTTATGATGACTCCACGGATTGTGGCCTTAAGGGCGTCCCATAGAGTGTTAGGCTTGGTATCAGCGGTATCGTTTAGGATTAAGTATTCCTCGATGGCATCCGCTATCTTGAGTTTGTCCTCTATGTTGGTAAGGATTTCGTCGTTAAAACGCCACCTACTAGGCGGGCGAATCGAGCGGGAGCCTGCAAGTTTGGTGTGAATACATGCATGATCAGACACCAGTTTGGGGGCAATACCAGTTTCTTCAATCAGGTGTGCGAATGAGGTGGATAATAGGATGAAATCAATACGTGAATAGGAGTTATGTGGGGCAGAGTAGAAGGTGTAGTCTCTCCCATCGGGGTTCTGTAGTCGCCAAGAATCTTTGAGACAGTAGCGCTCACAGAGACGGAGAAGGGCCCCATGTGATCGTGAGGGGTGGAATGAGCACTTGGATTGTCGGTCTAGTAAGGGGTCTAGGGGTAGGTTAAAGTCGCCCCCCACTATTAGTAGCTCATCTTGGGAGATATGTTCAATGGACCGAGAGACTGAATCCCAGAATGTGGGATCGTCGGAATTAGGGCCATATATATTCACTACATGTATGGGATCGTCCTCTCTGCGTAGATGAGTCACTAGTAATCTACCATCTGTATCGTGAGTGTGTGATAGCAGTGTCAGATTGGCATTCTTAGACAATAGTGTGATTACACCACCTTTCTTTTTTAGCGCAGGAGAGGACAGGACGTGGGATGACCAGTGTATGTTAAGGAATCGCAAGTCCTCCTCAGAAAGTTTTGTTTCCTGTAGAAGAACGATATCTCCTTTCGTTTTTGCTAGATAGTCGAGCACTAACTTGCCATAACTTGTCTATCAACTCATCTGCTCTTGGAATGGGGTGAGCATCTGTCTTGGTGACAGAGTTGAGTCCTCTATAGTCCACACAGAACGTCATCTCTCTCTTTCCACCCTGTTGATGAGGCTTGGGGACCAGAACTACTGGGCTATCCCAGGGGCTCTCAGAGGGTCCAATCACCCCTAGCTCCAGCATCTTGCTGACTTCAGCTTTGATGCAATCACCCCTAGCTCCAGCATCTTGCTGACTTCAGCTTTGATGCTTTCCTTGACTTGGTCTGATTGTCAATAGATTTTGTTTTGTGTCCACATCATGGGTACACCAGCTGGTCAGACCAGGTGTCAAGGAAAAGAGACTAGCAAACTGTTGCAAGACTTGTTTGCAGTCAGTCTGCTGTTGGGTAGAGAGTGTGTCTGAAAAGACCACTCCATCCACTGACCCATCTTTTGGGCTGGAAGAGAGGAGAACAGGGAGATGTTCACTCTCTGCTTCCTGTTCCTCATCAGTCACCATCAGCATGGTGACCCTGTCATTGTAGAGTTTAAGGCGGTTCATATGGATAACCCTTTTGGGTGCCCTGCGTGTGCCCAGGTCCACTAAGTATCTCCAGGATAGGGTAAGGGCCACTCCATCTGTCTTGGAGAGCCCTTGGTGCCACTGGCTCCAAAACCCACACCTGTTACCCAGGTTGAAATTCAACCATGGCAGCTTTTTGGTCATACCAGTGTTTCTGAAGCTCCTGGCTGGCCTCAAGCTTCTTGGATGCCTTTTTCATATACTCAGCCATTCTGGACCTTAGGCCAAGCACATAATCCACAATGTCTTGCATGGGTTCTTACAGAGGCCTCTCCCAATGATCTTTTACAAGACAAAGTGCTCCCCTTACAGGATGACCAAACAGAAGTTCAAAGGGTGAAAATCCTACTCCCTTCTGTGGCACTTCCTTATAAGCTAAAAGCAGGCATGGCAACAGGACATCCCATCTCCTTTAGAGTTTTTCAGGGAGACCCATGATCATACCTTTCAATGTCTTGTTGAACCTCTCAACAAGGCCATTGGTTTGTGGGTGGTATGGGGTAGTAAATTTGTACTGCACACCACACTCCTTTCACATGTGTTTTAGGTAAGCAGACATGAAGTTGGAACCTCTGTCTGAAACCACCTCCTTAGGAAACCCCACCCTGGTGAAGACACCCAGGAGGGTCTTGGCTGCTGCGGGAGCTGTAGTAACCCTAAGGGAAATTGCTTCAGGGTACCTAATAGCATGATCCACTACTACTAGAATGAATTTGTTCCCTGAGGCTGTGGGAGGTTCAAGTGGACCCACAATGTCAACACCTACCCTTTCAAGGGATACCCTACCACTGGCAGTGGTATCGGGGGGGGCCTTTGGGTGGCCACCTGTCTTGCCACTGGCCTGACAGGTGACACAGGAGCTCACAAACTCCTTCACCTTTTGGTGCATCTGGGGCCAGTAGAAGTGACTAACTAGCCTTTCTCAAGTTTTGTTCTGCCCCAGATGTCCAGCTAGGGGGATGTCATGAGCTTAAGTTGTTAGGAGGAACTCCCTGTATGTCTGTTGCACTACCACCCTCCTGGTAGCTCCAGGAGTGGGGTTTCTTGCCTCAGCATACAGTAATCCCTCTTCCTAATAAGCTCTGTGGGTACCACTGACATCTCCCTGTGCTTCTGAAACAGCTTGCTGCCTCAGGCTTTCAAGAGTTGGGCAGTCTCGCTGACCCTGGCACAGCTCTTCCCTGGTGGGTCCCCCTGGGCCCAGGAGTCCACCTAGTAAGGCTCAAGCTCCATGGGCTTAGTTCCATCTAGGGTTTCCAAGTCTTCTCCCTGAGGAGGGGGGTCCTGAGAGGCTTGCTGTGTGGAAGCTGGTCCCCCAGTCTTCTTGTTTTTTCTCTTGTTTGGTTGGGCCATACTTTCAGGCTCCATACCTACTTGCTCACCCTTATTTTTGCTCTATGCTCTGGTTTGCACACACACCAGTCTAGGGATGCCCAGCATTGCTGCATGGGTTACTTGCTCAACCTCAGCCCAGGCTGAGGTTTCCAGGTCATTTCCAAGCAGACAGTCAGCTGGCAATTGTGGAGAGACCACTACCAGTTTCAGGCCAGTAACATCCCTCCAACCTAATGTCACCATAGCCATAGGGCGTTGGGTGGTAATGCTGTCAGCATTGGTGACTGGGTAAGTTTTCCCAATCAAGTATTGCTCTGGGGAAACCAGCATATCTTTCACCATAGTGATGCTGGCACCTGTATCCCTCAGGGCTTCTACTCTAGTTCCATTAATGGAGGTGTATTGCAAATCTGTTTTACAGTTGGGTGGCCAACCAGCTACATTGGCAAACTCAATTTCCCCCAAACAGACCAGGCTAGCTTGAGTGTATTCCCAGATTTGCTCTGGGCACTCCTCTGATCCCATCTGTAGACTCACTGTCCCTGAAGTAGCTGTACCGGGTGCCTTAGGGGCCTTGTAGGGGCCGTTTTTGTCTACAGTTAAATGTCCAAACTTCTTGCAGCTGCTCAATAGGCCTTGTTAGGTTCAAAGTTCTTCCCACTATAGGGCTGAGGCACATAGGAAATAGTTTCGGAGCCACCCACCTGTCCAGGTTTTTGGGGCCCTTTGGAAGACTCAGACTTTTTATCTTGGGGATTCCCACCACCCTTCCCCTGGGGAGGTTTTGTAACCACCTTCTTTTGGTCACCCCCAGTGGTTGTCCTTGTCACCCTAGTCTTGACCCAGTGGTCTGCCTTCTTTCCCAATTCTTGGGGAGAAATTAGACCTAGGTCTACCAAATGCTGATGCAACTTTTCATTTGTGCAATTACTCAAAATGTGTTCCTTCAAAAACAAATTATAAAGTCCAGTAAAGTCATGCACATTGTATCCAGTTAACCAACCATCCAGTGTCTTTACTGAGTAGTCTACAAAATCTACCCAGGATTGGGTCTGGGTTTTATGAGCCTCCCTGAATCTGATTCTATACTACTTAGTAGTAAGCCCAAATCCCTCAATGAGAGTTTTCTTCATGAGATCATAGGACCCTGCATCTGGCCCAGAGAGGGTCAGAAGCCTGTCTCTGCAGTTACCAGAGAACAGTTCCCACAGGAGTGCACCCCATGGAGGTTTCTTCACTCTTCCCATATCACAAGCCCTCTCAAAGGCTGTGAACCACTTGGTGATATCATCACCTTCCTCAAATTTAGGGACAATCCCTCTGGGGATTTTAGGATCATAAGATTCCTCTCTATCCTTGTTATTGGTATTGCTCCCACCAGAGATATGGGCTAAGCCCATCTCTTTCCTTTCTTTTTCCAGAGCCAGGAGTCTGGATTTAATCTCTTGGCCAAAGTGGCTAACAAGCTGTCCTCTTCACTGGGACTAGTCCAAATGATTTCTCTGGGCCCTGGCCCACCTGTGTAGGTCCTAGGGTCCCAGAGTGTGATTCTTGGAGTTAAGGGTACAGGGCCCCTCTCTTCTCCCTAGAGATGACTTGGCCGGGGGGGGGGGGGGGGGGGGCAAGATATCATCCTTCAGTCAAAAGTTTCGAAGTGTAAACTTTTGAAATACCTTTTTATTCCTTAAAAATCATTGCAATAACCAATAAGTTTCCAGCTTAGACCCCAGGATTGAATCTAGGATCCAGTCTACCTATTGTGTTTACAAAGTCACTGCCTTGCTGCGAAGCAATAACCTGAGATTACTCATCACTGAGAAAAGTATATTTTTAAAACTGTTGGTTCTTGTGGGAGGGCAGGTTTGATATACAGATGCGGAGGCTGTATGTATTTGCAAAAAGACCGAGTTTTATTGTCAGAAGTAACAAGATTTGGTGACACAACAGGTGATTCTTTCGTTTCCTCTTCAGATGTAATCCTGGTCGCGCTGGAGTGGGCAGTAGAGGGTGATGGTTCCGGCTCCTCTTCTTTGAGGTCAAGGTTTTTACCCCAGAGGCTCATAAGAGAGGGAAAAGAAGGGAGCCATGAGAAATATGCTTTCCAGTTACTTCTGTGTTTGTAAACCCGTCACCACACCTCAAAGTGCACAAGAAGAATTACCGTGGTGTAGTTGTAGGGGAGATAGAGTCTTGTTATTAGTGCCTCACGAGCCTATTTGTGTGTTCCTTGGGGAAAAAAAGGTAACTTAAACACTGCTTGATTTATGAAGTCCTGCCCCACAGTATACGAGTCAATTGCGAGGTTTAAGCATTATGAAACGATAAAAGAAACAATAGGCCACAGTAACAAAAATAGGTAGCTTTTAGATATTCACCCAGTATTGAGGGTTCCCGCCAACTTCTCACGTAGTTATCTCACCGGTATCTACAGGGTACAATAATCACACCACAATCCCTCTGGGTTCTGACCCGCCACCCTTTCCGGTTCACTACACTTGTCCCTCACACCACCCTCCTGTTCCCCGAAGTCGCTGCCACTCACTGGCTCTGCCGCAACTCTCCTGAGTTGCGGCCGCTCTCCAGCATCCTCCACCAGTCTTCCCACCACCGCTCTCCTGATTCCTGGTCGACGTCCTCCGCAGCGTCTTGCGTCCTGGGCTCTCCTTCGGTTCTCTGCGGACAAGGTTTGTCTCCTTCCGTCTTCCCTCCCGACGCCGTCCCTGTTCCTTTCGCGCCACCGGTTTGAACTGCCTCCTCTTCGAACTCGCCTCCTTTCATTGGTCTTTCCGAAGAACTTCCAGGGTCATACCCACGCACTTCCGGGTTATCATTGGCTCCGCACTGTGGAGACACAGAACAGCGGAATGGATTTTGCCGTGTCACTGGATCCTGTCGATTCCGGCTGCAGAGAGGCCCTTAATCGTAAAGGGGGGATCCGCCCATGTCGCCACACTGGTGAGTCCTTCCTCACAGTTCTAAAAATAAAACAACTATATCTTTTGATATAAAAACAATTGGCCTGGAGTTCAGTCCTTAAGTGTGTGAAACCTTTTGCTGACTGAGTGTGCACAACAAAGGCTTTACACTGTCCTCTGGTACTGCCTTACTGCTCGACCAAGCTACCACTTTGGAGAGTAAGGTTAGTCCTGACTTTAACCTCTGTTATACCTCTGGGGTTGGTGGACTCTATACACACTGTACCTTATGTTGATCCAGTATATATAGAGCCACTTTCTCACAGATACCTTGTTGGTTCTAAAATAATACGAGTATATCTTTTGATACAAAACAATTGGCCTAGAGTTCAGTTCTTGAGTGTGTGAGACCATTTGCTGACTGAGTGTGTACAACAAATGCTTTTCACTGTCCTCTGATACTGCCTTACTGCTCGACCAAGCTACCACTTTAGAGAGTAAGGTTATATCCAACTTCATAATAACACACGGAAGATACCAAGAGTCTTTTAATATTCATAATGTAGTCAGCACATATTTGCAGTGTCCGGACTCAAACATACCAAAAGGTTATCAAAAGGTTTCAAAGGAGAGAGAAATGAGAGATCAAAGAAAAGAGAAGAATACCCATCAGCCCACCCATTGGCGGAGCTTCATCATCTGGGTTTTTTTGAAAAAATGGTATCCGCTAGACACCTCCTCAGAGTGTTTCTTGAGGATAGCTAGTATCGGATCATCCAGTAAGACCATCAACCAATAGATGAGAGTTTTTAGGCTGAAGGGGCAAGTTGCAGTGCTCAAAAAGTGTGAAAAGTATGAACAAATATAGTGGTGATTTTAAAAATACCTGTTGTGATGTCTAAGAAAGCTTTATCTGAAAGAGACACGTTAGTGATAGATTCCTTACCTTAGAATATCCCCAGGCGTCAGACTGGATCTGCAAATTTTTGCGTAGCAATACCCCTGCGCGTCGGTAGGCGTCGTCTGCGGCTCCGCATCCGTCGTCGGCGTCGTTAGCGCCGGAATGACGTCGTCGGAGTACTTAGACGCCGCCCATGCGCGCTGACATCAGTTCTTCTTTTTTCCGCGCCAGCTAACGCAGATCTGGAGAAGCTCTACCCCTAGTCATTTTTTGACTAAACTTTTTGATCTTTTTCGATCCTTTCTTTCTTGAGTCCTCGACTCTAGTGGTGCCAGTAGGGATGCCCGGGTTCAAGCCCTGTTCGAAGTGCGACCGACTGATGTCGGTTACGGACCCCCATCGCCGGTGCCTGAAGTGCTTAGGCCTCGACCACGACGACCGCACCTGCTCCGACTGCCGGGCCCTGACGTCGAAGGCTAGGCGGGAGCGGTCCCGCAAGCGACTCGAGCTCCGGCAGTCGGCCCCGCGCCGTTCCAGGTCCCGGTCCCACGGGAGGTCGAGGGACCGGTCGCAGGGTCGGAGTCCTTGCAGCTCCGGGAGTGGACATCGGTCGTCGGGATCCAAGTCCTCAGGTAAGAGGCATGAGAGGTCGGAGCGGCATCATCGCTCCTCCGACCCACCCCGACGCTCGCACGATGTGGCCGGCGGTTTGGGCGACACCGCCCACGCGGCTCCGCGAGAGTCGCAAGCGTCGCCGCCTGCCCCACACCTTCGGGTCCCTGGGCACGGTGCGACGCCGGAGGAGGTCGAGCGGTACCTCATGGCCATGAAGTCCCTCCCTCCTCGGCCGGGCCCCAGGGCGCCTCCGGGCCCAGCGGTCCCGGCTGGAGGCCCTAGCGGGTTGGGCGCTTCGGCCCCGACTCCGCCGGGTGCTTCGGCCCCGGCGCCGCGGGGCCTCACCGGATCCGCTTCCGGATCCGGGTCGTCGCCGGTCGACCTCACGACCTCACCGGCGCCGGCCCCGAGGGTGTCGCCCCCGGCGCCCATTGTGGACGCCGTCCCCAATCTTCCCTTCGGTCCGACTCTGGCGGCGGAACGGCGACGTTGGGCACCGCTTCCGACGGCCTTTGGAGATTTCTATTTCCATGAGGAGGCCCAGTCTGTTGACCCTGGATTACAGGAGACTGATGACGGAGGTGATTGGGAGGGGTCTGAGGACCCTCTGGCACAGGATTGCCAGTCACAGGAGGACTGGACATATGAGCTTGGGGAGGCCAGTGGTATTGACACCTCGCCAGACACTGGATTTGTCTCCCCTCCACCGTGGCTACGGAGGAGGAGGCTGCTTACAGCGTAGTGTTGATGAGGGCAGCCAAGGCCTTGGGCCTGGAGCTCCCCGTCGCGGCCGTGAGGACTAACCTCCTCACTGAGGTTCTTAAACCGCAGGCAGGCTCCAGCGAGCCTCTGCTGCCGTTTAATGAAGCCCTATGTGACGTTCTTGTGGGCACTTGGTCCAAGCCCGCCACAGGTCCGCCTGTGGATAGGAACGTGGCCAGACGCTACCGCCCGGCCCCGGGCGACCCTTGGTTTTTGTCCACCCACCCCACCCCCGAGAGCCTGGTTATCCAGGCCTCCACTTCCCAGACCGCATTCCCGACGGCCCCGCCCGATCGGGAATCCAAGAGATACGAACAGTTCGAAAAGAAAGTGTTCTCGTCCCTGAGTTTGGGACTGCGGTCTGTCAACACTGCGTGTCTCTTGGGCCGCTACACCCACACCCTGTGGGACACAGTCGCGGACGTGCTGCCACAATGCCCGGAGGAGGTCCTGGCTATACTCGCCCAAGCCCTTGTGGAGGGTCGAGATGCGGCACGATACTCTATCCGGTGTGGACTGGATACCACGGACTCACTGGGCAGGGCGATGGCAACGACGGTGGCGGTTCGACGCCACGCCTGGTTGAGGTCCGCCAATTTCTCGGCCGATGTCCAGGCCACCCTCCTGGATATGGCGTTCGATGGCCGTCGCCTTTTTGGCGACAAGGCAGACCATGCGCTGGAGCGCTTTAAGGACTCCAGGGCTACGGCCAAGTCCTTAGGTCTCTCTACCACGCGCCAGCAATCGGGTGCCTTTCGCTCCTTTCGTGGCCACGGAAGGGGCGTCCCCACACGTGCTGCCAGCCACGCACCGCAGAATACCCAGCAGCGCGGTGGCGGCCGTGGAAACCGCCGTGGCGGCGGCGGTCGGGGTCAGCGGCGAGGCCAGTCCACACCTCCCTCCGCAGCACCTGCCTCCAAACCTTCCTAGTCCGAGCTTTCAGGCCCATGTGACGCCTGTGGGAGGCAGGGTTCGCCATCACCACTTCCACTGGCGCACTGTCACATCGGACAAGTGGGTGCTGCAAATCGTCCGAAGGGGCTACTCCCTCCCCTTCGAGGCGACCCCTCCAGCCATGCCACCGCAATTCCACCGCGTGTCGGGGGATCACTTGCAACTTCTGCAAGAGGAAGTCACGGCCCTCTTGGCCAAGGGGGCCATCGAGCGCGTTCCTGGGCCAGAAGTAGGGTGTGGATGTTACTCCCACTACTTTCTGGTGCCCAAGAAGGGCAAGGGGGGCCTGCGCCCGATCCTGGACCTACGGAACGTCAACGGCTTCCTCCGTCAAGAGAAGTTCAAGATGCTGACTTTGGCTCAGGTCTTAGCTGCCCTGGACCCCGGAGACTGGATGGTAGCGTTGGACTTGCAGGACGCTTATTTTCACATCCCGTCCTGCCGGCCCACCGGCGTTACCTGCGGTTCACGGTAGGCCACGAGCGTTTTTAGTTTACCATGCTCCCCTTTGGCCTTACCAGCGCCCCACGGGTGTTCACGAAGGTGATGGCGGTGGTCGCAGCTCATCTGCGCAGGTTTGGGGTGTCAGTCTTCCCCTACCTCGACGACTGGTTGTTGAAGGCGGGCTCGCCCCAAACAGTCGTCAACCACCTCCAGACTACGGCCGACCTCCTGCATTTGCTGGGGTTCTCCATCAATGTGCCGAAGTCGCACCTGTGTCCCTCTCAGAAGCTCCTCTTCATCGGAGCGGTTCTAGACTCGGCGCAGTTTCGGGTTTACCCTTCCGAACAGCGGGTTCGGGATATTCAGGCTCTGATTCCCATCTTTCGGCCTTTATCCCGAGTCTCGGTCAGGTTGACGCTGCGGCTTCTGGGGCTGATGGCCTCCTGCATCCTACTGGTGCGTCACGCCCGGTGGCGGATGCGGGCTCTGCAGTGGGACCTGAAGTTTCAGTGGGCCCAGCATCAGGGCAACTTGTCCGATAACGTCTTGATCTCGGAGGGCACTGCAAGACAGTTGCAGTGGTGGCTCACGGACCGCGATTGGGTCAGTGGCAGGTCCCTCTCCCTACCCCACCCGGAGCACGTAGTTGTGACGGACGCGTCCCTCCAGGGCTGGGGTGGCCACATGGGAGAGGCGGAGATCAGAGGACTCTGGTCTCCGGCGGAGGCCCGGCTCCACATCAACCTGTTGGAGTTACGGGCGATTCGTCAAGCGCTGAAGGCATTCCTCCCCTCTGTCCGGGGGAGTGTAGTGCAGGTGTTCACGGACAACACCACCGCCATGTGGTACTGCAACAAACAGGGCGGGGTGGGGTCGTGGACCCTATGCCAGGAGGCTCTGCGCCTCTGGCAGTGGCTGGAAAGTCAGGGTGTGACCCTGGTGGTTCAACACCTGGCAGGTTCTCTGAATGCCAGGGCGGACGAACTCAGCCGTCGGTGCATGATGGATCACGAATGGCGTCTGAACTCGGACGTGGCGCAAGGCCTCTTTCAGCGATGGGGAGAGCCTTGGTTAGATCTATTCGCCACCGAAGAGAACGCGCAATGTCATCAATTCTGCGCGTTGGAATTTCCAAGGCGGCACTCGCTCGGAGACGCTTTTCGTCGCGAGTGGAGTTGCGGTCTGTTGTACGCCTTTCCGCCTATACCACTTCTGCCCAGAGTGCTGAAGAAGATCAGGCGCGACCGGGCCCAAGTCATCCTTGTGGCTCCGGACTGGGCACGAAGATACTGGTATCCCGAGCTACTCAGCATGTCAGTAGATCCCCCGATTCGTCTGCCCCTTCGGGAGGACCTTCTGTCGCAGCAGCAGGGGACGGTCCTCCACCCGAACCTGTCCAGTCTCCACCTACAAGCTTGGAGATTGAGCGGCGACAGTTGAGGCCATTTGACTTGCCTCCCGAAGTCTGTAATGTCATTCTGGCAGCCAGGCGTCCCTCCACAAAGTCGGTATACGCCTGCAGGTGGAACAGATTTGTGGCATGGTGCACAGCAAAAGCTGTGGATCCACTCTCTGCCCCCCTTTCTGAGGTTCTCCTCTTCCTTCTTTCTCTTGCCCAGCAGGGCTCTGCTCTGGGCACTGTCAAGGGCTACCTTTCTGCCCTTTCTGCCTTCTTAAGGCTACCTGATCAGCCTTCTTTGTTCAAGTCCCCTATTGTAAATCGTTTTCTTAAGGGCATCACGCACATGTTCCCTCCTGTTCCCTTCGTGATGCCCCAGTGGGACTTGAACCTTGTTCTTACCTTCCTGATGTGCGCTCCCTTTGAGCCACTTCACAACTGTCCTCTTCGTCTTCTGACTCTAAAGACTGCTTTCCTGGTTGCCATCACCTCTGCCAGGAGAGTGAGTGAGCTCCAGGCCCTTTCTTGTACTCCACCTTTCCTTTCTGTCCATCCGGACAAGGTTGTGTTGCGTACCAAGCCATCTTTCCTGCCCAAGGTTGTCTCAGCCTTCCACATTGGGCAGTCCATCACCTTGCCAACCTTCTTTCCGCCTCCGCATCCCTCTAAAGAGGAAGAGCGGCTCCACCGTCTGGACCCAAAACGTGCGCTCTCATTCTATTTGGATCGTACACGCCAGTTCCGGGTGGATGACCAACTCTTTGTTGGCTACGTGGGTGCTAAGAAGGGGAAGGCGGTACACAAGCGGACCATCTCCCGGTGGATCATCTTGTGTATCCAGGCATGTTACTCCTTGGCCAAAAAGGAGCCCCCTGTTGGATTGGGGGCTCATTCCACCCGGGCCACGGCGACTACAACTGCCCTGGGCCGGGGAGTGCCCTTACAGGACATTTGCCAGGCAGCTACGTGGGCCTCGCTGCACACGTTCGCACGACACTACTGCCTGGACAGTCAAGTCCGGAGGGATGGCTTCTTTGGCCGTTCCGTCCTCCAGGACTTTCTGGTGTGATTATTGGTTCGCAGACCCACCACCGGGGTTGGTATTGCTGGGGTATCTATTCTAAGGTAAGGAATCTATCACTAACGTGTCTCTTTCAGATGCACAAGTTACTACTTGTGTAACGATATATCTGTAAGAGACATTAGTTAGTGATAGATTCCTTACCGACCCACCCATCCTCCCCGTTCTGCGAACTGATATCTAGGGTTAAGGTCATCCCCTTTCAGGGCCCTAGTTTCTTGGCACCAGTTTTGGTTCTATCATGGCTCTGCGTATCTGGCGCGGAAAAGCTGTGTATCAGAACTGACGTCAGCGCGCATGGGCGGCGTCTAAGTACTCCTGTGGTGTTGGGTTCAAATCAGGCCTACATACTCTGCTAAACTCTCGAACACCTTAGTATAGAAGTTGGCACGGACACTGGAAAATGCAAAAGACAAGTTTATTAAGACCCCATGGGGTGGTGGTACATTCCTACAGCACCCTTCGGCAATGTAAGAAGTAGCACACCGAACATCGGTGCGCGACCTCTTTTATACAGTTTGATAGCATTAAAAAGATAGGCGGTTACAAGTTACACACTTTAGGTACATATAAGGTCATTTTTGGAGCACATTCAGCATGTGGGAGGAGTTCAATAGCACTGGTCAGTTGGAGCTAACATTCCTAAAGAATGACCAATTGATGCATAGTGCGCATATGCGCTTGACCAGTACTAAAAATAGCCTGTTGCCGAGCAGAATAGATGACCATGGGTATCGAGAAAGGACAAAAGGGCACGCTGACCACGAGGCAGCGTGTTCATACAAAATGGAGGTCGGAGGGATCCAAGATGGCCCCCGTACATTTTGGTCAAGTTAACGCAAAAGATCGTGTAGCTGAGCTAAACGCTAACTCAGGAGCTGCCAAAACACGACAGACGGCCCTTTTAGCGTTTAGCAAAAGCTACCTCATAATGGACGTAATCAGGATTCTCGTCATCAATGTTGATGGCCATTATTTTCAGCACTTCGTCGGTGATCAATTTCTCTTGCTTAACAATAGCTCGTTTGGACGGAATACAGGCTGTGATACATGCAGAACATAAGGTTGGGCCACATTGAATACATAGACAAAGGGAAAACAATACTCCAATGAAAATACATAGAATGGTTAATAATTTTCAACCCCCAAGTACTAAATAGGGTCCAGAACCAACCAGAAAGGGTCCAAGTTCCATTTTCTGGGTGGGTCTCAGCAGCTATCTTATGTAATTTCGTAATCGAATCATACACGGAAGGTGAATTATCTGGCACGTACACACAGCAACTAGTACCGATAATGCTGCATGCTCCACCACGATCAGCTAGTATCACGTCCAGAACCATCCGGTTCTGGAGCCTCACAATTCTGGTAATTTGCAATTCTTCAGTTATATTCCCTAAAGCAGGGGCAGTTTCATTAGCGACGGCTTCCACCACACGTGCAAGCCTCCTTATCTTTCTGCTATTCAATGCAGCTCCTACAAATGAGAATAAACCAAGATTGAAATCTACATATTGCTGTAAAGTGGTATCAGTTTGATCTATCCCATCAAGATCTAATGTCCTTTTAACTCTGTTTAGAACGAAGTCATGATACAGAACATAATCATTGTGATACATAGGAGGAGCAATAAATACAGGCGGCAATACAAAAGCTATGTAACACGTTCCTAACCATCCCAGTGGCAGACGATGGTATCCCTTATTCCCACAAATGAAATATGTATTGCGTGAGGCTACAAATGCAATTCCATTTGGCGTATCAAAGGTAAGTGTAACATTACATTCGCTGCGGCCTACAGGGATTGTACCTTTATTTCTAATACAAAGATCTGCTTTTGTGTCAATAACCGTTATCACATGTAAATTCGTTACATTTATAAGCCTTTGATTCGTATAAACACGAGGTGCAGATACATTGTCCGGACTATACCCTTCCCATTCAAATTTAGTTCCTTCAGCTTGTGGATAACCATCTTTGTCATTAAAACATATCTTGTTCAATCGAAAGAGTAGTCCACCTTTCGTTGGCCATCGTAAAGTAAAAAGAAGAGTATACCAAGCATTACAAGAACCGTTGTGAGAAAACGGGAGAGGAATGAGTGGAGTTCCTCCCCTCTTTTGGTGTCCAGGCAACATTCCACACACCCAACAATTTGATGTGTTGGTCATGTTGTGAGTGTGATGCAAAATCTGAATAAAACTGTTATTCAAATAGGTCTGTCTATGCCTCTCTTCATGATAAGGCAAAGTAAAATGAAAGTGTTCGGATGGGCTTGGAGTGGTAGGCAGTAAGTGTTCTCGTGCAGGAAACAATTGTTCTATAGCCCAAGCTACTACTGCAATCACCACTATAGTCAACACGAACAATACAGCACCAAGAATGCTCCCTTTTCGTGTCGAAGGAGATGCCATAGTTCACAAAACAATAATGTTCAAGAGCAACACTAAGAGAAAAATAAAACGATGGTTCTGGACTGAGGCTGCCGTTGGTTTGTTCTCCGAGATTCAAGACGGGTGTCGCTACACTGGACAGAATTGATCCCCCCCCTTGATATTCCTGGCTTCCGTTTCACAAACCTCAGAGCGGTCACCAACCAGTTTCAAAAATGCAAAAAAGAAATTATTTCCGGGGACGTAGATTGTACTTCACTCCATCAGAAACAGTGTGGTCCGGGAAGGCTCCCTCCAATTCATCGGACGTAACAGCTGGGCTCTTTTCTGCATCCAAAATCTTTCTGTACTCGGATAGCACCACAGGGTTCACCAGATCCGGGGAAACACGACGACAATGGCTGGAATGAATCCACCGTTTCTTATTGGTGACTCTCACTGCTGTTCGGGTAGCCAGCAGCACCTGCTCTGGGCCATGCCATCTCGGTTCCAAACTGCTGGACCTTTCGAACACGCGGACCATCACGTGGTCCCCAGGATGAAGATCGTGAGCCTCTCCAGTAGAGTTATCAGGGAGCGCTTCTCGAACCTGTTGATGAATAGAAAGCAAATCATTTGTTAATCGTGCCAGATAGTCATTCATCATTATACAAGGCACATCATGTATCAAACGAGGTTTAGGAACTCCCCAAATATTCATCGGCCTACCAAACACTACTTCATAGGGTGTGAGGCCAGATCGGGAATGTGGCACTGATCGGATAGACAGTAATGCCAAAGGCAAAGCGTCCGGCCATTTCAAAGATGTGGATGCCACGATCTTTGCTAGCTTCAGCTTCAAAGTTGCATTGTATCTTTCTACCAAACCTGCTGATTGCGGATGAAAGACAGCGTGGAATCTTTGCTTGATTCCCAATCCTTTCAGGACGTACTCCACTACTTTCCCAATAAAATGAGGACCATTATCATTCCACATAAACTTACAAACACCATAGCGCGGGAAGTACTCTTTGAGTAATACCTTAGCTGTTGTCAATGCTGTATTGTCTTTCATAGGGTAAGCCTCAATCCATTTACTGAAGGCACACACCACCACTAAGACATACTTGAGGTTATTACAACGCTCCAGCTGGATGTAATCCATTTGCAGTACTTCGAATGGTGCAGTAGGTGGAACAAACCCTCCTTTAGGAGTATGAGTCCCTTGTCCAGGATTGTGCTGTAGACATATCAGGCAGGTCTGCACTACTCTCTTAGCCGTATTAGCAATTTCAGGATTTTCCCAAACCCGTGTAAGCAATTTAGTAATTGCAAGAGCTCCAATATGTGCCAGCCCATGTGTCATTTGCACCATTGTTTGTAAATAGGCCATGGGTAGTTTCCATCTTTCCATATCTTTACTCCGCCAGCAACCCTCATCATCCAACACTCCTTCAGTGGCCCATTTCACAAGTTCTGCTTCAGATGCCGACCTCTGTATGTCTAATATTTCTTCTCTAGCATCATGCCACCGCTCAGCTTGTGATTTCACCACATACATGGGGGAATTATTTTGTAACATAGCAGTCTCTCTCGCAATGCGATCTGCGAAAGCATTGCCTTGTCCTATTTTGTCCGTCACCTTCTTGTGTGCACTGCATTTGACTATTGCTACTTTCTTCGGACATAATAGTGCATTCAGAAGATCGCGTACCAATTCTCCATGCATGATGCGTACTCCGTGTGAAGTCAAGAATCCTCGTTCCTTCCAGAGTAGGCCAAAATCATGCACTACTCCAAAAGCGTAACGACTATCCGTGTAAATGTTCACACATAGCCCAGCACTTAACTCACATGCTTTCGTTAAGGCTATCAATTCAGCTGCTTGGGCCGATTTCTGGGGTATTCGTGCTGCTTCTACCACCGTCTTAAGTGTCGTGATCGCATAAGCTGCGGAAGTCATACCATCTGGTAACTTCACACACGATCCATCGACCCACAGTTCCCCATCTACATCTGGAAATGGTGTATCCTGTAAATCGATATGACCCTTTGTTTGTTCCTCAGTCAGAAAAACACAGTCATGTTGTTCTTCCTTCTGAGTCTCAGCAACAGGATCCGGCAGTAAAGTAGCAGGATTCAGTGTCGCACATCGTTTTAGTGTGATGTGCGGTACCAACAACGTTAGCTCATATCCTGTTAGGCGGGCACTGGTTAGATGCTGTGTTTTCGTTTGATTCAACAAGGCATCTACCGCATGGGGAACTAACACCAACAATTTGTGTGACAAAACTATTCCCTCACTTTGTCTCCATGTGCCTGCACTAAGACTGACAATGCGCACCCATCCTTCTCGTGTACATACAATGTGAAGATCTTCGTGTAATCAGGTGTACCTATCACTGGTGCAGAACAAAGAGCTTGTCTCAATTGGTCAAAAGCATTCTGACATTCATCCGTCCATTCAATAGGAATCGGTGTATCTTTGGACCACAATGCCAACAAAGGCTTAACAATGTGTGAAAAACCCAATATCCATTGCCTACAAAAAGACGTCAGACCTATGAAGGCACGAACATCTTTCTGAGTACGGGGAACTGGTGTATCTAACACTGCTTGGATTCGATCTGATGTCAATGCACGGCCCTCCTTAGACAAAAGATGACCGAGGTAGGTCACCTTGGGTCTACAATACTGTAACTTTTTCTTCGAAACCTTATGATTGTTTGCGGCTAAGAAGGAAAGCAAGGAAAAGGTACTTTTCTCACATTGTTCCTGTGTGTCCGCTGCAAGTAAGATGTCATCCACATACTGAATAAGAGCCACACCATCTTGTAATTCAAAGGAATCAAGCTGCCTTTTTAAAGCCTGACTATAGATGCTAGGACTTTCTGTATAGCCTTGAGGAACTCAACAGAATCTATACGATTTATTATTTAATATGAATCCAAAGAGATATCGACTATCAGGATGTACAGGAATCGAGAAAAATGCATTTTTCAAATCGATAACTGTAAAAGTAGTTGCCGTTGGCGGAACCAACGTAAGCAACGTGGTGATGTCAGACACCACCGGGTACTGAGGCACTACTATCTTGTTTATTTCCCTCAAATCAATAATGAAACGATAAACTTTAGCATCTGTATCTCGTTTCAGGATCGGTAGAATTGGGCTGTTGCAAACATTATAGGGAACTTCCTCAACTACTCCTGCCAAAATCAAATCATGCACAATGTGTATCAAAGCAATTTCACCTTCTCTCGAAATTTTATATTGTGGGACACGTGGCAGAGGTACTCCCTCCTTTACAGTAATACGTACTGGGGGAATACTCATCTGTCCTACGTCAGTATCAGAAGTGGCCCACAATGTTTTTGGTAGGGAGGCTAATACTTCAGATTCATGGAGAAGACACACTCGCTCAGCTTCTGGATAATTTTCGTTCAACACAACTCGCACTCCTTCCGGGGCACGGCGAATAGTAACTCAAAAATGTTTTAACATATCGAGTCCCATAATATTATCTGGTGTATTTGGAGACAGCAAAAATGGACAAGGGGCAGCAAATTTATCAACATGAAATGCAACGGGTTGAGACAGTGAGCTAGAAGTAGGTGTTCCATCGAACCCTATAGCTGTAATTACCTCGCCAGACAGGGGAGCCCTTGGAACCAAGTGTTTGGACAAAGCGCTACGAGTAGCTCCTGTATCGACCAGAAATTGATCAGTGGAACCCAAGACATGTGCTTCTATGTATGGACCCCTTTGATCAACCGGTACCTCAACCGATTCCACACCCCATCCTACGCAATCCTATGCATAGCGCTCATCGCGTGGCTCGACAGAGCCACCCTCATTGATCTGATATTGATTACGATTATCGAACGTATTATAATCTGTCTGACCACGACCCCTTGCTCCATATCCTCCACGATCATTTGTCCCATAACCTCCCCGATCATTTGCCTGATAACCTCCTCGATCATTTGCTCCATATCCTCTCGGTCCTCCATAATTATTCCTAGACCTTCCACTTCCTCGTCCCCTCCAATTACACTGTTCTCGAAACACTGGACAATCTGCAATCCAATGTCCAAACTGTCTACAGTATGCACACTGATTCACAGATATGTCGGAACGAGGAGGAGGAGCATTATTATACGATCCTCGTCCCCCTCGATTGTTTCCCCTCGTAACCTGAACCTGAGCCAACATCACCTTTGTCTTCAAATCCTTCGCTTTCTTATCGCTACTTTCCTTTGCCTCCAATTCCTGTCGTTCATAATATTGAGCCATAGTCAATAAAGAAGCAGGGGTTGCCGTGGTCCACGAACTTTCACTCGCCTTTAATCGTTTTGCAATCTCCGGTAGGAGATTAGCCACATATTTGTCTACAAATAAATGTCTGCCTGTATCTTCTGTTAATGATTGTCCACTGTAATCATGGAACGCTTCCTCAAAGCGAGAAAAGAAATCAGAAACCGATTCATCCGTTTTCTGCTTACAAGAGACTAATATGGTCCAATCAATCTTTTTAGCGGGAACGAGCGCTTTTAATTTATTTAGTATAGCACCTGGAAGATCCAATATTAATTGACAAGGCTTACATGCTGGTTCCCTGTCTAAGTCAGCTTGAACTATATCTTTCCAACTCGCCCCGAGAGTCGTGTGATCATCAAACTTACGAATCGCTCTCCACATATCAGGGGGCAATATTAGCCCAAAAAACAGATCAATATCAGCCAACGTCATAATACACGATGAAATCGCGCTTTCAACACTTTCATAAAAAGCCGCTGGATTTTTACGGGGATCAGGCAAAGCATTCTTAAGCGCCATAACATCTGCTCTATTCCAGGGCGTATAAACCCAGTTATATACAAAATACCCCTTCGCGTCTTTAGACGTTTTATCGTCATCTGTGCCATCCCCTTTATGAGGGACATACAAAGGCGCAGCTTCTCGCATAGGTCTAACATTAATCGCAGCGATCTTATCTGTTACAAAGATAGAGCATTCTTTGGATATCTCCGCCGATCCGGACGCAGGTGGAAGTTCCTTTGACTTTTCCAACTCCCGTAGCCGTGTCGCCTCATTCCGTAGCTGAACCAAACGTTTGAAAAATTCATCCGCATCTGAAAGAACATAAAGACCTTTACGAAGGTTATCGCGACCCTTGGATATATCCTTGGGTTCTAACTCTGTAGAATACTTTCTAAATCGATCAACAACCTCATCACCAAAATGATCTAGAAAATACAACCGCTCCCTATCAGACCATTGTTCCATTTGCTTACTAATATCAGAAACAGTTACGGAATTAACATTTAGCTTTCGTCCAAACGAACGCAATTCCGCAGTTCGATCCCACGATAACCTTGTACGCTGTGCATTCTGATCGTCCTCATCCGAGTCCTTGTTCGGAGCCGTAGGTGCGACGTACGGAGGCGGACAGCGTTCCAATAATGAAAAATCATCTGTTTCATTAGTAAGGACTGGATAAAGAGGACGCCGGATGGGAAACTGACCATTAACCTGCAAATTATGTTCTCGAGTCTCCCTCTCTTTCTGTTCCTGTAACTCCTTCTCCTGTAGCTGTAAAGCTTTGTCACGTGCAGCCTTTCGCTGCACCTTCTCCGCCAAGGCTTCCTCACGCTTCACTCGTTCACGCACCTCTTTCTCCCACATACGCACACAATCAAACATATCTTGTCTAGACCTTCGCTGAAACAAACACTGCTCTACATATTGAACCTTTCCGAGATCAAATGACCCATGTAGTGGCCACCGTAATTCACGATCGGTTTTGGTATACTTGTGCCATAACGTGCTGTACATTATTGGCGGAATGCCAAATTTTACATACATCTCACGATTTGGAGTCCCCTCTGGGGGAGCCGGCTGTGATTTATTTAATCGATAATTGGTACCATTTTCAAAGCAGCACATCCCTCGGAGCGTGCTGAAAACAGGCATGTTCAAAAGTACCACGGAAACGCGATACTACATAAAATGGCACTTAATGTGCTTCATACAAAGTGTGCCGTTCAAATCAAAATAATATCAGAGAAATATCCCTACATGCCTGCCTATGTGAGGTGCACTCCACATATAAATCAAATTCAAATTCAAAGATTCAAACGTTAGCTAACTTCAAACAAATTCAAATTCAAATTCAAATTCAAAAAGCCATAGTAAGTGTCAATAGACTACCTCACCAATCAGAAGCTTACCAAATATCTTCAAACGTCCAAGATCCATCTGCCAAGTTCTGTGATCGAATCAGCCAAAACGGCACTACACGACAATCCAAGATCAGAATCTCAGTCGAGGACCGGCGCCACCTGGAAGGTCAGATCGGAAGGAAAGGAAGAAACACCGTGGGTGCCGAGACTCGGGTCACTCAGTGGCAGCGATCGCTTCCATGGCGAGTTTCCAAACCTTCGTCGCGAGCTTTCCTTCGGGCATCCGAGTCGCCGATGAGTCCCTTCGTGGTCGCCAATTGTGGTGTTGGGTTCAAATCAGGCCTATATACTCTGCTAAACTCTCGAACACCTTAGTATAGAAGTTGGCACGGACACTGGAAAATGCAAAAGACAAGTTTATTAAGACCCCATGGGGTGGTGGTACATTCCTACAGCACCCTTCGGCAATGTAAGAAGTAGCACACCGAACATCGGTGCGCGACCTCTTTTATACAGTTTGATAGCATTAAAAAGATAGGCGGTTACAAGTTACACACTTTAGGTACATATAAGGTCATTTTTGGAACACAGCCAGCATGTGGGAGGAGTTCAATAGCACTGGTCAGTTGGAGCTAACATTCCTAAAGAATGACCAATTGATGCATAGTGCGCATATGCGCTTGACCAGTACTAAAAATAGCCTGTTGCCGAGCAGAATAGATGACCATGGGTATCGAGAAAGGACAAAAGGGCACGCTGACCACGAGGCAGCGTGTTCATACAAAATGGAGGTCGGAGGGATCCAAAATGGCCCCCGTACATTTTGGTCAAGTTAACGCAAAAGATCGTGTAGCTGAGCTAAACGCTAACTCAGGAGCTGCCAAAACACGACACTCCGACGACGTCATTCCGGCGCTAACGACGCCGACGACGGACGTGGAGCCGCAGACGACGCCTACCGACGCGCAGGGGTATTGCTACGCAAAAATTTCCAGATCCAGTCTGACGCCTGGGGATATTCTAAGGTAAGGAATCTATCACTAACTAATGTCTCTTACAGATATATAGTTACACAAGTAGTAACTTGTGCATTAGGTACGACCATCAAAACGGCATAGTTAAAAACAGAGTGAAGATAGTATGTAAAGAATTACTATCCATCATAGATTATAGTTGGTCAACATGTTTCAGCCTCCACGGGCTTTCATCAGGACCTATGATGTACACTACTGCAACACTTACCACAAGACGTGATAATCAATATAGATTATGTAGACCTACCAGTGTTTGTAACTGTGAAGTAGTCTCATATCTTAATGTCAAAACCTCTCCTAAGAAACAGGAAACAAAAGAGAATATACACAAAACAGAGCAGGTATCAGAAATAAAGAAACGCATCTGATGTGTTATACTAGATGTCTCCACATGTGGTATATTCCACTCACCCATATATGTAGGGGGGAACGACCTCACCTCGCCTGGCACTCGCTCAGGACAAAGAGGCCACGCTCTGGATCAGGGTAAAAACATGAAAAATTGTATGTGACATGTATACGTTTATGCCAGAGTGTACTTAATACATTGGAAATGTGACTCAAGATTCAAAAAGACAGAAGGCAGATATGCAGGTCAGTGGCTTCAATGGCTTCAGGACTCTATGTGAGTGACAGGTTCCTACGTGCTCGTATTATAATTTTATTTCAAAAGAGGAAATAAGCATGTGCTACATCGAGCCTCTCTCGAAGACAGTTAACTCTGAGAGGATTTTCAAGACGAGATGTGTCTAACACCCCAATCTTGTGAAGACTTGCAAAGTGGCACACCTCTAAGATATAAATTATCTTATGTCTACAGAGTAGCCCAAAATAACCACACAGCACAGCATGGCGCAGCCCTCACTCACCTATCCGTCGTTACCTCGGTCTGGCATCTGAGCCGAGGGGAAGGTGGCGAGCTGCGGGTCATAACTACCTTGGGCGGACCAGATAGAAAGCCATCTGCGTAGTCAGCGATGCATTGATTGGCTCTTCATTGAAACCATAACACGAAAGCAGCAGTGCCGTCGTGTCAAATGGAAAGAAAAAAGACCAGTTACAGAACGACTATCCTGAATGGACAAAACAAAGCGGAGAGGACCCAATGACGGTCGGTGTAGGAAAGACCCCGCTCGTGCGCATGGACGTGCACCTATTGGTGGATGGCACGAACCGGAAACTTCGGGTCGGAAGTTATACAGTCTGGCGGCCCTCCGTACCGTGTAAACTAGAAAGGGACCTAGTGCGGACCAAATTGGAAACCCCACAGTTTATTATTAAAGTGCGCTGGTTGGTTGCAGTCACAAACCGGAAAAGGTACATACACCGGAGAGTGAGCAAACCGGAAAGAAAACAAGGAGCAAGACTGGCATGTCCAGCAAAGGAAAACCGATGTCAAACCGGCATTATATAGACATCTTAACGAGGTTAAGTGTATTAGTTACTGAGAATCATAACGTGGTTCCGTTTATCTTGTTTATACAGAACAGCGCACACGGGGCTTGTTAAATTAGTTTAAAACTAACCTCACCACCACCATGTAGTAGACTATGTGTTTTAATGAACGGGCTACAAGAGCCTGGATCTAAACTTGTTACCCCAGGGGTTCTCAAGGCTTATGTTCTTTAACTGATTTATTTGTGTAAGGTTTAGACAGCCATAACCGCAATTACTGGATATTAACATGTAGAGTAAAAGTAGTTCTAGCTCATTATCTGCTAGATGCACAAGTGGCACCAATCCCCACCCCTCCGGTGACTAGCACCAATGGCTGGTAGGAGTGATAAGGGTAGGTTGTTATAGCTGCAACCACGGTATGTCGTCATTTAACCCCTCGGTATCACATTTAAGTCTGAAAATCCATTTTTGTTGTTTCCTGAGCAAGAAGTGAGAAATATCGCTCACATGTGGGGGTATGAATGGCTGTTCCAAAACTAGCCATTCCAGCTCATCCGCAGAGTGTTTCGTAGTGAGAAAATGGGACGTCATCCGGGTTGCTTGTTTATTTCGCCTGATGGTGCTTTTATGTTCCTGTATTCTTAGTTTAATCTTCCTCGTTGTCATGCCTATATAGCGAAGGGCACATGGGCAGGTAATCTGATAGATAACCTTTTCGCTATTGCAATTCGTGTGTTGTTTCAACAGCCAAGGACGTGGTGTACCAATATCTACCGATAATGTTTTCTTGGTCTGAGGGCACACAGAGCAATTGCCACAAGGGTGATGTCCTTGTACCGGAGGAAGATTCCACAGTGTGGGTGTGGTATCATGGATAGTATGTCTAGGTCTGGTATGAACCAATTCGTCTCTCAGGTTGGCACTTCTTTTGAAAGAGAAAAGTGGCATGGGAATATTGTCCCCTGCACTGTTCAAAATGTGCCAATTCTGTCTAATGATCTTCTGGATCATCCATGATGCAGTACTGAAAGTGGTGACACACGCTAATCTGTCAAGAGGGGGTTTCTCAACAGGTGGTGCGAGTAGTGCCTCTCGGTGGTTGTTGGAGGCCCTTTTACACGATTTTTTGATCACAGAGCTCGGGTAAAGACGTTGCTTAAGTTTGTTGGATAGGTCTCCAGCTTGAATTTGAAAATCCGGTTTTTCAGAGCAATTTCTTCGAACCCTGAGAAACTGCCCAAAGTGGAAAATTTTCTCGCAGGGAACGAGGATGATGACTGTCGAACCTGAGTAGTGAGTTGCGAGACATAGGTTTTCGATACAGGCTACTTGAGAGATGTCCTTCTTTTGGAATTATCAAAAGATCCAAAAACGGAAGTTCCGTTTTACTGTACTCTACAGTGAATCTAAGGAATGGATTCTGATTATTAAGCCAAGTTTGAAAGGCAAATATCGACTGACTGTCTCCACGCCATACCACCAGGATGTCATCAATGTACCTCTTCCACAACACTGTTTGATGGTAATACGGATTGTTGTGGTTGAGGACATGATGAGTCTCGAAATGGTGGACATATAAATTGGCCAGGCTTGGCGCAAATTTACTGCCCATCGATGTTCCCGATGTTTGCAGATACATAGAGTCTTCAAAGCAGGTGCCTGAGCCCAGTACCCCTACAGAGTCTAAGTCAATTCTTAGACATTGGGTGTGCAGTAATGCCATGAAGAGTATATGGTCTGGGAGTTTGTCATTACAAACTCTACAGCACCATAATGGTTTTACTGAAAACTGGGATGTTTGGTATCAAGATTCTCAGCCCATTAAACCCACACTGATGCCATTGTGGGATTTAATGAAAAATGCACTCAGAGAGCATCTTGGAGATGCCCCCTGAAAAACGACCTGACTCTAGTGTCCTGGCTTAGTGGCTGCTTGCCAGCTGCCACCACCAGACATGTTTCTGGCCCCGAGGGTTGAACAAAGCACATCCTGGGATGAGGTGCCAAGCCTCCTTCCCCCGGATGGGCATGGTCCACAAAGGGGAAGCCGCAAAGGCTTGTCCCCTTTGTGAGCTACTCCAGCCATTTGCTGCTCTCAGCAACTGGCCCCCACAGATTCTGACCCCAACTTTGGGCAAGAGAATCGGCGGGAAAACCAAGTTAGGAAGGGAAGTGTGCCCACCTTTGCCAACCCACCCCTCAGGTGGAGGAGGTGAGGTGAAGCACAACTCTCAGTCCCCACCATGTGAAGATGGGGGGAATTAGCCAATCAGAGTGAGGCTTATGCCCCCCTCCCACTGTAGGGTGGCATAATAGGTGGTGTACCCACCCCAAGGAAGGACCCATTGTACCTACCTGTAACGCCCCTAAATTTGGTATTTAGGGGCAACGCTGAACCTTGCCTCCCCAGACAAGAAGAAACCAGAAGGACCGAAAAGCCATGCTGAAGAAGAAGAAGAGGACACCAACTGATTTGGCTCCAGCCCTACAGACTTGTCCCGACCTCAACAGACTACAGCGAAACCCCAATGTGTCCAGCAGCCCCCAAGAACCCGAAGGACCTGCCCTTTCTTCTTTCACCAGACTTTGTATCCCGAGAGCACTGGAATTGCTCACGACAGACTCTGGCTCCGGCCAAATCCACAGGTCTGCATCACTCTGCACCCGACGCCCACGGCCCAATTTCGAGTGGCCCAACACTACGAGGAGGTCTCCCCGATGATCCTGACCTGGGATACGGTGATCCCTGACCTGCCTCAAGTCTCCAACCGAAGCCTGCCGCGCCCCTTTATGGAGGATCCCCCGACTGCGACTGGAGCCAGTAAGAGAAACCCGACGCCAAAAGACACCCCTCACTCGACGTCCCACGGCCTTGGGTGTCCCAGCATACCATGGCATCCCAGCTTACCTCTGCAACCGGTGGTTGCCTCCAGAAGATTTTCGTCCCCGAGCCTGCAGTGTCATTGTCAATGTTTATTGTGTCAATTAATAAAAATTGTTACAAAGTTTCAAATAAAATCTCACGTGCTTCATTTCAATTAGTTCATACCGAGGAAGTTGTGATATGTTATATCTATCAAGTATAAAAAAAATTTTTTTCGAACGAAGCAATTAAAAAACAGATAAAATCAGTAAGGTACAGGTGTAGACAATAAATCGGTTCAGTCCTGTGTATTCCTTCCCCTTATATGCAGGCTTTACAAGTCTTGCAGGGGAGGGTTGGAGTCAAAGAGTTATAAATACATTCAAAAGTTTTTTTGAGATACTCAAACCAGGTTTTAAATTGAGAGTTTAGATATCATTATAAAATACACAGGTCCGATGGTGGCATAAGTAGGCTAAGTGCTAAATATACATAGGAGTTTTCATTTCAATGAGGTGAAAGTTATGCAATCCTCTATAAAGCATACGTTCTTCAGGCCTAATAATTTCCGTTCAAAGGTGCATTGTGCTTGTTTTACCTAGAAGTTCTTTGGCTTTGTATGCAAACTTAGCAAACCTTGCCAATTCCATTGGAATCTCCAGATTAAATAACAGTTTCATGGCCTCAGTGCAGGTTCGCACCCCATGTTTTAAAAGCAAGTTCTTTAATAAAGTGCGTCGTGCATGCAACAAACAAGGGCATGTGCAAACCAGATGAGCCAAGGATTCTTCATATTGGTGGAAAAGTCTGCAGGTTGTTATTGCTTCCAAGGTTTTCCAGCACCTATTAATGTCTTTGATCGGCAAGGCCATTAGTCTCACCATAAAGATTTGTTTTAAAATCGCCTTATTTAATGCCATATTAAGATATGGTTGTTGTGAATGGGCTTCATAGGAACTTAATAAAGGTGATGTGAGCGTGGCGCACAGTAATAGGTTGAAAAATCGAGGTTTTAAAAGGTGAAGTGGAAGTTGATCAGTTTAAGGTGCACCTTACAGGTGACGCAACTGTTCGGATGCGTCCAATGGGATTATGGGGTTGCGTGCGCTACTGGGGTGTAAGCGCATCCCTGTGGCGGGCACTCTTGTGTGGACCCAACACGGAGGTTCCAAAGAAAGTAAAGATCCAAACTTGTAGAAAGTACTTAGAGTTTTTAATTCAAATTTGTATGAATGTATTCCATATTAGCTTCATATGAAAGGCTTGTAAATATTGACATCAAGCGTTAAAGAAGCTCCAAAAAAAACTCCGATGCATTTCGGACAGATGTCCTTTTTCAAGGAGCTCTGTGAATGAAGGATATACAAAAACCATAATAAATGTTGTATCAAATAACCATGATAAAACATAGAAGACAAACTGCGTGAATGATGTGAAAACAACCACATGCGCCCATGGTGGAGATAGGTGTATGGCGAGGTTGAAAAGAGAAAGTCCCCGAGTGAATTCAGACATGGAATAGCAAAAACCTAAACGGTCGGTAACAAGCGGGTGATAACGTGTTTAAAGGGCAGTTAATAACGGCGGAGCCGTGTGCCTGTGGGATAACGTGCTTGACAACAGGAAAACGGGTGCTTTACGCGGTGTGCAAGTGGGTTTAATAAACGTCAAAGAGCGGCTCACACGAGCATGCACAGTTGAAGCATAAAAATTGATAAGTGCATAAAAGCATGAAAGCGTGAATAAGCAGGGAAAAGTGCCCAAAGCTAACTTACTTCAGAAACATGAAATGGAGCGTAGGCTGCTCCTGGTCAAACGGCTGTTTGTGAGGAAGTGAGCGCGAGGTTTAGACGAGTGGATATGGGGATGGTAAACACAGAAAAGGGGTATAATGAAATGAAAAGGGTGCAAAACGTGAGCCATCTTGGAATGGTGTATAAGTATTTCACTTTTCCCCTCACTTATACACCATTCCAAGATGGCTCACGTTTTGCACCCTTTTCATTATACCCCTTTTCTGTGTTTACCATCCCCATATCCACTCGTCTAAACCTCGCGCTCACTTCCTCACAAACAGCCTCACAAACAGCCGTTTGACCAGGAGCAGCCTACGCTCCATTTCATGTTTCTGAAGTAAGTTAGCTTTGGGCACTTTTCCCTGCTTATTCACGCTTTCATGCTTTTATGCACTTATCAATTTTTATGCTTCAACTGTGCATGCTCGTGTGAGCCGCTCTTTGACGTTTATTAAACCCACTTGCACACCGCGTAAAGCACCCGTTTTCCTGTTGTCAAGCACGTTATCCCACAGGCACACGGCTCCGCCGTTATTAACTGCCCTTTAAACACGTTATCACCCGCTTGTTACCGACCGTTTAGGTTTTTGCTATTCCATGTCTGAATTCACTCGGGGACTTTCTCTTTTCAACCTCGCCATACACCTATCTCCACCATGGGCGCATGTGGTTGTTTTCACATCATTCACGCAGTTTGTCTTCTATGTTTTATCATGGTTATTTGATACAACATTTATTATGGTTTTTGTATATCCTTCATTCACAGAGCTCCTTGAAAAAGGACATCTGTCCGAAATGCATCGGAGTTTTTTTTGGAGCTTCTTTAACGCTTGATGTCAATATTTACAAGCCTTTCATATGAAGCTAATATGGAATACATTCATACAAATTTGAATTAAAAACTCTAAGTACTTTCTACAAGTTTGGATCTTTACTTTCTTTGGAACCTCCGTGTTGGGTCCACACAAGAGTGCCCGCCACAGGGATGCGCCTTCATAGGAACTTGCAAGTATCCCAATATTGCTGCTGGAAGAGTTCAATTCCTTCAAGTCCCCTGCCTTTGATAGTAGCCTGACTTGCTTTTTCAGTATGGACTTTAGGGTGCCGGGCTGGTGAGTAAAATCCTGCAATTTAGACATGTCAAGGTTCAGTTCATTACAGGCAGTGTGCAGGCCGTCATGCCACGGATTGATCACTTTAAAGAAAATTGTCTTTAAAATTGCCTTCATTGTATGCGGGGCGGCTGCGCAGACCCCTCGATAAAACCGCACAGTTGAGGCCCAGTGCTCATAACTCTGTTTGTTCAGCCCAAATTCCAGTCGCACCAGAGCGTTGCGAGCGTGGGCAGGAATCTGAAAGATTTGTTTATATGCGCAACAATTAGCGTGTTCCATAGCGTTTATAACAATTTCTGGGAATGCTATCTGGTCATACGTAATTGCCGGTAGTAGTTTGGTATTTAAGACCTTTCTCATTGCCTTGGTCGTCGGGCTGTGTAGCTTAGAGTTCAGTTTACACAGCGCGAATGTTACTGCTTTCATTTTTGTTTCAACTGAGGCGATGTGTGCTGTGGGTTTCCCGTTGCTCATCAGCCACACCCCCAGGTAGTTATATTTGGTCGCTGTTGCTATTTTTAAATTACCCAGTCTCCACTGTTGTCTGAGTTTTTTAGTGTATTTCCCAAATATGACTACCTTTGTTTTTTCTGCGTTTGCTCGTAATTCATTGTAGTTGTTATAAATGTTTAGAGCGTCTAGTAGTCTTTGCATGCCTGTTTTTGTGTGGTCTAATAAAACCATATCATCTGCGTACTGCATTAAACATAATCTATTTGGGCCGATTTTGGGTGGTAAAAGGTTGGCATTAGTTAAAAAATTTCCAAGATCTGCCATATAAAGATTAAAAAGCAGAGGAGCCAGTACAGCCTCTCTCTGTTGGGATCCTTTTAGTGGCTGAATTTGCCGCAGTTTTTACTTGTACCCAAGTTCCTGTATAGAGACTGATCATGGCTTGCAACAGGTTTGCTGGTATCCCCCAGTCTTGTAGTTTCTGCCATAGCAGATTCCGATTGACCCCATCAAATGCAGCGGAGTAATCCACAAAACAAGCAAAGAGAAGCGGCGAGTTTTTCTGCCCCGATTGATGTATTAAGTAGGCCAGAGCTAGAATGTTATCCGTTGTGGCTGCTCCTGGCCTAAAACCGGTTTGGTACACAGGGAGAATTTCATTTTCATCTGTCCAGTCCTGTAGATCTTGCAGGAGGAGGCTGGCGTATCCTTTCGCCTCAATATCCAGTAAGGCAATAAGCCTGTAGTTGGCAGGGTCTCCAATATCTCCTTTTTTGTGGATGGGTTGCAACAAGGATCCTTTCCAAGTCTCTGGGACTACTGCATTTGTCATACAGTACTGATAGAGTGGCGTGAGTACGATTCCCCAGAAGTCACAATCTTCTTTGAAAAGATGGCCTGGTAGGCCATTCGGACCGGGAGCTCCATCTTTTTTAATGTTTTTTAGGATTGTCATCACGCGGTCCCCTCTGACCAGTGCTTCAGAAATTTCTTCGATGGTTGTCAGTTTACCTTCCACAAAAGGTCCGGATGTGCCTACGGGGTGTGTGTCGATCCAACCCGTGCTGGTGCAGGGCCTTTGCATGCCTGTTGATGGTGGGTTAGAGGTTCCACAATATAGTGAGGATAGGTAGCCTATCCATTTGTCACTATCGACCACATTGCGTTGATCATGGCCGTGCCCTGAGAGCCTATTAATATACGTCCAAAATTCCGCCTGTTTGCTTGGAGTCAGCAGAGTAAAGACGTGCAGCCATTCGGAATCTTGTTGTTTTCTTTTGTGCTCCCAGATATTTTTTCTATGTGTTATCCTTGCTGAAAGTAGGATTTGATGTGTTTCGTTATTTCCCTCTTGCTTGTGGTTGCCTAAGGCGGTTCTAAGTAGCCTCTTACTTTGCTCCACTTTTTTACACCGCAATTGGAGTTGGCAACAAGGCCTTTCTCTGAGTATTGGGGGGTGCCTTATTTGTTTGCCTATTAAAAGATTGTATACCTTAGTCGACAGATTGATCCAATTCTCAGGGATTTTACCACTTGTAAATTCGTCTGCAATTTTTGCCAATCGCTTTTCAAGCTGTTTAGGACTGATGTATCTACTTTGTTCCACTTTAGTCTCCTTGGCAAAACATGGATTTCTTCCCCTTTTGTATTGCCCGCAAGGACAATGGGCTGAAGAAGACTTGCTTGTAAAGTAATGGTTATGGCCAAAGGGAGGTGGTCACTGCTCCGAATGAAAGGCTTTTGAAATTCCGCCACCTGTCCCAACAAGAAATTACACACAAAGATGTAGTCGATCGTTGATTTGGTCATCCTCTGCGGGTCATTGTTCATAGCTGTTACCGGCTGCTGATTCATTTGTATTGATCGTAGTCTATACGTGTTTAAAAATGCATTCATTACCGATCCTGTTTTATCCGTTGGAGATGCTTCATCAAGACCCGCTCCAAGATTTTGAGTGTTGAAATCCATTATGATCCCACAGTTTGGTTGGGTGCTTAGTAGATCTTCAAGAGTGTCCGCTAATGACCTCATATCGATATGTCTTGGAGCTTTTTTGCTGTTAAAGTAGATGTTCAAGAGGACACTCTTTATTGGACCGCCATTTATTTTTATGCCTTGCAATAGAACCGCTTGAACCATGTCCGTTTTAAGTAGGGGTTTTGTTTTTATGTTGCAACTGATGCGCGTGTATATCGATAAGCCCCCTGAATTGTATTTTTTTGCAGGCTGCTGGATTTCCGTGAAGCCAGGGATTACCTCTGGGGCAAGTAGCCAGGTTTCTTGAAGGCATAGTAGATCCCCAGTCTGTAAAAATTCAAATGCTTCCTTGTTATTTAATGTAGTTTTTAACCCAAAAACGTTCCAGGATATTATTTTCAGGGGTTTGCTTGATCCGTTGTTAAAATGGCCCTTTCCATGTGTGCTAGGGACACGTTTGCCATGTTTGGCTGGAGTTGGGTGAGATGTGAACTCTAAAGTTAGGGAATGTACTGGTACGCGCGACATAATTTGTTCCTTTTAAGATGGACTTCCGCTGGCTCTGTACTGGTTTCGGGTGAAATCCACTTTTTAACATAAATGGGTATTTCTCTTCTTTAGGCATGTGGACATTAATGCCCCAGTTTGCAAATCGATCTCTCTCCTTCATAATTCTTTGTGGGATGGTACCATTGATCCATTTTAATATGGTTGAATCTCTTGATGTATTATTGTCTAGCCTTTTAAATTGAATTTGGATTAGATCTTCCGTTACGATATTAGAGAGCTCTGGGATATGTTGTAAAATGTTAGACCTATTTAGGATGTCTGCGGTTCCCCGTGAGGTGTATTCTGGTGTAAGGATTATGGAGGTGTTCTCCGCTTTCTTTAACTCTTCGGGCATTTGGTTAATGGCAGCAGGATGTGATGCCCTGCAATGTGCAGGTACTGCTTTTGCTCCTGAGTCATTGTTAGCATCCTGTAGGGCCATGAGGCTCGATATTGTCCCTTAATATGGTTGCTGTTGTTCGCCCCTCTGGGGGCCTCTGCCAAATTTTGCGGTGGATCTCCTGGTGCTGCTGTTCGGGGTGAATGTTAGGGGTAATATTTTGCAAGATCATTTTAAATTCTTGCTGTGGTCGTTCATCCATGGTATTGACTGTTCGTTTCTCTGAAGTTGGAGTTATCAGTAATGCTGGATTTTCCGCGATGGTCGTGGAAACCGTTGTTTTCTCGGAAGTTGAAGTTATGTATAGTGCTGGGCTTTCTTCGCTACTCGCAGTTGTAATTAATTTGGGTTCCAGTTTATTTTTTATCCGGCTTTCCTTTAGAAAAATCGGGAATAATTTCTGAGGACCCGAGTTCTTTTGAGTTAAAGCCTTTTTGACATATGTTTTCTGGCGCCGAGTATCGTGGGTGTCTCTCAAGTCTGATATTAGTTCCTTTGCCCTATTTTGTTGTTTTATGTTTTTTTGTGTGTTTTTTCAAACGTTTCTCAGCCCTTCTGGAGAGGGTTTTACCAGGAACTGAGATGTTCTTCAAACTGGTGGCCCCATCTACATTGCTGTGTAGAGTCTTGCCTGTTACGGATTCCTTGTTTGTGGCTATGTTTTGACTGAACAATAGTGCCGGTTTCAAAGGTAATTGAGGAGTGTCCTTGCACGGAACCTGTTTGCTCGCTTGGGTGTTCCTAGACATCGGGAGTTGTTTACTGATTTGTGTGTTTATTGGTGTCTGGATCATTTCCATTGGATCAAGCTTCCCCGCATAGTGGTTTGTCCCCCTCAATTCTGCTACAGTTTGCGCCATCGTTTTGGGGGAGCTACCTATGCCCGCATAATTATGCATTCCTTTTTGTTTGCCTTCTTTTGACAGGCTTTCTGTTGTTCTTTGATTCGGCTGAACTATATTGTCCTGATTTATTTTCTTTAGTTCTGTGACAATAGATGTTAGAACCTATGGTAATGATCTGAGCTTCTCCACAATTGGAAGACACAAACATCTAGCAATAGGTTGTTTCCTCATTGAATCCAGTTTTTCAGTTAGAGCATCGATTTTGGCTTCAGTGCTAATCATGGCTGTCACAAGCGCCTGTATTGTATCCATTTGTATCTCTAATTTCTGTGTTTGCCAAGTAAGAGCATTAACGGCTGTTGTTAATGTGGAGTTTATTGAGGATAACAGGGAGTTTTGGCTGTGGCACTCTTTATAAGGTGTTGTATGAGGTTGGTTCTGTTCCCCCAGGGAGGTGTACTCTCTCCGGTCATCGTCCGTTATGGGCGAACTTTGGTTAAAGGTAAAGATTTTAATTACTAATAGGCTTTGTCGCTGTACCGGGGATGGAGACATGGACAAATCGTGCCGGTAAGGGCCGTCCTCCGTATGTTGGTTTGTTGTGTTCTCCACGTGTATGGATTGATTATTTCTATTAGATTGTTCCAATGGTTCCAGTGATTGTTCCAATGTTGATGAAATTTCCTGAGTATCTGGTTTTCCCTGGTGCGTTTCGTCAATCCTTATTCCTTTGGGGACCGAATGCTCTGATGTTGATGAGATTTTCAAGACTTCCAATACTTCTGCGAAGTCTGGCGATGGTTTTTGTGGTAATGTGGCTTGCCTTTCTCCCTGGGGTAGGTGGAGGTCCGATATTTCCTGGCCCCGCTCCTGCCTTCCATTCTGCGCTGCAGGGTACTCTATTTGTTTTATTATACCAATCGCTTCCAAGTCTCTATGTCCTTTCACCCCTTTTACCATTTCTCTATTATTCCCTTGGGGCGAATGTGGCCCAGTTTCTCGTGTGCTGAGCTCCTCGCTTGGGGGCTGGATCAGACTCAATTCCTTTTTGTCATGTGGGCTTGAGTGTATTAATACATTACTGTAGGTCTCACGTGTTCCCAACATTTTTTTAACCAGATGTTATTGGCGTGAAGTAATTGCAGATTGACTTATTGTTTACTTTAGCAATTGAGCTTGATTTTAAAAGTTGTGATTGCGCCGAAGATGTGGACTCCGACCGCACTTGGTTCCTTGTCAGTCGCTTGACTCTAGCGCCTGTGTCTGTATCAAGGCCTGTGATGGTTGGTTTATACATCGTGGTGTTGGTTTTGCCTTTTAACGTTTGCCTCTCTTTCCGAGGGAGGTGTTTCACCTGTCTATCCGCTGATTTATGGAGTAATAGATAATTAAGTTTGTAGAAGATCTTTCAGGGGAGTCTCCAGCTCTGGACGCTGTGTGCTCTGAGCCTCCTATTTCCCCTGTTGTGTGGCTTAGTTTCCAGACTCATAAAGTTGTGCAAGTGAGCAAGTTGTTTTAATCTAACATGGACTTCTTCACCTCAGGCTGCCCTGCCTTGTACTTTCTTGCTCAAATGTACTCCGATATACGCCTGACATAATTATCTCTGGTGGCTATAGGTGGAAAAGTCCTGGAGAGGTGCTGGCAGGGGGTGTCTGACCCTCTCTAATGTCCACCACTAACCTCTGTTGGCTGCCCCAGTGTCAAAAGCCCCGCGGTCAGGAGCCGTGCACAATGAGGTGCCGCAGCTGCGCCCGGCCTCGCTGGGCCGCTTTTCCGTAGTGCTTCCTGGTGCTCCTAGGCACAACACTCCGTGGGCTCCAATTACACTCCACCACGCTCACCCCCTCAGGTCCTGCTTGCTCCTTACCGCAGGCTGGTTTGCTGACGCCGACGTCGAGGCTCGCAGCTCCGTGTTGAAGTGCCCCTGCAGCCTGTGAGCACAACTTGCGGCCGTTAGAAAGCCAGCAGCGTGAAGGGCCGGGATAAAGCAGCTGGGCTGGGGCAGGGGCTGGGGCAATTCGGGTGGTTCAACCAGTCCGAATGTTTTAGTTTTTCGGCGCAGAGCCCCCATTGGATAACATTGGGCCTCAGCACTCTGTACCCGGCTGCCCTAGTGCAGCTGAGGGTGTTTTGAGAGTGCATCTCCGACCCTGGGGGAACCCTGGTTATAACCCCAGAATACCAACTCCAAAACCTAAGTACTTACCGATGAACAGATAACACTGTTTTCTCCCATAGGACTGCATTGTCTGCTTTTCTGCACCCAGCCGCCACTGATGATGCAGCCTCAGTTCTATTTGGTGGTCCCTCCAGTGCTGACCTCAACCCCCAGGGCCTGTGTCCCAGACCCACAGGTTCTTACCTATAACCGGTGCCTCTTTGATAAAGATTATCAGCGTCGTCGGTCAAAAAAAGTCTTGGAGATTCTTAAATTACAGGCATAATGCCAGGCGGAATATGGTGGTCTTGTCGCGACAAGACCACCGCATTACGCGACGCTGATAGACTTTATTTAATTAACACCCACCCTGAGGAAACCCCAGGCCGGATGGCCATGTAAGGGGGCAAAACACGTGTTGGCTGTTTCACTTTCACCTACTCCTATGAATAGAGTACAAATAAATCTACTATCAACAAATAAAAAACCGTTACGGAATTGGAATTCTTTCCAGAATACCTGAGAAATAACACATCTTGCCCAGACAAACCTGCAAAAATGACCTGTCAGATCTCACACGAATAGTGTACAGTTCATCCTTCTGTATGCAAGGTTACAGCGTAGATTTAAAATATTGGTGCCTGGACGGGTTCAAAGATTCAAAAGGGAAATTGATTAAAAAATAAACAGCTCTTTGGAAGATAGCTCTCTTACAAGATAATCTTTCACTGGTCCAAGTGATGCACACTTTGGGCCATGACTGGATGCATTGCAAAGGGAATTGTGCATCAGACTTTGCTGCAAAGGCTGCAGTACAGACTGTTAAATTAACAGTCTTAACCAGATGTCAACCCCACCAGGCAGTGAGCACCAGCGGCTAGCAGTCCCAGGTGTATTTATTTATGTATGTTCTGGAGTGAGATGTGTCGGGTCTTGCTAACTCATATTAGGGTCTACAATGTTTCATCAATCTGCGTTACATGTAAAGAAATCTGTGGATTAGCATAATTTTGTGTAGGGAGGTCCTAACAAGAAGTGCAAGAGAAGTCCATGCCAGTGTGTCACATCCACCCTGTATCTGTCCCGCGTTCCCTTTCAGGGCAATTGTATCTAATAATGTAAATGCCAAGAACTTGAAATCCCTCTGGGAGGTCTAGAGTAGCTAGGTGGGTACCACCCTAAGGGACTATTTTGTTATGGGTAACATTGCTAACTTTTCCTAATTTACCGGGATCCAGAAAAAGTGCCATATATTCTAAAGTTTAGAAAGCTTTATTGAATCAAATAAGCCAAGTAAAACATCAATACAGAAACACAATCAGTAAAAAAAAAATAGAAAAGAAAAAAAATGAGATAATACAATCTGAATGTGGAATATAAAAACAAACCCGAAGGGGAAATATAAAAAATGTACTGAGGGAAAATGCTTTTTAAGATTTTAGGGGGTAAGGAAGGGAAAGAAAAAGGGAAAAGGAAAAGGAAAAGAGAGAAAGAAAGGCTAGAAGAGAGGGGGACAGAAAGGAGGAAGAAAGAGAAAGGAAAGAAAGAGGAGGCAGATCAGGGTAGGCGTCTGGAAAGAAAATCGGGTAGGGGTAACCATAACAAATCTCTTTTAATTAAGAGAGAGGTAGTCGTAGCATGCGCACGATCAAGTCTGTGATGATGACATAATAAGTTCTACCAGGCAGTAGAAGAGATCTGTGAAGTGTCTTTCCAGTTTGAAGTAATAATCTGCAAAGAAATGGCTATAAACAAATCTATAAAATTACGAACATTGCGTGGAACATTCCAAATAGGAGAAGAACCACCTAGAAAAATGTGAACAATATCAAATATATGATTGGAGTTTAAAATCTCATTCAACTTGCACCAAATATGCTGCCAGAGGGATACAACCAAGGGAGATTGAAAAAACATATGAAACAAAGTGCCATCAGGGTGGGAGCATTACCAACAGTGGCTAGACTCAAGGACTTTAAACTTAAACAGGTCGTGTGGGGTAAGAAAAAGCCTATTATAAAAAAAATAAAGAGTCTGAGTGGTGCTAGCTGAACGGGAGACAGTGTGAATTTTAGACCAGAGGGAGTCCCAAATTGAAATAGAAAAATCCTGTGCTAAATCCTTTTCCCATGCAAGTTCAGGTTTGGATTTGGGGCGATCGGAAATAGAATGGGAGAGGATCTTATAAATGGTGGCTGCTTTAAGTGGGATAGTAAAAGTTAAAGGAGAGGAATCAGGAGGGGCACTATCTGATAAAGTAGTATAATGTGAGAGAAGAGTAGATAAGGCAAAATGGAGGTCAGGAAACTGGGGAAAATATTTGTTAGATAGGTGAAATGAGGAGCTAATAGAAGAGAAATCCAATAAGGAACCATCAACAGAGAGCTGATGCACGTACATAATGCCTTTGTCAATCCATTCCTTCCAGAAGAGGGCCTTGTTGTTGATCTTCAAAGAGTGATTATACCATAACGGGATAAGAGAGTGGAGATGAGCTTGAGAGAAGGAGGAACGAAACAAAGAGTGGGAAAGCGCCCTAGAGATCTTAAAAGTGGGAGAAAGGAAGCGCTTTGGGGGTTGAGATAAATGGATAGCAGCGTGATAAGGAAAAGGCGAAAGCTGAGCTTGCTCTAAAGCGCTCCATGCAGTGGGAGTAGGGGAAGGGGAATCTGCAAGGAAAGGCCAAATTTGTTTTAAAGTAAAGGAGGAATGGAAACGAACAAGGTTAGGAAAATTCACACCACCTAAGTGCTTTGGTTGCTGAAGGCGGGAAATGAATATCCTGGATTTACGATTATTCCAGAGGAAGCGAGTAAGAATACGATTAATTTGAGTAAAGAAATAGGCAGGAAGAGAAATAGGTAACATGGAAAGGTAAAAATTAATGATAGGCAGAAGCATCATCTTAACAGTTGTCAATCGACCCCACCAGGAGAGGAATAGAGGAGACCAGCGCTCTATGAGGGCAGAGAGCTTGGAAAGAATATCCTTATGGTTAATTTTAACAGTGTCTTTAATAGAGGAAGAATATAATACACCCAAACATTTAATACTGGTGGGATTCCAAGCAAAGCCAGAACCTTGAAACATGTGTGCAAAACAATATTTATTAAGAGGTAAAACTTCAGACTTATCAATATTTAACTTATAACCAGAGACTGAGGAATATTTAGTAAGTAAAGAAAAAAGTGCCGGTAAGGAGGTAGAAGGATTGGAGATGTAAAGTAAAATGTCATCGGCATAGGCTGTGAATTTGATATGGAACGACTTATAGACAAAACCAGAATAGGAGGTGGAAAGGCGAATTTTCTGAAGGAAAGGCTCTAATGCTAAAATAAAAAGGGGATAAAGGGGGCAGCCTTGCCTAGTACATCGATGTAGGGGAAAATAGGAGGACTGAGCACCGTTAACCCAAATAGAAGTAGAGGGAGATGAATATAATAATTGGATAAGTTTGATGATGTGATGGCTAAAACCATGCCAGCGAAGAGCCCCAAACATGAAGTCCCAATTGACCCTGTTGAATTCCCGAAGTATTGGAAAAACGCCATAGTTACTCCCTTACTAAACAAGCATTTGCAATGCAATAGGTCTCGCATTAGGAAAGTTTGAGCCATTGGTATTGCGAATTACATTTTTTTTATGTATGTGTTGGTTGTGAACATAGCTATAGTAATAGCTAAAGTAATAGCTTTGTCATTTACAATGCCAATAGTTTTAACTTTCACAAATGTGACACCTATAGCATTTGCAATGCAATATGTGTTGTATTTTCACGAAAATCCAAGAACAGAAGTGAAATATTAACATTTTTTTGTGACATTTATAAGACAGACGTTATTGTTGTTCGAGTACTTTACGCTGGTGTTTGGATTCCTGTAAATCCCCAGTATTGCAGGGTGCTTAAGAATTTTGTGATCACAGTTGTACTGTATTCCGGGCTACCTTTGATACTTGCACAAGTGCCACCTTGCACATGTAACGCTTGTTCCTGAGCCTGAGTGTCTAGCACTTATTGCAGGACTATACCTCTAATCATACTCTGTTTTCTCTTATAACTGCACACTTGTCACTTTCATTTCCTCTGGTGCACTTTTGACTACCTCATGTATTTTGTTTGCTCACAATTTTTACTCAAGTATTTTGTTTGCTCACGATTGTCACTATTACCTTTACTACCTCATGTATTTTTGGTTGCTCATAGTTTTTACTACCTCATGTATTTTGATTGCTCACAATTGTCACTATTACCTTATGTAAGTAACGTATGTTTTTGCAACCTGTTCTTTTGTAATGTTTCTCATTATGTTTCATTTCTGTTCCTGTTGTGAAGCCTCCGATGCCTTCGGGTAAAGTCCGCGCTTTATAAAAATGCATAAATACATGAATAAATAAATATTGCCTTCGGGTAAAGTCCGCGCTATATAAAAATACATAAATATATGAATAAATAAATACCGCCTTCGGGTAAAGTCCGCGCTATATAAAAATGCATAAATACATAAATAAATAAATACCGCCTTCGGCAGACCTGGGGCCCAGAGGAGGAGCAGAGATGCACACTGCCCCAGAACCCAAGCAGACCCGGGACCCAGTAACTAGATATACTGTGCTCCAGGGCCCAAGCAGACCCGGGGCCCGGAGGTGGACCAGACACACTCTGCCCCAGAACTCAGGAGAGTAGGGGGGCAGAGAAGAAACAAAGACACTCTACCCCCCTCCCCAAAGAAAACGCAGTCAGACCTGGGACCCAGAGGTGGAACAGATACACTTTGCCCCCCAGAACCCAAGTAGACCTGTAGCCCAAAGGTGGAGCAAATATACTCTTCCCCAGAATCCTAGCAGACCCGGGGCCCAGAGATCGACAAGACACACTCTGCCCCAGAACTCAGGAGAGCAGGGGAAGGGCGGGGGGGGGGCAGAGCAGGAAAAGACAAACTCTATCCCCCCCCAAAAAAAACCACATTCAGATCTGGGGACCAGAGGTGGAGCAGATACAGTCTGTCCAGAACTCAGGACAGCAGGGCCAGAGGAGAAGCAGATACACTTAACCTCATAACCTTGCAGACCTGGGCCCCAGATGTGGCGTAGATACACTCTGCCCGAAAGATCAGAACAACAGGGGCCAGAGGAGGAACAGATACGCTCTACCCTCCAGAACCAGGCAGCCCTATGGCCCAGAGATCTCCCAGGCTCAATCTGCCCCAGAGCTCATGAGAGCAAGGGCCTGGAGGTGGGCCAGGTACACTCGGGGAACAGCGTTAACAACACAACTTTTACAACGAAGTACCTTTACGACGCAACCATTACAACGCAACTTTTACAACAACTTGCGCTGGGGGGCGCTCTAGGATAGGGAATCGTTTTAATTTACTATCCAACACCTTCCCTACTATCCACGGGGACTGGAGTTGGAATAGTAAATTAAACTATTCACTATCCAGTGCCCCCCCAACGCAAGTCGTTGTAACGACTTGCGTAGTAAAACTTGTGTCGTAAAGGCATGCGTTGTAAAAGCATGCCTTGTAACGACGTACATCCGGTACACTCTACCCCCCAGAACTAGGCAGTGATGGGGAATGAGGTGGACAAGATACACTCTGCCCACAGAACCCAGGCAGACCTGAGCACAGGGGTAGACCAGAGACACTTTGCCCCATTGACTCAGAATAGCTAAGGCCCAGAGAGGGGCCAAATACCCAGGCAGTGATGGGGCACAGAGATGAGAAAACACACTCTTTGCCTGACCCCACGCAGGCCTGGAGCCTGAAGGTGTTCCAGGTACACTCTGGCCCAGAGTGTGCTGGGGCACAAAGGTGCACTTTGTCCAGCATGCCCACAGACACAGGCAGTGTCCCCAGACACCAGGCAGACGGAGTCTACAGAGTTAGACCAGATATAATGTGCTCACAGAACCTGGGCAGAATTTGGGCACAAAGGCAGAATTCTTGCAATCTGCTGCCCAGAACCCAGAGACAGCTGGCTACAGAGTTCTGTCCAGATACGCCCCAGGCCCACAGTCATCCAGGCTCTTTCAAAGTATATAAATTAGAGGGCAAAAAATCACTGATTATGTTTCCTTATGATGAAACCAAACTTATGGTATCTCACAAATCTTATTATAGTCTGAAATACGAGAGCCTGCGTGATTGGCTGCTGCAACTATACATTCTCCTGGGTACTAAGTCAAACCCGGAGTTTTTTCTTGAGTTTCTCTTAGGCTCAGCATATTAACGCCATAGCTCTTTAGCAAGAGTAGCTGGAATACTGCGCTGTAAAATGGATTGCCTAGCTGTATTTCTGAAAATTCTTTCTTGGGGAGCCCCTCACCCACTCTCAAAAGTCTCCTGTGGGTAGAACAAGCAAGAATGAAAACAACTCAACTTCCAAAAGACATTTTTGTGCAAAACGAGCAAGGCCACTCGTATTGTGCAATTTTGCCACCTCACCCACCATTGGCTGCAAAATCTACAGATTTCAACAACAAAAAATTAGTTTCTAGCTCAAACGGTGAAAAGTTACTAAAAATGTGGCACCACTGGTTGCCGCGCCATGGAAAGCTCTTCGCAAAGCTTGACTGGTCACCTTTCTGTTGCCTTTTTTCTATATTTGGGTGCCGAAGTGGTACTAATGAGGTGAATCCTTTGCCCAGGTACTGTTACCGTGTGTAAAAATCCCCAAAATAATATAATAATACTAGTACAAAATGTGTGGCATTACATCACATGAAATGTCGTTTCTTGCCGCAATAGTCAAACCTGCCACATCATTTGCTCCTCGACTGCCGCATAATTCCAGTGGCCTGCGTGTATGTATCGCTGCACTCTCAGCCGCTCTCTTCATCGAGACAGGCAACGATCTATCATTCAACAGAACACAAAGACAGAACTCCCAACACACATCGAGGTGCTTCAGTCTGCCTCTATTTATTTATAACAGCGCCCATCAGCAGTCGCTAAAGCCACATTCCTGACAGCCCTGCACCCCTGTAGGGCAGCGGGCGTGTGGGCCATCCTGGAAGACGTGTAAGAGACAGGGTACAGCCCTCTGGCCTCGCCCATCACACACCAGGCACACTGAACACATCTTATGTAGTTGATACATTCACCTGGTGGCACCACTGAGCATGCATCTTCCATGCGGTGTTATGGAAAACCGTTCAGAGTGATCCTCGGACAATGGTAAGCGCTTCGAAGCCATAACAATAGCAGACTGGGCGCTACACAAATGCCAATAACATAACCCCAAATAACCTTTCTCTCTGCAAGATTGATTTATTAAAGGTATTGTCACCTCGAGAGACTCTCCAGTTCCTCAAAAACTCCTCTGACTCCAGGGAAGGAAAGCCCCAGCCCCAGGGCTCAACTTGTCCCATGGTTGCCGGTTCTCGTTTTCGTAGCCAAGAGTAATTTTTCACATTCGGAGTTTGACAGCAGAGCAAAAGAGAGAAGACAGAAGAGCGAGAAAGTAGGGGGAAGAAGAAAAATATAGGAAAACAGTGACGGGGAAAAAAGAGAGAATAAAAAGAAATGAACCGACAAGGGAGACAGAAAGGCATGAGAGGGAATCAGGACTAAGGCTTCAAGCCGCTGTAATTACACCAAACACGAGGAGCCACAACTTCCGAAAGTGAACATCAGTTTACATTCTAGGCGGCAGCCGCGACAAACTAGTTTGTGCACTCGGAGGTCGTAAGTGCATGCATCGTTAGCGCCTGGCTGCTTGTAACAAGTTTGAGCGCTAGACAAACGAGTCAGCTGTGATTATCCACACACACCTCATCTACAGCATCCTAGGAAGGAATGTTGCCACAGAACCAAGGCTGGTGCATGAACGGGCTCACTAGAAGCGCCTACTTTTAAATATCCACTATTCGTACCAAACACTCAGAATAAATGTCACTTAGAGTCACGGGCACCTTTCGCCGTGTTTGGGGCTCATCTGTGTGGTATACACTGTTATAATATAAACAGCCGGCTTCTTAAAACTATTTTTTTAACGAATTACCTGTGCAGCTTCCGTAGTCTGTTTCCCACTTCGGCTCTAAGACGGGGGAGCTGGAGAAGGTGACAGAGGCGCCAGCAATGTTCTCTTATCTTAAAAAAAAGCATTACCCGGCTGCCGTTGTGCTCGTGGTGCCTTGGCGGGGCTGCGCTGTTCCGGAGCGAGAGGGGAGAGGCAGCTGCCTGGAGTGAGCGGTGAAAGAGGACTCTCTATGCAGGAAAACAAACCAGTGAAAACGAAACCTAAGAGCCGCACGCGAGAGCTTCTACCGTAGACAGCTCACGTCGCGCGGCTCTTAGGTTTCGTTTTCCTAAGTGCATGGCAGAGTCGCGCTCGCACACATGCGCGCTCACGAGGTCAAATCCGACATCCGAGACTGGAAGCGCGTGCACCTCCCAGTCCCAGCGCGTGCACCCCCCCCATTTACAAATACTAAAAGTATACTAAAGTATACACGAGGTCGGTTCGCTACGCTTGACCTAAAAAAGCAGGATCTGATATTCATAACCCGGCAAACTATCGGCCCATTTCCCAACTTCCTTATTTGTCTAAGGTGCTGGAGAAATTGGTCAACAGGCAGCTCTCCAAATTCTTAGAGACCTATGATCTATTGGATAGTTCCCAGACAGGGTTCCGGGCTAACAATTGCACTGAGACAACACTCCTGGCAGTGTCAGACAATATCAGAACCAAGGTAGATCAGGGAAAGACAGTCGCCTTGATTCTACTAGACCTCTCGGCGGCATTTGACACCGTCCCACACCACCGACTCCTGGAAATCCTAGCAGCCAAGGGTATCCGGGATAAGGCATTAGGATGGTTGCAGTCTTTCATGCAAGATAGAACACGGTCAGTACGAATGGGTGCTTTTGTTTCCCCTCCCCTGAACATCAAGTATTGGGTCCCACAAGGGGCCTCGTTGAGCCCAACCCTATTCAATGTGTTTGTCTCCTCACTAGCCGATATAGGGAGAAAGTGGGGTGTTGGGATCTACTCTTACGCAGACGACACCCAACTAATGATTTCATTAGATGAGGAAGACGACCCTAAGAATAGGCTACTGAACTGCCTGACCGAACTAGCCAACTGGATGCATAGCCATTGTCTCAAACTAAACGCAGACAAATCTGAGATTCTGCTGTTTGGTAGACATACACACCTTTGGGATAACAGCTGGTGGCCCACAACTCTGGGCACCGCCCCTATCCCAGCATCAACGGCCAAAAATGTAGGTGTGACTCTAGATAATACCCTGAGTATGAAAACCCATGTATCCACAATCTGTGGCAAAGGCTTTGCAATACTCAAGATGCTCCGGCGAGTTTTTCCATGGATCCCCACTGAATGTAGGAAGATACTTGTCCAGTCTTTATTAATGAGTAGGCTGGATTACGGAAATTCCCTGTTTGTGGTGTGATGTATTCCTATAGGTTCTGAATCGATCCCCCTATTCCTGACCCTATTCTGGTTAGCAAACTAACAAGTTAACTAGCAGTCAGCCCATGAGGCAGCAAACCCCCATGATGCAGATACCGTTATCTGACGAAGCCACACTACGGCACAGGAACGTGTTATCTGATTAGGTCATAACGCTTGCGATCTAATTAGACAAGCGATATTCCTCCAGCCCCTGATAAGGCATACGGAGTTCTCATAACAAATCAAACCTATGACAACCTGGGAAAAACCCTGCGGCCATTGTTTTGATTTCACCGAGAACTTCAGCAAAAGAATGTGCTAACGACCTGGTCGTATGACATCCTTATTGACGTATCTATGTCCATCCTTACGTCAATCTCGGCACCTTAAAGGTATAAATATTACCGATATTGCCCTATGCAAACACACGCTGTGGTGACGAGACGGAGCAGCCATACTTGCCGAAGCCCAGAGCAGAGCAGACCCCGCTGGCGCAGCCCCGCCTTCCTGACGCGCTGAGAACGAGACGCGCTGCTTTCTCCTGCCGAGAAATCCAGCACCGGCGCTTCCGGGTAGCCCTCGCAGGCAGCCTGGAATATCGAGACCAGAGACGAGAGATACCATCCCTCATTCATCCTTAATTCCAGGTACAGAACTGAATAACCCCTTGCAGAGAATTCTTTAGTCAGTCACTTGGCAAAGACAAACTTAACTTAAACTGTAACTTTCTATTCCCGCCCACGTATTAGGCTTAGGTCAGGTACACGGGGTAGGCGTATTTAGAAACACCAGTTGAGTACGTTTAGTCAAATGTATATGTGTATGTAATATATTTTATTCATTTTAAACCTTCATATGGCTTAGAAACCATATCAATGTTTTTACAGTATTATTTTATACTTCTGCTTTTAATGTATGCACTTTACTTAACTATAAGTATTGCAATAATATCGATCCATTTCTCTTGTACGAGAAAAGAGACTGATCAATAAATAACATCTTTTATTGAACACGCCTGTCTCTTCCTTTTCTCTACAATCTGATGAGACTAAGAATGCACGTACTGACTGAGTAAAATAAATTGCCTTTTGTTCACACGACTCTCGAGATACACTCTTGATTAGGGGAGAGCAAAGTTGTCATGTTCTATGGTTGTCAGAAACTAAATCCCTTCTTGTCTAATCAGGGAAGTTAATTCCTTCCTGAACATTCGAGAAAGTTTCTAGTGAACTCTGAGCTAGCTGGCAAACCCAAAACTTTAAGTCTAATATCGACAGTAGTAGACCTAGTTAACGTCTGGTCTATGCCTTTACTATTGCAGGTATTATTCCAATGCGCAGAGCCTATTGGGATAATAGGAACTACACTACATGGCGCCCAACGCGTTTGGAAAGGGCGATAAAACTAACGTAAGACATTTAGAGTAACTCAGTCATGCTTTCTCACTCAGACCCCTTTTCCCCATAATACTCCAAAGACGTCTGGAGTGGGTGAAAGGTAATATCCTCCAAAACCTCGCAGGAGGAAACTCCTATGTATGGTTCTTGGTTTAGTCAACGTTGAAGGATAAACCGTTCCAATATATTGTGCATCTAATCTTTCGTTTCCATAAGAAACCTGATCTGCAAACAAACAAAATAACCATCCTGTCGGTAAAATGGTAGACAGTGATGAAGAAAGAGAGGCAGTTAGATTAGCAGCTGACATAGCAGCAGCTGATACTGCACTGCAAGACGCAGACCCGGATATAATACTCATCCCGGTCATCAAAAGGAAATCTATAACCTTAAAACTTATAGAAAATGGACTGACACCTAGAGGTGGCACAGTCATATTCGTAATTGAGGCACACGAATATTGGCAGACAGAGGTATACTATTCATGGATACATTTTCCAGCAGCAAATGCTGTAACAAAGTACTTCCACTATTACAAAATAGAGGAACCTCCTGAAACGTACACTCCTTTCGAGGAGGTGGAAGTACCACTCAAATTTCAAGAGCACCTGCTCTTATTTGATGGCGCCCTAAAACATAACAATCACATCACCAGGCTCGGTCCTTTAGGTAGACCAGGAGCAACGTGGCCGGTCCTAGCCGGATACACACCACATCCAGACATCGACGGGATGTCTGCAGCAAACCTTTTAACACAGCTAAAACAATTAATAAAAATACATAGACAATTAGTCCAATATGTGATGCGGACTTCAACAATTCAGCCAGCAATTAAAATTCCACAGCTGACCCCTCACCAGGGGAACACAAATAAAATTACACCACAGAACATACAGTCCTGCCTAGGTAAAGTACCGGCTAAACGGGAACAAATACCATTCTGGTTAGCACAAAAAATCACCCAAATAGAGGCGGTGTTTCCTGACACCACCCCGTTAGAAAAACACAGGATTCTGACTATCTGTCTTCCAATGGGAATCGCACCACACATTGAGGACTGTGACACTTGGGGTACAGTCTTTGCTTCCATCTACACAAAAACGCACGGTGTTCCATCCATTTCGGTAATACCAGATGTGCTAAAACAAATTCAAGACGAATACGGTCCAGAACCCGCTTTAACTCTTGGTATGAAATTACTAAAAGACTTCAAGCAGGTCTCGGCTATATTACTAGCCAACATAAAGGGAGAAGCAGCAAACGTGGCGATCCGCCAGAGGTTAAAGGAGACAGATATAGCAGACCAACCAGCTGAAATTGCCAGAATCATAGAAAAATCCTATGAGGAACTAGGTAGAGATAGTTTAGGTGGAATACCAGTAAAACCACAACTGACTGAAAGTCCTGAAAAAATATTTTTTAATAATAATTCAACATCACAGAAAAAGAGCTGGGATGGAAACACACAATCCAATCCTAAAGAAAAGAAATTCCAGTCCAGAGGAAGGTCTCCAAGGCGAAGAGAAAAATCTCCGAACCAAAGACACAGGTCACCTCAGAGTGACCCCTCTGGGAAAAGATATAACCTTAGAAATAGGGATAATATAAAAAAACCTGATAGATATCAAGACATTGATACACGTCCCTCTCAATCTTTTCAGACTTCCTCGCAGAAATCGGAAAGAAGAGGACGATCAGAACAAAGAGAAGAGCACGCCAAGTCCAAAGACAAGGAACCTGCTCAGCTAAAAAAGAAATTACAATTTCCAAAAAGGAAGGTAGCCAGTATCAAGGTAGTTAACAATGCCGAGAATACTGAGGACACAACTGAAAAACGGAGAATGGGCTCAGACAATGCTAGACAGCGCAGCAGAAGTGAGCATAGCTCGCAAAGTCCTTATGAATCATCTGGAGACAGTGGACACGAATGAATATCTTCAAGTGGAAACTGCAGACACCAGAGTTAGCAAACCTCACAAAATATACGAAATAACATTACGTATAGAGGGAGATAAGACTAGAAAAATAAGGGGACTATTTGGGGATAATCTCTCCAAGGGCTATGACATCCTTCTAGCTGAAAAAGACTGGCCACCAGAGTTTGTCAGGGACTGCCCTCATGGCGAAGAAATAATTATACCTGCCTTCTCAAATCACATCCCAATTCATAAAAAATACACACTTGCTAGAAAGTGGGCAGTAGCTCTAGCTCCTGCTTTATATAAAAATCACGTAGGATGGGATGAGGACTCTCCTCCTCACAAAATCCAGTTAAAATCACAACCTACTGCACAAAGGCAGTACCCAATTAAGCAAGAAGCTAAAAAACAGGTAAAAGAAATTCTAGATCAGCTAGAATACCAGGGGGTGATTGAAACTTGCACCTCACAAATGAACAACCCTTTGTTTCCGGTCTCCAAACCAGACAATTCATACCGTCTAGTTTTGGATTACCGACACCTTAACTCATGTTGCAAAACTTTTGCAGTGCAAAATTCGCATAGTGCTGCACCAATGAATAACATAGTGCGCAAAAAATACAAAACAACCTTAGACATCTCTAATGGATTCTTTTGTCAAAACATAGCACCAGAGAGCAGATATTTGTCTGCATTCTCAATAAATGGCACTCAAAAACAATTCTGTCGGTTAGCCCAGGGGTACAAGAACAGCCCGGGAGTATTCTCAGCGAGAGTAACAGAATTACTACAAATATATGACGACGAAGCATTATCGTATGTCGACGACATATACTTAACAGATGATGACTTGGAGACTCACTTGTAGAGAGTGAACACCATAATACTTGGGTTCGCAGCAGAGGGTTACAAATTCAACTTTAAAAAATCCAGAATTGCCCATCTGACAGTCCTGTTCTTAGGATATGAATTATCAAGTGAAGGCAAAAGCCTGGCTGACAATTTTCTAGAAAAATGTGCCGTACTCCAAGCACCTAGAACACTAAAAAACCTACAGTCAATTCTAGGCTTCCTAAATTTCGGAAGAACATACATTGCAAATTACGCAGAAAGGGTCAAACCCCTTTATGATCTAATAAAACCTGATTTTAAAAGAACCAATTGGACTCAAATACACACAGAAATTTTGAGATCCTTACAAACAGATATGCTAATTAAAACAAAATTAGAAACACGTGATAACACACGCAATCTTGTGATTCGAGTCATCCCAGGGAGATGCGGATTCACATACCTGACATCTAATGAGGGAGAAAAGGTACCAATTTGATTCAAATCACACTTGTACACTAAGGCTGAAATGAAATTTAGCCCAACGGAAAAAATTCTTACCGCAACACAGACAGCTATAGCAAAAGAACGAGCCCTGGCACAAGGTAAACGAATAATAATCGTGACACCGATACCAGCCCTAGAGGCTGTACGAAAGCAAGCATTCCAAATGCTAAAGCGCTCCATCCGAGATGGATACAATGGGCTAATTCTCTTGCTGCAACAGACGTGGCGTACGAATTTGATCCTTACTTAAAAACACAAGAATTTCTCCAATATGAATTTGAATGTCCTCCGCCGACCGAAATTCTGCCTCTAGAACACTACGGCTGTATAATATATACAGACGGATCAGCACAACCCGCAGTGGGGGGTAAACAAGCTTACAGTGCTGCGTGCGCGATCGTTAAAGGTCGCTGGCACGAAGGAAAATTTAAACCAGCAATCACTAAAACACAATCTTTAGGAGATTGTACAGCTCAGCGAGCTGAACTACTGGCGTTCAAGATGGCGCTTGAAAATACCGATCGAGAATTCCCCACACTCATAGTGTGCGATTCGTATTATTGCGTTCAGTCTTACAATGAATACTTGCAGATCTGGCTTCAGAATGGTTACAAGGATGCGAAAGGTGGCACAATCAAGCATAAAATGCTATGGGAACAAGTAGTTCTTTTACAGAAAGAACTACCAAAGACTCACGTGATACATACACTGAGTCATCAACGTGATGGCGTTCACGTTGCAGGAAATTCATTGGCTGATGAGGCCGCGAAGGCAGCTGTGCAAACGGCTTCCGTAGCTGCCATCACCCGGTCAAAAACAAAAATAGACAGCGAAATATTACAAGCTGTCAGCGCTTCAGAAAAGGATTCGATAGAAACACTCCCGAAAGGCTTTCCAGTAAAATACTCATACATAACTGATGCAAACAATGTTCCTTTTGCTCGAATCCCTGGAGTGGGGGATAGGGAAATTCCAAACATGGAACACAGGTTAGGACTGATAATAGCGGCACACGAAGGGCTTGCTTCTATACATGCTGGCGTCTCAGCCACAGTATCGTTATTAAAACAGAGATACTGGTGGCCACAAATGAGAAGACAAACAAGGAACTATGTTCTAGAATGTGAAATATGTCAAAGAATGAAAGTATCAACGGTGAGACGTCCAGCTCAGACGCCCCCTCTAATCTCGGATAAACCATTAGCCTGTGTTTACCTAGACCACTGTGGTCCCTTACAAAGGGATGGTAACTATAAATATATCTTGGTCGCAGTGGATTCATGCACGAGATTCATATGGATGTGGCCCCAGCGAACGGCTGACGCCAGAACTGTTATAAAAGATTTGCGAGTCTTTATCAGCACATACGCAATTGGCATGCTGCATTCAGACCACGGTCCTGCTTTTAGCTCTAGAGCTTATAAGGAGGCCATGGTCAGCATGGGCGTGACATTGCGGTACTCTTGTCCATTTCACCCTGAGGGGAACGGAATTGTTGAAAGAAAAAACCGTGACATAAAGCAATCTATAACGGCAAAGGTATTAGGTTCGGGAGCTGGGTGGGTCAAACATCTAATAAGTGTCCAACGTAGTCTAAATAACTTGCCAAGAAATTCTCTGAAGGGATTCAGTCCGTACGAATTATTATTTGGAACTAGGATGTTGATCTCTGACCTTGACAGTCAGACTTCAGTGGTGAAAGAAAAAAGCTTTGATATCAAAGACCGTTTGGCTATTTTGCAGGACTTAAACAAAACAAGAAAAGACCTGAGCAACATAAAGTTGAAACAACAGCCAACAACCACTGAAGAACCACCACCTGTCCCAGCAAGACCTGTCTGGATTCCAAAAGTCGGGGATCTAGTCAGAGAAAAGATTGCGGTAAAGAAGGAATTTGGGCCTTCTTACAGAAAAGCAGTTCCTGTCTTGTCTGTCAACGGGACAAGATCAGTTGTACTACCGCCACTTGCTGGTAAAAAGGAGAACCGAGTTGTATCCATCGACCTGGTAAAACCACAATCATGTGGCCGATAACAAATAGTAGGCCAAGTGGACTCCCAATAAGTAGCAGAACACCAAGGTTTGCTACCAGTACAGAGGTTCTAACAAAGAGGCTACTCACATTTGAAACGCCTACAGAAGAACAACAAGGACTATGCAACAATGCAATGGAACTTAGACCTCTGAAAACCCAAATAAAAACATTTAGCAGAGACACACCAATCTATAATGAAGTACCAAGTGCAAATGCAAGAAACAGTAATCCTGAACCAATTGGAACAATTGACAGAACTGCATCCGGCTACTTCATAAACTTCGATGATTCCTCTGAAGGCTTCAGTGAATCAAAGACACAGCCATCATCAAAAACCTTTAAAGATAAAGCTAAAGAACTTTTGAAACAACTGAAAGAAACATATCTGATTTCTCCATGGCTTGAATTTTGGGTGGGTTTTGGTGCATTTATCCTCATACTTTGGCTCATCATGGTACTAACTTTGGGACGCTTCATTGAGGGAAAATATGCTAAAATGGACACAGCAAGTCAGAAAATCAACTTGATCCTCAAACCACACACATCTTCACACGTCGAGAAAAGAGAACTTTCTTCAGCCAACTTCACAGCCAATCCTATACCGGGTGGGGTAGCATGGGATAACACTGACTATGAAATTTATGGTCCGGTCGAAATCCTGAAATATCCACACCAAATTAAGATCTCATTGAGTGACTTTGTAAAACCGAGCTCATTTGCTGATGATTGGGACTTCGAAAGCATTAATAATATGATGTCTGACTTAGTAATGTCTGCTAAATTTACCAAACATGATTATTTGCAGGGTTCTACAAATTATGATAGTATGTACTGTTATAACCACTATGGTAACCATTTTCTACATAGATCTGCACAACCTAGAAATTTTTTAAATTATAATCAATGGGAACATTGTGCAACCCCTCCAAAAGGAAGCTCAAGAACCGTTTACGACAAATATTCATACTTTTCAGGTTTTAACATAAGTAATGCTGAAACATTTTATTTCAAATTGTCAAACAAGACAGGGATGAAGACCATGATAACAAACACGAAATTGATATATTCGGACTCATTCTTTGAACAAATGAATACTTTTGGTTTTGATTATTGGGACAAAAATGTTGAATTGAAAAGTGTTTGGGGCACAAAAGAATGGCAAGTACAGGGTATAGAATCTTTGTTTAGAGCCTGCATGATCCCAGAACAAATTATATTTTTAAATGACACTGTTCAACAAACCACCTGTCTTGGCCTAGCCAAAATCAAAGACTTAAATAAACCGTCTATTCCAAAACCAACAATGAACAGCAATAGCTCTACAGATGAAGAGATAGACGTAACTTATGTATTAAACCAAAACAGAACACATCCAGATTGGAAACAGTGGTTGATCTGGCCCACAGATACTAATAACTGTCAAAACAGATTCCTGAACAAAACACAGGGGTTCAAAATGAGCAGGCCAGACCCTAGATATCCCCAAAGACATCACCCAGGGATAATAACCACCTACAGTGTGGGCAAATTATGCCTTCAATGGCTACAAACTTCCACACTGACAGAAATTAAGCAACACCGAACTTTACTTACTGATGGTGCTGACTTGTGTGATTTCATTATGGGACCACGCAAACACCGTCAGAAACGTTTCATAGCAGCCTCTGTATATGCAGCATACAATGAGGCCTGGAAGGTTACTCAAATTGAGACAGCAGAAAGGATACGGGAAATTGACCGTATTAATTTGGAAAAATCACTTTCTGTAGTGGACAATGGGTTAATGACTCTGTCCTCCAGAATTGTTTCTTTGGACAGCATTGTGTCTTCAGCAATCGACATATTATCGCAAGACTTACTGTTATTACAACACGGTCAGTCCCAATTGCGCTCTATAGTACAGCTTGGCTAGACGTTACAAAATCTGCGTTCAGGCTATGTGCCTTGGCGTTTAATCAACACAACGTCACTATTCCATATCTTTAACCTTACTGATAGACAAATCAGTATGGCACAAAAGGGTGCTGATTATACAATCCTGAGCATTGAGAAACTCGAAAGATTACCAGTGACAATGTCAGAACGACCTGTCAGTGAATGGATAATACATGGGATAATTAATATTCCAATTTCAACCTTCAGGTTTCAATACTGCCAAAAATATATACAGGCTGGCATGTACGAGAAATTGGGAAAAGGGTACATAAAAACAACATGGAACCTGCCCTATTCACATGCACGTGTCAGTAATAAAGGACAGAAAGTGTTTCTTAGTGGCAATAATTGTGCAATGTCACTAAGCGGTACACTTCTGTGTAACGGAATTAGTTTGCATGGAGCCTGTGAAGGGAACTCAAATAACCTTTCATGTCACCAGCAAGGCGCACCTGCAACAGAGATTGAACCATTCTTTCAAAGACTCTATAATGGGAGTTACATTCTAATTGTAGATCGCAGATGTTGTAGTCTTATGCCCGGGACTCCTTATCTCGTAACTACGACTGCGAAGGTCAAGTGCTGTGGACACTCATTGTTCCCCAGCTCCTTTCCAGACAGGGAGGCAAGGGCATGGCCCAACCTGAAAATTACTTCTATTCGAATAGATACTTTAAGCAGAATGAAAACAGTGCTTCTTCAGACGCCGACCAGGCTCACGTCATCAAAAGAAACGTATGATCTACAAGTCGCAAGGACGACTGCAGAGATACATTCATTGTTATCAACTAATTCCCCCATACATTTCGCAGAAATCCTGAATGAAATCTTAAATATTTCTGATACCAGTGGGGTCTCACAAGTATTTAAGACAGTATTTTCGATGGCATTAACACCATTCAAAGCCATACTGGGTATTTTTCCAGATTTCGTCCACTCGATTTTTGGCGGACTTCCCCTCATTTTAGGACTGATTGCAGGAATCCTATTCCTAGTCCTCATTTTTCGTTATGGCAAACCATGTCACAGACAAAACACCTGCGACAAGGGAAGAAACAATCCTAGCCATTGGATACCGGGACCGGATATCAAGAATCCTGGGACTATCCCGGCTTAGAGACCTGAACATGACTTGGTTTCTATCATTTCGACCTATGTGGCAACGATGTGTTTTACCTGTATTAAGGTGCCTGCTATGCGGAGAAGAATGCGTGTTAGACACCTGTCTGACGCTACAATCGGATGCGCCAATGGATGCAGAAACATTGTTGAGTCCGATCAAGGCTCATGCTTTGTGCTGCCCTCAAAGGCTACCAATCCTGATGACGGCATTCGTGGAAGCTTCACCACTACGATTAAGGGGTAGTGAAGTACAAGATGAAAGCAGCATCGATCAGGTACGACCTTCTGTCAGCAATCCAAATCAGAATGTCAATGGAGACAATCATGCACACGAATGCATGGTTACACCTATTTCCGAGTTAGTGGAACTCTCCCAGGAAGCTGTTGACAACTTTTTCGAAAGCCTAAATGATATGATGTTCTCACCAGAGCAGAAATAGAGACTTTTGAACAAACTCGTACACGGCGTTCCCTGAATTTGGCCTTCAACTTTAATAATAGAGTCACATGAACAAACTTCGCTCCAGTTCACGGACAGCAATTTTTTCAGCAGCCCCAAAATATTTTTGCATATTTTTCGGGACACTATCTTCTGCTTAAAGTAAGAACTATTCTTAGAGAACTAAGATTTCTAAACTTAGATAGCTTATAGACTTTAGCTGCCCGCTGGCATGTTCATAAATATTTTAATCTGTGATGAAATGGTCTCGAACTTTTTTTCTGTATTAAGAGCCATTTCATGTGTAAATTCTCATATACCGAATAGCAATAATGTATACAAATGCGTAATTACTTTAGCATTTTTCTACAGCTTGAGTGCATAGAATACATATGACTGCAATTTTTTCCGTATATTTGTAAATTTCAAAATGCATTTATGTATTTTGGGGTGGTAAGGTATACACACTACTCTATAGTATGTTGTACTATGTTTTACTATGCATAGATTAGTAAATATGACCATAGTTAGCGTGGAGTGGGTGTGATCTATTCCTATAGGTTCTGAATCGATCCCCCTATTCCTGACCCTATTCTGGTTAGCAAACTAACAAGTTAACTAGCAGTCAGCCCATGAGGCAGCAAACCCCCATGATGCAGATACCGTTATCTGACAAAGCCACACTACGGCACAGGAACGTGTTATCTGATTAGGTCATAACGCTTGCGATCTAATTAGACAAGCGATATTCCTCCAGCCCCTGATAAGGCATACGGAGTTCTCATAACAAATCAAACCTATGACAACCTGGGAAAAACCCTGCGGCCATTGTTTTGATTTCACCGAGAACTTCAGCAAAAGAATGTGCTAACGACCTGGTCGTATGACATCCTTATTGACGTATCTATGTCCATCCTTACGTCAATCTCGGCACCTTAAAGGTATAAATATTACCGATATTGCCCTATGCAAACACACGCGGTGGTGACGAGATGGAGCAGCCATACTTGCCGAAGCCCAGAGCAGAGCAGACCCCGCTGGCGCAGCCCCGCCTTCCTGACGCGCGGAGAACGAGACGCGCTGCTTTCTCCTGCCGAGAAATCCAGCACCGGCGCTTCCGGGTAGCCCTCGCAGGCAGCCTGGAATATCGAGACCAGAGACGAGAGATACCATCCCTCATTCATCCTTAATTCCAGGTACAGAACTGAATAACCCCTTGCAGAGAATTCTTTAGTCAGTCACTTGGCAAAAACAAACTTAACTTAAACTGTAACTTTCTATTCCCGCCCACGTATTAGGCTTAGGTCAGGTACACGGGGTAGGCGTATTTAGAAACACCAGTTGAGTACGTTTAGTCAAATGTATATGTGTATGTAATATATTTTATTCATTTTAAACCTTCATATGGCTTAGAAACCATATCAATGTTTTTACAGTATTATTTTATACTTCTGCTTTTAATGTATGCACTTTACTTAACTATAAGTATTGCAATAATATCGATCCATTTCTCTTGTACGAGAAAAGAGACTGATCAATAAATAACATCTTTTATTGAACACGCCTGTCTCTTCCTTTTCTCTACAATCTGATGAGACTAAGAATGCACGTACTGACTGAGTAAAATAAATTGCCTTTTGTTCACACGACTCTCGAGATACACTCTTGATTAGGGGAGAGCAAAGTTGTCATGTTCTATGGTTGTCAGAAACTAAGGGCCCGATGTAGGTGGCAAATACCGGTCGGAAACGGCCGAATTCGGCCGTTTCCGACCGGTATTTGGCATCTTGAGATGTAGGGGGCCAGATTTTACAGATTCTGTAAATTTACCGAATCGGTAAATTTACAGAATCTGTAAAATACCGAATCGTTATTTTTACCGATTCGGTACCTTCCAGATGTAGGTGGGACTCTTCTGAGTCCCAAAGGCCCTACAAATTCGGTATTTTACCACCCAATCCAATTGGGTGTTAAAATACCGAATTCAGGTGTGCATGCACATGTGTGCATGCACACCTAGCCATGTGACAGACAGACCTGCCCTTGGGGCATGTATGCCTGCCACATGGCGCACATGCCTATTTTTGGGGTGCCAGAGCGTGTCAAAGTGACACCCCCTGCACCCTTGCCAAATTCGGTATTTACCGATTCTGTAATTACAGAATCGGTATTTCCCATTGAATCCTATGGGCTTCAAGGCCCATAGGAATCAATGGGCAATACCGATTTGGTATTTACAGATTCGGTAAATACCGAATCTTAACGATTCGGTATTTACAGAATCTGTAATACCTACATCTCCCCCCTTCATATTTACCGACTCTTAAATACCGAATCGGTAAAATTCGGTATTTAAGAGTCGGTAAATATGAATTACCTACATCTGGCCCCTAATCCCTTCTTGTCTAATCAGGGAAGTTAATTCCTTCCTGAACATTCGAGAAAGTTTCTAGTGAACTCTGAGCTAGCTGGCAAACCCCAAACTTTAAGTCTAATATCGACAGTAGTAGACCTAGTTAACGTCTGGTCTAGGCCTTTACTATTGAAGGTATTATTCCAATGCGCAGAGCCTATTGGGATAATAGGAACTACACTACAGTGGGAATGGCGGACTATCTGTTCACGAAACTACAAGTCGTACAGAACGCTGCAGCAAAGGCAATTTGCAATAAAAGGAAGTACGACCCAGCCAAAAGCTGCCTGCGTGAGCTTCACTGGCTACCAATGAGACAGAGAGCTATCTTCAAGCTAATGTGCATAACACATAAAGCATTGCACAATACGGGCTCTCGCATCCTAAAAAATAAAATCAGATTAAAAGCTCCAACGAGGAACCTGCGTTCCTGTACGGCTGCTAGAGCAAGCAACACTCGTGTGAAAACAGCTAGGACTGAGCTCTTGAGGCTGTAGCCGAGAGCAGAAGACTTTTTAAAAGATTACATTTTAAAATCGTGATTGTGATAACTTGTGTTTTAAAACTACTCGAGAGCAGAAGACTTTTTTAAAAGATTACATTTTAGAATTGTGACTGTGATAACTTGTGTTTTAAAACTACTCGACCTCCTGCTTCCCCCGTGATTTTCCTCCCCGCGCAGCCGAGTCAGGCGCTGCAGCGGGTCGCAGGGAAATCGCCGTGACCTCTGGGCACCGACCACTGACCCAGGCCACGCCCCCTTGCTATTTAAGGCGCGCTTTTGGTCAGCGCTCGCACTAGACTGAGCTCTTGAGGCTGTAGCCGAGAGCAGAAGACTTTATAAAAGATTACATTTTAAAATCGTGATTGTGATAACTTGTGTTTTAAAACTACTCGAGAGCAGAAGACTTTTTTAAAAGATTACATTTTAGAATTGTGACTGTGATAACTTGTGTTTTAAAACTACTCGACCTCCTGCTTCCCCCGTGATTTTCCTCCCCGCGCAGCCGAGTCAGGCGCTGCAGCGGGTCGCAGGGAAATCGCCGTGACCTCCGGGCACCGCCCACTGACCCAGGCCACGCCCCCTTGCTATTTAAGGTGCGCTTTTGGTCAGCGCTCGCACTAGACTGAGCTCTTGAGGCTGTAGCCGAGAGCAGAAGACTTTTTAAAAGATTACATTTTAAAATCGTGATTGTGATAACTTGTGTTTTAAAACTACTCGAGAGCAGAAGACTTTTTTAAAAGATTACATTTTAGAATTGCGACTGTGATAACTTGTGTTTTAAAACTACTCGACCTCCTGCTTTCCCCGTGATTTTCCTCCCCGCGCAGCCGAGTCAGGCGCTGCAGCGGGTCGCAGGGAAATCGCCGTGACCTCCGGGCACCGCCCACTGACCCAGGCCACGCCCCCTCTCCCCTGTCATAAAAGAATGTGTTGCTCCAGGAGGCGCAGCAGACGGGCGCAGCGGGCGCGCCGGCGGTGCGCCGAAGGCAAGCCCGCCTGCGCCCGTCCGCGACCTTATGGGACCAGGGGCCATAACCCCTGGTTCCCATGCAACAAAGGTCAGGACGTACAGCTCTACAGAGATTCACAACATAGGAACTGCAGCGGCTACACACTGTACTCACATTTATTCACCAGGTGACCTCCCCTCTCGTTGCCACGGATGTAAACATCACTTTCATAACACTACGTCGTCCGCCGCGACGCAGGAATACTATATGTATGTGCTAAACTGCCGGTCACTACTAAGGCACAGCACACAAATCGCCCTACTTCTTGAAGAGCGCAAGCCGGACCCCATTTTTCTAACAGAAACATGGCTTACATCCCATTCGGAGCCAGACATAATCTCAGCTTTACCCCCCGGTTTCCAAATCTATAGACTAGATCGGACTGAAGGGAGAGGAGGAGGCCTGGCTATCATATTAAAAGACCAGTATCGCTGTCGCACCACAACTGAAACTATCCCTGAGTGCGAGAGCCTAGCATTCAGCATAGACTTCACTGCGAACAGCTCCTTTTCCGGCACACTGATATATCGCCCTCCAGAGCCGGCTAAGTTGTTCTATAGATCTCTTCCAGACATCATAGCCAAACGAATCATGACCTCCGCTAATTACACGATTCTAGGAGACCTTAATTACCATTTCAACTCCCCCACAGATCATACTGCCATGGAACTAATAGATGATCTAGCAGCCTTACAACTAACTCAGCTGGTCCCAGCCCCCACTCATGAAAAGGGCAACCTACTCGACCCAATTTTTAGCAACTGTACCGAGCTGATGGTGGGCCAACCCATTTGCCTTCCTTGGTCGGATCATTCTCTGGTCCCATTTACCTGGCTCACCGGCAAGACCCCCCTGCCTACCCCCCAGGTCTCAAGGAAGAGAAATTGGGCAAAATTGTCTATGGAGTCCTGGATTAACAACTTAGACTCCACTCCCCCCCCCCCCCCCCCCTGCCCAGACCCCAACTTAGCAAACAAGAACTACGAGGACTGGATCAGGGACTCACTGGATACGATTCTGCCCTTTCAGAGATCTATCTCAAAGAAGCTGCACAAATCATCACCCTGGTTCTCAAATACCTTAAGAGAACAAAAACACCTCTGTAGGAAACAAGAGAGAGCGTGGCGATTAGACTTCCTACCTGAAAAAAGGCCAAATATAAAGAGGCAATAAAGGCCTATAGAGATGGGGTCAGGGCGGCCCAGGTCACCTACTTCGCAGACAAAATTATGGAAGCCAAATCCAAGCCCAGGGAAATTTTTCACTTAGTAAAAAAATGTACTATAGTGAACACAGCCCCTCCCTTAGCAAAAACACAAGAACAATGCAATGAGCTAGCGGATTTCTTTCATTATAAAGTCACCCAGATCTACTCCTCCTTCCCGACGGCAGCCACCAATCCAGGAATATCCGACAAAACATCTCCGGGACACCTCACCCCCCCCAGATCAGCCAAAATTAGAACATTTCCCCCCTTTAGATTTTGATACCCTTTACCAATTAGCACGCCAAGTCAAATCAGGCTCCCCCCGCGACCCAGCTCTACCAGAGTTTCTGCTTCAGGCAAGTCAAGCCACCCTGCCTGTGATACTGGACCTATTAAACTCCTCCATCTCCTCTTGCACAGTGCCCTCCGTATGGAAGAGAGCCATGGTACGGGCACTGTTAAAAAAAACCACTCTTGATCCAGAAGACCACTCCAGTTACCGCCCCATCTCACTAATCCCCTGGGCAAGCAAGGTTCTGGAGAAATATATAAATACCCAGTTAGTACAGTTTCTTGAAAACAACTCGCTATTGGATTCGACCCAAACGGGCTTCAGACCTAAGCATGGCACTGAAACCGCCTTGCTAGTGGTCACTGAGGAAGCCCGCAGGATACTAGATCAAGGAGGATCAGTGGCAGTGATCCTCCTTGACCTAAGTGCGGCCTTTGATACGGTCAGCTATTCCATCTTGCTGAACCGTTTACGTAACATCGGAGTATCAGGCGACGCACTAAGGTGGTTCGACTCCTTCCTGACCAACAGATCTTTTCAGATCTTTGACGGGGAAATGGCGTCAGTCAGGAAATCACTGAGCTGTGGGGTGCCACAGGGCTCGTCTTTGAGCCCTGCGCTGTTTAATATTTATATGAAACCACTGGCTGGGGTCGTCGAACCATACGGTATTACAATTATATCGTATGCCGACGACACCCAGCTAGTGGTCTCCCTGGCTCAAGAGGGTAATAGGCAAACATCGGAAGGCCTGATGAAATGCCTAGAGGATGTCAAGGCTTGGATGACATCCTCCTTCTTAAAACTTAATGGAGATAAAACGGAGCTCATGCTCCTGGGCCCAGCCCCCCCAGTGTCATTCACCTCCCTATGGCCCGCCTGCCTGGGAACACCTCCTACCACAAAGGAGAGTGTAAAAAGCCTAGGAGTATGGCTCGACAAAAATCTCTCCTTCTCCACTCAGGCCACTAAGTTATCCGCCACATGTTTTGGATTACTCAGAACACCGAGGAAAGTTCTTCCTCTTCTGCCAATGGAGGCAAAACAGGTGGCAGTACAGGGCCTGATCCAGTCGCGGTTAGACTCGAACAATGCCCTATACGTGGGAGCCCCTGAGATGACTCTACGAAAGTTGCAGGTGGTACAAAACTGTGCAGCCCGTACCTTGCTACAGATCCCACGCACCCAGTCAGCCAGAGCCAGATTGAAAAGCTTGCACTGGCTGCCAGTGAAACAAAGAGTGGCATTTAAGGCACTATGCATTGCCCACCGGGCCTTCTGGAAGACAGGCCCAGCAATCAGTAACAACTTAGTCACCCACTACCACCCAACCAGAAATCTTCGCTCTACGGAGGCTTTCTTGGCTGTGACTCCCAAAGTAAGGAGAGCTAGGACCGGAGGAAGGATGTTCTCTCTAAATGCCTCGAAACTGTGGAACGCACTTCCTTTACATCTCCGGTCCAACTCGAACCTGCTCTCCTTCCGCAAACAACTTAAAACGCTTCTGTTTGCAAGGTCTACTGAGTTCTAACCTCTTTGCACTGCCCAGCTCTGTCTACATGCTCAGCGCTTGGACGCCCATTGGGCAGCAATCGCGCTATATAAATCAATTTTCAATTCAATTCAATTCAATTCAATTCGATGGGTGGACGGGCGTTCTCCCACCTGGCACCAAATAACTGGAACAAGCTGCCGCAGGAACTCAGACTAACAGACTGTTATTTGTCCTTCAGGAAGCAACTAAAAACATTTCTTTTTCCAAAATCTGACTAAACACAATCCCCACTCTGTTATCTGTTAACTATTCACTACTGTCATGATAGCGCCGTGATATCCCATGGGGGATGATTGTTTGCGCTCTATAAATACCATAAATACAAATACAAAAGCCTTCTCGGCGTCAAGGGTGATGATAGCGAGAGGGGTTGTCATTTTGGAAGCTAGGTGAATGATATTGAGAAGAGCTCTAGAGTTATCGGTAATAGACCTACCTTTAACAAAACCCGACTGGTAAATATTAATAAGGTCTGGAACAAAAGTAGATAAACGAGAAGCTAAAATCTTGGCATAAATTTTACAATCTGTATTGATTAAAGAAATTGGCCGATAATTCTTACAGAGGGAGGGATCTTTATCTTTTTTGGGGAGTAAACATAACATAGCTTGGGTAAAAGAACCTTTAGACTCACCAGAAGAGAGAAAAGAAGAGATCAGGGAGGATAAGTGTGGTATTAAACAAGTTTTAAACTGAAAATAGAAACGAACCGTAAAGCCGTCTGGGCCAGGAGATTTATCTTTAGGTAAAAGAGTAATTGCTTGTAGTATTTCCTTCTCAGAAATGGGAACATCCAAAGAGGAGAAATCGAGGGCAGCAGAGGAGGATTTGGGTATATTGAGGAAAAAGGAATCAATTTGAGAAGGAGTAGGGGAAGATTCAGGTATATATAAAGAGGAATAATACTGGACGAAGCAATCAAGAATCCTATCGTCTGTGCAGTGACGAATCCCAGCGGCATCAGATATGACGGCGATTTTAGATTTTTGTTTCTTAATTTTCAGGTCATTTGCAAGAGATCTACCCGCTTTATTACGCCCACCGTACATCTTGGAGTTAAATTTTAAAAGTTGGTTACAAGCAGATTCACAAGAAAATTTATTAAATTGAAGTTTAGCTTTAGGGAAGAGAGAGCTTCAGGGTAGTTGGATGTATAAAAAATATGCTCAAGGTCTTTAATTTGTTTGAGAATAAGGGAAGATTTGGAGAGGGCCAGTTTCTTTTTACGCGAAACAAAATCAATAATGAAGCCTCTGGCCGAGGCGTTAAAAGCATCCCAAACAAAATGAAATGAAGAAGTTGTATTAGGATTAGTATGAAAAAAGTCGTCCATAAAAAGAGTGAATTGGTCAATGAACTGCGGATCCAAAAGAAGAGAGGTATTGAAACGCCAACGGCGAGAGCTAGGAGTTAGGGAGGGGAAATCAATATCTAGGATGACAGGGGCATGATCAGAAATAAGAATAGAGCCAATTTCAACATTTGTCATAAATTGGAAGGTGTGCTGGGTGAGAAAAATATAATCTATTCGGGAGTGTGGAGCATGGACGGGGGAAAAAAAGGAAAATTCCAGAGAATCTGGGTGAGAAAGTCTCCAGGAATCAAGTAAACCTCTAGAGGAGATTGCTCAGGAAAAGGATTTTTGCATTTTATTAGGAACATACCTGGTCTGGGATTTACGATCTAAAAAGGGGTCCATTAATTGGTTGCAATCACCTCCAACAATCAAATCAACACTAGTATGAGAAGAAAGGAGTTTGGCAAAATCAGACCAAAAAGTGGGGTCAATACCATTGGGACCATAAACATTGCAAAAAGATAAGTCAGTATCATTAACCTTAACATCTAAGTATAACCATCTACCATCAGAATCTGAGATTTAATTTTTTAACTGAATTAACAACGATTTATGAAACAAAATAAGAACACCATTCTTATTATTAACTGACGAGGAACAGAAAACTTCACCCACCCATTGTTTACGCAGAGAGGAGAGATCTTTTTGGGAGAGGTGAGTTTCTTGTAACAGGGCAACTTGGCATTTCAGTCTGGCTAAGTGGATAGAACCCGTTGTTTTTCACATTCCAAGAAATAACTCGAAGACCAGTCATTTAAAAATAAAAAAGAGAGGTAAGCATAAAAATAGGAAAAATTTAAGAAAGAGAAAAAAGATAAGGGCAATAGAGAGATTGCCTAGAGCTGAGAAGAAAGAAAAAATCTGAAAGGAGGGAGATAAGCGAAAAGGAAGGTAATAAGCCAATGCCACAAATGCATGAAGAGAGAAAAACTATAAAAAGTGAGAAAGAGAAGAGAAGCAGAAGTACGTGAAAAAATGCCATGAGTAAAGAAAAAGAAAAGGAGAGAGGGACCGTGGAAGAAAAGAGGAGTGGGAGAACACAGCTCCCCTGAGAAAAGAGGAGGATGGCGAAAAACCAAGAGGGTTCTAGCCATACAGAACAGCAAAAATGAAAAGCAATAGAGTGAGACCGGGAGCAACAAGACAAGACGACCGCACAAAAATGAGAGATGACGTCAAATGCATGGTCACAATGACATGAAATAAAGGAAAAAAGAGGGAAGATACAAATCAAATGAAGGACCAAACACGACGATATAAAACAAATGAAGGAGACTTACCAAACAATTATGAAGGAGGGGCAGCGAACTGGGGCGACTATAAAACGAACAACAGCATAGTACATTGGGGAGATCAAGGAACCAAAACACTTGAAGAGGAGACCTAGGAAACAAGGGAGTAAAACAAAGGAATATTACTAGGAGAAACAATAAGACGTGGGAATAAAGAACAATAGACGAATTACAGTGGACCAAAAAACATTAAGAAATTAAGAATTTCGGAGTTCCATGGAATCTTCTTTGTAAGAGTGCATAAATTTGCGAAGGTCAGCTGGATCGTCGAAGCTGAATGTCCTTTCCTTGTATGTAACCTTGAAGAAACAAGGGTGGATGAGGCCATATCTGGCATTCATGGATCGAAGAGTAGGTCGTAAGTCCAAGAATTCCTTGCGACGTGCAGCAGTCTGTTTCGAAACATCCTGAGAGAAAAAGAGTTTGTGATCCGACCACAATAATTGTTTGTGCTGTTTGGCAGAGTGCAGGATAGTCATAAGGTCGGAGTAGAGAAGAAAATAAGCGATGATGCCTCTGGGTTTTGAGGAAGAGGAAGAGTTCTTGGGGCCAAGACGGTGCGCACGTTGAATATTCACATCCACATGTTTAGGCAGACCAACAATAGGTAAGACCTGGGACTTCAAAAATTGGATGATGTCGGACCCTCTGAATTCTCTGGAACACCATAAATGCGCAAATTATTGCGCCTATTTCGATTTTCCAAATCCTCGGAGGTCTTCTTGAGCATTTCAACATCCTTAGTGAGGCTACGTACTGTGGCAGCAACATCTTGAGCATCGCAAATTTTTTGTTCGACATCCGAAACTCTCTTGTCCAAATTGGACCACTTCTCGTCCAATCTCTGCAAAATGGTAGTAGTATCCGCCATAAAAGGACAAATGAGGCTAAGCTCCTCCATAATATCCTCAAGGGTGACAGGAGATGGAGATTTGGAGGGAGAAGGAGGGTCCTTCTTAGGGCATTTGCCAGTTGAAGCCGGATCTTTGCGTGTAGAAGAGGCTTTGGTAGTGTGCGTGGGATCCATCGTAGCAGTGCTGAAGGAACCAGCACAGCGTGTGAGGAAAGGCAACTCTGCTTGATGCGCAGCAAGGAAATCACGTGACAAGCCGCGGCAATGAGGCAAGAAAAAACACTTTAAAAAAGGAGAAAATGCAGCCGGAGGCAGGAAATAGCATAAGGATGGCACCACAGAGAAGCGGGTCACAAAGTAAGTCCTGAAGCAAGTGCTCGACACTAGAAGAGAGAGTCTGAGGTAAAAAATAGTGTCAGGAACCAGCGTTTGACGAAGAGGAGAAAAAGTGCTTCATAAAACAACTGTAGATGAATGAAAAATGGTAGAAGAGCCAAGTCCAAGGAGCAGAAGCCACATAGAAAATTATTTCACAAAAAACGAGTGAAAAGGAAAAAACAAAATGGCGGCCGTTCTCGAGGAGACATCATTTTCGCATTTTTCTATACCAAAAAATGCAGGTGGCAGTCTACAAACATACCCAGCAGCAGGGGGGTAGTTCCGACGCCGAAAACAGCCGTTTCTGCCCAGAAACGCTAGTTGGACACAGGTCCTTCGTCATAATAGCGCCGCCGAAATCGCGGAGCTCAAGGGGGAGCGGCCATCTTGTCCGCCGCGTCGCGCGCCCTCTCAGTGCCATATATTCTAACTAACTCGTTGTTAGGGTCTGCTAGGTAAATCATCTGCATAGAAGGAAATTCTAGAATCCCATCTGGGTGCCTACTGAAGACTTCTGAGTAGAGTATCTCCACTGATCCAGCAAGCAAGTGTTTTGACTCTCAGGGCGGACAGCAGAATAGACAAGGGGCAACCATGGAAGGTACCCTTAGATAAAGGAAAGGTTATTGTGGTATTTCCTTTACGTATTTCTAGATTACAGTGAGCTACTTTAATGTAGAACACTCTTACACTGTAGCTCTAGAATGTAGAGTTACTGTTGCCTAGTGCTCATGGTCAGTTGCTGTTTGGTGTCCTGTGGATAAGACATTTCTGTACTACAAGCTTGAATAAAGAAGTTGGTGTAAGAAACCTCTCTGCTGCTCCTGTAATTCTTCACAGTTATCAATAGGGAACTGTTAAAAGCATGCCAAAGGCTCTGTGTACAGCAGTCTAACTCGGCTATGAAACCTACCCTGAAGCCCATTCTTCACGTCCCAATTATTTGGGGAGCAAGATTATCACATGACGTACTGAATTCATAACTTTTCCAGTACTGAGTTGTCATAGAACATCAGACTCGTTGTATTGATGTAGGTTAATTCAACTAATGGACCATGAAACATGAAAACAATGATTCCTACATGGACATTTCAACAAACTTGTGTCCTTGTGAAGTGAAGTAATAAGCCTGATAGAGAGGGTAGGTTGACTACCTACCTTCAGGTCGTTAAGGGCACGCATTTCAGTGGACATGTGATAAACTAATGCATTCTTGGTTTTCTAGTTTTGTTTTGCTTCCTACACACTAATTAGACTAACACACCTGGAAACAATGATTTGTAGGTGAAGATTTCAGGACTAGAGGCAGTGTCTGTAATGGCCTGGAGTGATGCGGTCACCCTAGGTGAGGGGGTACAGTTGCATTTGTTCATCGATGTGACCTGTGCTAAGGGAGGATGCACCACTGCCCCATAAAATGATAACCTACTTAACAGAATGTATGTTTGTATGTATTTTTGAATTGGTAATTTCGTAGCACAACTATATCTGGCTAACAAAGGAGCGCTAAACACAATATAGGGTAGTGCAAAATTGTGCATATATGTAAGGCAGGGATTCATTACAAGGCCAGTGACTGGAGGAGCTAGAATGTAGTGGTGCCTTGTCCACCTATATAACATTCGTACATGAAGCAATTACTAAATGCATGATATTTGCTTTACAAAGCTGCATTGAAAAATCAATTGAATATACTGTAAAGAAACGTGGGTGGCTTTGTGCAAATAGCCTCTGATCCAGATATTGGTTTAAAATACTAATGCTAGTGTCACAGTTGTTTCCAGTATGATCATATTAAAAAGGGAATTGGATCAGGCACCCTTCATAAGAACTTCAGGAGGGTTGCATCTGGTTGAAAGTAATTTCAAGATATTTTCAGATGTTTGTGCCATTATGAGGATTTCACTGGCTGCGCTAATATTGATGTATACCTCTCAAAGTGTCACACACAGAGCTGCCACCTTTTCTTAGAAAAAAATACTGGCAATGTGTTTGCTTTTTGATATTAGTTCTTTGTTCCATGTCCTCATACCAGTCGTTACTCATGAAGTTGTTCCCACCTCAAGACAGAAGCAAAACCAGGAAATATGAGTGTATATGAGTTTGGCCCCATCCCCCACATGTGGCATAAGTCCTAGTTCACCCAAAATTCTTACCGTTTTTTTTCTGTCTCATACATAAGACAACAATGTAGGAAGTTGTGAACCCTGCCGTGCTCTAGTCCCCAGCGATATCACAACACGCGCATAGCTGCCAAGATTTTAGATTGTTTATGTGTGACATTTTCATAATTTCAGTGTAATTATGAGTGACATTCAACGACTATGAGTGACACTTTTTCGAGAACAGTATAATGTTACCCCCACTTAGTAGCATGGCACAGCTTAGGCCGACACCTGTTGGGTGTCAGAGAAACAATAAATTAAACAGAGATTCCCTGCCGTAGCCAGCCTGTGCCTCGCTGGTTGGCAACCAATCAAATTAATGGCCTGATCAGATCATGATTAATTGACAGTGTCTGTCCAGGCTCTCTGCCACGTGGAGCCTGAGGCCAACTACAGGATGTGAGAGGGCCCATAAGGGTTCTTTTCCCTGTACAGTTCTCCAATTGGGCCCCTCTTTTGCAGTTCAGACTGACCCAGTGTTTTTGCATGCATTTGGAATCTCCGTTTTACGGCTGGACATCAACATCTGGTTGATACTATAGATTGGGAAGGGGGTGCCTTTTTACATTAATTAGGCGGGTGTGTGGTTTTGTGTTTCGGTCATCAAATCTCTGAAGTTGGTTTGGCTCGCCAATGAGTTTCTGTGACTGCAGGATATTTCCAAGTCATGATATATATGCACATTCCTATTCTTCCCATTGTACACTAGTGCCATCTTTGTGGCCTTTGAGAAATGAGCTCAGCTTTTATGCGTCTGCACCAGTAAAGAGAGAGAAACTGGAACTCTACGATTTTATCGCACTTCAGGACACGGTTCTGTTGCGTGACGATCTGAGGCATTGCGGTAATGCGGGAAAATTACTGGAAATGCGTTATTCTAATGCGAGATGCATGGCAATAAGCAACGCTGCATGAATCCTTGCTGTGCCTATTATAGGTAGGGGTGGGCGGAATTTGCATAATCGCGTTACGCAAATCTCTGTGAAACGATAAAAAATTCTGCGAACACGCAGAATTGCTTATTCGCAATGCTTTTTTCCTGTTCGCAACCGCTGTTTGCGTGCTCAGGGGGAAATATCTCTTGAACACGCATATTGAGATTGCGAACAAGCAAAAAATTTCGCGAAATCGCGGAACGCAGAATTTTGGGCAATTTCACGCTCTCCGTGGAACGCGAAATTACCCAAATTCCGCAAACGTAACGGAATTTACCGCCCAGGCCTAATTATAGGGAGGTGAAGCTGTGGGAACCCGCGGAGAAGCACAGGGGAGGAGGACATGGATTTATTGGCTACATTTAAACATTTTTGTTTATTTTCTCCAAGCTCTGGTAGCAGTACCAGATATTAGGTGTGGTTAAATGGGTTACCATTGGGCCTCTCTTTCTTGAACCAGTAGCGAGTTACAGAAACGCACAACCAGTTGTTAATTGTACTCCCAATGCAGGAGTTATTGAGTATGTGCATGTGCAATGGAGACAGTGTTTCGATTTCTGAGCATGCATGGGGATGTTGGCGGTAACAAGCAGTCTCAGCATTTTTATTTCCAGAGTGCTCTTTTCTTCCATTTTATGGCCATACGGGAGCAGTTAAGATGGGCATTTTCGCTGTATTAAAAAGTGTGATTACTACTGAGTGTTTGAGCATATTCTAGTGCTGTCATGGGCAAGCACCATAAGAAGTTCAGACATTTGCATTCCTCTTCATCAAGCTATGATTCCCATGCCAGATTTAAATTTCCACCCAGGAAGAGAGCAAGGAGATCTAGGGAAATGGTACCCACATGGCCACCTCTACCTGTTCTACAACATTGTCATCCATCTATTGCCCCTGGATACCATGGAAGTTGTATTTGAGAAGTTACTCCTTGAACAAGCTTCCTGGATCTAGAAGCCAACTATATCTTACCAATGGGCGTTGGGAAATGGCACATTTTGTGGGAATGCACCTGAAAGGACATTGTGATCTCAGCAAGAAGAGTCGTAGATCCTGTAGGATTTCTGCATGGAACCCCAGGTCCATTATGTATTGTGACACTCTTTCCTTAGTCCTCAGGGAAATGCCATGACTACTAAGCCTGGGAGTAGTTCGCAAAGTAGTGTTACGCGTAGCTATGTGAAGTGCACTACTGCGTAGTGCGCTGTTCGCGATGATTGCACAGTGACGCACTGTGCAATCATTGAAAACGGCATCTTGCACAGTGCGAGCTGTCTTTTACTGCTGCTCGAGTAGAGTTTTACTCCCGCTGCAGTTTTCTCAACGCAGACCGGTAGTTTCTCATCGCGAGCGATCGCGAGCATACGCGACCACTCGCAATGAGAAACCTGACCTCCCCGCGTTGAGAATCTCACAGGGAGGTTTATTTTTCACGCTCACGATCGGCAACTTGATGTTGCTGATCGCGAACGAGGAAAAGGTTTTGCCAGGATGTCATTTTGCTTGCTCGCGGTCGCCAACTTGACGTTGAGGACCGCGAGCAAGCAAAAAATGACTGCTGCACTACGCTACGCGTGTTTGCACTGTGCTACGTGCAATTCGCGTAGTGCAAAGTAGCGCAAACTTTGCAAACTACGCGAGCGTAGCGTAGTGCTTTGCCCAGGGTTAATCACTACCTGGCAAATGACCATAGAACCCACCTGTACAATAATAGTGTAATAACAAACACAGAGAGCTAAGTTAGATAAGAGGTAGAAAGAATGAGGACTAAAATAGGTGCCAATATGAAATCCATGACCCTTACCCACCAGTCCATGAATCACTCATTAAAGATAGGTTAGGGACGCTTTTAAGAGCAGCATAAAGGGGGCAGATGTTCATTAACCCAATTAAAAAGGTAAGGGGGTGGTATTCCTTTTTCTCCTTGGTTATTGGTGGTTTGAGTTTGCTTTTAAATTAATTTTCTTCACCATGTTCTGCAAAATCCCTGTGCTTTGGTTAGTACCAGGATATATGTGCTGTATGACTAAAAAGGTATTCATGATGAGAGGTGAGGTATTTGTAGAGAAAATAGTGGAACGGAAGTGGAACTGTGGAACTGTCAAGCATTTTACTTACTATTGTGTTTTGGGACATTGGAGCAGTTTCTAATTGCAGGAATCCTTACCTAAAAATGCTGCACATCTGTTAAGCTGTAAAACATTTTGTTTGTAGAGGCCTTCTCTAATGGAGGTCCAGATGACCTCTGACCTTGGGGATTTGTATATATATATATATATATATATATATATATATATATATATATATATATATATATATATATATATATATATATATATATATATATATATATATATATATATATACTTCCTGTGTTTTCAGTTTCAGGAACAACAGTCTTGTGGCTGATCGTCTCCATTGTTCAATACGCTACCTCAGCGCATCTAAATAAATTCTGGTATTACCGGAGTAAAGTGAGATTCATCCATGACATATTCTAACACTCAGACAGACACACTTAGGGAACTATTAAGTACATCTGCAATCAGGATCAAAAACGCTGTATCAATCACTGAGGAAAAGACGGTTGGGAGCCAGTCTAGCTCTTGTGCCTGCCGACAAAACAGCCACGTAAATGTCATGCCTGAAGAAGATCACTCGAACCTGGTGGGTAGCCAAAGCCACCCTGAGCAAACACATCTCCTACAGCGGATCTTCTTTCCATTCTACCATTCAAGGGGCAAAGATGAAACTCTAAAGAGAAGACATGTCCTGTGTCTTTTTCATGGACCCAGATCATGAACTATATATGATCAGAAGATATCTAGAGCCCAGTTTGTAACACTTCAGCCTGTTTTTGGACGCCACCACTGTAACTTTCAGGACTACATTTATGGCATTGCATGTTTTACAGGATATATCTTTATTTACCAAGTGGGACATCCCTATTCAATTTGGGAAGCTATAGAAATATCTATTTGTTATGATCCTCTCATGTTGCCATACCTAACTGTACTCCTAAGAGCATTCTCAGAGGTGCCAATGGTACTTGGGATTCTTTATCAATTCCCAACAAACAGATTTGCATACACACTAGTGAAAACAGCTCAAGGCACTGCTCTCTTATTGCCCCATCTCCTCCCCCAGGTCACACAGACTGGAGCTGGCCGGCCAAATACTAGAATCACACAATAACACCACTTATTCTAGCATTACCTAATATGGAGACATTTCCAAGTAATTCTCAACTGTTTCTCTTATCCTAGAATGTCACTGTCCTCAAAAAACTAATGGCAGAAAGAAGGGACTTGATTTCTTTTTTTACTTGCGATATCCTCTGTCTGAAGGAAACTTGCAGTACTGAACGGATCTAAATAGAAGGGAGGTTTCTGCAAACCAGCTCAAAAGTGTAGCACTTTTGGTAGACCATCTGGTAGTTTAACCACATAGGTATGAACATATCAATTTCCAAGCCAGACTCGAAAAATCCATCACTGCAAGCAATATCACATAACCATTGCAAGGATGATATCAGGTGTAGTCCCATTCTTATCATCAAGATATACTTCAACCTCCATAGGGGCTCAGTAGATAACTTCAGTGAAACTGTAGCAGAGTTAATCTGCAATCACACCACACGCTAAATCATTGTAACAGCTGACTTAAATCTCACTAACCCGGGTATACCACCAGAATGCCTCCATGGCACCTTTGCCCATGACTCAGCCACACGGGTTCAAAGACTCCTCGACCTTTCTGCATCACATCATCTGGCCTCGCTGCAAACTCTTCGCACCCGCAACCGACCAAGGCAAGTCTTCCCTTCCACAAATGGGGCCATTTCAACACCAGGTTATATGTTCACCTCTGAGCTGCTCAGCTCCAGATGCACTCAATGTTCAATCTTACTACTATTCAGCCATGTGCCTTTGGCCATTTCATTCAGCTTGGAAGTGCTATCAGTAGAAATTTTAAAGGTGATAGTAAATCCTGACTGCTCTGTGTTTGGTGCTCTTATGAAGAAAATTAAGTGGATCACAGTATCATGGAAAAAATACATTTACAAGCGCTGGTTACTGACAGAAATCTCTATTAATTTTACAGAAGATGATCATTAAATCGGCAACTGGCTCAGAATCATAGCATCAATATATAACCAACTTAAAAACACAAATACCTAGGATCAGCCTGTTACCACGCGAACTAGGGGTCATTCCCATGCCTAATCCGTGGTACACACTTAAAAGTTAAGAGCTGGAAAACGGCTCTCAGGCCTGCACAAAAAACCTGCAATAATAACAAATCCAACAGGACAGCAGTCCAGCAGGCAACACTCTAGTTCTCTGTGTGAGTTATAACGAATAACTATGGGGGTCACAGGATGATACTGCATACACTACTAGCGCGTAAGGACCAGAACAAATTATCAAAAGTCCAGATAACAGGCCAGACTGCAGGGGAAAAGGGAATTAATACACAAAATGGGCTGAGCACATTAAAAAACAAAGTACAACACCTGCCCCCCACAACAAGCGATGCCTAGTCAGTTGGAGCATCAGACTGAGAATCATGACTATTCTCCTGAACTGATCACCAACTTTGCTACCAAAATGGCGATATAAAAAAACAGAGAAATCAGTGCCCCTGGTTCCAATAGTTTACTGGGCTCTCTATTTAGAGCATGCAGATTACATACTGGTTAACCCCCTTGTTTCAACAATCACTCCAGTATGCCCAGGTCCCCCTGTCAATCAATCAATCAATCAAAGCATTTATATAGCGCACTACTCACCCGGAGGGTCTCAAGGCGCTGGGGGGAGGGGGTCCGCTACTGCTCGAACAGCCAGGTCTTGAGCTGCTTCCTGAAGGCGAGGTGGTCTTGGGTCAGGCGGAGGTGGGTCGGAAGGGAGTTCCAAGTCTTGGCGGCCAGGTAGGAGAAGGACCTTCCTCCTGTGGTGGCTCTTCGGATGCGGGGGACGGCGGCGAGGGCGTGGTTGGTCGATCGAAGCTGGCGTTTGGGAGCGTAGAAGTTGAGGCGGCTGTTGAGGTATCCTGGGCCTTGGTTGTGTAGGGCTTTGTGTGCGTGGGTGAGGAGCCGGAAGGTGATTCTCTTGTTGACCGGGAGCCAGTGCAGGTCTCTCAGGTGTCCGGAGATGTGGCTGCGGCGGGGGATGTCCAGGATGAGTCGTGCTGAGGTGTTCTGGATCCGCTGGAGTCTCTTCTGGAGTTTGGCGGTGGTTCCGGCGTAGAGGGAGTTGCCGTAGTCCAGACGGCTGGTGACGAGGGCCTGGGTGACCGTCTTCCTGGTCTCAGTGGGGATCCATCAGAAGATCTTACGTAGCATGCGCAGGATGTTGAAGCACGACGAGGAGACGGCGTTGACTTGTCTGGTCATGGAGAGGGAGGAGTCCAGGATGTAGCCCAGGTTGCGTGCGTGGTCTGTGGGTTTGGGTGCGCTGCCCAGGGCGGGGGGCCACCAGGAGTCGTCCCAGGCGGAGGGTGAAGATACCAGGATGAGGACTTCCGTCTTGTCCGAGTTCAGTTTCAGGCGACTGTTCATCATCCACTTGGCAACGTCTGTCATCCCTTCGTGTAGGTTGGCTCTGGCGGTGGCGGGGTCGTTGGTGAGGGAGAGGATCAGCTGGGTGTCGTCGGCGTAGGAGATGATGTTGAGGTTGTGCTGGCGTGCGATGGCTGCGAGGGGGCTCATGTAGACATTGAAGAGTGTTGGGCTGAGCGAGGAGCCTTGAGGAATGCCGCAGATGACTTCGGTGGCCTCCGATCTGAACGGGGGAGGCGGACTCTCTGTGTCCTTCCGGCGAGGAAGGAGATGATCCACTCCAGTGCCTTCTCCTGGATTCCGACGTTGCTGAGGCGCTGTACTAGGGTACGGTGGCAGACAGTGTCGAAGGCCGCGGAGAGGTCCAGGAGGATGAGGGCCGCTGTTTCTCCGTTGTCGAGCAGGGCTCGGATGTCATCGGTAGCTGCGATCAGGGCGGTCTCGGTGCTGTGGTTGGCCCGGAAGCCAGACTGCGAGAGGTCGAGGGAGCCGTTCGTCTCGAGGAAGGCGGCCAGTTGCTTGTTGACGGTCTTCTCGATTACTTTTGCCGGAAACGGGAGCAGCGAGATGGGGCGGTAGTTCTTGAGGTCGGTGGGGTCGGCTGATGGCTTCTTAAGTAGGGCGCTGAGTTCGGCGTGTTTCCAGCTCTCCGGGAAGGTAGAGGTGTCGAAGGAGGTGTTGATGATGTCCCGCAGGTGGGGTGCGATGACAGCGTCGGCCTTGTTAAAGTCGTGGTGAGGGCAGGGGTCTGTCGGAGATCCGGAGTGGATGGAGTTCATCGTGTGGACGGTGTCTTCGGTGCTGATCGGGGTCCAGGCGCGGAGGGTGGTTGTGGGGGGCGGTGGTTCGGTCGTGGCGTGCGTCGGTTGAGTGCAGAAGCTGTTGTGTATGTCCGCGATCTTGTTGTGGAAGTAGGAGGCGAGGGAGTTGCAGAGGTCTTGCGAAGGGGTGATGTCGTTGTTTCCGGCGTTGGGGTTGAAGAGCTCTTTCACGATGTTGAAGAGTTCTTTGCTGTTGTGTGCGTTGTTGTCCAGTCGTTCCTTGAATGCGGTTTTCTTGGTGGCGTGGATCAGTTGGTGGTGTTTTCGGGTGGCGAGCTTGAGGGCAGTCATGTTGTCCGGTGTTGGGTCTCTGTGCCAGGTTTTCTCGAGTGCTCTGCAGTTCTTCTTGGAGCTCTTGAGTTTGTCGTTAAACCATGGTGCTTTCTTGCTGCCGGGTCTGCTCGGCGGGGTCTTCAGGGGGGCGAGGACGTCTGCGCAGTCGCTGATCCATTTCGTGAGGTTGGTGGCCGCTTGGCTGGGGTTTGTTGTGCTGGTGGGAGGGTTCTTGCTCAGGGAAGTAGTGAGCTGGTCTGCAGTGATCTTGTTCCAGCTTCTGCGGGGAACCTGTTGCTGGTGATGGTGGAACATGGTCCTTCTGAAGCTGAAGTGGACGCAGCTGTGGTCCGTCCAGTGGAGTCCCGTGGCGTGGCTGAAGGCGATGTCCTTGCTGGAAGAGAAGACCGGGTCGAGTGTGTGTCCGGCGTAGTGGGTGGGGGTGGTCACCAGTTGCTTGAGTCCGAGGTTGGCGAGGTTGTCCAGCAGGGTGGTGGTGTTGCGGTCGTTGTTGTTCTCCAGGTGGAAGTTGAGGTCCCCGAGGAGGATGTAGTCGGCGGAGGGGAGGGCGTGCGGGCTGATGAAGTCGGCGATGTCTTCGCTGAATTGTGTGCGTGATCCCGGGGGTCTGTAGATGAGGGTGCCTCTGAGGGTGGTCTTGGGGTTGACGTGGATCTGGAAGTGCAGGTGTTCGGCGGGTGCGAGGGTATCGTCGGTGTCGGTCGTGATGCGGATGGTGTTCCTGTGGATGATGGCGATGCCTCCTCCTGTCTGGTTGACGCGGTCCCTCCGGATGATCTTGTAGTCGTCCGGGATGGCGATGGCGATGTCGGGCGCTGAGGAGGCGTTCATCCAGGTTTCCGTGAGGAAGGCGACGTCTGGGGCTGTGTTGTCAAGCAGGTTCCAGAGCTCGACGGCGTGTCTGTGGACGGAGCGGGTGTTGAGCAGGATGCACTTCAGGTGGGTGTTGCTGGAGTTTGGCTTGGTGGGTGCTGGTGTGGCGTGGGTCCGGTTGCAGGTGAACTTGCAGGAGTGGCAGCTGAAGGGTCCGTGGGTGCGTCTCGGTGTGGCTCGGTAGCAGCCCGGCGTTCGGCCGGTGTTGAGTGCGTTGAGTTCGGTGGCGTTGTAGGTCCGTCGGGTCGGCTTCCGTTGGTGGGGGCCAGGGGCCCTGGCACTGGGCGCGGTCCAGGCGCGGACGGGCGCAGACGGGTTTACCTTTGGCGCACCTTCGGCGCTCAATCGGTGCTCCCGCTGCGCACGTCCGCTGCGCGGTCGCTCTGGGGGCGTCATAAATCAGGAGCCGGGAGGGCGGGTCAGCTGGGTGGCGGGAGCGGGGCGGCCAATGGGTTGAAGGTGGGCGGGGCCGCGGGAGGCAGCGGCGGGAAAACGGCACAGGCGGGCGGCTCAGCGGCGGCTGGGTCGCTCGGAGCAGCGGCAGCAGGAGGCGATGGGAGCAGGAGGGGTGACCCGGCCTAGTTAAAGGCACAGTGGTCACTCCAGCACACGCACTGCGGACCCCCTGGCGCAGGGCCATACATCATTCTATTTGTAAGAAGGGGGACAAAAATGGACCCTGCCAGTTATCAACTAATCCCTCTACTGGACATTCAGGACTGGGCATAGAGGCAAAGGCCTATGTAAGAATCCTAATAAATGAACTAGAAGAATGGGTCGACAGCCACAAAAAAATAAATGTTTATCAAGCTTGATATAGAAATGCTCCGCCATTGGCGATGTTGTAGCTTTATTATGCATGGAATATAATACTATCTTGTCTTTTGGAGCTCCCTTGTTCACCTGTTTTGTTGAATACTCTACGACCTTTGACAGTGTTTATCGACAGATACTTTGGAACAAATTAACTAAACCGGGCTGTTGTCACACTTCTCACTGACTTATATAAAATGCAGTTTATGGTATAGAGAAACATGTTCCACTCACCCCAATCGGCCCGCTGCTCTCAGATAAGCCTTGAATTCGGGTTGCTCAGACAGAACTTGGTTTGTCAATCTGCTTTTATAAAGTACCAACACCTATTCATGCTTGCCAAATCAAACTCCTTAAAGATGGTACGACAAGAGATAGCCAAACATAAACAAACCCCATGGGTCTGGAGAGAGAAACGAAAGAAGGAAGAAAGAAGAAGAAAGAGAGTTGGCGTGCCTAACTAATGTAGAGTATTCCCTTTAAAGGATGAATTCTGTCTCCCACCAAAGGTGGCATGCTTCATCATAGGGAACCTCCTTGCACAGTGATGCATAGTCATGTGTGGGCTACAACCCACTCACTAGAGGAAGGAGCTCAGGGATGTTTTCAGAGGTATGTTAAATACCTTTCTAATGAGCACGGACTGGTGAGGGAAGCAGAGCGAGAGTGAAGGGGTCTACTGATTGAAACTTGCTCCAAGGTATGTGACACATTTTATGCATGCGTCCCTCGGTGAGGGTTAAAACAAGCAAAACCAGCCAGGTCTGTTTATACCTGTGGGATATTTCCAAACATGTAGGTCGATATGTTTCTGCCTATTACCTTCCGTAGAGGTGTTGCGGCATTCCTCAGGACCAATATCATTGGTGCTTCTGCTAAAGTGGTGACAGTGAAAAATGCTAAGTGTTATAATACAAAACAAGTGGTCCAATTATGAGTCCAAAGTAGGGATCCACTGCCGATTTTCTGCTAGCATCGGGAAAGCTACCTCAACTCAGGCCCTTGTTAAAAGTTAGGCTGAAAACCGTCAACATTATCGGCGCCCTCTTGCTCTCCTTAAACCTTTTGTGCGCGTAAAACAGCCGCCATTTTGGACACCATGGCTCCCCCGCTCTCGCTGAGAGCTAGCGCGTCTCTCTCTCTCTCTCTCTCCTAACTTCGCTGGCAACCCCCCCCCCCCCTTTTGCTTGCACCTGCCTTGAGTCATAAACCCCTCCTCGGCACTGCTCTGCCCCAGGCGCTCATCCTGTGCCCAGCGCGACATCTCCCTGCTTCCCCGTCATGACCTCCGGCCCTTTTGATGCAAACCCCCTTTTCCCGTGTGCCCGTCTGTCTTCCCGTTCCCAGGCCGACACCTAGCTCTGCCGATACCATACTCTTGCCCCTCCCCATACAATAAGAAGCTTCCCTCCTCAAAGGACCCCCGAGATGATCAAAGCCCCCCCCATCCCACGAGATCCGATCGAAACCCGCACACTCCGTGAATCGGCGGAATACCCAGCTGCGCAATGATCATCACCTGTTGTGAACGGGGCGGGGACTTCCACTGTAGCCTTGCATGGGAACGGGCTGGGAAGGGGGGATTCTGAGGATGTCTTTTCGTACATCAAAGTATCGACGAGAATGTGTTACATGTAATAAAGAGATAAACTCATGTATAAGAGGCCAGGCCTCCGAGATGCAGTTAGAGCACCTCTGAACGATACCTTCTGTCCGTTTCGTTGTGTTCTCCTCCGGAGAGAATAAAAACCTTGTTTCCTGCCTTCCAGTCTCCAGCGCCTGCCTCTTCAATGGTTTAACTTCTTGGTGGGTTCGAGAGGCGACATCGCCGGGCAATAATTAAGGATCTTATATTCTGGTTGGTAGTGCCCCCCAGTTAGTAGAAATTCCACAATTGGCGCCCAACGTGGGGCCCATCAGCGACCCATGGATCCAGTGGGAGAGGTCCTGACGACAAAGTGAACGACTGCAACGATCGGGAACGCGTCTGTCCGATAGACCCTCGTCTGACAGCCGATCATCCGAACTTCACTGGTTCCGAACAGACCTCTCTCGAGTGATCTACGGTCCTGACTGGGAACCATCAGGAGTGCCGCGAGGATAACGAAGAAGAGAGGACGATCGGGCGCTGGATTCGGAAGTCAGGAAACTGTCCATGCGGTCCGGGTAAGGTCGTGTTACCACGACAAATTGCGAAAATTTGCTTGATTGTTAAATACTAGTATTGCTCCTTTTTGTTTAATTAGAGATTCACTGTCTGCAAACGGAGAAACAACAGGCTCTCCCTTTGCAAGCAGTGGAGGATAGGTAGGGCAGACAACCGTGCTTATTTTTCTCCCCCACTCAATAGTCACCTGAAACTGAGCTGTTGTTCACAAACTATTGTTTCCTGGAGATTCCCTGTCTGCAAACAGGGAAGAGACCACCCTTTTTGCAGATAGTGAAAAAGGTAGGTAACGCAAATCTTTGCGGACCTACTCACTCTCCCCATTGTTATTTGTCGGTCTTTTGTTATCTTGATCCACGAGGGATTCACTGTCTGCAAACGGAGAAACAAAGGTCTCTCTCTTTGCAAGCAGTGGAGGATAGGTAGGGTAGCAGCCGTGCTTATTTTTTTCTCCCTCACCCTATAATTGCTTGAAACTGAACTGTTGTTCGCAAAATTATTGTTTCCTGGAGATTCCCTGTCTGCAAACAGGGAAGAGACCACCCTTTTTGCAGATAGCGAAAAAGGTAGGTAACGCAGATCTTTGCGGACCTACTCATTCTCCCCATTGTTATTTGTTGGTCTTTGGTTATTGTGATCCATGAGGTATTCACTGCCTGCAAACAACGTAGAATAGAAATATTCTGTCCAGTCTTTGCACCTAGTGATAAGATAGGCAGTGCTGACTTTTTAGTCCCTCGTTACGAGCCGTCATGTCTGTCTTCTCCCCACTGATTGGTAGCCTGTTTAGCCCGGACCGCTTATTAGAGATGGACCATCCAGCCCCACTGGAAGGGGCACCCCTAATAAGGACATGTTCATGAAGCATGGATTGACCGCTATTGCCTATAGTAAACTATGGCATAAATATACAAAACAGGGTCAGGAAAGTCAATGGCCCCTGACAGGATCCTTCGATGATGATAAAATAAAAATGCTAGAAACTGCCCTGGGTAAAAACAAGACAACACCCACTATGCTTGATAGCTTCGGCATGTGGCGAAAAGAAACTGAACAGCGTAAAAAGAAAACTGAGAGTAGGTTGGAAAAAGAGCTGCAAAAAGCAGCCCACCTAGCTGCTCAGAAGCTAAAAAAGGAGATAGAGGAAAGAGAGAAAGCTAAACAGAAACTAGAAAGGGAAACGCCAAGCCAGTGTCCGGTTAGAACCCCCTCCATGCTCTACCCTGACTTGCCCTCGAAACGACAAGCCAATGAGGACCTGCTGTTAGGTCCTCCTATCATCTACATGCCCCCTCCATACGCCCCTTCTCGGCCCCTGGCGCAGCACGCGCCACCCCCAGGTACAATCGAGGGTACCGCCGCAGCGTCGGCCCCAATGGCCTCTGTGCCAGCCGAACCCCTTGTATTAAAACCCACATCAACGACAACGTTAGACGAGCATGAGACTCGAGGGGCTGGCCTTGCAAGAATAAACAGGCTAGACAAAGATGAGCGAGCGGGGATCGACAAAATAGCAAGGACACTGGTAGAAAGGAAGGATGATGAAGAGTACATCACAGATATGTTCAGCTCGTATACAGGGAGTCACAGACGACATTTTACCGTACGACTGTGTTATCATGTCTTGAATGCATACGAGGACCGATATCGAGACAAAGGTCCCGAGAGCCTAAGGACTCTGTACCGGAAGGTCGATATCGGGGATGAGGGCGAGTGTGATGTGTCGGACCTCCTTACGCGTACGCTTGAGGTTTTCCGCCACCTCACTGAACGAAAGCCGGGAGCTAAATCCGCGACCCCCGTAGTGACCGAACCGCCAACCGAGCAATCTAACACCATGATGCCGATACGTGAGGCTGCCCCTTACTGGGTTCCTCCTCGGGGGACGGGGACTCACGATGATGCAAACAACCAAGATGCGAAGGGAAGGGTAGTATACAACTGGGTCTACCAGCCATGGGACCGGCAAGAGATACTGACATTCCGGAAGTCTCTACCCGACCTACGTAAAAACCCCACTGCCTTCTATACTGAATTAGGTACAGCCCTGGGTTCGACTATCATGACCCTGGCTGACATCGACTTGTTCTTCGGGTTATGTCTACCAGCTGATGTGTGGAAGCAAATCCGGAAAGTCGACCACCTTGAGCTGTTCGGACATACCTGGCCACAACTCGATGACTTGGACAAACAACGGGGACCAGGACAAAAGCCGTTGAAATCCATTCTAGACCTCCCAGATAAAATTGTAGAGAAATTAAAAACCCTAATCCCAGAAAAGAAAGTGGACTGGTCGATAGTAACAGCCTGTCGCCAAAAACCCCAGGAGGATGTATCGGAATACTTCTCCCGGTTTGAAACGGTGTTCTCCGATTACAGCGGCCCGGACATGACCACTGCAACCGGACACCATCTGTTTGTCCAGAATTATGTTAAGAGCCTATCATTGGACATCTCTCAGAAACTACAGGCCAGCGAGAGTAGTTGGGCAGCCTCCAAACCTACGGCGATTCTTCAAATGGCCCAATATTATGAACATCAGAAAAATGAGAACGATAGGGCGACAGAGAAAAAGAAGAAAGACTTAAAGGAGAGGGTGATGATTGCCAAACTGCAAGGGGTGACTATAGGACGAGACCAATACCGGGGAAACTACCAGACAAACGCCCCTAAGACTGCATTTCCCCAGGACCGCACTCTGACTCCCTACAGTGGACGCACAGACCTTAGAGATGACCAGTGCGCTTTCTGCAAAGAGACTGGCCATTGGAAATCCCAGTGCCCAGTTCTCCTGGAAATGATCCGGAACAGAGACCCCAGGGAGGTAGCAAACGGACCGAGACCTAGGGGAACACAACGAGGGCCCCCAAATGACGCGACTAATGTCAGATCAAGCAGACCGAATACGTTCGATCGACCCAGACAGAACCAATATCAACAATCTGACTATGACGACACTCACACCTTTGCATAGGACAGCCAAGGGCGAGGGAGGGATCCAGTCGAGCTCTATGTTGACCAGCAGGGCCCTTATGTCACTGCTAAGGTCCTGGGTACCAAGTCTCCATTTCTGGTAGACACTGGCGCAACACGTAGTGCGTTATCTAAACGACTGATTCCAAGGGCACCCTTGTCTGGCTCACTCATAACATCGACAGGTTTCGATGGAACGCCCTCCACCAACCCTTTGTCTGCCCCGATTCTCTTTGACGTAGAAAACAACACCACCGACACCACGTTCTTGCTCTCCTCCAATAGCCCTGACGCCATTATGGGACTTGACTTACTGAAACACTTCCGAGCGACGATTAGGTGTTCTCAAGATGGAGTTCGAGTGTTTCTTTACGACAACCCCGTTCTGCTTAAACATTGTTCCCCCCGACACATGTTTTCCATCACCGACGTCGACGCGTCCCTGCTTGACACCCTGCCTCCGTATCTGTGGGCCAAAGCGGATTCGGACGTAGGGCGTATGTTAATTGACCCAGTGCACATTACTGTCCGACCAGACGCAACACTCCCAAAACTCCCACAATATCGGATATCGCCAGAGGGCGAGAAGGCATTGGTAATGATTATCCAGTCATTGATAGACGCAGGAGTGGTAGAGGAAGTGGTTAGCAACGTTTGCAACAGCCCTATCTTGCCCATTATCAAGAAGCAGGGAGAGGGAGATGAGAAAGCATACCGTTTCATCATCGACCTCCGAGAGATCAACAAAGTGGTAGTACCCCAGTACCCTGTGGTCTCAGACATCACCACCATCCTGACCTTGATTCCATCCACTGCAACCACCTTTTCCGTCATCGACCTCAAGAACGCATTCTTCTCCATCCCCATCCACCCAGACAGACGTCCCTTTCCCACTCCCTTGGACTCCTGAGTGTCAAACCTCCTTCACAGAACTACGAGATGCCCTTTGCTCAGCCCCTGTCCTGGGTACCCCTGATTACAGAAAGCCCTTCTCCCTTTACACTCACGAAAGGGAGGGGTGCGCTTTATCTGTCCTGACCCAGGCCATCGGTCCTAAGCAACGACCGTGCGCTTACTTCTCTGCCACTCTTGACCCTGTCGCCAGAGCCTTGCCTGCCTGCCTTCGAGCTGTAGCTGCTGCTGCAGTCTCTATCCGACAGAGTGAGGGGATTGTACTCTCGAATTCCCTCACGGTACTGGTACCCCATGCAGTCGACACCCTCCTGAACCAAACCAAGACGCAACATCTGACGAGTGCACGACTGACTGGATACGAACTAACCTTGCTTGCCCCCCATATCACCCTGAAAAGATGCACCACACTGAACCCAGCAACTCTGTTACCCCTGCCAGAGAACGACCCCAATGTGCACCCCGTACATGACTGCGTGACTCTTACGGACGAACAGACCAGGAGTAGGGTCGACCTCAGAGACACAGCTTTCCCTGACCCCGACGGGGAGTTGTGGGTGGACGGTTCTTGCATCAAACTCTCCGATGGTACCACTTCCGCTGCCTATGCAGTCACCACAGCTCGAACTGTAGTAGAAACAGCCCGCATCACCCAGCGATCTGCTCAGGCAGCGGAACTGATTGCTTTGACGAGAGCCTGCATCCTGGCAACAGGAACCACGGCGAACATTTACACCGACAGCCAGTACGCCTTCGGGGTGGTTCACCATTTTGGGCTCCTCTGGAGGGAGAGAGGATACTTGACCTCACACGGCACACCCATCCTGCACGGGGATTTAGTCTCCGCCTTAATCGAAGCTGTCCTCCTCCCCAACAAGCTTGCCGTGATCAAATGCCAGGCACACAAGAAGGTGACAGACATTATTGGACAGGGAAACGCACTAGCCGACATCACCGCCCGAACGACAGCAGAAAATAGAACGACAACACGTATGTACGTGACCAGGTCACAAGCAGAAAACTGGACTGACACCAAGGACACAATTAGAGACATACAAATGGCTAGCACACAACATGAATTGACTGAATGGGCACGGGTGGGATTGAAAGACGATGAAGGCTGCTGGCGGACAAAAGACACGAACAGATGGTTGCTACCTGATTCATACCTGATTCCCATATTATCCATGGCACACTCCCCAGCCCACATAGGATCAGCCCCCATGATCGAACTTGTCTCCAGGGTTTGGCACAATGACAAGATCCCAGATTCCGCAAAACGCCTGGTCCAACAATGCTTAATATGCCTGCAACACAACCCCGGGAAGGGAACTGTAGTACCCCGGGGGGGATTTGGGGTCCCAAACCACCCATTTGAAGTCCTGCAGATGGACTACATCCAGCTAGACAGATGCCAAGGCCTGAAATATGTACTTGTCGTGGTGTGCGCATTTAGCAAATGGGTGGAAGCATATCCGACCCGTGACAACACCGCTATGGCCACTGCAAAGGTCCTGTTAAAAGAGTTTTTCCCCCGTTATGGCCTCTGTCGTGTTTTATGGAGTGATAATGGCCCCCACTTTGTAGCCAACGTTATCCAGCTCATCCTAAATGGGCTGGGTATCAAACAGAAATTCCACGCAGTCTTCCACCCTCAATCTGCTGGGCTGGTCGAACGACACAATGCCACGCTAAAGCTTAAACTGGCCAAAATAGTGGCTACGACGGGCCTGAAATGGCCAGACGCCCTCCCATTGGCATTGCTATCGATGCGCTCTACCCCCACCCGACATCACTTAACCCCTTATGAAGTTGTCTTCGGCCGACCCATGAGCGTCTGGTCTGCCCCGAAACCAACGTCCATTCATGACGTTCCGGATGTCCTAATGTCTGATTATCTGTACAAATTGACTGAAACTTTGTCTGTCCTTCATCAGCAGGTGCGGCAGGCCATCCCCGATGCTTCCAGGGGTCCGGGTCACGCCATCCAGCCGGGGGACTTCGTGCTGATCCGAAACTTTCAGCGATCAAAGAGTTTGGAACCCCGGTGGACGGGCCCCTGGCAAGTGCTGATCACCACTCGGACCGCACTTCGAGTGGAGGGGAAGAAACACTGGCTGCACGCTCACCACTGCAAAAAGATCTCTCCAGCCCTGGCCACGACAGACACCGTCAACACCCAAGAAGAGCTCCTGAACCGGGACCGACCATCGTTGAGCTGCTACCCTGATACAGAGACACTTGAACTTTCAAAACATCCTGACCCCACTGTGCCATCTCGAGAAGGGTATTTCCTGCGTCGAAAGGAGGGAGCTTCGGCTAAGTAGGCCACGGACTAAGCTTAAGAATCTCAGAACGGTGACCCAAACTACCAAGGGCTGCCTGGAGAGAAGCTAAGACTGAGTCTGTGGTCCTGCCCACTACCGAGCACCTTGAAGACGAAGATGATGGAAGCGCCAGATAAGAAGATGATGGAAGCGCCAAACAAGAAGCCGACTGAGACAACAGGAAATACCCACTACAGAAATCCGAGAACAGACAGGCTCCATAGCTCAAAGACAATTGCACTCTTCATCGTAATCCTCCTCTGTTTCCTCCTCATGACTACGCTCTGGATTATGGAAGAACACGCACCTGCTCACGAAACATTCCTAACCACTACTCAGCCTACCACCACGAAGGAACATTATCTAATTTCACTCTCTCCTCAACTAAGAGAGAGGCGAAAGGAGTTTTGGAACAACTCTTTCGTGCAGCTACTTCACCAGCACAATCTTGCCACCAACGCCACCAACTGCTGGATCTGTGGGTTGCTACCCCATGCCACTGGACATTCAATACCATTCATCCCTTCACCCTTCTCCGTCCACGGCTCCTGCCTTGCCTGGCTGATCCTCCTGCAAGAGAGCTATACGGAAAATGCCACCTCCAGCAGAGCTGCAGCACATTCTTCTCATGGGGCCGGGCGAAACAAGACAAAGACACACTTCTGCCCGCTGAACCCCAGCGACTCAATCCAATTGGACATTCCGGCCAAAGAACGAATTGAAATGCAGGTATTCAACAATCCAACCAGACCCACCTTCTCCTATCTGCGGAAACGAACGGCTGCCACTCTGACTGTAGCTCTGACGGTCATCAACGTCACAGGCCACATGTGTGTAGAAGGACTTGGGACACAGCTGGTGGGTCACAGCGCTTGCCGCTTTACCAGAACTTTGGACTCCACGGATCCACCTTCCTTTGTGTCCTCCCCAAACATGTATTTCATCTGTGGCACAAAGGCCTACACCTGGCTCCCCAAAGGCTGGGGGGGCACCTGCTACATCTCCTTCGTTCTTCCTCCAACTTATGTGGCCCCAGCGAATCACCACAGGCAAAAACGAGCAAAAGACGTTGAGCAAGCCGACTCAACAGGAGCACAGTTCCTCGATGCTATGAAAGGACTCGTCCCCCTCTGGGGCCCGATGGCAAACAGCCGTGCCATCCGACATTTGACTCAGGCAGTCGAGACAACCATGAACATCACAGCGGGCATCTTTGCCAACAACACTGCCGAGCTCCAAGCGGTCCGTTTGGTGGCCCTTCAGAACCGCCTCGTTCTAGATGTAGTTCTGGCGGACCGTGGAGGAGCATGCCGCATTATTGGGGCCAGCTGTTGTACATACATACCGGACAACTCACCCTCAGTGTACAAAGCCATCGAACATCTTCACAGACTCTCCTCGGAAGTTCACCAAGAGCAAGAAGAATGGTCGCTTGGTGGTTGGTTCTGGGACACCATCAAAAGTTGGGGCTGGAGACTGCTCACCATTATCCTGATTCCCGTAGTTGTAATATGTGGCCTATGCTTAGGAATTCAATGTTTGCCACCTATGTGTTCTTTATGTGCGAGTTGTATTTTTCCCAAAACTGTGGACATTGGAAGCGAACATATGAGGGCATTATACGATACCGAAGTTAGGGATTTGATGAAAATTGACATTGAATAAGCAAGTTGGCTAGATATGTTGAAAAGGGAGGACTGTTAAAAGTTAGGCTGAAAACCGTCAACATTATCGGCGCCCTCTTGCTCTCCTTAAACCTTTTGTGCGCGTAAAACAGCCGCCATTTTGGACACCATGGCTCCCCCGCTCTCGCTGAGAGCTAGCGCGTCTCTCTCTCTCTCTCTCTCCTAACTTCGCTGGCAACCCCCCCCCCCCCCTTTTGCTTGCACCTGCCTTGAGTCATAAACCCCTCCTCGGCACTGCTCTGCCCCAGGCGCTCATCCTGTGCCCAGCGCGACATTTCCCTGCTTCCCCGTCATGACCTCCGGCCCTTTTGATGCAAACCCCCTTTTCCCGTGTGCCCGTCTGTCTTCCCGTTCCCAGGCCGACACCTAGCTCTGCCGATACCATACTCTTGCCCCTCCCCATACAATAAGAAGCTTCCCTCCTCAAAGGACCCCCGAGATGATCAAAGCCCCCCCCATCCCACGAGATCCGATCGAAACCCGCACACTCCGTGAATCGGCGGAATACCCAGCTGCGCAATGATCATCACCTGTTGTGAACGGGGCGGGGACTTCCACTGTAGCCTTGCATGGGAACGGGCTGGGAAGGGGGGATTCTGAGGATGTCTTTTCGTACATCAAAGTATCGACGAGAATGTGTTACATGTAATAAAGAGATAAACTCATGTATAAGAGGCCAGGCCTCCGAGATGCAGTTAGAGCACCTCTGAACGATACCTTCTGTCCGTTTCGTTGTGTTCTCCTCCGGAGAGAATAAAAACCTTGTTTCCTGCCTTCCAGTCTCCAGCGCCTGCCTCTTCAATGGTTTAACTTCTTGGTGGGTTCGAGAGGCGACATCGCCGGGCAATAATTAAGGATCTTATATTCTGGTTGGTAGTGCCCCCCAGTTAGTAGAAATTCCACACCCTGGTGTGAGGCTCAGGGAACAGTTTCCCTAGAGCAGCTACCCAATCTGGCAGCACACATCCGTGACTACAAGAGATGTTCCAGATTAACAATAATGCATGATTTTTTTTTATAACACATTTTTATTAGTTTTGAGACAAAGCATACATCAAATGTAACAGTTCCCGCCTCCGCTCAATCATATTCAAGTGGGTCCGTCCGATGTGATTCTAGGTAGTAGTCCACATACTAAGCTCCGCCCATCGGATATGGACCCATAAGGGCGACCCCAACTAGATGTTCGCAATGTTCAAGGGAATTCAAGGTTAAAACACAACTCCCCCCCCCCCACCCAACCCCCACATCGGTGTCTTGTACCAGGACAGTCGCTGTGGGTATGAAGCATAGGTTTGTCAGTTAGAAAGACATATTATTTATCTGTTGTGGTATAGGTGTACCGTCTATTTATGGTGCTAGTCTTCTTGATCAAGCCGCGTATCATAGTCGCGTAGTGCTTGCACCAGGGCCTCCCATGCCTGTGCCGCCTCCAAAGCCTTGTCGTTCTGCTGTCACCGCGCTAATTGAAATCGTAATGCGCTCTCACCACCCGCCCATTTAAGAAACTCGGTTCGCCACTTAATGTCCGTTGGTCCCAGATGTGCCTTCCAGTGTCGTGTGATTTCGCGCTTCGCCAGGATAAGACCCATATCTATGAATTTGCTCGTAATTTTGGTTTTAGGGGTGTGCGGGAACCAATGGAGGACCCCAACAGCCATGTCAAACTGTAGATCGCGCTCTGACACCGTGTTAAGTGTATCCCCCACCTTTTGCCAATAGAGGACTAAACTAGGGCATGACAAGAGCATGTGGGCAATCTCCACTCCCACCGTCCCACATCTGGGGCAAGCCGCAGTATCAACTGCAAAATATTTCTTGATCCTTCCCGGGGTCAGGTACGCCCTGTGAAGGATATAAAAACAAACTAATTGAAATAGCGCATTCCGTGTGCTCTTCCAGGCCCGACGTTGCAACTGCGCCCAAACTGTATCGGGAATTTCCTTCCCTATATCAGTTTCCCATTTACTCTTAAGCGTTTCCAGTGGCGGTTACCCCTCAGTAAGCATTCTGGTATATAGGCACGTGACTGCCTTAACCGTACCAGCTGCCATCATGGTGTACTGGCAGGCCATTGTCGTTGTTGGTTCAGTTAACCCCTCCTTCCAGTGTAGCTGTATTGCCCTCGTGAGTGCCGTGTGCAACAGGAAGTCGCCTCTAGGCAGGTCATAGCGGTCCAAGAGCGCCGGAAAGGACAGCAACACCCTGTCCTCATATAGATCCCCCAAGACCTGTATCCCCGCGTCCTCCCAGCTCTGTAACTGCGACCAGTCCCCGCCATGTGGCAACGCCGTCAGCATCCCTAACGGAATTTCCGGGGCATATGGGTGTCCCACTCCCGCTTTACGCTGTGTTCGGTTCCAGCATTGCCTAAGCGTGCCTTCCTCTTGTGTAAGATCCCTAAGGGCTAGTCTCTGCTGCATAGCTAAATAGGAGAGTACAAGCCAGGGTATACCCAGGCCCCGCTTATCCTCCGGCGCTCGGAATTCACGTGATATCTTCTGGGTATAGATCTGCAACTGAGCCGCTAGGTAATACCCCTCAAAATCGGGAACAGCCAACCCTCCTTCCTATTTGGGTCTCATTAGTGTTGCGAGTGCTACTCTACGCCTGCCCGTTCCCCAGAGAAAGGACACTACTAATGATTTCAAGAGACGGAAGACAGCAGAAGGGATCCAAATGGGGAGCGTTCTGAAATAATACAGTAGTCGTGGGAGTGCTACCATTTTCAGCAGCGCTATTCGGCCCGCCACCGATAGTTGGAGGGTCGCCCAAAAGGACATGCTACCCCTCAATGCCCTGATACAACGAGAGATGTTGCCCTCAAGCACATCAGCAGGGGTGTGGTATATGTAGACCCCCAAGTACTTCAGACAGCTGGGTTCCCAACGGACTGCTCTTGCCGTGGGGGGCTGGGTTTCCCCTTGCGTACCGGGAATAGGCATGTCTTAGGCCAGTTTACTCTAAGGCCAGAGATTGCACCGAAGGTGGTCAATAGCCTGTCGGCTCCTCTCAGAGCTCCATCGGCATCCTCCAGAAAGAGAATCAGGTCATCAGCATAGAGGGAAATGAACTGCTGCCCCGCTAAACTCCGCAAACCCTTGTAATGAGCCCCCGTTCGGATAGACATCGCGAGGGGTTCCACCGCCAGTGCAAAAAGTAACGGAGACAGTGAACACCCCTGCCTCGTGCCTCTTTCCACCGAGTATTGCGGGGATATTAGCATACCTGATTTCACTCTGGCCTTTGCCGAAGCATAAAGTACGGAGGTTCATCGCAGGTACCCGTCACCCACTCCGTAGCGCCCGAGGACCTTATATAGGTATTTCCACTCAAGGCTGTCGAATGCCTTCTCCAAGTCAACCGACAGTATCATGGGGTGAGGGGCTTCCGAATGATCCCCTTCCAGTACACGTATCAGGCGGCGTATATTCATGGTGGTATTACGTTTAGGTATAAAACCCGCTTGGTCCTCATGAACCAGTGTGGTCATGTGCTCTAACAGTCGGGATGCCAAAATGCTACTCAGGATTTTGTAATCCGTCGTGAGCATCGACAGCGGTCTATAGGACGCCGTATCATTGCTCTCTTTATCGGGTTTAAGTAAAGCGATCACTAGCGCTTCGCGCATAGTATGCGGTAGTCGACCCAGTTCCTTCGCCTCTCGGTAGACTGCCAGTAGCCGCGGAGCTAGTAGGTCGACGTACGTGGCGTAAAATTCAATAGGCAATCCGTCTAACCCTGGAGTCTTGTTATGTGCCATCTGTTTTATGGCGCGGCGGATTTCTCCTAGTTCAATATCTTTACCCAGATCCTTCGCCTGCTCCGGGTCTAACACCGGGAAGGGGAGAACCTCCAAAAAGTCATCAATGGCTGGAGAACCAGCCACTAGTTTACTCCGATACAGTGCCTCATAATAGCTCGAGAAACTGCGCAGGATTTCGGGTTGAGTATACACCTCCGTCCCTTCAGCCGTGCGCATGGACACAATAGGGGAGCTGCGTCGCATGGGGTTGGCAAGCCAGGCCAATAAGGCTCCTGATTTGTCTCCCTCTGCATGGGATCTGGTTATATACGTCTTGTGGTTGAAGCTGTGCAACCTTTCTACCTCAACCGCTACTGCTTCCTTCGCTGCTGCACTTTGTTGCTTTAGCTCAGGGTGCCCAGGTCGTAATAGCTCCAATTCTCTGAGTTTTTTGTCTGCCTTGTCAAGGTCATTTAATAGCACCCTACGTATTCCCACTTTCTGAGCGATACAAAACCCTCTTACAACCACCTTGAATGCATCCCATTCCGTCGCTCTCTCCCCAGTCGTGCCATCATTCTCTGCAAAGTATTGTGTTATCCTCTCCTATAAATCTTTTTGAAAAGGCGGGTCTTCCAACGTCTCGGGGCGCAGCCTCCAGGTGGGAACACAGGAGACGCCCGGAAACCACCGTATATCAGTTAGTAATGGATTGTGATCAGAAATCGTTCTAGTGAGGTATTCGGTTTTCACTATCGCCGGTATCAGCGTCGAGGAGCACAACAACGCATCCAGCCTCACATGTAGCTCATGCATACCCGAAAAGAAAGCGTAATCTCGGGCGTTCGGGTGCTGGGCGCGCCAAATGTCAGTTAGACCCCACCTCGATTGCCACTGCAGTCTACCTTTAGCTATGCGATGTGTTGGGGAGTCTGCTAACGGGGGGTTTGACCTATCTAGGTCTACATCCAGCACCGAATTGAAATCGCCTCCCAACAGCAGGGGTCCTACCAAAAAATGGGCCAGGGAGCCGACAGCGTCGCAAGAAAGGCCAGCTGGTCCACGTTAGGCACGTATACACTGCAGATGGCAACGTCTTTGCCCCCCAGTTTTCCAGTTACAGCCACAAACTGCCCCTCCGGATCTATCACCTGTTTGGCAACTTGAAAAGGGACTCCAGCCCTGATCCAAATCAGCGCGCCCCTAACATAAGCTGAGTATGTAGTGTTGTATATTTGACCCCGCCATCTGCGCTGCAGTGCTAACCCCTCTACCTTCGTCAGATGTGTTTCCTGCAGTAGTGCTATCTGGACCCCTCTGCGTGTTAAATAGGCATGCACTTTGTGACGTCTCGTCATGGTGTGTGGACCCCGAACATTCCAGGTAAAGCACTTCAAGTTAGACATTTCACCCATTGTCCCACACAGTTCCTCACCCTCTCCTCCCCTCCATATCCACGTATTTCAAATGCAATAAAACCCCAGCACCGATGGCGTGTCCACCCCCCCAACAATATAACATTCCCCAATACCCCCCCCCCCCACAGAACAGGACCCAAAGATCGCAATCTAGTTCCCATCCAAACACTCCCAAAAGGAGCAGTCAATTAAACCGAACGGTAGTCACCGTAGGTGTGCCGTAAGGGCAATAGGGGGGGACGAGGACCAACGGGAGGCCACCCTCCGCTCGAGCTACCTGTGAGTGATCGAGCCCTACAAAAGTCTGTACAGCGCCATGCTTTCCTCTCTACCCTTCCATAAAACAGCCACCAACCTCCCATTTAGCAGCACACCGCAATCAGGTCACCATAGTTCGTTCCGCTGCCATAACAGCTCATCAGGGGATCTCACTGTTCGTTCAGTATCCCTTCAGCTGTCTCCGGGGTGACCATGGGCAGCAGCACGCTGTCAGTTTCTGAAAACTCGGTTTCAGAGCGGTCGTTGCCCCTGCCGGACTTTGCGCCCTGCGTCACGGGAGCATCCTGCGATCCTGAAATGCTGGACACCACTTCCAGGACACCCCGACGCTCCGCCTCCGTTTCTAGCAGCGAAGGGCGCCCCGATCCTCTGTGCCTGTTGTGTATTCGCTTGGACTTCTGCCGCAGTTGTTCCTCAGTTGCTATTGCAAGGTGCAGGCCAGGGCCATCTCTGCCAGCTCTGTACATTTCCAGCCAGTTGCATGCTTCATCTGGTGTTTCAAAAAATCTGGTGGTGTCATCAACTATTATTCACAGCTTGGCCGGAAATAATAAGGAGTATTGAATGCCCTCACTTCTCAGTTCCCGTTTTATTGCCAAGAAAGAGGTGCGTTTGCACTGTGTGTCATATGTGTAATACGGGAATATGTTGACTTTACTGTTTTCCAGTTGGAAGGGGCCATTCAGACGGGCATTATGGAGTTGCTTGTCTCTGTCCTTGTAGTGTAGTAACCGCGCTATCACTGGGCGTGGGGTCGGCCCTGCTGCAGCGGACGGGATGGGACCCTCTGCGCCCGTTCCAGTGTATAAAAGGAGAACAACCCCTCCGGCGCCACCACTGTCCCGAGCCATTCTTCAAGAAAGCGAACCATATCTCCTCCTTCAATTTTTTCGGGTAGGCCTACAATACGGATATTGTTCCGGCGATTACGCCCTTCAGCGTCCTCCGCCCTCTTCTTCAGCGCATTTAAGCGGTCTAGCACCTCAGTCATTGAGGCCGAAAGGGCCTTTTGCGTCGGCTCCAGAGAGCGAACCGTGTCCTCCACCTCCTTGACCTTATCAGAGAGCTTACCGTGATCCGCTCTGAGCAATCCGAGCCCCGTTGCCACCTGCACTATATCCAGCTGTAGGGCTGCACGCGTATCCGTTATCTCCGTCAAGATCTTGTCTAGCTGTTGCTGAATGCGTGGATCCCATGTCGTCTCCGGGTCAAGTTGGTCTCCCTTGTCCGGCATCTCCGTGTCCGACGTAGACTGCACGGCGCCCTTGGGTCCTTTTGGTTTCCCCATGATGGTATCGGCGTCCAACGTCGTCGATCACGAGCAGAGGGCGAGCCGCCCAACGCCAGGTGAAGCCCGCCAAGGCCTGTACCAGCCAACAGACCTCCGGCCACCAGGAGGAATCTCGCCCGGGCGTGCGCTTCTCAAGTTCTCATGAACAGCCAGATCGGGCCAGTCCGCCAACAGTCCATCGGTCACAACAGGCTCCTCAATCAGCGAAGCCAGTCGCGGCCAGACAGCAGAGGATCTTCAGTTCTGTCGCCACAGCGCTCTTTCACCCATTCTGCCGAAGCCGCTGAATGGTCCCTCTCCGCCCCCCCGCATGAGGATGATCACTCCAGGACCCCCACTTGCTCTTACCTCCGTATAGTCCACTTCGGCTCCGGGGTCTGCCAGGGCGCCACAGAATCACCGTCCTCAGTGCCCCATATACCAAGGCTCCCCCTCAGGAAGGTCCGTGAAGAGCGATGATCCCGGGGAACGCCAGAGGGATTGCCGCCCTACGCCCGGTTCCCAAGGCCTCGGGGTCCTCAGGCCTCTTCTCTCCACCGCTGCCTCCGGGTCGGAAGGGATCGGGGGGCCGGGAAGGACCAGCACGGCACCCTGCGGCGTTCACACCTCGAGCCTCCCTCCTTAATTGCGGACGAGCCAGGGAGCAGAGTCAGTTTCCCTGCAGGGACTCCCGCGATGTTATGCGTGCTCCGGGGCAGGCAGCAGCACAGGGGGGCAAAGGGGCAGGTCACAGTTCCCCCCGCCGGTCGCTAAATGGGGTACAGCAATCCCAGGGCCGATATCACGTGGCGCCCCCGCTGTCTCGCATCAGTCACACTGCCGCCGCCACCGGGCCTCGGGGGGATGATCCGGCCGCTCTGCCTCTGCAGGCACGGCCGGCGATGAAGATGCGCCGATCACCCCCTGCATCACGAACCACCAGCGCGGCTCCTCCGATGCTCCGCCGCGCACCGGGTGCCGCCTACAAGCCTCGGTGGCGTAACCCAGAAGGCCAGGGGTCCGCAAGTCGCTCAGCAGTTCCGGCCGCCCGGGAGTTCAAATCTCTCGCATGGGCGCCATTTTAGGTGCGGTTCCGGCGGTCCCCCGGTCGTCGCGTCGGCGAGTTTCCACGGGTCCCCAGGGTCGCTCAAGCAGCGCCTCACTGCTCCGATGCAGGTGGGCCCCTTCCCCCAACTCTCAAGGGGAGATAGGGGTCAGCATGCGGGTATTAACAGGATAAATGCCGGCTCGATCACGGAGCTCGGCTTTCAGGCAACCACCACCATCGGCGCCAAGCCACGCCCCCCACTAACAATAATGCATGATCAATGTACATTACCTCAGCTAGTCAAGATCTTAACATAAAAATGCTTACAGAAGAACAAAATGCGTACAAAGCTCTATCCTACAAAGTACTAAAAATCAAACATTTACTGATTATATCGTGAGCCACAGACTTACACAATATTGAACAGTCAGATTACATCAAGTCAATTACTTCCACCTACTGTATAAGCAAAATTTCAGTACTATCAGCTGGCTCTGCATGAACGATTTATGGTTTTACCTATTAAGACTTAAAGAATAAAGCCCTGATTACAAGTTTCTCCTTAACAAGTTGCTATTTACCACACCTCATAAATAATTATATTCCCTGATATATCAATTATTTGGTGTGATACATAGCACTTATTCCGAGTTATTCTGGAATACCATGCAATTTTTGGTGTTTAACACACCAAAATCCGCATGATAGGGAAAATACCATACACTTTCCCCTGTTAAATTTCAGCAGGTTTGACCAGCTGAAATTTAACAAAGGTTGAGAGGTATTTAAATGCACTGTATTTTTTCAGCAGGTTTGACCTGCTGAAATTGAAAAAAGGTAAGGTATTTAATGCACTCAGTATTACAGTGTTAAGTATCATGAAACTTGTAAGTCCGACCCCTGTGCAAACAGGGGTTTATGCAGGGTAGGAAAACAATGATCCACTTGTAATATAACTAAACAATATTTTTTATACAAAATAAATTGGTCAGAGTTCAGTCATTGAGTGTGTGAACTCATTTCTTGCCTAAGTGTGTCCAATAAATGCTTAGCACTACCCTATGATAAGGCCTTACTGCTCGACCACATTACCACAAACAGAGAGTACGGTACTATCTAATTTAACCTCTACCTACCTTAGGGGATCCCCTGGACTCTGTGCACACTATACCTCATTTTAGTATAGTATTTACAGAGCCAGCTTCCTACAAGGTTGGTTCACGGTGGGATAAACAACTTTGCATTTGTTGGACTGACATGGTCAACACCTGATCACACAACAGAACTCCTAAATTGTCTTTAGAAATTCAAATTTTTGAATTGACAATTTTTTCCAAATTACTAAAAATCTTGTTAGAGCCTTGGGTAAGTCCCTTTAGAATTTCAGTAAATACAATCTCACTATAGGTAGAGGTAGGAGGGTTAGAAACTTTTTTTTTAAGAATGTCTTTTAACAAGAACCCAGCTATTAGTGAAAATATAATGAATGACATAGAGAATATTGTTGAGGAGCTCGCCTTAACCCCTTATCTCCATTTAGCCTTTAAGGAGTCTCTATGTACGCTTAAAAACATTATCATGGGGTCCCATCCCTCCAAACAAAGGCTCCAGGAGCTGTTGGCAGGGTATGCTGAGGATTACCCCTCGAAACAGGTGAAGACCTCTCAGATGGGGAAGGGGATGGCCCCCCTCACATCCTAGGGAGTACAGGGTCCCTGTGCTCCTGACTTCAAGAATACAGCTAACAGCACCTAGCTCCCACAGAGGTGGATCAGGTACTTCTGAGTCCATTGCGGACAGCCTCAATGAGGAGACAAACCTCTTAGCGAGGTTAAAGAGAAGAGGTCAGAAAGAGCACAATCCTAAAACATATGTACATGAGAAACTAATGGGTCTTATAGTATCCACAATGTCTAAACTATATGTATCCTGTGGTTTCAATTTAGGACAAGACAAAGGAGCAGGTAAAATTCATGTTCATGTTTTCATATTCTTTATTTGAAGATCCATAAAAATTGAGTTGATAAAAACAGCCGAAACGTGTTTCGTCGGTACTAACAATCAGTACTCAGACTTTTTCAAGGCTAGGAAGTGGGAATATCACGGCGCGTGTAACCTCGTGTCATGTACATATGACAATAATAGTGGCACTCGCGAATCAATGTAAAGACCAACGGTCCATATACTCTAATACAAGCATCCGGAGTGTAATAGCACAGAATATGGCAGCTCAAAGTATCAGCTCGAAGTCAACAAAGGATAAGCAAAATCCACAAGAGTTTGGGGATATTTTCAATAAGAGTGAGCAATTTGGGCTCCTGTCAACTGGCCTCGAGAAGGAATAGAGGCGATAATATAGCAAATGGAGCACAGCGCACGGGTAGTGTTAAACTGCTGTTTTCTTGGCGTCATTATCATGTGGTGCCGCTCGTAATACCATCGCCTCTATACCTTCTCGAGGCCAGACCACAGCAGTTTAACACTACCCGTGCGCTGTGCTCCATTTGCTATATTATCACCTCTATTCCTTCCCGAGGCCACGTGTCGGCTGTTTTTATCAACTCAATTTTTATGGATCTTCAAATAAAGAATATGAAAACATGAACATGAACTTTACCTGCTCCTTTGTCTTGTCCTAAATTGAAAACACAGGATACATATAGTTTAGACATTGTGGATACTATATGACCCATTAGTTTCTCATGTACATATGTTTTAGGATTGTGCTCTTTCTGACCTCTTCTCTTTGGCTGTATAATTGTTAATCTTTTGATTGACAGTGATCCCTCTTGGTAGTGGGGGATAGTGGTCTATGTAGCACTCCGTCTTTACAACTAAAGATCTTTTACTTTTTCAAGTATTATTGTACAGTTTACTATCATTTGTGTATGTGCGGCTCTATCCATTCTGGATACACCACTACCGATCTCCTTATGCTCTCTTAGCGAGGTTGACCAAAATATTAAATCTACATATCAGACTCCTAGCTCTAGAAAAAGAAAGAGCAGAGATGGCCTTTGCTCTCATCAATGGTTGCAGCAACTTAATAAATAGGGACAGACAGAAGTCTTATAATCCCCAAATCCCCAAAGGTATTGTGCCCAAATTTGATGAAGGTGATGAAATCACCAAATGGTTCACATCTTTTGAGAGGGCTTGTGAAATGAAGAAAGTGAGGAAGTCACACTGGGGGGGGGGGGCACTCCTTTGGGAATTGTTCACTGGTAACTGCAGGGACAGACTCCTGACCATTACAGGGGCAGATTATGGGTTTTATGACCTCAAAAAGAACACTCAGATTGAGGGATTTAGACTCACATCTGAGGAATATCGAATTAGATTCAGGGGGACTCACAACCCCCAAAACCAATCCTGGATTGACTTCGTTGATTACTAAGTTAAGACACTAGATGGATAGTTAACTGGAAACAATATGCATGATTTCATTGGACTTTACAATCTTTTCATGAAGTAACATATTTTGAGTAATTTCATGAATGAAAAGTAACATCAACATCTGATAGACCTAGGTCTAATTTCTCTCCAAGAATTGGGAAAGAAGGAAGACCACTGGGTCAAGACTAGGGTAACAAAAACAACCACTCGGGGTGACCAAAAGAAAGGGATTACAAAACCTCCCCAGACGAAAGGGGTGAGAATCCCAAAGACACAAAGACAGAGTCTTCTCAAGGGCCCCAAAACCTGCTCAGGGGAGTGGGTCCCAAGACTCTTCCCAGTCCAATGGTAGGTACAAAGGGAAGAACTTTGATCCCCAGAAGGCCTGGTGTTTTAACTATAGGAAGTTGGGGCAATTAACTGGAGATGCTACTTGTCCTAGCAAGAAGCCCTCCTCTAGTTAGTACTGGTGGAGCTAATCTCCAGATGGGCTCAACAGTGTGCCCAGAGCAAATCAGGGTTCACACTGAAGCAGTTCTAGTCACTGAGAGTGAAGTTGGGTTAGCCTCTTTAGCTGTGTGACCTCGCAACTTAAAGAAGTATATACAGTACCCCTGGGTAAATGGGACTAAAATAGAAGCCTTGCGGGATACAGGTGCCAGTGTCACCATGGTGAGAGACACACTGGTTTCCCCAGAGCAATACCTGATTGGAAAATCGTATCTAGTCACCAACGCTAACAGTGTTACTACTAAACATTCCACAGTGTTACATTCTCTATTCAATTGTATATCTTTATGCCTGTACCTTTAAATTGTGTTATATTTCTTTGAATGCTTGGAGTTCCATGCTTGGAGTTCCATGTTCATAATACCAAGTTTCCTGGTATACAACAGAAAACAATGGAGTCTGTTGCGTCTAGGGTTAAGACATTTGTCCGACCAAGATGTGCTCCCAGGAAATTTGCTGACTATGTTTCGTAATCATTGTTATTTCTATAGCAATTTATTTTGTTATCTTTTGATGTGTTCACATTGTTTTTTCTAATGAAAGGAGATGTGTTACATTCTCTATTCAATTGTATATCTTTATTCCTGTACCTTTAAATTGTGTTATATTTCTTTGAATGCTTGGAGTTCCATTTAGAACTCAAGTGGCTGCTAGGCATCAGGAGTTTACTGTTCCTGACTGCAGAGTAGCTGCTTTCATCTGTTGCTGTGCCGCTTCAATAAATCAACTATAATCATCTTTCTGTTCCTGGGTGATTTATAACAAAATTTGGCGACGAGGGAGAAGAACCATTTATGCGGCACAGGTGTCGAGTTTCTTTTTTTTAAAAATTAATTTCAATATTGCTTGGATTACAACGAGGAAAAAACAAGCTGCTTCATCATTTTTAAGAAACTACAAGACTCTGTGTACTGAAATTCCCGTTTCTACAACTCTGACCAACAGTGAATGGCTGATTTTGAAGCATTTTCAGGGAAATAAGGTTATGTTTAATTTCAAGTTCATCCTCACTGGCAGCTTGAGCGAGATGTGAAGCGAGCGCATTTCTCTGTGACCAGTAGTTCCAGCGTGACGAGGTACGAGCGCATTCCTTGCTGGAAGCTTACAGAGCGAGCGAAATTATTCCTAGCTGTTTGGCCTCAAGAGGAACGAACAGGTGACGTGAAAGAGAAGTTGGAGCGAGCTCGGGATTTAACTGTGGCTGACGTCTGAGCAACGCGAGTTCTGGGCTACGCGAGACTTCCTGCATTGCTGCATCATCACGTTGAAGACGAGACGGCCATTTTGTGTGTCATTCTTGTTTCCATGGTTACTATTACCGAGTGAAGGTGTTTCCTCGTATGGATGTTTTGAGAAGATTTTCACGGTTTGAGGCAATGTAATTTATTTGGATTTTGTTTTTAGCCATATTCGCAGTAAGTGATATTCCGCTTTTCTTAAAGTGGAACAACATTTCATTTGGATCATTTTGTTATGGTTTGTTCCACCATATTGTTTCACACATCGTTTCAGCAATTGTTCTTTCTGGGATTATTACACTTTAACCCTAAATATTTTATTACTTGACATTGCAAAACGATCCACATTGGCATACAGGTATTTACTGGAAAGAGGCACGGTTCTGTATGTTTTTTCTTTTTTGTGTGTGTCTACATTGAGAACCACATTGTATTCACACTTATGACATTCCATTGAACATTTTTTACTTTAGAATGTTACTGTTTTCAGCTCATTGTCACGTATTAAAAATGCAATTTGACCCACCTGAAAAATTTCTACAAAACAAAGGGGAGCCACCAATTCCTTGGACACTATGGAAGTAAGAATTCTTCAAATACATGAAGGCTATTGACGGTGAACGTATGGGTGCCGAGAGGAAGAAAAGAATCCTATTACATTGTTTGGGGTCAGAGGGTCAAATGGTTTTTAGGGCTTTACCACCAATTCCACCTGCGGAAGGTGAAGGTGAAGGTTCTAATGTTTATAAAGAAGCGTTGCTTAGGAAAGAGAAGAGGTTCAAACCTGTTTCCAACATTGCTTTAAACAGATATAAGTTTTATACACGTGCACAACATGACATGGAATCATTTGATGATTTTATTACTGCTTTAAGGTCTTTATCTATACATTGCAATTTTGGAAGTATGTGTGATGAAATGTTGAGAGACCAAATCATTGTTCATGTTAAGAATAAGAAAACGCAGGAACGTCTGTGGGAGTTGGGGGATCCCAAATTGTCTGAGGCAATTGCCATAGCTAAATCATTAGAGCAATCTGAGAAATGGATGCTTACAGTTAAGAAACACAATGAGCATAAATCTGACTCTGCTGATGAAGTCTGTTTGGTTAAACATACAGATGGTCAGGTCGCTGACAATTCGCATCTTTCTCAAAGTTCTACTAGATTTAATAATGTGGGGCACTTTAAAAAATTTGTCAAACCCATTACGTGTTTTAAATGTGGCAGTAGGGAACATGTAGCTTCATATGCTGGATATCCTGCAATAAATAAAGAGTGCAGGAAGTGTGGAAGATTGGACCATTTTTCAACAGTTTGTAGAGATGTCAGGAAATGTGTTCAAAATCCCAGAAGCAAAATAGCTTATGTTACTGTAGAGACACCCAAGGTATGCAAATGTACTTGTGTTAGTGGAACTGTGTGTAATGAGGAAAAGAAAGGATTTGTTGTTTTTCTCAGTGAAGGTATTTCTAGCCTCAATGACTCGATTGAGGATGATTCCATAAAGAAACCCATATGTGAGATGTTTGTGTTGGGGTTTAAACTTGATCTCATGGCGGATTCAGGTTTGCCTTGGACAATATTTTCTAAAGATTATTTTGATGAGCGTCTAGGATCTGTTTTGTATTTGGTTGATATTTTACCATGTGATGTATGTCCACTGAGTTTTAATGGTTCAAAAATTGACATGTGAGGATTCTTCCCGGTTGACCTTACCTTCAGATCTAGGTGTGTTAAAGTCAAACTATATGTAGCAGTTAAGGGTGTAAATGTCATAGGTTGGAAAGACCAGTGGAAATTTGGGATTATACTTAATCCTCGTGCCAAAGATCCAGTTTTGTTAGATGAAACAGTTGTTTTTGAAAATATTTCTTCCATTATATCTGAAAAGAATACTGATCTTATCAAATCTGAATTCAAAGATGTCTTTTCAGATAAGTTGGGCATGATTCAGAATTTTTCCCATAAAATAAAATTAAAATTGGGCGTTTTTCCAGTCAAACAGAAGTTAAGGTGGGTAGGGGGGATCATTGTACCCATAGATTCTGCCGAGTGGGTTTCTCCCATTGTTTTGGTGAGGAAACCAGATAAAAGTTTGAGAATGTGTGTCGATCTCAGGGCCTTAAATTCTGCCATTATTGTGGACTATCAGCCTCTTCCTAACATAAATGAAGTAGTTTCTATGTGGAAGGAGCTAAAGTGTTTTCCACCCTCGATCTTAGATCTGCCTATCACCAGATTCCCCTGACTGATGACTCTAAGGGGTCGATTCCGATCCGGTAAAATGCGCTCCGAATCTTCGCACGGAGCGTTTTTTCCCCGTACGAATCGTACCCGTAAACGTCCCGTACGTACGACGAAGTACGATTCGTACCAGGAGCCGAACTCCGTACGAGTCGTACAGGACTCCGTACGACTCGAATCTCCGTACGAGTCTCACTCGGAACCCGCTGTACGTGACATCACTACGGTTCGCGGCTGGTTTTTACGACCCAGCAAGTACGATTTGTGTCGGGTACGCACCGTACGACCCTTTTCCTACGGGAGCTGAAAACAGTCGTAAACGCAGAGTTCGCGCCGGCCAGGTACAGAACGGCCCCCCCAGGTACAGGACGTACCCCCCATGATCGCAGGGGTACGGTGCATACCCCTGTGATCATGGGGGGTACGTGCCGTACACCCAGCGTACATGGGGTACACACCGTACCCCATGTACGGTGGGTGTACGGTGCGTACCCCATGTACGCTGGGTGTACGGCACGTACCCCCCATGATCGCAGGGGTACGCGCCGTACCCCTGCGATCATGGGGGGTACGTCCCGTACACCCAGCGTACATGGGGTACGCATCGTACCCCATGTACGGTGGGTGTACGGTGCGTACCCCATGTACGCTGGGTGTACGGCACGTACCCCCCCCATGATCGCTGGGGTACGCGCCATACCCCTGCGATCATGGGGGGTACGCGCCGTACGGTGTGTAAGTGATTGTGAGCTTTTCCGTACGAATCGCCCTTACCTGACGTGGACCGTACGAATAGCGTCCTGATCACCCGGTCTGGATCGTACTCGCCGAGTCGTACGGTGTGTGTACGAGTCGTACGGAAACGGCTCCGGATACGAATCGTACGGACAGGGATTTTACCGGATCGGAATCGACCCCTAAATGTCTCACGGCATTTATCACCCCTCAAGGCTTGTATCAATATACAAGAATGCCGTTTGGCTTAGCATCGGCAGCCTCTGTTTTTCAGAGGGTTATGTTTAATATTTTCAGGGATGTTGACCAATTCGTCAAGTGTTTTCAGGATGACATTCTGATTTATTTATGTACCACTGAGGAACATCTATTACATTTGCGCTGTGTTTGTGAGAAGTTGAGGAAAAGTGGTTTGACTTTAAAGTCAAATAAGTGTAAACTGTTTCAAAGCTCCATTGAATACCTTGGACACACATTATCCGGTGATGGGGTGGTACCAAAGAAGTCCAATGTAGAAGGTATTAGTGATGCCCCCCTCCCTGCAATAATGAACAGTTACTTTCATTCGCAGGTATGTGCGAGTATTATAATAGATTTGTTAACAATTTTGCAGACAAAATGGAACCTCAAAATGGAAATTCTTTTGAATGGGGAAAAGAACAACAGTCTGCTTTTGAGCATATTAAATCAGAGATTTTACATGCTCCCACACTTAAGCAATTTCAATTTTATTTGAATATGATTTGGAACTCGATTGAGATCCACATATACATACAACAAATTATCTGTACACATTGAAGTGACATAAAAACCATAAAATACATTCATATTTATACAAAATTCATAACTATCAATATAATTCCCAAAAAACATTTTAAAAAGTTAAAAATTCTGAAGCAAAACATTTCATTGGGAGGATTGAAGATAGCAGTGCAGAAAGATTTGGCAGAAGAAATACTTAACTCTAAACAAATAGGTCTCACCCATTTTCGGCGGTGGACCATTAGGGCAGGGCATACAAATAGAATATGGGTGATGTCCTGAAATGAGTTGTCATTACCGCATAAATTACATTTATCAGAGCAACCATACCATCTAGCTAGTAATTTATTTAAGGGCAGGAGATCATGTCTCAAAAGGAACCAAAAGCGGCGTAATCCGTGAGGAAGGATCCAAGATGCATAAGGTTGTATCTGTTTAAATATGTAGGAATTTACAACCTCTTTAGCACCTTTTTTTTGGATGAGGACGTCTTTATTTCTCCTAAATCTTAACTCCCAAGTTGCCCGTTTTAAAGACAACTTTAGTTGGTATGGGGTTAGTGAAAAGAGGGTTAATTCGTCCAATTCTAGTAAAGTAACTGCCCTTCTAAAGTTCTTTATAAGTAGAGAGTGTTCCTTCATAGGGCCTAATAATTCCTTTTTAATCAGCGATCTTAAAGTTGCCGATTTGCCCATGGCTAGATGGGAGTCCCAACGTATGACTCCTGCCAAAGCCTGAACCCAACTGCCCCGTATGCCGAATTCAAGCCTAAGGGTTTCTACTCTACAAGCATTATTAACTGACAGTAAATGACGCAACAGACTACCCTCGATGGTATCTAGGAAACCCCATTGACTCAAATCTCACACTTAAGCCTTTCTGTTTAAATAAGACATGTATCATTACTGTTGATGCAAGCATGTATGGCATTGGTTCAGTTTTATCTCAGACATCTGGTAAAGAAGAATGGAATGTGTGCTTTGCATCACAAACTTTAAATGAAAGCGAACGCAGATATGCTGTTATAGAAAAAGAATTATTGGCCCGTGTTTGGGCGATTGAACATTTCAGAAACTACATTTGGGGCAGTAAATTTGTTTTGAGAATGGATCACAAACCGTTAGTTAACATTCTTTCACCAGGTGGGGGTTGGAATTCGACTGCATGCATTGCCAGACTGACGTCTAGATTACAGGAGTATTGTTTCACGCCTGAAATTGTCCCAGGAAAAAAAAATGTTGTTGCTGATTTCATGTCTCGCCTTCCTTGTCAAACCTCTTTCAACAACGTTTCAGATGATACTGATGTGATCACTTGTTTACAAGATGTCTTATTAGGTACGTTTGAGGATATTTCTGAAGAGTCTTGGACTCTTGCAGATAATCAAGATCTTTCTTTGCAGACCATAAAAAAATATATTTTGGAAGGTTGGCCTGACAAGAAGAATTTAACAGAAAACTTTATGCCTATGTTTAAGGTTTATAATGAATTGGAATTAGAAAGTAATTTGATTTTCCAATCTGGAAAATGTGTACCACCATTTGCTATGCAAAGTGTCATTTTGGAACTTGCTCATAAGATGCATCCGGGAATGTCTGCAATGAAACGTTTAATAAGGAATTATTTTTGATGGCCAGGTTTAGATTGGATGGTTGATCACAAAGAAAGAGAGTGTGAGGTTTGTATGGGTAGTGAGAAAATTTTAAAAGTGAATGTTCCTCCATTGAAGAATACAACCTGGCCCACTGATCCTTGGAAAAAAATAGCATTCGATATTTCAGGTCCATTTATGTGTCTTCCCAATGATTCTCGTTATGCCTTTGTTCTTATTGACTACAACTCTAAATGGCCTGAGGTCAAATTTGTTTCTTCTGCTTCTATTGGTTATTGATTTTTTTAAAGAAGTGTTTTCAAGAGAAGGTTGTCCTTCGACACTTGTCACTGACAATGGGGTTCAGTTGACCTCATTAGAAATGGAGGATTTTCTTAAACGACAAAACATTGTACATCATACTGTTTCTGTCGATGAACCCCACGAAAATGGTTTAGTAGAACGCTTCAACAGGGTTTTGAAAGGGTTTTTAACTGATGTTGTCAAGTCTGGGTGCAACTGGAAAAATCTATTGCGAGAAAAGCTTTGGCTTTATCGCATAACTCCACACTCAACTACTGAGGTTAGTCCCTTTCGCCTTCTTAAAGGGCGAGACCCTGCTTCTAATATCTGTTCTTGGTGGTTCACGGACAAATGTTCAAATAATTCCTTTTCAAAGGAGCTTGTTAAGGATGTTTCCCATAAAGTGGAATCTAAACAAGCTAAAACAAAACAGTGGTATGATAATCGATGGAATGCTAAAGCTCCTAATTTGTCGGTGGGTGATTGGGTTAGGATTAGAAGGCCAGGTTTCCTTACTAAATGTTCAGATAAATTTGGTAAACCTATGAGACTTGTAAGGATTTTTAGAAACAGTGTCATCACTCAAGATGGTAAGTTGTGGAACATCAAACGAGTTGCTAAATGTCCTGATGTTCATAATACCAAGTTTCCTGGTATACAACAGAAAACAATGGAGTCTGTTGCGTCTAGGGTTAATACATTTGTCCGACCAAGATGTGCTCCCAGGAAATTTGCTGACTATGTTTCGTAATCATTGTTATTTCTATAGCAATTTATTTTGTTATCTTTTGATGTGTTCACATTGTTTTTTTCTAATGAAAGGAGATGTGTTACATTCTCTATTCAATTGTATATCTTTATTCCTGTACCTTTAAATTGTGTTATATTTCTTTGAATGCTTGGAGTACCATTTAGAACTCAAGTGGCTGCTAGGCATCAGGAGTTTACTGTTCCTGACTGCAGAGTAGCTGCTTTCATATGTTGCTGTGCCGCTTCAATAAATCAACTATAATCATCTTTCTGTTCCTGGGTGATTTATAACACATAGTTACGGTGACCTTAGACTGGGGGGAGGGGGTTACTGGCCTGAAACAGGCAGTGGAATCTCAAAAGCTTCCAGCTGCCTGTCTGCTTGGAAATTACCTGGAGACCTCAGCATGGGCTGAGGTAGAATTGAAAACTAAAATACGAACACGGATCTTTCTTTCGGTGTGCCCAATATAACACTTCCCACCCGTGTATGCAGAAGGAGTTATGGTGGGTTTGGGTTGACTAAGAATTTCCTTCACGTTTCTGCCACGAGTGAATGCATACACGGGTCTCAAACCCTGCTAAAATTGTAGCAACTGCAACAACTGTATTCCGGGTAACACCACACGCCACCCGATGAAAGGACACACGATCAAACTGCGAGTTAATGCCACCTGTAACAGTAGTAATGTTATCTATATGTTGAAATGCCCCTGTGGGAAGTGTTATATTGGGCACACCGAAAGAAAGATCCATGTTCGTATTTTAGAACACAAAAGTAATATTCGCACCCACAATCAGAAATCGAGTGTGGCAAACCACTTCCACGAAAACAGACATAGTGTGGCACAATTGAAATTTTTGATCTTGGAACAAGTCAAGGTTACATCTAACAATAAGAACACATTACTGAAACGAGAGAACTTTTGGATCCGTTTTATGTCCACCATGGTGCCCAATGGGCTCAATGATCGGATGGAATTTCTTTGCTATCTGTAATGCATTTATTTCATACTGTTATTTCATATTGTCATTTGTCATGAACCTTTTGCTTCTTTATTTTCTTCTTTATCTTCATTTGTAAATTTCCTTCATGTTTTACCGATATTTTCACCCCTTCTGGTGTCGAGTCTTTCTTCTGACCTCCACCCTTTCGTTTACCAGTCTTTTATGTCTATCCACAGTACTATCCCCACCGGGTTGTCCGTTTTTTATGTTGTTTACACACACGTCTTAGTTTACCGGGGACCAATTTCAGTCCCGGTTCAACCTGATCTCTGCGGCAGCCCGCGGAGCTCGTATCTGTACACCTTTCTGTAAGTAACCCACTCGGGAATATATTAGACTTTGGACTGTGCATGCGGCACCCGTGTAATTATTTATACATCGTTTGACTTCGATGTTGGTTCACATTCTCGCACGCTATCTTGGTTTATTTACACTAACTTGACAAACGCACTTTTTTTATATTTATTTACCTTGTTGGGCGATACACGACTCCTTTGGTGACTGTTTCTCACTTATCACGACGTATTTCACACTCTTTGGGATACGGCTTCTTCGGTAGAAGGTGCACTCACCATGTAGCTTCTTTTGTTCTTTATTAATTTGGACTTTGTATGAACACTCGATACTATGCATTCTTGATCCCATATAGCTGTGTATTTGAACAGTATTTATTTTGGATTGTTTTGTAGAGTAATCCCCTGAAGAAGGGCGGTGCCCGAAATGCATCGGGATGTGTGATCAACGTTTAAAACGTTTTCAATAATGGAGACATGTCATTGAACATATGACTCGTTGATTGATGATTCAACATCATTTACACCTTGGAAAAATAAAAGATTTGAACTTTGGATGATTTTGTTGTTTACCTCAAGATTTACTCTTTGATATAAGGAATAAGACCTGTGGGTCTCCTTCGTTGTGCTCAGAGTTGCTCTCTCCTTGCTGAGAAAGCTTTGTATTAGTTCCTTCGGATTCCACACTGCCAGGCCAGACAGTGTTTTACTCTAGCAGCACACTACACCTCTCTATTGCTTCTCAACCTGTGACTTATTAAGCTGTGCGGGTTCCTTCCCATTATAGTAATTCCAACCAGGACAACATGTGTGGGTTTTTGGAGCCTCCAAGACAAATGGAGTGGCTCTTACCACATCTTAGAAAAGAAAAGTGAGCTCACCTACTTGGAGAACTGGGCACTAACAGGACTCCCAAAAGGGTGATCCACGTGAACCGCCTAAAGGTTTTTCACGACAGCACTGACATAACCATGCTGATGGTTAATGATGAGGATCAGGAGACAGAGAGTGAACCTCTCCCTGACCTTCTCTCTTACAGCCCCAAAGATGGGTCAGTGGATGGAGTTGTCTATTCAGACACCCTCTCTGCCCAACAGCAGGCTGACTGTAAGCAAGTCATACATCAGTATGCTAAGTTCTTCTCCATGACCCCTTAGCTCTGTGCACACTATACCTCATTTTTGTATAGTATATACAGAGCCAGCTTCCTACAAGTGCTCGTTTCTTTTTTTTTTTTACGAGAATCCGGGGAGCCCAGTCATGCCTGAACACCTAGAGGGAGAGAAGAACGCGGAAAAAAGATTAGTATCATATTCTGAAGATATATTTATGGACACATATGCATATTGATATCACAATTATTTCCAAATAAAAGACACCAATGCGAAACATATCAAGCCTCCTAGCATTTACATCCGGCCCAGCCTCCCACAAGTACCACAGTAACAAAACAAGAGTAATGTCTGTCTGTGCATTAATGAGATGCTCTCAGCCAATGCCAAATAACTAATTTTAGCGACTGAGTAAAAAAGAACCTTTAATACAGAATAGTGAGGGAAGATCATTAAATAAGACCTTTTCTGTTTTCTCTGCCAACTTCTCTTGTGCAGCGTACAGACCCTGCACCAAGGTTGGCATATTCCAGACTTTGTTTAAATGGACTGTCCTAGGCTTGGCACAAAACAGGCTAGACTCTAAATGTTTAAGTGATGTGTACCCAGAAACACATGTTTTAAGCGGTCTACCCCGGGTATAAAGCATTATGTATAATGTTTTCTTTTTACAGCTTATATCCTTAGATTGCTTGCTATCTTAGAAAGCCATCTTCCACTATACTCCTAAACCCTTTCATGTAAAAACTGAACTTGACTTAATTCTGCTTGATTCTACTCTTTTCTTTCTCTAGTGACCCTCTTCTTATCTTCCAGCCTCCGCATGCTTTCTATTTTTGAATATAGCCTCCTCTCAGTCTCATGCCTTTCTTCCTTAATCTCTCTTATTGTGGTTCTACAAAAGGCTACCACATCATTTCATAAATCACAACCTGTCTTGATTTAAAGCCCATCCCTGCAACCTAACATTCCCTAATCTCCACAAGCCTATCTCACCAACCATTCACCTGAAACCACAGCGCCCCCATTAATGATCACATCTAACTGGCATTAATATAATATATCACAAAGTAACTAAAGTAAATCTGTGCATTTTTCTTCTAGTCTGCACATGACTATTCGCAATAATCAACATTTAACCCCTGGATTAACCTCTAATCTTTGGTTCCATAGAAGCGTGCTACTCGCCGTAAAACCATCCAATTCCTCGTCAGGGGTAGTAAGCGCTATAAAGCGATACAAAAGGGGATGATGGACGGAGCATTTGAACAAATCAAACACTCACCCCCAGTCAACTGATCTGGGTTTAATCCATCACCATTCTTTAGTTCACTCAGCCACCCCAGTTCAGACATGGCTATATGCAAATCAGTCTGACCCTGTGCCTTGTGGGAACAGTCCAGCCCGAACTGCCAAACCATGTCTTCCCTGGACCGGAAACAAGCATCCTGGGACCGGTTTCGGATTCATAATCCTCATCAGCCAGGCTATCTTGAATCCAGTGGCCAAGTGAACAAGGGACTCACGTCTGAGCATACCCTGCCACACTTAGGGCGAACAAAGCGATACAAAAGGGGATGATGGACGGAGCATTTGAACAAATCAAACACTCACCCCCAGTCAACTGATCTGGGTTTAATCCATCACCATTCTTTAGTTCACTCAGCCACCCCAGTTCAGACATGCAAATCAGTCTGACCCTGCGCCTTGTGGGAATAGTAAGCGCTATACAAATGCAATTGCAATTACAAGCTTCTATATGCCTTCCCTCTCTTTCATCTAAATCCCAAGTTCTATTGAAGGGTTAAAGGGTAGGGGCATAGGTGATAGTAGTGGTCCTTACTTGCCAAGGAGATCATGGCTCCCTCTTCTTCTATCAATGGCTCATTTACCAACTTGGAAAACTCCTTTGGTTCCCTCTCTCTCTCTTTTTTTTATTTTTTATAAACCTTTATTTGTACAGAAAGGATATACAAATACGGGCCTACAACCAGTCAGGCCGGCCACGACACGATAGAGCAGTCAATAAATCCAGAGTGATAGTTTACAGAATCAATCACAATGGAGCGCAATCAATACAGCCTAAAAAAGGGGAGGACATGGACGGCCATCAAACAGGAACAAAGAAGGTTAATTTTTATAATAATACAATAAGGAGTATCACAGGCTCGGCTACAACATGAATGAATCCGGGTTCCCAAAGCAGACCATTGGCAACAATAAAGCTAAAGGGCAGCAATGTGGAGGAGTGTCGCAACATTGTACATCAGTATGAAAACAGATGCAATTAAAACAAAGCAATATTCAATTTGACTCATCTCATGCACACCCACCACCCAGTAGCACGTTAGAAACAGAACAAAGAAACCGGAATATTGACATCACTGAAACTAACCCGCCATACTAACCTTAGGGAGAGAAAAAAAAAAGAGGGGGGGAGGGGAAGGAAGAGGGGAAAAGAAAAATACAGGCTGAAAGAGAAGAATGCCGCGCCGATACAAGCACCCCGTAGCAAGGAACACGCAAAGAAGGCGGGAATATTAGCAACAAGGAGGGCATGAGAGTCGCGATCGAAATGCAGCATAGCCACAAGAAGGAGAACAGCGATTACACAGACCCCACCCCAATCATACCATGGGAGACAGGGACAGACGCGGCGCTCCTATAAAGAGACACAAAAGGGCCATAGAACTAAGGAAAAGAAATCAGCAAAAAAGCCCCAACCCACCCACCCCACCCAGCACCCCTGCAGAAGGCTACGGCCTACCCCCCTCAGCAGCGTGCCTGTCGCCCTAAATCAGAACCCGAAATGTAGTAGAGACAAGAGAGAGAAGAGGAATAAAGAGACAAAAAGAAGGACATGAAGACAGAAAGAAAGTAGGAGGGAGGAGTAAGGGAGCAGTAAACAAAACGGTCGGCCTCAGCCCTCCGCCCAACCATACAGTCGTAGTACTTCTAAACGAGAACGACACATTCTCGAGCGTCATAAAACTCACAAGGGGGTCACCCACAGCACCATGAGTACGGGCAACTTCGCCACGAATCTGTACACCAGCAATCCACCGGGAGCAATTTATCTCACCCCAGGCCTTTCTTAGCCACTACTACCACCCACCACCTGACAGCGGGAAGTAAGCAACTCGGTGTGGGGAAATCACTCGAATGAAAAAAAATCAGACAAAAACGTAGACCAGGGAGGTCAATCAATAGGCAAGAGAACAAAAGTCCGGGTATGCAGTTCAAGTGTCCCAACAGAGTTAACAAGAGCAACAAAAAACAGGAGTTCAGTCTCGCCGTTCGGGAAAGCGGGGGTTCCCCTGCAGTACAAAAACATGACCTCACCAAGGCAGAGATAGGCAGCAGTCCACCATGCTCCTCGGGCACTCGGACAGGATCAGGCCCCAGCACGGAACCCAAGTCCCCAAACTCCAAACACTGAAGCGCAAGAGGTTCCAAAGCCACTTGCTTGCAGACCTGTCGACGGACAGCGGTAGTGACCCTCGTCGCAACCGAGGGGGACGAGGCAGTGGCATCACTGAGACGAGAGGAGACCATGAAGAGCCGTCCATCCAAGATGGCGGCGGACCGCACAGATTCCCCAGGGGCACCGGGGGCCAAGGCCGCATGCAAGGATCGCAAGGCGTCAAGAACATCACCAATTGTAGGCTCACGCTCACACGTCCAGGCCCCCGTGCAGTCCAGCAACCCAAGTCCGCCGTCTTGAGGATATCCACGGCCTAGGTCGTCGGCCGCCATTTTGTAAATTCAGCCTCGTCACCACCCTCCGCGACTCTCGGAGCAGGCCCACAGACGCGGACCCCCTCAGGTACAAAAAAAGGGGGTCCCACTAATGGCAACCTTGGTGCAGAAAGGAGAGCCGCCAAAGTCGGGGGTCCGCCTGTACTATCGCTGGCGTGTCTTACGAACAGAGCCCGGGCGCGAGGCTCCAGGGTGGACGGACGGAGCAGCGGCGGGGGGCACCCCCTCACACGATCAGTCCACGGAGCACCGCGCCCCGCACCAGCCTCACGGCTGCCAAGGCAAGCCCGGATCGGGTCCACCGGGATGCTCGCACAACGGCCTCTCGCTATCGGCTCTCTCTCTCGGCCGGGGCCGACGTTGACATCACCGCCAGGCTGGGTCTAATAGGCGAGGCCCCGGTCTCAACACCGCGGAGGCCCCGGTTCCTTTCGGGGGCACAACTTCGGAACCGCAGCACGCAGGAGCTTCCAGGTCAGACGGTGAGTAAGAGCAACGTTTTACGTTTCTGTTTCTTCTCGAGTGTGTCGTCTCGGGCAGGATATTCAGCAGGATATGCGTGTCAGGCCGGAAGGCTGACGGAGCCGAGCTACAAAGCGACCCTTACGATCACGAGCTTGGCTACTCCCCGGTTCCCTCTCTCTTGGCAAGGAGAAGTCTTCCTCCACATCACTTGACTATTTCGGTTTGGAAATTGAGAGACTTTGGCTAAGAAACAAAGGAGTACTGATCATCAGTAATTCAGCAATCTAGACATTCTTCTATGTTGGCAGCAGTGTTTAATTTGAGATGGTGTTTTCTGGTGCTTGGCACCGGCACTTAATTGTCAGCACCGGCACTTATGACAGCTGCCTTATGGTGGCCCTGTTTGTGTAATTCAGAGATAGCCAGAACACAGTTGTTTTTTAATCCAATATGCGTTCAAAACAATTAATACCTGCTCCCAAGCCATTCATATAGCTGTGGGGGCCTCGAACAGTCTGAATTGTCACACCTGTAACAGTGTGATGGTTAGTAGTTATGTAGATACTGTCATTCGCAGCGCCACCAGGAGCAATGGGTGGCATCTTGCCTAGAGCCCTGGCACTTATATTTTTACAAATTAAGCTGTGATTGGCAACATATTCTAGACACTCAACAAATTTTCTGAGATGGCACTCAGAGAAACAAAATTATTCTATGGATTGTGAAATTTCAGTTCTCCTTCAATTTTTGTTAGTTGGTTTCAACAAAGTTTTAAAAGCTCAATGGGCAGCTATTAGAAATTCAGATAGCTTTGGGGAGGTGCTCATCCTCTCCCTCACAAAGCAACCCAATGCCACCAGACTCAGCTTCCAGGAAGGAATGAAATACGTCACATCCTGGATGAGCAGCAGCTGCCTGAAGCTCAACTCGGAGACGACAGAAGTCCTTGTCCTCTGTCCCACCCCCTCAGCATGGGACAACACCTGGTGGCTCCCCGCCCTCAGCAACCCCCCTCCTCCTACGGACCACGCCCGGAACCTCGGCATCATACTCGACTCCTCCCTCACCATGACCTGACAGTTCAACACTGTCTCCTCCACGTGCTTCAACACTCTCCGCATCCTTCGCAACACCTGTGGTAAATAAATAATTAATTACCGGTACTATTTTTCTATACATTAACCAAAACAGATAGCTCAATAAATAAGAGGCAGGATCCGTGATATCTGAGTCAGAATGGCTTTAATCGGATGGCTCGAGCCTAAAGACCATGAAGTGGCATGCAATGGAATGGAATGGCAGCTGCAACTTGTGGGACACCCCTGCGCCGCACGGCCACCAGCTGCTGCGTGTGCCCCTCAGCCCGTCCCTGCCTCGCTGCCTGCCTCGCTGCCGGCCGACTCGGTTGTCATTTGTTTTGTTTTTGTTTTGACCGTCATTTGTGCTTGCTAAATTGTTTCCTTGTTTCCTTGCCCGTGTTAGCGTTTTCTTCTGTTTTTTCTGTATTTTTCTTTTTCTCAGCTTGTGTCCTTCCTGATTGCCCGCCTACCCTCGCCGCCCTCCGTCTTCCCTCCCCGCTTCCCGCCACCACCGCAAGCCCCGCCCCTTTTTTCTTTCTGTTCCCTCCCCGCTCCCGCCTCCCAGCTGCTCCGCCCACCCGCGCACTTCGCCTTTTTATGGCGACCGTGCGAACGCGCAGCGGTCACGCGCAGCGGGTGCGCCGAAGGCGCGCCAAAGGTAAGCCCGTCTGCGCCCGTCCGCGACCGGATCGCGACCAGCGCCAGGACCCCTGGCCCCCGAAGACCCCGACCGACCCGCCTGACGTACTCCGCCGCCACCCTCATCGCTCTCAACTCCGGCCGACTCCCAGAATGCCATCAAGCCACCCCAAGACGTACCCACGGACCCTTCAGCTGCCACGCCTGCAAGTTCTCCTGCATCCGGACCTGCCCCGCACCAGCACCCGCCAAGTCGAACACCAGCAGCACCCACCTCAAGTGCATCCTGCTCAACACCCGCTCCGTCCACAGACACGCCATCGAACTCTGGAACCTCCTAGACGCCACAGCCCCTGACGTTGCCTTCCTCACGGAGACCTGGATGAACGCCTCCTCAGCGCCCGACATCGCCATCGCCATCCCAGAGGGCTACAAGATCGTCCGGAGGGACCGAAACGCCAACCAGATGGGAGGAGGCATCGCCATCATCCACAGAAGCACCATCCGTCTCACGACCAGCACCGACAACACCCTGACCAGCGCCGAACACCTGCATTTCCAGATCCACACCAACCCGAACACCACCCTCAGAGGCACCCTGATCTACCGACCCCCTGGACCACGCACGCAATTCAGCGAGGACATCGCCGACTTCGTCAGCCCGCATGCCCTCCCCTCCGCTGACTACATCCTCCTGGGAGACCTCAACTTCCATCTGGAGAACAACAACGACCGCAACACCAGCACCCTGCTCGACAACCTCGCCAACCTGGGACTCAAGCAACTGGTGTCCACCCCCACCCACCGCGCCGGACACACACTCGACGCCGTCTTCTCATCCAGCACAGACATCGACTTCAGCCACGCCACAGAGCTTCAATGGATGGACCACAGCTGCGTCCACTTCACCTTCAAGAGAACGACGACCCACCAACACCAGCAACAGGCGGCCCGCAGAAGCTGGAACAAGATCACAACAGACCAGCTCGCCACCTCCCTGAGCCAGCACCCCCCTGCCAGCTCAGCGAACCCCAGCCAGGCCGCCGACAACCTCACGAAGTGGATCAGCAACTGCGCGGACGAACTCGCCCCACTGAGGACCCCGCCTAGCAGACACAGCAGCAAGAAGGCCTCATGGTTCACCGACGAACTCAAGAGCTCCAAGAAGAACTGCCGAGCCCTGGAGAAAGTCTGGAAAAGGGAACCGACACCGAACAACAGGACCTCCTACAAACTTGCCACCCGGAAACACCACCAGCTGATCCGCGCCGCCAAGAAAACAGCATTCAAGGACCGGCTGGACAACAACGCACACAACTGCAAGGAACTCTTCAACATCGTGAAAGAGCTTTCCAACCCCAGCGCAGGAAACAACGACATCACCCCATCGCAAGACCTCTGCAACTCCCTCGCTTCATACTTCCACAACAAGATCACGGACATACACAGCAGCTTCAACAACCAACCAACGCACACCATGACCGAACAACCACCCCCCACCACCACCCTCCACGCCTGGACCCCGATCAGCACCGAAGACACCATCCGCACGATGAACTCCATCCACTCCGGATCACCGGCCGACCCCTGCCCTCACCACGTCTTCAACAAGGCCGACGCTGTCATCGCACCCCACCTGCGAGACATCATCAACACATCCTTCGACACCGCCACCTTCCCTGAGAGCTGGAAGCACGCCGAACTCAGCGCCCTACTCAAGAAACCGACAGCGGACCCCACCGACCTCAAGAATTACCGCCCCATCTCGCTCCTCCCGTTTCCAGCCAAAGTCATCGAGAAGACCGTCAACAAGCAGATGGCCGCCTTCCTCGAGACGAACGGGTCCCTCGACCCCTCACAGTCCGGCTTCCGAGCCAACCACAGCACCGAGACCGCCCTCATTGCCGCCACCGATGACATCCGAGCCCTGATGGACAATGGAGAAACAGCGGCCCTCATCCTCCTAGACCTCACCGCGGCATTCGACACTGTCTGCCACCGCACCCTAGTACAGCGCCTCAGCGACGTCGGAATTCAGGAGAAGGCACTGGAATGGATCATCTCCTTCCTCGACGGAAGAACACAGAGAGTCCGCCTGCCACCGTACAAGTCAGAGGCCTCCGAAGTCATCTGCGGCGTCCCCCAAGGATCATCTCTGAGCCCCACCCTCTTCAACGTCTACATGAGCCCCCTCGCGGCCATCGTACGCAAACACAACCTCAGCATAATCTCCTACGCCGACGACACCCAGCTGATCCTCTCCCTGACCAACGACCCCGCCGCCGCCAGAGCCAACCTGCACGAAGGGATGAAAGAGGTAGCCGAGTGGATGACGACCAGCCGCCTGAAACTGAACTCAGACAAGACGGAGGTCCTCATCCTGGGCTCTTCACCCTCCGCCTGGGACGACTCCTGGTGGCCACCCGCCCTGGGCACCGCACCCAAACCGACAGACCACGCACGCAACCTGGGATTCATCCTGGACTCCTCCCTCTCCATGACCAGACAAGTCATCGCCGTCTCCTCGTCGTGCTTCAACATCCTGCGCATGCTACGAAAGATCTTCTGGTGGATCCCCACCGAGACCAGGAAGACCGTCACCCAGGCCCTCGTCACCAGCCGTCTGGACTACGGCAACGCCCTATACGCCGGTACCACCGCCAAGCTCCAGAAGAGACTCCAGCGGATCCAGAACGCCTCAGCCAGACTCATCCTCGACATCCCACGAACCAGCCACATCTCCGGACATCTGAGAGACCTTCACTGGCTCCCCGTCAACAAAAGAATCACCTTCCGCCTCCTCACCCACGCACACAAAGCTCTACACGATCAAGGCCCGAGCTACCTCAACAGCCGAGTCAACTTCTACGCTCCCAAACGCCACCTCCGATCAGCCAACCACGCCCTCGCCGCTGTCCCCCGCATCCGAAGAGCGACTACAGGAGGAAGGTCCTTCTCCTACCTGGCCGCCAAGACCTGGAACTCCCTCCCGACCGACCTGCGCCTGACCCAAGACCACCTCTCCTTCAGGAAGAAGCTGAAGACCTGGCTGTTCGAGCAGTAGCGGCACCCCCCCCCCAGCGCCTTGAGACCCTACGGGTATGTAGCGCGCTTTATAAGTGTCACTGATTGATTGATTGATTGATTAACATTACTTAGTATATATAGTAAAACAGTACAATTACATTGCATACAGTAGGCGTAACAAGTGACAAACGTAAGATAAGAACATATGGGCGTATAAAGAAGGCGTGCACAGGGCGTGCACAAAGACATGTGATGAAAACGTCACAGAAGTGTCATAAATGGGTGGATACATGGAGGGGGCTACCTGGGCAGCTGGAACCTTTAACCTACTGGTGCGCGCAAACGGGCCATGACGTGTAACTAGGGAGAGCTGGGGGCTCTGACTTCTACACTAGAAGAGGAGACTAAAGTCTGGGATGTCAGGACGACATGTGCCTATAGCATATCTGTTATCTGGTGTTTGGAGTACATGTTGATTGAATCTAAAAGTCATCAGAGCAAAGGCTACTTGACACTAAGGCTGGTGCATACATATATTCTTCGTGTATTGCGTGTGCGATGAATCTTCTATGGATATTAATTCAGTAATTCCCTTGCATGGAGACAGGATGACTAGACTATAGCTGAAGATGTTTATGCGGATCGTTAGCTTAGGAATGTGAAGCCGGGGAGCTGAACTGATAACTAGAAGCATAACATATTCTTTGGCAGACAGGCAGGCAGGCCAGGCCGGGCACCGCGTTGCTTGGCAGAAAGTAAGCGAAGGGTCAGGGATGCGGGAGGGGCTGCATCGCTCCTCGGAGTGGTTTCAGGAGACTGGAGCTTGAATCTGGTGTCCGGGCCCTTTGAGGCCTAGAAACGGGGACAACTTGATGAATTAACGTGCACAATGTAAAACGTTGGCAACATAGGCCTGATACTCGTTGCTTTCACGAGGACTGGAAACTGGCATACTAACGTTGGACACAACTATAATTGCGTCTTTATTCGTCAAGGGGGAACATATGCATATCGATCATGCACATATAACATATAATGGGGAACACGTAGGGACACATGACAAGGCAAAATTCAATTTTTCCTCATTCCCTCCTTGTGCCCTACGTTTCCTTCAGGAAACATCAATATTCATGATACCATCTATCTGTTCATATAGCATCATTTGCTCGTCTCGAATTTTCTTGGAACGGGACTTAGGACTAGGAATACAAGAGGTAGCGCACAAGCCGCAAATCGCAGGGCCACATTGTAAACATAGACAACAACTGAATAGGATCATTACTACTATTCCTAGGAATGACAATACTTTCCATCCCCAGGCAGATATTATATTCCAGAGCCAACCGGACCATGTCCAGGTGCCTGGATTCTGGTGCAACTGATGGGCTATTTTATGAAGTCTGGTTATAGCTGAATAAACAGACGGTGCGTTATTAGGAATGAAAATGCAGCAACTAGATCCGATGACTCTACAAGCTCCGCCCCTATCGGCCAGTATGACGTCAAGGACGAGACGATTTTGAAGGACAACAAATCTCATAGCAGATTGTTCCTCAGTTAAGTTACCTAGAGCGGAAGTAGTCTCATTCACTACTGCTTCAAGGGTTCTGGTTAGCCTACGTATTAGCTTACTATTCTGGACTGGACCTATGAAGAAAAAGAAACCTTTATTGAAGTCTTGATACTGTTCTAAATCAGTTTCAGTTTGATCGACAATTGGGGACTCAGTCTCCCTTCTATGTCTAACGTGTACTAGATGTGTGTTTCTGTGATAATCGGATGGGGCTAGAAAAACTGGTGGCAGTAGGAAGGCAATGTAACATGTTCCATCCCAATCGAGGGGCAGACAAACATATGCGGTCTGACCACACACAAAATACGAATGACGTGAGGCTTTGAAATTAGATTTCCCACTGTCACTATACTCGACCACAGTAGTACAATCACTATGTCCTAGATGTACTGAACCATTCTTTCTGACACATAATTCGCCTTTCACTGGTAGGACTGTAATAGCAGGCAAGTCTGGAGTAGTCTCAGACTGAACATTCAAAACCATGAAATTCGAGGAATAATTACCTAGATCATATACTTCATTTTCTAGATCTAACCCTGTTCTATGGGAAAGTCCTTCCTTGTCTGGGAAACATGTACTATTCAAAAGGGACTTATCGTCTGAGGATGACGTTATCGTAAACCATGCTCCACACGAACCATTGTGTGAAAACGGATATGGAAAGAGTGGCAGAACTCCCTTCGGTGTCTGGAAAGGGGGAAGTCGACCACACACCCAACAATTAGTGGCATTGCTAGTCTGGTGTGAATAGTGTAACATTCGAATAAAAGTATTGTTGCGCATGGCAAGTCTGTAGGATAACTCGTGAGGAGGTAGGTCACTTAAAGTGTGCTCTACTGTATCATTAGAAGACAAATGTACATGTGAATCAATAGGAGGAAAATATACATGTAAAACATAACTTATGCATGTAACCGTAAGACTCAGAAATAACATAAACAGTAACGTGATTACGCATCGACTGCGCACATTTTTACAATAACGTATTTTCTTAGAGTTTCGACTAACTCTCTCACTATGGGGGTCTATCTCATACATGTCAGGAACCTGTCTAACCGCTTCACCCGAGAGGGACTTAAACAATTAAACTGTCTGACTTACTAGACCGTAGCTTTAATTTATACTCCTGCTGCGGAGTTTTCTCTAACAGGGGGAGTTTAGAGTCAGTATCTGGGCAGTCCTTGAAAAAAGTCTTTGGACGGAGTCCATGAAAACGTTTAACGTGACTGGAATGGATCCAGCCCTTGCGGCCCTCCACTTTGATTGCTGTCCTTGTGGTCATCAAAACGAGCTTCGGCTCTTTCCAGCGGGGCTCCAGCGGGCTTGAACGATCAAAATTCCTCACGAGCACTAGGTCGCCAGGAATGACCTCGTGCGGTTTCACTTGCGTGTTGTCTGGAAAGGCAGCAGCGACCTGTGAACGACAAGAGAGTAGTGCAGACATCAAGGAAGCCAGGTAATCTGTCAGCATATTACTGTCAACATCTGTTATTTTACGTGGCATTGGTGTACCCCACATATTCGGGGGACGACCGAAAACAACTTCGAAAGGAGACAGACCTGAACGGGAGTGAGCGACCATTCTCATGTAAAAAAGGGCGACTGGCAAAGCTACCAACCAATCTACGCCTTTCTCGGCACAGACCTTCGCAATGCGTATTTTCAGAGTTTGATTATGTCTCTCGACGAGGCCAGCTGCCTCGGGGTGTCGTACACAATGGAACTTCCACTGGTACCCTAACAGAAGAGATACTTGTTTCATGAGTTCGGATGAGAATGGCTGGCCGTTGTCTGAATACACGACCCTGGGCAAACCATAGCAAGGAAAGTACTCACGAACCAACTGCCTGGCAGTGGTCGCGGCAGTGTAATCTGGGACTGGATATGCTTCCGTCCATCTGGACAAAGCGCATACAACTACGAGGACATACTTGAAACCTCGACATCGATCCATCTGAATATAATCCATCTGGAGGACTTCAAAAGGGTGGTCAGGAGGATGGAATCCACCTTGTTCCACCGGAACACCTTTACCTGGATTGAACTGACAACATATCATGCAGGTACGTACTTTCTGCTTAGCTGCTGCTCGTAAATGCTTGTTAAACCAAATATTCTGGATGCTGTCTAACATGGCTTTCTCTCCTAAATGTGCTGGACTATGTGCGGTATTAATAATAACTTGAACCATAGAGTCGGGGAGAAACCATGTGGCTTTTCCCTTCGTCAACCATCCCTGATCTGTCTGGACCCCTCCTTGTTCAGACCATTTCTTGATTTCATCAAGAGTAGCATGTGACTGTATGTCTAGTACATCTTGTGTAGGGTCCTTAACTGTCATACAAGTAGTCTGATCTGGAATATCTGTCTTTGTCGTGTTAACTGGAATGTCTGGAGTCTGAGCTGTAAGCTTGGCTGTTCGATCTGCTAGATCGTTACCTTGAGAAATGGCGTCAGTGGCTTTCGTATGTGCTTTGCACTTCATAATGGCAATGGCTTTCGGAAAATGTATTGCTTCTAACAGAGCTTGAATGAGGGGGCCATGCTGAATCTTGGCTCCATGAGAGGTTATGAAACCTCTTTCTTGCCAGAGTACTCCAAAGTCGTGAACGACTCCGAATGCATAACGTGAATCTGTATATATGTTTACTTTCAGGTTCTTGGCTCGTATGCAGGCTTGGGTCAGAGCGATGAGCTCTGCTGCTTGAGCAGACAGGGTGTCGATACGATGTGTTTCTATAACTTCAGTTTCAGTAGTCACTGCATACGCGGCGACTAGTTCTCCTGTACTTGTTCTCATACATGAACCATCCACATAAAGTGTCAGGTCGGGATCAGGTAATGCAATGTCAGTCAGGTCTTGTCTTGGCTTAGTCATGATGTTAATAACTTCCACGCAGTCATGTGTGGCAGAATTCGATGTACTCGAGGGTAACAGTGTAGCAGGATTTAAAACGTTGCAGCGTCTGATTTCTATGTGTGGCTGAAACAGTGTCAGTTCATAACCTGTTAATCGTGCAATTGTCAAGTGCTGAGTCTGTGTTCGGTTTAAAAGAACTTCCACGGAGTGTGGAACTTGTACTGTCAGGGAGTGTCCTAACACTATGGAATCACTTTGTCTGATAGCTAGAGCTGTAGCTGCAACTGACTTGAGGCACGCAGGCAGAGCCTGGGCTACTGGATCTAATGTGCTAGAAAAATAAGCACAAGGCTTGTGTTGTCCTGCTTGATCTTGTGTGAGAACAGATAATGCTGTACCATCACGTTCAGTAACAAAAAGTGTAAAAGGCTTACTGTAGTTTGGTGTCGCTAACACAGGTGCATTACATAAAGCTTTCTTTAATTCATTAAAAACAAGTGTATGTTCCTGGGTCCAAGGGAGGATAGTCGATGTCGCTGCCTCCTGTGTCGTTAACTGTATCAGTGGTTTAGCTAGATATGCATACTGAGGAATCCATTGTCTGCAGTAAGAAGTGAGGCCTATAAAAGCTCGTACCTCCTTCTGTGTCTTGGGCTGTGGAAGATGTGCTATTAACTGGATGCGGTCAGGTGTCAACTGTCTACCCCTCTTGGACAGTAAGTGTCCAAGGTATACCACTTGCTGGACACAGAATTGTAGTTTCGAAGGGGACACCTTGTGCCCCATCTCGGCCAGAAAATACAAAACTGTAAGTGACGCACGTTCGCAGTCACGTTCTGTACGGGCTGTAATTAATAGATCATCGACATACTGGAGCAGGGCAGTGTCAGTTGGCATGTGAATACTGTCTAGCTGTCTTTTAAGTGCTTGACTGTAAATACTAGGACTTTCTGTGAAACCTTGAGGAGCTCGTGTGAATTTATAGCTCCTTCCGTTTAAACAGAATCCGAAAAGAAACTGGCTGTCTGGATGAATGGGGACACTAAAGAATGCGTTCTTGAGATCAATGACAGTAAAGAACGTAGCTTCAGAATCAATGGCTGTCAATAGGGAAGAGATATCTGGAACCACAGGGTACTGGGGTATGATACATTTATTAAGTTCTCGAAGGTCAATCACTAATCGATAAACTGGAGGTGCATTTGGATCAGTACGTTTAAGAATCGGAATGATAGGGGAATTACATACATTGGAGTCAGTTTCTACAACCACTCCTTGAGCAATGAGCTCGTCAATAATTTTCGATAAGGCTGCTACAGCCTCAGGTGGCAATTTGTACTGTCGGATTCGTGGTAATACAACACCTTGTTTCAGAGTGACACGATAGGGTGTAATGTGCATACAACCTACATCAGTTGGACCTTGCGCCCATAAATGCTGTGGTACATTCAATAATCTTGGATCAAAATCTCGTAACACATAATGACCTTTAAAATCACGTAAAAACAATCTCACACCTTCTGGGGAACAACATATGACTGCACCTAACTCTTTCAATGTTTTAATACCAAGTAAATTTTCAGGACAGGATTTCGTGAGTAACAAGTCTGTAGTTCGGGACAATGGACCAACTTCTAGGGAAACTGGTTTCGATATTTCATTAACAATAGGCTTTCCTGAAAATCCCAGGGAAACGTTTCTTGAGCCTGAGAGTGGAGCCCCTGGAACCTCGTCATGACTGATGGTAGTCCTACTTGCCCCTGTATCAATCAGAAACTTTCTGTCTTTCCCTAATACTTGACTGTGTACATAGGGACCCTCTTGATCTACAGGAACCTCGATGAGAGGCAAGCCAACCTCCCTCTCTAGGCTGTTTCATGAATACTGCTGATATTCTGGATAATCTGACTGTGCGTACTGGTACATCTGTTGTGTAACGTGTTGTGTGGCAGCTATAGGCTGCGGTACTGTAACTGTCTGTTGTGCGTTCTGCGGTGGCTGGGCATTCTGCGGAACTTGTTCTTGTCTAGGAGGACGTGGTCTCTCTTTCGTCTTACCTGTAGCTATGTTGTGTTTCAGAACTGCACATTCATTTATATAATGACCTGGCTGTTTACAGTAATTGCAGGTCCCTTTAACAGGAGCTGCAGAATGACTAGTCTGATTCGGACCCCTCTTCTGACTATCTGGTTGAACAGATTGTGCAACTAGTACCTTCATTTTCGTGTCTTTCATACGTCTCCTTTCATGTTCTTGCTCTTCCCTGATTCTGTTCTGGTGGTACTGTAGCATCTGGAGAATTTGAGATGGGGTATTAGCTTGCCAAGTACTCTCGACTTTCAATACTCTATTTCTAACTTGCGGTAAAGAATTCTCAACTAGTTTGGTAACAAAAAGATGTGGATACGACTCACTACTTGTTTTCAGACCGCTATTAATAATGAAACATTTCTCAAATCTGGAATAGAAATCACTAGTGTCTTCGTCTTGTTTCTGTTTACAGGCTGAGATGGCATCCCAATCTTCCTTTTTCGTGGCTAGTAATCTTGGCAAGACCTGTATTAACAGTTCGGGTAATTCTTTGGCTTTATCCCCAAGACCAGTACCTGGGACTCGTGCATTATCTTCAGTCTCTAATGCGGTCCAATCTATCTTTTTCTCTCCCACCTCCCATTCTTTTTCTTTAAGTTTTTCATATATGCCCGCAGGCAACAGGACCTTTAAAATTTTGATGATATCAGGATACGTGTATTCTCCCATACGGAGCATGTCCTTTAATTCACGATGGAACCCTGCTGTATCTTTATCGTGACAGGGTATTAACTTTTTCATTTCTAGTAGTTCTATTTTCGTGATAGGGGTGTAAACAAATACTCGTTCGAGATTACCCCCCTCTCCCTTAACTGGATGCACTTCTCGTAACGGATTCTGTCTGTCTATGTAGAATGGAGGTGAAACAGGAACAAAATGCGGAGTCAGGAACGTTCTGTATTTGTGGCGCTGTTCTAAAATGACACTAATTAAATCGGTACCTAGACCTTTCCATCTGTTTAGTAGTAACTCGTTCAATACAGTATATAAGGGACCTGGATCGGAATGCTGACTCTCGTACAGTGTGATGAGGTGCTGGATCATGTACATACCCACCAGTCGCTGCTCGCCTGGGGGCAGTTTCAGAAACATTTGGGCCACTACTTCGTCTGGAAACGTGGCAGAATCACTAACCCATCGGACTGCTGATCGGGCTAGTTCTTGTTCATGCATGGTACTAAGTTCACTGTAACCTATTCGTAATTTCAGAACTTTATCGGTAGCCTGGAATACTTGTTCGAGAGAACACTGTTCCGGTACGGGAGGAGGAAAAGCTTTCTTGTAATCTAGGCGTGTGTGTCTATCGGAAAGTCTCGTTCTACCTACATACGCTATTCTAGTGGGAATCTCGCTGTCTACCTCTTCGTCTGAAGAATCATTCTCTTTGTCTGCTACTATTCTTGCTTTCTCTTTTTGGTGTATACTTATAATTTCTTTACGGATCTTTCTGTACATAGTTTCTATACAATTTTGTGTCTTGTGTTTTCCGTCTGCTATATTGTCACTCCATTTTGTCAGGACTTTCATCTCTTCTGGACTTTTATCAGGACGATCCTGTTCTCTTATTAAACAATTTATTAGAAATTGCAAAATCATGCCTTGAATCTCGACTTTCCTGTGTGCCATAGCTTCGTGAATACTTTCTGGTTTCTCCCCTGTTCGGATAAAATGATATATTCTGTCTAAATGTTCTTTCATATCTGATATGGTGATCAAAAAGTTTGCAACTCGTCGCAAACGTACGGAATATAATATCATGTGATCTTCGCCTGGCACTGGATCATATCTACAATCAGTAAGGAACTTCTTGAGGGCTTCATACGTAGCCACTTTTGGCGTACGCTGTAATGCTGCATCTCTCAGCGTCAGGCGCTTTGTTTGAGGCGGGGTGGTAGGAGCACCTCCCCCTGCCCCTCCTGAACTGGAATCGTCAATTAATACTGGGTGTGCGGCTGCTGGTAACGTGACTGGTACAGTAGGGATACGTAATGTGGGTTGATCCTGGGGGACTGGGGCATGGACAGGACCAACGACTGGAGGCACAGGAATTACATTATTAACAGGGGGCTGGACTTGAACTTGGACTGGCGGGGTAGGATCTGTATTAGCATATTCTGGGACAGTGTCGTCTAAGTAGGAAGAGAGAAAAATTTCGGCTGCAGTCGGTTTATGACGCAGCTTAGTCGGAACCAATGGTGGCGGTAAATTATGGAGTGCTTCCGGGGTCGCCTTCGGCAAACCCTCGGCGAGAAGAGGATACATACCTTTAATAAGGGCATTTCTCTGTCTGTCTGACTGTTCTGCTCTAACTCGTTCACCTTCTTCTAGTAGTTCCCTTTCTTGGGCTTTTTCGGAGGATTCTCTACTTAATTCTGCTTTTCTGAATTCTTTCTCTGTTCTTTTATGAGATTCTTTACGCCATAACTCTATGGCATCTTTCTGGGACTGTTTGGCTTTCTTTTTCCATAATGCTTCTTCTACTCTTATGATGCACTCGGCATCCCATGTTCCTGATACAGGCCATCTAAATTTCTCTTCGAGATGCTTGGTATAATCGGCCCATAAATCTAGATACAGTATGGCATCTAAGCCATGCTTATGATACATGAAATGTCCAGGACTGTCCCTAGGAGGGACAGGAACTGATTTTTCGAGTAACCCTTTTCTGGTTTTTATCTGACGTAATTTCGAAAACAGCGGCATATTTGAACCGTACTTGAACTTGAATACAATACACAATGAAAACACAGTAATGAATAGCAAAACAATCATTCATACCACGACATCGAGAACACATTAATAACAGCTCGAACAGAATACTACCTGATACATTGAAAACACAATACTTGAATTTCTCGAGAACGGACTTACATGAATTACTGGATGCACTGCTAAAACAGTACAGAACATACCGGTCTCCTAAAGAGACACGTCATACCGTATCCACCTGGTGAACACGTCGGACCGGATCTGTGTACCCAAACCCGTCGGACCGGGCACAAATTAATGAACACCCGTCTAGATACCCCCAGCAACGGTACTCACCGGGAAGCAAACTGAAGGCCTCGGACTGGACTGGACTGCTACGACGTCTGGTTACTGCTACGCACTACGCATGCGCTTCGGGCTTCGGGCTTCGGTTACAGGTGGGCCTCTGGATACCTCGGACCTTGCTCTCTCGACTTGGGCTCTGGTCGGAACGACCCGCCTTCCTCACCGCCTCGTCTGGATGCCGGACCGCAGTCTCCGTCTCCTCCGTGGGCCTGAGGGAGACTTGAGCAGAAATATCTGCAGGTGCGCAGTAGAGGTCCGTCACGGCTGCAGAAGGGTCAGGGGGCCTGCGTTACATAGCCGGCGCGTGGGGAAGGGGCTCGTCCCTATTCGGGCGCCATTCTTGTGGTAAATAAATAATTAATTACCGGTACTATTTTTCTATACATTAACCAAAACAGATAGCTCAATAAATGAGAGGCAGGATCCGTGATATCTGAGTCAGAATGGCTTTAATCGGATGGCACGAGCCTAAAGACCATGAAGTGGCATGCAATGGAATGGAATGGCAGCTGCAACGTCTCATTAACATTACTTAGTATATATAGTAAAACAGTACAATTACATTGCATACAGTAGGCGTAACAAGTGACAAACGTAAGATAAGAAAATATGGGCGTATAAAGAAGGCGTGCACAGGGCGTGCACAAAGACATGTGATGAAAACGTCACAGAAGTGTCATAAATGGGTGGATACATGGAGGGGGCTACCTGGGCAGCTGGAACCTTTAACCTACTGGTGCGCGCAAACGGGCCATGACGTGTAACTAGGGAGAGCTGGGGGCTCTGACTTCTACACTAGAAGAGGAGACTAAAGTCTGGGATGTCAGGACGACATGTGCCTATAGCATATCTGTTATCTGGTGTTTGGAGTACATGTTGATTGAATCTAAAAGTCATCAGCGCAAAGGCTACTTGACACTAAGGCTGGTGCATACATATATTCTTTGTGTATTGCGTGTGCGATGAATCTTCTATGGATATTAATTCAGTAATTCCCTTGCATGGAGACAGGATGACTAGACTATAGCTGAAGATGTTTATGCGGATCGTTAGCTTAGGAATGTGAAGCCGGGGAGCTGAACTGATAACTAGAAGCATAACATATTCTTTGGCAGACAGGCAGGCAGGCCAGGCCGGGCACCGCGTTGCTTGGCAGAAAGTAAGCGAAGGGTCAGGGATGCGGGAGGGGCTGCATCGCTCCTCGGAGTGGTTTCAGGAGACTGGAGCTTGAATCTGGTGTCCGGGCCCTTTGAGGCCTAGAAACGGGGACAACTCGATGAATTAACGTGCACAATGTAAAACGTTGGCAACATAGGCCTGATACTCGTTGCTTTCACGAGGACTGGAAACTGGCATACTAACGTTGGACACAACTATAATTGCGTCTTTATTCGTCAAGGGGGAACATATGCATATCGATCATGCACATATAACATATAATGGGGAACACGTAGGGACACATGACAAGGCAAAATTCAATTTTTCCTCACACCTTCAAGTAGATCCCCCCCCCCGAATCAAGAAAGACCATCACCCACGCACTCATAACTAGCATACTGGACTAAGAAAGTGCCCTCTAAGCTGGAATCAACAAATCCCTGTTCTGAAAACTCCAGACCATCCAGAACACCTCTGCCAGACTTGCCGTCTGCATTCCACGACATGAACACATCACCCAGCACCTACGTGACCTCCACTGGATCCCCCATCGAGAAGAGAGTAACCTTCAAGCTACCCACTCACGCCTACAAATCCCTCCACAACACCGGACCCAAATACCTCAATGAAAGAGTCTCCTTCCACGTACCCAAGAGAGACCTCCGTTCTCCCGACCTCGCCCTCGCCGAAACCCCGCACATCTGCAGAGCCAGAGCGGGTGGAAGACTCTACTCCTACATTGGGGCAAAGGCCTGGAATGAGCACCTGCTCACCATCAGACGTTCCCCCACTTTTGTCATCTTCGGGAAAGCCTCAAGACCTGGCTCTTTGGCTGATTTGGAGCTACACCCCCTCCCCCCACCCAGCGCCTTGAGACCCTCACGGGTGAGTAGCACACTTCACAAATAATTCTTGATTGATTGATTGATTGATTAAGGTTTTCTGGACAATCGAAGTCTAGGATTTAGACTACTTAGAAGCTTCTCTATTTCTAGACATGTTGCGTGCCCTTTTGTCCCTCCTTTGGACTTATCTTTGGTTCTTAAGAGTTTACAAGCTTTTCCCTTAGAACCACTAGGCTTGATAGAACGTGGATTATGTTGACAGTGGTTTTCCTTGTGGCTTTCTGCTTTCATAATGTTGGAAAGTATGCCTCTGTGAACATGAACATTTTCCTTGCTTGCATGAGGGCCCAGAACACCCCTATGACCAGGCCATAGGGCCCATGCAACAAAGGGTACCAGATGTGAGACTGGGCTTAAGACCTAGGGGTGATGGCCCAGTGGAGTGGGCAGAGTAGGCAGTCTGCTTTGCAAAGCTGTTGGTCTCATTAGTGGCGCTGGTGCAGTGGCACAAGTGCTCACCGGTGTGATGGGGCTAAATAAACTCCTATTATTGCTGTTTTACCACCCTTCCATGCTTGCATAGGTCCCATTGAACCCTTGCTCTGATAGTGTTGCTTTGGGTCTCTGAGCATTGGCCAAAGGGAGGGGAAAATTAAAGCAGATACACTTTGTTTTAGCCTCAAAGAGATGGTGGGCATGGGGCATCAGACACAAAGGTAATACTGTATTTATAACAAAGGGCAGATGTGATAGCCTGCTTGCAAAACAGTAGCTTTCATTGTGTAAAGTAGGTGCAATGATACTGTAGTCTGAGCTGTGAGTATTTTATTTATTTATTTTATTTATTTAAAAGGTTTTATATAGCGCTGGCTGGACCCAAGAGTATCAGAGCGCTTTACAGGATAGGTTAAACAAAAGACATGTCCAACTAAGTAGAGTTGCTACAATAAGGTACAGTTGCTAAAATAAGGTAAGGCAGTTGAACAATACGAGCAATTTACAGATGGGAAGTTTAAAATCAAGTAGCAAATTAAGGGTATTAGATCAGGAGGACAGAGAGGAATTGTATAGTAGGTCAATAGTTGGAGAAAGGCGAGAGATAGGGTATAAAATTGTGGGAGGGAGGGGTGAGGTGAGATTATAGGTAGAGGCAGAGCCTATATAGGTAAAGAATAGAGTGGTAATTCAAGGCCAGAGACAGTAAGTATAATTAAGGACCCCAATATTTGTTGAGAAGGAGCAGCTTGAGGTTTTTTTTGAAGCAAGGGTAAAAAGGGTTACAGCGTAGATCTTTGGGAAGAGTATTCCAGATGGACGGGGCGTTATCAGAGAATGAGGAGATTGAGTTGCTTTCTTTTTTTGCTGAGGCGGGATTAGAACAAGGGTGTTAGTGCTCCTCAAAGTTCTAGCTCACCCGGCTATTTGGAGTTTATCAGATAGGTAAGAAGGGGTATTTTGGTGAAGGGCTTTGTGAGTGATGCAGGCTATTTTGTAGGTGGATCTGCCTTCGATTGGAAGACATTTGAGGTTTTTGAGAACAGGCGAGATGTGGTCGTATTGCTTACAGTCAGAGATGAGCCTGGCAGCAAGGTTGAGAACGGATCTGGTGGACTTTAGGGGTGTCAGTGAGCATGGCATTGCCATAGTCTAATCGAGATAGGACCAGTGATTGCACAACTGATTTAAAGTCCTCAGCTGGGATGAATGGTGTAGGAAGGTAGATCCCTGACTATGGTTGCCTGGAGTTTTGCTGGTTTTCTGACTTAGTTGACCTGGGGCCCTGCTATTCAGGACCCCAGGCCTACTGCTCTCTCTGTAAAATGGATTCCATGTACCTTAGGTACATATCTAAATTGGATACTGAGTCACCTTATCAGTCCCTGTACAGTGTACCTTAGGTACCCAGGGCATAGGTGTACCCAGGGCCTACCAGGGGCTGCAGCATGTATTATGCCACCCCTGGCTGGCCATCCAAATCTGACACAACTGGCTGCTTGACAGCTGGGGCAAGGTGGTGTAATCACCCTTTGCTTTAGATATAGTATACCTATATCTAACCCTAAAATGGACACACAGATCTCCTATCAGTCACTCCTATGGCAGGCCTTAACAATCCTGAAGGCAGAGTGCTTGGAATCGTGTGAGATGGTGCTCTGGCATGAGCTGAGCCTGTCTGCGGCTTTCGGGATCAATCCCTTAGCCGTTTCCATGATATCGCATACCATATACTCTTAAGTGCATTATAATCCTCGCGGTTATATGCCAACTCTGGTATCGCTTTATCAAAACATGTCGAGTAAGGTGTCATACGAATTGGAATACTAACCCCTCGCCAATTCTGGCGACGGGGTTAGCATTCCACCCTTCTAGAGGGACACGACATGTATGTAACCCCTAACCCCGGTTAAAGTCAAACAGAGCCTCAGCTCCACAAAATGGATGCTGCCACCGAGACACAAGTCTGCCCTCCTGCTGCTGGGAGTCCTCCCAGAGCAGGAGATAAGGACAAGGGGTTTCCTGCCAGGGGCTGTGCCAGCACCGTCCCAGACAGGATTTTGTGTATCCTAGGTAGGCAGGGCTTCAGAGGAAGGTGACTGCAAGTGGCACCCCGGTGCTCACTATGCATAGGCCGGCTTGAACCAGTTCCAGGGACACTTCAGACCCTGAGCTGGGGAAAAGCCTGCCAAGGAAGTGGGTGTAACCACCCCCCTCCTGGTCCCACCCATAGGGCAGGACCTAGTCGCGTGCCAGCCCCCTTTTCCCAGATAAAGGTAGGAGCAGGCCCCCTTCCAAATTAGATCATCTTAGGAATCAAGACACGACTTTCTGCGAAAGGACTTCAAGGTTTCCTTCTTCAAGATTCTCCCTTGTGACTAAGGAGTAGTCACCCTGCATCCGCAGGCACCATCGCAAGAACACTGCGGTCTGCTGTAAGTCCTTCCTCCGGAATCCGACTGCCCAGCTCGACAAGACCTGGCTTCCCTGGCACCTCCGACCTCTACTCACCTCTACAGCCAAGCTGAGAACCGTGAGTGCGACGAGACCTCAAGGGACCGACTATTGCCAAGACTGCACGACTTCTGCACAGCAAGCCCGCCGAGTAAATTCCTGGCGAGTGCTTTGGGGTCCGAGAAGCCCCGACCCTGAGCAGCTCCAGCACCGAAGAGCAGCCCCCCAGCATCTCCACGATCGGCGTGGGGCCCTTCTGCTTTTTGCTGCTCACCGCGTTGTTTGGCTACTAGCCCGCTGGCTTGTGGCCTTCTGAACGACGCCCGACGACATCACTGCTGCTAGTCTGGTTGCTCCAGACTGGCTCTTGCTCCCTTCCAGAAGAGGAGCACCCCGGACCCTCCTGGTCCACTCAAGACGCCATTTTGAGTCCACCGCGTGGACTTGAATTAGCCAAGGCTTTGTTGCCCAATCCGGGTACTTCGACGCCGACAGCTTCATCCATCGTGGGACAGCTCGCCTCTCCATCCTGGTCGCCGACAACGCCTCCTGGTCCGTGAGATCTGCAGAGCCAGCGTCGCCCACTCACCTAGTCGAGGTGACTACCATCCGGTGCCCTCCTGGTGCCCACTGACTACTGGCTAGTAGTCACGAACTTGGTCCCCTCTGCTTTCAGGTGTCATCCATCTTCCAGATCCAGGCTTGGATCAACTCAAACTATCTTCACTGGTCGCCTGCCAGCATCTTTCTTCCAGGCTCCTGGTCCGGCAACGAGGATTCCCGACGTCTTTTGAGACATATGCAGCTGCAGCCCCTGGGCTAGGTAACTTCGGCATTTCGGTGCCCCAGCATAGCCTCACTATCCAAGGGTCAGGATCCACTGTCGTTTTCTCCCTACCAGGTCGGGTTCGCCCGTGAACACTAACTTTAGCGTTACTAGCTACCATAGACTTTGTCCCGCATCCCGCGTGAGAGTGCACACTCTGCACCCGAGTCCCCTAGGCCTCCTAGAAGTAATCTAACGATTCCATAGTCAAGTCCTAGCGATTCCAAAGCCTATTAGTACTGTACTTACCTGCTAGTAATTTCGCATTCCACTTTGAGAGTATATGGTTTTTCGTGCCCCTCGGGCATTTGTATATACTGTGCTAACTTAAGTATTTTCGTAAGAGTTTTGTTGTGTGCCTAGCACTCTGTCCTCATAAAGAGTACAGGGTTGTTGTGATTCTAATAAATACACTGTTTATTTTCATAACACTTGTGTGGTGTCCTTTCACTGGGTGTTCAAGGGGTAATGTGATGGTAAAACAGCTGGCTTAACACGCCCTCTAGAGTCTTAGCCTTAGACTGCTCGTATCCATGCTACTAGGATAGCTGGTCTATAAGGTTGACTTACAACCAATCATCAATAAGGGTTGTTTGGACTGATACATAGTGATCACTAGAATAGTGAGCACTGCATATCAGGCCAACTTCTCACATTGGTGGCAGCGGTGGGATTTGAGCTTGCTGTTGTTTTACCACACATATCCTAAGAATATCTTGTGAAAGATCACATAAGTACTAAAGATACATATAACTTAGCTTAGAATACTCTGAGTTCTACTGAACCAGCTGTTGTAGCTCCTAGGGCCTAGCACACTCTAAACTACAACTCTAGCAAAGGATCAGTAGGCAAACACATAGTGTAGGTAAGTGCACCACTTACACCTCACTAGAAAAGCATGTCTACCCAGGGAGAATCTACTGAGACTCCCCTGGTCAGTGTTGACCCTCCACAGGTCACTTCAAGATATGCAGCTCTCAGTTTCCAGGAGATGAGACAAGTCTGTACCTCCAGGAAACTGAAGCAGGGGTCTAACCCCACCATTCCCTTTCTGATAGGTCTCTTAGAGACATATGATGCCAGAAAGATTTCTCAGTTACATGAGAATATGCCAGCCTTAGAGGGAACCTCTGGGGATCCAGACCTCCCCAACACTGCTACTGCAGTTGAGGAGGAGGATCAAGAGGAACTCTCTGGGGATGAGGTAGACAAAGGTCTTGAGGTAGTCAGAAGGCTAACCAGGGCCAACTTAGACCTACTTGGGGAAGGATCTGGGGGACCCCCAGTACTGACCCTAATAAGGCCTAACCTTGGAGTTAGGAGAGATAGATCTCCTTCTAGGGACTCCATTAGATCTCTGCACTCTAATGCCTCTTCTCAGGGGAGAAGGAACTCTCCCCAGAGGAGATTGACTTCCCCTCAGAGAAGAGAGCATGAAGCAAGGATGAGACAAGCTAGACTGAGGATTGAAAGGGAAGAACTTGCCCTGGCCAAAGAAAAGCTTGCATTTGCTAGAGAGCAGCAGATGAGTGGGTTAGCTCCCACTGGTGGCAGCAATCTCCCAAGAGATAGAGAGAAGGGTTTAGATACTAAACACCTGACTAAAATAGTGCCCCCCTTTAAACAAGGGGATGACATCCAGAAATGGATGGCTGCTTTGGAGAGGGCCTGCACTGTGCAGTGCATTCCCCAGAGTCAGTGGGCAGCTATACTGTGGCTCTCCTTTGATGGCAAAGGTAGAGATAAGCTCCTCACTACTAGAGTTGAGGATGCTAACAATTACCAGGTCCTGAAAAATGCACTGGTTGATGGGGTTGGCTTAACCACTGAGCAGTACAGGTTGCTGTTCAGAGACACCCAGAAAACTCAGTCTCAGGACTGGTCTGACTTTGTTGATTGTGCCACTAAGGCTTTGGAAGGCTGGCTACTGGGTAGCAAGGTTACTGACTTCACAGGATTGTATAATCTTATTATGAGAGAGCAAGTCTTAAATAATTGTCAGAACCAGTTATTACACCAGCACCTGGTAGACTCTGATCTGACCTCTCCACACGAATTGGGTAAGAGGGCAGACAAATGGGTCAGAACCAGGATTAGGCCCAAGAACCAAGGTGGTGACCCGAAGAAGGAATCAACCAAGCCTCAAGAGAAGGGTGGGGATAAATCTTCAGAGAAAACTTCCCTAGGGCCCCAAAACTCCAAGAATGGGGGTGGGTCCCAAGACACTTCCAATAACCAGAAGAAGCCTTATTGTTATCCCTGTAAACAGGTGGGTCATTTGAAAACTGACAGCAGTTGCCCAAAGAATAACAATAAGGAAAACATACCCCCAAGTAACATTCCCAAACCTCCTGTTACTACTAGTAGTAATCCCCCAGGTGGTGGGAGTGCCCCCAAGAATTTGGGTGCATTTACTTTGGGAGTTCCTGGGGACTCTGGCCTAACCAGGTCCCATCCAGTGGTGAATAGGGAGCGAATTGTTCTTGGGAGAGAATAGGATCATTTCGGTTTTTTTGGGGTTTAGTTTGAGGTGGTTTTGATGGAACCATACTTGAATCTTGGTCAAGGCATCATTAAGATGTAAGATGTCATCATTGTAGTATAGTTGGGTGTCATCGGCGTAGAGGTGATAACTTATTTTTCCTTGTTTAAGAATAAGGGTGAGAGGTTCCATGAAGAGGTTGAAAAGAGTTGGAGAAAGGATAGAGCCCTGTGGAACGCCCAAGGAGATAGGTTTGAGGTTTGGAAAGGCAGCCACTGACTTTAATTTGTTGGGTTCTATTTTGGAAATAGGAGGCGAACCACTCGAGAACATCACGGTCAATGCCGAAATGGTCTTTGAGAATGTTAAGTAAAGTGACATGGTTAACAGTATCAAAGGCAGCAGAGAGGTCAAGAAGAATGAGGAGGGAGGCTTCGCCTTTGTCCATGGACCGATGTAAGTCATCGATAATGTTGAGCAAAGCTGTCTCCGCGCTGCATCCTTTTCTAAAACCTGATTAGAAAACGTCTAAGAGGTTAAATGTGTCGATGTGTTTGTCCAACTGTTTCAAGGTGCATTTTTCGAGGGCTTTGGATAAGAAGGGAAGGCTAGAGATAGGGCGCAGGTTGTTTAAGTCGTTGGGATCTACCGCTGTATTTTTGATGATGGGAGTAATTTGGCCTAGTTGGAGGGAAGCTGAAACAATACCAGTGGAAAAGGAAGAGTTGATAATATTGATCCATATTGGGGCGATGATGTGTTTAAGTTCTTGTACCCAATGTGCAGGAAGAGGATCTCTGGTATGCGAGGATGATTTAAGCTTGGAGATGATGTTCAGAACATCCTTTTCTGAAACGGGGCAAAGATCACTCCAAGATGCGTTGTTTTTTAGGTGGGGGTCGGTATGGTAAAATTCAAAGTGGGTGGTAGAGACGGGGGGATGAGAGGGATCCTGGGGGGAGGGAAGTAGAGGGAGGCACAGGGGGAGTGTTGGTGAGGGGGTGTTGGCTAAAAGGTGGTGGAGTTGGGGCGAAGGATTCATCAATCTTAGTGACTTTATCAGAGAAGAAGCCAGCAATTTCTTCACATCTCTCAACAGTAGCTAGTAACTTTGGGGGGCTGAGGTAGTTTGGTTTTTAACAATTTAAAAAGTTCTCTGTGACGGTTTCTAGGCTGATCAAGTTGGGAGCGGAGGAAGGACGCTTTTTTGTAAAAGATGTGTTTTTTAGTTGGCCCTAGCTCCTCTAAGGAGGTCAAGATTAGAGGTGGAAGGTTGATTCCTCCAAATGCGTTCAGTCTGTCTGAGAGCTTGTCTCTCTTTGTTTAAGTCAGAATTGAACCAGGTCTTAGACGGAATAGTTTTTTGGAGTTTTAATTTGGCTGGGGCAATTTGGTCAAGGACTTCAAGTATAGAGTTATTGTAATGTTCAGTAAGACCTGTGGCACTTTGGGAGAGAGGGGAGAGCTGTAGTCGAGCTTTTTAATGTAGATTCCAGCTCACCTGGGGGGATCAGGTGAAAATGTCAGGTTAGATTCTTTTGTTTGCTGGAGCAAGAGGGAGGGGGTGGAATGGAGTTGTTAATGGTGAAGAGGATGACGTGGTGATCTGACCAGCCAATGGGGATGATGTGGGAAAGAGAAGCCAGTTCCTTGCTAGTGATAATAGCATCTAGGGTGGCCCATTTGGGGTGAGTTGGAGAATTGCAGATTTGCGTCAGGTCACTGATCTCAAGAAAATCCTTTATGAGGTTAACTGCGGGTTCGTCATTTTTGTTCCAGTGTATTTTAAAATCCCCTAGGAGGAGGTTTCCTGGATGTGGAGAGCGATGATTGAATAAGGAGATCAGACAACTCCTCAGCAAAGGTAAGAGGGTTTCCAGGGGGATGATAGATAATATGCAGGCAGATAGGGGGAGAACCCTGAATTGTAAGTTCAGCACCAAGGTATTCAAAAGTGGATAGGTTCAGGTGATGGATAGGAGAAAGTTTAAGTTCATCTTTGTAAATTACAGCGAGGCCCACCCCAATTTTATCAATTCTGTCTTTTCTGAGGATGGAGTACCCCGGCGGGGAGAGCATGTCAAGGATTGATGAGGAGTGGGAGTTGAGCCAGGTTTCAGTCAGAAAGGCGATGTCAATGCTTACGCTGTGGATGGTTTCAGCAATTTCCGTAGCATGACAATAGGCTGACCTGCAGTTTAGCAGCATGCAGTTGAGGGGTTTAGAGTCATTGGATTTTGAGGGGAGCAGGTGTGGATAGAAGTGATTAGTTGAGAGTGTCTGGGTGAGGCTGGGGAAGAAGGGTTCCTACTAATTCCCACGATCATTGGGATAGCTGAGTGAGGTAGTGGGGAGATCACTGAGGAGGTGGAGAGAGGGTGCACCAGTTGAGGGGTTTAGGGTCTTTGGGTTTTGGGGAGGAGCAGGTGTGGATAGAAGTGATTAGTTGAGGGAGTCTGGGTGAGGTTGGAGAATAAGGGTTCCTACTAATTCCCACAATCACTGGGATAGCTGAGTGAGATAGTGGGGAGATGATAGAGGAGGTGGAGTGAGGGTAGATTTGAATAAGGTCCATGAGGTCGTGGGGGGGAAGGTGGATGGGGATTGGGGGGACTGAGTGAGTTAATACTACTGTCCATCAGTATGGGAGGAGAGGCAGGAGAGGACGGGATTCTATTAATGCCAAGGATCACAGGGATAGCTGAGTGAGGTCGTGGGGAGATTGCTGAGGAGGTGGAGAGAGGGTGCATGCAGTTGAGGAGTTTAGAGTCTTTGGGTTTTGGGGAGGAGCTTGTGTGGATAGAAGTGAGTTGTTGAGGGAGTCTGGGTGAGGTTGGGGAAGAAGGGTTCCTACTAATTCCCACAATCACTGGGATAGCTGAATGAGGTAGTGAGGAGATCGCAGAGGAGGTGGAGAGAGGGTAGATTTGATTACGGTCTGTGAGGTCGTGGGGGGGAAGGTGGCTGGGGATGGGGGAGGGCTGAGTGAGTTAATACTACTGTCCGTCAGTATGGGAGGAGAGGCAGGAGAGGACGGGATTCTATTAATACCCAGGATCACAGAGATAGATGCATGAGGTGGTGGGGACTTCGAAGTTAAGGTGGGGAGGGGGAGAACTTTATTAAGTTCAAAGAGGTCAATGGGGGGAAGATGTCTCGGGCGAAGGGGTGTGCTGAGTGAGCTATGACAGTTAGTTGTTTCTAGCCGGAGCGGGGGAAAGGAATGCTTTGACATAGGGCGCATGGTAATTTTGTGAGGGGACTGAGGAGAAGGTGTGATTGGGAGGGTTATTGATAGTGAGGAGGAGACATCATTTCTGAGGGAAGAAAGTTCAAATATGAGGGTCGAGAGGTGCAATTCAATATTGAGGAGTGTTTGGGAAAGAAGTGTGATAGGGGGTGTGCTGGGAGATCAGGAGGAAGAAGTGAAGAGTCTTTGTTGGTAGGGGGAGGAGGTCTGGAAAGTGGAAGAGAAGGGAAGCCAGGAGGGGGAGGAGAGGGGAGTCAAGGTGAGGAGGTAAGGTCGGAATAGAGGGGTGGGGGGTTGGGTTCCCAGAGTAAAAGTGTGGGTCAAGGGAAGTACGGATGGTCTGGGAGTTGGTTTTGGGAGAAGTGGATAGATACTGGAGAAGGGGGATAGTAGGAGAGGGAGTGGGGGAGATTGGAGGAGCTAATACGGGAGTACGTGGAGGTGTTAAACGAGGAGGGTGTAGGTTTTGTGTGGATAGGAGCTTTATTGATAGAATACAGGGGGAGGGGAGAGGTAGATCGCGGATCAAAGGGAGGAGTAGGTGGAGACGGGTGGGTTTGGGAGGTTGAGGGGGTTGTGGGAGAATCTATGGTGTCGCAGGGTTTCTGTTCTCACACAGAACTGTGCACAGAGGAGTGGAACCTCGGCGAATTAGGGTGTCCCAAAACTCACCTTAGCAACCAACTCACCCCTTACCGAGCTAGCTACAGTGTCTCATTGGACGTATCAAACTCCCAATGTTTAGACAAACCAGAACATGAACTTACAGTACCTCAGGGTACGTGGGACTCATGAACACTCTTTCGTTATATTATCATTACAAACCAGAACATGGAGTAAAGAGGACACATGTGCATTTGAAATGTTTATTTACTAATGCCGTCTTCTCAGGCGCAGTATCTTAGATAATACAAGTATACTTATTATCAGTAGCAAAATTATCAGCATAGTTACTAAGACATAAAAAGCGAATGGTGACAGCATGTTAACATACTGTAATGAATAAGAGTTAACAACACTTATATCTCACCCTCCCTAACACATATATTATATTATTAGCTAAGAAGGTCTCTTTGGGTTGTTTTAGGGCGGGCCCATAACTTAGTGTCCTAGCATGAAGGAATCACATCAGCATACACCAGCTCTCTCTGCATGTGCACCGCATCAAGTGTGTTCTATGTGCCTCGTGCAAAGCAATATCAATCCCGCCTGAAGCCAGAGTTGGCAAAGGCTGCACTTGTGTTATGACTATGAAGGCGTGGAGATCAGACCTCATAACAATTCCATATCGTGTTGTTCCTGAAACTTCAGCACTCTTCGTGCAGACATAGTTTATTAAGCAAAGCTGATATCAGAGCAATAACATATTATTCTCACATAAACCACGGCAAACTACTAGGTTGAAAGCTAAGTCAACAATTAAGTGTCGTGTGCAGAAGTTGCAAGAAAGAAAAATGGCGTTTAAACCTCAAATGTACCTATGCTAACTTAACACGATATAAGGATATACAGGAGCTATATGACACCCCCATGATCCGAGAACGGACTAAATATGATAACAGAAGTGCCATCACATGAGAGCAGAACTCAACAGTAAACGAGCATGAATCGAAACTAAACTTTAAAAAGTAATGCTAAAAAATAGCCCAAATATAACGTGGCTAAAGCCAATAGGCAAATAAAATAAAAAGTTCTTGACAAATAAGTCAATAAAATCAATGAAATGCTATTAATCAGCACGTCAATCCGAGGCAGTGTCTATGATAAAACTGTATATGAAAAATAAGCAGCAACTGCCTCTAATAGGAAATCACTGTCCTCATCCGAAAATAGTTCAGCCATCCAATTTAAAAGATGAAAGGAACATACGTGTTCTCCAAGCACCGGATCCTCTATAACCATCAGAGGACAGCTCGGTGGGTTTTCAAGAAAACTTAGTTCCAAGAAAGTCTGTGCTGCCGACAATATATCCCAGGGACCCATTAGTCCATGCGCCACTGCTAAGGCATTAATCCTCTCGTCAGAACAAACCAACTCGTGAGCAATGATAGGACTCATCAGCTGATTAAAATCGATGTCAGGAGAAACCGGTCCGCAGAGACACAAATCAATGGCCCAATGGAAATCACAGGTCAGGCAGTGAAATACAGGCTGGACACAGGTGAAGTAGGAGAATCGAAAAGATAATCCATATGCCGTGCTCAAAGTCGCCAGCGGCAGTGTGCCATAATATTCAAGCATGCGGTTGCGAAACCGCATCAGTAGCTGTTGCGCGGGGTCTTGCACAGGAAGGACATCCATATTTAAAAAGACAAAAAACCACTAGCGCGCCAGCTGCTAATGCAAGTAAAAATGGGAACCCTCCAAACAAGGATGAAAAAATAGAATGGAAGAAAGCAGGGATGACTCCAAAAATCTTTTCAAATGAAGTCACGAGACCACTGCTAACAACTTTAAAAAAATGTGCAAGGCCTTTTGTGGAGGATGCGTTAAAGATAGTTCGAACCATCGCTCCGAAATGCAGAGGCAAATCAGTATTCAAAAGAGCCTGAACCTCTGTACGGGTGTTTGCAATGTGAAGCACGAAAGTTTCACGGGCCGAGCTCAAGGCCACCTCTTTCTGGGACAAAAGAGCCCTTATTCTTGCCATGCCGCTGAATTCTGCTCCCAAGGTTGGTATCTGTGGCCAGATGGAAGACTCCCTATGTTCACGTGTGGGAGGATAAAGCACATTTCTGCAGCAAATAACCCGCTCACTTACTGTAACTATGAAAGCTATACCTTTAATTAACCCACAACAGTTTTCATTATTGAGCATTAAATAACTACCATTCTCTAATAATTTAAACGTGGGGATGATAGCAGGAACTGGCGTGCCTTGTAAAACGCAAGCCATATTCGGTCGGTCCTTGTTGCATGAACCGTGTAACTGTATGTGTCTACACATTAAAGAATGATCTGGCGTCTCAGTGCACTCCTCCCCTGTCAGATAAACTTCCTGGTCATCCTTAAAACATCTGTACGTGTATGGGAGTGACCAGACTTCATGAAGGAAACCGCTACCTAAAGGTTCATAACGACCTATGGGTACATATTTCATACAATTTGAAAACTTATATAAAGCAAAAGGCAGCGTTATTAAACCGTGGATAAGCCACGTTGCAGCAGTGGCTTCTGCCACAGAAAACGGTAAAGATTCTAACCTTTCAATATGTAACATAGAAAAGGTAGCATCACGCATAGAAAGCAAGCGTTGTTTGTCAGTCAAATTAAACGGTGCAAATAAAGAGGAAACGTTCATGTACCCTCAGGGAACTTTACCCATTTTCAGAGTTTGAAGGGTCCATGCAAACTGCATGATTGATCGTAATTGATTTTGACCATGGTATAATACTGACACTTCATATTGTACAATATCGACGACTGACGACACAATATTATCCAATGTGTAAATCCTAGAGGAAAGCACATTAATGCTATTGTCAACAACTGCAAGCACTTTCTCAAGATTTGCTTGATCAATAGCCCTAAGGCGTGTAGCAGCCTCAATCTGTGATAGCTTCCAAATTTCATTGTAAACCCCATATAACCACCTTTTCGACCTGCCACTAGCCGGGCCTTTAATGAAATCATTCAAGTCCACGTCTGCATTTAGTTTAGAAAGGTGATCCTGAACCGCAGGTAAAGTTGAATGTTTCAGCCAATTTTGACACAATTTGCCTACAGAATACGAGGTGACAGTATGACTTAAACTAAATCTGGGATCAGATCTAACAGTTTTAAAACCGTCAGTTAAATTCAAAAATCTATGTTGGCAAGAATCAGCACTACGGTGCCAAAGCAGCCAACCCTTAGGATTCATACTGGAAATGTTAAAGGATGAATTAAGAAGTAGAGTCTGTAATTCTCTAATGGACAACTGAGTAAAATTACTCCATCCATAATATTCTTCCAACTCCGGGAAAGAAGGAGTGTTTAACTTTTTAGAAGTAGCCAATCCAAAGCAGGTGGTCTGGGAAATCGTTTCATTGAGAAATAACATATGATTCGGGATGAGACATGCACGGTGCAAAGCCTCAGTGCCTTGTACCTGCCAGGCCCTTGAACCCCAAACCGATTTAAGGTCTATTGTATCCTTCCATAACTCATAGCCTCCAGTAACTAATCGATCAAGGAAGGCCTTCGAATACAACAATTTAGTATCGGTAAGTCTAACCTTGGACATTGGCATTTTTTGAAATTTAAAATAAAAGGACTCGGGATTGGACTGGTTAAAGTCAGTAAAGTAAGTATACTTCTTTAGAAACGTTTCAGAACTCCCTTGTTGAGGTGCTGGGCAATGTTTCCACTGAGTAAAGTTAACAGTATCCCTTCTGGATGATGTTTTGTGTAAGAAGTGATTGCCATAATGTTGGTAGCAGAATAATTCACCATAATTTGCAGATTCTAAATATAAATCCTCAGCATCAAAGGCAGCATAGTATTGTAAATCAGAAAACAAACTTTCTACAGCATTAACATCCCAGTCATCAGAACGAATGTTCTGTTTCACCACATCCCCCATATTCACTCTAAGTACATTAGGAACATTAACGACTTCCGTTGGGCCATGAATCTGAAACCGAACTGCATCCCACACGATTCCATCAAGGACAGGCCATGCTGTGATGTTAACCAAAGTCAAGTCTCTTTTTAATCTGTGTGTAGAATGTGAAGAGGAAAGTGGGGCCAAAGTTCCATTTAAATGAGTAATGCATGTTCTTTCCTCGACATAATGTCCATTGATGATTCGAAAAAAATAAAACACAAAACCAATTGACATAAAAAGGTAAATTGAAACAAGGACCAGCCAAATGTATGTCCAAGGGGGTATCAAAAAATGTTTTTTAAACAGGCTTGCATAAACTGCAACACGAGAGGGTTTCCTTGAGGCAAGAGAAACAGAGTCAAAAGAAAATCTGGATTCCGTGGCTAAACGTGCTTGCAGGTCAGGTATGGACAAATCAGTGGGGTAGGCATAGTCTGTCTCATCAACGTTAGTTCCGGGTAAATTATTTAATAACGGACTGGAAAGAACAGGTAATTCGATGGCCACTTCAGGTTCATTAATAGAAGCAGTGGGCATAACTGAATTTCTCACAACGGAAGGACAGGAAACAGACGGTGTCATGCTAAGAAGAATCGGCCACTCTGTGTATCTTGACATTGTCAATTAAAATAAACCTGTTTTCCTTACGACCAGGAAGTGGTGGTAAAATGACTGTTCTTGTGCCCTTCACTCCAACGACGGGAACCGGAGCTCGATAGGAAGGACCAAATTCTTTCTTGTTATCGATCTTCTCTCGAACCAGTTCGCCAACTTGGGGTAGCCAGCCAACTACCGGGATCTGCAACGCATCATCCGACGTGGAGGGCAAATGTTCCTTTGCAAGACTGTCTCTGGTCTTTTGTAGATTCTGTAAAACATTGCAATGTTCATCTGCGTCAAAGGAAGTGGCGCGAACCACATAGTCTAGACCGTCAAGGTCAGGGACGTACATCTTGATGCCAAAGAGCATTTCGTATGGTGTACCGCCCACCCAGAGACCTTCTAGGGAGATTATTAAGAGCACGCTCCACGCCATAGAGGTGAGCCAGCCAGTTTCTGCCAGTGCCTATAACTCGGGCTGTCAAAGATTGCTTTAAATCACGGTTCATTCGCTCAACTACACTGTTACCCTCAGGTCTGTAGGGAGACGAAAACTTGACTTGGACCCCCATCGAAGTCATGGCATCCTTATACGCCTTAGAGGCGAAAGCCGGACCCTGATCCAAATGGAAGGTACCACAGGCAAAAATCCCTATAAAGACACGCAAATCTCTAATGACAGTCCGTGAATCAGCGCTGCGATGTGGCCAAACCCACACAAAGCGTGTGCATGAGTCAACTGCTACTAAGATGTATTTATACGCAGTATCAGATGAAAAAGGACCGCAGTGATCTAAATAAACACAACCTAGAGGTTTATTAGAAATGTACAACTGAGTCTGTGGCGGACGCGTAGCAGTCGAAGGTTTAATCTGCTGGCATATGTCACAAAGAAGGACATAATCACGCGTCTGTTTGTACAGTCCCCGCCACCAGAAACGTTGTTGTAATTGAGTTACAGTGGCCGAGACGCCCGCATGCGCAGACGCCACACCTTCATGTGCCGCTGTAATCAAGTCTGCTCTGCGATCCGAGTTGGGAATCAGCCGTTCCCCAACATCAGGAATTGTCACAAAAGGAACCTTTTCAGGACTTAAGTGGTACATGTACTTCGAAGGGAATCCCGCAGGATGTTTACTTCCCTTCTCAGAGGCAGCAATTGCTGCCAAGATGTCGTTATCAATCTTGGTTTTTGACCTAGTAACTGCTGCAACTAAGTATGTAGATACTGCTGATTTCGCTGCCTCATCAGCAAGCGAGTTGCCAACAGCGTGAACTCCTACGCGCTGATAACCGAGAGTATGAATTACATAAACAAGCGGCAACAAAGCCTTAACCTCTGCCACTCGAACCCAGATAATTTTATGTTTTATTGCGCTACCCTTGGAATCATGGAAATCATTTTGAATCCAAAAGAGCAAGTTTTCATTGTAAGACTGGACACAGTAGTACGAATCACTTACAATCAGAGTAGTCACACTATGATCTGCGTACTCCAACGCTAGTAAAAGAGCACGAAGCTCAGCCAATTGTGCAGTGCAATCGCCAAGGGGCAAGGTGTGTACTTCCCTGGAAATGAACTCATCGTTCAACATAGCACCAACCACAATAGCGCATGCGGAAACGTAGGCATGTTTAGAGCCATGCGCAACCTGCGCCGACCCATCAGTGTAAATGATGCAATGGAAGTCCTCCAAAGGTCGCATAGCCAGAGGAGCAGGATGAACGAACTCATACTGCAAGTACTCTTGCGACCGTAAGGAAGCGTAAAAAATGAACGTGACATCCGTGGATGTCAATGACGCAGCCCACTGAATCCACCGAAGCTTTTGAATTCGGTACACTGGCTTTTGTGACTGCCTCCAAATGAGGACAGGGTGTTACCACTAACATGCGCTTCCCCTTTGACAGAGCTCGTTCTTTAAGAATCGCCATCTGTACAGCAGTTAAAACTTTCTCCACAGTGGGAAACCGCAATTCTGCCGAAGTGTACAAGTGTGACTTGTAAGCAATAGGTACTGTGTCACCTTCATTAAAAGTCAGGTACGTGAAACCCACCGCCCCTGGAATTATTCTTATCACCAGGTTGGTGTGGTTATCACGAGTCAGTAAGTATTTAGATGCGAGCAGATCGGCCTGCAAAGATTGCAAAATGGCCGAATGCTCAGGCAGCCAGCATGATTTTGAAAAAGTTGGTTGTATCAAAGCATACAAAGGCTTGATACGCTGGGCATATTCCGGAACATAAGTTCTGCCGAAATTCAAGAAGCCCAGTAAAGACTGTAATTTTTTCAGTGTTGTAGGAGCGCGCAACTGTGCGCATTTCTCCAGGAAGTGAGGAGCCAATCCTCGACCTTCATTGTTCAGCTCATAGCCGAGGAACAACACTGTGTGTTCTGCAATGTGCGATTTTGCAAAATTAAACTTGTAACCCCTATCTGCAAAGTTACAAATTATCGAATTCACTCGACACAGATGCATCCAAATTTCGTCGTCTGTGAGATAAATGTCATCCACATAAGAACATGCATCTGTATCGATACTCTCCAACAGAGTGACTATTCTCGAGGTGAAGACACCAGGACTATTTTTGTAGCCCATCGGGAGTCGCCGGAAGCATTTTTGCACACCAGCGGACGTAAAACTTGTCCATTGGGAGCTAAAGCTATCCAGTCTGTGGGCATAAAAACCGTTGGATATGTCAAGCGTTGTCTTAAAACGCTTACGCACCAGACTATCCACTAGTGCAGAGCCGTGAGTATTCTGTACTGCACAGTTACGGCAATGCGAGTTCAAATGCCGGTAATCCAATACCAAACGATATGACCCGTCAGGTTTGGTCACAGTAAAAAGGGGATTATTCATCGGTGACACACACGTTTCAATAACTCCCTGATATTCCAATTGTTCAAGGATTTCTGCGACGGCAGCTTTAGCTTCACGCCGTATGGGATATTGAGGCTGAGGCTGCGGCTCAGACCGCAAAGGAATTTCGTGGCAAGGAGACAATTTATCCCAACCACATTGGTTGCGGTACAGAGCCGGCGCAAGAGCCCGAGCCCACTCTTCTGCAAAATGCTGCGCATGCTCAGTTGAGACAGTGTGCGTGAAACTGGGAAGGATTACCTCCTCCCCTCGCGGCGCTGCGAGCACAAAAGGTGGGGGCCAGTCAGCCTCAGAAAGCAAAATGTCATACGTAGACGAAAGGTTCTCCCAAAATACCCCTCTGACAGTACGCTGTATGTCACCTTCAATTAACAGGACAATTTCAAAAAGTCTTTCAGGGGGAGCTAGTCTTGTATCGGCTGTTTCTATCACAACGAACACTTCAGTCGCTGTCACCCTCAGTAGTGGACGGAGCGCCTCTCTGACTATGGTTATCTCCGCCGCGCTGTCCAGCAAGGTCAGAGCCCACGTCAGATTCCGAAGCCGCGTTCTCACTATCTGTGGCATATTGATGCGCCGTTAAGGCTGCGACTTTCTTTTTCGCAAACTGCGGTCTCTTTGGCGTAGAATCTTCCTGCTTCCATGCGCCTTCTGTCTGGCGGGGCTGGCCACGTCCCTGTTGGCCACCACGTCCCCGTCCGCCTCCTCCACCACCGGTCTTCTGGGCCGATGAGTCCTGAAAGGAACGAGGAGAGCGTTGATCAGAAACCTGAAATCGATCAGGTGATTTAATCATCGCGCGATCGCGCAAATCATAAACTTTCTCAGCTGGTGCAGGGACTTGTGTTGCAGGATAAGATTCCTGCGTTTGCTGCTGTTGCTTCCCCTGTTTCTGTTTCTGAGGCCAATTTTGTTTTTTGGACTTTGGTTGTACATCTGCCGTAGCAGATTGCACTTGTGGTTGTTTCTTATCCTTAACCGCGAAGTACTTTAAACCCTTACTTGTGCGACCGATAGTTTTATAAGCGGCCACCACAATCTTCGCTAACTGGCGGGGCTTTTCGGCATCGGGTAACGCTGCCAGTGCATTAAAAACCTGGAAGTTCACTGCATCTCCCTTGATGTTGGAGAGTATGAGATCACTTACAATCTCAAAAGAACCACACAGGCGCATACCCAATTCAACCGCTGCCTCAGGACCGTGATCATCCTGAACACGTTTTATGATCGTAGGCAGTACAGCCATAGATGGGGTGCCGAAACACCTCGCATAAACAGCCGCAAAAGTCTTACCCCAGCTTTCACAGTCAACGAGTTCGGGAGTGATATCCTTAGGTAAAGTAATCGTCAACATTCTATGTTTGTCAGCAGGAGAAGAATTGGGAAACACGGCTTCCAGTTGGTCAAATTTCTCAGCCAGCCAAAAAGGAAAATCATCTTTATTATCAGGGCGTTGACCAAAAACCGAATTTACCATAACTGGATTGAGCCGTAAACCACCACGTTCCGTTTGAGCGGCCGGACCCCCCGGGGGACCACCCGGGAGATGACGACCTATGTATTGCACTAGTGCTCGAATCACGGAAATAGATACAACATGTAACCTGCGAATTTCCTGAAGGGTACAAGCGCCGTGATTCGGGTGCGGGGTAAAACCACCCAACGCAGGCCAGTTAGTACCTGGAATCGATAGTGGACCTAACCTCGCAGCGGACAAAGAGTGGGGGAGGGCGCCATCAAACCAAACTCGATGCTGCCAATGATCAATAGGTATTTCCAGTGCCCTGTACGGTGTATATTCAGCCGGGACAGCTGAGGCGGTGTAGGAGTGGAACAAACCAGAAGTTGCGTCCACAGCCGGAAACGTAACCCAAGAGTAAAACAACTCGTAAGGGAACGCCGGATCTGCACACACCACGAAAATCACAGCCATCCCATCCACCGGTACTTGGTACGTCTGAAGATGGTTGCGCACCGCCACGCGACTATGCTGCGCAATGGCCACCGCCGCCATGACAACACTGGAAACAAGAAAACACAAAGAATACTTTGTAGCACAACTGGGTAGTAATTCAAAGAAACCGTTTAAGAAAGAATCAAGCTTGAATAAGACCTATTTCAAAAAATAGGTAGGTTTCACCGACACCCCGCTTTCCGGAAACGGAGGTGAAGGGGTTAAGGTCTGAACGATATACTACTCGAGTGTCATGATATAAGACCACCGAAACCGTTGGGCGCCATGTCGCAGGGTTTCTGTTCTCACACAGAACTGTGCACAGAGGAGTGGAACCTCGGCGAATTAGGGTGTCCCAAAACTCACCTTAGCAACCAACTCACCCCTTACCGAGCTAGCTACAGTGTCTCATTGGACGTATCAAACTCCCAATGTTTAGACAAACCAGAACATGAACTTACAGTACCTCAGGGTACGTGGGACTCATGAACACTCTTTCGTTATATTATCATTACAAACCAGAACATGGAGTAAAGAGGACACATGTGCATTTGAAATGTTTATTTACTAATGCCGTCTTCTCAGGCGCAGTATCTTAAATAATACAAGTATACTTATTATCAGTAGCAAAATTATCAGCATAGTTACTAAGACATAAAAAGCGAATGGTGACAGCATGTTAACATACTGTAATGAATAAGAGTTAACAACACTTATATCTCACCCTCCCTAACACATATATTATATTATTAGCTAAGAAGGTCTCTTTGGGTTGTTTTAGGGCGGGCCCATACCTTAGTGTCCTAGCATGAAGGAATCACATCAGCATACACCAGCTCTCTCTGCATGTGCACCGCATCAAGTGTGTTCTATGTGCCTCGTGCAAAGCAATATCAATCCCGCCTGAAGCCAGAGTTGGCAAAGGCTGCACTTGTGTTATGACTATGAAGGCGTGGAGATCAGACCTCATAACAATTCCATATCGTGTTGTTCCTGAAACTTCAGCACTCTTCGTGCAGACATAGTTTATTAAGCAAAGCTGATATCAGAGCAATAACATACTATTCTCACATAAACCACGGCAAACTACTAGGTTGAAAGCTAAGTCAACAATTAAGTGTCGTGTGCAGAAGTTGCAAGAAAGAAAAATGGCGTTTAAACCTCAAATGTACCTATGCTAACTTAACACGATATAAGGATATACAGGAGCTATATGACAATGGAGGGAGGGATGTAGGCGAGGTAGTTAGGAGGTGAGATTGGGAAGTGAGGCTATCATTAATGACTATAGAGTTAAGATCTAGTGAGGTCGGGTGTGAGAGGATAAGGGATAAGGGAGTCAGGACTTTCATTTAAGGTTAATGAGTCAGGGAATGGTTGCGAGGGGGTCGAGGATTGTGGGGATATGAAGATATCTTGCAGTTGGGAGGCAGGGAGGTTAGAGATCAGTGTAGGTATAAGGTTTTGGGATAGAGATCTGAAGAGGTGTTCAAAAATGTTGAGGTGTTTTTCAGATGCTTGAATAAGTATATTTCCTGATTTGAATATAGAGATGTCAATTTCAACAGGAAAGGAAGAGGAAGGAGTGGTGAAGAGTTTCAGACCATAAGGAATATTGCGGGAGTTTGTGATAGGGAGGTTTCGTAGAAAGATGCTTTTCCATTTAGAAGTTGCAAAAAACACAGTTGATGGACAGAATGTAGAACAATGTCATACATTCACCCCAGTACAAGGATCTGGGCCTAAATCCATAGTTTTTTTGCACTCCACACCACCCTGGGTTAGTCACTGGCTATATGCAAATCAGCTCTGACCCTGTGCCTCATGGGAACAGTCCAGTCCGAACTACCAAGCCATGTCTTTCCCAGACCGGAATCAAGCATCCAAGGACCGGTTTCTGGCTATCAGCCTTCATCAGCCTGGATAGCTTGACTCCAGTGGTGTGGAGAGCCTGGGACTCACGTCTGAGCATCCCCAGCCCACTCGGGGTGAAATTGCAAAAAACACAGTTGATGGACAGAATGTAGAACAATGTCATACATTCACCCCAGTACAAGGATCTGGGCCTAAATCCATCGTTTCTTTGCACTCCACACCACCCTGGGTTAGTCACTGGCTATATGCAAATCAGCTCTGACCCTGTGCCTCATGGGAACAGTCCAGTCCGAACTACCAAGCCATGTCTTTCCCAGACCGGAATCAAGCATCCAAGGACCGGCTCTCCACACCACTGGAGTCAAGCTATCCAGGCTGATGAAGGCTGATGAAGGCTGATAGCCAGAAACCGGTCCTTGGATGCTTGATTCCGGTCTGGAAAAGACATGGCTTGGTAGTTCGGACTGGACTGTTCCCATGAGGCACAGGGTCAGAGCTGATTTGCATATAGCCAGTGTCTAACCCAGGGTGGTGTGGAGTGCAAAAAAACTATGGATTTAGGCCCAGATCCTTGTACTGGGGTGAATGTATGACATTGTTCTACATTCTGTCCATCAACTGTGTTTTTTGTAATTTCACCCCGAGTGGGCTGGGGATGCTCAGACGTGAGTCCCAGGCTCTCCACACCACTGGAGTCAAGCTATCCAGGCTGATGAAGGCTGATAGCCAGAAACCGGTCCTTGGATGCTTGATTCCGGTCTGGGAAAGACATGGCTTGGTAGTTCGGACTGGACTGTTCCCACGAGGCACAGGGTCAGAGCTGATTTGCATATAGCCAGTGTCTAACCCAGGGTGGTGTGGAGTGCAAAAAAACGATGGATTTAGGCCCAGATCCTTGTACTGGGGTGATGTATGACATTGTTCTACATTCTGTCCATCAACTGTGTTTTTTGCAATTTCACCCCGAGTGGGCTGGGGATGCTCAGACGTGAGTCCCAGGCTCTCCACACCACTGGAGTCAAGCTATCCTGGCTGATGAAGGCTGATAGCCAGAAACCGGTCCTTGGATGCTTGATTCCGGTCTGGGAAAGACATGGCGTGGTAGTTCGGACTGGACTGTTCCCATGAGGCACAGGGTCAGAGCTGATTTGCATATAGCCAGTGTCTAACCCAGGGTGGTGTGGAGTGCAAAAACATGATGGATTTAGGCCCAGATCCTTGTACTGGGGTGAATGTATGACATTGTTCTACATTCTGTCCATCAACTGTGTTTTTTGCAATTTCACCCGAGTGGGCTGGGGATGCTCAGACGTGAGTCCCAGGCTCTCCACACTACTGGAGTCAAGCTATCCAGGCGGATGAAGGCTGATAGCCAGAAACCGGTCCTTGGATGCTTGATTCCGGTCTGGGAAAGAATTGGCTTGGTAGTTCGGACTGGACTGTTCCCATGAGGCACAGGGTCAGAGCTGATTTGCATATAGCCAGTGTCTAACCCAGGGTGGTGTGGAGTGCAAAAAAACGATGGATTTAGGCCCAGATCCTTGTACTGGGGTGAATGTATGACATTGTTCTACATTCTGTCCATCAACTGTGTTTTTTGCAATTTCCATTTAGAAGGGCGTTTGGTGAAGAAGATGTAGTTGGTTTTTATGGTGGTGGTTAGGCTACAGTAGTTGTCTACAAATATTGTTTCTTTGTGGAGTATAAGAAGTTTGTGTTTAAAGTTTTTCTTACCATTTTTAGAAAGGTGGGAGGGGTAAATGATAGACCACGAGTTAGGGCCGTGTCTGGAGATGGGTGATTCTAGCATCAAGGAAGTATGAGAGAGGGGAGGCATGATGTGTCAGCTGCGTAAGACAAGAGGGGGTGAGGAAGAGGTGAAGGGAAGATTGGGGTGGTGCAAAGTAGGGAAGGGGAATGGAACAGGGAGGATGTCAGATAGAGGTAGAATGTTCAATAAAGCGTGAAAAGAATCGCGCAGGATGGAAGAATTGGAGTGATGGGCAATGAGGTGGTGGAGTGGGAGAAGGGGGAGATTACAGGGGAAGAGGTGGTAGGCAAAGTCGTAGTTAATAGAGAGATGTGGGAGTGGGGAAGATCTCAACAAGGAGAGAAACTTAGTCAAGATGAGAGTTGAAAGAACAGATAGAGAGAAAGATCAGTGAGGCATTAGAAGCGGGAATAAACCAGGACAAATAAGGATATACAAAATTCACATTATAACCGAAAGGATACAGTAAGTAATATAAATTACTAGTGAGGATTTAAAAATTACACATGTCAAAGAGGTTGTAGGAGACCAGAGTACATCAGAAAAGATAGCAAATATACAACTTTCACAGAATAAACAAAAGGGTAAAGAGAGGGATATAAATTATGAGTGCCTATTTAAAGGTTACATATTATAGTTTCATTATATAACATGAGGTAGACCAGATCAGCAATGGAAAATAATTAACACTTTTTGCGGAAAGGCACAAGCATCAAAGATAAAAGATTATACATTACATTTACAATATAATATGAGGTAGACCAAAATAGCAATGGAAAATAATTAACCATTATGATTGCACATAAACAGGATAATAAATAATGAACACAATTCACAATACGTTCCGAGCAGCATACACAATCCAGGGATAAAGATAGCAGAATGAGATAAGTCAGTGATGATGGGTATATAGTTGTAGATATCAGTGGGTATGTTGGGGTGTGGTTAGTATATTAGATTAATAGAATTCTGAAAAGTTAACTGATTCAACAGTTTTGTGATAGTCATTTGGTAAGGAAAGGGACTATTTCAAAATAAAGAGAGTACTGATTAGGTCAATATTTCACTTATGTATTATACAGTTTTGAGATAGGCAATTGGTAAGGAAAGGGACTATTTCAAAATAAGGAGAGTACTGATTAAGTCAGTATTTCACTTTTGTATTATACATTTGTCCTTCAGTTAACTTGAGCCAAGCTGTACCTTAGACTCTTGTTCGATAAAATGCTATTCCTTACCATAGTTATTCGGTGCTGCCGTTTATAGCTGATGGCAGGGATTGAGCTACAATACAAAGGAGTCAAATAACTTTACAGCATGTGGTTTCCTGACTCAACAGCACCCATGAATGAACCTGCACCACATTTATAACTGTTTTATTTTACAAAAAGGGCACATGGCTAATTTTTAAAGCTAAAATAATGTCTGAGGGTACCCTTGCTACAAAGAGGAGGGCAGCACTTTTAACCTTTTTTTTCTGGAAGGACAGAGATTTGAAGGGGAAAAAATACCAAATGTCACTGCTTTTCCCAATATTTTTACTGAACTGAATATAAAAATGCAAGGCAGGCCAGAAAAACTGGCAAGATTGCACTGCTCCCTATTCAGGTGGGACATTCACAATTTTAAAGCCAAAAATTGCATAAAGGTAGTGTCCTCCCTCCTAAATTTGCTTCTACCTAATTACAAGCCAATCTGAAAAATGAATCAACCCTTCCCCGGATAATTTTTTCTCAAAATTTCACATCTTTCAGTCTTCAAATGTTGCCATGTATGCATATGCACACTGGAACCATCGAAAGGTCACAAATCAGCAATGTGAAAACTTGGGGTCTGTGGGATAGCTAAAAAAGTCAGTACTAGAAGCAGAGGGCACTTTCCTACACACAGTCTGGGGATGCAGCGCGTTGCAACCTTTTTTGGCATAAAGTTGCGTCCTGCTTGGGACATGTCTTATCATGGGATCTCCCGTTTGACCTTAGGTTGTTCCTGCTAAATAGCACAAAAGGGATAGGCGAGAATCATAACAAACAGCATTTGCTTTTCCTCACCATTACACTTGCAAAATGTGACATTGCACAAACCTGGAAGTGGACCTCTCCCCCAGCGATAGGTGAGTGGAAAAAAAGGTGATGGGTAGATGCATGGGTCAAAAAAAAGTTACAAGGGAACCCTACTCAATTGGAACTAGGGTATAAGTATTATATGCAGAAACAGTGGTTCCTGTGGTGGACAGAAGTATAAAGGGATTATGATATTCTAATGCACAATCGCTATGAATTATAGGGTTAATATGATGTCAATCAATCAATCAGGCAGTTGTTAAGCGTGACTACTCACCCGTAAGGGTCTCAAGGCGTTGGGGGGGAGGGGGCGTTAGCAGGCTGCAGGCCATCAAGGGGGAGGTCTGTCGAAGAGCCAGGTTTTGAGGTTTCTTGCGAAGATGGGGAGCGATGTTGTCTGTCTGAGGTGGAGCGGCAGGGCATTTCAGGTTCGGGCCGCGAGGAAGGAGAAGGAGCAGCCTCCCGATCTGGTCTTCTGGTGCGGGGGACCACAGCATAAGACAGCTGGGCAGATCGTAGGGTCCTCTGGGATGCGCGTAATTTGAGTCTGCTTTTCAGGTATGCTGTCTGGTGTCGTGGAGGGCCTTATGGGCGTGGGTGAGCATCTTGAAGGTGACTCTAGCTTCGATGGGGAGCCAGTGGAGTGTGCGCAGGTGCTGGGAGATGTGGCAGTGTCTTGGCAGGTCAAGGACCAGTCTTGCAGCGGCGTTCTGTAGCTTGCGGGTGAGGTTTATATTTATTCCGGCATAGAGTGCGTTGCCATAGTCGAGTCTGCTGGTGACCAGGGCATGAGTGATGGTCTTTCTGTGTTCGAGGGGGATCCATTTGAAGGTCTTACGTAGGAGGCAGAGGGTGTGGAAGCAGGAGGACGAGACAGAGTTGATCTGGCGGTCCATTTTGAGCTAGGGGTCCAGGATGATTCCCAGTTGCGTGCGTGGTCCATGGGGGTGGGCGGGCTTCCGAGTACGGGGGCCACCAGGTGTCGTTCCATGCGTTGGAATTTGGGCCCATGATGAGTACTTCTGTTTTGTTGGTGTTTAGTTGTAGGCAGCTGTTTTTCATCCATTTGTCGGAAGGAGAAAGGACTGTACACAACACAATATAGGGTAAAGACAACAGTAATTTATATAGTCATGGTAGAAAACAATAGTTCAATTGAAATAGTGTATTGTGTCCCCAGTGAAAAAATGGACCCTATTAAAATTTGTGACAATTAGTGAACAGATACATAGAATGGTTTCAAATATAAATATAAATTACAATTTTTGTTGGGAGTGGTTCACTTTATTTTCGTCAACGGCATTTCAACCCCTATGTGGATGGGGGTGTCTCTACAGGACCTAACGGTATAGGGAGTTCTACAATAAAAAGAAAGAGAGAGTGAGGACCAAGGATTACTCCCTTTGAGCCTGATATAGTGAGGACTGAGGGAAGTCAGTACCTGGTATAAAATAGAATCTCTGTCATCATGAGAATTGTGTGACACCCAATGTGAACAAAGGAAAGTAACTCACATGGGACCCAGCCGGGTGCTGCACATGTGCTGGACATAAAAAGACTCAATCAGATAATGTAGTCAATTGCGGCTAAACTCTTTAAAATAAAAGAAATGCTGAATAACTTACCCCAGTAAGGGGAAGGGGGAAGAGATGACAGAGGGGCACTACTGCTGGCTGACTCAGAACCCTGCACTTGGAGGCACACGCCATTAAAAGAAGGAGGCGTCATCTCAAAACAGGAACGTTAACATTGCAGGCATCAGTTGGAATCCCACTTCTCTAGTGAAATACCTTTGGAATGGGAAACCGCCTGGTCCACTAACAGTAAACAATGAACTCCCGCAATTAGTCTCAAGAAGGAAGCATAAACATTCCTTCTAACAAGCATTGAAAATGCAATAGGTCTCGCAATAGAAGAGTTTGACATTTTTCGTTTTGCAAATGGATGAGTGACACCTATAGCATTTGGAATACAACATGTTTTGTATTTACGTGACTTATATGGCAGCTCTGGTGGTTATGCTACATCTCTAGATAGTTTTATCTTTCGCAAATGTGACACCTATTGTAACACAATATGTGTTGTGAGGGTGAGGGGTTGAGGGTGAGGGGTTGAGGGTGAGGGGTTGAGGGTGAGTGAGGGTGAGGGTGAGGGGTTGAGGGTGAGGGGTTGAGGGGGAGTGAGGGTGAGGTGTTGAGGGTGAGTGAGGGTGAGGGGTTGAGGGTGAGTGAGGGTGAGGGTGAGTGAGTGTGAGGGGTTGAGGGTGAGTGAGGGTGAGGGTGAGTGAGGGTGAGGGGTTGAGGGTGAGTGAGGGTGAGGGTGAGGGTGAGGGTGAGGCTGAGGGGTTGAGGGTGAGTGAGGGTGAGTGAGAGTGAGGGTGAGTGAGGGGTTGAGGGTGAAGGGTTGAGGGTGGGTGAGGGTGAGGGGTTGAGGGTGAGTGAGGGTGAGGGTGAGTGTGGGTGAGGGTGAGTGAGGGTGAGGGTGAGTGAGGGTGAGGGTGAGTGAGGGTGAGGGTGAGTGAGGGTGAGGGTGGGTGAGGGTGAGTGAGGGTGAGTGAGGGTGAGTGAGGGTGAGGGTGAGTGAGGGTGAGTGAGGGTGAGTGAGGGTGAGTGAGGGTGAGGGGTTTAGGGTGAGTGAGGGTGAGTGAGGGTGAGTGAGGGTGAGGGGTTGAGGGTGAGTGAGGGTGAGGGTGAGGGGTTGAGGGTGAGTGAGGGTGAGGGTGAGTGAGTGTGAGGGGTTGAGGGTGAGTGAGGGTGAGGGTGAGTGAGGGTGAGGGGTTGAGGGTGAGTGAGGGTGAGGGTGGGTGGGGGTGGGTGAGGGTGGGTGAGGGTGAGGGGTTGAGGGTGAGTGAGGGTGAGGGTGAGTGTGGGTGAGGGTGAGTGAGGGTGAGGGTGAGTGAGGGTGAGGGTGAGTGAGGGTGAGGGTGAGTGAGGGTGAGTGAGGGTGAGGGTGAGTGAGGGTGAGTGAGGGTGAGTGAGGGTGAGTGAGGGTGAGTGAGGGTGAGGGGTTTAGGGTGAGTGAGGGTGAGTGAGGGTGAGTGAGGGTGAGGGGTTGAGGGTGAGTGAGGGTGAGGGGTTGAGGGTGAGTGAGGGTGAGGGTGAGGGGTTGAGGGTGAGTGAGGGTGAGGGTGGGTGGGGGTGGGTGAGGGTGGGTGAGGGTGAGGGGTTGAGGGTGAGTGAGGGTGAGGGTGAGTGAGTGTGAGGGGTTGAGGGTGAGTGAGGGTGAGGGTGAGTGAGGGTGAGGGGTTGAGGGTGAGTGAGGGTGAGGGTGAGGCTGAGGGGTTGAGGGTGAGTGAGGGTGAGTGAGAGGGTGAGTGAGGGGTTGAGGGTGAAGGGTTGAGGGTGGGTGAGGGTGAGGGGTTGAGGGTGAGGGGTTGAGGGTGAGTGAGGGTGAGTGAGGGTGAGGGTGAGTGAGGGTGAGGGTGAGTGAGGGTGAGTGAGGGTGAGGGTGAGTGAGGGTGAGGGTGAGTGAGGGTGAGTGAGGGTGAGTGAGGGTGAGTGAGGGTGAGGGGTTGAGGGTGTACTCTAAACAGCAATACATTGATCAAATCGTGTGTTCGACTAGTGCATGGTTTATCCACAGGAAAACAGAGCAAATCTTTGTAAATTACCAATGTGATGCACTTCCTATCGGAACATGTTATTTAGCTAAAGTAGATTCGAAGCTCGATTCGTTTTAGGGCATTTTTTTTCTACATTTGGTCACACATCGATTCACTTGAGCAAGACTATTTGCCACAAAGCAAGGAGGAGGCACTTCGTTCATAAAGAATGAATCTGGTTTTGAACCAACTTCGAGGTTTGAACTGTTTTTAGCAATGGAAGTTGCTTGAAGAATGGACCGCAAATGAATTTAACTCATTCCTCTAACGCCCTACATGTATCATTTTAGTCTAAATTCATCGCCCAATTATGAAAAACACATTTGAACATTCTTACTGTTATCAGAATACTAATGCAAGATTTATTAATTTAGTGCACGGTTTAGCATACACTGCTGTGATCGGCCAAGGATTTAGTTAGATTAGGCGACACGGCGGGCAGGGGAGGGGGCGGAGCGGGTAAAAAAAAAAACAAGACGGAGGGAAAGGCAGATAAGGGGAGGGGGGAGGAGAAATGCGACACGGCGGAATCTGTAAAGGGAGTTTCGCAAAGATCCACACCATGCTTTTACTGTGGCTTGATAAACGGGTGAATTTGAGAAAAGGCTTCAGGGAAAGGTGGTGTGCGCGCTGTGTAGAAGCATCGGGAACTTATCAGCTGTATTTACTGAATTGTTAACCCCTTCCAACCATTTTCCCATTTCATGCGAGCTATCGCTGTGGTTGTTTGCGGAGACACTGTGTGGAAAAAAAGACAATATTGGCTGTGAATTAAAGCCATTTCTGAGCGCTGTCGCAGCAGCTTCCAGCATGTGGAAAAAAAAGACAGGCGACTCACACGGTCATTTCAAATGTTATTGATTACAGCCTGTCGAAATGGCTGTAATTGGGAGGCTGGCAATGTCAGACAGCCCGGCAACCAAGCACTGAGACGAGCGCTTATAAAAAAGGCCTGCCTTCGCGCATGTATGCAGACTTGACATTTGTCACGGTTTTCACGATGATGACAAAAAGACCTGCAAAAGGAATGTACTCTAAACAGCAATACATTGACCAAATCGTGTGTTCGACTAGTGCATGGTTTATCCACAGGAAAACAGAGCAAATCTTTGTAAATTACCAATGTGATGCACTTCCTATCGGAACATGTTTTTAAGCTAAAGTAGAGTCGCGGGTAAAAAAAACAAGACGGAGGGCATTGCTGTGGGGAGGGGGTGGAGGAGAAATGCACACGGCGGGCAGGGGAGGGGGCGGAGCGGGGAGAGCGGCATGTGGGTGTGAAGAAGCCGGGCCTTTGAAGTGAAGCTAAGCTTCACTTCAAAAGGTGTCGGAGAAATGCGGCTGAGCGAACAGACGGCGATTGCGGCTGAGGGAACTGATGTGCACGCGCTTTTAAGCTCAATGCACATGCGCATTGAGCTTAAAAGTCACGGGCACTGCAAGGAATCGCCACGATTCCTTGCTTCTTAGTTAAAGGTTGTTTAAGCCGCAATAGGCTCGCAAGCTCGATGCGCATGCGCATCGACAGGCGAGACCTAAAAATCTGTGACTTGGACCCAAAGTAGAGACAGCACATACTACGAGCTTATGTCACCAGCGATATAGATATGAATATCCCCCAGTTTTTATGATTATTTATATGTTAATGTCGGCCCTGACGAAGGAGGTATAAATCACTGTTCACCAAAACGTACGTAGGCCTTATACACCTGAGAACTTTACCAAGAAGGACCAAAGAAAACTAAGACTAGTCAATAAAAACATATGGGATACGTGCAATACTGATTATACTGAACTCTGTCACTCTAGGTCCTTGCATCTCAGTTGTATTGTTTGTTTGTTGTGTTTTTTAAATCTTTGTACAGTATGTGAGTGGGTTTGTATGAGCTGAATGGATGGTGAGATAGTTGAGAATGTTTGGTAATTGTAGAGAATGTTTAACAATGTTTTATAATTGTTCTTTGGGGGATACAAATTATTGGATTCGTAATCACTGTGTCACAAATTGTTTTTCTATCAATCACAAAAATGAATTGTAAAAAATCTAAAAAAAAAATGCTTTTGAATGATATACTGCAAATAGAAAAAAATCATCTTTGAAAAAGAATAAACAATATGAATTTAACTTTTCTGTTTGTTACATGATATTTGTGCAGCATTTTCAGAGAATTTTGTTTGATACAATCACATGTTAAACAAATATTTTTGAAAGGTCAGTTCAGAGGTTCTTTTTGCTTACTCTTGTCTTTTTACCCCTCCTCTAGACCTAAAATTATTTTGGGGGTACCTTAGTTTATTATTACACTACTGCACTACTGCACCGCGTGCAGTGGGCGTCTTGATGGATGACACATGCGACGATGCGCGTGTGAAGGTAACCTGTTTGTAAGACAGTGAGTTAGGAGTGGTTCTGAGCGTGCTACACCATTACAGGGCTACAATGTATTGGTTAATATTTACCAGTCTGGTAGGCAGTCAGTGTTTGTATAAACCAAATAAGGCTGATCAGTTATGTGCAGATTAATGCCTTAGCGCTTTGAATCTGCTGTGGGGGAGAGTCTCTTACCTGTCTACAACTTGGCAGGGCTAAATCAATTAGCAGTGCGTGCAGCCGCTACGCGCTGGGGATACCGCTCTATGCGCTGGGGATACCGCTCTATGCGCTGGGGATACCGCTCTATGCGCTGGGGATACCGCTTTCGTCTGTGTGCAAAACAGATGCGCGAGCAGATGCTACATGTTTTCTCCCGCCCTGCTTCACTTACGTCATGGCAGCCCCCGTTTTCGGTGCTCTCTATTAGAAATGGAAGAGTTATCCATTTCTACTCGTGTGCTGTGTTGAGTAATCTAATTTACATATAGATTTCTTGTATGTGAACGGGACAAACTTTTTCTATCAATATGCATGAAGAGGTGGTATATAATAATATCTCTCATTTCAACGATTTCACCCAGTGATATGCGGCTGTGTAACGGCTCTGATGTATATACATTTCAGGACAAATAAATTGACATCTTATCTCAACAAAGCAGAATCATTTCAACAATGAAGTCCAGTGATATGCGGCCGTAGCACGGCTATGATGTATGTACATTCTAGGACAACATAGATAAATGGACATCTTATCTCGATAAAACACAATCTAAGTTAAACTTGCATTATTCAAATCCAGCATAACAATATACGTGCACAATCAAGTTTCATTGGGTCTTTATACTTTATACTTTGCATAACCGTTGTGTGCATTTACCATTCCTTCTGACATAGAGGATCTGCATTTTACAGATAACACCTTCGGCAATGTTTTAACGGTGTGTAATTATTGTGCAGGCTCTTCGGTTTCCCATAACCCTCAGTACCTCAATGTGTGTGTATGCTGCTTTTGATGCTTAGTAAATGTGACACCATTAGTTACACAACATATGGGGCTGTGCAAAGTTAGTGACCGCCTACTTTTGAAGTAAATCATTATTACGCCAACCCATGGGAGGCAGTTGACGAACATTGAGTTCTACTCAGGGTACTCATGGTGGTGCAGAATGGTACTGAGCATGCTTTAGTTAGTCAAAGAAGCCACATAACCCCTCCACTACTCTGCTGAATTTAGGCCGTGGGTAATAGAGTCTGCCCTTTCTATCCAATAACATTCGGATCTTTGCAAGATTTGGCTGATATCCCCTCCTCTTTCTTGAATAGTGGCTTTCTCAATTATCTGCTACTTGATCTCATCTGGTGTATTGTTGTTTTCTTCAAAGTGTGTGACTAGGGGCGCGTTGGGTACAGAACATATGATGCGGCTTCGATGTTGTGCGATGCATGCCTTAATAGATTGTTGAGTTTGGCTGATGTATGGTAAACCACAGGGGCACCAAATGCAATACACCACGTTCCGCGTGTTACAGTTTGAAACAAAGTCTAGGGTATGCTTCCCAATGGAATATTCTAATGTCTTTGTGTCGAAGGTGAAAGCATAAGCTACACAGTACCCGCATTTGTAATGGCCTTTGACCTCTGGTAATCCCCAAGCTGCTACAATAGTGTTTGTTTTTTCTCTGTAGCTTTTTCTGTGGAGGAATGTACTAAAAGGTCTTTAATGTTTCTGCCCCGCTTAAAAGCGAACATCGGTGTCTCTGTGGTAGAGTCAATGTTTTTGATAGGATGCCAATTGTTTGTGATAAGGTTCTTGACCTTATTGGTGTGTACACCAAAGGTTGTAACACAGATCAGTCTCTTTATGGGTGCTTTCTCTTTTGTGACTAGCAGCTCCTCCCTAGGACAGAACCAGACTCTTTTCAATGATTTTCCTATTATTCTGTTAGGGTAACCTCTAGCAAGGAGTTTTTCTACAAGGACCTGCGTTTCCTTCAGATAATCTTTGTGTGAGCAGTTTCTGAGGAGACGGAGAAACTGCCCGAAGGGCAGGCCATCTTTAAGTGCTCTCGGATGCTGACTTTTATACGCCAAGAGCGTGTTACGTTCGGTTGGCTTCCTGTGGAGGCTTGTGTGCAGTGTTCTGTCTTCATATTTGATCCAGAGGTCAAGGAAAGCTATGGCTGACTTGTGTATGGTAGATGTAAATGTCAAATGATTTTGGATGCTATTGAGATAATAGACGAAGTCATGAAACTCATTCTCTGTGCCCAACCAAATCAGAAAAATATCGTCTATGTATCTCTTCCAACATTTTATGTTCGAGTGATAACTGTTGCTGATGTTTACGGCAAGTGTTTGTTCTACACTATCCTTGTATATATTTGCTAGATTTGGAGCAAAAATTGCTCCCATGCTAGTCCCCGAGCATTGTTGATAGTAGGTACCTTTTGCCACAAAATAGTTGTATTGCAGAGCTACTCTAAGGAGAGAGATACTGAATTCTGTGGGAACCTGGGTGAGTTTGGGTCTGGTCTCTAGCAATTTTTCTATAGCCTGAATACTCTCTTCTTGAGGTATATTCGTGTATAGTGATGAGCTGTCCAAAGTGGCCAACCAATCTGACGTGATGTCATAGGGCATACCGTCTAAGAGATTAATCATATAGCTATCTCGTACATATGTCTTACAAGGGCACAAACTCTCTTATAAAAAAGTCAATGTAGTGTCCTAGACGCTCAAGTATTGAACAACATCCGGATAGGATTGGACGTCCTGGAGGGTTGGTCACACTCTTATGGATTTTCGGGATAGTGTACAGAACAGGAGTTCTAGGATTCTCTGCATTTAAAAACTCAAATTCTTTTTTAGTAATGAAGCCTAGTTCTTTGCCTTCAGTAATTAGTCTCAAAATGTCATTCTTAATCTCTGGTAACCGATTTCCACCCAGTTTTTTGTAGTGCTTCTCCTCACTGATCTGTTTCGTGATTTCTACTTCATAATATTTTCTGTCCTGAATCACAATACCTTCGCCCTTATCGGCAGGTTTGAGGATTATTGCGTTGTTATTTTTCAAAGTCAATAGTGCTTCCCGCTCTTGTTTGGTGATGTTATAGGTGTGAAGCACTTTTTAGTTTTAAGATTGTCTAGGTCACTGAGCACTATTTTCTCAAAGGTTATAAGGTATGATGGTATCATGGAATCCGAAGGAAAAAAGGTTGAAGGTGGTTTCAAACCTGTGACTGAATCTTGCTGCACACATTCTCTATCCTTAAAGAATAAATGTAGTCGTATTTTTCTAAAGAATTGGAGGAGTTCAGTCTTTAGATTAAAGAAATTGGTACGTTCTGTTATGACATATGACAAACCTTTACTGAGTAAAGATATTTCTGCGGAGGATAGTAGATGGTCAGATGAATTAAAAATGGGTATGATGTTATTATTATGTGTACCCTCCTCTAATAAGGCTGGGGCCCCCATTGATAATGTTTCCTTCGTGTTTGTCTCTTTCCCGGATATTGGTACCATGTTTTGGCCTTGGCTGCGCCACCTCTGTCTAAAAAAGGTTGGCCTGGATGATTGTCTGGGCGACTAGGTGCGTCAGAGTCCTCTGAACCGCCAGAGGATTCGGAAAAGGTGATTGGTTGATTTATCCTGAGTCTTCCCCAGGTAAACTGTCTATTCTGTGACCCTGCTGTGGTGTAATAATCCTCCCTCAGATAGGGATACGCTCTTTCCTTTGTAAAGTTTTTTATACCCTTGGTTACTTTATCTGCTTTCTTTTTTAGCTCCGCTGAACTGCTGGAGCGACTGTGAGCAATAGATTATCAATCATTTACCCAGCACAAACACGAGGAGGCAGATAAATCTGTAGCACTTCTGGCACGATTATTGCGAGATGTACCCCCTCCCACCCTTATACAGAAGGTAGCCCTGTCGGATGGAGCCACAGTGACCAAACCTGGCCTTTTGAAAAAATTACGAGGCACTATACCGTGCCCCTGGTGACTCAGTGGAGGAGCCCACGGCATCCTTCCTGAGCAGCCCAGACTACCCCAAACTCACGTGCGCAGCCCAGAAAGACCCGTCCAGTCCCATTATGAAGGCTGAAATTAAGGCGGACATCCGAGAACTTTCACATAATAAGGCTCCAGGTCTTGATGGCCTGCCAGCGGAGTTCTTTGATACCTTCTCGGATAAACTAACCCCCCCACCTGGAACGCCTATACCAAATAGCTCAGGATACCGGTAATCTCCCTCTCTCCACCATACAGGCCCTGGTCACCTCCCTCCCTAAGCCGGGCAGAGATCCAATGGATATGTCGGGCTACCGCCCACTATCGCTTTTAGCTACAGAAAACAAGATCTTAAGCAAAATCTTGGGCCGCCGGCTACACTCCTTCTGACATCATATTAACCCTATAATTCATAGCGATTGCGCATTAGAATATCTTAATACCTTTATACGTCTGTCCACCACAGGAACCACTGTTTCTGGATAGATGCATGGGAGCAGAAATTGCAGTTTTCCAGACCTGAGGCTGTCTCAGAAACATAGAAAAATATGGTGCCGTTGGGCTACAAATCGAGGCATTATATACCCCCCCATCACAATTAGACCCTCTATAGGATTTGCATTACACATTTATCTGATCATTGCATTGCTCAAGTCATATAATACTATCGTCCATGTATACATAATCATATACAGTCCTGCCAAGTATCACGCATCAGACGTGACTCTAGTGCATTTCAGTGTGGTGTTCCGCATCACCGCACTGAAATACATTGTCACGCATTTTAATGCCACTGGACTGCACCCTGCTGACAGCACCGGCTGAAACTGGCAACATAACGCCAGGGTGCTAGCGCGCGCGCCGGCCCCTCTGACACCTGTGTGTGTAGGCTGCTGCGTAGCTTCCCACAGACTTGCCAGCAGGAGGCACTGCAGTTAATTAAAGATCCGATTGTGCTCTGGAGTGCTCCAATGTTATACACTCACGCTTTCTTCCCCTTGATGTTTCACCAACCAACGTGAAGCAATGACTAGCGTGCCATTATACCTAGAATCATACGAGTAAACAGTTGTTAAAAAACAAACTAACGCCCATTACAAGTATCTAAACATGGGCTAATCGACTACTAGCCCTCATCAAGACTCGGCACTAGCAACTTAACTCTCCATCGTTCACTGCCTTCCTTGGTCATGTTGTATTGGTAGAAGGAAAATGTTACTTAACCAATCCTAATTGCAATGCATTAGAAAAAGGTGTGTGCATTTGTTGTACTTTATTTTATTTCATTACAGATTGTGAAGGAGAATTTCCTAAAACCACATAAACCTAAATAAGTGTGTCTAAACCCGAAAAACCACTACACGAATTGTGTGAGTACGAATTTTTATGTTTGTTAGTCCTGACGAAAGCTCCATAGACCCATCCGGGCTCAAGGAGCTGAAACATGTCGACGTAGCCTTTTGATTATACTACTGGACCTAGTAACTTGGTCTACAAGGAGTATCACTTATTTTTAAAAGTGAGTGGTTAATACAACCTTCATTAAAAAACCTCCGGGTTGTTTACCATTTTTTAACGATTAATTCCTTTTTTTGCACAATTTACTTTTACACTTTTTTCACTCAATTTCTCTGGATGCTGCACCCTAGACCAGAGGCGCCTCGGGTTGAGGCTGGCAAATTTACCACATCGGAGTAGCCAATGATAACTGCCATAACTCTAATGTGGGGTGGATGAACCAGATATACCGCACCTCCTTCCAACCATAACATAGAGTTTTTTGTGGCTACTCTGATCTTTGTTCCTTGCACTAATGGTCATAAGGTGTAACTAGTGTCCGTTTCTCTATTGATGAATTTATAACTTATTACGGGGAATGAAACGGAGATTCTGATCCCTCGTCCCTCCTTGTGATTAACTACTATAGTGCTCCAATGTTATACAATCTGCCAGGCAGCAGGAGGCTGCTGCCTCTGCCACAGCCTGCATAACTGAAACAAAATTCCAGAGCGGGCCTGCCCTCTCAGTCGTTGCGTTAGCTGTGGCGCCAGCGCCGTATGGGGGAATCATGACCTCTTTTACAGGAAGGAAGCAAGGTCGTTCAGAAGCGGCAGCCGGGGACTAGACGTGGACTGGAGTGAAGTAGTGAGACTCCGCGCTGTGCTGAGCGTGGTATTACCTGGCCTGCATTGTGGAGTTCCTAGGGGTTGTTAGCAGTGCAGGTCAGTGTGTGCTGCTTTAGTTTGTTTTGACTGCCTGCAGGCCTTGTTGGGTCTTGTGCACAGGAGAGCCTCAATCATGCCTGGCAGCTGGCATTGTCGCGGGCAGGGTCGGAGTCGGGTTGCAAGTTGTCTCTCCCCTACCCTCTAGACGCTGCATAAAAGTAAGTGCTCAGCCTGCCCTAGCCCCTGATGTATCTATCATTCCAACATTGGCCGAGCGAGGTCCTACGTAATAAAAATGTGCTTGCATACGCCTCGCACACACAACACACACAAAAACAACGGGACACACAAGCACGCAAATTAGCCACACACCGACAACGCATGCACGCCTGCTCTTATTGATATTACTGTATTTAGCGCACTCAGCATGAGAGTGGGAAAAAACTATTCCTGAAATTAGCCCCTCCGTGACTCCTGCATCAAAAATATCTTAATGTTCGAACTAGAGTCAGTCTTGTTGTTTATCCGGCCCGGGGTGCAAGGGCTCGCCTGTCCAACTAAATTATGAGTGGTAGCAGCTTTCTGTGCTGGCCTGCACCTGGGCCTACTTGTGTCCACAGTCCGCTCACAAAAGTCGGAGCTGGAGTGCCTCGCAGCCTCTGCGTAGCAAAGATGGCTCTCATGCTCCTGTGCTCCCTCCGCCCGAGACGACTAAATGACTGTTTCTGAAGCTGCTGGCCGGCCTTTCAATTAAGTAAATTCGCACCCTAAGGAGCCGCGAGGCCCCATGAACATATTGCTCACAGATTTCCTTATTGATAAAAGTTAAATTCACCTGGCCTCTGTACTACATTGTGAGCAGCAAAAGAGCCCTGCTGCAGCTCTGGGAAAAGCTGCCATTCTGGGACCGCAATAATGAAGAGGTCAGTAAAACAAATTCATGTTCTAAAAAGCAGCACTGTACATTTGTTTAGAGGTATATTTTTCACCTTTAGACCAAATATTTACCTCCAATGACATTATTTGAATTGAGATATATTCTTGGTCCTAATGAGCCGCATCGGTTTAAATTGGTGACTACTTCTTTAGCCAACAAGAATGTTAACACATTTTGTGTCTCTAAAGGAAAAGGAATATTGGTGAAAGCTATTGTCAAAAGCGTTGTCATTTTGCAATGCAGTCTATAGGTTATGAGAAAGGCTGGTTACAAGTACTTATGAAACAATTACATTTGGAAGAAAAAAATGATTGTGAGCTACCTTTAATTTGTTACAAAGTGTTGCACATAAGGCAGTGACATTTTGCTAATAAATACCATAAAAACCTAGAAATTCACACATGAGCAAACTGAAAACCTGGCAGCTAGGCCCATGCCAGCCAGAACCCAGAACACCCACCCCCATAACTAAAACAACTTACTGAAACTACAGAATTTAGTTAACTGGCTGACGAAATACAGTTTCTCCGGGCAGGGAGAGACACAGCAGAGTAAAAACAGGGCTCTATCTGGCGCAGTTAAATAACATCCTGTTGCTTCCTCTGGTGGCAATTGCTCCGACCAACTTGCATCACCAGTCAACTTGGTGTACTCAATATCCATATCACACAATCCGCATGGTGCGGCTGAGATCATCATCTGAGCAGCGGCAGTGCCTGCATGCCCTCTGTTGCTGAGCACTGCAGTCACGCAGTCTGTATCATGTTAATCCATGTTTTTGAGCTGTTGTAAAACCTTCTTAAAGTTTCTCGTTGCTCAAATGGGTGTCATTTCTGATATTTATCTTTGTTTCCTGCGTCTTACTTGCTTGATTTTGCTTGTGACAAAGTGTCACTCATAGTCATTGAATGTCACTCATAATTGCACTGAAACTATGAAAATGTCACACATTTCACAGCTGCGTAGCAAGTAGTGCCAGCTGCACCGTTTAGGCCTTTTACAGCTGCGCAGCAAGTAGTGCCAGCTGCATCGTTTAGGCCGTTAACAGATGTGCAGCAAGTAGAGCTGTTTCCAGCTGCATTGTTCAGACCTTTTTCAGCCACGCGGCTATTAGTGCCAGCTGCACCTTTTAAGTTACTTTTCCGTGGGGACAGGTCTGATTAAGTTGGAGTCCTGCTGCAGGGACAGCACCATTGACACTATGGATTCAGGGCATTTGAGTCCCCCTTTGAGATGGCCAGTTGGCAAGGGAGTCTGCAAGGTTTGTAGGGCGCCAGGCCTGTACATTTATGTTGGTGCTAGAAATTGCTTTTCATGTAGTATGTTTTCCGCACCCTGTTCTGAGCACCTTTACAGGTGGTCTTAACACCTTAGGAGCGTTGTAAATTCCTCCCCAGTGCTGCGCTGTCCATTATCCAGTGCTGAACTGGCCGTCCAGCGGTCGCACGCAGCACTGGGGAGGTAGTGGCCGTGACGACCGTTGGCCGACGGCAGCAATTAAGGGGTTAAGATGATGAGGCTGTTGTGCATACTTAGGCTTTGCTAGTCCCGGACGGCACATTATCTCTGATATCCTCACCTTAGCGTCTGGATTATATGCCCCTTTATGCCCTTTTATTTCTCTTCTCTACCGCTTTCCCAGTAACACCTTCCTCTTATCCCCCCCACCCTCCTCCGCCACATTTTCCCATCATGGCCACCACTCGAGTTAAGGTTGGAACTAACTGCTACAAAATCATTTATCCTCCCAGCCTGACTAAAGCTGCAACAAAACAATTGAAGCATAACACTATTGAACGTTTCCCGGATTCCCTTTTTGTTGATCAATTTCACAACAGTCGTTTTGGGAGGCTCAAAAATGATTTCATTTTCTTCACTCACGACACCACCTCATGGTCCACCAGCTTATACAATTCCCTTAACGTCACCTCCTCCTCCTCTATCCCTCATGGGAAACAGCTAAAAAGTTCCCCCTCTGCGCGCTTCAATGGTTACCTCACTATCTCCCTCTATAACAACGGTACTGTAATGATCCAAGGCAATGACACCTGTCTCTCGCTTTTTGACCACCTCTTCCCCTCCTTACTCCCCTCCTCTGCGACCGGGTTTTCCCCCGACTCTCCTTCTAGCTCCACCTACTACTCCCTCTCTCCTCCCCTGACCCCCCTACACTCCAATTGGCTGCACTCTCAAGAATCACAGGTCGGCCCTCTTCTCTCCCCCTCCCCTGTGACCTCCTCTCCTATTCCTCCCCCTCACAGTATGCCCCCCCACTTCACTTCAGCCTCACCGCTAGCTAATGCGCTCCTCGTCCAATCTGTATCATCCCGGTACTCCAATCTCTTCTCCTCCCCCATTTTGCTTCCAGTCACCCCCCTTTTTAGTCCACCTCTCCTCCAACCTTCTCCCCAAGTGAACTTTCCCTACGCTCCCCTTATCCCTTCTTCCATACCTCCTGTCCACCTCCCCCTCCCCTGGTTATTCACCCGGATTTCTCCACAATCCCACTGCATCTCTCTCCTCCCTCCCACTCCTCCAGCAATGCTATGCTACTCCCTTTCCCCCCCTGGTAACCCTGTCCATTTCCCTCCCTCGGGTCCAACAGTACCACTTCCTTTCCCCAACTTTCCTTTCTCTCAACCCCCCCCCCCACTCTGCCAGATGCCTGTTCCCTCACGGCCTCCTCTCCAACCTGACATGCCCTCCACAACCACCTCACCTCTTTTCCCCCCAAACCTCCTTCATTCCCATGACTCCAGACAGTCCTCCCCTCTCCTTCTTCCCTACCGCTGTGTTCCGCACCCTTCTCCCCCTAAAGTTATCTCTTTTTCCTCTCCTTCTTGCAACACCAACAAAGGCAACTCTCCCTTAACCTCCGATTCATGAACTCCTGCTTTCAACCTCCACCATTCCCCTCTTTTGAACCCTACACCCCAACTCACCTCCTGTCCCCCCACCTCTCCCTGCCTTCCACAACCAATTCCACCCCCCCCTGCCTCCATCAATCCACCCAACCTTCCGTGCTCTGCATTACTCCCGCTGGAAAAGAAGCTAGCTTCTCTTATCACCTCCATCTCCCAGCTTACAGCTGCAATTTCACTTCTAAGCTCAAAGATTTCCACCTTTCCTTGCACCCCTTCTCCTTCCCAACTTCCCACGAGATGCACCTCCCCCCCTCACCTCAATTTAGCCAAGCTCAATCAGTCGTCTGCAAACTTTGTTAACTCGCACAAGCCTTTGAACGCCACCCTTCCTCAACCTGCATACCCTAGCAACCCTACTATCTACACTATTCCAACCATCTCCTCTGTCAGAACCAAGCATCCACCTAAACCCTCCCGAGCACCCCCACATAAGCACAACATCCCGATCACCCTTCAGAGCCCAAGTGCCCCCGTCACCAAAACAGTCCTGACAGAGCTGCGCTGTCTGCTCCACAACTGCAGATCTGCAGTAAAACACAAACTTGAAATCTCAGATACCATCACCCACCACAATATTGACATGCTCTTCCTCACAGAGACCTGGTTCAAAGATACCTCGCATTCTATGTTTGATCTCCTATTACCTACAGGCTATTCTATACTGAGGAATGACAGAACTGACAGCACGGGGGGAGGTGTTGCAGTCATCTTTAGAAACTCCCTTCAACTTAAGGCTTCTCCTATCTGCTCCTTCCACACCTTTGAATGCCTTTCTCTTGTTGAGTGCCGCGTTCGATACTGTTTCACATGTGGTGCTGTTACGAACACTCTCCTCCATAGGTATTCATGGCGCAGCCATAAATTGGATTGAGTCACTGTTAAGCAATCGTACGTTTCAAGTTTTTTCTCAGTCTGCCTGCTCTGAGACTTTATTTCTTAAACATGGAGTACCACAGGGCTCAATTTTAAGTCCACTGCTTTTTAATTTGTATATGAGTCCTCTTGCGAGATTAGTTGAGGAGACAGGTTTGAATATGTTTTCATATGCTGACGACTCACAGCTCCTTTTCTCTCTTTCTTCAGCCGAAAGTAACCATCCTTCCATGCTAAAATTAGGGTTAGGTAAGATCGCTGGATGGATGCAGGATAATTTTCTTAAGCTTAACGGCGAGAAAACGGAGCTAATTATTCTTGGAAAAAATAGAGAGGCCTGGGGACCACAACACTGGCCATCTGAAATGGGCCCTCCTCCTATACCTGTTTCACAGGCACGTAACTTGGGAGTCATCATTGACGAATCTTTAGATATGCACCAGCAAGCCGTTAAGACTTCTGCTACATGTTTTGCAGTCTTAAAATGGCTAAAGAAGATCTGCTGGATGCTCCCTGATGGCACCAAAAAAACTGTCATCAATGCCTTGATTACTTCAAGGCTAGATTATAGTAATGTGCTGTACCTAGGGGCAAAGAAAGCTACAATCAGAAGGCTGCAATTAGTACAAAACGCAGCGGCGAGACTTCTTTTCAAAATCCCTATGTCCTGCCCCACTACTAAATACATCCGTGACCTTCATTGGTTGAAAATTGAAAATAGGATTAGGTTTAAATCCCTATGCTTTATGCACAAAATTTCAACTGGAACTGCTCCTAAATATCTGCGGAACCTTGTGCATCCTTACTTACCTTCGAGAGTTCTTAGATCAGCAACCGCTAATAATTTCATTATTCCCAAAATCAAATTATCACGTATGGGGGGAAGATCCTTTGCCTTCTTAGGCCCATCCCTCTGGAACAAGATGCCTCTTTCCTTACGTTCGGAAGTCAGCCATGTGAAGTTTAGGAAAGCATTAAAAATGTGGCTTTTTAACATCTGATATTGACTGGCAAAATACGCATTTCTGAATTACTAGCGCCGGGAAACCCCTTGGTGGGTAGCTGTAGCGCTATACAAATTAAATAAATAAATAAATAAAATAAATAAATTTCTCTTGAAATACAAGTGCATCACCGTTCACCCCTTCGATTCCATGTCATTTACCGCCCGCCTCGTAGTGGCCCTTTGTTTTTGGAGGAACTCACTGACTTCATCAGTGACCAATACTCGCAAAGTGACAATCAGACCTTCGTGGGTGACTTCAATGTCCACTGGGGCCTACCGCAAGACCCTTCCGCAAACTCCCTGGCCACCTTCCTCTCTGTAAACGATCTCATCCAACACTGCACAGATTCAACACACTCTATGGGCTCAATCTTGGACCTTGTTATTTCTAAAGCAGGCATGCTTTCCATCACTACCCCTATTCATGTAGACTGGTCTGACCACCTCCTCATCCCATTCTCTATTCAACTATCACACTCTATAACACTTGGCCAACCCAAGAGGGCTATCTCCTGGTTTTGTGATGTTAAAAATATTGATGTCGGTCCCCTTTATGAATCAGCTTTGTTATCACTTCCAAGGCTAGACCCGAACCTAGATGTTGAAGAACTCACCTCCCAATCCCTCACAGTTCTTGCAGATGAAATCAATAACGTCGCTCCACTCAAAAGCAAAAGGTTAAGGCCCACCCCCTCAGCACCGTGGTTCAACAAATCCCTCTATGAAGAAAGAAAGCAGCTAAGATTCCTGGAGAAACAATGGAGGCAAGTGCCCTCCACCGATAACTTGTCCACGCTTCGCTCCGCAAGATCCAAGTACCACAAGCACATCTTCCTTGGGAAAGCGGCGCACTTCAAAACCCTCTTTGACTAAGCCAAAAATAGACCCAAAAAACTATTCGAGCTCATCAAGTTTCCTGACTGCTCTCCCCCATCCTCCAAGTTGGAGGATTCTGTAAAGAGAGCAGCGGATTTCGCTATATTCTTCGACGAAAAAGTGAAATCACTTGTGGATCAAGTCGCTCATCCTACCCCTCCAGAGGAGTGCAAATCCTTAGCCATTTGGCAAAACTTTGACCCCATATCTGAAGATTCCCTTCTCAAGTGCATCCGCGAAACAAAGCCCTCCAACCATCATCTGGACCCCATCCCCAGTGCCATTGCCATTGACTTTTATTCCCCTTCCCTCTCCTACTGGACCACTCTGGTCAACCTCTCTCTCTCTATCAAGGCTCCCTTCCTGTCTCCTTCAAAACTGGGCAGGTCACCCCGCTTCTTAAAAAACCAACTGCTGATGCGTCTGACCTCAACAACTTCCGCCCCATCACTAACTTACCCTTTCTTGCGAAGATTACAGAAAGATGTGTAGCAAAACAACTCTCTCGTCATATCAAGGACAATGATCTTCTTGACAATTTCCAGTCTGGCTTCATTCAAAGCTGCAGCACTGAAACAGCCCTACTGCAAGTGGTTGATGATGCGCTGAGGATCCTCGACTCGGGGGGGGGGGTCCTGTCTTCTAATTCTCCTTGACCTTTCTGCCGCCTTTGACACTGTCAATCACAACACCCTCCTCAACATTCTTCAACAGAGAATGTGCGTGGAGGGTTCTGTGCTTAAATGGTTTGCCTCCTTCCTCTCTGATAGATCCCAAATGATCAAAATAGCGAACAGTCTTTCATCTCCTGTGGCGGTAGGTCAAGGTGTTCCTCAAGGCTCCATACTTGCACCCACATTGTTCAATCTCTATTTAGAACCACTAGGAAATCTCCTAAGTAAATCCGGGAACCACTATCATCTCTATGCTGACGACACTCAAATCTACCTCAAGGTTGCCTCCACTCACGATCTCTCTATCCTAAACTCTACTCTCGACTCCATTCATAACTGGATGTTCACTCATCAACTGATTCTGAATCACTCCAAAACCGAATTCCTCCTCTTCTCCTCTTCAATCTCTCTTCCCCCGGTGCAATCATGGATGGATCAGTTGAATATACTTAACACTAAACCCATCATTGCCGACAACGCAAAATCCCTGGGTGTCATTCTCGACAAAAAACTCAATCTAATCCCCCACATCAATTCCATTGCAAAGTCTGCTCGTTACCATCTGCGCCTTCTTTGGGGAATCCGTCGCTTCTTCCCGGAGCAGGACCTTATAACCCTGGTGCAATTGCTGGTCCTCTCCAGACTTGACTACTGCAATTCTCTTCTTACTGGCCTCCCCAAATCCCACCTGTCCCCCCTTAAATCTGTTCTCCATTCAGCAGCTCGCTTCATTTATGGGGCCAAAAGAAGCGACCACATCACACCGATGTTATCCACCCTCCGCTGGCTTCCAATCGAGGCTAGAGCTATCTACAAGACTGCTTGTATCACCCACAAAGCCTTGCACTCCTCCTCTCCTCGCTACCTGGCGAATAAACTGAAACTCTCAGGAGGCTCCAGACCATCACGTAATGCGGAAAATCTTCTGCTTGAACCTCCCACTTTCAAGAAGGAAAGAACGATGGCACAATCCTTTTCAGGCAATGCGGTGAAAATCTGGAACTCCCTTCCGCCGCAGCTCCGGACCACCACCTCCTCCCAGGCCTTCAAAACTAACCTCAAAGTTCTCCTCCTTCAAAGACACTTCCAAATGTAATCCATGCCCTCTCTATTATCAGAAGGAAGCCCTTCCATTATAGAAAAATCTACTTTACATGACTGTGGAAGTGTCTTCCCAGTGTGTTCTTGTGGTTTGAGAGTCTGCCATTTATTGCAGTATTATCTTTCTACCTGTGTTTGGTACTCGTGTGTAACATGCACCCGTCACTTTCTCTTGTAACACACTGTTTTCTACCTCTTACATTTGTTTGTTTTCGATACCTGCACTAGGCTACCGTTGCCTATGTAACGTTTGTTCTTGTGCTTGAGTACCCTCATATATTGCAGTATTATACCTCTGTTTACTTTGTACGCTTTTGTATCCTGCACACGTCACTTTTTCCTCCTGTAATGCACCGTTTGCTACCTCTTGTATTTTGTTGGTACACGATTGTCACTTTTGTAATGCACCGTTTGCTACCTCTTGTATTTTGTTGGTTCACGATTGTCACTTTTGTAATGCACCGTTTGCTACCTCTTGTATTTTGTTGGCTCACGATTGTCATTTTTGCTTCATTTAATGTAACGTTTGCTTTTGTATTTTGTTCACTTGTAATGTTCTCATGTATCAGTTCTGTTCCTATAGTGAAGCGCTCTGACACCTTCGGGTAGAGTCTGCGCTATATAAAAACACACAATTAAATAAATAAATAAATAAATAAATAAATAAATGAATAAACATAGCAATCTGAAACCTTGGCAGCTATGTATCATATATCTCGACATCCGGCGCGCAGTGAGGGCTGTGGTAGCCCGTGTAATGCGTCAGTTGTTCAGCCTGCAGGTTATTTGGTTGTACGTAATTATCGGTATTTCTGATTCGAGATGTTATTTATACAATGGGCTTCGGCCCCTGGCCTTATGTACCCTACAAAATCAATAAAATTTGTTTTGGAAAAAAAAGTAATTACTGGCTAAAGCAACATTTGCAAACAGAAAAGGTAGAAATGTAGGCATTAAAACGAGAATTCCTTAAATGCCTAATCTATCTTTGCGGCATTAGTAGGAAGTCCCTCTAAACCGTAGCGTAGTAGTATTTCTTTTATGACTACACTTGGACGGTCTTACGTCGCGTTTTCAGTATTTCTTTCCCGCTTGCGCACAACACGTCACGCATGAACTTTGGCCCAAGCTCATGCCCAATCACAGAGCGTCAGCGGGAGCTGCAAGCAGAAGATGGCGGAGGTGGATTTTGGAGACAGCGAGCTGTTTGAGCAGTTGGAAGATGAACCTCCGAAGCCGGTACACATCCGCTTCAACGAGCTGGATGACAGCTCGGAGGAGTTGGAAGGGCTGCGAGAGCGGGTGCGGCAGTGCGAAGCTACAATTGAGGACTTGAAGTCTGAGAATATCCTTCTCCGAGGAACGAGGATGCTTAACTCCTGTCAATAACCTTTTTTTCTCAGTGTTTGAGCAGTGGATATAGCTTATCTGCGTGTAGGAGGAGAATGCTTCAATAGAGTTTTTTAATGTGGTTCTTCGTACCGAGTTTGTTTGGTTTGGAGACTTACGGAGGCAGCCACGGTGGTCACTGTAGAGAGTGTCGTTCTTCCTCTTTGTTTTTGGAGCTCAAAGGCACGTTGATTTTTCCTTATAATAACGAGACGTTCTGCACGCCCATGAACAAATTATAGATTTACAAGATGTTAATGGCCTCATGATTACTTTTTTAGGCAGTCCATTTATACATGGACAGTCTGTCTTGGGTATGGACCCAACACAACACGGCTGGCTTTTTAGACCTGTGCTGGTAGGGAGCATTGCAACTTCAAACCTGAGCGCGAAAACCAATGCCACCTAAAACAAGCACTTGCAGTGCAATAGATCTCGCATTTGCTAGAGTTTGATCTATTAGATTTGTAAATGACGATGCCTTTAATTTATGTTTACAAAACCTGCAAGCGGTGGGTAAACGCCACGTGCAGGTTTTATAAACGCATAACTAAAAGGCAGTATCATTTACAATGCCAATAGATCACTCTCGGAAATGTGAGACCTATTGCACTGTAAGTGCTTGTTTTATTGGGGGTTTCATGGCCAGTGGATTGGGTATGAACCTTCTTTACTGAACCCCGATGACTTTTTTTCTCCTACTTCGTTTTGGTGCTACAAGAGGCTTTGTATCTGTGACCCCTAAGCCGGCATAGTGCCTTTTGATAGTTCTTTGTAGAAATGGTTTTGGCTGCTATTTTAAATTTCAGGCTATGCATAGTCATGTTTCCTACTTTGGCAGAAACTGTTATGCATTGTTTTTAGATATTATACTGATTGAGATATATCTTATTTGAACTGTACGTTCAGTTTTCTGTCCTTCACTTTTTAATTGTATAAAGATAGTTGTTTGCAAAGAGTTTAAGAATCGTTCAACAGAATACATGTTGTCTTTCTAGTGTACTTTAAGTATAGGACGGTGTGAACTCCTCTCAAAGCTCTGGAATCTTTTAATTGCCTCTCTCGGGTGATATATGATAAACCTCATCTAGATGTTAAATATGCACTTTATTCCTTGTATTGTAGTATAGTGTCTTGAATGACCAGTCAAACAATGGCCTTGGGAGAAAACAGCGTTACTACTTCATGTCGGTACCTTATTCCAATGCTGATAATTACAAGAAAACCTGAGCGAAAAGATTTCACAGAAGACCATTAGGAGTATGAAAATGACAACACAAGCTTCTCACAATTTGCATTTGCTCATCAGAGTGCCCACTGTACTGGAAGCGGCGCTGCTCCAGCCCAGAGTTACAGACACCATTCCTTTCTCAAATATTAAACGAGTTAAGAATAGCAAACATTACTTTCAAGGAAATTGCCAAGCCTATGACCTCTGCAGAATGCTTGAAAAACAGCTTGAGTTGTATCAAGATCACGTTTTCAAGATCCTGTCTTTGAAAATCACCTTAAGATGGACAGGTTGTTGCATCGATTGCCTTGGCAATGTTTCTACAACACAGATCACATATCAGCATCCCTGGCGACATAAAATGAAAGTTGAATATGTTCAAAGCTATTTATTACCTTTCTCACACTAACACCTCCGCACCGTTTTGGATAGGCCAAACATGCTGAATATAATTGGAAGTGAAATGGACAACACCGAGGTAAAAATCACTGCATAGAAAGTACATTGCAGAGAGATTAAGGGTTTAGAGCTGCCGACCTTGGTACAGAGAAACGGGATTGCAATCCCGACCCCTGCTGAATATCTGGGCACATATCTTAACCTCTTCATGCCTAGAGTTCTTTGTTAAACTCCAGGTTCTCACTAAATAAAACTGCAAAAATAAGTAATACATCCTAGTACCTGCTTACCTGACAAGAATTCGGGCAGACTGACGCGAGGGTTACAGCATAAACCTGGCTCTTACCTTGACAAAGTGGCAATGTTAAGATTCTGTTTGTGCTTAATTGACTGGACCCCTCCTGAGGCGGAAGCCGGGAGGTAGCCTGCTGCATTTGTATAACTCTGCTGATTAATAGCGTGCGGTTCACGGAATTTTAAAGCGGCGATTTTTAAAATTATATTGCACATTCCCTTAGCATTTATTATAATTTTCCCTTGTTATTCCCTTTTTCACGCACTTTGGCGGTCACAGCCGATCTTAGGGCTGAGTACCGAGTCCCGGGAGAATATTCCCGACAGCAGACATCTTGGGTGGGAGGCGTCAGCGCTGTCAGCGCTCTAGCCTTCATTATTTAAGGAGCTCACCAAGAACAGACGCGAGATTCTGTTTGTGCTTAATTGACTGGACCCCTCCTGAGGCGGAAGCCGGGAGGTAGCCTGCTGCATTTGTATAACTCTGCTGATTGCGTGCGGTTCACGGAATTTTAAAGCGGCGATTTTTAAAATTATATTGCACATTCCCTTAGCATTTATTATAATTTTCCCTTGTTATTCCCTTTGTCACGCACTTTAGCGGTCACAGCCGATCTTAGGACTGAGTACCGAGTCCCGGGAGAATATTCCCGACAGCGGACATCTTGGGTGGGAGGCGGCAGCGGTGTCAGTGCTCTAGCCTTCATTATTTAAGGAGACGGGCGCTCTCCGGCGCGTCCGCTACGCGGAGTCACGCCAGAGTCCAGCCCGTCCGCGCCTCGGACGGGCCCAGGGCCATGGCCCAGTCACTTTCACCATATGATGAACAAGATCAGGTAACATCTTATATAGAATCATGTGGAAGTAAACATAGGCGTACATCCATAAAATATAATTCTGAGCAGCTGTGTGCTTTGCGACCTTCCCTGATTACTACTTGCAACATATTGCACTTAGGGAGGGTAAAGGCAGCATGTCTAAATTGCAACTTTTCAATAACTCCAGTCGGGACAAAAACTACTGAAAATAGAGAGAGATTGGAAAAATATATCCTCAGCCTAAAATAAAAACTTTTTCCTTTCTTAGCTTGAACTGCCGTTCCTTACCTAAACACAAAGCTGAGCTCTTCAATCTATTGATTGACGAAGAACCTGACGCCCTGTTTCTGACAGAAACATGGCTTCAGGAAAGTTCAGGGCCTGAAACCGCCAAAGCCCTTCCATATCAGTATGCCATTGTAAGACTAGATCAAAAAAATCAGTTAGGTGGAGGGATCGCCATTATATGTAAGAAAGATTACAACTGTGAGCTTACTAAATTACCCTGTCCAGGCTGTGAAGCAGGCATTTTTAAACTTGCTCTTGCCCCGAATTACACTTTATCTGGAGCACTTGTATACCGTCCCCCAGGGACGGCGACCAATTGGGTGGCAAGCCTTCCTGATCTCATTGGTTCTTTGGTCATAAACTGCTAATGTTTCTATTATTGGGGACATGAACCTACATTTTGACAATTCAAACTGTCAAAAAGCTTCAGAACTCATAGCGGACCTAGCGTCCTTCAACTTAACTTTGAGAAATACTGGGCCAACACATAGCGCAGGTCACTTTCTTGACCCGATTTTCTCAAATATTAAGGATATGGCCACCTCCCATGCTTTTCCTATTGATTGGTCAGATCATTATCTCATCAAATTAGACTGCCTAGTAAGGAATACTTACCTGTACATGGTCAACTCATTAGAAATTGGAAGAAATTAGACATTATCACCTTAAATACCTTCCTTGATACACATACTCCTTGCTCTAAGGCATCGGTCCAAAACCTGTCTGTGACAGTTCAAAAGTGGCTCATGACAGCCATCGACACATGCCTACCTAAGACTAAATTGAAATGTAAAAACCATCGATCTCCTGCTCCATGGTTTAATGAAACACTGAAGCAAGAAAAAACTGGGTGCAAAAACTCAGAACGCATGTGGAGAAAGACCTATTCCCCAGAAGCTAAAAAGGAATATAAAATCAAATTAGCCAAATACCAAGCGCTCTGTAGTAAAGCCAGAGCGGAAGTCGTATGTACTACTATTACTGAGGCCCTAAATCAATCAAAAATACTCTTCAAAATGGTGAAAGAGTTAGCTGGCTCAAAAACAGAACAAACCCTGCCAGACTTAAATAAGCAACAATGCGATCTATTAGCTTCGTTCTTTGTAAATGAAGTTGACAAAATCTACCAAGAAATAGAACTAGTTCAGAACATACACCATCCGGCCAACATGACCTCCCCTTATGTATTTTCTACTGTACTGAGTAACCAAACTGATAAACAGCTCCCTTATGCCCCGGCTGCTATAATAGAAAGCTGGCCCGTGCTTTGTACTGACACGGTCATTGAGCTACTTGGTACCATCAAATCAGGATCACCAAATGACCCACTGCCATGCTCGGTACTAAAACAACTCAATAAGAAGTCTATGGACATAATCACAGACCTTCTAAATGTATCCCTGCAGGAAGAATGTGTGCCAAACGAATGGAAACGCGCCATGATCCACCCATTGCTAAAGAAAGCTGGAGCTGACCCAAACCTGCCCTCAAATTTTCGAAGAATTTCCTTACTACCAATATTTGCAAAAATACTTGAAAAGCACATACACCGTTCCCTCACAGAATTTACTGCAACCCAAGACTTGCTGCCTCCTCAACAGTCAGGCTTTCGATCTGGTTTCTCTACGGAGACAACCTTACTTGGTGTTACAGAGAACATTCGCTCCATGTTGGACAGAGGTGAAACAGTGGCACTAGTATTACTAGACCGTAGTGCCACATTCGATACGGTATCACATGCTGTATTAATGCGAACACTATACTTAATGGGTATCAGATGAGCTGCTATTAATTGGATTAAATCACTTCTGGACAAACTCACTTTTCAAGTTTTCTCCCGCTCTGCTTGTTCAGACATCCAGACGTTTAAACATGGAGTACCACAGGGCTCCATATTAAGCCCCTTACTATTTAACCTATATATGAGTCTGCTTGCAAAGGTAACGGAAGAGGCGGGACTACAAATGTTTTCCTACGCCGATGACTCACAACTGCTCTTCTCGCTTTCCTCTGCGAAAAATGACAGCCCATCAATTTTAAAACAAGGACTTGTGAAAATTGCAAGTTGGATGCAAGAGAATTTTCTTAAGTTAAACGGTGACAAGACCGAAGTAATGATCCTAGGTAAAGATAAAGAACTATGGGGCCCCCAACATTGGCCACAAGAAATGGGCCTTCTCCCGGTTCCGGTAATGCAGGCCCGTAACCTAGGTATCATCGTGGACGATTCCCTTAATATGCACCAACAAGCAGTGAAGACATCTGCCACCTGCTTTGCAATTTTAAAATGGCTTAAGAAGATCTGCTGGATGTTGCCAGAATCCACAAGGAAAACAGTAATCAATGCTTTAATCACATCTAGGCTTGATTACGGCAATGTACTATATTTAGTGGCAAAGAAGGAAACAGTTCGCAGACTGCAGACAGTCGCAAAACGCGGCTGCCAGACTGTTCTGCAAAATCCCTTATATGACATCGACCTCTAAGTACATTTGCGATCTACACTGGCTTAGAGTAGAAAATCGGATTACATTTAAATCTCTGCTTTATGCACAAGATCTCTACAAAAACTGCCCCAAAATACTTGCAAAGTCTAGTGCATCCTTACCATCCTTCCCGAGCCCTACGATCTGCCTCAGCTAAGCATTTTGTAATTCCCAGAACCAAATTGTCAAGTGTGGGTGGAAAATCGTTTTCGTTTCTTGAACCCACACTGTGGAATGCCATGCCACTTTCTGTACGAAATGAGGCTAGCTATGTGAAGTTCAGGAAAGCCTTAAAGACCTGGCTGTTTAACATCTAAAACATGCCCAGCTAGAAACAAACCAATGAATCCGTAGCGCCGGGAAACCCTTTGTTGGGTAGCTGTTGCGCGATCTAAATGAATTAAATAAATAAAAAATAATAAATAACATTATGGTCGTAAAACCCAGAGACAATGTTTTAACATAGAAAGATTCTCTTTCACCATGCTTGCTAGTATTATGTTTGTGAAGAACAATTTCAGTGACGAAAGCTGTGTTCCTATGTACAATTTGTTGCTTTGTAAAGGCTGCTACATCAGCTGTATCTAGTAACCATGTGTAAAGGGTTGGAGCCTTCCAGTTCATGGCTATATTTATTTTGGCTATTACTAGTGCCAGATTGACAAATCTATATGTTTAGAATCTTTGGTCTATGTATCAGGCTCAATAAGCAAGTCGTGGGGTGGATTTAAAACTCGCCTATTGATTAGTGGATTTAATCAAGATATGTATTTAATGTTTAGCAGTAAACACCATTAAAGACTAATGTATTTCCATTTGTCCAGATATGTATTTTGCAATATCAACTCTGTACTGTACATGCACTCCATTTTAAATTATACCAGTTGCAGTGAAGAATGTTAGAGCTGTCTATATATCCTAATACACTAAATGTTAACTACCTTTTCATTTGTGTAACTAAGTATAAACATGGACTCGGGCATGCTGACTTCTTTGTGGTCTAGTCTTTTTTTTTTTTTTTTTTTTTTTTTTTTACTGCCACAATACATTTCACTGCATATTATTGAATCATTTAGCTATAGAAACCCATGTTTGATAATTAGCGTTAAGATGCGAGTGCCAATGTGTTTTATGATGCATACGTCTTTCAATTGACAGCATTACAGGCAAATGTGCGCTTGTAATCAACAATTTCTGCTGGTGATATGTTGAACTACGAATTTGTTATTGCATCAGTGGTTTTTAAAATTTTCATTTTTTAACAAAATGATGCAAAATATGGAAATTTGTATCCAGCGTTGGTTAATCAATAACGCAGGTCATAGCCGTAACCTTGTGATCACATTTAATTTTTAAAGTAATGTCCAATAAGTAGATTACGTGTGTATTGTGTTTATATTTTAGAAGTAAAAATGTCACTGGAATTAATAATGGTATTTTTTAGTTTCAGTTAACCGGCGAAAACAATATCACTATTTTAATAACGTGCTAAAGTCTAACGAAAGGACTAACTAAGGGCAGCTTGATCTTATTGACCCAAGTAGTAGATCTGGATCTTTTGGTGGCTTATTTTACAAGTTACCTAGTTTCGACATCCACACTGCAAATGGAATATTCCTTAACAGATATTGAACATCAAGAACTTCGAAGAAAGTTGAACATCGTGACTCGCCCAAGGTATGCTATTACACCAGGAGACTCTTGCTGAAAGAAGGGATTTGGTTGGCTGTAAATAGAAACTCTGGCTTTCTTCAACAACTTTTTTTTTCTTTTCACTGAGGCTACATATAAAGTCAGCATTCGCTCACAATTGTTTGTGAAAGGTGCTTCTGGATTTGATATCTCTAGAGATAGACATCCTTCACAGTACGGCATGTTTTGTAAGAATGCCTTCTAGTATGTATCAAATAGCCCGGGCGGCGAAGGATGAAACTATCTCAGTTTATGAATGAATTTATCTTTTGTTCTGCTCTTGTGTTTTTTTTTTTTTGTTTTTTTTTGTGTGGGTAAAACTTAACCCCAGTTAAAGACAATTTCCGAATGAAGATCGGACATCTGTAGTAACTAGTGCGGTACTTGGCGGTATTCTGCCTGCTCTTACAGAAAGAGCCACTATGCCTGACCTCACTGCTAACTTCGGAGCAATTAAAAAGAAACTGCGGTAGCTCTCTGCCCTTGACACGAGTTACTGTTCATGTTTATTGCACTGATGATGGACACAATAGTAGAAAAATACCCTTTTTTAAAAAAAAAAAAAAAATTTTTTACACTAAACGTCTAGATTTGGTTAATACATGAAGAATTGTTTTTTGTTTAATTGTATTGAAATTTGTAAAGCTAAAGTTGAAGCATTAGATTGCGCCCCAGTTGTTTCTCAAATAAGCAGCCTAGTTTGTTGGATGACAGACATTTTCAGTATAGTCAATGTTGATACATAGTTACATTCCTCAAGAATAAGAATTTTATATTCTTTATACCCAAGGCTCCACTTACTATGTACTTCTAAGTTTCACTCTTAAGGGTTTTGTTGGTGTAACGGAGTCCATGTTCCAGTACCTGTACTTAATCTAAAAGTATTGGGTGCCTCTTGTCGCCTAAAACTACTGCTCTTGTGCTTGTTTTTTTAAAAGGTCATGATGAGAAAGCGGAGGTCGTGTGCAGCAGCCTTTCTACTCGTATTAATATTTCAACTCTGATTATAGGTTCATTGTGGAGAGGTGTGGCTCACTAGTTAGAGGCGGCAGACCTGTAAGCAGAAAACGGCCCGGGACCAGGGTTCAATTCCCGACGCGGCAGGGTCTTGGACCAGGGTCAACGGACTCGATAATTCTCGCCTCAGTACCTACTCTAACCAGGGAACACACTTGGTAACTCTGGGCATTAAGCTTGCCTCATCTCTACAACGGCCCCCCACAGACGCCGGGGATGCATGGTTTCACCCTGGAGATACCCAGAAAGGGACCATCTCACAGGGAAAACCAGGACTGGTTCCCCAGCGGTCTACAGCGCCAGGACACTCGGGTAGAGTAACAGTGCGCTTTACAAGTATCCCACATTGTGGCCACACTCCTGGATCCTGCATAGACTTTCACCATTACTGGTTGAAGCGTTCTAGGCAGTATGCTGCTTACACTCCATCTTAAGTGGCATTAGGAGACCATGACACGTGAAGGCTAGGTGCAGCTGATCTGCAGATACAGCAAAATCCGTTTTTACTGCTTTTTTTTTTTTCTCAAGACCTTTATTGCACAGCATTGTTAGGACACAGCTTAAGGCCTACAACCTCTGGGGCTGGCCGCGAGCATTCAGTAGGTAAATGTACTATGCAAAGAGTTACACAGCCTTTCAGCCGGCATCCCTGGGGCCCGGCGGCAAATATACATAGTGTGCTCAAGAAGCTGTTATCGATGTACCAAGGTCTGTTTTTGTTAAAACTGTAACACCAAACTGTTCATGTAGGCAAAGGCACAGCTGTAGTAAAACACTGAGTTAATTCAGAGGGTAAATAAACATAGATCCTCAATGGCGTTATCCGCAAAAGTAGGGACACACTCCCGAACCACACCCAACACCTTCCACTCCTGCAACGGTCTGGAGGTCCTTGAAGCTGCACGACTCCTCCTCACCCACAGCCATAGTTTAGTTGCAATCCTCAATCTGACACATACTCATCAGAGTCTTCCCTCGGTGGTTCACAAATGTTTCCCCTATACCTATTCCACGCTCCCCAGATCAGACCCCATTTCCTGGGGCAACCCCTCTGGACAAACACCGCCCTCTCAGCCACCATCGCATCATCCATGTCGCTGCACCATTCTCTCAGTGTGGGTAACACAGGCGTGCCCCACTGCTTAGCTACATTGCGTTTCGCGACCATCAAACCCAACATCACCCAATCCTGCTGCCGATGAGTTAGGTCCGTTGCCTCCCATATGTTCAGTAAGCAGCAGCGCGGGCCGGGCCGCAGGGAGGTAGCCATTGTCTGAGAGAGAGTTCGCAGCACCGCTGTCCAATATCCTGCCAACCTCCCGCAATCCCAAATGGTGTGATAGAACGTCCCCCTTTCTCCGCAGCCACGGAGACAGTAATCGTGTTCAGCCTTCCCTATCTTGTGCAGGACCGTCCTGGTATAGTATGTACGGTGCAACACTTTCAGCTGCACCAGTTTAAGCCTGGAGGGTATCGCTGTCTCGCGCGGCGACGAGAGAGCCTCCTGCCACTCCGAGTCATCTAGGTCCCCCACATCCGCCACCCAGGTGGAACGCAGTTTGGACAACATGTCGGGGAGATTATTAACTAGTTTCCGGTACGTGTATGAGGTGGCTTTTTGGGGCATGTGTTCAGTTAACAGTCTATCTTCTAGGGGGGTAGACTCCTGTAATTCCGTTCCCTCCGGGATGGCCGCCCTCAGTGCATGCCTTATCTGCATGAACCTGTAACGTTCGGACATAGCCATACCGTATTTGGACTGTAGATATTCAAAATCCACCACTTTATGGTTTTTCCAGAGGTCCCCCACCACTGAAATGCCTATAGCGTCCCATGCCCTGAACCCCTTAGTGGTGCCCATGTAACCTAACCTGTAGGAATCCCACAGTGGCGTCATCTGTGTAACGGTGTTCACACATTGAAGATGTCTGTGTGCTTTATACCAAATTTGAATTGTGTGACGGGTGGGACCCTGTAGCTCAGCCGGGATGGTGCGGCTATACAAGTGTCTCAGCAGGCCCTTGGGTTCAACATTATGCCTGTCTGCCATGTAGGCTGGATCCGTTTGTGAGGCGTGCAACCAATAATTGATCTGTTTGAGGTGGGCAGCCCAGTAGTATAATTCTATACTAGGGAGTGCTATACCCCCATCGTACCAATCTTTCACCAATTTGTCCTGAGCAATACGAGCCGGCTTCCCGTCCCAAAGCAGAGTAGAAACCGCTGCTGCAATGGCCTTGAAATAGCGTTTTTACTGCTTTAGTGCCATTTTAGCAGTACATTTTTTTTTGTTTTTCACTGCTTCCCAATGAAGCAAAATCATGCGTACCTTTGTTTGCATTCAAGAGTCTATTCTCTAGTTCACTGCTATACTTTGTGGGCTCTGTTTTCTCTGAACTGTTTCATAGTATGGGAATTATCCACAATGCCGTAATTGCATTTTTTAATAAATGTAATCTTTCTATTTTTTTACTTGTGAGGCACTCCTAGTACATATCTAGTAACCACATATTTATAACTTTAGTGAGCGGCTGCTTCAGTTTAAGCTTTTGTTTTTGCATGTTTAACTATTGGCTACATTGTGCCATAGCAGTAGTAACTCTGCAACCTGCTTAGATTGTATGGCAAAATTCAGCACCGGGAGACCCACTTTCTTGTGACAGGAAAGATAGTGTATAGCATATTTGTTGCAATTAAGTGGCTGTCTCTGAAACATTATACGTTCAATTATACTTTGCATTTTAGATGTTCTGTTAAGAGTACAAGGGTAAATTGTTGCAGAGCAGATATCTTCTGACAACTGAGTTGTCTTATGCATACTTTTGTTTGTATTTTAGTGGACTTGGTATGACCGACTCAAAGCTTGATGGTCCTCTGCTACAGATACTTTTTATGAACAGCGCCATATCCAAGTAAGTAAATGTAGTTGCATGTATGTTTTCTTGCTTTCTGCTTTTGTCACTTGAAAAATTGTTTAATATTAACAAGCAAAGTATTTGGAGTTCCTACAGTACTGTTTTTATCTTTAGATCCGGGCTTTGACCACTTTAGCTATCTCGCTAGTGTTGTGTAATGAACACAAATATTTCACAATATGTCTTACATTGAGAGGGGCTTTGGTTCTTCCACTTTCATCCATTACTCCGTTAAATCGTCACTCACTTACTTGATCCACCCACTGGGCTGCATGGATTGAGCAGGCAGTGGGTCAGCCAGCTTCAGGCATTGCATTTGTTGTCATTCACAGAGTTGGTCAGCCCACATGATAGTGTGTGTTTGCTAGGCATGTTGTAGTTCTTTTACTTTGTTGACATACATATATGCATTGCCGTGATGCTATTAAGGAGGCAATGGTGGTAACTGTGAAACCCAAATAACAGGCATTGGAAGCTAAACGCGTAGATGCCACAGCTTGGGGACATAAGCTGGTCTTGGTGGAGTATGCACGGATTTGACTTTCCCTGTAGAATAGGTTTTTATTCGCAGAGGGCTCAAGCAGCGCCTTCAGGAATGCAAAATGTGAGTTGATAACATTTGATTTTTGTGTGTTCACTTTGGAATTGCCAATCAAAGAATGTAGCTTTTTTTTAAATGTATTGTTCATTTAATTGCGGTATAATTGAACTCAAGTAAAATATTCATTCCAGAATGCATGGCATGTGCTTTTGAGTATCCTCATCAGCCAGATTACTCAACCGGGGACACAGGAACGTGAACTTGACTGTTGTTGTGCTTACTGTAATTTTTACATGTGCTTCCTGTTTTTGTTTGAATAATGGGGAGAGGAGTGTGACGTTATAGCCAGAGATGCCAACTAGGGAACAAGGTGATAATATAGTCCGTGTTAGATCAACATCCTGTGATTCCTGGCTAATTACGTTATCTACCTTGCTTAAACTATTAATGTGAACTTGTGTAATGTAAATGGTGCAAATGTAAAGCGCTACATTATAATTGGATTGTCTTTGTGCAGTATTAAACTGTGAAAAAAGCGCTGGACCTGGGGACCCTTCTTTCCACTTGCTTAAAATAGCGCATTTGCATGTCAAAGTAATATTCACCTCAAGCTCGTTTATTCTGGTGATGATTACAATCTAATCTGTCTGCTTTAGGCAGAAGAATGTGTCCCATGGGCAGCCATGCATCCCCACCGCCAGTGATGTCCCCTCTTCAATCCCATAGACTATCAGAAACAGGTGTCCAACAATGGTCTAGAGAGGCTGGATCCATGACACCTTTAGAGGATAGTGGTGATTTATGTTGAAACAGTTCGATTTATTGTATATGAATGGATTTTATGTGAATATTCTCTATCGCTGGCCCTCTTGGGCTTACGTTGGACACTCCTCGTCTAATGCTAACCACTACCCCACTCAGTAAAAACAAGCATTTTCCAAGCCCACTGGCCTTGTCTAAGCAAGAGCTGTTGGTTTTTGTCACTGTTTTGCTTATCCATGTTGTACAGCAGCAGAGCTGCTGTGCGCATTGCTGAAAGTAAAGAAAAAAAAAAAAAAGGCACTAAGGCCTGATGAGCACTGACTGGGTCATAGTGCTTTTTTAGGGCATGCACTGTCTCAAAAAGAGACCTGTAGTATGTACTTTTGTGGATTTTAGCTCACCCATAGGTTTGCCATATGCTGGCACCCTTGTTGCTCCATTATTTGTTCACCACATTTGCCCATGGCATGCATGCATCATACCTCTTCCCGTCTTTAACCTTCCCCGAGAGCAGCGACCAATTACTGCAGCAAATACGCAGGGGCCATTTTAAGGCATTGTTTCGGGTCTACTTTTTTGGAAAAGTTTTATTGATGAACAAAACCGATTTGCTGACATCAGACATTAGTAACAATCTCACATTGTACAATTGACAAGGCAATATTACACTGAATATTGAATACAAGTTTGCAATGCAATGCGCCCCTATCTTTGTGGTATCAAAGTAGCACATATCAAGTCTCGGGTCTACTGTTTATTACTTTAAGAGCACTTTTCATGATTGCTACAGTTTTTACTGGTTTTTCTGTTTACTGCTCGTGCTGCCACCTTATTTCTCTTTGCCTCTTGCAATCCCTCTGCTCTCTCCCTTCCAGTTCTTTCAGTCTGTTGTTGCATCCTTTTTCTCCCGCTAGTTTTTCTTTTGTGCACTGTTTTTTTCTTTTCTTATAGCGCTAACTCCGCATGAAGGGATTGAAGTGGTTTACATGAGCACTAGTTGAGTTACACAAGGATGCCTTAAGTTCTTGGTAGTCCCAGGGAGATTAAGTGATTTGCCCTGAATCACAGGATGTTGAGCAAATGCAGAGATTGGAACATGGTTCCCCAGTTCCAAAGTCGGCAGCCCTAGGTGTAATGCCATATCCTCTCACCAGCAATTGGACAATGATCAGTACAGACGTAGGGACAGGCGCCTCGCTCTGTTTAATGAACTATGCCCCAAGTGCAGGGGCCACTCCATGTAACCCAAGTGAGAGCGCCGCTGCTTGTCCAGGGTGATGGCAACATGAAAAGTGTCATGAAAGACCAACATGAATGAACGTATTCCTTTTGGGAACCTTACATGCAGTTTTATCAAACAGTACCAAAGTTGTTAAGGAAACACAAAATGCGTTTCCTACAGAGACTCTGTACTAACAACACTGGCGTTATTGGCTCCAGCGTTTACAAAAAAAATACAAATATTCTTGTGTCACTATTTCTCATTACTCATGCATTTCTCCAGAAATGATATTAAGCATGCTTCTTGCCTGTCTCCCGTTCTCGAGCTAAAAGCAAAGATTACTGCCGCCCTCTAGTAAGATTCAGAGACTTTTATTTATGTGCTCTTAGGTCTATAAATTGTATTTTACTGAACGATGCACATATGAAAGAAGGAGGGTCCTTTTGAAGCTGAACTGGAAATAACTTCAACAATCATTAGAACCTTTCCTTGCTCGGGAAAATTGGCTTTCATGTGAATATCCGAAACTTTATTGCCTTGACTCGGGTGACCTCATCTTTTTGAATGAAGTCATTATCCTTCCGAGGAAGACAACGCTTTGTTCTACAGAATTAATCAAGTCCATCTAGCTGCTCTGCTTTACAATCTTATCTGCAGCCTGAAGGAGAGCGAGTGCGAATATATATTTGAGAAGGACCAGCTCGGCTTCTGTCCTTTGCTTTATGCTAACATCAACAAGCATTTGCAATGCAATAGGTCTCGCATTTACGCGGCTTTGAGCTATTGGCATTGTAAATGACAATGCCTTTTATTTATGTTTTAGTTTTTAAAACCTAAATGAAAGGCATTGTCATTTCCAATGGCAATAGCTTAAACTCGCGTAAATGCGAGACCTACTGCATTGTAAATGGTTGTTTCCTATTGCATTCATTGGCGACGTGACAATTAAATACTGATTTAAATGTAGACACCTCAGCTATTTCAAAAAGATTCAGTTTGCCACATGTAGCATGACACACAGATAAGGGCACACGCTCACTTCCTTAAAGTGCAAAGAATTTCAAGTAACTAAAATAGACGGCTGTGTTAACAAAGTTAAGGGGTCTGGTGAAACATAAATGTGTCTCCTTAAAACAAAAACAACTCTATCACAATTTGTAGATTCTACGAAGAAGCTGCTGCTGCCACTGACATGCAAACCAAAGTCGAATTCTACTAAAGACAGCTTCAGCCTTCCATCTTCCTTAGGTTGGTAAATTGAATGCCATCACGTTCGACAGTAGTACTACCTGTTATTTATGTAGTTGAGAGACCACAAAAGCGTGGTAGGAAAGGCTTTGTAAAAATAAAAATCGAGACCTTTGGCACTGGAATGCCTGCCACCATTGTCCCGCCTGCTTACTGCAGACACAGCGTGCTTTGCTTACATTCAAACACGTTGTGACTGCAGTAATAGAAAGTCAATAAAGTAAATAGTGCTCAAAGACTAAAATGAAGGCGGTGTTATATAGCTGCAAGAGCACTGTCTGAACAGAGGAGAGGCAGCTCCATGTGTGTGCTGCGACATTTCTGTCCCCTGCTCTTGCTGGCTGCACACATCGGAAATTACTTTAAACATACCGTCAGTGTTCTGCAGAGCGGGAAGAACCTGCACGGGACATCATCTAGAGCATTTTACTGCCCCACAGGATGAATCGTCTCCACAGTCTGAAATATATAATGTTCTACATTTACCCAATTCAATGGTCCTCATTTGAATGCCCGGGAGAGGGCGAAAGGTTGCTTTGCTGCATTGTTAATCTGCTTATTAAATGAAAAGATCTTCAGAGCACAGGCTACGGAAGCAAGAAGCAGGCGAGGGACACCCAAGTCCTGTCGTGCAGCATGTATCCACGTGAAGATGTAGGGAGTGGTAAAATAACGCTCGATCATAAATATAACATTAGAATGCGGGACAAGAGGTGACTGGGTAACAGCTAACCCGTACGGGGTGGGGGGGGATTGTGTAGAGTGGGCTAAAATACTACAGAAAGGGCGGGTTAACTATGCTGTAGTGTAAAAGCGACGTACTTTTCCAGCGTCTTCTCTTCCCATCTGCCCGCTGCGTATGCTCTTCTGATAGACCAACGAACACGAATGAGGAAACCCGAAATGAACACAATCCAATTCCTGCAAAATCAGCACACTTTCATATTTTTGGAGGGAGGCAAGTGAACTGATTCAGCTGCTAAAGGAAATAATTCAATATTCAAATAGTTTCTCACATGATAAAAAAGGGGGTGTCCTCGCGCGGGCTGGCTCTGGCTGGCACCCCGGGCTGGGACGGGCTCGTGATGCCTTGGCGGGGCTTGCTGGGCTTGCTTGTGTGCTTCCCAGAGAGACAGGAGATTGGGAACGCGCGCGCGCGCGCGGCCGGCTCCGATCGCTTTCCTGAGCGTGCGCGCGCCAGTCTCTGTCTCCTGGGAAGCAGACTCCGCAACTATAGTATCGCGCCTGGCGCGATGCATATGGCTTTGCCATATGCATCGCAGGCGCGAGACCTAAAAAGCGGCTCCGGTCTTCGGAAAAAAAGCTCAAACTCGCTTCTGGGCCGACGCAGCTTGAAATAATTTGTGACTTGTGTGATTACATTGTTTTAAATCAAGGTATTGCTTTGAGAACAACATGGCATTCCAATGAACTTTGACGTTCTGTTTTTTTTCACTATTAACTTGGCCGCATAGGAATGCTGAGCCCATAATTGCTCACCCTGCCTTTTCATCCCAAGCCACCGTCGGTCTCTTAAACGTTCCAATTAAAATGAAAAAGAGCCCTCCTGAATTATACAGCAGTTGGAGGCTGTTCTGCCTTTCTGGTTGTCAGCTAGGAAAGGCTTTTATTGCATTTGAACTGGAGGAGGTGAAAGAATTAAGTGAAACAGTGATGTTTGAAAGGCCCGTGTGAAGGGGCCGGCGCAGTGATAACAGTTCTCAGGGCAAGTGACGGGGAGCCATTAGTAAGCTATGAAAAGCTTTGTTCTGCTAAGAGGCGCTTTATTTCAGGCAGAGAAACCCATTAACTCATTTTAGAAAAAAACTTAATGTTATCATTTTATTGTTGTTTTGGAAAGCGAGGCCGGGAAGTGTGCGTTACAAAACTGTGAATATCTGGCTTTTGAGCAAAGGGCTGAAAGATAGTTGCGTTGTTTGGAAACATTCCTTTTCACTCCATGCCATTCAGTAATAAAACAGATTTGTTCTGTTGCTGGGAGGGTGAAGTGAGGGGCATCAGTTCAACCTAATCAAAACAAGCACTGGCTGCGCAGCAGTAATAGTAACGCCGCGCGGCCGTGAAAGAGAAAGTCATCGCGATCACTGTGAAAGCGAACGTGATCGCGATGACGCGCTAAATCACGCAATGGATGCGCGCTCAGCAGCTTGCTTGTGCGCGAGAGCGCAAGCTGGTGGCCGCTTTGGGAGCACTTACCAAAGCCGCTACTAAATGTCTCTCCGAGCAGCGCATGCGCGCTGACTCTGCGAGACCTACAAATATATATATATATATATATATATATATATATATATATATATATATATTGGAACGACTCTAAGAGCACCAATTAAATTACACACGGACCCATTCACTTTTAGGTCTCGGCTGCTATGTCTTTAAGAGACCTGATGTATATACTTTGTGGGTTTCATCCGGCCCTTATGCTTCCCATTTGCTGGCTTCATCGTCTCTTTCATATTCTTTCTTTCCATTTTTCTTAGGCATACATGCCTCTTCCTGTATTTAGCCTTCCCCGGGAACATGGATCAATTACTACTATCCATCCCCATCTCACATTTTAGCAAATGTTTTCGGGCCTACTCATTTCTTTGATTTGGAGCCCTTTATATGAGTGCTCACTTTTTTTCTCACACACTCCGAGTTCCGTTGCTCCTTTTATGTGAACGGGCTCTAAATCTTGTTCTTATTTCATTATAAATGTGGCATTGATCAGAGATCTGAAGCTGCCACAAGGTTGAGAGATGTTGATTCTGTTTTCTTTGTGTTAGGAATTGTAAAAAAAAATAAAGTGACTTATTTATCCTTCTCTACCCTTTTAATGTGATACTAAGACTGTTTTCCGAGACTACACAGAACACATTGTCTCATATCCAGAAGCGACCAAACACAGCCACCATCTTATAAGCGCCTAGAGACCTGTGGTATTTGTACGCTACTTCAGTATTAACATTACTGGGTGATTTTCATTCTCTGGTACTACGGTCAACGTGGGAACCAAAATTCAGCCTGCGTTTTACAGGAAGGGTATTTGGTTACAGAAATTACCCTCTGTACTGACATCCACATTATATGCCAGCAGTGCGTTAAATGGAAATATAGAAGCAGATGCTATGTCTTCATTGTTATAGTTTCTGCACAATAGGTTATTGTCGCAGTATTTTTCAGTAGCGCTCAGACTGGGCTTGTTACCCTGCACCCTGTGGCCTCTTACTCCCCGCTCGCTTACTTTTTCACTTCAATTTCTCCACATAATCACTTCTGCTGTAACCAGAGAGCTTGGTGATTCCAGCTTCTGTGTGTGGTCTTTGATTTGTGAAATAATGCACCTGGATTGCAATGAGCAGTGCTGCAGACAAATAAGGAATGTGTGCTGCCCGCCACATTGATTGACTTTTTGCAGGGCCATTGGTGACTTTCTTTCTGGGCTTGCACATTTAGTTCACCATCTCCAGAAAAAATACACACTCAAACACGTCACACGGGCATGTGTAAGTGCAAACAAAACACCCAGGCACCTCGATGTCACCTAATGTTGTTCCAGCACAGCTATATCACACAACCACGTGTGTGTGAACACACAAAAAGATGCATACTTAACACACAGCCACAGGCACCTCCTTTAAAATAATAAAACACATTTGAACAAAAAACACATGACTCATTCGCAACCTCACAAACCTTATTTGATGGTTGAAGTGTCCTTCAGTGACCAGACACATAATAAACAGTGTGGAATCCCTCGCCGCCTGCAGTATCTCACAACGGAGTCTCACAGAATCACAACAAGGTGCTTATATCAACTTGCATACACAGTAATTTCCCACAACACTCCACACAACTTGTGCAGTAAATAGAGACCTGCTGGCTTATGTGAGGTAAAGTAGGGGGTACCACTGTACCCAGGGGGCTAAACACTTTCCCAGCTCATCATCCTTGTTTCTGAATTTTCTCACCCTGACGCCGCAACCTAATATGCTCTGTTCTGCAGGGTCCCACAAAGCTGCTAACTATTGTGTTGAAATTAGGAGCACAGCTATCAATAGTGTGGTAGGTGCAGTGGCAACAGAGCCAACTTTTGGGAGGGGCCTACTACACCCCAGTTGTCTCTTTTACTACCCTACTAATGAAAGAGGGGGTCGGGGGCATTTAGCTTGCTTGTATTCCTGCCCTTGCTTCCCCAGTGGGAGAATCTGTACCATGTTGCTCAGCTTCCTGATTTGTATGCTTCCAGGCAACAACTAGCTATTGCTTTATCTTGATTGACATGTAGTGCTACATGTGCACTTCACAGTTCCATGCTCAATAATCTAATGCTGGCAAAGGACAAGAAGTCCTAAACATTTACTTTTTGGGTTAATTGAAGTACTGCTCAAAGGAGTCCACGTCAGTCAAATGAAAAACAACCTCCCCTCCCCCCCGCACAGGCAGACCGGTCTAAAATTGGGTGCAAACCAATGTTTGCTTAAACCTTTTCTTCTTGCCTTCAAAGGTTTATTATTATTTACTCTTATAAGGAGCACAGCTACCAAAAGGTTTCCCGGCGCCGCCAGACAGGGAAAAAGAGGAAAAAGCAATTTATTGGTTAAACAACTAGGTTTAAGTGTTTGTGAAAATTACTGAAAACAGTTTTGTTCCTGAGAGAGAGAGAGAGAGAGAGTTCCACAGAAGAGGACCCGGGTAAGAGAAGGACCGACTGCCCGTTTGTGACCGTCTAATCCTAGGAACTGAGAATTTAGCCTGAGTAGAAGAGCAAAGAGAGCCTGATGGTATATAAGGATGGACGATAGCCTTTAAAGGTTTGTCGCTATATGGTTTGGATGCATACTTTATTCAGTGCCAAATTATGCTGCAGGGTTGAGTAAATTATGGGGCAAGTTAAGCAGCATAAAGCAGTACGTTTTGTAAAAGTATTACTTCATTATTTCGTAATTTTTAAACTTTGAAACACTGTCTGGGCATAGGTTACACCTCAGTACCCATTTAACACTCTGATATAGCAATAAGCAACAAAGGTGACCAGGCCAGCTGTGCAAAAGGCTTTCTACTGCGCTGCAATACGTGTCACTGCATTTTTAGTAACTTTTGAACCGTTTGAGCCAGAAACAAATTTTGTTGTTAAAATCTGCAAATGATGTGGGAGATAATGGATTATGTGAAAAATACGGCAGATCTGATTGTGAAATTCGCCACTGCTGCATAATTCCAGTGTTGTCCCTGACTGTAGTTTTGAAGAATGATTTATATTTGGCAGAGAATAGAAGTGTCCTGATCGAAGTATGATGTCAAACTGTTGCACTGTCTATTATATTAAGCGATATTCAATGCTCAGGCAAAGCCCTGCTGCCAGACAATGAACCGCTCCGAGCAGAAACAGGCTGCAAATAAGCATGAAAAAGAAACATTGGCAAAGCCAATTGGTCTCCCCTAAGTTAAGTATAGAATTTGTAAATGTTTTAGCCATGTTGTACAGTATGGCTCAAACATTGAAAAAGCCAATACCTCTCCCATTGGCTTTTTCTTCAATGTTAGTTTGTCACCCTGAGTCACGTACTGTTTTCCTCTGTTTCTCATATTTCTAGGTTTGTTTCATTAACTTAGTTGCCGTTTCACACCATAGACACATCTGTATCTTTCAGTGTAATTCAGCCAAATAGTTTCACTTGACCAATCTCTTGCTCCTGAGATTTGTGTCGCCCTGTTCCTTTAATTTTGCAGTTCAATTTTTGATGTTTTTTCCCCGCGCGTGTTTTGTTCTTATTTAAGACAACATTGTCACAGTAACATCACTTTAGGGAACAAATATGGCTAAAAGACATTCCCATTGACACCGCCAATAGCTTGGGCATTGCAGAGACCTACTGGATTTGTCAATGCTTGTTTCCTTTAATTTCGGCTTGCTGCATAGCAGCCTCGCAGCTGTACAAAATGACTAAAACACAATGACAAAGCAAATACCGCTCACATAGCCGAGACCTTATGGTTTTGCTAATGTTTGGTATGTTAATACTGACATTTAAATGATTTGTGCAGAACTACATTGGTTGCCCTAGTTTGATATTTAATACTGGTGTATCAAATTCAGCATGCAGATTAACCTAAAATCCATGTATGTTCTTCGGCAGTGCTGGAATCTGACATAGATGCAGGGGGGGGGGTCATGTATTACATACATTTCTTGGCTTTTTACTCATTTTTGGTGTCGTTTTTTCCTGTCTTTATGCTAGCTCATATTCTCTAATTTACGAACTTCCTGATTTGAGTAACGCAAACTGGTAATCCGGTAATGTGAGGTGTGGTACCATGAAAAGGGGGTGGGGAGAGAGTAAAAAAAATTGGCAGTCTTTCCTCAATTGTGTCCATTCCTCTTCCAATAGTCTTTCAATATCAGCTATGCAGAAAGCATCTCTCTGCTCCACCTGAGAGAGTCCCAGCACATGTAAAATCCTTTGCCTCAAGAGCCAACATAAAGGTAGTTTAGGTATAATGTGCTAGTTTCTGCCATTGCACTAATTGGGCTTTTTTAATGCCCAATGATTGCAGTTCATGTGTATAATGCTTTTTAGGGGGTCTATGGCAGTTATTGGACAGTATTTATAGGGAGACTATTTGCCACAATTGTCCCACGGCTACAATATCGCTGCACTCCAGTGGTATAACCAAGTCCTTGTTTTACTACTTCACTGTTGCAGGGTAGCAGTCTAGGCTTACACCAAGAGGAGGAGAGGTTAAGAGATTCGGAAGATTAAATAGGTAACCACTAATAACTGTTCCTTATTTGATAGAATGAAAAGTACTTTGATTACCAAGAAGTAAAAGCATAATAAACAATAGGAGACTCATTGAAAACCTAAAGGTGAATACTTTCTAGGCAAAAATTGCAAACCCATACATCTTCACAGCACTCTTGCGCAGCCACGTGAATTCTGCTTAACATGGATCCATATGGCCTACAGTCTGTGGGGGATGCTTTGGCTCGAATGTTTGAAAGCGCTGTGATATCCTAATATAGGTTTTTCAGTGATCGGATACAATCTGGAATGCTGGTACTCCGGTGTTAATTTGATATTGCAGCCCCTGGTAACCACAGATGTTCTAGAACTTCCCCAGAATAGTCCAGTGTGGACACTTTTCATAAAGTACAAGTTTGACACACTTGGGAATCCTTGACTTTAAATAATAACCCATCTGACCACTGGTCAGATGGACTCATGACGACAAGGTGGCAGAGCCCAGGTACCTGGAGTCAGGGGACTATTTAGGGGCCCACCTGGTCCCTTAGAGTTTTAGGATATGGAAACCTTATGGTCCTACTCCCACTATGCCCCTATCCGTGTGCTGAAAGTTCCAATATCTGTAACTTGATTACAGGAATCAGAACAATGGTTCAGGAATGAGAATGGCCACTTACCTGCAAGACCACACCATGTGATAGTGGTGTGAAGTCTTGGGTTCTGTTGGTCCCTCTTGAGCAAAGAAAACATAGGAAATAGTCCCACTACAGGCATGTAATAGGTCAACAACAAAGGAGTGATATTGGGATGTATAGGGGGGTACTACTTGTATTCCTGGTAGCCTAAAATGGGATTAGAGGAGCTGCAGTTTTAAAAATAGTCCCAAAGCTCACTCCTTCTTAAGGGATCTAATTTACTGTGCTGCTGGCACATAGGCTGGCACATAGACTGGCACATAGACTGTCTGCACTGAGGCTAGCATGTGCTAGCTCTGATGTTCTAATTTCGCCTTGTCTGCAGGCTCTATCAGAAGAGGTAGCCCCAATACAAGTAAAGGAAAAGTGTTTAGGTCTCGGCCTGGTGTTGGAGCGCATGCGCTCCTCGCCTGCGAGAGCTTAAGTAGAGAGTATGAATAAGGGGACTTCAATCCACGCCCCTTTGTCCGAATTGTTTCAGATTCCCTTGCATCGTAATTTATGTGGTTTTGTCACTTTCCATTTGCTGGACGTCATTTCTGTTACCGCCCTTGCAGTTTTGTGATGCCGCCCGTGACAAGCGCATCTGTTTTTACTCAGCCCAGACCAAAGACAAGCGGCTGAATGAAAACAGATGGTCTGTTTGTGCTTCACCGCACAGGCATTCCGAGGGCACATGTTGCTGCTCCTGTGTTTCAACCAGACACGTTCTTCCAGGCTGCCTCATTACAGCGTTCTTCTTCCTAGTTTCAGTATGTTGTCAGTGGAAGATGCTGCCTTCCCTTGCACAACTTTGTACCTCTGCTTCTCAGTTACTTGTGCCTAGGAAGTCACTGTGGTGGTTTTTTAGGTCTTGCCTGCCGATGCGCTTGCGCATTCGAGCTGGCGAGAGATATAGGGGCTTATCCAGAGTTTAACCAAAGTGGCGATTTAATGCAGTGCACGTGCGCTTTTAGGTCCATGCGCAAGCGCAATGAGTTAAAATGCGCGTGCACAGCATCAAATCGCCAGCCATCTGTTCCCCAGCTTGGTGCCCCCAGCAGCTCTTCCCGCTCCGCCCCACAAGCATCCCCCAGCGTGCGCTCTGCCTCAGCTGCATTTTTTTAAAAACTTGTTTCACTCCTCACTCCTCCTCCCACACCTTTGAAGTGAAGCTTGGCTTCACTTCAAAGGCCCCTGCTGCTTCACACTATTCATGGCCGCCGTGTCTCTCCCTCATCGGGCCATAAGGCCCACAGTTTGCGTAGTGTAATCATGCAGCGGGTCTCTGTGACACAACACTCTGTTCGTGCCCAGGCACGCCTGTTACGCAATTTTTTAACTCTGGCCGAAGCACTCTAACGTCTGGCAGTTGTGCTCTGTTCTATTGTACTTTTTAGGTCTCGCGACCTGTCAATGCGCATGCGCATTGAGCGGAAGCGAGACTATAGGGCTTTAACCAGACTTTACCTACACTGGCGATTTGCTGCTGTGCCCGTGGGGTTTTAGGTCAATGCGCAAGCGCATTGACCTAAAATGCGCGTGCACAGCAGCAAATCGCCAGCCATCTGTTCCCCAGCTTGGCGCCTCCGCTCCTGCTCTCTCCTGGCTGCTCCTCCCCTAATTATTCACGGCCGTACTTTCACTTTCACGGCCGGCATCCGAAAAGGGCAAGGTAGCGTGTGTGTGCGCGTGTTTCAAAGTATCCCCCCACCCCCTTCTTCCGGCTTATGCTTGTTTTGGTATAGCTTTTCGCCGTCCCTCGCTAATCCTCAGGCTTTGTTTAACGTCCCCCCCCAGCCCAACACAAATGCCTGCAAGTCGGGCTCCTACATAAGACCGTGCGTGTTTGTTTTAGTTGTGTTAGCCAACCTCCGGCAACAGTGACTATAGCCGAATCTTTTAGGATGTTGGCATCTTGTTTTGTTTCTCGTGCTTTGGCATTTGAACGGCAGCTTGTTTTCCCTTATGTTTTTGTGGCAGCTAAGAACATTATGCTTCTCCTTTATATTTGAATATTTATTTGCGTCAGAAAAGGGCAAGCTAGCAAATGTGCACAGTTAAAAGCTTTTACCCCACCTTTTCCGTCCCGACAACGCCTGCTCCATCCATAAATAATTCCCTCCCCATCACTGCTTTAAACCCCCTTTGACCTTTGATTACTTGCAATTTATTGTCATCAGTGTTTCGAACTTACCAAACCCGGGTTCTGTTCCGAGTCTCTGTGCAGACACGTTCAGAGTCTGAGCTGTTTGATGTTTTCAGCCTAAAAAGATATTGTGCTTCTCCTTTATATTGAAATATTTATTTACGTGGGGAAAGGGCAAGATAGCATGTGTGTGTGTTTAAATGCTTATTCGCCACCTCCTCCCTCCTGTCTATGCTTGCTCCGTCCACAAATGACCCCATACCCCATCACTGCTTTAAATCCTCACTGGCCTTTGATGTCCTGCCATTCGCTATCATTAGTATTTATAACTGCTCGCCCCTGGGAATGTGCTCCACTCCAATCTCTGCAAAGACACTTCACTGAGTCTGAGCTGTTTGATGTTTTAAGCCTCACTCGGCCTGCATCTCGAGCACCAGCTGTGGACACGGAAAAGGCTTCATGTTGAAGATCCTAACAGTGCATATTTCCAAGGGAGTGGGTAGCGCTACAAAGGAGTCCCAATGCGTGTTCACAGTGCTGGCATAACTATTTTATAACAACATGCACCTCCTTCGGCAGATGGTGCCCTTTTGTGGTGCAGTGAATCCCAGTGGCATAGACCACACACCACTTGTTACTGCGTCAGATTCCCGGGGCATCCCCATGCACATTAATTTTACAGGGTGAGCGATGCCAGGGCCTCTCCAGTGCTATTCCAGAGGTGCCCGGTTGTGCCCTGGCATTTGTTTGCAAGCCGCGGACCTCCAATTCTGGTGTACGCTGCTTACCCGACATTTCTTTATCCTGCCCGTCTTTCATATCCTGCCATATTTTTCCTTTTTTACATTACCTTCCCCTGCTCCCATTATTCTCCCTTCATTAATTCCTTATTGTCTTGCACACTCTCCAGCCCCCTCTGCCCTTACCAATCCCGCATCTCTTTCATCTCTTTGCACCTCGCCATGACACTTCTCTCCCACCTACTCCATCTTCAATGACATCACTTCATTTCAAGAACCTTGTTGCTATAGGATCCTCTATACGTGTTCAGTATACAGGCTCCCATAGAGTTCAATGGGAGTTCCTAGTCCCCAGCCCTAAACCATGGTCCTAAACCTTTAAAACCGTCCGCCTTCCCAGCCCTAAACCCTCGGACTCGCGGAGTGCAATTCACTAGGAAAGCCCTCCGGATAAGAGTCGTGCAGAGGGCTTTCCTAGCGAGTTGTTACTTAGTAGTAAGTGTCAAGAGGACCAACGGAGAGTAGCTGGAAAAAAGGGAACAAGCATTGGCATAGCCAATAGGTCTCGCTTTTGGGACTGTATAAGTACTTAGTTATGCAGCACAATATCCTTGGTGCAACGACATTAACTGTTGAATGGTTAAACACTTATAAGGTCCCAAAGGCGAGACCTATTGGCTATGCCAATGCTTGTTTAATAGCTGTTAATGCTACGGATATTCTATTTAATGTCTGTTAACTGTATTGTCATTTATTTGTGGCATGTTGGTATTAAATTTACTGCTGCCCGAGGCTGACATTCTGCTATTTCGAGGTTTCCTTCAATCTAAGCGCCAAGAAGCTTACCAGGTGGAATTAATTTTAAAGTGTTTTTGAAAAGGGGATTGAAAGGCTGAGACATCCTCTTGTGGCATTTGTCTCGTGTCACGTGTTGTCTTTGTGGTTTTATACTGCCGGTTCTATATATTTCTGCTTTTTTATGTTCATCTTGGTGTTGTGTTTATTTCTTGGAATCGCTCTTTTTGTTTTTTACACCGCCCTCACTCTACCTTTGTGCAGAAAGAAGCATTTCGCCTGCTGGACATGCTCACCTTTTATTTACTTACATGTAGTAGTGCTATATAGCGCAGACCAGCTCAAGAGGGCGTTGATGCGCTTTACATGTCGCATATTTGTCAGTGTTCTTAATCAAATGAACCTAGCCTGCCTGCATCTCTGTGTTAAGTGCAGGAGCAGGGAATGCAGCGTGTTTTTTTACACACCCCTTGTCGCTGCGGTTTCCTCAATCCCCAGTAGTCATGGCGTTATCTCGTGAAAGATGAAAGGCGGAGCGGTCCATTCTTGGATCCAGCCTGTAAGCTGCAGGCAGCACACATCTCCACAGCTGGCGCATTGACCCGCCGAGTCATCGGGCTGGTTGTTTGAAGGTTTTTGATCCCTGTGCCTGCCAACCCCGTCCTGCCCACAGTTTGCGTAGTGTAATCATGCAGCGGGTCTCTGTGACACAACACTCTGTTCGTGCCCATGCACGCCAGTTACGCAATGTTTTAACTCTGGCCGAAGCACTCTAACGTCTTACAGTTGTGCACTGTTCTGTTGTACTTTTTTAATAACTGTTAATGCTACGGATATTCTATTTAATGTCTCAGCACCACCCCAGCATCACTCAGCACCACCCCAGCATCACTCAGCACCACTCCAGCATCACTCGGCACCACCCCAGCATCACTCGGCACCACTCGCCATCACCACATCACTCAGCATCACCCCAGCATCACTCGGCACCACTCACCATCACCACATCACTCAGCATCACCCCAGCATCACACAGCACCACCACAGCACCATTCATCATCACCACCCCAGCATCACACAGCACCACCACAGCACCACTCATCATCACCACTCCTCATCACCACTGCATCACTCAGCGCCACCACAGCATCACTCAGCGCCACCACAGCATCACTCAGCGCCACCACAGCATCACTCAGCGCCACCACAGCATCACTCAGCGCCACCACAGCATCACTCAGCGCCACCACAGCATCACTCAGCGCCACCACAGCATCACTCAGCGCCACCACTGCATCACTCAGCGCCACCACTGCATCACTCAGCGCCACCACTGAGCGCCACCACTGCATCACTCAGCGCCACCACTGCATCACTCAGCGCCACCACTGCATCACGGGTTCAAATATGTTCTTTCAATGTTTCAAGCTGTTTTCAAGCTTTCAAGCTTTATTACAAATCACAACAAGATGTTAATATTTCACTTAAGTTCTTGGATTTTTGTCACAATAAAAAACACTGAACATAATCTTCACGAAAGTTATTTACAAAAGTTTAAGCTATTGCCATTACAAATTAAATAAATTATTTAAGTATTATTTAAAAAAATTAAAAGCCATTGTTATTTGTAATGGCAATACATCTAAGTTACGTAAATACAAAACATGTTGCATTACAAATGCGATAGGTGTCACATTTGCGAAGTTATAACTATTGGCATTGTAAATGACAAAGCTATTAATTTAGATATTTCAAAAAACACAATAATAAAAGTCATTTATAAGACCAATAGCTCAAACTTTCCTAATGCGAGACCTATTGCATTTCCAATGCTTGTTTCTTGTTTCAGGTCTGTTGTCGGATTACTTTCAAGTTTTTACTTCCACTTGGTCGCTATTGAAACAAACAAGATAATTTATACCATGAGCCCAAGCAAGCTCAGGGCTGTCCAGTTCCTAATTAAGTTCCACGAACGTCTGAGAAGATCATTGTGTTTGCGGACAATGTGCGCGCATTGAAGGAGTGCATCATCAGGCTGAACAAGTGTCACTGAAAGGGACCCGGGAAATGTCTGTATAGTTGAGGGAGTATGCCATCGGCTGAACGAGTAATTGGTGCTGAATAGTATTTAAGGGCTCCTGTGTTTGTTTCCCGAACGTGCTTGGCACAGGAGCAGCAGTAGTGTCAGGACTGATTTACAGAAAGGCCCTGCTTTTGGCAGCCCCGTAATTAAAAGTTCTTGGTCGTCTGGATGAAAACCATACCACGCAGAATCTAAACTAGATATCCTCCTGAAATCACTTTCAAGATTCACACTAGGAAAACGAAAAGCTCAAAACAAAGAGGGTGGTGCAAATAGGGCTTTAATCTTTAGCTGCAGAGGCTCTTTTTGTAGTCTACCTCATTGTTTAGCTCTGAAAACTATTTCAGATGTTTTAACGACGTCCCTCCTGTACTGACCTCTGCAAAACTCACCACGGTTCTGCACCCCATGAAACACGTCTCACTTCTGAAACGTTGCCCACTCATTCAAAATCTGCACTATTTTGCTTGGCGACTTGATTGTACTCAAAGGATGCTTTTTCTGTCTAGGTCAATCTGAATGGTCTGCTCTGGATTTGCCCTGTTCTCTCTGTCCTTTCCGCTTTGTGTTTTTTAGTTCGAATACACTGTATTTTTAGTCTCCAACTACCCACCCTCCACTAGGGCAGCTGGAGTATACTGGGTACTGTCTAAGAAGGTTTGCATACTAACAGGACATTCCTTGTTCTACATACAGTTCTGTATGTAGAGCACTTATTGTACAATGCTTAAATGAAAAACATACACTATTAGCATAAAATAAAAATACTTAAGCGGCACCTCAAACTTCATTTTAACTTGATTTAAACGTAATTGAATTCACGAGTGAGGTTGATTACATAACTGGGTTCACTATACATGTTCAGTTGTATCTGGTTCACTAAGCGAGGGGAACCTCCTCTGAAACAAAGGGTAGAGAGCTGATTGCCTCACAACCCACTGAACATAGCATTTTGAGAGTGTGTGTATGTAGAGGTGAGACATCGCTAAACCTGCTTAAAGGAGACATGTAGTGTCCAATGGACTACATTATTCAGTTCTTTCACAGCTCATACCCACATGCATTTCTGGCATCCTGCTTACATCTTTTAAACATAATGCAGGCAAGATCACCCTAGTTATGGGGGACTGAATGGACTTCTACAAGAGGCAGACTGAAGGCAGACTTGCCAGAGGAGTACATGTTGGAAGGATTGTGCCTGACAATAAATGTGCTGCCATCACTTTGATGTGCTGCATGCCTGGGTTGAAAGGGCAGTAGCTACTCAGAGCACACTTAGGATGGTAGAACAATCTTGAAGTCAACGGAGTACCTCCAGTGAGTTGGCATGATTGCCAAACACCCTGGCTTAAATCACATGACTGGCCAGAAAAATGTAAGGGGATGGTGACTCTGCCTGTTCATTGATGAACATCAATGTGTGGGTTTTCTTTCTTTTTTTTTTTTTTCTTCTTTTTCTTGCATTTAATAAAATTATGGTTTGGTGCTCCTTGGAATACTGCATTGATCTATATAGACTCTGTATTCTTAGCGATCAAGTGGGTCAGAGGGCGGATGTGGGGTGGAATGGGGTATGGGCTAGTAAGTTTGGCTGACTGAGTTCTCATTAACACTAGTTGAATGTTATTCGTGGCTGGTTCTTGGATCTGAGATAATGGTCAGTTAGCAAGACTGAAAACATCTGAGAGGTTTGAAATGGCATCATTTCTTCTTCACCCTCCATTTATTCTGTATCCTTCAACTAACATACTCAAGTACTCTATTTTAGCTAGTTTATATTTTCACTTCAATTCTACAAATGTGTTTTCCTATAATGGGAAAGAATCGCATAATTTGTTTTGCAGCATGAATCGTTCTGGATGTACATGCTGTGCAATATTCCCCCATCTAGTGGTTGGGTCTGTAATTGCCTGTTTGCTTTGTAATTGCCTGTTTGCTATGTCCGTCCTATACTAACTTCAGACCTTTGCAGAGTAAAGTCCAACATGCTGGTCACCATCTTCAGATTCTTTTTTTTCCTTTGAGCCTGGATGCAGAGGCGAGAGCAGAATAAAGGAGCTGGATTTTGGGTTAAATGCTGTTTTTGTTTTTATTTAATTTCTTTCTTCACTATCCAAGAGCAAGTAGCGTATGATTCTCTTGAAAATCGCATTCTTCCACAAAAAAATGTCGGTTTTACCCATATAACACACATTCATCAACCGCGTGGTCCAGAGCATGCGGTTGGGGGCATCTAGCGCACTCTATTCAGGTTCTGTTCCAACTGCCCCAACGCATTTTCAGGTGACAAGCCACCAAGTGTGTGACCCTTGCCTAACAAAAGACCATGAAATGGAGAGTTGTGACTGTGCTGGATACTAGCCAACGACACTCCAGGTGAGAGAAAAGCACAGGTAGATACCCTATGTCATTGCACAGGCTCACTCAGGAAAAAGGTAACAGACTTTCAGTGATGACACAGATGGCACTTAGATAGGACTTCAAAACCACAGAAGTTGATGTAAAAAGGGGAAAAAATACATAATTTCACCAATCAGAAGGAAACATCTCAAGGGTGGCCATGGCAGATTTGAGAACGTCGACTCAAAGTACCCCATATCCACTTTGGCTCTAAACTACCCGGTGGTGGAGGGCAATACCAGCCCAATAACCTCCTTGTTTCCAAAACCAAGGAATACCGGCAGCGGCAAATCCTCGCTTCATTTCCAACAAGCATTTGCAATACAATAGGTCTCGCATTTGTAAAAGTTAGAGCTGTTGGCGTTTAAAAGGACAGCGTTTTTTTTTTCCTTTTATTTTTTTGTAGTGAAATAATTTGCAAAGCGGTATTGCCATTGGTATTTTTAAGGTCAACATCTTGACTTTTAACGAATGAGAAAGTGCTATAAGCTGAATACATATTATGAACTAAAACAGCCAGACTGATTCGAATGCAGAGCTGCAAAGTAATACTGGCATTCCTTATGGAGTACATATTGGAATGTAAATAACAGAGCGGGCTAGGTCACGGCTGGGTGTTATACTGAAAGTAGGCAAGCACTATCGGGAAACCAACAGTGGTCTACCACGTTGCAAATACAGGTGGGAAATTCCCCAGTTACCAGGAAAGAGGGAGCACCAAACATGCAAAATGTAATTTTGCTTGGGGCTTTTAAAAAAACTCACAGGGGCCTCACCTGCAGATAGAAATCCTCGTAGGGAGTAATCAGGAGGCTGGTGGGGGGGGGGGAAGGTCAGATGTGCCTGGGACTCCAGCAGGAGGCTAGCTCTGTTCTAGCCCTTGGGTGATTGCTTTAGCAAGTTAAAATACAAGTTATCTCAAAAGTCCTTTTCCCTTTTCTTCCAAGCCCAGAGGAAACTACTGCAGGCCAATGCAAGACATAGCGCACAAGGACAGTCCTCTTCTGCAGAGTCCTTCAGTGAAATGGACAGAGGTTCTTCTTGACATCTGGGAGCAGTACCAAAGTCAGGGGTTTGGGCACAGATATTTATACCCCAAAAGTCTTTGTTCTCAAAAGTCTCTAGTCACTGAACCCAGCCAGAACCAGTTCTGCTCAGGCCTGGAGCACTTTGTTTACCAGGCTGCATCCTTCCTTTCAGAAAGAGGGGGTCTGCTATCAGACTCACAGTAGGAGGTGGAGCCAGCATTCACTTTGCCAGGCACAGCCCTATTCGGGTCAAGGAGCTACCCCTCCCCAGTACTCAATACAGATCTCTATTCGACCCAGGTCTGACTCAGCCTGCCTTGCACCTCTAAACCCAGACAGTCAATACACATGACAGCAAAGCACACTGGAAGGCTTGGGTAAGAAAATACCTACTTTCTAAAAGTGGTATTTTCAAACACAGAATATTAAAACCAACTTTGCTAAAAGATGTATTTTATTATCCTGAGCTCAGGCACTCTAAACTCGAATTTCTACCATGTTCCCTGGGACAGTTGGGTCTATAAGATGTAATAGCCAGACTGCCCATTCTAACCTATGGAGAACAGGTTGCCTTGCACCAGTGAAAAACGGAGGGTGATTCACTACCAGGACATGCTACACATATCAAGCCATGTCCTGCCTTACACACACAATGCACCTACCATAGGGGTGACTGACATGATGCTAAGGGAAGGTACAGGGGCTGGGAAGTATGGGCACTTCTCAGACAAAATGGCAGTTCTGGACTGCACACACACTGCAGTGGCAGGTCTGAGGTACCATTTACAAGCTGCTTCTGTGGGTGGTGCAAACCAGTGCTGCAGGCCCACCAGCAGCATTTGAGTTACCAGCCCTGGGCACACACAGGCCACACTACTAGGGACTAACGGGTAAGCCAATCCGGGATATACCAATTCAGTTTTATTTTCACAGGGAGCATTCGCGCTGTGGCACTGAATGGCAGTGGCACAGCGCCCAGTGCATCTAATAACAGCAAAAACAGAGGAGAAAACAGCGAAATATGGGAGGGAGACCCACGCCAATGGTGCCAGGTCTAACACACGCCTTCAGTTAAGAAGTCTCCTACAGGTGGGGAGGGGGTTCTCTGCACAGTCTCGCTCTTATAATTAAGGAAGGGAGGTAGAGGCTCAACGCGGGGGAGGGGGGTCCCATTCCTTCAATGGGCCCCCTATTTAACTGAAGGTCAAAACTAAGACACGGGAACCTCAGGGCCCCCTTGTTCTATTGTGCGGGGGGGGAGGGGGTTGCATAATTGTGGTTGACTCCACCGGAGCAAGATCAGATGTCTCTTTGCGATAGGCTGATGTCTCTCTTTCGGTCTGCGGTGCGCAGTTGAGGTGTCGCTGACTCGCTGTCCTTGGTGAAGGCATGCATATCACTACACAGTTCTGCCAAGTATCACACACGCGCGCACCACAGCCTTTCTCTGACACCTGTCCTGTGTGCGCCGGCTGTTGCTCAGCTCCCTGCAGACTTGCCAGCAGGAGACCGTAATATAAAAAGAGCGTGCTCTGGGTGAGTGAGTCAGTGGTACAGTGTTACAATCTGCCAGGCAAGCTAGTAGTGCTGCCTCTGTGCCTGCATACTTGAAACAAATAAATTCCCGCCCGCTGTCGCAGTGAGTCACTGACTCGCATCACCTGCCCAATTGCCGAGTGCCATGTGGGGGAATCATATGACCTCACGTCCTTTACAGGAAGGAAGTGTGGTCGGTCAGAAGCGGCGGCCGAGGCCTCGACGTCTGGAGTTGAGACTGTAGTGCGCCTGCGGTCAGGCCGGACAAATTTCTTGCTCTTGTTTTCCCGTACTTTGCTCCTGTTCCGCATGCCTCTTGGAGGCACTGCGCTTTACTCAGGTGAGGTCCAGTGGAAACGGAGGTGAATTTTAATGGCTCCCTGTGGTGACCTCTGCGTAGAATTATGGCAAATGGTGATAAATTCTTGTCCGAGTCCCGCTTCTTGAACCAACCATAAGAAAGGTTAATAGCATGTAACCTCAAATATTAATTTTGATCTTTCCAAATACAAAAAAAAACCTGCAGCAAGGGTACAAGTGTCCTGCTGCATGAGGCAGAGAGGGGTCTGTCCTGTCGAAGTTGAGGAGCACAGCCTGGCTCTTTCCCGAGAAAGTCAGTTTATTATTATCCTAGCAGAGTCGGCATGCCAGAGCCAGGTGGGCCTCTGCGTGCTATCATACACACTGCAAGGATTCTCAAGAGCAAGACGTGGTGAAGATTTTTTCCTATTTACTTGGTTCTCAGCTCTGCTAACAATCGAGGAATGGATTACAGCTGGGAGGTGCTAGCCGAAGCCAGATAGTAGAAGGGAGGTGATTGAAACAGGGATATTTTTCCTTTGGTAGGGAGACCAGAGGTCCCTGATTTGCACACAGTCCTGGTTTTTGGATGTATATCCGGGTGTCCAGATAGCTTTCTCCAAATTAAATACATGTCCCGGTTTTGAGACGAGGTCAAGCCAGCTAGAGCTTTGCACTTGAAATGCTGCTTATAGAGATGAACCTCTCATGATAATTCTTTCAGCGCCCCCAGCGCCATAATTTGCCTGTTTTTATTCTGCTACTAATGATGAGCAGATGATTCTATGGCCAAATTTGTGAGGTTTTTTTTATTGCTTGTGCGGCGGTGCCATCAGAGTGGAGCTCTGGCTTATCCAGGGTCCATTCGGTGCATTCGTGGGCGTGCAGCACCACCGTAGCCATCTGCCTTCCCACTTGATGTAAGGATACGGTTCAGCAGGATATTTTTATTTAAATACTGAGCCGGTGCATGTCGTAAGTGGGGAGTGTGTTTTGTGTGTGCGTGGAATGGTGTTTAGGGAATATTTCTACCTTCCACGCGGGACTTCGCTCTTTTGATGCTCACCGCTGGAGTAAAAAAATGACTAGAGGTGTGCCCGCGCGCCAAAACCATGTGGTTTCAAATATCGCGCCCGTGTCTTGGTACGATAATTGAAACCACATCGCAGCAGACTCGTAATAGACACCACTGGCCAATTGCGTGCTGTCTTTGATAAAGACGCATGCAAAGGCCAATAGTGTAGGCCAAAAGGTGCGTGTGCGATTCCTAGGTCAGTTTTCAAACCCCCTACATGAGGTCTCTCGTTGCGCTAGCACTTCTGCGCACTGCACTGCTAGGCGCGAGCCCTAAAAAGTAGTATAAAGCACAGGAGTGAGAAGGAATGATGCGAAGCGTAATCTTCGGCGCTGAAAATGAAAACTTTGACGCTCTGACAAGGGGGCACTTGATGTGGAAAATAAAGTGTCTTGAGGCCAAAATGGAGGCCTTGATCAGGAGAGAAAAGGAGTTTGACTCGATGAAGACTTCAAGAATTATCCTCCAGTCCTCTAGGGAGAATTTGAGGTAGAAGAACAGGACCTGGAGCTGCCAACAATGCCGGCCAATACCATTAAAGGAAGCAGTTGGAAATCCTAAATGAGTAAGAGGACTTTTTGAGGGAAGCCCATTCTAACCAAGAACATTTGGAAGAGAGTTTTTGGAGGAAAGGTGGCAGGACATGTATGCCGACTCACCTGAGGGGTGGGGGAGGGGGGAGTCAACGCCTTTCTTTTGGTAAAGAGGGCTGCTGACTCTGCATCAAGATCGAGGAAGAGCAGACTGAATCCTGATTTTTGTTGGAAACACTGCTTTCTCCCCAGAGAGCCAGTTCTTGCCCATGCTGCCCAGTGTACAGGACCATGAGAGGGAAGCATTCAGAGGCGCCAAACCTATTGGCAGAGGACGCGTATAAGGAGATTTGACGAAAACCCCCGAATGATTGCTTTACTGAACCTGGAGTAAATCATCCTAGAGCATCAGCAGGCTGTACGGGAAGTAGAACAGATATTGGATTTGACCAAAGACAAGTGGGATCGGCCCGGTCTCATCGATTGCTGGTCCTTCTGACGCTAACTCTGACTCTGCCAGATGTCTCCCCACAGACGTTGAAGGGAATCATTTAATAGAAGCTGTATCCTTTACATAACTGTAGGTTTTAAACTGTGATAATCAAGGCTAGCTTATAGAACACCAGAATGCTGGTGCTGGGAGAGGGGAATAGAGACTTAACCTCCCCTTCAGAGGCAGGCACGCTCGGGGGACTCTTCACACATAACATGGGCACCCCGAAGGGCACTGATTCTCCTAGTTATAGGGTGATTGTTTCACGTGGACACTCCTAAAGATACTTACTTCCTCTGAGCTAACCCTGGATGTCCATTTCAAACAGTGTTACTGGCATTCACCCCACCACTCGCGACTTAAGCAACTGAACTTAACCTTTACATGGCAATACAATACCTTATGACCTGGAATGTCCGGGGCTTAGGCACATCTCGTAGATATGCAGTATACTCTTACCTCAAGAGGCATCAAACACAGATTGCCCTCCTCCAAGAGGCGCATTTGACACATTCAGAAACAAACATACTACAACACAGATGGCGGGGGCAGGTCTTCTCCACAAACTACTTCACATTTGCCTGTGGAGCACTGATCTGGGTCCGTCTCGACACGTCTGAGCACCCCCTCCTAGTGGAGGAGGTGGTCACTGACACGGAGGGAAGATATGTATTTATTTATTTTTTTTGTTTTAAAACCTTTATTGAAGCATTCAAAAGTATTACAAGCATAGGCCTACAACCACAGGGGCCGGCCGTAAACTCAGCAAATCAAATTGGAAATTTACTTATCAGTCAACAGCCCTGGCACCAGCTGTGATGCAAGGTACAGCGTATGGTAGAATGCGATATCAATAAACAGGATAATAGAGGTTTCGTTTTTCTTTTTTGAAGAAGCAGTAGTGGCATTACTATAAGAGGCGTCACACCATATAAGAAGGAGCAATTAGAGATGGGGGGGGGGATGTACCTCGTACTGCAGTCAATAGAAGGTAACGAATAATATAGCCGTAGTAACGCAACGCCTAGCAGAGGCAGACAAGGAGTAAGGATAATCTATTAGCGAGCGATCTAGTGCGAGTACCATCCAGAAAACCCTCTCTTAGGAGACAGTAAAGTAAAAGCTAGTATAGACGCCCAATAGAGTAAGAAGTAACTGAAGGATAAACCGCCAACCACCCTGAAAAGAAAGAAAGGAAAAGAAAGGGACCCTAGAACAAAACAAACTAAAATAACAACCCCCCCCGTATCCCCCCACCCTGCACCCCTGTAATGGCTACGGCCTACCCCACTAACAGAGTGCCTGTCGCCCCGGAACTCACCCTAAAGGAAGGAAAAGAAAAGCGGAGGAGGAGAACAAAAAACACACTCCCGGGCTCCCATACCCCCCGCCATCAGCGACCTCCCCAAGACGTATTGTCCACTGTTTGAAGCAAAGTATTAAACCCCAGCCTGGGGAGGACATCAACAAAACCACCCGACTCCCGTTACACTATAAGGTACAATCCCGGTACATCTCACGAAATTAGCAAACCCTGAAAGTCAAAGTCAACCCTGGCCAGTACGGTTCTTTATTAGAGCCCTTGTCGCCCAGGCCACAGTCACCATGAGGAAATTGAAGCGTTCAAAAAAGTTCAAGTCAATGAAATCTGATCGAAGACCGGATATAAGTTCGCGACATCCACAAAACCGGCAAGGAAGAGTGAAGAAGAATGGCAAACCTCTCCGATAGTCACTGAAGAACTGTTTGTGGCGATCAAGACCTTTAGCAACGATGTTCCGCTGAGCAGGGTCCGAGCAGGGAAAGCTGACGATGATCATAGGTGCGCTATCTATGAAGCCAGAGTCATCAAAGCGGGCTGAATCAGGCTTCCGCACGGGGACCTCAAAATGGTAGGCAGAGTACTCCACGGGAACCACAGTTTGCTGATAGCATGTCGGAGTGTCGTCGTCCGGTCTCAGACAGACGTTGCCCAGCGTTACAGACCACTGATGGTACATGACGGTGATTTGAGAGTGGAGCGCCCCAATGGCGGCCATTACGGACCTCAACGTTGGTGTGCCGTCCGTCCCCTCCATCACCTCCCGCGAAGCGACGAAGCAGGACTCGAACCCCGGAGAGGAACAACTCTGAGGCACCAGGCACACACGCAGTGGGCGCTCTCAAAACTGGCAATATCGACACCTTCGCCGCTCGCGGGGCCCAAGCCCATCAACCCCGGCCCCCCCAGCAGGGTCTCCGGGCGTCGGACCCCTGACCGCGGCTACCGATGTGCACTTGCGTCACTGTACCGTGTCCTTAGCGTAAGCCGGTTACTGAGTAGCCAATCGTAAATGCAAGAACCCTTTCACCTCCTGAGGCAAAATAGCCGGGAGATCGCTACCACTTTGTTTTAAAATTGTATATTTTACCTGTGTTTTCCTGCTGATCTTAAAAGCACTTTGCACTCAGGCTTCACTGGACTCTGTCCAAAACATACCGCACAGCTACCCTCGCGCTGATAGCGGGCTCACAAAAACAAGCACGGCGCCATTACCGGCGTGCTGATAGGCCACGCCCCCTGGAGGCCACGCCCCCTCCTGAAAAGGTATTTAAACGCTGACTGAGAGCGTCGCTTGCCAGAACCCTTTCACCTCCTGAGGCAAAATAGCCGGGAGATCGCTACCACTTTGTTTTAAAATTGTATATTTTACCTGTGTTTTCCTGCTGATCTTAAAAGCACTTTGCACTCAGGCTTCACTGGACTCTGTCCAAAACATACCGCACAGCTACCCTCGCGCTGATAGCAGGCTCACAAAAACGAGCACGGCGCCATTACCGGCGTGCTGATAGGCCACGCCCCCCTCCTGAAAAGGTATTTAAACGCTGACTGAGAGCGTCGCTTGCCAGAACCCTTTCACCTCCTGAGGCAAAATAGCCGGGAGATCGCTACCACTTTGTTTTAAAATTGTATATTTTACCTGTGTTTTCCTGCTGATCTTAAAAGCACTTTGCACTCAGGCTTCACTGGACTCTGTCCAAAACATACCGCACAGCTACCCTCGCGCTGATAGCGGGCTCACAAAAACGAGCACGGCGCCATTACCGGCGTGCTGATAGGCCACGCCCCCTGGAGGCCACGCCCCCCTCCTGAAAAGGTATTTAAACGCTGACTGAGAGCGTCTCTTGCCAGAACCCTTTCACCTCCTGAGGCAAAATAGCCGGGAGATCGCTACCACTTTGTTTTAAAATTGTATATTTTACCTGTGTTTTCCTGCTGATCTTAAAAGCACTTTGCACTCAGGCTTCACTGGACTCTGTCCAAAACATACCGCACAGCTACCCTCGCGCTGATAGCGGGCTCACAAAAACGAGCACGGCGCCATTACCGTCGTGCTGATAGGCCACGCCCCCTGGAGGCCACGCCCCCCTCCTTCCTCCCTACAAAAGTATGTGTCAATCCCGTACGCGCAGCGGACGGGCGCAGCGGGCGCGCCGAAGGCGCGCCAAAGGCAAGCCCGTCTGGGCCCGTCCGGGCCCAGACGGCCTCAGGCCTAGTCACTCTGCCCAACTCACGGGAACGTATCACTTACACCCGAGATGCACTGCTCGCCCGGAACCCTATAAAACATCCTCAGTGCAAATATATTCTCAAGGAAGACACCCCCTTCGAAGGCTGCATCCTTTGTAACATACCCGAGCACACAGAAGTTTCCCAAGGACTTCGCCTTGGCCTTCTGAACTGCAGATCCTTAGCAAAACACGCTCACGAAACATACCTGCTCATCCAGGACCGGATGTTAGACATTTTGTTCTTGACTGAAACATGGCTGACCCCACACACTGACTTCGACATGGTCAATGCAACACCCCCCGGCTACCAAATCTGCGGCCTGAATAGACCAATCGGGAGAGGTGGTGGCCTAGCCATAATTCACAAAAACCATCTTAAATGCAGAATAGAAGAGGGAACCATCAAAGATTGTGAAAATTGTAACTTCACTATTCAGATCTCGCCATCTATCTCCCTCTCGGGAGTCTTAGTGTACCGGCCGCCGGGCGCACTGGGAGAATTCTCCAGTACCCTGATGGATTACATCTCACTTAAAACGATTTCAGTCTCGAACTTCCTCCTCCTAGGGGATTTTAACCTACACTTTCTGGATCCCGCGGACAATGCCGCATCCAACCTACTCGCTGACCTGAACACGGCCGATCTCCACCTCCAAAATACTAAAGCCACCCACGAGAAAGGCCATCTCCTGGATCCTATTCTCACCAACGTTAAGAACATAAAGACCCTGGACCCAACCCCTTTGCCTTGGACAGACCATATGCTGATCCCAATGCACTGGTCAATCAATCCCACCACTGTCACTAAACAGAAAACGAGGATACGCACCAGACGATGGTATAAGCTAATACCAGAGGAATGGGAATCCATGCTTCGGGAAACCATGAGTCCCCTGCCCACGGACCCCAACTCCGCTGACAGAGAATTTAACGACTGGCTAGTTCTTCCCCTAGACAGTCTCGTTCCCCTTAACAGTACCCTAAGACACGCCAAACGGGCCACTCCCGCTCCCTGGTACACATCCGCTCTCAACACCCTCAAGAAAGAGTGCAAAAAGTCCGAACGTTCTTGGAGGAGAAACAAGTCGACACCGGAGAAAAGGGCGTACCAGTCATCCATGAAAGCATACAAACGAGCCCTCCGCGACGCAAAAAGTGCCTTTTACGAGGAAAAAATAAAGGGTTCCTCTTGCTCAGCTAAGGAGACATTCTCCATCCTTAAAGAGCTCCTCCATGTCCCTGACCCCCCACAGACACCCATGGACCCCAAAGCAGCGGAGGAAAAATGCGTAAAGCTGGCCGTCTTCTTTGACGAAAAAATCAAAAGAATCATCACCTCCCTTCCTGTCACTAAACCTGACATCATAATAAAATCCAAGGAGCCATCGCCGACAACCAATAAGCCACATCTAGCGGCACTCGGCCCAGTCACAGAAGTGGAAGTGATGGCCGCACTCATTTCAACCAAGAGCGGAGCCCCCAGTGACCCAGTGCCTGTACGGTTCGTCAAAACCATCCCTCAGGCCATAGTTCCGCAATTGACAGCCCTTATTAACACCTCACTGGCACTGGGAGAAGTCCCCTCGAACTGGAAAGAAGCTATCGTCAAAGGACTCCTTAAAAAACCATCGCTAGATCCTGCCGACCTATCCAACTATAGACCCATCTCACTCCTCCCTTGGATAGGCAAGGTGGCAGAAAAATTAGCAAATAAAAAATTATCACACTTTCTGGAGTCAAACCATCTCCTCAATGACTCCCAGACGGGCTTCAGACCAGGTCAGGGCACGGACACCGCCCTCCTGGCTGCAGTAGAAAAGACCAGGGAAATTATCGATACAGGAGGATCAGTGGCAGTGGTCCTCCTGGACCTGAGTGCGGCCTTCGACACGGTCAGTCACCAGGTCCTGACTCACCGTCTCGATAATATCGGGGTGAAAGACAGGGCACTAAAATGGCTCTCATCCTTTCTCTCCCGACGCTCCTTCCAAGTATGGGAAGGTGAAAGCCGCTCCCCCTCCATTCCCCTCCAGTGTGGCGTGCCTCAGGGCTCATCCCTGAGCCCCACTCTGTTTAACGTGTATATGGCCCCACTGGAGGAACTAGTGTCCCCTTTTGGAGTATCTATAGTCAGCTACGCCGACGACACTCAGTTGGTGGTAACGCTCTCCCACCCCAGGCTAGAGCCCTCCAATCTCCACGACTGTCTAACCAGTGTACATCAGTGGATGAGCAACTCTGCCTTGAAACTAAACGGCTCCAAGACAGAGATCCTGCTCCTAGGGCATAACACCACGAGCCTCCCCCCGAACATCTGGCCCGCCTGCATGGGTGAACCCCCTACCCCCAAGACTGAGGTCAAGAGTCTCGGAGTATGGCTAGAGACTGATCTCTCCTTTAGGACTCAGGCAAGAAAGACGGCCGGCATCTGCTATGGACTACTGAGATCATGCAGGAAGGTACTCCCCCTACTACCTTTCCAATCGCGCCTCCTGCTGATCCAAGGCCTAATTTTATCGAGGCTGGATTACTGTAATGCCATATACCTAGGATCCCCAGAAGCCTCGCTCCAAACGCTTCAAAAAGCCCAAAATGCCGCAGCCCGACTCCTCACAAACACCCCGGCAAGAACATCTGCCAAGCCCGCCCTGAGGTCGCTGCATTGGCTCCCTATTAGGGAAAGAGTAACCTTCAAGGCCCTATGTCTGGCCCACAAGGTACTGCACAATGCTGGCCCTCCTATCCTGCGGAACTGGATCACTCCTTACCGACCCACAAGAGCGCTCCGCTCCGAACATGGGAACTTCATCACGGTCCCCAAGGTGAGGAAGGCCCGGTTCGGTGGCCGCCGCTTCTCGGTCAATACGGGAAAAAAATGGAACACACTGCCCCTGAGCCTCAGAACAGAACCAAACCTTCTAAGGTTTAGGAAGGCCCTCAAAACCCTACTCTTTCCCTGAGCCATCCATCCCACTCCCGTCTATCTTCCACTGGTGGTAATAGGTTCAGCGCTGGGATACCCCTGGGGGTGACTACGTGCTTTAGAAATCTATAAATAATAATAATAATAATAAGTATGATCCGAGTTCGGAAGACCGGACGCAACCCTGGTCTCACAGCCGATGTTGTTCAACTCTAACCCGGATGGGCTAGAAATCGAGGCCCCGGCTTCAGCCCTGAAGTAGGCCAAGACGAAAACACTAAACTGTATATGGCCTGGTGCCAAAAGGCCACCAGGACTCCAAACACGCACAACAAAATTATTAAATACTCCTTTTGTCAAGCTGTAGTATATTTTATCTGGTATACTTCATCACAAAAAATTCATATCATTTCAATCATCATATGTTTTTGTATGGTAAATCACGGACAATCATGAAAATTCATATGTACATCAAAACATCATTATTAAATCAATAAATCATAAAATGTATCCAAAACATTGCAATAACACCCAATGCATTTTGGGGCCACGCCCCTTCGTCAGGGGTCTGTATAGGAAAAGAAGAAAAAGAAAAAAGAAAGAAGAAAACCTTATTACTCTTGATATCAAGGGGGACAGGTGTATGTATACTAAAACTCTAGTTATTTACATCTTGCTTACCTAATTATTGCTGTTTTGTATGTTGCCACTATTGTAAATAGTGTGCGTTATCTTCTGCCTGCAATGTTCTGTGGAGAACCAGTGTAGTTGTTTATTGCAAATAATGCAAATAATAGGCTAGTAGTAAGTGAATTGCCATAGCTTAAATAGATTTGAGGGGCTCATCTGAATTTGTCTAAATGCGTCCAATCTGAAAAACGTGAATGGACATATTTTAGTGAACTTCTAGTAAATGCTGGGCAAAAACAAAGTACAAAAATGAAATCAGGGAAGTAATGCTATTTACCTGTGGGGTATGCGTTAGTTCTAAACCCCAGTCAATCGCTCTTGTATCAAGGTTGCCTGCAAGACAGTGAAGTTGAGGCGTGGGAGTTAAATGAATTGCCAGGAGCATACTGACTTTTGTTATCGCCTTGGAAGGGCGCTTCCGCTTACCTGCGGGATGAGGAGTGTGACCGGTCCCGCTCTACGTCTTGGGGCAAACACGTCCGTTTTAAGTAAAAAGAACACGTGTTACAAACCTTGCCTAAACGCACATTTTTCACATTAGCAGAAGGCGTATAACCAAAGTTTCCGTTTCTTACCGGCTGCTGATCAAAGTATTCGAAGAGAAAAGCTCACGCCTCCGCGTTTCGAGTGAGCTGGGAGTGTTCATTAAGTCCCTTTTTACTGTTCGCTAGTAACTTCAACATTGAAGTAGGACTAGGAAAGAAATATGTCGGCCATTTTAGAGTGGTGTTTTTGCGAATAGTCATGTGTGTAGACTGCCTGAAGTGAAGTGTGTAATAAAGTTATGCGGTAAAACGGGTAAAAAAGAGAGTTGGAAAAGAAAAAAAAGTCAAGATTGGGATAAATTGAAAAATTACACTGTCAGTGCAAAACAATATCTACCTATTTACATACTAGACATTGCTATTTAGAAAATTTTAACAATCAAACGATCATGTTTAAATAATAAAGTTTCACGTTCAGTTCAAAATAATGTCTGCCTGTGTTATTTGAAAAGTTACAAAATTAGTGTTTTGTGGTAGGTATGTGCTATCATGTGAGAGTGTCCTAAGGGTTCCCATGTTTTCAAGTTCTTGTGTCTTTATAGGAAACATGCCATGTCCATTTTATCGTTGAGCCCCAAGGGGGTCAGTGTTTGTAATTTTCGAATCCAAAAAGCCTCTCTTTGAAGTAGGATCTTGGAGTTATCCAAACCCAGTCGTTGTGGGAGTAATTCAATCACCTGAAATCTTAGCTGTGCAATGGTGTGGCCAGCTTCCCACCAATGTTTTGCAAGTGGCGATGTCAAGTACTTATTTCTGATTCGGCTCTTATGTTCAGATAATCGCAATTTCAACTTGCGTTCAGTTTTGCCAACGTATATGAGGCCGCATGGGCATTTGATTGAATATACTACATACTCCGAATTGCAGGTTGTATTATGCCTTAATTGAATTTTTTCGCCTGTCCGCGGGTGTAGTAAGATGTTTCCGGGTATTATATTATTGCAATTTTTGCAATTATAACAGCGTGTGGTGCCTTTATACTCTTCAGGTTGTTGGTTGGTGTCAATGTTGCGTCTGGGTTTATTGAGCAGTTCTTTAAGATTTTGAGCTCTCTTGTATGCAAACAAGGGTTTGTCACTGAATAAGTTGCCAAAGTCTTTCTCTACTTGTATGATCTCCCACCTCTTTAAAATGATGCGTTTAATGTCTCTAGAGGCAGTAGAGTATTTCGACACAAATACCATTCTTTTATTCTCAGTTTTAGGTCTTTTTTCCAGAAGATCTGTCCTCGGAATAGCCTTGATATGATCCACATGAGCTTCCAGTAATTTCCGTGGATACCCTCTATCCAAGTAACGTTGTTTTTGTGCTTCAATGTGCTTATCGCAGCTAGTTTTATCGGAAGATATTCTTTTGATTCTCATAAATTGTGAGACCGGTAAGTTATTGATAAGATTTGAAGGGTGAAAGCTTCCGTAAAGAAGTGCAGTATTTCTGTCTGTGGGCTTTTTGTAAAGGGTTGTGTTGATGGAGTTTTCACTGAGTTCAACCCAAACATCCAAGAAAGGTAAAGCTTCCTTATTGCTATTGTGTGTAAATTGTATCCTTGGATTCGCAAGATTCAAACTCTTGATGTTTTGGATTAGATCCGCAACTGGTCGTTTCCATATTATGAAGACGTCGTCTATGTATCTCTTGTAATACACTAGGCCTTCTTGCCAGGTGCAGTCTTCCAGAATGTAATCAAGCTCAAATTTGGCCATAAAGATGTTCTGCTCAATAAACCCAGACGCAACATTGACACCAACCAACAACCTGAAGAGTATAAAGGCACCACACGCTGTTATAATTGCAAAAATTGCAATAATATAATACCCGGAAACATCTTACTACACCCGCGGACAGGCGAAAAAATTCAATTAAGGCATAATACAACCTGCAATTCGGAGTATGTAGTATATTCAATCAAATGCCCATGCGGCCTCATATACGTTGGCAAAACTGAACGCAAGTTGAAATTGCGATTATCTGAACATAAGAGCCGAATCAGAAATAAGAACTTGACATCGCCACTTGCAAAACATTGGTGGGAAGCTGGCCACACCATTGCACAGCTAAGATTTCAGGTGATTGAATTACTCCCACAACGACTGGGTTTGGATAACTCCAAGATCCTACTTCAAAGAGAGGCTTTTTGGATTCGAAAATTACAAACACTGACCCCCTTGGGGCTCAACGATAAAATGGACATGGCATGTTTCCTATAAAGACACAAGAACTTGAAAACATGGGAATCCTTAGGACACTCTCACATGATAGCACATACCTACCACAAAACACTAATTTTGTAACTTTTCAAATAACAACACAGGCAGACATTATTTTGAACTGAACGTGTAACTTTATTATTTAAACATGATCGTTTGATTGTTAAAATTTTCTAAATAGCAATGTCTAGTATGTAAATAGGTAGATATTGTTTTGCACTGACAGTGTAATTTTTCAATTTATCCCAATCTTGACTTTTTTTCTTTTCCAACTCTCTTTCTTACCCGTTTTACCGCATAACTTTATTACACACTTCACTTCAGGTAGTCTACACACATGACTATTCGCAAAAACACCACTCTAAAATGGCCGACATATTTCTTTCCTAGTCCTACTTCAATGTTGAAGTTACTAGCGAACAGTAAAAAGGGACTTAATGAACACTCCCAGCTCACTCGAAACGCGGAGGCGTGAGCTTTTCTCTTCGAATACTTTGATCAGCAGCCGGTAAGAAACGGAAACTTTGGTTATCCGCCTTCTGCTAATGTGAAAAATGTGCGTTTAGGCAAGGTTTGTAACACGCGTTCTTTTTACTTAGAACGGACGTGTTTGCCCCAAGACGTAGAGCGGGACCGGTCACACTCCTCATCCCGCAGGTAAGCGGAAGCGCCCTTCCAAGGCGATAACAAAAGTCAGTATGCTCCTGGCAATTCATTTAACTCCCACGCCTCAACTTCACTGTCTTGCAGGCAACCTTGAACCAAGAGCGATTGACTGGGGTTTAGAACTAACGCATACCCCACAGGTAAATAGCATTACTTCCCTGATTTCATTTTTGTACTTTGTTTTTGCCCAGCATTTACTAGAAGTTCACTAAAATATGTCCATTCACGTTTTTCAGATTGGACGCATTTAGACAAATTCAGGTGAGCCCCTCAAATCTATTTAAGCTATGGCAATTCACTTACTACTAGCCTATTATTTGCATTATTTGCAATAAACAACTACACTGGTTCTCCACAGAACATTGCAGGCAGAAGATAACGCACACTATTTACAATAGTGGCAACATACAAAACAGCAATAATTAGGTAAGCAAGATGTAAATAACTAGAGTTTTAGTATACATACACCTGTCCCCCTTGATATCAAGAGTAATAAGGTTTTCTTCTTTCTTTTTTCTTTTTCTTCTTTTCCTATACAGACCCCTGACGAAGGGGCGTGGCCCCGAAATGCATTGGGTGTTATTGCAATGTTTTGGATACATTTTATGATTTATTGATTTAATAATGATGTTTTGATGTACATATGAATTTTCATGATTGTCCGTGATTTACCATACAAAAACATATGATGATTGAAATGATATGAATTTTTTGTGATGAAGTATACCAGATAAAATATACTACAGCTTGACAAAAGGAGTATTTAATAATTTTGTTGTGCTTGTTTGGAGTCCTGGTGGCCTTTTGGCACCAGGCCATATACAGTTTATATTTAAAGTGTGCAGGCACTAATCCTAACACAGCACACGTACTGGTTTAATTTGCATTAAGTTGGAACACTTAGAGTGCAGCCCCCGCTCATACATTTCTATAAGACGAAAACACGACATATCTTTGTCACCCGGTAAGTTGGAAATTCCGGGATTGCACCGCAGGAGTCAGGAGCGCTTCATGTGCACGGGAGTCCGGCGTGAGGAAAGGATAGAAAGCAGGATATCCGAGCTGACGGCGGAGGTCAGTGGAGCCGGGAGCTTATGCGGCCATCTTGCTTCGCAGCGTAGCTCCTCCTGAGATATGTATTTCTGAAAGGTAAATATGGTCGTTGGGGGTAGGCGGGCCGGAATAACAAGCGGGGAGGCCGGATAAAGTGGGCTATGTCTGAGCCGGTTTATTGTGCAAGTACAAGATAACAGTGAAACACAAGGGATGAATCCGAGACACTCTGGAAGGAGAAGTCCGAAGAGATGCTTGACACGATGTCGGGTGTCGGCCCTCCTCTGATGGTCTCTCGTCGTCTGTCCGGTCGCGTTGGGGGTCTCTCGGAGGTGTGGAAAAAGAGAGAGAGAGAGGGGCAGTTAGTCCGGTGGACAGGACGAGGGCGTTGCCTTCTACCGACACCAGGGGGTGGTGGGAGGAGAAGAGGACCGTGAGGTAGGTAGGGTGGGATCCAGAAGGGGGAAAGAAGGAGATTAGGAAGGCGGAAGGGTGACGAGTGATGGGTAAGGGCAGGGCTATGGTACAGACGTGCTCGTGATGGGCCACACTGGTGCTATACAACAATTTTACAGTGACGGGTGGTATATACAAGTTCTCTACAGTGAGGGGTGCGTGGTGTAACTACTATAAACACTATCGATATACTTGGCAGCAAACCGGGTTCGTTACTCACCCGCCCCGCCGTAACTCTCATCCGAGTTACGGCCGCTCTCCAGCCTCCTCCGATGGACTCCACCTGTCCTCGGTCCAGACTTCGTCTCCTTCGTCTCCGCGCTCATCTTTCTCCTCCGGTTCGTCGCACGCCTTCTCCTGCCACGAGTCCGCTGGCTCGAACGCTGGGTCTTTCTTGCTTCCGGCTTTTCTTTGTCCCGCCTCAGGATGGTGGGAGGTACTTCCGGGGTCACTGGGCAGTCCTTCCTGGTTTTCGACCGTTACGATAGGTTCCTGAAACGAAGGAGAAAGGGGTGGAGGCCGGGTTGCCATGGACGCCACAGGTGGCGGGGCTCGGGACCTCGAGGAATAACGCGGCTTTGCCGAGGTGGGGTTCCCGGCTCTTTCACAGTAAATTAGATGGGATTTGCCTCTTACTGGGCACTATATATGCACCTAATGCAGACCAAGGGCCCTTTTTGAACTCACTGTCTTCTGTCCTCCAAGTGGTGTGAACTGCCTTGGGTAATTGGGGGGGGGGGAGGGGGGGGATTTTAAGTGTATTGGATACAACTCTGGATCGCTCATTCCCACTGCTGTGGGGCACAGTGGAATCCACGGGGGGGCTCGCTACTGGGGACCTGGGTGAGAAGCTGGGTCTAACAGATCTGTGGAGACACCGTAATCTTGATACTAGTGTATATTCATTCTATTCAACCCCTCACGCCCTTCATGTCCGCTTAGATAGGATTCTCTGCACCCTAAATCTACTATCTTACGTGCAGCAGGCCAAATACTTAGGGCACATGCATTCTGTGAGAAAGTGCCATCTTTCTTCTATTGGTATGCCCCCACTTTTTTGTTGAACTGCTGATGTGCTTTGACTGAGTGTGCCCTGGGCTCCAGCCAATCAGGTGCCCAAGGCCTGCGTCCTTCCCTAAAACGGTGTTGAAACTAAAACCCAATTGGCATCTCTGCCCACATGTCAGCCCCTGGTAAATTGTACCCTAGGTACCCAGGGCATTGTGACCAGAGAAGACCCCTAATGGCTGCAGCACTTATTGTGCCACCCTTAGGGGCCCTGCAGGCAGACAGACAGACCCCCCCCCCCCCCCCCTTGCAGGCTGAGTGTCCTGGTGCAAAACTAAACAAAGTCGACATGGCGCACATCCCTGTGTGCCATGGCCACAAACCCAGTGCCCTGGCATACATCAGTCACCCCTCTAGCTGGGTGCCCTATGCCTGTGGTGTGGGCACCGGTGCATGAGCCCTGTGCCCCCTACAGTACCCAGGGCCATTCCTGGGCACTGTGTGCAGTGATGCCATTAAGAGTATATGGTGCTGAGAGGATGTCATTAAGAACTCCAAAGCACCATAATGGCTACACTGACCAGTTTGATATCAAACTTTTCAGCACATTAAATCCACACTGATGCCAGTGTGGGATTTAATGTAAAATGCACTACAGAGGGCATCTTAGAGATGCCCCCTGAAACCTAACCTAGAATCCACGTCTTGTCTGAGAGGCTGCCACCAAGCAGACATGTTGCTGGAACCCTGGGTAGATAGCAATCCGCTCTCCTGGGCCTGCAACAATGCACATCCTGGGTGAGGTGCTAGGTCTCCTCCCCCAGGATAGGCAGTGGTACTCCAGACCACATGCTGTACTCTGCAACCGGCCCCCACCGGTTCTGACCCCCACTCTGGCGGGAAACCCTAAGTGAGGAAAGTGGGTGCCAACCCCACCCCTCAGGTGGGAGAGGCGAGGTGAAGCACAACTCCGGGCTCTGGCCATCTTGAGGATGGGGAGCCCTGCCCAATCAGAGATAGGCTCCTGCCCCCCTCCCACAGAAGAGGACCAGGATAGGGTGTGTACTCACCCCAGGACAGGGACCCATTGGTCCCTGCCCTTACCCTACCTGTAACGCCCCTAAACTTAGTGTTTAGGGGCACCCTGAACCTTCCTTCCTCAGATCCTGATTTGAAATGAAGAAAGAACAAGGACGGCCTGCTGTGCAGCTGCTGACAAGAGGACGACACCAACTGACTTGGCCCCAGTCCTACAGGCCTGTTGATCCTTGAACCTGCTGCTGCTAAACCTCTGCGTCTCCTGCAGACAGCAACCTTGAAAGACTGGGACTCCCATGAACAGTGGTTCTGCTCAAAAAGCAACGCCTCTGGTGCCAACCAGGAACCGCGAATCCAGCCCAGTCTGCGCCCGCCGAGCCCATGCCCAAGTGGACAAAGACCCTGAGGACGTTCCCGCCCCCCCCCCCCCCGGTGATTGTGACCTGAAATCCAGTGCCCAAGGACCCTCCTCGACTCCTGCAGCCTAACAACCAGGGACCCCACCAACTGCGACCAGCTGAGAGTAAGACTTCCCGACGCCAAAAGACACCTCGGCGTCCTCCAAGATCCCAACTTACCTCTCGAAGTGTGGTCACTCCATAAGAATCTCCGTCCCCGAGCCTGCAGCCTTTGTTAATCTTCCAAGTCTTAAATTGAGTGCCTGACGGCTCAAAAGCACCCTGCCGCCCGAGTGCCCCTCGTTGTGCAACCTTTGTCCTAATCTACTTCCCCAGTTGCCCTGAGAAAGTAAAGCGGAGCTCAGTTCCCACAGCCGCGTTGCCTGCTTGCCAGCAGCCACCAACCGAAGGCCCTCTGCCTCCCATAGGATAACATTGGGCCTAACTACCTCAGCACCCAGCTGCCCCTTTGCCGCTGAGGGTGTACCGACTGTACCTACCTGACCCTGGGAGACCCCCGAGTCTATGCCCAGAACCGTAACTCTGCCAGTCAAATACTTACCCAAAAGCTGATAACTCACTTTTCTTCCATAGGGTAACATTGACTGGTTTCTTCAAAGTGTGGAGTTTTGAAACTTTAAAATATTCATCTAAAATCAGCTCAACAACAAATTCCGATTTACTCCCCTGTTATCAGGAGATAACCTAGTGCTGCATCTTTTAGACGAGCACTGACCCTGAAAAGTAATTGTAACCGTACTTACCAGTAACTTGAATTTCCTTCCATAGGAATCCTTTGTCTGGTTTCCACCAGAAAAGTTTCCAAGTGTGAATTTTTAAAAACTACAAATATTCCTTAAAAATTGCTGGTATGACTTAAACACATTCTTTCAATTGTTTACAGGAGATACACCAGCGCTGGATCCAGGATAACATTACTTACCTGCTAAGTGAATTTCCTCCCATAGAATAACATTGGTGATTCTATGTGAAAAACTTTTAAAATGCAATAATATTGGTTAGAAATCACTACTGTAATCAAAACGCTTTTACTTAACTGTTTGCAGGAGATGTCCCAGGACTGAATCTAGGATCCAGTCCTGTGGTTAGAAAAGTAATCTATAAAGTAATTAATTGCATTTATCTAGAAATTCCCATTGAGCTCAATGTTGCATTGTTTGAAATTGTGTTGCCTATTGCAACAGCTGTAACTATTGATATCAAAAAGTCTATTGCCTATTTGAAAAGTATTTAACTAAAGTAACCCATTCTGAGAGTATATTTTGATACCTTGTTGGTTCTAAAATAAAGCAAATATATTTTGATACAAAGCAATTGGCCTAGAGTTCAGTTCGAGTGTGTACAACAAATGCTTTACACTGTCCTCTGATACTGCCTTAGTGTTCGATCAAGCTACCACTTTAGAGAGTAAGGTTATATCTAACTTTAGCCTCTGCCAAACCTCTGGGGACTGTGGACTCTGTGCACACTGTACCTTACTTTGGTCCAGTATATACAGAGCTACTTTCTTACACATTCTTATCATAATCCACACTTTATTTTGCTGGCTTGGGGCACGCGCCACCCCCGATTCTGACATGGCGCTTACAGCCTACTATGCTAGAGGACCCTTCTTTTTGAGACTCGGTCTGCTTGATCACTGGAGACTATTTTGCCCACAACATAGATATGGCTTCATCTACCTTAATAGAGTGGGATGCATTTAAGGTGATGATGCGGGGTGGATGTTTTGGTCTGGGCTGTGAGATGCGTAGGCTGGTGGTGGAGGAGCTTCATGGGGTGGAGGGTGAGTTGCTGTCACTGGAGACACAGATGTCCATGTATCCCGCACACTCCCCAGGGCTATTTAAGGCGAGGTTGAAACATACAGAGCTGTTTGAAAGACTGAGATGCCTGAATTATGCAGCGTATTCAGCCAAACCACATGCAACAGTACACTATTCATGCAGCCTACTTGCCTGGGTGATCAGGCAAGAGCAGTCACGTAGACCCATCATGGTGCTAAAGTCATCAACTGGGGTAATGAGATACACTACATGAAGAGCTGGTATTGTCTTTCACCTCACCTTACCAAACAACCATGGAAGCTTCTGAACTAGAACAAAACAGCTTCCTAGATGGCCTCCTATTCTGGATGTTGACACCAGAGCAGCACCTGGAACTGGATGCACCCATCATGCCAGTCGAAATACAAGGAGCGATTCGGTCCCTAGCATCGGGGAAGGTACCAGGACTGGATGGTCTCCCACAGAGTTCTACAAGGCTTATCAGGTCATCTTCGCTCCTGCAGTGCAGAAGGTATTTGAAGAGGCGGTACAGCTGTCCTACCTACCGAACTCTTATGTGCAAAGCCACCCTGGTTACTTTACCAAAACTGTACAAAGACCCAACCCAGCTTGGAGCTTGATGCCCATTGGTGCTACTCAATGTAGATTGCAAAATACTGGCTGGCATACTCGTGGGGCGCTTGGCTGTCTTGGTACCTAACCTGATCCACACTGACCAGAATGGTTTTGCTCCACACGGATCCATCCCCTTTAAACTGCGCAGACTTTTCCGTGTCATGCGCTATGCTCCTCCTGTTCCTCCCAACTCCGAATGCATTGTGCTCTACCTTGGGAAGGCAGTTGATATGATTGAGTGGCCTTTTCTCTTTAATGTTTGGCCCCTATAGGGTTTATGTCCCAGTTTTATTACGCAGGTCAAATTATAATGCAATAATCCTACCGCGAGGGTCAGATCGGGTAGATTGATATCACAGCCATTGAACCGCTGACTACAGCTGTGAGGTCCTCTACAATGACATGGGGTATCCCACTAGGAGGGGATATACATACAATCTCCCTATATGCAAATGATCTGCTCCTTTATATACGAGATGTCTGCATATCAGACACATAATCCAGTACACTCGCTTTATTTGCACGTCTGTCGGGGCTGCGCGTTAAGTGGGGGAAATCATGTTTTTTCCCGTTTACATCTTGCACCCCAAACCCAGTGCTTAAGGTCCATGATAGACCGGTCGACTTGCAGCCTACCATGTTTCGCTTTCTGAGCATCAGGAAATATGAAGATCAGGATTTATTAGATGTTAACCTGAACAGGGCTATCACCTCCCTATCGGTGCATAAGATGTTCTGAAAGACGTTTCCCCTCTCTGTGGTAGGCAGGGTATCACTTATTAAGATGGTGGTCCTCTCGACTCCTTTATTACTTTACCAATTTACCATTCTGTCTACCGCCTTCCTTCTTCTGACCAATTGAACGCCTGCTCCAGGAACAAATCTGGAATTAGTCGAGATGCAGAGTTACACTCACGAAATAATATCTGCTTACTGACCAGGGAGGACTGGCGGTACGCCACCTAGAGCATTACTACCTAGCAGCGCAGCTGCAGTGGGTGGCTAGCTGGATGGTGGGGCTAAACCTGTCCGGCACAGCTGGGTCAGATACCCCATGCACACTGCATACAATACTCGCAATGTTTCACCCTTGTGGTGGTAGATCTGGCCCCCTCCTGCTGCTGCTACAAGTGGCCTTGTGCTGCTTCCGCAGATCCCCTTTCCTCATCAAAACCATTACATCATACGCGCCACCCAAGGCCGTGAGGCTTCGGGTGCAGGTGTGTCTTTTAGGGTTGGATCTTCTTACCAGCTCCTGGTCGCAGTTAGGGGGAACCTTCTGATTTGAGGCTGCAGGCGCGGCAGGAGGCTTGAGGCAGGTCAGGGCTCGCTGAATCTCGGGTCAGGATCGCCGGGGAGACCTCTTGGTGTTGGGCCACTCGAACTCTGGCCATGGGTGTTGGGTGCAGAGTGGTGCAAGCTCGCAGATCCTTGCAGAGCTGGAATCTGTTTGAATAAAGTCTGGTGTTCACGCGAGACCTAGTCTTTGGGATTGAGGGCAGGCAGGTCCTCCGCGTTTCTCGACGTTGCTAGCTGCAGGACACACCGGGATTTCGCTGGAGCAGGTTCGAGGTGGGGATAGGCCGGTAGGGCTGGGGCCAAGTCAGTGGGTGTCCTCTCCTTAGCTTCGGCACGGCTGTTCGGTCCTTCTACTTTTCTTCTTACAAGTTCTTGTCTGGGGAAGCAAGCTTCAAGGGTGCCCCTAAATACTAGATAAAGTGGTGTTACAGGTAGGTAAAAGGTTGGGACCAATTGGTCCCTTCCCTGGGGTGGGTACACCCCTTATAAAGCCACCCTCCAGTGGTAGGGGGGCATAAGCTTTTCCCTGGTTGGCTGATTTCCCCATCTGCAAGATGGTGGGTACTGAGAGTTGTGCTTCACCTCGTCTCCCTCACCCGAAGGGTGGAGTTGGCAGAGGTGGGCACTCCTCTCCTTCACTTGTTTTTTCTGCTGGTTCTCCTGCCCAAAGTGGGGGTCAGAACAAGTGGGGACCAGTTGCTGAAAGCAGCAAGTGGGCTGTGGAAGCTCACAAAGGCGGAAAGCCTTTGAAGCTTCCCCTTTGTGGACCCTGCCCATCCTGGTGGAGGAGGCTTGGCACCTCGTCCCAGGATGTGCGTTGTTTCAGGCCCCCGAAAGCAGCAGGCTCTCGTCCCAGGGGTCCTGAAATATGTCTGGTGGTGGCCGCTGAAAGCAGCTGCTCAGCCTGGACACTAGTGGTAGGTTTTTTTTCAGGGGGCATATCTAAGATGCCCTCTGTGTGCATTTTTCATTAAATCCCAAACTGGCATCAGTGTGGGTTTAAAGTGCTGGGAAGTTTGATAACAAACTTCTCAGTTTTTAGTGCAGCCATTATGGTGCTGTGGAGTTCGTAATGAAAAACTCCCAGCACCATATACTCTTAATGGCAGCACTGCACGTACAATGGAATGGACTTCGACACTGTAGGAGTACAGGGCTCATGCACCTGTACCCTCACCACTCCTAAAGGGCACCCAGCTAGAGGGGTGACAGATGAATGCCAGGGGAGTGGGTTGTAGGCATGGCACACAGGGATGTGTGTCATGTCGATTCTTCACTTTGTTCTGCACCAAGACACGCAGCCTGCAAAGGCAGTGTGTGAGTGTAATGGTACAGGACCTCTAAGGGTGGCACAATGAGTGCTGCAGCCCTTAGGGGGTCTTCCCTGGTCACAGTGCCCTGGGTACCTGTGGTATTATTTACCAGGGGCTGACGTATGGCCAAAGATGTCAATTGGGTACAGTTTTAGGGAAAGAAGAAAGAACACAGGCCCTGGGAACCTGAATTGCAGGGACCCAGGGCACATAAAGTCAAAGTGCATCCGTAGTCTGGAAAAAAGTGGGGGGTGGGTTACTGCAACGGAACCCAGCTTCTCAAAGTGGGGACCCAGCCAACCAGAGTGAGGCATATGCCCCCACCCACCTGAGGATGGCATAAAGGGTGTACCCACCCCAAGGAAGGGACTTATTGGTCCCAACCTTTACCTACCTGTAACACCCCTAAATCTAGTATTTAGGGGCAACCGCTAACTTTGCCTCCTCAGACCAAGAAGTAAAGAAGGACCAAAGTGGTGCTGAAACTAAGAAGAGGACGCCCACTGACTTGACCCCATCCCTACTGGCTTGTCCCCACCTTGAACCTGCTCCAGTGGAATTCCGGTGTCCTTAAGCCAGCAACCTCAAGAACCCAGAGGACCTGCTCTGCCTTCCACAGAAAAGGCTTCGTCTCCCGTGAGCACCGGATTTGCTCACACACAGACTCTGGCTCCGGCCAAATCTGAGAGTTTCACCTGACGCCACCGGGCCAAGTGCGAGTGGCCTAGCATCACGAGGAGGTCTCCCCGGTGATCCTGACCTGAGATCTGGTGATCTCTGACCTGCCTCGAATTTCCCAGCAAAGCCTGCAGCCTCTTTCTGGAGGACCCCCCCACCCCCCAACCGGAGCTGGTAAAACACCCCTGCACCCGACGCCCCATGGCTTTGGGTGACCCAACCGACTGTGTCCCGGCATCCCAACTTACACCTCCAACCGGTGGTTACCTCCAGAAGATCTCCGTCCCCTAGCCTGCAGCCTTTGTTGCAACTGGAAAATACCCATTGAAAATAATGGGGCACCCGACGCCAAAACAGCACCCTGCACCCAGCCGCCTCTGCGGGTGTACTTTGGGTGCTATCTCAGATCCCCCTTTGCTCTGAGTCTAACACCTGGCGCTTTGCTCCCGCAACCTTGTGGCCTGCTTATGAGCATCCACCAACTGTATTGAAAACATTGTAACAGTCCTCTTCATTCAGCTTGCTTGTATTGTTGAGCCTACCATGAAAATGATCATGTACACTTACCTGTGCCAGGCTTGCATGATTCTAGGAAATAAATACAACTAATTCTTTTTTATACAAATCAAATTGGTCTGAGTTCAGTCTTTGAGTGTATGACATCATTTGCTGATGGAGTGTGTACAACAAATTCTTAACACTATCCTCTGATAAAGCCTTACTGCTAGCCCACACTACCACAAATGGAGAGTAAGGTGCTATCTGATTTTACCTCTGCCTACCTTTGGGTTTCCTCTGGACTGTGTGCACACTATTTCTCATTTTGGTATAGTATGCACCAAGCCAGCTTCCTACAACATGCCCTTCACTTGAGAGAGACTGTTTTGGGTCCAAGGTTGACGACTCCCAACAGAGTACGAAAAAGTGTAATAACGTTGTCAAGTCCATGGGAGCCCATCAATTCAGGGAACAGTTCAGAGGCATAGCCACACCCAGGAAGAAGATACCCACAAATGAAGGTTCACAACTTATTCAGTACTCCATAGCATTCCTCCGCAAATGAAACATCGCCTCTAACCCGTGGATACTCTGCATCATCATCATTGATAATGCATGGAGCTTGTAAAACCACTGCCCAGCATCTGGCCAAAGCCAATAACACAGCAAATTAGATCTGCCCCTCAGGCCAGAAGCGGCAGGCTTGATGCAGAAAAAAGCTAAATAAATAGTTACAAACAGAGAAGGGGAACAAGGAGTCTACATAGTGTTCTTCCTGGTCCGGAAACTGGACAAGTCACTCAGATCAATCTTAGACCTCATGGCCCTCAACAGTTTAATCAAAAGGCAGAAGGTTTAGAAGACAACTCTGCAGGAGGATATTCCGCATGTGAAATTAGGAATACATGGCAACAATAAACCACCGAGATGCATATCGCCACTTGCTGATGAACAGGCAAAGATTCCTTCCTGCAATTTGTCATAGACAAGGTGCATTACTAATTAAATGTTCGCTTTTGGGTTCCAGTCAGCACAAAGGGATCTATGTTCACGATTGCGTAGACGATTTAGATGGTTTAGGCAAAGTTGTTCAAACAATGCCAGGACAGCATAAGGACAGTAATAAGAACATTATACAACTTGGTTATCATAAACCAGAAATTAGTCATCATCCATACAGTGAGAAGTCATTCCTAGTGGACAGACTGAACTCCAAGGAAGGGAAAGCATTCCCTGTAGAGAAGGGAATCCTGAAATTTATAGAGCACATTCACCTCTACCAGAAGAGGCAACCTCCCGTGGTGGGAAAGCTTATTTCGACGACTCATACCAAATGCAAGACTACACATGAGACTACACGAGTGGCTGCAGAAACAGTGGTCATAGGCAACAGGGAAGATCTAATGGTTTTTATAGATGGAGTACACAAGTTAATGAAGTGGTGGAATGCAAGGAATATCACAGTTGACAGACCTTTTAAACACCTAACTCCCTTTGTTACCATAACAGCTGATGCATCCCACATAGGGTGAGGAGCTGACATGGAAGCGGTTGGGGTGTTTAACAGGTGTCTATGGTGCATGGAGGGATCAGTGAAACACGTACATGTGTTCGAACTCAGCACTGTGTTCCTAGCCCTAAAGGCCTTTGTCACAGATCAAGAGAAAGGTGGTGCACATTCAGATGGGCAACACAATCATGCTCTACCTCAACAAATTAGTGGGTGGGGTGGACCAGGGGGGACACAAGATTAAGAGACTCATCCAGACTAGCGCAGGACATGCAGATATGGAGGGACAAAATTACTGGCGCTGCCGAGAACAGCTCACACACCAATGCGGAAACTGAAACCTATGCTAACGCAGCTCATGAAACCACCCTTTCAATCTATGCGCAGCTCTGGACTTCAATTACAAACATTAAAGATAGTCTTCCTAGGAGCCCCTCACATCCTTATGCAGTGTGACAGAGTGTAGAAACCTACCTTTAAATCCATAAGGATTGATAAGTGCTGAGAACCGACTTCTTAACCAAGGTGGTCCCACATCAATCAGACTGTAAACTACCAGCTTTTTCCCAGGAGTCTAAATTTCAGGCAGAATGCGCTCTCCACGTACACCAGATCAAGAGGTCAGTGGTGTATTATACACAGGAAACTAAATTAATCAGAAAAGTCAATTAGAAGTTTTTCTCTTGTCCAACAACCAGGGTGTCATCAGTTTCCAAGGGTATTAGCGTAAGGTGAATAGTTCAAGTGCTTCCAAAATGCCATATGGCAGTGGGGATGACACCAGAAGAGGGAGGAAGAGTGCACTCCACCAGAAAGAAGTGACCCTCGCCTTCATAGCTATTCTCAGTCCGTGACATCTGCATGGCAGCTACAAGGTCCTCCATGCATACCTTCACTAAACACTGGTGTGAACATACAAGCTAACATCGAATCGCAGGCGAGACAAAGTACTCCAGCACCTGTTTGTAAATATAAAGCCTTTTTCTACCCAACTTTCCGTGAGAGCGGGAATGCTGCTACACAATTTATGCACAGCATGTGACTCGAGATTGATTCACGCTGCAAAGTGAAATCTTATCTGTAGGAGTAGTTGTGCATCTGATATGTTATGTTATTAATATTTGTACAGCGCAACAGCTGCCCCAGCAAAGGGGCGTCCTGGCGCTATGAGAAGGCAAACACAACACAACATCAGTCTGGCGCAGAGAAGAACCTAAATTTAGACAAACAATAAGGTTTTGATAGCGCGTCTAAACTGGAGAAGGTCATCAATTGCCCGAGTCTCAGAAGGGAGGAGGTTCCACCACTTCGCTGCCAGTACTCTAAAGGAGCGGCCGCCAGTTCTACTCAGCCTGAAGCGTGGAACCACTGCCAAGTTCTGGCCCAAAGATCTCCGAGTCCGCAAAGGGACATAAGGAATTAGAAGATTCGCCAGAATTTGGGGAGACATACCTTTGAGGATTTTAAATGCCAGGCAGAGAACCTTGAATTTAATCCTCTGAGTTACAGGGAGCCAATGAAGCGAGTGCATCGTCTTGGAGACCGAGCACCGCCTAGGCAAACCTACCACTATTCTGGCCGCAGCGTTTTGAACTCGCTGCAGCCGAATAAGTTCAGCCTGATTTATCCCGGCCAAGAGTGAGCTGGCGTAGTCCAGTCGAGACAGTACTGATGCCTGAACCACCAGCTGTCTGGTGGGGGCATCAAAGAATCTCATTATAGGCCTTAGGCCTCTAATAACGCCATAGCAAGAGGCCGCCACCCTCTTGGTGTGGCAGATAAAACTAAGTGTTGGATCAAGCCAAACCCCAAGATTTTTTATCTCCGATACCGGAGAGGAGGTCACACCCAGTTCAGAAGGCCACCAGTCGTCGCCCCACAACCCCACTTGCTTGCCTGCCACCATAACCTCGGTCTTCTTGGTGTTCAACTGGAGACTGTTAGAGTTCATCCAGTTGGCCACTGCCCGTAAGCCGTCCCGGAACCTGAGGGCCTCCACATCAGAGTCCCCACTCAACGTGACCGCCAGCTGCGTGTCATCAGCATATGAGACCATCGTCAGGCCCCATTGCCTGACGACCGCAGCCAGCGGTCTCGCGTAAAGATTAAAAAGAGTGGGGCTCAACGAAGACCCCTGTGGGACCCCCAGAGACAACTGGTACGGTTTAGACTTGCCAGGTGGAATCGCAACCTGGAACGACCTATCCGTAAGAAAGGATCGAAACCAGCATAGGGCAGAGCCCTTGACTCCTACTTCCTCTAGTCGCTGAAGTAAGATCCTGTGTGATACAGTGTCGAACGCGGCACTCGGATCTAATAATAATAGTGCCGCTGTCCGACCCGCATCAAGCACAGATCGCAGATGTTCGACCATGGAAAGTAGGGCCGTCTCCGTGCTGTGGCCCGCACGGAACCCATTCTGAGTTGGGTCTAAGATGTTAGCTCTGGTAAGATGGTCTGCCAGGATACCGTTCACATGGGCCTCAGCAACTTTTGTGGCCCAGGGAAGCAAGGAGATCGGGCGGTAGTTCTCAGGGTTGAGAGGATCGAGGGTAGCCTTCTTCAATATGGGTGTGACTATGGCCTGCTTCCACCTAGTAGGCACTACACCTGAGGATAATGACAGGTTGATTAAAGACAACACCGGAGTGCTGCATAGCGGCAGCATAGTCCTAAGCTGAGCCGGTTTAAGCGGATCTGCAGGAGAGCCCGACTTAATTTTTAAACTCAAGTGATCAAAAGCCTCCCTTGTCATGGAAGGCAGGGTGTCGAGACACTCACTATCTCTCACGACACAGCTGTCTCGCACTAAATTGGACGAGACCATAGGGAAGGTTTGATATATGGCTTGCACCTTCTCGAGGAAAAAGAGGCCAGACCCTCACAATGGGAATCTGAACATATTTCTACAGCCGTTGTCCTCTTAGCCACTAAGTCCTTTAAAACCTTGAATATAAGTTTCGAGGGGATAGGGCTATTCAGAAACTCCTGAGCATAATAAGCTGCAAGGGCTCTGCATACCGCTCTGTGGTAGATCTTAGTTTTAGCAAAGTAGCAGGCCTTAAGCTAAGGGTCAAACTATTTTCTCCAAAGCCGTTCAGCCTGCCTACAGGCTCTTTTAAGGGAAGCTAAGGTATCGTCATACCAAGGGCTATGCTCTTTAGAGCCCTGTTTAGACCATACCAAAGGGATCAAAAAGTCCAAAGCGCGAACAGAAAGCGTCGTACCCATCATTGACATTAATGACCGGGCCCAGGGGCGCTTTCTCCAAAAAACGATAAGTCTTCCAGTTTTAATTTATTCCAACGGCGTTTTAAGGATTGTTTTATCCTTGGATATAAAAGGAGGATCGGACATAGGGACAACCATCTTCACCAGCATATGATCGGTCCAAATCAACTGAATGGGACAAAGTACTCTAATACCCTCTAAGTTGGTAAAAAACGGGTCAAGTATGTGGCCATCTCGATGTGTAGGAGAGGTCACCAGCTGCGAAAACTGCAAGGCCTCTAGATCGGCAGAAAAACTCCGAATAGCGGGCAAAGATAGACAGTCCAAATGGAGATTGAGGTCACCAAGTACATTAAAATTCGCACATCCTAGTGCCTCCGTACTGATTAGATCCGGGAGAGCAGCCCTAAAGGCAGCATCGCAGTCCGGAGGGCGGTAAATTAAAAGGCCCAAAAAGGTGAAGTGATGATTAAACGAAATTTTAAACAGAGCACATTCACATCCGGGAAGTTTAAGGGCTTTCCATTCACATGGGTAAGACAACTTAACAGCCATCGCAATTCCCCCTCCTCTCGTACCCCGATTAAGCGTAAAGATAGCATAGTCAGGGGGAAAAGCGAGGTTCAGTATGGAGGAGTCCGAGTCCTGCAGCCACGTTTCGGTCATAAAAAGCGCGTCAGGGGCCTCTGTTTTAATGAGATCATATATCTCCTGATAATGTTTTACCAGTGACCTGACATTCAAATTCCAGATGTCAAGATCCCGCTTCCGTGGCATGTGTTTCTGCCCAGATGGTAAATTCAAGGAACGAATGCGCGACGGAGTGTCCAATACCCAAACGCCACAGGTGCAACGATAGGGGCCACAAGTCGGGGCCACTGAGGGGAGATAACAGACAGAGCACATTCCGGAATGGCCAACAGCTCTTCCCTTTGATACCTAATTATAGGTGATGGCATAATGGTAGGAAGGGGCATAGAGTCCTGCCACAACCCGCGATGCCTTAGCGCTGACGGGCGCAGACGGGCAGGACTCTGGTGCGACTCAGGCGCAGCGAAGGCGCGCCCGCTGCGCGATACCGCTGCGCGTTGAAGGGAGCTTTAAATAGGCGTCCCTCCACTCAGCTGGAGCGCTAGAACGCTCATCAGTGACAACCCCGGAGAGTGAACACCACTCCAAGATGGCGCTTAAAGAGTGAACACCACTCCAAGATGGTGCCCAAAGAGAATCCCACCCCAGGAACCGGACCCGCCTGAACAGCGGTGAGGAGCCGATTAAAGTGCAAGTAAGGGGGGGTAGAATAAGTCCCGTTAAAACCAGGGGAAAATGCAACAAAAAATGAACTCGAATAGATACCAGGTTAGTTAAAATAGTAGCGAGGCACAATGAGGCGCAAAGCGCGATGCAGCGCGCGAATACCTTCTCAGGTAAGACCACAGGGCAGGTCGCCTTAAATAGGCGCCCCTCCACTCAGCTGGAGCGCTAGAACGCTCATCAGTGACAACCCCGAAGAGTGAACACCACTCCAAGATGGCGCCCAAAGAGTGAACACCACTCCAAGATGGCGCCTGTATAGGAGGGACATACTACCAAATGGTCGTCAACAGCCCCCACTTAAAAAATGAAATGGTATCACAGATAATTGTGAACCAATCCCCTAGATGGAAAACTAATGTACAGCATGTGAATCCAGAATTCTTTAGTTTCAATACTATTCATAGATTAGTGACCATTTCATTACTTGTTCCCCAAGAAAATGTCCTTCTGCTGTAGAACAAGTTGTCACATCACCTCAAATGCATCATGTGCACATTTTGAGAAGGCATGTTGTGTTCAGTCTATAATATTTCGCTCTGTATTTGGATGCACCAGAAACTAGTAGTGGTAAGTTGATGGATGCTAAGGATTGTAGTTGGTTTAACAAGCATGTATTTGGAAATGTCCTTAGTACTCCTCCATCTTAGAAACATTTAATTTGACAGCAGTTGACAACTTTTACGTCTAGTAAGTCAATTTTGGTGGCTTCTCTTTATTGCAGATCAGTTGGTAGGTGGGAGTGGATGGGAAAGTAAGATTGGGATAGGGGGGGGAGGTTAGGACCAATGGGTTCCTCAGGGGAGGTGGGTGGGAGGCTGGGGGGCGGCAAGGTTAAAAAAATGGAAAAAATAATCCTCATATATATATATATATATATATATAACAGAACACTATACTTACTGGGTGCTGGTAAGCGCCTTTTTCTCTAGAAATCGGTTCTTATGGCCAATATGACACATAAGTTAAAAGTTTTTAGTTGGAATGTAAATGGATTGAGGGATAGGAGAAAGGTACACAGGGTAACAGATTATTTATACAATTCAGGAGCACACATTTGCCTACTGGAGGAGACACACCTAGAGAAAGCAGAATGTAAGACGGCATTTAAAAAATGTAGGTGGATCCAGGATATTCTCTGTTCTGAACAAAGTGGTAGCACAAGAGGGGTGGCCATATTAATCAGAGCTAACGCAGGGATTAGGGTATCGAAGTGCGAAACGGACCATTCTGGGAGATGGTTGGTGGCTTCGTTAACAGCAGGACAAACTCCCCTTACTTGTGCAGTTTATTATGGGCCTAATCAGGACGCGCCAGGGGCCCTCACGAAACTAAAAAACAGCCTAGTAGAGACTGACGGACCGGTAATTATAGGGGGTGACTTTAATCTGATATTTGATAAAGATCTAGATCGCACCTCTAAAGTCAGATTCACTCCTCCCCAAAAGTCCAGATTGGAACTCAAGAACATTATGAGGGATTTTAACCTCATAGATATCTGGAGGCTCAAAAACTCAGGGAAAAGGGAATATTATTTTTATAGCAGAAGACATGGTCATCACTCAAGGATAGATTTCTTTCTACTCGATAAAACCCTTTTCTCGGCAGTAGACACCATATCTTACGCCCCGGCTATCCTGTCCGATCATTCTGCTGTCGAGAGTAATTCGACTCAAACAGCAGATCCAGCAGAGAAGGTGGACCTTAGACAGAACACTCCTTCTGGAAGAGGCAGTTAAGTTAGATCTGGCAACTCAGTCTGAAGAGTTTTTTAGGACCAATGTTGGGTCAGCAAGCAAACAGATAGTCTGGGAAACATATAAAGTCTTCATAAGAGGCTGGTTGAGCACCCTGACGATTAGGAGGAATAAGCTTTCAAGAGAGAAGAAGGAAGACCAACTTCTGAGACTTAAATTAAAGGAACAGGAACTCCAGAAGGCTTCCTTAGGCCAGTTAGAGACTAGACTCACTCTACAAAAAGAACTCGATATCCTACGGGCGGAATATCAAGCAGAGCTAGACAGAATCTTGAAGCACAGGTGGGATGCGAGTAAACTTCAATCCTTCTCATACGGGGAGAAATGTGGTCGCCTCCTGGCGTGGAAGGCCCGAGTGGATAAAACTAGGAATCAGATCGACAGTTTATCCAAGGCCAGTACAGGGGAAACCACATACGATGATGATCTCATTAGAGAGGAAGTCAAAACCCATATGCAATCCCTGTATAGTACTACTCTGCCCCAGAGTGGACGGCAGGCTGGAAACTGGTTAAGTAAAGTCCAGCTCCCCGAATTATCAGAGGCAGACAGATCTTTCCTTAGCTCCGAGATAAGGGAAGGAGAGGTAAGGGTTCAGATCTTAAAAATGGTTAATGGCAAAGCGGCAGGTCCCGATGGGCTTCCGGTAGAGCTATATAGGACCGTTATAGACCAAATTGTTATAAGCTTAACGATATTATTCAATGAAATCCTGCTACGGGGAGAGCTGGCTCCTAAGTCTTGGGCGCAGGCCACAGTCACTCTAATACTGAAACAGAATAAAGATCCTCGCAAGGTAGAGTCGTATAGACCTATCTCTCTACTAAATGTAGATTATAAGATCTTCGCAGGTGTATTCGCAACAAGACTGGCCAAGGTAATCAAATCCATTGTCCACTGTGACCAAAGGGGGTTTATCCCTGAGCGGCAACTCAATGAATTAACTTTCCAAGTCATTGCTGCAATAGATGTTGCCATTGAGAAAAAGCTGCCCCTGACTATTGTAGCTGTCGATGCTGCTAAAGCATTCAACCAGGTAGAGTGGGAATATCTATGGCTGGCTCTGGCAAAATTTGGTTTTCCCGTTAATTTTATAACCGCGATTAAATCCCTATACCATGCACCACTAGCTAAAATTTTAGTCAATGGCTCTCTCACAGATCAGATATTTATAGCTCGAGGAACCAGACAGGGCTGTCCCCTATCCCCTCTTTTATTTGACTTGTATATTGAGCCTTTTGTTTGCTTACTTAGATCGGACCCTCTTATTAAATCATTTAGGATTGCTGACCTGGAATTAAAATTTGCACTTTATGCTGACGACCTGTTGATGTACACCTCAAACCCGGGAGCAGCCATTCCTAGACTAATACAACTAGCAGAAAGTTTTGGTGAGATCTCTGGGTATTCAATCAACAAGGATAAAACTGAGATCATGGAATGGAATCAGGGGGTAGCCACGGCAGGTTGTAGGACCAAAATGAGGTATCTGGGAGTACACTTAGTCAAAAAATAGAGGACATCCCAAAAGTCAATCTGGACAGGGTTATAAAAGATACTACAGCCCTACTCCATCGCTGGTCATCTCTCCCATTAAATATCTTTGGGCGGGTGAACCTACTCAAAATGATTATCCTCCCTAAGATCACCTTTCTATTTAACTCAATACCCTTATCCTTTCCCTTGGTAACAATTGAGAAGCTACAAGGGAAATTGGGATCTTCTATCTGGAACACGAAAGCCCCTCGAATAGCTTGGAAGAAGCTTAGAAGAAGCTTAAAGACTGGAGGATTAGCCTTCCCTGACCTACACATCTACTGCCATGCCTTTCACTTCAAACATTTTAGACTAATGGCCGGCAAAACTGACCAAACTTCCATGGGTTTATTATTTCTAGCACTATTGCAGGATATCCCCCAGGGACAGGACTCTTTCTTGTTTAAGTTTGGGGACCCAAAATTCTTCAAGAAGGTCAGGCTTAAGATTCTGGGGACCGCGGTCAGAAACTGGGTATTTGTTAGGAAGAGGCTTAACATCCCCTACTATGCAGCGCAGGCCCGGATATGGGATTCCCCTGGGACACCAGCCTGTCTTGACGACCAACTGTCTCTACCATTGAAGGCAGCAGGACTGGAACACTGGGGGGACCTACAGGAAGGAACCCAGCTCCTGCCATGGGAAGCTCTCTCCAATTTGACAGAGGGATCACTCACCAGGTTCAAGTGCTACCAGCTGTCTGGTTGGTGGTCAATCAGAAGGGAGGGCAACAAAACCCCAAACCCAAGATTCGACGCTGTAACTAGAAGAGCAAGGTGGAAGAATCAAATTACATTCTGGTATACATCGATGCTTGAGGAGGAGGATGTAGCTGAACCTGAACTGAAAAAACTCTGGATGGATAAGTTAAGCACTGATGTTATTAACATTAGAGACTGGTGGCTTGACTCCTTTGCTATCCTACATTCAGTAGTTAAACCCGCAATGTTAAAAAGAAATCATCTATATACTATGTATCGGGTTTATATAACTCCTAAGAAATTAGTGAAGATCACCAAGCTAGAGCATTGTTGCCCGAGATGTAGCCATACGGAAGCTGACGATGTTCACATGTTTGCTGACTGTCCCGAATTGAAAGGTTACTGGGAGAAAATCACCGATTTCCTGGGAGAGGTTCTAGGGGTCCCCTTGGTAATAACTACAACTACCATCCTGACGGGGCTAAGTATGGGCTATAACATCAATGACCCCTCTACAAAACTTGTCTTTTATGTCATCCTCCTTGCAAGGCGAGAAATATGTAGAGCCTGGAAGGACATAGCCCCCCCACCTTCCCCTGCTGCTTACGACAAATCATCCTTACTAGTAAGTCCGACTTGGCATGCGATCCTACAAGTTTGGTTAAAGTCTGGGCGGCCCTTGAGGCATGGCAACACAGTTGATTGGTTTTCCAATGATTTATCTGGAGCCTTGCCGGTTCCCTTGACTCCAAAGTAGCACGGGGCACCAGTAAAACTGTGAAACGGGAGTATGGATGGGAAAGCAGTGGCTACTTGAGGGAGTAGGTTCACCTATCCCGCTTTTGGTCACACATAACCACAAGGGCCGGATCAGGACGACCAAACAGCGCAAAGGTTACCAGTTTCCCATCAAGACTTCTAATAATGGTATATGAGGATTACCAAAAGAGAATCAAAAAAAAAAAGGACCAATGACACCAGTGAGATGGGTGTATATACAGAGCAGAGATGGGTTAATAAACGGCAGAGGAAAAGCAGAAGTTGGGCATGTGTGAAATAAGATGTTGTAGATGACCTGCTCTATAGGGCTAGAGTAAACAAATGAAAATGAGAAGTTAGTTAGTAGAATGAAGGAAGAAACTAATTAGATTTTGTGTTTTAGTGGGACCGGGTTGGAGTCGATCAACCGATTAGCAAACCTGTTTAAGCCCTTTCATCGAGACCGTGCGTTTTATCTAGCCATTTCAGAGAGACGGCAACTTTGACACCTTCTTTTCTCGCCATTAATAATTGGGTTTGAAGAACTTTTACCAGGGTTTTCAGAAACCGGTCTGGTATCTTAAGGCATTGAGTGTTACCGTTCTGCCATCTTCGGCATAAAATAAAACCATGGCAGTTTTCCAAAGGTGTAAGACGTCCTGAAAGTGTTTCCAATTTGGGTGGAGTACTTTTTTTAAGGATTCTCTAGAGGTTATCCCATTTAGTATGGCTGCAAAAATACTTTAACGCCTAATCTGCAAGCAATCTTGTTTTTTGTTTCAGTATGTATCGCTCATCCTTTAACTTTGTATGTTTTTTCTTTTCCAGGCAATATCATACGGATATTGAGGACTTTGTCACAGATTTAGTTAATAAGTATGTTCAACATGAGACATCGAAGCATGAGCAAACCTCCTTTAATGTTAAGCCTCAGGTATGAATTGTTACATGTATTCTAATTTAAAATTTGTCTTAAGTTACATCTAGAAATGAGTCGTATGACAACTGAGCTCAGTGCAGTGTGTTAATTATATTTTTTCATAATACATTTTATTTAATTTTCATGGTACATTCTGGGAGACCGCCCGACATATATATTATCAGGACAAAAATGATTCTGGTGCAGCAAGCATGTAAAGCATATGAATGCAGAACATAATTACAACATAACAAAAACAATTTGCGCAGACCGTTCCTATACTAGTGCATCCTGGGAAGTTCAGTCAGGTACGTGTATGAGCAGTGATGAGATTCAATGTATATGTTGCGGTCTATGCCCTTCCTCCTTTTCCCTAATGTCGGGGGAGAGGCCCCCTTGCATTGCTGGGCAATGTCACGCTTGGCAATAGTGAGGGCCAAGAAGAGAAGGTGCTGCTTGTACCGATTCACTCCCATCTCGTTGGTACTGTGCAAAGGGAATAGTTTTGGGTAGAAAGGAAGATCCCACAATAGTATCTTACCCAGGCAGGCTGAGAGTTTGCGCCAGAAGAGCTGCAACGCCGTGCAGCTCCACACTGTGTATGAATGATCCCTCTTCCCTTCCGCTGCGTAAACACAGGGGGATTGGACGATCTCCATCTTCCATGGGCGAAGACATGTATAATATACGCAATGTATGTTTTTATATTGGATGAAGCGGTATCGACAGGACACAGCCGCTCCCTGAGGGCTAGCTAATGCTTCAACCCAATCCTAATCTGTTAGTTCTGGTATGTCATCCTGCCACGCCTTTCTAGTTTTATGCAACGTGGTTCTGGCGTGTGTCGTTAGATCTGACAGGTTTTATGAACACCCAGGTCTCCAATAAGGAGGCAGTATTTGAGGGGATGGAATTCGGGCAGGGTGTCCAGAGAAAGGATCAATGGGATAACAGCGTGACGTAGCTGAAGGTATTTATAGAATTGTCTGGTACACCTGGAATTCCACCTGTAACTGGTGGAAAGACTTTAGGATGGAGCCCTGCATGACATCTCCAAGTGAAGATATACCCACTAGGTCCCACCTGCGAAATCCCGCTAGAGCCGTCACTGGGAGTAGATGGGTACCATGGGAGTCGCTTGGGTCAGGCGGCCACGCCAGCCCATCTGCCCTGCTGTGTATCTCCTGAGCTGGACCACCGTTCTTCTGGCATAGGGTAAGAAGTTTAGGTTTTGTGCACTATATAACAGCCGAAGGAGGGGAAATACCTCCATCGCCGCATTCTCCAACGCGAAAACCGGGTCTGATGGGGAGTTATACCACCATTCATTTACAATCAAGAATTGTGAGGCTACGTAATAGGAATATTTATCAGGGGCTGCAATGCGGCCACTATATGTTGATTGGGCGCCAGTTTGTAGTGCCACCCGAACTGCTCCACCATTCCATAGGAATGTATTATGGATGGTCTGTACTTGCGCAAACCATGACCGCGGTATATGATATGGGAAGTTAGGTAGGCGGTACAGTACTCGACGTAGCAAGACCATTTTAAAAATCACTGCACGCCCATACAGTGAGAGCAGAAGAGTACCATATTGCTGTCTTATCTTGAAGACTGGCGACAAGCGGGTTGAAATTGTGAAACCATGAGGTTTTTGGGCATGGTGTGTTAGCTGTGCCGCCCAGGTTCATCGTCCCTGGTCTCCACATACTGGGAATAGCACAGATTTAGAAGGGTTGGGATGAACCCCAGTAGTCTGGCTGAATACTTTGAGGATCTGCAAGATTTGTGGGCCTGAGCTCCATGGGTCGGTCATAAAGAACAGGACATGATCCGCATATAGTGCGACACAGTTGGGTCGCGACTGTGGCCACTCAAAGCCCCTGAGTACCGGGTCACCGCGTACCCACGCCACCAAGGGTTCCACTGCCAGGGCGAATAGGAGTGGTAACGGGGGCAACCCGGTCGCGTGCCACGACCGACAGGGAAAGGGGCCGAAAGATGTCCTGCCATGTGGACCGAGGCAGTAAGATTTGTGTGTAATAGATGGACATATGTCAAAAAACGCAGGTCGAAATTGACAGCTTCATGAAGATGAAAAAGGTACACCCAGCTGAGAGAATTGAACTCTTTGTCTATCGGCTAATAATATAGCTGCCGGGCGCCCTAGCTGCGGGTCGATAGCCATGGCATTATGGACCCGGCGAATGTTGTGACGGGTGGCCTGGTGCGACATAAAGCCAGCTTGATCTACATGAATCCGGTCCTGTGTACAAGCCTGCAGGCTGTCGGCTAGGACCTTGCCCAAATTTGGCTCAAAATTGATCCGGGAGATGGGGTGATATGAGGATGGATCCTCATGTGGGAGGCCAGGCTTGAGGAAGAGGACAATCTCTGGGTGCCGCCAATCCCGGATGGATCCTCATGGGGGCGGCCAGGCTTGAGGAAGTGGACAATCTCTGGGTGCCGCCAATCCCGGGGTAGCAGGGTTTGTTCATAGGCATCATGTATTGCCTCTAGTGGGTGAGGGCCCGATGTGGACATGTGTGGCCGAAGAAACTCCATGGGGAATCCATTGGCGCCTGGGGCCCGCCCAAGGCGCATTGCAACAAGTGCCGCGCCTAATTCATCTATGGTGATAGGGGCATCTAACTGATATCGCATCTGGTCTGTAAGTTTGCGGGGGGGGGGGGGGGGAGAGAATATCTCGAAGCAACTCTGCAATGAGCGATTCCGATGTCTGTTATTGTTACCATAGTGCTCAAATTGCCTGGAGGGGGGGGGGGGGGGGGGGGACTGGGTTCCTGCATTCCTGCATATATTGTGCTTCTAGGGATGCGTAGCGAGTTTCTAATTCGGTCCAATCAGCGGAATGTTTGCGTTTCTCATTCGAATGAGAACTGATGCCTACCCCTTGGACTGTGGACTTCAGGGCCTCCCATAGGGTAACTTTGGATGGGGCCGATGCAACGTTGACGTCTAGATATTCCTGGATTGCCCTAGCAAGAGTTTCTTGGTAGTCAGGATCGCGGAGGTGCTATGTGGACATATGCCACCTGAATGGAGGTTTTGGGGCGCTTGTATGGAGTTTGACAGACTGGGGAGTGATCCGACAGCCCCCTAGGGAGATGGGAGACTTGAGAAAATCTATGAATATAGCTATGCGGCGTGAACATGTAGTCCCACCGGGATAGGGAGCCGTGAACTGTGGACATGCAAGTATAGCTCAGCTTGTTGAGGTGGTATTCGCGCCTTGTGTCTGACCAACCCAGTGTGGTGGCGAGGAGGCTTAATTTTGAGACATCTAATGAGGGGCCTGTGTTTGACCCACGCTTTCTGTCTAGTGATGACATGGCATCATTCCATTCTCCCCCAGAAGTCAGTCCGTCCAGGAGCTCTCCCCAGGGAAGAGAAATGTTGTCAATTAATGCATTTCCTAATGAAACGAGGGCGTAGATACTGCCAATGTTCATATGTTCCCTATATAATGTGCCTGATATTATGATGTATTGTCCCCCTGGATCTGCCCAGTGTTTCATGTGCACAGATGGGGCGTGACTATGGATGAGGACAGCAGTCCCCCTTGAGCCCCTAGTGAACCCCTCATGGTATATTGAGTGGTATCCGAACCTCGCTAGACCGGCAGCCTGGGTGCCCAATAAGTGCGTCTCCTGTAGGAGAAGGATATCTGCTCTGTATCGCTTGGCCTGGGGGAGAATGGCGCCCCTCTTGATAGTTTTAAGTAACTCCCCTAACATTCCAAGATACCACCGTCAGATCCCCAAGTGGGGAAATGTGAGCCTGAGTAGTCCTCTATACACGTGCTCTGAGGACCTAGCATATTGGGATGTGGATCGTGTGCCTGTGCTTGTGCGAAAACCAATACTAATCTAACGAGAGAAAAAAACCTGTGAACACCTCCTCCCACCTCTCCTCTCTCCGATACTGCCATGAACAAGGAGCATCTGTCGCAGTGAAGGACACCCCAAGCCCCCAACAGCAAAGCCCGGAGTCCCTCCGCCAATGGTTCTCAACCTTCCCATAAAACTTCAACATGGGGTACTAATGTCTGGGCTGTGCAGCCTCGTGGCTTGATTGTCCACGCCACCTCCGTGCTTAGTAGGAACAGAATGTTTCAGGTATCGGACTATCAATAGAAAACTGAGAAACAAAGAGCTCCGTCGGCTGATTCAGTTCAGGTTTTTCGTTCGGGGCTGGAGGAGCACCGGTTGGACCAGACCAAGGTCGCTTTGATTTCGTCCTTCTAGATCTGTTTCTCTGCGAGCCACAGGAGCAATCGGACTCCAGCGGTGGCGGGGTATGAGGGATCAGGTGAGTATGTTCATTTGTCCATGCGAACACCACTTCGGGCGTGTCAAAAAAGAGACTTTGAGTTAAAAAAAGACGCGTAGTCTGGCGAGATAGACAAGCATATACTGAGTATTAATATCTTGTAGTTTCCACTTTGGCGCTGTGAAGGATTGGCGTTGTTGTTGTACTAGGCGGGTGCCATCTAGGAAAATCATTATATGCTGGGATTCGTATATAAGTTTGTCCTTGTGCATCCTGGCGAACTGCAGTACAGTGTCTCGGTCTGCATAATTAAGCAGTTTAGCAATGACTGGCTGTGGGATTTCCCCCGGTGGCAGTTTCTTTGTCAACGCCGGTGGGCTCTCTCCACCACGAAACAGGGGGATAGCGTGTCCTCTAGTAAGAAATCTATGAGCCACTGGGTGAGGAAGCGATTCATGGAGGCGCCCCCCGGGAAGCCCACGAAACTGAGATTATTGTGCCTGGCTTGGCAGTCTGCCTCCTCCACCCCGGGCCGCCAGATCCTGCGACACTGCTGTCCATTTATTGACTTTTTTTCTGCAGGTTAGTCCTGGTGTCTTACACGGACGAGACCCGCGTCTCCACCTCCATGATGCGATCCACCGCCTTTTGAAGATCCTGGCACGGGAAGGAGACCTCTGATCCCCCTGCACTGATTTTAATATCAAGCGTGTCTCTTGCCTCCGTGATAGCTGCCAGGATAACCGCATTATCTGGCACGGTTCCACTCGTGCGGCCTCCACCTGGACCCTGGCTGTAATGGTCGAGGGTGCTCTGTTTGGCTCCTGCCCCATTTAGCTTTAGTCCATGATTCAGCGCCGTGGAAGGGTTGGCCAGAGGTCTCAGGATGTCCTCAGCTGGGTCGGGGGGTGTGCGCTCCGCTCTAGATTGACGATCGCTGCGGGTCATCAGGCGTCTCGAATCGGCTTTGCCAGCTATCACATGAGTGACACCACAGGCCGGTCCTCTCGGAATTCGACGTGTCCTGGGCCACAAGCTGCAACAAGCCTAACACTGCAGCCCGCGACGGCCAACTAAGTAGGCCCCCCTACTGAGACCAGACTCGCTGGACCACCAGCCCCCCCCACCCCCCCACCCCCCCAAACACCCCACACAAGCAGTCCGGGGTAGGGCCCAATCCTTTTTTCCTGGGCACGATGGCATAAACTCCCACCCACCCCCGTGCAGTCCTATCATAGGATGTTCAGCTACCCCAGCTCTGGGGACTAGGCCGGGTCTGCCAGTTATACCCTCAAGGTGTGGAGGGGATTCAAGGGTCAATTGGGGAGGGCCCTGCCACCTCCACCACAATCTGGGCCCACTGGTGTCTCACCCGTACGCACTATGGTGGAAGAGAGCCCCGTAGGCTCCTTGCTGTGTATGGCTAGTGCGCAGCTCCGACCACCCCCACTGCAGCCATGCAATATATTTTCAGGTCAGAAGGCCGGGCCCGGGCGTGCCCCAGAGGTGGGGAGGACCAGCCCAAAGAACATGGGGGCCGGCATGAATTGCCACCCGCTCTTCAGAGCCAGTTAGGGCAGACCGCCCCCGGCTGGCGTAAGGCCCAGACAACCTCTGTCTCCGAGCAACTAGCCGGGCATCCACCTGGCTGGCACCGTGCCTCGAGGCCCGGCAGCCGCCACACGTCAATCCGCTGCAGTAGGCCAAGCTGTCCTTAAAACTCTTTCAAACTACTGCAACAGACACAGGTGACCACCGCTAGGGGAGACACTGCTGCACAATCGATGCTAAGTGTACAATCTGCAGCTCATATGCCTCGAACGGAAAATGCTACTTACCAGTATGCATCTGTTCTTGGCATGTAGAGCTGCAGAGTTGTACACGCCCTCCCGCCTCCCCGGGACCTGTGTCTGTTCCAGTTTTATCTTAATTAGATATACACGCATGGACATCCTTTCTTCTTTCTACTAACTCAATCATTTCCCATCATGGCGTTAAACAATCTAAGGATGGAGCTGATGCCCATGCGCACTATCGTTCAAGGGAGGAGTCCCCTATCTCCTGACTACAAATACTTCTTCCAAGACGACAACATGCAATCATCCGAGCCCAACACCAGGTGGCGATCTAATGCGAAGTGTACAACTCTGCAGCTCTATATGCCAAGAACAGATGCATACTGGTAAGTAGCATTTTCCTTCTAGGGTTGCAGGGTGCTTATGTCGCCATACTTCGGTTAAACCCCCTTTCTCTAAACCACGCCTGGTGCCCATGGTAAGCCCCTGCAGTCTGACCCATCCTGGGGGTAGTCGGATCCCTACGTGCATCTATAACCACGTTGAAATCCCCTCCCACCAGTACCTCCCAGTCTGAGGTGGTCAGTTGTCTCGAGGCATCCCTGACAAAGTTCCTGGTATTCGTTAGGGCCATAAATCGTGGCTAGGGCGTATATAGTGCCAAAAAGTAGGACCTGCAATGCTAGTAATCTGCCTGGTATGTCCAGAAAATCTTTTCCACCCGCCCTGGGTGGCAAGTAGAATGGCAACTCCTGCTTTTTTAGACCCCCGAAAGGAAAAGAATTGGCGATCAAACTATCGGGAGCGCAGCCTTCGCCAATCGCCCTGAAGTAGATGGTTTTTTTTGTAACATGCAAATGTCACATTTGGTGTCCCTGAGGAATGAAATGAGGGCTTAATGCTTAGATGGGGCATTAAGGCCTCGAACATTGAGGCTAAGGACAGTTAGCACCACACAAATACTTGGGTAAGATATGGCAGTGTACCTCCAATAGAGGGGTGCGCGTGGCCTCCAACAAGGTGTGGGGAAAAACGGTAACCTGAGAGGAATAGAAAGTGAGAGTACAAAGGAGAGTGGTAGTAAAGAGCAAAAAAGAGAAACCACTCAAATATATCCTCCACCTGGGGTCGAACAACAAGCCATTGCTAGGGCCTATGTCACCGGGTAACTCAATAAGGCACTGTCGGTAGGAAGGGGCTCTGCTGGAATCTCCGTGATCTGCGGCTGCCAGCAGCTCCCCTATCATACCCATTGCCTCCATGTCTTGGTGTATTTCCTTACATTCAAAGGCTATATCACGGTTGAAACCAGCGAAGTCCTCCAGCAAAGTTCAAATAAGTGCTCCAGAAATGTCTTAGTGATGGGGTAGTCGTCCCGGTCAGCATTACCTGCTCTGGTATAGTCTGAATGCGGGTCTGATGCTACAGGACCAAGCACTCACTCTCCCTTCTTAGAGGTTGATTTAGCAAAGATGTCCTTGACTGATGGTTCTTTCTTCTCTGCGCATAGGGAGGACATGGTCAGGTGTGGATGAGGACCCCCTCCTCTGCTCACACCCCAAGTGTGGCCAGCAGCAAGGCCCATTCAATCTCCAGGTACGGGGGACCTCTCACTTCCGATCAGGCAGAAATTCCAAGTGCACCCCAAGCCTGATCTGGAACCCTTGCTGCAACTGACAGATGCAAGCGGCCTCTGACTCCGAGCATGATGCAGGGAGGCCTCCAGGCACGCGGGTCCACCGGGGAGCACAGCGTCCCCAACCCTGGCAGTCTCAGACGCTCCGGCCCCACACCCGAGTTGGAGCGACCACAGTAAAAGGATTGAGGTCAACTGGTGGGGAGACAGATGAAGAAGGAAGAGGAAGGGGTGGGGGGGGTGGGGGTGGGATCCGTGTCTTAGTGACGGGCCGGCTCACCATCTGTGGGTCAACGGCACGACTCTCCCCTGCTGGACTGGGACAAGACCAGTATGTGCTGTGTGTTCCTCCTGGGTTAGCGGCCCAACTGTGTCACCTCAATATAGAATAGGCTGCAAGGCTGCTGCCACCGCAGCTGAGGGCACCGCTGTGCATGTTTATTAGGTAGGGCAGTAGGCCGCAGGTCACTCCACGCCTCTTAGGATTTAATTCCCCCCCTCCCCCTCCCCTTGGTGGCAGCAAGAGCCAGATGTGGTGCAGACCCGAGGAAGCTGTGTCCGACAGTTATGCCAACTCGATCAAGGCTGATGGGGGCGGGACACACCACAACCTCATTCACACTACTCTGGGGCCTCGGGAAATCTCCAGGAACCCAGCTGGGCAGCCCCAGTCCCAACCTGCTCTGTTGTGCCACCCCCCCCACCCCCCCCCCCCTCCGCCAGCAAGCAGTACGCACACTCACCCGCTGCCGATACAAGGGGTGGCGGCCGCACCCCGCGAGCAAATAACCTACCTACCTACCTTAACTAGTCCTACCTACCTTTAACTAGTCCCTAACCATTTCCTCTGCTACCAGAAAATTACTGATCGAGCGCGCAGGTCACCCGACTTATAATTTTACCATATACACATCGGGCCCATAAATTCAATTCACCATATTCATTAATCTGGTAACCTTGCACTCTACTACCAGTAACCCTGTTCCTTCCTATTTATTTCCACTGTACCCGACTTACCAATCCACTGGTACGGGTACCTATGATCACCATGGATCAGGAAGCTAGCTGTAAAAAAGGCAGACAAAAAAAAAATACCAATACCGTTTATATTCTTTGCACTCATGTAATAACCACAGACTCTGGAAGTTTTAAAACCTTTATCTAGAATTCGTCAGTTTCAGAAAGCATAATGTTTACAGCAAGTAAACTGTCAATAACTAAGATTATAAAAAGCACATATCCATATAGGAAGTAGATTAGACCAACCATTTATGAGTCTATAGGGAAGGTAAGAACAGGGAACATACTAATATAGGTTTCAGAGCTTAGACTCGGTATGATGTCTAAAGGACGGGAAAAATAAGGAACATACTAGAATTTCACAGTGAAGTATTTCCCCTTGAAGAGGAACTATAGAGAAGGTAAGAATGGACCATACTAATAAGACGGTGTAATTACTTGAATCGACTAAAGGATGGGTAAAGCAAAGGAACATCTATAATTTATGGACAGTATGTAGAACAGTACTTAAAGGATGGGGAAAATTTGGAACATGCTAGTATAACCACTACAATGTAGGACTTTATCATTTGTCAGCAAAGGGAAGGTAAGAAAAAGGAATAAAAGGCAAGTACCAATTTATTCGAAGCAAGGAAAAGGAGAGTGCAAAATGGGTTCCCTCAGATTTATATTTACCTAGTACGGCGTGGAGACCAACCCTGGCCACAGGTCAGTTAAGGACAGGAGAAAACCCCAAGGAAGATAGACGCCAGTAGGCCAGCAGGTGCAGAATGGACACCCCAGGACAGGAAAACCAGATTAGGATCAGGACAGGACCACCTAGGGAAGACCAGCACCCGCAGTTCGGAAGCAACGCCTGCGCTCCACCCTCTCTGCAGCTATCAGTCAGAACCCCGATTGGGTTATCGAATTCCCCAGCAAAGTGCTCCGCCTGCACTTAAGGTCTCCAAAACCCCGTTTGGGTCTATGGATATTACGGACAGAGTGCTCCGCAGCTCTCTGTATCAGTCTCCTATTGAGTGCGTTGGGTCAGTGACAGGTCAGCTATTCAGACAAGTCGGACAATTTCTCTAGCTAAACCTAGGCTAGTTATACTGTTTTCGGGTCAGTGTACCACCCCCCAAATGTTGCAAGTGTAAGAATCCCTAATTTCGATTGGTCCTCAAGTAGGACAGGTCAACACACCAACCAGGATTTGACGTTTTCAAGTCCAAATTTACATCTTTTGGGACCTCCCATTGAATTTGGGGTTCCCATGACATATTCTACAAAATACAATATAGAATACAAAGTTTATATACAATTGTTTCAACTGCAGGACAGTTCAGCTTCTCTACTAGGCAAAGGTGCATCTTCCCAGGCGCATCTTGGCGGGGACCTCTGGGTTGGCGCATGTTCAATGTCAGAGTTCATCCTCTGGCGGAAAACTGTCATGCGCAGAAAGGCTGTTCAATATGGAGTATTCCCATCCCTCATGCCCAAGGATTACGATACATGAAAAGTAAAGGAAAACAATTTAGAACACAGAAATAAATGAATACACTGTATACCAGGAATCCCTATATGATTCCCCTTACTTTATACTATCTATAGCATTAAGATTAGTGCAAAACGAACAGCAGTGCAAAAAGCTGCAGCGCAAGCTTCGGCATGTGAGAACACAAAGCGGCCATTTTAAAGCTAGTGCGCAAGCGCAAAGATTTCCCACCAGAACTGCGAGTACGTCACGTCACGTGAGTGACCAACGCATGCGCAGAAGAAATTCCAGCTAAGCAGCGGCCATTTTAGTGGCAAGCGTTTTAGGATAAGTAAACACATAGGCAAGCGTTACTGGGACACCCCGTGTAATGTAAAATGTGCAATATTAGTAACATAAACAGGTTGATTACATTTTGTTAAGGTTATTTGAGGTTCTTGATACAAGCAAGTCGCTTTACGTGCGAATCCTTGCTCCATCAATCCCCTCTTTGATGATATTTTATATCATCAAAAATTCATGGAACCAGATGCCAACTTCTCACATTTCCCCAAGTTCAATTTCTTCGAATATTCGATTCAGTTTCTCTTTATTGGGGTGAGAATTTTTCACCCTTTTATAAATCTGATTATTCAGTTCCTCTAATTCAAGTTCATCCACGTTTTCTTTTTACTCCTCTCTTGTTCAGTGTATTTCTTTTGGTGCTTTTGACATTTACAACAGATAAATATGATGAATACTACTAAACCTATTCCCGCAATTGGCATCAGTACTTTAATCGGAAAACTTCTACCTAAATTAGCAAACCAATGACCTACGGCGGAGAGACCATCAGTAAGTCTCTTCCAGGCACTGTCAACCTCCAGTGGTTTGAGTTCCTTCGCCAAATTAGTAATGTTCCTTACATACCCTTTGATCTCTACACTTTTATCAGGTATGTAAGTGCAACAATGTTGCGCTTTCAACATTCTGCAGACTCCGCCATCTTTTGCCAATAGGGTATCAAGAGCAAGTCTATTCTGTAAAACCATTGATCTGACCGAAACCATTTCGGTATTGACCATCAGGAAACCTCCAGCAGTGTCAGTAGATAACCGATCCACTACTGTTGACAATTTGCAAATTCTGTGTGTGTTCAGAACCACTCTCACTGCAGGTATCATTGCACTAAAAATATCTCCTACAATTTCACCAGCACTTTCTCTTTTAGCGCGTACTAATTGGTTAGTCTGTTCAGTGCTTCCAGTGATTTTCCCCACATGGTATATCTTTGGGAAGACCATACCAAGATAGCAACTCCCGAACCAATGGTCGGGCAATTTGAAGTAAGCCTTATTCCCACAAATAAAATAAATTCCAGGAAACACAGGCTCTGTCCCATCTTTGAAACCCCAACCTCCAATTACCTTGTAATTATGTTCGCATTCACTGGAACCAATGAAAATATTGTTATAATAACTAGTCATTTCTCTTTTAAGACAGAGTTTCTCTTTTTTTTCGAAATCCAGAAGCATCGCAGCATTCGCTCCACCATTTGGGGTGCTCCCTATACTTTCTGCCCACTTAGGCACCTTCTGGTTCTTGTCTTTGGCTTTCTTTTGGAAACCCTCTCTTCTCTTTTCTACCATATCCAGAAAATATTTCTCCTTTTCATGTAAAGAACAGGTCAGGTTATTTTTGTGTGCATCATCTATATTAATTTTTCCAACAGTTAGAAAATAATCACTCCTGTATTTAGCTACATCTCTAGTCGTATGTACAGGGTTCAGGTTTCTTCGGACAGGAAGTTCGGAAATTGTCACGTCAAAGTTTGAGTAATAATACTGTAACGGTCCCCTTTTATAGAATAAACTAGTTATTATACTACAGGAAATTCCATAGGTTAAGGGCAAGTGGTGGTAAGTCACACCTTCACAAACAAAAATGGGAATCAAAGCATTAGATGTCAGCACCAGTCTAAAAAGTACCCTGTCAGTATTAATAAAATGGAGAAGGTGCTAAGGGCTGAGAGTACAATTCCCTATACTCCCTTAGTTTAAGGGTGGATTCGAAAAACCAACCCTCAACAATCTAATAATACACCTTTGCCCAGCACACTTCAAAACCTTTGTTACAGATAGACAAATCAATAACAGTTTTTCCAAATTTACGAACAAGTCGATGTTTCTAGTTTGCAATAGTTCTTTATTGTTCAATCTTTTAAAAGCCTTTAGATAGCATCACTTTTGGAACCGCCAACGCGTTTCGTCCCATCCAGGGACTTCTTCAGGGCTACAAAAGTACATATAAAAAAGGAGCTATTTACAAATATATACAGAAAATGATTTAAAAACATCATACATCGACTTCAACACAGTTTATAAGACTAAGTTTTCTAACAGTATCATACTAGTCTTTTTTTACACAATACGTTTTTTCACAAGAAGGAACAGAGAGGGGAGGAACAGCAAAAAGAAAGGAACGACGTTCTATTTATGATGACAAAAATATCCGTATATACGGTCTAAGGACATACCTTGAACAGTTCGTATGATCTATACTAGTTGGTATTGTCTTGTAAATCCTTAATGAGGACACTAAAAATATTAAGAAGATGGCTTTATCAATACAAATGTACTGCAGGAACAATTTAAGTTTTTATCTTAGTTGTTTTTATACTTACATCTACTGCGTAAGTTTCTAGTCAGAGACCCCTTATATATTCGCAGTTGCAATTTCTGTAAAAATATGGCAACAGGGATTTTTTGTAAGAGGTGTTACATAATGGTTAAAAAGATCAGCCTAATTGGGTTATCGGCTACTTACATTTAATTTCTCTTTTTGGTCCTTAATTCATGTGGTATGGGACATCACATTTATTCGTAGCGAGGTCAGTTTACGAAGGGAACGACCTAGGACAAACAATAAGCGTTACCTGCTGTATAGCAAGAAGACATTCATATTTATTTCTGAATCCAAAAATTGGAACCTCTTTAAGGGTCATCTCGTCAGACCTAAGAGGGCTAAACTGATGTCTCAAACCTTTATTATGGTCAGAGAGTAGTAAGGACTTAATATGTGCACAAAAGTATTCAAAATCAAGTCCAAATCATTGTGTATATATATATATATATATATATATATATATATATATATATATATATATATATATATATATATTTTTTTTTTTTTTTTAAACGAAATAGTGTTGATTGTTAATTCAACACAATGATTCATAGAACAGTATTCTTGCTTAACTTGTGTGCATAATGTAAACATTAAATGCACTTTAAAAAAAAGGGTGGAGAGTGATAGTAACTTTTTACAAGTCATTTTATTAAATATACTACCGTCATTTACACTCAAGCAGCATACATGACAGGTTAGAAGATGATACATTCTAATCTGCATGAGGATATCTAGTTGCACAGGGTCCTATCAGTCTTTTTAAATTTAAATTTAAAGCAAGCCGATATGAAAAAACATTTGAGGGCTATGCTGCAAACGCGTTGGCGGTTCCAAAAGTGATGCTGTCTAAAGGCTTGTAAGTCACACCTTCAGCTACGGAAGTGGGTAGCTTCATGCAGACGTAACAGTCGTCTATTTCCATAGTTTCTACATAATGCAATAACAGGTTTGCGAAAACATTTAAATGAGTTTTGTTCTTAATCTTGTTAAAGTGTAATCCTTCCTCATCTGGTGCTTCTTAAATCTCTGCTTGTTTGTTTCAGGCTAAGCGGTTTTTCCAATGCATCTACTCTTTGTGGTGTAATCCTAGTGTGTGTTTCTACAATGTCGTCAGGCAAGTTATTGTACGGGTACAAACTCTGGTTTTTACTCATCATAGAAGGAATAGTTTTTGTTAGTCCTATCCAAAGTATCAGTACTAATGCTACACTACATAAACATACTTGGCAGCATGTTTTACAACAACTTCGTCTCGGTCTCCCATTCTCAGAAGAATCAGACATTTTTCGCTCAAAAGAAGCCTTAACCCCTCTTTAACTCTGTACAACTTGCTTACTCGAGTAACTTTTTCAGGGTGGTTCTGCTTCTTCTTCGGTCTGTTCAGCAATCAATTCTTCACCACTTTCATTACTTTTGTCACTTATTTCCAAATTCTCAAATTCTTCTAGTACAAAGTAGGTCCATTCAGGGCTCGAATACTTGTTGTTCAGCTTTTTGATGCGAGCACTTCTTCTTTTTGGCTTTGTCACCACTGGGTCAGTTTGACTCGAGACCTCATTTATTTGTTCAGGCTCCTCGGTTATCGTCTTCAGACGCAATCTCAGCCTTTTCACAAATCTAGGTACTGAGTCACCTTTCTTTAGTCTTTTAACTGGCACTGTGTCTTGGCCTTCTTCAAACACACTTTTGTTTTCATTCAGTTGTGGCACATTGGGATCAAGTTCGTCCTCAGTATTGCTCCCTAACTGGCTAGGTCCAGGTCTTGTATCTGTTTCTTCTGCCTGGTCCCTAAACTGGCCTTGTTCAGGTATATGCTGGTTTCGGCTTTGATCTGTTTCGATCTCTTCTTCCTGAACACTATTGTCTAATCCTACCTGTTCCTGTCCAAGCTCTTCGAGCTCTTGTTTTTCTTCCGCTTGAACTTCCGCCCTAGTCTCGATCTGTCCCTTTTCTGGTGCAGGTGTTCTGGGTGGAGTGTCAATTACCTGCTCTTCCCCTATCTGGTCCTCCTCAGAATCAGATTTAACGTGGATTTCGATGATCTGAGTAGCTTCTTCTTCACCTATCTCGTCCTCTCTATTCCACTGTCTATCTAACTGGGCTTGACTTCTAGTTCGTATAGGGTCGATTGTCAGATCGATTAATGGAACCCACTCTTCTTGACTGGAGCTAGGTAGTACTTCTTCAGCTACTTCAGGACTGATGTCTTGGGATCCTTCAGCCTCAGTTTCGTCAGGTTCAGTCACTTTCTTCGTGTGGCTGGCATGGATCCAGCGAGGTACTCCTGCACACTTTACAGCTGTGGTGGTTACCAGGATCACCTGTCGTGGCTTTCCCCACCAGGGTTCAAGGCAACTTTTCCGAGTGTGCTTCTTTATTACGACCCAGTCACCTGGATTCAGGCCACGTGCTGGAGTCTTTGGCCTGGCGACGTCTTCTCCCCCAACCTGGCGAGAGAGAGAACGCACTTGGTCAGCCAGCTCTTTACAGTATTCCAGTACCAAATCATCAGATATGCTTATTATTTTGTATCCTGGCACCCATGCTTGCCGCATTGCTCTTCCCATCAGGATTTCATGGGGACTCAAGCCGTGTTCCGATCTGGAATACTTCTGAGTCCCATCAAAACAAGAGGCAGAGCATCTGGCCATTCCAGTTGAGTGTATTCACTCATCTTTCCCAATCTTGATTTGATTGTGCCATTTATCTGTTCTACCACTCCAGAAGCCGCTGGACGATATGCACAGTGCAGTTTTTGCGTGATTTTGAATGCTTCACAGATTTGACTTATTATTTCATTCAGATTCTGTCAGATTCAATTAAGACTGGGAAACCGTAACGAGGTATGAGTTCCCTAAGTAATAATTTGGCACTGTGATGCTGTCATTTCTACGTGCAGGGAAAGCTTCCACCCATTTTGAAAACAGGCAGACAATGACAAGTAGGTATTTCATTCCTCGACAAGGGGGCAACTGAATGAAGTCAAGTTGCAGTCTGATAAAAGGGCCTTCTGCCTTTCCAATTTTCCCTGGCAATACTATTGTTTTCTTTCCAGGGTTAAATTGCTGACAGGTCAAACACCTCTGGCAGAGTGCCTCTGCTACACTTTGAATTTCGAATTGAACCATGTCTGGCGGAACATGCGAATCATCGCATCTCTGCCTACATGTGTATTTCCATGTATCAGCCTAGCCATAGGGGCAAGCATACAGTCTGGCAACACAGGCATATCATCAAGGTAAACAATGACCCCATCTGCACCTCTCCTACGACAACCAAAGCTTCTCCATCTTTGTTTTTACTGTGGCTCTGCTGCTTCCTGTAAGTCTCTCTCTTCCTCCCATGTATTCACTCCCTCTAGCATCAAAAGTTGGCAGCTGTTTCCGTTTCCCCCAACCTTTATATTAATTGAAATTCGGTATTTTGCACAGTGTTGGGCTAACTGGTCAGCATATCGATTACCTGCTGTCACTTTGTCATTGCCAGATTTGTGAGCAGCACACTTGACCACAGCCAATTCTTTTGGTAACTGGATTGATTCCAGTAAATCCTGCACGTATTTTCCATTTCTAATAGGGGTGCCTGAAGAAGTCAGGAACTCCCTTTGTAGCCACAACTGGCCGAAGTCCTGCACAACCCCATAACCATACTGGCTATCAGTGTATATGGTTATTTTCAAATTTCTCCCAAATTTACAAGCTTTTGTCAATGCAATTAATTCAGCTATTTGTGCAGACTTGACTCCATACAAATAGGATGCTTCCACTGGACGCTCTAGAGTGCACACGGAGTAGGCAGCGCTTAGGCCACCATCCTCATGCATGAGCCGTATACAAACAGCTCATAATCTTCACTGTACAGGGGGTCCTCTCTGATGTCTGGGCGTGGTTTGGTACTGAATTCAGTCAAGTCAATGCAATCATGTGCAAATTCTTCCCTCACTTCTGCTGCAAATGAATTTGGTAGTAAGGTAGCTGGATTCAGAATGTCACATCGTTCAAGGGTCACGTTCCCTGCACCTACAAGGATTCTCTCATACTTAGTCAGCCGACTAGGTGTGAGATATACTGGGTCTTTGTCCTTGTCAGTAAAATCACAACAGAATGTGGAACATATACAGTTACTGGATGTCCCATAACCATGGACTCACTCTGCTCAAGACTCATGCAAGTTGCAGCTACAGCTTTCAAACATCCAGGTAATCCTGCTGCTACTGGGTCCAATGTGGAAGAAAAGTATGCCACTGGACGTCTAGTCAAACCATGAATTTGGGTCAGGACTGAAAGTGCACAATTGTCTTGTGTGCCACAGAACAGTGCAAAATCCTTGGAATAATCAGGCATTCCTAATGCAGGAGCAGTACACAGACATTCTCGTAATTTTGTAAAAGCTGTCATGCTTTCGTCATCCTACTCTACTGGATCACTTGCTCCTTTCTTTGTCATTTTTATCAATGGTTTTGCTAGGACTGCAAATCCCACAATCCACTGCCTGCAGTACCCTACAACTCCAAGGAACATTCTGATTTCCTTCTGGGTATTTGGCAATTCCATGTTTCGAATTATCCTGATTCTTTCCGTGGTGACTTTTCTGATACCTCTCTCTATCTGGTGCCCCAGATATTTTACTGATGTGGCACAGAATTGCAGCTTTTCTGGTGATACTTTATGTCCTCCTTCACCTAGATGGTTCAGCAAGGCAATGATGTCAGCTACACAGTCTATTCGACTTTTAGACGCCACCAATAGGTCGTCTATGTATTGCACCAAAACTGACTTTCCGGGCAAAATTAGGGTCTCAAGGCACTTTTTCAGAATCTGATTAAAGATTGAGGGGCTTTCTGTATACCCCTGAGGGACGCAATTCCAGACATACACGTGACTGTCGAATTCAAATGAGAAAATAAATTTGCTGGCTGGATGCAATGGAATTGAAAAGAATGCATGACATAAGTCAATGACTGTAAACCATCCAGCATTCCATGGAATTTGGTATAAAATCACAGCAGGGTTTGGCACGACAGGACAACAAGGAACCACTATTTTGTTAACCTTGCACAGGTTCTGTACTACCCTGTACTTACCACTAGGCTTTTTGATTCCAACTATGGGCGAATTACATGGGCTGCTCATCACTGCCTGTATGATATTTGCTTCTAACAATCTTTTTATCTCAAGGGCAACTCCTGCTTTTACTTCTGCACTCATTTTGTATTGTTTAATATTTGGGTATACTGCATTTTCTTTTATGGCTAGTTTGATTGGATCAACATTTTCCATTCATCCTACATCTTTTCCAGTAAAATCCCATACTTCTGGTTTCACTGTTTCTTGGAGCTCTTCAGGTAAGTCTTGTATTGTCAGTCTTTTAATTTCTGAGTCGGGTCTTGCTAACATTAATTTGTAAATTCCATCTTCATCTGGGGTCTGAATTTCGACGCCATTTGGTGAGCAAAAGTTAGTGCAGTTCATTTTACACAACAAATCTCGTCCTAGCAAGTTTACAGGACTGGAATGACATACTACAAACCTATGCATTTCTTTAAAATTTCCAATTTTAATCTCCATAGGTTTAGTAACTGGGGTACTAATTAGCGGATTAGAAACGCCAACTACCTGGATTGCTTCTCCCGAGACGGGTAGGTTTGGAACGTCTGCTGTTCTCACAGTAGAACGGGTAGCACCAGTGTCCAACAGAAAGGTGACGTCATTTCCTTCAACCTTTCCTTCAATGTATGGCCCTGACTGGTCCACCGGCAAGGAGGCGCCAAGCACGCACTCCTCGTCCTCCCCCCTCAGGCACCGTCAGAAGGTGTCATCACAGAGAAATGTGTCATTTAACACTTCCTTCCCACACTTCAGTGTCTTCACCCTGTTGTGCTTTGCTCCTATAATTTTGTCTAGGTGCACGAGGCAACTGATTCTGCTTTACCTGTTGCTGGGTCTTTCGTGGTTTCTCATTCTGCGTCTGTGGATTTAAATCATTTATTTGAACATTACCATTCTGTACAGCTGGACACTCGTCTCTCCAGTGACCTATCTGTCCGCACCCGTGACAGGGGAACTTCTTTTTGGCCTCTTCTCTGCTCATTTTTACTCTGGGTTTTCCCCCACCCGGCGCCTTGATTCTGATTATTGGTCATTTTATTTAACTGCTGTTCTTGGTGTTCGGCTAATTTCACCTGTGCCCACATGACTTTTTCCTTTACCTCTTTTCGTTTATCCGCTAATTCATCCTCACAATATTTAGCATACTTCAGGACCTCATCAATTGATTTAGACTGCCAGCAGATTTTATTGTCTTTGATCCACTGGGAAATCTCAGGTCCTAATCCTAGCATAAATCTATAAATGAAATGGGTCATGTCTTTCATCTCAATGTTGTCCAGACCACTGTACGTCTTGAACACCTGTAACAGTCGTTCATAATAGGAATGCACAGTTTCATCTCTATTCTGGGTAGTTCTGTCTATTCGGGTCTAATCAGTTTCTTTTGCAGGCACTTTTCCTTTCAAATGTAATATTACCTGATTGTACTTTTTCATTACTTCTGCAGAAGGAGCCCGAGTGTTTGGGTCTCTCGGGTATTCTTCACTAGGCCAATCAATAGCAATTTTACATTCTGTCCACAAATCTACGGGAACTACAATGTCAAAGAACCCATCTAAATCTTTCCACAGACACTTCTGAACCTTCACAAATCTCTCGACCTGTCGGTACCAATCTACAGGTTTTTCTCGTAATTTTGGGAAGTCATTGGTAAAGGACACAATATCCTGTCGGGACCATGGAACATGGACATACTTTCCACCTGGCACTTCTCGCATAGGGTAACATTTTTCTGCCTTGTCTGCTTCTTTTAACACGTACTCGGGTGTTATTTGCTTTGATCTATTATCTTCCATTTTCTTGGCCCACCTGGCTTTCCATTTATCTAAGTCTCCCCATTTTTGTAACCGGTTTAGCAATTCTCTGATCTGTACCTTTTGTCCCTGACACATTCATGTTTTCCAAATCTCTGTCTGAGAATTCTGCTCTGTAGGGTTTTTGCAAAACTTTTGATTTACTAACATCTATTCCCATACTAGCCGCAGTGTCCATTAATTTTTCATGGAATATTATGGTATTCCGGGTTAGACTTTTACAAATGAATAACAATTCTTCCCCCGTTAGGTTGTTCAGTCTATCCAACCCCACGTTTCCAGCTGATAGTTCTTCTATCTCTATTCTTAGTTTATAGATATCTAATGGTTTCGGCTCAGGATTTAGTTTTTCTAATTCTCGGCTCCATCTTTCAATTTCTTCAGGAGTCACTACTGTGGCACTTCTAGTACCAGAAGTTGACTCAATCTGCACATCTCTTGAAGCGAAAGGAGTGTTCTTTCTCTGTGAACCCCTCTCTGGTTCCCTTACTGGCAAATCCATCAAGGAAATCACAGATTCACATTCACTTGCCTGATCATCTACAATTAAGGGCTCTTTTCTCGGCTGTACCACAGATGGGGTAACAATTGGAATCTTTGGACTTCCCTGTTTATCCCCGTACAAAGGAACAACTGGTCCAATAGTTTCTGGAATTGTCAAGGCTTCAGGACTCTTATTTAGTTGGGAGATTTTCTGAATGAATTCTGTTCTCTTTTTAACTATAGCTTCTCGTTCTCTATCCTGTAGGACTCTTTCCATATTAGTTTCATGCAATATTTGCGGAGTAAGAGTGGGAGCATAATTCGGGGCAGTTGGATGCGTCATACTTGGTCCTTCACCATAGTTAGGTTTTAGGAAAGGGTTTCCTGTACTCAAAGGTCTTATCTCCTCCCGATAAGGAGGTCGTAGACAGTTATCTCTCGCATCTAGGGATCTTGATCCCTCCTGGTAAGCTGGTCTTAGGCAGGTATCTCCTACACTTGAGGATCTGGATCCCTCATTATAAGGAGGTGGATTCTTCATTTATAATTCCTCCAAATAATCATCTGAATCCCCACAGGTCATCAAATACTTTGTTTTCTCTGTCCTCTTCTCTCCCATGGGTGCTTCTAGGGCTATTACAGGGTACAATCCTTCTACTATCATATTCTGTCTCCATTTTTTCATTTTGCTTTCTCGGGTTTCTTTATTTACTTTAGGATACCATTTGGTTAACCCTTTGTCCATTCTGGGTTTGTCTCGCTCAAAAGCCTCTATCTCCCATTCTTCTAAGGCCTCATATTGCGTTAATCTGGGTCTGGGATGTAAATCATTCATTCGGGTTCTCAAATTGAACAGAATCCTGCTATTAAATGTACCATCTAACGGAAATGCCAATACTCCGTCATTTTTAGTATATTCCACCCAATGTTCCAACCATACACAAGAGTGGTATCCTTTATCAAACATCATGAATGATGCGGGAGTAACTCCTTCTCTAGTTTTGATAGGCTTGTCTTTCTTGAAATAATTCTTTACTTTGTTTACTAAGGTCATTTTCCTCTTATTTCCGTACATAATGCTACAGTTACGACCTTTCCACTGTTCTTTAGCAAACCCTCGATATCTTGGATCAGGTCTAGTCTCCAGAGTTTATGTATGCCACATATACTTTTCCGTAACTTACTTTTTTGTTTACAAAATCACTTCCAATACAAAGGCGTCTTTTTTATTTTTGTGCAACCAATCAAATGCGCAATTTCAAATAACCTCAACCAATGGGTGCGCGGCGTTTCTCGTAGACTAATTCTCACGCTCCTGTGCTCACCCCTCCTTTACAATTCCGTCTCAGCTACACGCCCGCTGTCTCGACCAATACCAGCGCGGCAATGAGTGACGTCCGCGCAGCTCCGCAACTGACTCCCTCCTTCACAAGGTAAGAAACGCTTTGATTTCTACCTTTTAAAGTGCAAGTGGTTTATTTAATTTACAACAAACGCATTCGCCACTGTCTAGAAAGCAAAGATTTGTTTTACTGCAAGTAAACTTCTTCTATTTACTTTTCAAATACTACGAGTAGATCCCTTCTGCCTACTCTTCACACAAGCATTAGTGAACCTGCTACTCCTTTCGACTCATCCACTTTGGGATATATACTAAGCCAAAAGTTTCACTAGTGAACTCCTTTGCTACCAATCAAGCTTAGACGAAACTGCTACTCCTCCCGTGTGACCCTTACTAGGTTATCACAATAGAAGTTTTGCCAGCGAACTCTTTGCTACCATTTATTCAAACATTTATTCAGAAAAACCCTAATTAGTGCTTCCAGTCCTGCCTAACCTGCACCAATTTTCCTCGAGCCACTGACCTCACTGCGACGTGGATTCTCCTCACCACCCGCTGTTCTGCCCCCGGGGATTCCAGACAAACGTATAACAATCACTAACGAGTTTTGTTAAAACATTTATCAATATATCCGCAAGAAAAACAATTTAAAACATTTCATAATTTTCAAAGCAATAAGCAACAATTGTACAGTTGATCGATCAATTTAGCAGCAAATACATTTTCACAGTTGGCAGCAAATGACCTACCTATCCTAACTAGTCCTACCTACCTTTAACTAGTCCCTAACCATTTCCTCTGCTACCAGAAAATTACTGATAGAGCGCGCAGGTCACCCGACTTATAATTTTACCATATACGCATCGGGCCCATAAATTCAATTCACCATATTCATTAATCGGGTAACCTTACACTCAACTACCAGTAACCCTGTTCCTTCCTATTTATTTCCACTGTACCCAACTTACCAATCCACTGTTACGGGTACCTATGATCACCATGGATAAGGGAGCTAGCTGTAAAAGAAAGGCAGATACAAAAAAAAACCAATACCGTTTATATTCTTTGCACTCATGTAATAACCACAGACTCGGGAAGTTTTAAAACCTTTATCTAGAATTCGTCAGTTTCAGAAGGTATAAGGTTTACAGCAAGTAAACTGTCAATAACTAGGATTATAAAAAGCACATATCCATATAGTAAGTAGATAAGACCAACCATTTATGAGTCTAAAGGGAAGGTAAGAACAGGGAACATACTAATATAGGTTTCAGAGCTTAGACTCGGTATGATGTCTAAAGGACGGGAAAAATAAGGAACATACTAGAATTTCACAGTGAAGTATTTCCCCTTGAAGAGGAACTATAGATAAGGTAAGAATGGACCATACTAATAAGACGGTGTAATTACTTGAATCGACTAAAGGATGGGTAAAGAAAAGGAACATCTATAATTTATGGACAGTATGTAGAACAGTACTTATAGGATGGGGAAAATTTGGAACATGCTAGTATAACAACTACAACGTAGGACTTTATCATTTGTCAGCAAAGGGAAGGTAAGAAAAAGGAATAAAAGGCAAGTACGAATTTATTCGAAGCAAGGAAAAGGAGAATGCAAAATGGGTTCCCTCAGATTTATATTTACCTAGTACGGTGTGGAGACCAACCCTGGCCACGGGTCAGTTAAGGACAGGAGAAAACCCCAAGGAAGATAGACGCCAGTAGGCCAGCAGGTGCAGAATGGACACCCCAGGAAAACCAGATTAGGATCAGGACAGGACCACCAAGGTAAGACCAGCACCCGCAGTTCGGAAGCAACGCCTGCGCTCCACCCTCTCTGCAGCTATCAGTCAGAACCCCGATTGGGTTATCGAATTCCCCAGCAAAGTGCTCCGCCAGCACTTAAGGTCTCCAAAACCCCGCTTGGGTCTATGGATATACGGACAGAGTGCTCCGCAGCTCTCTGTATCAGTCGGCTATTGAGTGCGTTGGGTCAGTGACAGGTCAGCTATTCAGACAAGTCGGACAATTTCTCTAGCTAAACCTAGGCTAGTTATACTGTTTTCGGGTCAGTGTACCACCCCCCAAATGTTGCAAGTGTAAGAATCCCCAATTTCGATTGGTCCTCAAGTAGGACCGGTCAACACACCAACCAGGATTTGACGTTTTCAAGTCCAAATTAACATCTTTTGGGACCTCCCATTGAATTTGGGGTTCCCATGACATATTCTACAAAATACAATGAAGAATACAAAGTTTATATACAATTGTTTCAACTGCAGGACAGTTCAGCTTCTTCTACTAGGCGAAGGTGCATCTTCCCAGGCGCATCTTGGCGGGGACCTCTGGGTTGGCGCACGTTCAATGTCACAGAGTTCATCCTCTGGCGGAAAACTGTCATGTGCAGAAAGGCTGTTCAATATGGAGTATTCCCATCCCTCATGCCCAAGGATTACGATACATGAAAAGTAAAGGAAAACAATTTAGAACACAGAAATAAATGAATACACTGTATACCAGGAATCCCTATATGATTCCCCTTACTTTATACTATCTATAGCATTAAGATTAGGGCAAAACGAACAGCAGTGCAAAAAGCTGCAGCGCAAGCTCCGGCATGTGAGAACACAAAGCGGCCATTTTAAAGCTAGTGCGCAAGCGCAAAGATTTCCCACCAGAACTGCGAGTACGTCACGTGAGTGTGACCAACGCATGCGCAGAAGAAATTCCTGCTAAGCAGCGGCCATTTTAGTGGCAAGCGTTTTAGGATAAGTAAACACATAGGCAAGCGTTACTGGGACACCCCGTGTAATGTAAAATGTGCAATATTAGTAACATAAACAGGTTGATTACATTTTGTTAAGGTTATTTGAGGTTCTTGATACAAGCAAGTCGCTTTACGTGCGAATCCTTGCTCCATCACTATCCAAGACCAGTTCCTGTGCCTCGTGTCCTGCAACACTCGGTCTCCGTTGTTATCCACAGGCCAGGTGGTGGGCCAGCACCTCCTTGGGGGGGAGGCGGGATGGGGAGCGCAGTCCAGGATGGCAACCAGCACTGCACTCCACCGCGCCTGCTCTGCTGGGCATAAAAATCCGGCAGAGCTCCGATATGTGTGATTTAGTTGGTCGCCATTTTGGACACGGCCCCCTTGAATACACTTTTACATTAATTTCCCTGATCAACCTTGCAATTGAGAGGATTCAAGCAGACCAGTACGGAGCTTTTCCTGCTGGGTTCGGAGTCCCAAGTAGTAATGTTTTTTAACTCATGCATGCCTCAGTTTCTAAAACAGAATCTTCTATTTTATGCATTGCGGTCAGCTATGAATCTGTGTGTTTGTACCTTAGACATTGGCTATTTCAGTTGGTTAGTTAAGGTCAACAGATTAGTGTATACCTGCATGTGTGGCAGTTTGAGACTTCTTCATTGTCCAGCTTTTGTCTCTCCCTCAAGTTGATTGGAAATTGCAATGAATTACCAGACTGCCTGTAGTGTGGAGGTTGCAAACTGAATTTCTTTGGATCACATAATGTCTTTCGGTAACAAATATGGGAAACCGATGTATGATTAAGTCAAACCAGAAGTTTGTGCCTCAATTTTTTGCACTTTTAATTTTAGCCCTCAAGTATTCTGCTGGAAGAGGATGATAACTCTAAAAGCATTTCCACTATGAAGAAAATAAAGGACGCCTTCCGGGTGAGTGCGCTTTGATTCTTTAAAAAAATGTTTTATCTTGTGTTTTGATGCTTTTCATGGAAGCGTTTTTGTTCTGTTTGCTTGTGGTCTTGCTGTCTGAATTTTGATTCATTCTAGAAACCCAGTTAGGTTAAGCATATACAATTCTTAAGCATGATACACCACCTCAAGTAGTCTTTTTTTTTATTTTTATTTTTTGCATTTAGTTTCTCTATCTTTTCTTGCAGTAGGTGGGTGAACTGTGCTACTCAATTAGGCTTGTTTTGCTTATCACTTCAACATTTACTTCCCCGATTCATATTTTTTTTTACTTGCGTCTTTTGACTCAATCTGGGTTCAGAAAGCGCTACTACTTATCCACGAGGGTCTCAAGGCTCTGTGGGGGTTAGCGGATCAGATTAAGTGCCGAGTTCATCGGAAGAGCCAGGTCTTTGAGGTCCTTCCTGAATTGCGCCAGCAAGGGTGGTTTCCGGAGGTAGATCGGCAGGGTGTTCCATGTCTTATAGGCGAGGTAGGAGAATGACATTCTTCCTGGTCTAGTCATGTGTATCCGTGGGACGGTAGCCAGGTAAAGCTAGGCCGAGCGGAGGTGTCGTTAGGTGTGTGGAATGTGAGGTGGTGATTCAGGTATGCGGGTCTGGCATTGAGAAGGGCCTTGTATGCGTGGGTGAGGAGTTTGAAGGTTATTTTTTGTAGACTAGGAGTCAGTGGAGGTCGCGGAGGTGTTGAGTGATGTGACTTGTGACGGGGGATGTTGAGGATTAGTCTTGCTGTGGTTTTCGGGTCCATTCTGGAGTCTGCCGATGAGTTTCTGGGTGACGCCGGCATAGTGCATTGGCCTAATCTAGTCTGCTGCTGATGAGGGCATGGGTGACTGTCTTCCTGGATTCAGTGGGGATCTATCCGAAGATCTTTCGAAGCAGACTGAGTGTGTTGAAGGCCGAAGAGACTGTTTATCTGGCAGTCCATGGTGAGCGAGGAGTCCAGTACGATGCCGAGGTTTCGTGTATGGTACGTGGGAGCAGGGCACTTGCTAGAGCAGAGCGCCATCAGGAGTCGTTCCAAGCGGAGTGGGAGGCTCCTAAGATTAAGATTTCTATCTTGTCTGAGTGGAGCTTCAGGCAACTGTCCTTCATCCAGGTGTTGACACTGATTTCTTTCCTTCATGGAAGTTGTTCCTGGTGACAATGGGTTCTTTGGTGAGGGAAGAGGATCAGCTGGGTGTAGTCTGCGTAAGAGACTATGTTGTGCCCGTGGTCCCTGATGTCCGGGAAGGTGGTGGTCTTAAGAGAGAAGTTGATGTTTCAGCATAGCTCGGGTGCGGTGGCGGCTCTGTGTCCTGTATGGGCAGCGTTCTGAAGGTGCTCCAGAGTGGATGCTTTTCATGGTCTTTATGATGTTTGTGGTGAGAGGGGACAGCTGTGCAGAGTCCGTAAGGGAGGGTTACCGTCGGTTGTGTTAGTTGCTGGCACCCTGGGGTTGTCTTGGGTGTCAAAGTTGTAGTAGATGGTGTTGATCTTTTGGTAGAAGAAGGTGCAGAGTCTGTTACAGAAGTCTTGGGAGGGTGGGACATCTGTGACCCTGCGGTTGGGTTTGGCTCTTTCTGGGAAAACATCCCCTCGCCTTCCTGAAAGCAAGGCTGTAAATTAAGTGGAGGCCAAATGAGCTTTTCATTGTTAAAAGTAAATCAATACCAGTCGCTATTGAAAGAAGACTTATAACAAGAGAAGTGAAGTTTTTAGATAGGTTTCCTTTGTCCCCTAGATATTGAGGAATTAGTACTCTGAAACGGAGCGACTGCCTTGTGATTACAGTTTTACATGCTGTGGATGATGGTCTTCACAGCAAATGACATAAAGGGGTCCAAGACACACTTGTAATAGACTCTTGTTAATCTCAGTCTTCAGCTAGTGATTGTAACTTTGATTCGAAATACTGGACCTCAAAAAAACGAGAGATTTTATTTTCAGATTAGGACACTGCCTTACCACTGAAAGAATCTCCAACATACTGAAACTAGAACTATTCATGTTACTGTGTCTGAGCAAGTCTGCCTTTTCTGAAGACCTAAGGAAATCCTGCGGTACCTTGGTGTGCCAGTTAAGTTTGCGCCTCAGGTGCCCTGAAACCTACTTTATCTTTCAGGACCATTGCCCCTTGCTTCCCTTAGACAATGAAGTTGATAGAGACCAGTGTATGTTACGGATGTTGTGTATCTTGCCCTCAGCATTTAGGAGACATTTGGTCTTCTAGTCAAGGAGAAGCCCTAATCTCATGCAAGAAATGCTCATCACTTCACATTGACCGATTGAATGCAATTTTTAATTGCCCGTTTTGCTTTGTCTGCAGGTGGTCGGAAGCGTGCTGTACTTTACCAATTTCTGTCTTGATAAGCTAGGACAGCCTTTACTAGATGAAAACCCCCAACTCACAGAAGGCTGGGAAGTACCAAAGTATCCTTTTCTGCTATTGCCATGACATGAGCTAACTTACTGTGCTTCAATCACTCTGTGATTGGCATTTTAGTTGATTTTAGTTAACACATTTCATTTATTCATTTCAATACTTGCGCTCTTACTCCTCAATAAGTTTATTGAATGTGTAAATGTCAATTTAACTGCAAGTAGTTATGTATCATTTCTGCATACTGCCACACATCCCGATTATAGCTTCATTCTTCACATTTGTTTTAATTGAGGTTCAAATGTGGTTGACATTTTAGCCCAGTAATGACGTGAGATCGTTTTAGTCGACATTTTTACATTTGTTGTGACAGACACTCTTTCCTTGTTGGAGTGACTTGGTACTTTATTCGTAATTGAGGAATAATTAGAAAACCTGCCGAAATTTAACAGGGGGGGGAACATACAGTATTTACCAGAACATGTGGATTTTGGGTGTGTTAAACTGAAATTGACATGGTTTTCCCCATGAAATCGTAATTGGTGTTATTTATTGCACCTGATAAGTAATGTACCCTGTGGTTTCATTATTAGTCCAGGATGATAAATGACACCTTCACTCGAAATCGGGGCCTAGGTCTGTATAGTACTGGACCACTTTCTGTCTCAACTTGTTTTTGATAGTTGACCTTAACAGTTTTTACTAGGTACCATCAAATGTTTACACAGATTGTCTCTCTTGAGGGACAAGACGTACCACAAGCAAAGGCAAAAAGGTTGGTTGTCTTAATGCATTTTCTTCATTTTGTTCAGCCTGTTTAGAACAATGTGGTTATTTCCCAAAAAAGATTGGGCAGAAAGTCACCCCTCTCCCCCCACCTCCTGTGGACCGCTTAAAATCTTGGAACATCCTTTTTACGAATGCTTCATTAACTGAAAGGTGGTTAATGCACCCTTCTTGTGCTTGCGTTATAATTTTTCTCTTAAGCATTTTTATTTTTTTTAAATTGCATAGCACCTCAGTTATGGTTTAAGGTGCCTTACTGCTGGTTTTGGATTCCATTCCAATACAGCTCTTCCTAAATAATTCTTATCCATAAACCAACCTTTTTGTATGTATTCTTTCCTGTTTTATATCCAAGGACAACAGCCTTATTCCCGACTGATTCACTCAGTAACTACTTCTTAAGCCCAAAAGAAGCAATCATTTACATCTTTAGTTGTGGAATTGATATTGCTTCTGGTAACTTCTGGTTAAATTTTTTTTTTTGTCCTACTGGTTTCTTAAAAAGTGTGCATACTCGCACACACTTCATAAATGTTATACTAATTCTGAGGGAGTATACTATTCCGAACTATGTTTAAATTTAATTTATTAATCACTTGTATTACTTTTTTGGGTTCTTGCAAGAGTATCCTTATTATATGACACATTTTTTAGTCTCATTTATTTCCAATAGGGATGTTTCATTGGGAATATTATGTTCGAGGCATATGAGCTGCTGATTGTACACTTTTGCATAGATCGCCATCTGGTGTTGGGCTCAGAAGTTTCCATGTTTTTGTCTTAGAAGAAGTCTTGTAGTCACGAGGTTGGTGACTCCTCCTTCGGTTGACAGTGCGCATGGGCTTCGGCTCCATCGTTGGATTGTTTTTTTCCTCCATCGGGTTCGGATGTGACTTGCTGCGCTCCCCGTCGTTGTCGAACTCCCTTTTGACGTGCAATAACCGCTAACCAACGGTATTGTCTCGATCGCGTACCTTTAGATGCGTACCTTTCGACGACTGCTCTCGAAAAACTTCGACATCTGCGATCTTCGACGCGGGCCGTTGGGCCTACCCGCACTGGTAAAGGACGTCGATGGAATGGACTCCTTTTAAGAAGTGTCCCCGGTGTGGTGCTAAATTCCCTCACTCGGACCTCCATCCTGTTTGTAATCTGTGCCTCTCTCCAGAATATCGAGAGGACGACTGTGAGGCTTGTCTATCCTTCAAGTCCAAGAAAGCCATCAGGGATAGTCTAGCACGATGTATGCGAAAAAGAAGGGGGTATCCCCGACTATAGTTCCTAATTCGGGATATATCAACCAGTTGAAAGGACAGTTAATTAGGAAAAAAGAATAATTAGTGGACTAAACTGACATCAGACATGTATCTGGGCAAGATGCATGGTACAAAAATATATTTTTTATTTTTTGATATTCAATTATCATTTAAAAAGCAGTCATTTTTATCTCCTGTATATATGTGATGAACAATCTACATATATGCAATGTTGTGTACATTATTTCATTTCCATTAGTTATACATTGCATTACAATTCATTGTGTGGAGATTTTATTTTGGATATTAGTCCAACTAGACCGTTCAATCTAAAAACATGGCTAAAAGGTACTACGCGCGTTTCGGCTGAGGGCCTTCATCAGGAAGCCATGAATATTCCAAATGAACCTATGCAAACAGAAAATACATAAAGATACATATCAGTGTCAGTATAATGTCGTATACAAATACATTCAAAAAAACATAGTGTTCCTATTTTACAATTTTTTGTGATTTTTGTGGTTAAAAACAGACACAGAATTGCCTCAAGGGGACACAAACCATACCTTGCTATCATCATCTAGATATGGATGTCTGCCATCTTACTGAGAACTGCCCAGCAAATCTCGTTTTGTCCCTTCTCACTTTTGAATATGTAGAACGGTGACGCGTACTGTGATAGTATTTCCCTGTTCCAAGATGTCTGCCATCTCATTTAGAACTGCCCAGCAAATTACGCTTTGTCCCTCCTCCCTCTCGGATGTTTAGAATTGTGACACGCCCCCTCCTTCGGCTCTATTGCGCGCGCAACGCGTGCATAAAAACACTTTCAATTTCCCGGATGTTTCCTCCCTACCCGGATGCACTACCGAGACGCCAGAGGACTCCACCATTGGATCGCATGCGGGACTCTTCAATCAGGTACCCACTCGCCCCACTCGCCCCACGTACTATCATCCCCGGTTTCTCAGAGCCCTGTTGCTCTATCCAAAGTCTTTGTCCGTATACTTGCATATACATTTTCTTGGGTCCTAGATCATTCCACCCACGGAATTTGCATCTTATCCCCACTGCTGATACAAGTTCCCGACCCACAGACCCAATTATAGCAACAGCCGGCGGATCGTCCATACAGGTACCTTATTCGTTTTTGCTACTGCTCTGACCGTTTCACCCCTCCCCACTACATTACCATGTCTGTAAACACAGTTGTTTGTTACCTGCTTCATCATGCCCATGCTGATGCACTATACATACATTCACTTTGTCCCTAGATAACCCCGCTGCAGCAGCTGCACCTTTCTTCAAAACTGTAGATTGCGACCCCGCCTTAACAGACTCCAACATCGTAATACGTGACGGACTGAGTACACAGGTATTTATCCTACCATTAGTTGGCCCAGCGCCTCTGCCCGAGGCTAAGCTAAAATATTTTTAGCTTCCTTGCAACCCATTTTGTTCTCCTTTACCAGAATCAAACCCTTGTGCATTACGCTTGGACCATCAACAGTCACAGTCCCTAAGATACCGCACTCCACAGAATAAGGTACTATTTTGAACAACTACAACACTGTGTCTTTTACGGCCTTTGGAATTCCAAATTTGTGTTTTACTTGTATTGGAATCCTCTGCTATTTCCCTTTACAGCCCATTGTGCACAGTAATAACACATCCCTCAAAGGCTGTTCTCCATCTCACCATTGACCCTCAGGTACTTTCTAACCACCTTTCACTTGTTTAGTTTTTTTACCAGCACTCCTTCACTTTTCCCGTCCACGCTGAATATGGGTTTTTCGAGTCTTTGTTCCATTTTTAAAAAAAATGTTAAGACTGAGATGCATACCTATCCCCTTTAATGGAACTTACAGACTCTCTAGCTTGACCCCAGCCCATGTAAGTAGCTAGTTAGGATGCGTATAGAGTTGTGTACATATCTAGATGATGATAGTAAGGCATGGTTTGTGTCCCCCCTGAGGCAATTCCATATCTAGATGATGATAGTAAGGCATGGTTTGTGTCCCCTTGAGGCAATTCTGTGTGTTTTTAACCACAAAAATCACAAAAAATAGTAAAATAGGAACACTATGTTTTTTTGAATGTATGTGTATAGGACATTATACTGACACTGATATGTATCTTTATGTATTTTCTGTTTGCATAGGTTCATTTGGAATATTCATGGCTTCCTGATGAAGGCCCTCAGCCGAAACGCGCGTAGTACCTTTTAGCCATGTTTTTAGATTGAACTGTCTAGTTGGACTAATATCCAAAATAAAATCTCCACACAATGAATTGTAATGCAATGTATAACTAATGGAAATGAAATAATGTACACAACATTGGATATATGTAGATTGTTCATCACATATATACAGGAGATAAAAATGACTGCTTTTTAAAAGATAATTGAATATCAAAAAATAAAAAATATATTTTGTGTTCCTTGCATCTTTCCCAGATACATGTCTGATGTCAGTTTAGTCCACTAATTATTCTTGTTCCTAATTAACTGTCCTTTCAACATAGTCTAGCACGATGCCACGAGATGTCCAGAGGCACAGGTTCCATTCCAGACATCTTCCATCCAGGTCTCGATAGCCTTCCGGAACCAGAACAGGAAGAACTGGTCCCAGACTCTGAAGCATACGTCTGACGCCGAAGATGACCTCATCCGGCTCAAAGGGACGTGAGTACCGAGATCCCCCCCGCATTACCCAAGCCCATAACAAAGGCTCCGGTGACACCTTCTCCTTCGGGCTCAGGTCCACACCATACAAAAAACTTGCACGCCCCGCTTCTGGGCCCGGCTCGAGCCAATCAACCGGTCCTGAAAAGCCATCTTCGGCACCGCCCTTCTCCGTCAGCACCGAAACTGGTATAAGACCCCTCGACACCGAAGCAGTTGGACAAAACCTCGGCAGGAAGCAGCCGGACAAGACTTCTGCACCGAAGCGCACAGAAAAGACTTTGTCACCGAAAATTTCGGAGCCGTAAACATTGAAAGACAAGCCTCTCATAACTAAGCCTCCTAAACAAACACCTCCGGAGCCGAAACAACCCGCACCGAAGATCTCGGAGCCAGGGAAAGCTTCTATACAAACACTGTCACTAAACAGCCAAAACCAGTTTCCAATGAGAAATCTTCCACACCAAAGAAAACTATCGCTGTTGAAGAACTTTTTCTCCCCAATCCAAAGCAAACCACCATCTTAATCCATCCAAAGACTGGTCATATGGTAACCAAGCTACCTACAAAGAGGAAACCAGAACATTTACCACAGGCACCAGTTCCTCCAAAGAAATTACACATGGCTACTAATACTTCACCACCACCTTCACCCCACCGTCAATTAGCCCTAGTTTACTCATTTTTCCACCACATTTTCCACAACCAGAGGATAGTGATGATGCGCATGGGGATGGGCAAGAAGATGAAGCTATAGTACCATTAGACACTGAGGATCTTGATGATCCACCACAGGAACTAAACCCATGGCATGACTATAATACAGATCCTGATCTAAACAATGATCCGGATTTCTACCCCTCAAAACGACAATGTGGGTTTTGTCCTACTAATTAATTGGGCCGCAACATACCATGGAGTCAAACTAGACTCGGACCCTGTAGAAGAGGTTTTCTTCTTGAAACCTTTGACCAACCACAAACATATGCTTATGCCAATGCTTAAAGGTCTTCTTAGACACGCCCCTAAGGTGTTCAAAGACCCAGTTTGAGCTAGGGTCCTTAACCCCAGAATAGATAAGAAATACAAGGCAGCTCCCACTGACACCATATACATCAAGGCTTAACTCCCTTTAGGTTCCCTGGTTGTAGCCAATGCACGCTAAAGAGCAAACTCTCGGTCAGGTGACACACCACCTCCTGACAAAGATTCTAAATTATTAGACGCATCAGGCAAACGTATGGCGTCTCAAGCTGCAAACTCCTGGAAGATAGCCAAACACACAAGCCCTTCTGGCAAGGTATGACAGGGCTCATTATGATGAGCTGGAAAAGCTCATTCAACAGCTACCTCCGCAATATAATGATAAAGCCAATGACCACCTACAGGAAGGAAAAACTAATCACTATTACAACCATCAAATGCGTGCTCGACGCAGCAGACACCTCGTCCCGCGCAGTAAATACCAGTGTTTTGCTGCGCATACATGCCTGGCTCAGGGTATCTGTTTTTAAACGAGGTACAAAATACAATTTTTCTTTTTTTAATAACACATTTTATTTGTTTATTTTACAGTATAGCTGGCGTAAGCCCTACAAGGACCTGTGTGAGCATAAGGATAATATTTGCATCTGTAACTATTTTTATGATAACGAACAATACTGCCAAACATGCATGTAAAACAATAATACAACCATTATGCAGACAGTTGTTAATCTCCATAATACAGCACATGATTCATCCGATTCTTAAAAATACATCATAGCGCAATAATACGCCCAAATGATATAGTATAGGGTGATACACGTCAGGGATCAGAGGGTGACATTCATGGATCCTCTTCGGGCGGGTGGGGGGGCGTGGGGACGCAAGTCAATTCCTTAATATGTCGCCCACCGTGTCCAGATCTTGCGATGTTCCCTGGGTGTGAGGAAGTGCCATCTTTCTTGCATGGTATGCCCCCACTTTTTGCTGAATTGCTTTGACTGAGTGTGCCCTGGGCTCCTGCCAATCAGGTGCCCAGGGCCTGTGTTCCTTCCCTAAAACTATATTGAAGCTAAAACCCAATTGGCATCTCTGGCCACCTGTCAGCCCCTAGTAAATGGTACCCAGGGCATGGTGACCAGAGAAGACCCCTAAGGGCTGCAGCACTTATTGTGCCACCCTTAGGGGCCCTGCACTCTGACACATACACACACTGCCTTTGCAGGCTGAGTGTCCTCGTGCAGAACTAAACAAAGACGACATGGCACACATCCCTGTGTGCCATGCCCACAAACCCACTGCCCTGGCATACATTAGTCCGCCCTCTAGCTGGGTGCCCTATGCCAGTGGTGTGGGCACAGGTGCATGAGCCCTGTGCCCCTGCAGTACCCAGGACCATTCCTGGACACTAAGTGCAGTGCTGCCATTAAGAGTATATGGTGCTGGGGGGTTGTCATTACGAACTCCACAGCACCATAATGGCTATACTGAAAACTGACAAATTTGATATGAAACTTCTCAGCACATTAAACCCACATTGATGCCAGTGTGGTATTTAATGTAAAATGCACTACAGAGGGCATTTTAAAGATGCCTCCTGAAACCTAACCTACAATCCACGTCTTGTCTGAGAGGCTGCCTAGGCTGCCACACAGCAGACATGTTGCTGGATCCCTGGGTGGAGAGCCTCCCGCACTCCTGGGCCTGCAACAATGCACATCCTGGGCGAGGTGCCCAGGGTGCTAGGTCTCCTCCCCCAGGATGGGCAGGGGGAAGCTTCAAAGGTATGCAGCCTTTGTGAGCTTCTCCAGGCCATTTGCTGTACTCAGCAACTGGCTCCCACCAGTTCTGACCCCCACTATGGCGGGAAGACTGTCTGGAACCTTACGTCAGGAAAGGGGGGTGTGCCAGCCTGTGCCAACTCCACCCCTCAGGTGGGAGAGGCGAGGTGAAGCACCATTCCGGACTCCGGCCATCTTGAGGATGGAGAGCCCTGCCCAATCAGAGATAGGCTCCTGCCTCCCTCCCACAGGAGAGGAGCAGGATAGGGGGTGTACTCACCCCAGGACAGGGACCTATTGGTCCCTGCACTTCCCCTAGTTTAGTATTTAGGGGCACCCTGACCCTTCCTCAGATCCCGATTTCGAAACAAGAAAGAAGACCAAGAAGATGACTACCTGCTGTGCAGCTGCTAACAAGAGGACAACACCAACTGACGTGGCCCCAGCCCTACCGGCCTGTTGATCCTTAAACCTGCTCCTGCTAAATCCCGGCATCTCCTGCGGACAGCAACCTTAGAGACTGGGACTCCCATGAGCAGTGGTTCTGCTCAAACAGCAATACCCCTGGTGCCAGCCAGGAACCGCAAATCCAGCACACTCTGCACCCGCCGAGCACGGCCTGTGCCTGAGTGGACAAAGACCCTGAGGACGTCCCCCGGCGATTCTGACCTAGAATCCAGTGCCCAAGGACCCTCCTCGACGACCCATACAATGCCTGCAGCCTCAGAACCAGGGACCCCCCAAACCGCGACCAGCAGAGGGTAAGATTTCCTGACGCCAAAAGACACCCCGTCGCCCCTTGTGCCCAACTCCGGGTTGCCTACCTATCCTCCAAGATCCCAATTTACCCCTCGAAATGTTGGTCGCTCTAGAAGATCCTCCGTCCCCAAGCCTGCAGCTTTTGTTCACTTTTCACGATCTCCATTGAATAACATTGAGCGCCCGACGGCTCAAAAGCACCCTGCGCCCAGCCGCCCGAGTACCCCTGGCAGTGCAATCGTTGTCCTATCCTACTTCCCCATTTGCCCTGAGCAAGTAACCAGGAGCTCATCTCCCACAGCCGCGTAGCCTGCTAGCCAGCAGCCACCAACCGAAGGCCCCCTGCCTCTCATTGGATAACATTGGGCCTAACTACCTTTGCACCCGGCAGCCCCGGTGCCGCTGCGTGTACCAACTGTACCTACCTGACCCTGGAAGACCCCGGAGTCCATGCCACCTTAACTCTACCAGTGGAGTACTTACCTAAAAGCTGACATCTCACTTTTCTTCCTTAGGCTAACGTTGACTGGTTTCACTTGGAAATTCTTCTAAGTATGGAGTTTTGGAACTTTAAAATCATCTAAAATCAGCCAAACAACCAATTCCGATTTACTCGCCTGTAATCAGGAGAGACCTCAGTGCTGCATATTTGAGCCGAGTACTGACCCCGAAAAGTAATTCTAACCGTATTTACCAGTAAATTGAATTTCCTCCCATAGGATATGATTGCTTGGTTTTTGCTGTAAAAGTTTTTTAGTGTCGATTTTTGAAACTTACAAATATTCGTGCCAACGATAAAAAAGAATTACTTGCCTGTGTTAGATAGATGTCCCAGTGCTGAACCTAAGAGTCCAGCACTGGATTACAAAAGTAACGTAAACATACTTTACCTGCAAACTGAATTTCCTTCCATAGGATAACATTGGTAATTTCAACTGAAAAATTTGGTAAGTGTCAACTTTTAAAATACAATAATATTCCTTAAAAATCACTACTGTAACCAAAACGCTTTTACTTAACTGTTTACAGGACATGTCCCAGGACTGAATCTAGGATCCAGTCTTGCACAAGACATATGGCGGTGGGCTATTCCTCAAAACCTATTCCTTCTAGCTCAGCATGTTCCAGGAGTACAGAATACCTTAGCGGATCTGTTAAGTCGTTAAACACAACAGACCCACGAGTGGGAACTTCATATAAAAGTTCTTCAGCCATTCTTTCAGATATGGGGACAACCTCACATAGACCTATTTGCCACCCACGAAAACGCCAAATGCCCAAGCTTCGCTGCCAGATATCCACACCCACTGTCCAAAGGCAATGCGATATGGATGAACTGGTCAAACAGAGCTGCGTACACTTTTCCACCTCTTACCACTTATGCCACTAGTAGTACGCAAACTACAGCAGCATTCTCACCCTCATCCTAGTTGCTCCAACGTGGGCTAGACAGCCATGGTACACCACACTGCTACAACTGTCGGTAGTACCACACCAAAAATTGCACCTGTCTCCACATCTTAACACAGAACCATGGAGATATCACACACCCGGACCCAGCTCAGCTCAACCTTGTGATCTGGCTTCTGAAATCCTAGAATTTGGATATCTGAACCTTTCTCCAGACTGCATGAATGTCATTAAAGAAGCTAGACGTCTAACCACTAGGGCATGTTATGCAGCCAAGTGGAAACGATTTGTAATATATTGTCACAACAACAATATTAATCCTCTAGATGTGTCCATTCAACACCTCATAGGATACTTACTGCATCTCCAAAGATGCAACTTAGCCTATACCTCTTTTAGACTGCATCTCGCTGCAATAGCAGCATATCTGCAAAACAGACTACATCTATCTCTATTCAGAGTGCCTGCCATTAAAGCCTTTATGGAAGTCCTTAAAAGAATAATTCCCCCCAGGGTACCACCTTCACCTGTGTGGAATTTAAAAGTTGTTCTCACACGGTTAATGGGACCTCCCTTCGAACCCTTACACAAATGTGAACTACAATTTTTAACGTGGAAGGTTGCGTTCCTAGAAGCTATTACTTCTCTGCAGAGAGTTAGTGAATTACAAGCACTAACCATTCAAGAACCCTTCTTGCAAATGCATCACAATAAGGTAGTTCTGCGTACTAATCCAAAATTCTTGCCCAAAGTCATTTCTCCCTTCCATCCCAATCAATCTGTGGAACTGCCCGTTTTCTTCTCGCAGCCACAGACCGTAGCAGAAAGAGCTCTTCATACCCTAGATGACAAAAGAGCATTGCTATACTACATAGAGAGGACACAACCCTTTGTAAGACAAAACAACGTTGTCTTTCTCACCACCACACAAAGGTAATCCCATTTCAAAATCTGGGATAGCTAGATGGATTGTCAAATGCATACAGATTTGTTTCCGCAAAGCTAAACGTATGTTATCTGTTCCTCCTAAAGCCCACTCTACATTCACAAAACACTATTGTGTAGATGTGCAAACCAAACAACAAGCTAATGTGGGCCAGGCTGTTCTCAAAACATTATTCCAAACTACTGCAACAGATAGGGGTGGTTGCCGCTAGTGGTGGCTACTGCTATACAATCTATACACAGTGTGTGATCTGCAGCTCGTATGCCTCGAACAGAAAATGCTACTTACCAGTGTGCATCTGTTCTTGGCATGTAGAGCTGCAGAGTTGCACACGCCCACCCGCCTCCCCGGCTACCCTTGTCTGTTCAAGTATTATCTTAATTAGATACAAACTATATGGGCATCCTTCCTTTTCTTGCAAACCTCCATCATTTCCCTATGGCGAAAAACAATCTGGGGATGGAGCTGATGCGGTCCAATGTGGTCCAAAGGAGGAGTCACGCATATCGTGACTTCAAAAGAACTTTTCAGGACAACAACAAACTGCAAACATCCGGGCCCAACACTAGGTGGCGATCTATGCACAGTGTGCAGCTCTACATGCCAAGAACAGATGCATACTGGTAAGTAGCATTTTCCTTTTGAATTTTGGAGTCCTTTTCTCATTTTTACACTTTTGCTGCGAAATGTCTTTTAAAATGAAGCTGTCCTTAAAGTTAAGCGGTGCAAGAGTCCCTTGTTACTTCCTTTCTTTAACACCAGTGAACCTTTGAATAAATCCATGCCTGTTGATTTAACATATTTTAATGTTGGTGCAGAGACGAGTAAACAGCAGCCCAATGCTTTTGTTGACCAGGGGGGCGTATGCAGAGGTCAGGAGGGCCGCCTGCAGCCCCCAGGCCGTACTTTGAGCATCAGTGTTCTAGACCATATGCTTAATATGGTATTGCTGGGCACTTATAATATCGAAGAATGGTCTTCGGTATTATAGGGACCTGTCTGCCCATGCAGATAGTTCCTCTCAGGAGGTATAGTGCTTCCTGCCTTAAGGGTGACTTATCTAGGCCTTGTGCAGTGCTGGGCAGGCTTGGCACAGGGGGATTTGTGTCACGGCGACTCTTCACTTTTAGCTGCACAAAAACACACCGGCTGCAGTAGCAGTGCTGCATGACTCAGTCAATGGGGACACCACGACTTAGTCATTGCACAGAATTTGAATCAAGAAAATATGCTGCACAGTTAAATTGTAACTTGCCTGTAAAAGGAAATCTACAGCTCGAAGAATTCACTTGGAACCCACTTCTCAAGCATACGTCTGTCGTCATCTGTGAGACACAACACAGACCACAAAAAAAGTGACAGATTTAAGAACATACCGAACCAAAGCATACTTTGTTTTTTAAATAAGCCATTTTCATTGCTGCAGTCCAAACACTGTTACCACATTGGGTGCGTCTTCCGCCCACTGCTGCATACAGCATGAAGCAGTGATTAGCCCACTTCAGGCTTTGATTGCAGTGGACTTTGAATACCCTGAACACTGCCTGGACAACCCAGAGTCGCTAGATTACTCATAGGTGGCTTCTTTCACAGTCATCCGGGTTAAGGTTTTCCTAGACTCTGCCTCCACTCTTGGCTGGTCCCCACCCTTGCAGTAGAGTTGTCCATCTAGCGCCCTGTCTGTCACTGCAACACTAGACTCCGTAGTTGTGACCTTTTGCTGAGGATACGCTTGGTTGGGTACATCCTCCATATACTGTAATGTGAGCAGCAGTCTTGCCAATACCCGAATGCCCCAATGAGTTCCTGTCGCAGGTGCTGGTGACCTCAAAATTGTCTTCACCAAACCTCACCACCCTTTGTTTTAAGTTCCACTTTCTCAATGGATACTCTAGTGGATTTCAGGATCTGCTATATCTAGGATTGAAGAGGCGAGGTCCCAGAGCTCACATTTCTGAGGCGGTTATATGTCTTGTTAGCCACACCCAAGGCTTCTCATAGACTTGACAATTTCCAATCTGTCCTTTCTTTCTATTGTAGAAATGTCTTCACATACCATAGATAAGAAAAGAGCATACTGATGCTAACTTTTTTGCCACAGTTCTTTCATTTAGAAGTTACCCTCCCAGGCCTTCCTATTTTCTAGGTGTGCCAAAGCCAGATTGATAATGTCATATATTGCCTCACTTTAGCAAAAGGTAAACCAACCCCTTTCGGGTAATCCTAGAGCCAATTCCTCCAGAAATAAAACTCCTGCCCCTGTGTTCAGGAGGAATCTTCTACGTTATATTTTCTGTAGCACGTTAAATATATTCCATGGTCTAGTGGTTCTGGGCTCTACTGATTGAGGGGTTCACCAGGCATGATTTGGGAAAGGTATTGATAGGCGCACAGGGTTGGGTCTTGTTACCTTCTGATTAACCTCAGTTGATGTCTTCTCCATGTTAGGGGATATGCACATGGAGACTGATCTAGGATTGTGATCTTGAAACCAGTTGTTTGTTATAGATCAGTGGTTCATGTGTCTGAGACAGAGTGGTGATAGTTTGAGATTCTGGTGGTTTTTCATCCAGTGCGTTCTGTTGCTTTTGTGCTAGTGTGTTGGGATATTGGTGTAACATGGTCCTGTTCCTTTTATGTGTAATGCTTAATAACCCCTTCAGCATTGTGCAGGAGGAAGAAGGCCCCAAAGGATAGGAGTGTACATTCTACCTTCAGTCTGCAAAATGGGTGTAATTCTCATAGCAACTGCCAGAATGTGTATTATAGATGCTTAATATTTTTGCAGCCATTTTGGAGACCTCCCCAGCCTAGTTCTGTCTTACTGCTTCTCTACAGAACTCAGCTTGGTCCTAAGCATTGCGAGGTGAATTACCATTGTAGGAAGGTGGCTGTGTATATACTATACCAAAGTAAGATATAGTGTGCACAGAGTCCAGTGGATTCCCAGAGGCTGCAGGTGATGTCGGGGAGTCCTGAAGGGGGTCAACCCACGGTGGAATCGGACTCTGGAGCACTGGGAGACCTCACTGGGACCGGTGGGCCACTCCGACTCCAGCTGTGGGTGTCTGGTGCAGTGGTGGTTCCAGGTGTCTGGTTCCTTTGTCCTCAGCAGGCTCTGAGTCTTTCTTTGGTGTTTATTTTAAACAGAGTTGCTGTTCACAGGAGATCCGATCTTTGTTGAAAGCACTCAGTCCTACCAGGGGTTCTGGAGGTTGCCGACTTTCGAACAAGGCGACTTTTGTCACAGGATGTCTGGAAACTGCAGATAGGCCAGTAGGGCTGGGGCCAAGTCCGTTCTTCTCGGCAGTCTCCTCTGCTGGGGGGAGTCTTACGTCCTCCTTCGTAGGTTGCGTGAATCTGCCTTCTGGTTACAGGACTGCCCTCTAGATACTGCATTTAGGGGTCTCTAGGTCAGTGGCCAATTGGCTACTGACCGTAGGGCGACTACATACTTAGTGTGCTCACCCCACGTGATCTCTGATTGAGAGTGCCTGCCATTTGCAAGATGATGGGCACTATAGAGTGGGCTTTACCTCTCCTCCCCCCCCACCTGAGGGGCTACTCTAATTTTGCCTACCTGTCCTCCTGCTGAAAAGTGGGTGAGACTGGAAGGGGGCCTGCTCCTGATAGCTGGAGAGACTGAGTTGCGTTACAAAGGCGGCAAGGCATTTGAAGCTCCCCTGCCACAGCTGGCTCTTACTGACCTAGGGAAGGTGTGACCACCTCCGCTCAGGAAAGACTTTGTTTCTGGGCTAAGAGCAAAGGCTCCCCCCCCCCCCCCCCCCCTCCAGGGGTCCAGAAACCGGTCTTGTGGTGGCAGGCTGGTGTTTACCAGTCAGGCAACCCACCAGAGGCTGGTCTCTTTTCAGGGGGCATCTCTAAGATGCCCTCGGAGTGCATGGTATAATAAATCTCACACTGGCATCAGTGCGGGTTAATTGACCATAGCTTTTCTTTCCCCTGAGGCGGAAGCCGGGGGCATTCTTCTCTTCCTGCCTTTCAGATTGCGTGATTGTGCAAACCTCATTGTTCATTTTTAAAATCTGTAAATATTTTATGTGGGTGCTATTTTAATTTGCGGCAAGCCGACTTTAGTTGGTGAGACTTACGTCACCGCTAGGGTCTCCCGCAGGATACTGCTTACCGGCGCAGCCGAATTGAGGTGCTGAGGCCGGTACGCACACAACAGCCGACGCCATATTGCGGGAAGGCAGGGTAGCGGTCCAGCTCTTGGACGACTCCCACCCTCCTCGCAATGTATAAAAAGTGTCATACTTCCCGTCCGCGCAGCGGGCGGGTGCAGCGGCGCGCCGAAGGAAAGCCCGTCTGCGCCCGTCTGCGCCCGTCTGCGCCCGTCTGCGCGCGCCTGCTCCGGGCCCAGGGCCTGTCCCCCTGCTCATTTACCTACCACATGCCCGATACGCTGGACTAGAGAGCAACTTATAACGCTTAGTTCCGGCGCCTGCTCTCCACTTGCTCGCTGCCCCCCATGCTCGTTGGAAGCCAGTAAGTATTACTGCTCCCTTTGTGGCCTGACTATCCCTCCTTGGGGTGTACGTACACTTACTCCGGCATCTACATCCAACGGTAATTATTCCCCACTTAAACTGAGGGCTGGTCTGGTTAACTGCCGCTCGCTTCCCCGCCATGCAAGTGAAATATGGACACTACTGACCTCTCAGGGTTGGGATATTCTGTTTCTTACAGAATCTTGGTTAAAAGACTTCTCCAACCCTGACATTCACCTAGCCACTCCCCCTGACTACCTTTTTAGGGGTATTAACCGAGAAGGAAAAACGGGTGGTGGTCTTGCTATTATTTTTAAATCTCATCTACGACTGAATATAAAAAAATTGTCGAATATTGGGCTGATTGAAGCCATGTATTTCACCATCGCGGATTCGGCTGCAGTCTTTTTGACTGGTATTCTGGTCTATAATCTCCCCAGGGCCTCTGCCTCTTCATTAATGCAGCTGGTACATCTGATGGCGGATTTATCCCTCAAACACCCTCACTTTTTAGTCTTAGGGGATTTCAACCTGCATGCTGAAGATCCCTCTTGCGCTCAGGCTACGCAACTATTAGATACTATGAACAGTTTGGGTTTGTCACAACTGTCCCAGGGCCCGACGCATAAGGCGGGCCATACCCTGGATCTAATTTGTCTCTAACCTCCCTGGTACTACAGTCCATACTTTCCTTCCCCTCACCTGGTCTGACCATTATCTCCTCCCGTTTGACATTTTGTTCCCGGCTGCCCCTAACCCGGTGGCACAGGGTAGGGATTACAGGAGAAAATGGCACTTAGTTAATTGCCTGACATTAAAACCTGCTTTCTCCTGCCCTCTGGACCCATTCACGGATGACATTGATGCAACTGTCACTCAGTTTAATTTAGCCCTGTCATCGGCCATTGAGGTCATTGCCCCCTTACAGCCTACATCCACTGTAAGATCTCGTCCTTCTGCCCCATGGTTCTCCGCAGCGCTGCGAGAGGAAAAAAGCTGCGTTAAAAAATTAGAGCGCAGTTGGCGACTCTGCTATAATCCAGAAGCTAAAAGCACCTATAAAGCTGCTTTAAAGAATTTCATTAAATTAAAAAAGTCCACAATGAGAGAATTCTTTGCCTTACAAATTAAAAACGCAGAGAATTCCGCAAAAACTCTTTTTAATATTGTGAAAGACTTTGTCAAGCCGCCGGCTTTGTCTCCTCAGAACCCTGCCAATCAGAGACTATGCAATGGCTTGTCAGACTTTTTTCAAGATAAAATTGTGAAAATTACGTCCTCCTTCCCTATTGCTCTCCCACCTGTTTCACCCCCGATTATTTCTGAGAGCAAGGATTCTAATTCACCATCTCTGATGGCTTTTAGGGATCTTTCTACTGACATGGCACTTAAATTACTTATTCAGTGCAAATCTGGCTCGCCCCTGGATATTGTTCCGCCCAAGGTACTGAGTAACCTTGCTCCTCTTTTGATTGAGCCCCTTATATCTATTTGGAACTCCTCACTGCATCTGGGCTAATTTCCAACGGCCTGGAAGGAGGCCATGCTAGTTCCCATTTTGAAGAAGTCTGATGCGGACCCGGCCCAATTCTGTAATTACCGCCCGATTTCCCTCCTTCCTAAGCCAGCAAAGGTTTTGGAAAAGGCAGTTCAATTGCAACTTGCAGACTATCTGGAGACGAACTCCTTGCTACATGATTCCCAGTCGGGTTTCAGAACCGGGTTCAGTACTGAGACAGCGCTTCTGGAGGTCTCGGAGACCATCCGAGAGTGGGTGGATGGGGGCGAGGAGGCCATGTTGGTCCTCCTCGACCTTTCCGCCGCATTCGATACGGTCTCCCATAATATATTGTTGGACCGCCTTCAGCAGATCGGATTGGGGGGCTCTGCCTTTTCATGGATTAAGTCCATAGGGTTCTTCTTAGTCCACTCCAATCCGAGTGTAAACCTCTTGTCTGTGGAGTCCCGCAGGGCTCTGCGTTAAGTCCCCTCTTTTTTAATCTCTATCTGGCCCCCCTGGCTAAGGTGGTTGAGTCGTGGGGGGTCAGAGTGATCTCATATGCTGATGATACCCAGCTGATGTTCTCTTTTAGAGATCACTCTGACTCCAGCTTCATCAACTTTAGACACTGTCTTGGCGAAATCTGTTCTTGGATGACGGTGAATCATCTAAGACTCAATACCGATAAGACCGAGGTCTTGTTTTTTAATCAGAAAGGCCCATTACCCCCCAAATTGTGGTGGCCGTCGGTGCTTAACCCCCCTCCCACCCCTGTCCAAACGGTGCGCAATCTGGGCTTCCAATTTGATGACGCACTTTCATGCAAAGCCCAAATAAACAAGGTTACCGCGACCTGTTTTTGGAAACTGCGCATGATGAAAAAAATCTTTCCCTTTTTGCCCATCGAGGCACGCCGAACAATCACTCAGGCCCTAGTTACCTCCCATCTAGATTACGGCAACAGTCTGTATGCTGGGGCCCCCTTATATCAAATTGAGCGACTTCAGATCGTCCAGAACGCGGCAGCTAGGTTGATTGGCAATATCCCTTACCGTCAGATAGTTACCTATCTCTAGTCTCATTCAGTTCAAAATGCTGACCCTTGCCTTTGGGGCCCTGGGTGGGTCTGGTCCAAGCTACTTACAAAAGAGACTTGTGCTCTCCCAATCTGCTAGATCTTTACGGTCTAATAACCTACGTCGCCTCATCGTACCCAGGTTTTGCCTTTCCAGAATGGGAGGAAGAGGTTTCACAGTTATGACGGCTAAGCTCTGGAACAATCTCCCTCTGGACCTGAGGTTCTCTCCTTCTGAATCACTCTTCCGCAACCGTTTGAAGACCTGGCTGTTTTCCTCTGCATAGGTTGTGCTCCTACTTCTCTAGCTCGTGGTCTACAGCGTCGGGACACCCCTTCGGGGGTAGCCGTGCGCTTTATAAGCTTGTAAAATAATAATAATAATAATAATTATGCTGAGAAGTTTGCTAACAAACCTCCCAGAATTCATTAAAGCCATTATGGTGCTGTGGATTTTATGACAAACACCCAGACCATATACTCTTTATGACTTTACTGCCCTTACAATGTCTAAGAATTGACTTATACACTGTAGGGGTACAGTGCTCATGCAACTGTACCCTCACTAGTGATATAGTGCACCCAGCTAGATTGCAGGTACAGCACACAGAGATGTGCCATGTCAACTCTTCACTTTTCTCTGCAGCATAACACGCAGCCTGCAAGGGGTGGGTGGGGGTCAGTAGGTGTGTGGGTGTATGGGGGATGGGGGCGTGGGTGGGTGTGTGTGTGTGTGTGTGTGTGTGTGTGTGTGTGTGTGTGTGTATATATATATATATATATCGTGAACTCCGTATCTCTCCTGCACACGCTGCTTTTTCAGCCGGCAAAACAGGACACCGGACACGGACCTCGAGGTGTTTCAATCTTTATTCAGCAGAAAGTGTCGAAGACGTTTCGGCTCAACGGAGCCTAGTTCACATATATATCCCGTAAGGGTGGCACAATACGTGCTGCCGCCCTTAGAGGCCTTCCCTGGCCACAGTGCTCATGGTACCTTTTACAAGTGACTGGCATATGGCCAGAGGTGCCAATTGGGGGTACAAGGTACAGTTTTGCGAAAGAACACTGGCCCTGGGATCCTGATTGGCAGGGACCCAGTCACATCAAGTCAAAGTGCATCAGTAGTCTGGTAAAAAAGTGGGGGGGTTACTGCAACAGAAAACCATCTTCCTACACCCAGGAACAGTACACAATGCCTTCTTTTTCAGCACAATACTCTGACTCACAAGAGGACGCTATCTTTTTGAGAACTGGTTAAATCTAACTTGAATGAAAAGTGGGAAACCTGGAACGGGTATTTTGTGCTGTAATTACGGGAAATCCTGTACCTCGAGCCCCTCACTTGTTTATATGAGCTTGTTAATTTATATAGGATGATGTGTAAGATTGTATTTATGTAGATTATATAATGATTTTGTCAAGCCAGAGATTCATTGCATTTTCCTCAGGCAAATATCCTGTTCTAAGTGTTGCTCCTGTGTGAATAGCAAACTTCAAGTAATGTATTGCTGATCGGGCAAAAAAAACTATGCTTTGATTTGCCTTATGATCACACAGTTGCAGCACTCTTTTGTGGAGTGTTTATTCGAAGAAGAGGGGAGAGCAGTGATTAGGTTGATCACGTCTGAGCCTCATGTTCTAACTAAAAACTTCCTTTGATGTTTCTTCCCCTAGTGGCTGCACCACTCTACACACGTTTTTTTCAGTCTTATCATTAGTATAACCTAGATTTTAATTCCCATTTGAGGTGTGGTTAAAAAAACATACATTTAAATGTATTTTCAGAAAGACGTAAAACTATGTAGTTCTGGGATCCAGCACCAAGGTGGAGATTTTCGAATTCTGAATTAAGCGCTTAATGACCTATAAATATTTACTGAAAACCATTGGTTCGAGGCATGTGAGCTGCAGATCGTACACTTTTGCAATAGTTCGCCACCTGGTGTTGGGCTCGGATGATTGCAGGTTGTTGTCTTCTTGGAAGAAGTCTTTGTAGTCACGAGATAGGTGACTCCTCCCTTGGACAATACTGAGCATGGTCATCGACTCCATCCTCAGATTGGTTTTTTTTCCGCCACTGGGTTCGGATGAAAGTTTTCCGCTCCGGCTAGAAAAGACTTTTTTAGCAACTTCGAAGCGCAAAAACTCTATAGAAACATTTTCGACATCGAATAGACTTTTCGACATCACCAGCTACATTCCGGTGCGTCGACGTGGGCCGTTGGGCCTATCGACGCCGTACGGCCTATCGACGCCGTACGGCCTACGCCTCATGGACAGAACTCCATTCAAGAGATGCCCGGTATGTCGAGCAAAATTCCCTCATAGCGACGATCACGAGGTCTGCAACCTCGGTTTATCGCCGGAACACGACGAGTCGACCTGCACAGCTTGTGCATTCTTCCGATTGAAGAAGACCATTCGGGATCGGAGGGCCCGTCAACACAAAATGAGAAGAACGGCCACAGCACCGGAGGCCATTTTCGAGCAGGAGATCGTCGAAGAAGACCTCTCCGAGGGCGAGGACATCTCCGAAGACAAGGCTCCACTTGCTGCCGAGGAAGACTCGCCTGATCTCCAGATTATCTCAGAGGCAGAGGACTCAGATTACTCGATCCCATCTCGTCAACCCGTGAGTACTCTCGCCCCTGCATAACAGACACTACCCAAGCCAAAGGCAACGGTCAGCACTCCGCCGATGGGGCCCAGTCGAGACTGAAATATTCCCTCAAACCCCCCGCCTTCGGGCTCGGCTCCGAGGAAAACAACTACGCCTTCCGGTGCCTCAGCACTGACAAAACCACACGTGCCAATTCCACCTCTTCCTTCGGCACCGAAGCATACACATTCTTCGACACCGAAGCCAAAACGCCCTTCGGTGCCCAAAGACAAAGATCCTTCGGCACCCAAATCTAAAGATGCACTGGTGCCGAAGCCAAAAACTGTACCGGACCCGCAAAAGCTCCGGCTCCGAAACCTTCGGTTCCAAGAATTAGGATGGAAAGCCAGCGTCTGACGCCTCAAAGCCAACAAGACCTGCTTCCACTCCTAAAACTCCAACCTCGGTACCAAGGACTCCAAGGCCTGAGTCGGAGACACCTAAACCCTCTAACAAGCCTACCAAGCCAAAACCACCTTCGGCACCAACAAATTTGCCACGGGACTCTAGCGCCTCCTACAGCAAAAAAACACAAAACAACCCCTATCGGCACCGAAAAAAACGACGCCGAAGAAGGTTGCAGAGGGAGAAGAATTGTTTAGACCAGATCCTAAACAAGAGTCCATATCAATCCAAAAACTGGACTTGTGGAAGCTATTCCTTACAAGAGACTAGCAGACACCACTTCTACCTGTGGTTCCTGCCAAAAAGAAAGATTGTGCAACTTCTCCAATGCACCCTTCCTCTCCTTCACCTTCTTCCTCTCCTATCCCTCATTAAATTTCACCTGCAGTTTCTCCTGTTCAATCTCCTGCATCATCACACCACACTGAAGAGGAGTATGATCTAGGTGGAGGGAATGACATAACAGAGCCAAATGCATACCCTGTAGATGAAGATATCAATGCAGATGCATATCCTAGAGAGGAGGATTTATATGACTTCGCACCACACAATGTGCCCGACATTCCAGATCCTTAATCCTACCCAATAAAACTTTCCCCTCCAGAAGATAGTATTGGGTTTAATCATCTCTTAAATAGAGCTGCCCTTTACCACAGGGTTTCAATGCACTCTGATGCTATTGATGAGGATTTTTTACTAAATACATTTGAGCAGTCACAAAGGTCTACACAAATACTACCCATGATCAACGGAGTCATTAAACATGCTCCAGAAGTATTTAAAGACCCAGTACGTTGTAGAGTATTAAATCCAAGAATAGAAAAGAAATATAGACCACCATCTCATCCAGTCTATATTAAGGGACATCTGCCACTAGACTCTTTAGTAGTGTCTAATGCACGGAAAAGGGCTAATTCCCAAACTTCTGGTGACACGCCCCCCACGTGACAAGGAATCCAAAGTTATTGATGCGTCAGGGAAACGGATTGCTGCGAAGGCTACAAATATATGGCGCATAGCAAATACACAAGCCCTGCTCTCACGCTATGACAGGGCTCACTATGACCAATTAGAAAAATTGCTAGAGCACCTCCCAGATCAATACAAAGATCAGGCAACAGAGCTCATACAAGAAGGCAAATTTATATCTAATGCCTCAATTAAATATGCACTAGATGTAGCGGACACAGCATCCAGAGCAGTCAATACTAGTGTCATACTCCGACGACATGCGTGGCTACGCAATTCAGGGTTTAAGACTGAGGTTCAGACTACCATCTTGAATCAGCCCTTCAATCAAAACCAATTGTTTGGGCCGGAAGTAGACACTACACTGGAAAAAATGAAAAAAGACACAGACACAGCTAAGTCTATGGGTGCATTACAATCCGCACAGACTAGAAGTTCTTTTCGCCGCTCCTTTTATAGAGGAGGCTCTAAGCAAACCGGCGCAGACACCACATCTTTCAAAACGCACACACAGACCTCCTCCAACAAAGGCTACTTTAGAGGAGGATTCAGAGGCAATAATAATAAGGGAAGAGGTAGAGGTAACAACAACCGCTCCTCTTCCACTCCCAAGCAGTGACTTCCCTCTGCCTCCCCTACAGCATTCTACTCCTGTGGGGGGCAGATTATCACAGTACCTACCTGTCTGGAATTCCATCACAACAGACAGGTGGCTGAGACAAATTATCCAACATGGCTACTGCCTAGAACTCACAGCAAACCCCCCAAACATACAACCCAGGCCGCGTCCAATGTCTACAGACCATATGACTCTGCTTCAACAGGAAGTTCTAGCACTTCTACAAAAGGATGCTATTCAATTAGTTCCTTTAGAAGAACAGGGAACAGGAGTTTACTCCCTGTACTTTCTAATCCCCAAGAAGGACGGGACACTAAGGCCAATTCTCGACCTCAGGCCCCTCAACCATTACATACAATCAGATCATTTTCACATGATCACTTTACAACAAGTACTCCCACTACTACAACCAGGCGATTTCCTCTCAACGCTAGACCTAAAGGACGCCTACTTTCACATTCCCATACATCCTGCTCACAGGAAGTATTTAAGGTTTATCATACAAGGACAGCACTATCGATTCTAAGTCCTTCCATTCGGGGTCACAACAGCACCACAAGTGTTCACAAAGTGCTTAGCAGTAGTAGCAGCACATCTCAGAAGACAATGGTTACATGTCTTCCTTACCTAGACGATTGGCTCATAAAAGCAAAAACATTCAGCCAATGTGTCCAACACACAAAGCAAACAATTCAAACACTGCACAACTTAGGGTTTACCATAAACTACACAAAGTCGCACCTAGAGCCTACGCACGTTGTTCAGTATCTAGGAGCTACCATAAACACATCTACAGCTCTAGCGTATCCCAGTCCAGCCAGGATACAGAGCATTCAGACCTTAGTCTCCATTTTTCAACACCAGCAGTCTCTCCAAGCCAAAGTGTTCATGAGACTAATAGGCATGATGGCATCTTGCATCTTCATAGTTCCACATGCAAGACTGCAAATGTGTCCGTTACAGGAATGTCTAGCACGACAATGGAATCCGGCTCACGGTCAGCTCACAGACCTGGTGTTGGTAGACGACCGTACATATCGCTCTCTGCAATGGTGGAACACCAAAAACTTGACAAGGGGAAGGCCGTTCCTAGAGCCTGTTCCACAAATAGTGCTCACAACAGACGCATCCCTCACAGGATGGGGAGCCCATCTCTTACAATATACCTCACAAGGCCAATGGAACAACCAACAAAAACTTTTCCATATCAACCATCTAGAGCTGCTGCAATATTCCTAGCACTCAAAACGTTTCAAGTACAAAACTAAGCTGTCTTAATCCAGACGGACAATATGACAGCCATGTACTATATACAAAAACAGGGGGGGACACACTCTCTACAACTGTCCCAGCTCGCGCAGAACATTTAGAGATGGGCCATTCCTCAAAACATACACCTGACAGTAGAACACCTTCCAGGGATTCACAATCAGATAGCAGATCTGTTGAGTCGACAGTCACAACGGATTCACGAATGGGAAATACATCCACAAGTGCTTCAACCATTCTTCCAAATGTGGGGGGCATCCACAGGTAGATCTGTTTGCCACCCACGAAAATGCAAAATGCCCAACCTTCGCCGCCAGGTTTCCACACCCACGGTCGGAAGGGAATACGATATGGATGAATTGGTCAGGCAGATTTGCGTACGCTTTTCCGCCTCTCCCACTCATTCCACTAGTAGTGCGCAAGCTCAGACAACAGTCTCTCAAGCTAATACTAGTAGCTCCCACAGAGGCATGCCAGCCATGGTTCACCACACTCCTAGATCTCTCACTGGTTCCACATCAAAAGTTAAAGCTCACACCCTCCCTGTTGACACAGAACCATGGAGAAATAAGACACCCAGAACCAAGCCAACTGAATTTGGCGATCTGGCTCCTGAAGTCTTAGAGTTTGGTTACTTAAACCTACCACCATACTGTATCAACATAATTAAGGAAGCTAGAAGACCCACTACCAGAGCGTGTTATGCCGCTAAGTGGAAAGGATTTGCAATATATTGTAACAATCACATTGATCCACTGGATGCTTCCATCCAAAATATCATTTGTTACCTTTTACATCTACAAATGGCTTATTCTTCCATACGCCTGCATCTGGCAGCAATTGCAGACTATTTACAAAATAGGCAACATCTATCTCTCTTCAGAGTACCTGCAATCAAAGCATTCATGGAAGGATTAAAACAAAGAATCCCACCTAGGTTACCACCTGCTCCAGTATGGAACCTAAACATTGTCCTTACAAGACTTATGGGGCTCCCTTTCGAGCCTTTACACAAGTGTGAATTGCAATTCCTAACATGGAAAACTGCTTTCCTTGTTGCCATCACCTCTCTCAGAAGAGTTAGTGAAATACAAGCATTCACAATACAAGAAAATTTTTTTCAAATACATCCTAATAAAGTGGTTCTTAGGCCTAATCCAAAATTTCTGCCAAAGGTTATTACTCCTTTTCATCTTAACCAATCAGTAGTGCTACCTGTGTTTTTCCAAAACCCAGACTCTGTGGCAGAAAGGGCTTTACACACTTTAGATGTTAGAAGAGCCCTGTTATACTGCACAGATAGGGCTAAATCCTTTAGAAAGACAAAACAACTATTTGTATCTTTCTCTCCCCAACACAAAGGCAACCCCATCTCTGAGGGGGGAATCGCCAGGTGGATTCTAAAGTGTATACAAATATGCTATCAAAAAGCTGAACATACACTAACCGTTCCTCCTAGAGCACACCCCACTCGCAAGCTAGGAGCCTCTATGGCTTTCTTAGGAAGTATACCACTAGAGGACATATGCAAGGCAGCAACATGGTCTACACTACACAACTTCACTAAACACTATTGTGTTGATGTGCAGGCCAAGCAGCAAGCTGCAGTGGGCCGAGCTGTCCTTAAAACACTGTTTCAAAATACTGCAACGGATGCAAGCGACCACCGCTAATGGGAGACACTGCTGCACAATTGATGCAAAAGTGTACGATCTGCAGCTCATATGCCTCGAACGGAAAATGCTACTTACCAGTATGCATCTGTTCTTGGCATGTAGAGCTGCAGAGTCGTACACGCCCTCCTGCCTCCCCGGGACTTGTATCCGTTCCAGTTTTCATCTTACTTAGATGCACACGCATGGACATCCTTTCTCTTTACTTCTACTAACTCAATCATTTCCCATCATGGCGAAAAACAATCTGAGGATGGAGTCGATGTCCATGCGCAGTATTGTCCAAGGGAGGAGTCGCCTATCTCGTGACTACAAAGACTTCTTCCAAGAAGACAACAACCTGCAATCATCCGAGCCCAACACCAGGTGGCGATCTATTGCAAAAGTGTACGACTGCAGCTCTACATGCCAAGAACAGATGCATACTGGTAAGTAGCATTTTCCTTTTTTTGGGGGGGGGGAATACACAAATTTTTGAGTTTTATTGGTTTGGAACACCTACTGCAGCATTACAACAGTAGAGTAAAACAGATACCATATAGCGGTATAGGAAGTAAGAAGTCTGTATAGGGCAACTCATCCGGTACACAGTAAAAATTACATAATTGGTGTGAAGCGCTTTTGTGAAACTGCACATCTAGTTATTCAGTCTGCCCAAGCCATATCCCCCACACCCTGGCGTGCTTTCGGGGACAACCACTGGTTTCGTAGACCACCCACTCCTGCTGCGCACACCAGTCCTCCCCTCCTCCATTTTGCCTGGGTGGGCGGTCTACAAGCCAACCAGTTTGAGGTAATGTCACTATTCGACACAAAGAGGGGTGTTCCCATGAAGGACCTCTCGGCTCTTGTTTCCTTCAATCCCCTCCAGTATCCCAAGGAGAGTCTGTATTGGGGCCATAGGAATCTCCCAGCCCAAAACCTTGGCCAACTATCTGAACACATCCATCCAGTAGGTAAGTATGACATCACAGACCCAAACCATGTGGTAAAAATCTGCAGGTTGAATTCCGCATCATGGGCAGGTGGGGTGGATCATGGGCAAGCCCTATTTAAACGGTGTGGAAAGAGATAAACCGATTAGAGAGTTGTTTTGAATGAGACGCAGCTTGCCTGAGGTGGTTCGCTCCCATGGGGGTCATTAGCGCATCCCTCCAGTCTGTCTTCCATTGGTCCCACCCAGGCCTCCCATTGAGTCCTGAGATGGTCCAGTGTCCCGTTGGAGTTAATAATTTTTGTGCGGTGGGCAGAAGAGCAATCCCACAGACCTATGTAACCCATCAACAATTTGGCTTCCAGCGGGCTGAACTCCGGCAGCAGGTCTGGTGGATGGGAGTGGGCGGCTAGAGCATGTCTGAGTTGGCGGTATTTGTAAAACTGAGTGTGTGAGGTTGTATGTCTGCTGCAGATTGTGGATGGACTGTGTAGGAGTCCCCGACCAGACATCCCCCAACCTTGTGACACCAATATAATCCCAGGGGCGAAAGCTGCAAAGAGATGCTGTTTCCCTTTACCAGGTGCCATGCCAAAGTGAGGTTTACTGCGTACGCCTAGTCTCCCAACGCACGTGGCACATGGCCGCTCTCCATGAGAGAAATGTTACCTGTGTCACCATAGGCAATGAGAAGGGATCTAGGCTCCATACAGCATGCTCTGAATCTGGGAGAAGTCCAGTTGTGTGAGCTCCACTCTGTAGGCGGGGTCCGACCAACCCCTTTTGAACTAGTCCTGGATGACGAGCAGATGGGCAAAGAGACCGTAAAGATAGATGTTGGACATACCCAGGCCCCCATCATAAGGTCCTCGCTGGTAGTGTATGAGGGCGATGCGTGACCGGGAGTCCCTCCATAGGAATGGTGTTGTGGCCCGGTTTAGGACCAAGAAATCTGTTTGGGGCAGCTGAAGGGTCAAATTTTGAAAGACTTGCACGAATCGTGGAAGGATCATCATTTTGTATAGTGCCGTACGGCCTAAGGTGATAAGAGTGATGGTACGCCACTTGGTAAGATCAGATTTGGCTTTCTGAACCACAGGTTGGAGGCATAGAGGAGAGGGGACAGGGGTCCGCCCTGTCTGATCCCCCCCGTTCAATTTGAAACATTTTCAGAGAGGACACCATTTACCTGGGTCGTGGGATTGGCGTAAAGGGCCTTCACCATTCCCTGCAATCTGGTCCTGATACTGGCATCAACTGCAGGTAGCCCCAATCCACCGAGTCAAAGGCCTTTTCAAAGTCAAGAAGAAGTAGGGGAGAGAAGTTGGCCTAACAGCTAGGCCGGTTGACCTTGAATCTGGGGAACTGGGTTTGATTCTCGGCAAATAACCTGAACATCCTGTGATTCTGGGAAAATCACTTAATCTCCCCGTACCCAACAAAAATGAATGTCATGTAACGCAACTGGTACTATGTAAGCGCTCTGATACCCGATACCTTCGGGTCAAGTCCGCGCTATATAAAACTCCGTAAAAATAAGTTCGAGGCATGTGGGCTGCTGAATTCATATCTATAGCATAGATCGCCGCCTAGTGTTGGGTCCGGATGATTGCACATTGTTGTCCTGGAAGAGTCTTCGAAGTATCACGAGATAGGTGGCTCCTCCCCTGGACTACAGTGCGCATGGGCATCGACTCCATCCCCAGATTGTTTTTTTCCTCCATTGGGTTCGGATGTATATTCGTTATCTCCAGTTCGGAATCGATATAGACTTTTCTTAAGGCCTGAAGGCCTTTTTCATATAGCGTCGCTATTGTTTTGCGCTCTGTGCCCAGCTCTGCTCCGGCTCAGTTCCCGAGTCGGACATCCCGAGGAGTCGCGTGGCTCCTCTGTGCTCGAGGCCCAGTCGACGCAGCAAGACTTTCGACGACACATCATGGAACGGAGCCCGTTCAAGAAATGTCCCGTGTGTGGATCGAAGTATCCCCACATCGACGTCCACCCGGTGTGCAACAAGTGCCTGTCGAGGGACCACGATGAAGCCAACTGTATGGCTTGTTCCCGGTTTCAATCGAAGAAGACGATTCGACTTTGGCGCGTGGCGAGCCTGGAGGCCCAGCAGTCGGCCCCGGCACCGGTGGACATCTTCGAGAGAGAAGAAGCAGACGAACAAGAAGTTCATTTGCAGATTTCACCTCCGGCGGAGGTGATCGACTACGACGCGGACGTCGAAGCGCTCGATGCAGAAGAAGTCTTCGACGAGGTAGGAGACGACAATGAGGCCTATGGGGCCATGGAAGATAGCTCAGGCGAAGAGCTATGCCCCGTTCGAACGATCACTAAGGCTCAGGTCGCGGGATCGCCACACGGCCTTACCCAAGACCTTACACCCAGATCCACGGCCTCGCCTACGGACACTTCTGCGGAGCCGCCGTTAGTCAAAACGAAACCGAAAGTGAAACCTTCGGTGTCGACGAAAACTAAAGTGATGGAGACACCGTCGAAACAGAAGACGTCTGTCCCTCTGGCCGCCCCCTCGTCTTCCGATACGTCTGGGCAGCCGAAGCCGAAAAAGACTGTCGACCCGGTGAAGAAAGGCATCGAGCCAAAGTCGGTCAAGGGCGTTGATCCAAAATCGATCAAGGCTGTCGGGCCGAATCGATCAAGGCTGTCGGGCCCCAAACCCGGGAGTCAACGCGGCCGACCCGAAGTCGTCGGCGCCGAAGGCCGTCGACGTGGAAGGAGGACACGGCGCACCTAAGAGGGCTGATCCTGTACCTCGGCCGGAAAAGACCAAAACATCGACGCTCGAGTCTTCACACACTGGTGGACCGAGGATGTCTGTCGGGTCGACGAAACCGTCCGCTTCCTTTACGAAGCAGGTGTCGGACTCACTGCAACGCATCAGGAACAAGGCTTCCGCGGTCGATCCGAAGGATGCCACAACACCGAAGCAGGCTGCCAAAACGCCAAAGTCTTCGACGCCACTCCTGTTTACGTTGCCGCCGAAGATGGCACCAAAGGCCTTCGCACCAAGGTCGGTCGCCACAGCGCCCGTGCATGGGTCTGCAGGGTCGAAGCCTTCTCAGCAGCTTGGAAGCTTGAAGCATCGACAACCCTTAATGGAGGAGCAGTCGGAACACTTTATCGACACCGACACCGGTAAACTTACCCTCTACAAGAGAAAGATCACGGCGACACAGCCTTTGGAGTCCTACACGATTCCTTTGAAGCGCAAAAAGCCTTCTACAGATTCCCCGGTTCTGGTTGAGCCACTTGCTCAACGGACTCCAAGAGTTGCTACACCCTCACCCACTTATACAGATGTGGAGGCTGGGGAAGGTGATGACGAGGAGTATAACTTTACTGCCAACACTGATCCTGAGGATCACCAGGACTCTTGGGCAGATGCAGGGGACCCGGGGGATCCGCAAACTGCCCCGGACACTCAGGTGTACAATATCATACCCTCTCCTACTGAGGATTCTGCGGCATTTAACGCTCTTATTGAGAGGGCGGCTAAAAACCACGACGTGGAGCTGCACGCTGACCCTATTGACGTGGACTTCCTTTTTGATACCTTTTCCACGGCAGAAAACACTGTCAAAACTCTCCCAATGTTGAAAGGGGTTCTCAAACATGCTGCAGACATTTTTAAAGAACCCACCCGTGCCAGGGTGATCAACCCTAGAATTGAAAAGAAATATAAACCGGCACCTGGCGACCCTACCTACATCAAGGGCCAGTTGCCATTGGACTCTCTGGTCGTTTCTAATGCCCGGAAGAGCGCGAATTCGCAAACCACTGGTGATGCTCCTCCCTCTGACAAGGAATCTAAAGTGCTGGAGGCATAGGGGAAGAGGGTGGCGGCTCAAGCAGCCAATATCTGGCGTATCTCAAACACTCAAGCACTCTTGGCCAGATATGACAGGGCACACTATGATACACTAGAGACCCTGTTGCAACATCTACCAGATCAGTATAAAGAGGCAGCGGAAATTCTCATTCAGGAAGGGAAGCTCATCTCCAACGCTTCTATTAAATGTGCACTGGACGTGGCGGACACCGCGTCCAGGGCTGTTAACACCAGTGTGATGTTGAGACGTCAGGCATGGCTCAGGATCTCCGGTTTCAAGCCAGAGATACAAACCACCATCCTCAATCAGCCGGTAAACCCGGATAGGTTATTTGGTCCTGAGGTGGATACCACTCTGGAAAAAATAAAGGATACCGAGACTGCAAAGTCCATGGGAGCTCTCCAGTCCCAACAGTTTAGGGGCAGTACTTTTCGTCGCTCAGGCAATAGAGGGGTTTCCAGAGGCCAGATGTCCCAGCAAATGCAATACACTGCTTGGTGTAAGAGGATTGCGCCCCACCTTTAGAGTAGAGGCGGCTATCGGGGCAACAGTGCCAAGGGCAGAGGGGAGACTCCAGCAGTTCCTGCCAGTCTGGAAATCCATCACCACAGACAGGTGGGTCAGAAAACGTATCCAGTACGGTTATTGTCTGGAGTTAACGTCCACTCCACCCAACATCCCACCAAGGCACCGACCTATGTCCACAGAGCATTTGCACTTATTGCAGCAGGAGGTACTTGTCATGCTGCAAAAAGGGGCAATCGAGCTCGTGCCGGTGGAGGAAGAAGGCACAGGAGTGTACTCCCTGTACTTCTTAATCCCAAAGAAGGACGGGTCTCTCAGACCCATACTGGACCTCAGACCCCTAAACCAGTATATTCTCTCAGAACACTTTCATATGCTGACGCTGCAGCAAGTTCTTCCGTTGCTCAACCAGGGAGACTTCCTCGCAACCTTGGATCTCAAGGATGCATATTTTCAAATTCCACTACATCCATCACACCGAAAATACCTCAGATTCACCATTCAGGGTCGGCATTATCAGTTCAAGGTCCTACCTTTTGGGGTGACCACGGCGCCCAGGGTGTTCACGAAATGCCTGGCGACAGTGGCTGCGAACCTCAGGAGGCAGAACGTTCACGTTTACCCTTATCTGGACGACTGGCTTGTCCAGGCAAAGTCGGCCCAGCTGTGCGCCGCAAACATGTCCCACACCATTCACCTTCTTCACAGTCTGGGATTCTCACTAAATTATCCCAAATCGCACCTTCAGCCAGCCCATGTGCGGGTATATCTGGGCGCGACAATAGATACTCTGGCAGCCGCGGCTCAGCCAAATTCTGTGAGGATCGACAGCATTCAGTCGCTCATCCAGAAGTTCGGACCGCAACACTCGCTTCCAGCAAGAGTGTTCATGCAGATGATAGGCATGATGGCCTCCTGCATCTTCATAGTCCCGCACGCGAGGCTACATATGCGTCCGCTTCAAGAGTGCTTAGCACGTCAGTGGAATCAGGCTCACGGACAGTTAAAAGACCTAGTGTTGGTTACCGGTCGGGCATACAACTCTCTGCATTGGTGGAATCCACACAACCTTTGCAAGGGCCGACCGTTCCAGGAGCCTGTGCCACAAATTATCCTAACGACGGACGCATCTCTCCAGGGTTGGGAAGCTCATGTACTCCACTACACGGTGCAGTGACTATGGACAAGGCAGCGAAAGAAGATGCACATCAACTACCTAGAACTGATGGCAATCTTCATGGCGATGAAGGCATTCAAAGTACATCTGTGCAACAAGGTCGTGTTGATCCGGACGGACAACATGACAGCCATGTACTACATTCAAAAGCAGGGAGGTACACACTCTCCACAGTTGTCTCATCTGGCTCAGAGCATGTGGAAGTGGGCCATTCAGAGGAACATCTTCCTCATGGCGGAACACCTCCCGGGCAAGGACAATCAGATGGCGGATCTGCTCAGCAGGTACAGCCACCAAATGCACGAGTGGGAGATACATCCATCAGTACTCCACCCGTACTTCCAGCAGTGGGGTCATCCAGAGATAGACCTGTTTGCCACAAGGGAAAACGCAAAATGCCAACACTTTGCCGCCAGGTTCCCTCACCCACAGTCGCAGGGCAATGCGATATGGATGAACTGGTCAGGCAGATTTGCGTACGCTTTTCCCCCAGCACCTCTCATACCGCTGGTGGCACGAAAGCTAAAGCAACACTCGATGACACTCATCCTAGTTGCTCCAACGTGGGCACGCCAACCATGGTACACCACGTTTCTAGAACTCTCCGTGGTACCGCATCAAAGGCTGCACCTCACGCCCAGACTTTTGACACAGAGCCATGGCGACATTCATCACCCAGACCCGCAACAGCTCAACCTCGCGATCTGGCTCCTGAAGTCTTAGAATTTGGCTACCTTAACTTGCCTCCCGACTGCATGGATATCATACGGGAGGCAAGAAAGCCCACCACCAGAGCTTGCTATGCAGCAAAATGGAAGCGGTTTGTCATTTACTGTACAGAACACAACATCAACCCGCTAGATGCATCCACTCACAACATCATATGTTATTTGTTACATCTTTACAAATGCAAGCTGGCATATGCTTCCATTCGGATACACTTATCCGCCATAGCAGCTTATCTCCAAAACAGGCAGCATCTCTCCGTTTTCAGAGTGCCTGCCATTAAAGCCTTCCTGGAAGGACTGAAACGGGTCATCCCTCCCAGAACCCCGCCAGCTCCTGTATGGAACCTTCATGTGGTCCTCACCAGGCTGATGGGCCCACCTTTTGAGCCTCTGCATTCATGCGAGGTTCCGTTTTTAACATGGAAAGTGGCTTTTCTAATAGCCATTACGTCTCTGCGACGTGTTAGTGAGCTCCAGGCGCTCACTGTACAAGAGCCATTCATACAAATTCACTCGAACAGGGTGGTGCTGCGCACTAACCCTAAATTTCTTCCTAAGGTGGTTTCACAGTTCCATGTCAATCAGACCATTGAACTGCCCGCGTTCTTTCAAAACCCAGAGACAGTAGCCAAAAGAATGCTCCACACTCTTGACGTCAAACGAGCTTTGATGTACTACATCGATAGGACCAAGGATTTTAGGAAGACACAACAACTTTTTGTTGCCTTTTCGTCCCAGCACAAAGGCAACCCCATTTCCAAAGCAGGTATAGCCAGGTGGATCGTTAAGTGTATTCAAATTTGCTATCACAAGGCTAAGCGCACTTTAACGGTCCCCCCCCAGAGCCCACTCCACCCTCAAGTTGGGGGCCTCCATGGCTCTCCTTGGTAATATCCCTTCGGAAGACATTTGTAGAGCAGCCACATGGTCTACACCACACACATTTACTAAACACTACTGTGTAGATGTGCACTCCAAGCAGCTGTAGGGCAGGCTGTTCTTAAGACACTTTTTCAAACGTCTGCAGCTGGCACAGGCGGCCGCCGTTAATGGAGGGACTGCTATATGTGCTATGCTATAGATATGAATTCAGCAGCCCACATGCCTCGAACTGAATATGCTACTTACCAGTATGCATCTGTTCTTGGCATGCAGGGCTGCTGACAGTCATATCGCCCCCCTTCCTCCCCGGCGCCTGTGGCGGCTGCAGAATTCAAACTTACTCTTAGCATGGTCATCGCTCACACTGTTACACTCCATCTTCGCCACAATGGCTAAAAACAATCTGGGGATGGAGTCGATGCCCATGCGCACTGTAGTCCAGGGGAGGAGCCACCTATCTCGTGATACTTCGAAGACTCTTCCAGGACAACAATGTGCAATCATCCGGACCCAACACTAGGCGGCGATCTATGCTATAGATATGAATGTCAGCAGCCCTACATGCCGAGAACAGATGCATACTGGTAAGTAGCATATTCAATAACATTTTTTTTAAAAGTAAGGAAAGGTCAGGGGCAGACTGTCGATGTGCCAGGGCCCAATACAGTCATCTGATGGAGCGGCATAAAGCTGCACTAGTCCGAAGAACAGAGTTGTGATAATGTGCCCGATTCGATTCACCAAAATCGCTGCACAAATGTTGATGTCCCCGTTGAGGAGCGATATTGGAAGATAGTACGCACACTAAGTGGAGGTGAGCTGCGTCTTGGGTATCACTACTATGATTGCAGAGTCAACCTCATTCAGGAAATACCCTACATGCATGACCTCTTGATGGAACTGCAAAAGGTAAGGGGTAAGAGTCTCTAGTATTGTGCTGTAGGGAAACTGTCGGGACTCGGCGTTTTGCCTGGCGCCATACCAGCCATTGCATCTCTGATCTTTTCTGTGAGAGGTTCGTCCAGTGCACGAGTTTCAAGGGGGGGCCAGTGAGTGGAAGTGAGTCGAGGAAGGCCCGGGTTACCGCCACATCTCTAGCCGCGGGTCTGGAATATAGATTTTGGTAGTAAAATGCAAAAGTCTGCCCAATCTCCAGTAGGGAGCGCTGAGGTTGGCCATAGACATGGAGGACTTCCGGAACGATCGAGGTGGCCTGCGAATGTGAAGCCAGTCAGTAAAGTAACTTCCCATTTTTGTCCCCCCAGTCGAAGATTCTGGCCGTTGAGACCCTCATAAGGTGTTTGGCTGCCTCAAGGGAGTGTAACCTGATATCCTCCCTGATGAGACCCAGTCGGCGAGAGACATCCCCCTGTGGGTCCGCATTCAGCTTTTGTTCCAACTGGAGATCCTGAGCCTTCAGCCGGGTAATCGGAGCCGATCGGCCGTGCTCTTTGCCACTGATGTATTGTTTGGTGAAGCCGCGCAGTGTTGCTTTACTAGTTGACCATAGTGTGCCTATCTTGGCCACGGAACTGACACAAAGAATGATAGTAGTTCGGACCGAAGGCTGCATATAAACTTTGTCCTGGGGGTACCAGGCATTCATGCGCCATATAGGCTGCTGACCTTCCATGGGGTGTCCCAGGCACAGCAACCGGGGGGGGGGGGGGATCCAGTCTATCCATGGGGGAGTGTAGTGGGGTGCCGAGGTGTACGTGAATTGCTGACCTCGAGGGTACCAAGATCTCCAGGCGTCGCAGAGTCCACAGGCCATGGCCTAGTATGCGAGATGGCGGCCGCCTAACCAGCAAGACGCTTTGGGGTCAGGAACGGCATTGAAGTCTCCTATCACTGTGAGCCCCTGCGGGGGAAACGGGTAAGGAGATGTGAAAGATCTTGTAGCTTGGAGGCCGGGGACGCGGGTGGTACTTAGACACAGATCAGTAGCACCACTTGGCCCTCCAGCGTGATGTAGCGTCCCTGCAGATCTCGCGTGACGTGTGTGACCACAAGTGGAAAAGAGCGGTGCAGCAGGATGGGGGCCTCCCTTTGGGCCCCATTAGAGAACCCTGCATGATAAATCCTGTTGTAGCCCCTCCGTGCAAGGAAGGGGCAGAGATCCACCAAGAGGTGGATCTCCAGCAGCAGGAGAGCTTCCGGGTAATATCGGTGTGCAAAGGCAAGGACCGCTGCGTGTTTCACTCTGTCTAGCAGCCCGTTAACATTCCAATACATAACCTGAAAGGTCATGTGTGTGGGGTTAGGGTCTATGTCCCCCCCCCTGGTAGAGCCCCAGGAAGCTCTACCAGTTGTGCCAGTGGAAAGAAGGAATCGAGTTACGCTTGGACTGCGCATTCACATATGGTATGTGCGTTTCTTAACCTGAGTGGGGGAAAAACAAGGTTTCCGCTTCAGTCAACCTGGCTGAGGCATTACGGAGATCCTGGTGCAGAAGACAAATGTCCATCCGCACCTATCCTATCTTGTTCTCCTCCGCTGACTGCGAGGTCTGGTTTGCCTGAAGTATCGTGGCGAGATCTGAGTGGGAGGGTCCAGGTCAGTCACCTCCCGGGTGGTCCGAGGAGTTGATAGAGGGCCCGGCTGTGTACTGGTCCATCTTTGTCTGTGTGGTGCCCAAGTAGGCTGGCCTATCCTTGTCCATCTTAGCGCAGCGAGGATGGCGCAGGCCAAAAAATCTGTCTATCTAAATTGTGCCAGGTTCTCCGACAGCAATGTCCATGGAAAGGGCAGAGGAGGGGGCGGCCCTGGATATTTACTCCGTCAGAGCAATCACCTGAGGTGGAATCGCAGCGGTAGGGGCCCACAGTTGTCTAATCCAGCGGAGGTCTCCCAAGGTTAATGGAGAACTGGGATTACAAGTACCATTTAGCTTCTGAGGTCACTATGATATGTTGGCTTATTGTCTCATTCCACCAACTGTCTACCCTTGCCAATTTTTCCCTTGTACTGGGAGGGGGACAGGACACTGCATTATGGAAATTGAAAAATGAGACGGCTGTGGCTTTCAGAAAAATATTTTGTTCTCATGAGTTGTATTTGTATGTTGCTGCAATGGATTAATGTATGCTCTACTAGTTGTATATCTGTCAGTAAAAGATTGATTACAATTCGTAAATCCCAAAAATGAGTGGCTGCTATTGCAAACATTTTTATTGTAATTTTGATGACACAAAGGTGTTTAAGAGGGTCCTTGAAACAAGAAATGAAAGAACAGGACTTTGCTGAGAATTTTAAAGGTTAATCCAACGTTATTGCTTCATGCCTATGCGTCTATTCCCTAAGTGAATATTTTCATGACTTTTGTGAGAAGAAAGATTTTCAGATTTGATGTACTTAATTAACATAAGTTTGTTTTTCATTTATTTGTTTTCTATCTATAGGCCAAAGGCGCATTGCTTCAACTGTGGCTCTGAAGACCACCAGTTAAGAGACTGTCCACAGGTATGTTCCTTTCATATCCCAGTTGAAAGCTCGCATTGGCATTCACTTCAAATAGTTAGCTAAATGTGGTTAGAGCAATGATGATGCCTATGTCCCTTAAATACCATATATTCAGATTTGCATTCACTCTGAACCTTTTTTGTGCAGATTATATGTCAGTGTCAACTTGTTCTTGTGGGGTTTGACTTTTGAGCTGGGTGTTCACAGTTTGAAGTCCTTTGTATTCCAAATACACCTCTACATGATTCGAATATCATGAGGGCTCTCTATTTATTCATATTTATTTTCTGCCCCTCTTATTAGCCCCTTCGCTGCTAGGCCTCCGCCTCCCCCCAGCCTTTTTTTGGCTATCTGGGGTAGTTCCCGCTTAGGCCCCTGTAACGTTTTGACCACATAAGGTATCCACGCCAAATTTGCGTCCTTTTTTTCCTACATCATGGGGATTCTAAAGCTACCAAGGGTTTGTGTATTGCCCTGGAGGGGGTCCAGAAATTAGCCAAAATACAGCAACATTTTGGTTTTTTTTGTTGAAAAATTGTAAAAGGGTTCAAGATGAGTCTGTTTTTTCCCTGCACATGGTATCAAAAAAGAGGTTGTGGTGCTGAAATCACAATCTTCCCAGCTTTCAGGGGCAAGCAGACTTTTGTCAGAAAACCAACATTTTTTACGCATTTCTGTGGTGGAAAGTTCTGGAATCTGCGTGGATCCACAAAATTCCACCCACCACGTTCCCCAAAGTCTTCCGAGAAAGTGTACCTCACTTGTGTGGGTAGGCCTAGTGCCTGTAACCGGACCAAAACGCAAGGTGGGCACACTACATTTTCACATTAAAAAATTACCCTTTTTTTGCAAAGTGCCTAGCTGTAGTTTTTTAACCCTAGCTTTGCCGCCACCGAAACCTAGCAAACCTATACATTTTTGAAAACTAGACACCCGGGGGATGCCAGGTAGGTATGGCTTTCGTGGATCCCCCAACATTTTCTTACCGAGAATCCCCTGCAAACCTCACATTTAGCTTAAAAATCACTTTTTCCACACATTTGTGTGTGAGAAAGGTATGGCATCACTGGGTTGACAGATTTCCTACCATCCAGTGCTCCCCCAGGTCTCCCGATAAAAATGGTTCCTCACTCGTGTGGGAGGCCCAAGTACCTGCAACAGGCAAAGGCCCAAAACTTATTGAGGTGACATCAAAATTGCCCATCACAAAATGACCTGGTTTTGCAAGGGGGGTCACCTGGGTTTTTGGCCCCGTGCTCGGCGGACAGCTAGGGAAACCTAACAAACCCACACATTTCTGAAAACTAGACATCTGAAAGAGACACGTTAGCGATAGATTGCTTACCTTAGAATACCCCCGGACAGTTTTTCGTCAGCAGTACCCCTGCGCGTCTGAAGGTGGCGTTCGTTGCTGGCGTCGTATGCGCCAAGATGACGTCACGGAGACTACTTGGGCGGCCACCCATGTGTTTTCTTTTTCCACGCCAGAACGCACAGATCCGCTTGGAGCACGTACCCTAGTCACTTTCTGACTAACTTTTTTGAGACTTTTTGTCTCCATTATTTTAGTCTTTGACTCCTGGTGCCACATAGGGATGCCTGGGTTTAAATCCTGTGGGGCCTGTCGCCGTATGATGGCGGTGGCCGGCCCCCATGGCGTCTGTCGTCTGTCTCTAATGTCTGGAGCGCCACCATGACTCCCCGTCATGTTCCGACTGTCTGGCCATGGCTCCGAAGGTCTTACGGGAGCGGTCCCGTAAGCTGCTGGAGGCCCGGCAGTGGCCTCTGCGCCGTTCGAGATCCAGGGGTCGATCGAGGTACCGACCGCGGAGCCATCCTCTCCTCGGGGTCGAAGTCTTCACACTCTGAATCGGGTAAGAGACGTCATAAAAAGAAGTCGAAGAAGTGTTTACGCTCTCCGCCGTCCCCCCTTCTGTCTCCGTGAGGAAAATTGAATTTTGCCTTGTCATGTGTCCCTACGTGTTCCCCATTATATGTTATATGCGCATGATCGATATGCATATGTTCCCCCTTGACCGAATAAAGACGCAATTATAGTTGTGTCCAACGTTAGTATGCCAGTTTCCAGTCCTCGTGAAAGCAACGAGTATTAGGCCTATGTTGCCAACGTTTTACATTGTGCGCGTTAATTCATCGAGTTGTCCCCGTTTCTAGGCCTCAAAGGGCCCGGACACCAGATTCAAGCTCCAGTCTCCTGAAACCACTCCGAGGAGCGATGCAGCCCCTCCCGCATCCCTGACCCTTCGCTTACTTTCTGCCAAGCAACGCGGTGCCCGGCCTGGCCTGCCTGCCTGCCTGCCAAAGAATATGTTATGCTTCTAGTTATCAGTTCAGCTCCCCGGCTTCACATTCCTAAGCTAACGATCCGCATAAACATCTTCAGCTATAGTCTAGTCATCCTGTCTCCATGCAAGGGAATTACTGAATTAATATCCATAGAAGATTCATCGCACACGCAATACACAAAGAATATATGTATGCACCAGCCTTGGTGTCAAGTAGCCTTTGCGCTGATGACTTTTAGATTCAATCAACATGTACTCCAAACACCAGATAACAGATATGCTATAGGCACATGTCGTCCTGACATCCCAGACTTTAGTCTCCTCTTCTAGTGTAGAAGTCAGAGCCCCCAGCTCTCCCTAGTTACACGTCATGGCCCGTTTGCGCGCACCAGTAGGTTAAAGGTTCCAGCTGCCCAGGTAGCCCCCTCCATGTATCCACCCATTTATGACACTTCTGTGACGTTTTCATCACATGTCTTTGTGCACGCCCTGTGCACGCCTTCTTTATACGCCCATATGTTCTTATCTTACGTTTGTCACTTGTTACGCCTACTGTATGCAATGTAATTGTACTGTTTTACTATATATACTAAGTAATGTTAATGAGACGTTGCAGCTGCCATTCCATTCCATTGCATGCCACTTCATGGTCTTTAGGCTCGTGCCATCCGATTAAAGCCATTCTGACTCAGATATCACGGATCCTGCCTCTCATTTATTGAGCTATCTGTTTTGGTTAATGTATAGAAAAATAGTACCGGTAATTAATTATTTATTTACCACAAGAATGGCGCCCGAATAGGGACGAGCCCCTTCCCCACGCGCCGGCGATGTAACGCAGGCCCCCTGACCCTTCTGCAGCCGTGACGGACCTCTACTGCGCACCTGCAGATATTTCTGCTCAAGTCTCCCTCAGGCCCACGGAGGAGACGGAGACTGCGGTCCGGCATCCAGACGAGGCGGTGAGGAAGGCGGGTCGTTCCGACCAGAGCCCAAGTCGAGAGAGCAAGGTCCGAGGTATCCAGAGGCCCACCTGTAACCGAAGCCCGAAGCGCATGCGTAGTGCGTAGCAGTAACCAGACGTCGTAGCAGTCCAGTCCAGTCCGAGGCCTTCAGTTTACTTCCCGGTGAGTACCGTTGCTGGGGGTATCTAGACGGGTGTTCATTAATTTGTGCCCGGTCCGACGGGTTTGGGTACACAGATCCGGTCCGACGTGTTCACCTAGGTGGATACGGTATGACGCGTCTCTTTAGGAGACCGGTATGTTCTGTGCTGTTTTAGCAGTGCATCCAGAAATTCTAGTAAGTCCGTTCTCGAGAAATTCAAGTATTGTGTTTTCAATGTATCAGGTAGTATTCTGTTCGAACTGTTATTAATGTGTTCTTGATGTCGTGGTATGGATGATTGTTTTGCTATTCATTACTGTGTTCATTGTGTATTGTGTTCAAGTTCAAGTACGGTTCAAATATGCCGCTGTTTTCGAAGTTACGTCAAATAAAAACCTGAAAAGGGTTACTCGAAGAATCAGTTCCTGTCCCTCCTAGGGACAGTCCTGGACATTTCATGTATCACAAGCATGGCTTAGATGCCATACTGTATCTAGATTTATGGGTTGATTACGCCAAGCATCTCGAAGAGAAATATAGATGGCCTGTATCAGGTACATGGGATGCCGAGTGCATCATGAGAGTAGAAAAAGCATTATGGAAAAAGAAAGCCAGACAGTCCCAGAAGGATGCCATAGAATTATGGCGTAAAGAATCTCATAAAAGAACAGAGAAGGAATTCAGAAAAGCAGAATTAAGTAGGGAATCCTCAGAAAAAGCCCAAGAAAGGGAATTAATCGAAGAAGGTGAACGAGTTAGAGCAGAACAGTCAGACAGACAGAGAAATGCCCTTATTAAAGGTATGTATCCCCTTCTCGCCGAGGGTTTGCCGAAGGCGACCCCGGAAGTACTCCATAATTTACCGCCTCCCTTGGTTCCGACTAAGCTGCGTCATAAACCGACTGCAGCCGAAATTTTTCTTTCTTCCTATTTAGACGACACTGTTCCCGAATATGCTAATACAGATCCTACCCCGCCAGGCCAAGTTCAAGTCCAGCATCCTGTTAATAATGTAATTCCTGTGCCTCCAGTCGTTGGTCCTGTCCATGCGCCAGTACCCCAGGACCAACCCACATTACGTATGCCTACTTTACCAGTCACTTCATCAGCACATTCAGTATTAACCGATGATTCCAGTTCAGGAGGGGCAGGGGGAGGTGCTCCTACCACCCCGCCTCAAACAAAGCGCCTGACGCTGAGAGATGCAGCATTACAGCGTACGCCAAAAGTGGCTACGTATGAAGCCCTCAAGAAGTTCCTTACTGATTGTAGATATGATCCAGTGCCAGGCGAAGATCACATGATATTATACTCCGTACGTTTACGATGAGTTGCAAACTTCTTGATCACCATATCAGATATGAAAGAACATTTAGACAGAATATATCATTTTATCCGAACAGGGGAGAACCCAGAAAGTATTCACGAAGCTATGGCACACAGGAAAGTCGAGATTCAAGGCATGATTTTGCAATTTCTAATAAATTGTTTAATAAGAGAACAGGATCATCCTGACAAAAAGTCCAGAAGAGATGAAAGTCCTGACAAAATGGAGTGACAATATCGCAGATGGAAAACACAAGACACAAAATAGTATAGAAACGATGTACAGAAAGATCCGTAAAGAAATTATAGGTATACACGAGAGAGAGAAAGCAAGAATAGTAGCAGACAAAGAGAATGATTCCTCGAACGAAGATGTAGACACCGAGAATCCCAGCAGAATAGCGTATGTAGGTAGAGCGAGACCGTCAGACACACACGTCCAGACTACAAGAAAGCTTTTCCTCCTCCCGTACCTGAACAGTGTTCTCTTGAACAAGTATTCCAGGCTACAGATAAAGTTCTGAAACTACGAATAGGTTATAGTGAGCTTAGTACCATGCATGAACAAGAACTAGCCCGATCAGCAGTCCGGTGGGTTAGTGATTCTGCCACGTTTCCAGACGAAGTAGTGGCTCAAATGTTTCTGAAACTGCCCCAGCCGAGCAGCGACTGGTGGGTATGTACATGATCCAGCACCTCATTACACTATACGAGAGTCAGCATTCTGATCCAGGTCCCTTATATAATGTATTGAACGAGTTACTCTCAAACAGATGGAAAGGTCTAGGTACCGATTTAATTAGTGTCATTTTAGAACAGCGCCATAAATACAGAACGTTCCTGACTCCGCATTTTGTTCCTGTTTCACCTCCGTTCTACATAGACAGACAGAATCCGTTACGAGAAGTGCATCCAGTTAAGGGAGCGGGGGGTAATCTCGAACGAGTATTTGTTTACACCCCTATCACGAAAATAGAACTACTAGAAATGAAAAAGTTAATACCCTGTCACGATAAAGATCCAGCAGGGTTCCACCGAGAATTAAAAGACATGCTCCGTATGGGAGAATACACGTATCCTGATATCATCAAAATGTTAAAGGTCCTGTTGCCTGCGGACATATATGAAAAACTCAAAGAAAAAGAATGGGAGGTGGGAGAGAAAAAGATAGACTGGACCGCATTAGAGACTGAAGATAATGCACGAGTCCCAGGTACTGGTCTTGGGGATAAAGCCAAAGAGTTGCCCGAATTGTTAATACAGGTCTTGCCAAGATTACTAGCCACGAAAAAGGAAGATTGGGATGCCATCTCAGCCTGTAAACAGAAACAAGACGAAGACACTAGTGATTTTTATTCCAGATTTGAGAAATGTTTCATTATTAATAGCGGCCTGAAAACAAGTAGTGAGTCATATCCACATCTTTTTGTTACCAAACTAGTTGAGAATTCATTACCGCAAGTTAAAAATAGAGTACTGAAAGTCGAGAGTACTTGGCAAGCTAATACCCCATCTCAAATGCTCCAGATGCTACAATACCACCAGAATAGAATCAGGGAAGAGCAAGAACACGAAAGGAGACGTATGAAAGACACGAAAATGAAAGTACTAGTTGCACAGTCTGTTCCACAAGACAGTCAGAAGAGGGGTCCGAACCAGACTAGTCATTCTGCAGCTCCTGTTAAAGGGACCTGCAATTACTGTAAACAACCAGGTCATTATATAAACGAATGTGCAGTTCTGAAACACAACATAGCTACAGGTAAGACGAAAGAGAGACCACGTCCTCCTAGACAAGAACAGGTTCCGCAGAATTCCCAACCGCCGCAGAACGCACAACAGACAGTTACAGTACCGCAGCCTATAGCTGCCACACAACACGTTACACAACAGATGTACCAGTACGCCCAGTCAGATTATCCAGAATATCAGCAGTATTCATGAAACAGCCTAGAGAGGGAGGTTGGCTTGCCTCTCATCGAGGTTCCTGTAGATCAAGAGGGTCCCTATGTACACAGTCAAGTATTAGGGAAAGACAAAGTTTCTGATTGATACAGGGGCAAGTAGGACTACCATCAGTCATGACGAGGTTCCAGGGGCTCCACTCTCAGGCACAAGAAACGTTTCCCTGGGATTTTCAGGAAAGCCTATTGTTAATGAAATATCGAAACCAGTTTCCCTAGAAGTTGGTCCATTGTCCCGAACTACAGACTTGTTACTCACGAAATCCTGTCCTGAAAATTTACTGGGTATTAAAACATTGAAAGAGTTAGGTGCAGTCATATGTTGTTCCCCAGAAGGAGTGAGATTGTTTTTACGTGACTTTAAAGGTCATTATGTGTTACGTGATTTTGATCCAAGATTACTGAATGTACCACAGCATTTATGGGCGCAAGGTCCAACTGATGTAGGTTGTATGCACATTACACCCTATCGTGTCACTCTGAAACGAGGTGTTGTTTTACCAAGAATCCGACAGTACAAATTGCCACCTGAGGCTGTAGCAGCCTTATCGAAAATTGACGAGCTCATTGCTCAAGGAGTGGTTGTAGAAACTGACTCCAATGTATGTAATTCCCCTATCATTCCAATTCTTAAACGTACTGACCCAAATGCACCTCCAGTTTATCGATTAGTGATCGACCTTCGAGAACTTAATAAATGCATTATTCCCCAGTACCCAGTGGTCCCAGATATCTCTTCCCTATTGACTGCCATTGATTCTGAAGCAGAGTTCTTTACTGTTATTGATCTTAAGAACGCATTTTTTAGTGTCCCCATTCATCCAGACAGCCAGTTTCTTTTCGGATTCTGTTTAAATGGAAGAAGCTATAAATTTACACGAGCTCCTCAAGGTTTCACAGAAAGCCCTAGTATTTACAGTCAAGCACTTAAAAGACAACTAGACAGTATTCACATGCCAACTGACACTGCCCTGCTCCAGTACGTCGATGATCTATTGATCACAGCCCGTACAGAACGTGACTGCGAACGTGCGTCACTCACAGTCCTGTATTTTCTGGCCGAGATGGGGCACAAGGTGTCCCCTTCGAAGCTACAATTCTGTGTCCAGCAAGTGGTATACCTTGGACACTTACTGTCCAAGAGGGGTAGACAGTTGACACCAGACCGTATCCAGTTAATAGCACATCTTCCACAGCCCAAGACACAGAAGGAGGTGCGAGCTTTTATCGGCCTCACTTCTTACTGCAGACAATGGATTCCTCAGTATGCATATCTAGCCAAGCCACTGATACAGTTAACGACACAGGAGGCAGCCACATCGACTGTCCTCCCTTGGACCCAGGAACATACACTTGTTTTTTATGAATTAAAGAAAGCTTTATGTAATGCACCTGTGTTAGCGACACCGAACTACAGTAAGCCTTTTACACTTTTTGTTACTGAACGTGATGGTACAGCATTATCTGTTCTCACACAAGATCAAGCAGGACAACACAAGCCTTGTGCTTATTTTTCTAGCACATTAGATCCAGTAGCCCAGGCGCTGCCTGCGTGCCTCAAGTCAGTTGCAGCCACAGCTCTAGCTATCAGACAAAGTGATTCCATAGTGTTAGGACACTCCCTGACAGTACAAGTTCCACACTCTGTGGAAGTTCTTTTAAACCGAACACAGACTCAGCACTTGACAATTGCACGATTAACAGGTTATGAACTGACACTGTTTCAGCCACACATAGAAATCAGATGCTGCAACATTTTAAATCCTGCTACACTGTTACCCTCGACTGTTCCAAATCCTGCCACACATGACTGTGTGGAAGTTATTAACATCATGACAAAGCCAAGACAAGACTTGACAGACATTACATTACCTGATCCCGACCTGACACTTTACGTGGATGGTTCATGTATGAGAACAAGTACAGGAGAACTAGTAGCCGCGTATGCAGTGACTACTGAAACTGAAGTTATAGAAACACATCGTATTGACACCCTGTCTGCTCAAGCAGCAGAGCTTATCGCTCTGACCCAAGCCTGCATACGAGCCAAGAATCTGAAAGTAAACATATATACAGATTCACGTTATGCATTCGGAGTCGTTCAAGACTTTGGAGTACTCTGGCAAGAAAGAGGTTTCATGACCTCTCATGGAGCCAAGATTCAGCATGGCCCCCCCATTCAAGCTCTGTTAGAAGCAATACATTTGCCGAAAGCCATTGCCATTATGAAGTGCAAAGCACATACGAAAGCCACTGACACCATTTCCCAAGGTAACGATCTAGCAGATCGAACAGCCAAGCTTACAGCTCAGACTCCAGACATTCCAGTTAACACGACAAAAACAGATATTCTAGATCAGACTACTTGTATGACAGTTAAGGACCCTACACGAGATGTACTAGACATACAGTCACATGCTATTCCCGATGAAATCAAGAAATGGTCTGAACAAGGAGGGGTCCAGACAGATCAAGGATGGTTGACGAAGGGAAAAGCCACATGGTTTCTCCCCGACTCTATGGTTCAAGTCATTATTAATACCGCACATAGCCCAGCACATTTAGGAGAGAAAGCCATGATAGACAGTATCCAGAATATTTGGTTTAACAAGCATTTACGAGCAGCAGCCAAACAGAAAGTACGTACCTGTATGATATGTTGTCAGTTCAATCCAGGTAAAGGTATTCCGGTGGAACAAGGTGGATTCCATCCTCCTGACCACCCTTTTGAAGTCCTCCAGATGGATTATATTCAGATGGATCGATGCCGAGGTTTCAAGTATGTTCTCGTGGTAGTATGCGCTTTGTCCAGATGGACAGAAGCATATCCAGTCCCAGATTACACTGCCGCGACCACTGCCAGGCAGTTGGTTCGTGAGTTTTTTCCCCGCTATGGTTTGCCTAGGGTCGTGTATTCAGATAACGGCCAGCCATTCTCATCCGAACTCATGAAACAAGTATCTCTTCTGTTAGGGTACCAGTGGAAGTTCCATTGTGTACGACACCCCGAGGCAGCTGGCCTCGTCGAGAGACATAATCAGACTCTGAAAATCCGCATTGCAAAGGTTTGCGCAGAAAAAGGCGTAGATTGGATGGTAGCTCTGCCAGTCGCCCTTTTTTACATGAGAATGGTCGCTCACCCCCGTTCAGGTCTGTCACCTTTCGAGGTTGTTTTCGGTCGTCCCCCGAACATGTGGGGTACACCAATGCCACGTAATATTAGATGTTGACAGTAATATGCTGACAGATTACCTGGCTTCCTTGATGTCTGCACTACTCTCTTGTCGTTCACAGGTCGCTGCTGCTTTTCCAGACAACACGCGAGTGAAACTGCACGAGGTCGTTCCAGGCGATTTGGTGTTGATCCGGAATTTTGATCGTTCAAGTCCGCTGGAGCCCCGCTGGAAAGAGCCGAAGCTCGTTTTGATGACCACAAGGACAGCAGTCAAAGTGGAGGGCCGCAAGGGCTGGCTCCACTCCAGCCACATAAAACGATTCCATGGACTCCGTCCAAAGACTTTTTTCAAGGACTGCCCCGTTCTCAAGGACTGCCCAGATACTGACTCTAAACTTCCCCTGTTAGAGAAAACTCTGCAGCAGGAGTATAAAATAAAACTGAGGTCTAGCAAGTCAGACAGTTTAATTGTTTAAGTCCCTCTCGGGTGAAGCGGTTAGACAGGTTCCTGACATGTATGAGATAGACCCCCATAGTGAGAGAGTTAGACGAAACTCTAAGAAAATACGTTATTGTAAAAATTTGCGCAGCCGATGCGTAATAACTTTATTGTTTATGTTATTTCTGAGTCTTACGGTTACATGCATAAGTTATGTTTTACATGTATATTTTCCTCCTATTGATTCACATGTACATTTGTCTTCTAATGATACAGTAGAGCACACCTTTAGTGAACTACCTCCTCACGAGTTATCCTACAGACTTGCCATGCGCAACAATACTTTTATCCGAATGTTACACTATTCACACCAGACTAGCAATGCCACTAATTGTTGGGTGTGTGGTCGACTCCCCCCTTTCCAGACGCCGAAGGGAGTTCTGTCACTCTTTCCCTATCCGTTTTCACACAATGGTTCGTGTGGACCATGGTTTACGATAACGTCATCCTCAGACGATAAATCCCTTTTGAATAGAACATGTTTCCCAGACAAGGAAGGACTTTCCCATAGAACAGGGTTAGATCTAGAAAATGAAGTATATGATCTAGGTAATTATTCCTCGAATTTCATGGTTTTGAATGTTCAGTCCGAGACTACTCCAGATTTGCCTGCTATTACAGTCCTACCAGTGAAAGGTGAATTATGTGTCAGAGAATGGTTCAGTACATCTAGGACATAGTGATTGTACTACTGTGGTCGAGTATAATGACAGTGGGAAATCTAATTTCAAAGCCTCACGTCATTCGTATTTTGTATGTGGTCAGACCGCATATGTTAGTCTGCCCCTAGATTGGGATGGAACATGTTACATTGCCTTCCTACTGCCACCAGTTTTCCTAGCCCCATCCGATTATCACAGGAATACATATCTAGTACACGTTAGACATAGAAGGGAGACTGAGTCCCCAATTGTCGATCAAACTGAAACTGCCTTAGAACAGTATACAGACTTCAATAAAGGTTTCTTTTTCTTTATAGGTCCTGTCCAGAATAGTAAACTAATACGTAGGCTAACCAGAACCCTTGAAGCAGTAGTGAATGAGACTACTTCCGCTCTAGGTAACTTAACTGAGGAACAATCTGCTATGAGATTTGTTGTCCTTCAAAATCGCCTTGTCCTTGACGTCATACTGGCCGATAGGGGCGGAGCTTGTAGAGTCATCGGATCTAGTTGTTGCATTTTCATTCCTAATAACGCACCGTCTGTTTATTCAGCTATAACCAGACTTCACAAAATAGCCCATCAGTTACACCAGAATCCAGGCACCTGGACATGGTCCAGTTGGCTCTGGAGTATAATATCTGCCTGGGGATGGAAAGTACTATCATTCCTAGGAGTAGTAGTAATGATCATATTCAGTTGCTGTCTCTGTTTACAATGTGGCCCTGCGATTTGCGGCTTGTGCGCTACCTCTTGTATTCCAAGTCCTAAGTCCCATTCCAAGAAGATTCGAGACGAGCAAATGATGCTCTATGAACAGATAGATGGTATCATGAATATTGATGTTTCCTGATGGAAACGTAGGGCACAAGGAGGGAATGAGGAAAATTGAATTTTGCCTTGTCATGTGTCCCTACGTGTTCCCCATTATATGTTATATGCGCATGATCGATATGCATATGTTCCCCCTTGACCGAATAAAGACACAATTATAGTTGTGTCCAACGTTAGTATGCCAGTTTCCAGTCCTCGTGAAAGCAACGAGTATTAGGCCTATGTTGCCAACGTTTTACATTGTGCGCGTTAATTCATCGAGTTGTCCCCGTTTCTAGGCCTCAAAAGGGCCCGGACACCAGATTCAAGCTCCAGTCTCCTGAAACCACTCCGAGGAGCGATGCAGCCCCTCCCGTATCCCTGACCCTTCGCTTACTTTCTGCCAAGCAGCGCGGTGCCCGGCCTGGCCTGCCTGCCTGTCTGCCAAGAATATGTTATGCCTCTAGTTATCAGTTCAGCTCCCCGGCTTCACATTCCTAAGCTAACGAACCGCATAAACATCTTCAGCTATAGTCTAGTCTTCCTGTCTCCATGCAAGAGAATTACTGAATTAATATCCATAGAAGATTCATAGCACACGCAATACATGTAGAATATATGCATGCACCAGCCTTAGTGTCAAGTAGCCTTTACCCTGATGACTTTTAGATTCAATCAACATGTTCTCCAAACACCAGATACCAGATATGCTATAGGTACATGTCGTCCTGACATCCCAGACTTTAGTCTCCTCTTCTAGTGCAGAAGTCAGAGCCCCCAGCTCTCCCCAGTTACACGTCATGGCCCGTTTGCGCGCACCAGTAGGTTAAAGGTTCCAGCTGCCCAGGTAGCCCCCTCCATGTATCCACCCATTTATGACACTTCTGTGACGTTTTCATCACATGTCTTCGTGCACGTCCTGTGCACGCCTTCTTTGTACGCCCATTTGCTCTTATCTTACGTTTGTCACTTGTTACGCCTATTGTATGTAATGCAATTATACTGTTTTCCTATATATACTATGTAATGTTAATGAGACGTTGCAGCTGCCATTCCATTCCATTGCATGCCACTTCATGGTCTTTAGGCTCGAGCCATCCGATTAAAGCCATTCTGACTCAGATATCACGGATCCTGCCTCTTACTTATTGAGCTATCTGTTTTGGTTAATGCATAGAAAAATAGTACCGGTAATTAATTATTTATTTACCACACAAGGGGGCCCGGGGGTACCTTCCCCGCGGCTCCGTTGAAGCCTGTGAGTCCCGCAGCCTACCCACCTCCTACCCACCTTATCCAGGTCTGTCTGCGACTCCGGCCCTGGTGCAAGATTTTCTTGCTGCCTTGGACTGCCTTTTCAGGCCTCTGGCTCCCGCCGGCACGCATTCGGGCCCCGCTGTCCCACCTGAGGGACCTCCTTGCCACCGGCTCCGGTACTGGCGACGGCGGTGCTGGCTCCGGCCCGTTAGGTCCTCCGCTGGCGGCCCCGGCGCTGCACGGTCCGCCGGCGATGGGTTCCATTTGTACCACCTCCACCCTTGCCCGTGTTTTCAGACAATTTTGCTCCGGGTTGGGACCCTAACTGGGATTTGGAGCCGGATCGGCGCCGTTCCCCCATTTATATTTCCCTGTCCCTCCCTCGCTGCCGCAGCCTGTGCCTCGGGCAGTGGAGGAGGCGGATGGCTGGGAGGGGTCTGAGGACCCTTTTGCACGGCAGTGTGAGTCTGAACAGGAGTGGGCAGAAGAGTCGGAGGATGCAGGTGGCCTTGAACTCTGCTCTGAGCCTGGTTTCCTTTCTCCTCCTGCTGTGGCCATGGGGGAGGGCGCCACATACACTGTGGGGCTCTGTAGAGCAGCTGAGGCCCTTGACCTCGACCTGCCAACAGTAACTCTAAAAAGTAACCTCACTGAAGTCCTTCAGCCGGCGGCAAGCTCTACGGAGCCTCTGCTACCGTTCAATGAGGAGTTAACAGATGCGTTAATGGGCACCTGGTCTAGGCCAGTCACTGGGGTCCCTGTGGATAGGAACGTGGCCAGGTGTTGTCGCCCGGCCCCGGGTAACCCTGCGTTTTTAACAACCCACCCACATCCGGAGAGCCTGGTGATCCAAGCCTCTACCTCCCAAAGCGCATTCCCTACCGCTCCGCTGAATAAGTAATCTAAGAAGCTGGAACAGTTTGGCAAGAAACTGTTTTCGGCTGCAGTCGATGAACACCGTATGCCTCGTGGGCCCCAACTCTCACCTTGTGTGCGACACGGTTGTGCAGACGCTGCCTCAGTGTCCGGAGGTAGTTCGGGCAGTGCATTCCCAAGCTGTGCCTGAGGGGAAAGATGCAGCAAAGTTTGCTATCCGGTGTGGACTGGACACCGCAGACTCTTTGGGTAGGGCGATTTTCCACCACAGTGGCCCTCCGTCGTCACGCCTGGTTACGATCCACTGGGTTTTCATGGGATGTTCAGAGTTCCCTTATGGACATGCCTTTTGATGGTACCCGCCTGTTGGGCAATAAGTTATAAAGTGCGCTGGAGTGTTTTAAGGACTCCCGGGCTATGGCCAAGTCCTTGGGCCTCTCCACCACGTGACCGGCCACATCTGCTTTTCGTTTCTTTTGTGGCCACGGAAGGGGCGCCCGACACGTAGGGTAGGGTGATTTCCACCACAGTGGCCCTTCGTCGTCACGCCTGGTTACGGTCCACTGGGTTTTCTGGGGATGTTCAGAGTTCCCTTATGGACATGTCTTTCGATGGTACCTGCCTGTTGGGCAATAAGGCATAAAGTGCCCTGGAGTGTTTTATGGACTCCCGGGCTATGGCCAAGTCCTTAGGCCTCTCCACCACGTGACCGGCCACATCTGCTTTTCGTTCCTTTTATGGCCACGGAAGGGGCGCCCGACACGTTCGTTCAGCCAAAGGCCTGCGCAGAACCAACCTCCGCGCGGACATGGTTCCCACCGGGGCGGGACAGTGTGTGGGAAGGTCCACTTCCACAGCATCCTCCTCAAAACCTTCCTAGTCTGAGCTTTCGGGTGTACCCCACTCTGGTGGGCGGCAGGATTCGCCATCTCCTCCTCCACTTGGGACAGGTGGGTGCTGCAAATCGTCAGAAGGGGCTACTCCTCCCCTTTGAGTCTGCCCCCCAGCCATGCCACCTCCGTTCCACCGCATGTCGGGGGGACACTTTGTTCTTCTCCAACAGGAAGTCACGGCCCTCTTGGCCAAGGGGGCCATATAGTGCGTTCCTGGGCCAGAAGTAGGTCGTTGTTGTTTCCACTACTCTCTGCTCCCCAAGGAGGAGTAAGGGTGCCTGCGCCCTATCTTGGACCTCAGGAACGTCAACCGCTTCCTCCGGAAGGAGAAGTTCAAAATGTTGACTCTGGCTCAGGTCTTGGCTGCCCTCGACCCTGGAAACTGTATGGTAGCGTTGGACTTGCAGGATTAATTTTTTCATATCCCCCGTCCTGCTGACACACAGGCGTTACCTGCGGTTCACGATAGGCCAAGAGCACTTTCAGTTTGCCGTGCTCCCCTTTGGTCTTACCAGTGCCCCTTGGGTGTTCACGAAAGTGTTGGAGGGGGTTGCAGATCAGGGGTTCCTGTCTTCCCCTAGCTCGACAACTGGCTGTTGAAGGCGTGCTCGCCCCAGGCAGTCATCTCCCATCTCCAGATTACAGCCGACCTCCTGCATTTGCTGGGGTTTGTCGTCAACCTGCCAAAGTCGCAACTGAGTCCCTCTTAGAAGCCCCCCTTCATCAGAGCGGTTCTGGATTTGACGCAGTTTCGTGTTTATCCTCACGGGCAGCGAGTCCAGGATATTCAGGCTATGATTCCGATCTTTCAGCTTCTAATCCAGGTTTCTGTCAGGATGACCCTCCAGCTCCTGTGCCTCATGCCCTCCTGCATCCTGTTAGTGCAACATGCCAGATGGCATATGCGGGCTCTGCAGTGGGACCTGAATTTCCAGTGGGCACAGCATCTGGGCAACCTGTCAGATCATGTCCAGATCTCGGAGGGCACTGCAGGACAATTGCAGTGGTGGCTCACGAACCCGATTGGCTCAATGGCAGATCCATCTCCCTTCCCCAACAGGAGCACACAGTGGTGACGGATGAGTCCCTCCTGGGATGGGGCGGCCGCTAGGGAGAGTCGGAGATCAGAGGCCTCTGGTCTCCAGCAGAGTCCTGACTCCACATGAATCTTTTGGAGCTTTCGGCGATCCGACTTGCACTGAAGGCATTCCTTACCTCTGGCCAGGGAAGTGTGGTGCAGGTGTTCACGGACAACACCACCGCCATGTGGTATTGCATATCGCCTTTGGAACACTTTCCCCTTGGAGATCAGATCTTGCCCGGATCTTATGCCCTTTAGGAAAGCCTTAAAAACATGGCTTTTTAAACCAGCGTATCACTGATTGCCCTTCCTCTCGCCTCAGGATTCGTTCTGTCTACTCTAGCGCCAGGAAACCAACCGGTGGCAGTGCGCTCAATAAATACTTTTTAACTTTAACATTGCAGCAAACAGGGCGGGGTGGGGTTGTGGACCCTAGGTCAGAAGGCTCTGGACATGGATGGAACATTAAGGCATTACCTTGGTGGTTCAACATCTGGCAGGTTCTCTGAACGCCAGGGAGGGACTAATTCCGTCACCGGTGCATGATGGATCACGAATGGCGTCTGAACTCTGATGTGGCGCAAGGTCTCTTTCTGCAGTGGGGAGAGCCTTGGATAGATCGATACGCCACAGAAGAGAACGTGCAATGTAATCAGGTCTGCGCGTTGGAATTTCCAAGGCGGCACTCGCTTAGGGACGCTTTTTGTTGCGAGTGGAGCTGTGGTCTGTTGTACGCCTTTCCGCCTATACCACTACTGCCCAGAGTGCTGCAGAAGATTCGCCGTGACTGGGCCCAAGTCATTCTTGTGGCTCTGGATTGGGCACGAAGATACTGGTATCCCGAGCTACTCAGCATGGCGATCGATCCCCCGATCCAACTGCCTCTTCAGGAGGATCTTCTGTCGCAGCATCAGGGGACGGTCCTCCACCTGAACCTGCCCAGCTTGAGCGGCGACAGTTGACAGCTTTCGATCTTCCTACCGAAGTCAGTGATGTCATTCTGGCAGCCAGGCGTCCCTCCACTAAGATGGTTTACGCCTGCAGGTGGAACAAGTTCGTGGCATGGTGCTCAGCGAAGGCTATCGATCCCCTTTCTGTCCCTCTTTTCGAGGTCCTTCTGTTGAGGGAGAGGTGTGGCGCCGCGGCCAGGGCGACTGACGCTGGAATCTGGGGATCAGGGTTCGATCCCGGGTCCGGCGGCAGGTTAGCCCAGCACCATGCGACTCTGGGCAATAGCTTGCTTAATCTTCCCGACGGCCCCCAGCGCCTAGAGACCCTAACGGGTGATTGTGCGCTATACAAATGTGGATTATTATTTATTATTATTTCTCTTTGCCCCAGCAGGGCTCTGCTCTGGGCACTATCAAAGGTTATCTTTCAGCCATCTCCGCCTTTCTCCGGCTTCCAGATCAGCCTTCTCTTTTTAAGTCCCCGTTTGTTAATCGTTTCCTCAAAGGCATTACGCACACGTTTCCTCCCTTGCCTTATATAATACCTCAATGGGACTTAAATCTTGTCTTGACCGCTCCCTTTGAGCCCCTTCATAACTGTCCCTTACGTCTTCTCACTCTAAAGATGGCTTTCCTGGTAGCTATACCCTCTGCCAGAAGTGAGTGAGCCCCAGGCTCTTCCTTCTAAACCTCCTTTTCTTTCTGTTCATCCAGACAAGGTGGTTTCAAGGACTTGTCCTTCGTTCTTGCCAAAGGTTGTCACACCCTTCCACATCGGGCAGACATCACTTTGCCCACCTTCTTTCCCCCTCTGCATCCTTCAAAAGAGGACAAGAGGCTCCACCTTCTGGACCCAAACCGTGCGTTCTCGTTTTATCTGAAGCGCACACAACAGTTCCGGGTGGATGACCAACTTTTTGTTGTCTACGTGGGCACCAAAAAAGGTCGGGCCGTGCACCATCAATCTCTCTGTGGGTCATTCTGTGCCTCAAAGCATGCTACTCGTTAGAATGGGCAAGCAACCCCACTGGAGGCTCCTCCTTAGCCACCAGGGCAACGGCAGCCACTACTGCCTTGGGGCGCGGCTTTCCCTTGCAGGACATTTAACAGGCACCTATGTGGGCCTCGCTGCACATGTGTACCAAGCATTATTGCCTTGACAGTCCAGTCCAGAGAGACGGCTTCATTGGCCGTTCAGTTCTGTATGACTTTCTCGTGTAATCTTGTTCGCAGACCCACCACCGGAGTTGGTATTGCTGGGGTATCTATTCTAAGGTAAGGAATCTATCTCTAACGTGTCTCTTACAGATATATCGTTACACAAGTAGTAACTTGTGCACCCCGGGTATTCCAGGGAGGTATGGCTTGCGTGGATCCCCTAACGTTTTCTTACCCAGAAAGTTGTGGCATCACTGGGCTGACACAAATTTCCTACCACCCAGTGTCCCCCGCAACCCACCTTCCCCCCAGGTCTCCCGATAAAAAATATGCCTCTCGTGTGGAAGGCCCAAGTACCCGCAACAGGCAAGGGCCCAAAACGAATTTCGACGACATCAAAATTGCCTATCACAAAACGACCTGGTTTTGCAAGGGGGGTCACCTGGGTTTTTGGCCCGGTGCTCGGCGGCCAGCTAGGGAAACCTACCAAACCCACACATTTTGAAAACTAGACACCCGGGGCATTCCAGTGAGGTATGGCTTGCATGGATCCCCCAACGTTTTCTTACCCAGAATCCCCTGCAAACCTCATTTAGCTGAAAGAATCACGTTTTCTACACATTTTTGTCTGGAAAAGCTGTGACATCACTTGTTGACACAAATTTCCTACCACCCAGTGTACCCCCAGGTCTCCTGATAAAAATGGTGCCTCACTCGTGTGGGAGGCCCAAGTACCCGCAACAGGCAAGGGCCCAAAACGTATTAAGGCGACATCAAAATTGCCTATCACAAATTGTTTTGGGCTCTTGCCTGTCGCGGTTACTTGGGCCTCCCACGCGAGTGAGGCACCATTTTTATCGGGAGGCCTGGGGGAGCACGATGGTGGTAGGAAATTTTTGTTCTGGTGCTCATGACGGAACCATTCCGTCATGAGCACCAAAAGGGTTAGTATTTATCCATATTTTGTGTGTTTTGAAAATAGATTCAATTGGAGAATCGTATTTTCCACATTTATATAACTGAAAAACATGCAATCCTACTTTCCCTATCGTGCTTTAGCAAATGAAGAAATCAAATTTACTAAAACATCACATCCATAGGTAAATAGTAACAGTATGCTACAAATATATGTTGGCATATACATGTATTTAAGGAAATATCTTGTTTTGTTGTGTTTTTTTTTGTGCTCCCCATGCAATCTGCTCAGCTGTTGGCCTGAAACTCATAAATGAGCACGGTCACTCACAAGAAGTCTGTTATCTGTATTTTTCTGCCGTTCAAAATAGATGCAGACAGCAAACACTGTTTTATGTCTGTATTTATCTGTAAAATGAGTGTTAAATATAAAATGTATGCATAATGTAATTTGAGTAGGTAGGAAGCTGACTGATTATACTATGCCAAAGTAAGGTATAGTGTGCACAGAGTGCTATGGATCCCCAAAGTTAGGGAGAGCTATAAGTAGAAAATACCTTACTCTCTATTTGTGGTAGTGTGGGTGAGCAGTAAGGCTTTATCAGAGGGTAGTATTAAGCATTTATGGCACACACTTAGGCAAGAAATGGTGCCACACACTCAAAGACTGAACTCAGACCAATTGTTTGTATCAAAAATATTTTTGGTGTATTTTATGTTCAGAACTAATCAAGACTTGGTACAGTTAAATAATATTGTACTTTTCAAGACAGTTTGTTCATCAGAAAGCTGGATGAATAATTACTTTTCATACAGGATTGTGCAAATACAGTTGTAATTGCTTTTGGATTACTTTTTGGGTTACTTTCAGGGTTACTTTTTCTACTTAGTGTGATATGCCTAGATATCACACTGGGATATTTTGGGGATAAAAGGTAAGTAAAACAGTTTTTCTCAAAAGTTTCTTACGTTTTCATACAAAACACCCTCAACAGTTAAAAGATTTTCAGAGGAGAACAGTCAATGCAACCCTAAGGAGAAAAATGGTGTTATCGTTTTCCAGGGTCAAGGATGCACTCAAAAAGCACCCGTAGAGGCACTGGGGCGGCTGGGTGCAGAGTGCTGAGGCCCAATGTTACCCTACGGGCTAGGGCTAGGGGGGTCGATGGTTGGTTATGAGCAGGCCACAAGGTTGAGGGAGTATAGTTCATGGGGTTAAGCTCAGGGCAAAAGGGGAGCCAAGTTAGCACACACGGTGCACCTACAACGGCACAGGGGCAGCAGGGTACTGTTTTAGCATTGGGTGCCGTGTTTTCAGTGGGAGTTGCTGGTTTGGACTGCAGGCTCGGTCCAGGAAGTCTTCCGGGAGGAACCAACAGCTGGACAGGTAAGTTGGAGGGCTCAGGGATGTATGTACACCGAAGGTCTTCTTCTCCAGGGTGGCTGGATGCCGGGGTGTCTTTGAGGTCCGATTTCAACTTACCAGGCCACTCCTGTTTAGGTGGGGGGTCTCCATGCAGAGGCTGCAGCCGAAGTCGGGGATTTCCGGAAGGGTCAACCCACGGTGGGCTCGGACTCTGCAGCTCTGGGGGACCTTTCTGAGACCGGTGGGCCACTCACTCTGGACATAGGCGACTGGTGCAGTGGTGGTTCCAGGCGTCTAGTTTCTATGTCTTCAGCAGGCTCGGAGTCTTTCTTTGGAGATTCTTTTGAACAGAGCTTCTCCTCAGAGGAGATCCGTTCTTTATGTAAGGCAGTCATTCCTCCCACAGGTTCTGGAGGTTGCTGGCCACAGGACAAGGCGAATTTTGCAGCAGGATCTATGGAAACTGCAGACTGGCCGCTAGGGCTGGGGCCTAGTCAGTTCTTCTCTGCATTCTCCTCTGCTGTGCGTAGTCCTTTGTCCTTCTTATTCGTAGGTTGCAGGAATTTGCCTTCTGGGTTTAGAGCTGCCCCTAAATACTGTATTTAGGGGGTGTTTTGTGGGTTGTAGTTTAGTAGCCAATGGGCTACTGACCTTAGGGTGACTACACCCTTGGTGTGCTCACCTCACGTGGGTGAGTGAGCACAATCCCTAATCCTGATTGGAAAGTGCCTGCCATCTGCAAGATGTCTGGCACTGAAGGGTTGGCTTCACCTCTCCTCTCCCACCTGAGGGGTGGGATTGGCACAGCTTCTGGGGTGTTATAATTTTTCATGCCGGTCTTCTTGCCAAAAAGGGGGTGAGACAGAAAGGGGACCTACTCTTGATAACAGGAAAGACAATGGTTCACGTTGCAAGTGGCAAGGCCTTTGAAGCTCTCCTGACACAGATGGCTTTTCCTGACCCGGGGGAGGTGTGAACACCTCCGCCCAGGGAAAGGCTTGGTTTCTGGGCCCTGGTAGCGAAGTCTCCCACCCCTGGGGTCAGGAAACGTGTCCCGTGGTGGTAGGTTGGTGTTTACCAGTTAGGGAACTAACCAGAGGCTGGTTGTTTTTCAGGGGGCGTCTCGAAGGTGCCCTTTGTGTGCCTTGGATAATAAATCCCACACTGGCATCATTGTGGGGTTATCATGCTCAGAAGCTTGCTACCAAAACTTCCCATAATTCAGTAAAGCCATTATGGTTCTGTGGAGTTCGTAATGACAAACTCCCAGGCCATATACTCTTTAGGACTACTGCACTTACAATGTCTAAGAATGTACTTAGACACTTGTAAGAAAGTGCCCTCTTTCTTAATGGTTGCCCCAACTTTTTGCTTAATTGATGAGTGTGCACTGGGCTCTTGCTAATCAGGTACCCAGGGCCTATGTTCTTTCCCTAAAACTGCCTTGAAGCCTAAACCCAATTGGCATCTCTGGCCACATGTCAGACCCTGGTAAATGGTACCACAGGTATCCAGGGCACTGTGACCAGAGAAGACCCCTAATGGCTGCAGCACTTATTGTGCCACCCTTAGAGGTCCTGTACCATTACACTCACAGACTGCCTTTGCAGGCTGCATATTTTGGTGCAGAACAAAGTGAAGAGTCGACCTGGCACACATCTGTGTGCCATGCCTGCAACCCACTGCCCTGGCATAGGTCTGTCACCCCTCTAGCTGGGTGCACTATACCAGTGGTGAGGGTACAGGTGCATGAGCCCTGTACCCCTACAGTGTCTAAGTCCATTCTTCGAAATTGTAAGTGAAGTGCTGCCATTAAGAGTATATGGTGCTAGGAGTTTGCCATTACAAACCCCACAACACCATAATGGCTACACTGAAAACTGTCAAGTTTAGTATCCAACTTCTCAGCACATTAAACCCACACTGATGCTAGTGTGGGATTTTAATGAAAAATGCACACAGAGGTCATCTTAGAGATTACCTCTGAAAACCAACCTACCGCTAGTGTCCCGGCGGAGTGGCTGCTTTCAGCTGCCACCACCAGACATGTTTCTGGACCCCTGTGTCGAGAGCCTGCTGCTCTCTGGGGTCTGAAACAATGCACATCCTGGGACGAGGTGCCAAGCCTCCTACCCCAGGATGGGCAGGGTTCAAGATGGGGAAGCTTCAAAGGCTTTCCTGCCTTTGTAAGCTTCCCTAGGCCACTTGCTGCTCTCAGTAACTGGTTCCCACTGTTTCTGACCCCACTTTGGGCGAGAGAACCGGCGGGAAAAACAAGTGTGGTAGAAAGGTGTACCCAACTCTGCCAACTCCACCCCTCAGGTGGGGTAGGCGAGGTGAAGCACAACTGTCAGTCCACGCCATCTTGAAGATGGGGGGGGGACTCAGCCAACCTGGGACAGGTTCATGCTCCCCCTCCCACTGGAGGGTGGCATAATAGAGGGTGTACCCACACCAGGGAAGGGATCCATTGGTCCCTACCTTTTACCTACCAGTAACACCCCTAAATCTAGTATTTGGGGCACCCCTGAACCTTGCTTCCTAAGACCAGAAGAATCTACAAGGAGGACTGAACAGACACGCAGAAGCTCACATAAGGAAGACTCCTACTGACTTGGCCCCAACCCTACTGGCCTGTCTCCCCCTCTAACCTGCTCCTACGAAATCTCAGTGTGTCCTGCAGCCAGCAACCTCTAAAAACCTCAGACGACCTGCCTGCCTTCACCCCAAATACTTTGTATCCTGTGAACACCGGATTTGTTCATCTGAAACCTCTGGACCCAGCCGGAAACTGTGAATCCGCACCACTCTGCACCACTGTCCACGGCCTGAGCCCGAGTGGGCAAACACCACAAGGAGGTCCCCCCGCCCCCCCTCCCCCATCGATCCTGACTCAAGATCCGGCAACCCCTGACCTGCCTCCATCCGATGCCTGCAGCCTAAATCCGGAAGGTCACCCCAACCTGCGACCAGGAGCTGGTAAGATCCGACCCCAAAAGGCACCCCTGCACCAGACGCCACAAGGCCTTCGGTGCCCCAACTGACTGTGCCTAGCCAACCCTCAACTTACCTCTCAAAGTGGTGGTCGCACCCAGAAGACCTTCGTCTCCGAGCCTGCAGTGCCTTTGCAAACCAGAGGCTCCCCATAGCAAACAGGGCGCCTGATGTCGGAACAGCGGCCTGCACCAGGCCGTCCCAGTGCCGCTGAGGGTGCACCTTTGGTGCTACTTTGTTTCCTCATTTGCCCTGAGCTAAAGTCCAGGAGCTTTACTCCCACAGCCAAGTGACCTGCTAGCTAGCAGCCACCAACCGGAGGCCCCTTTTCCCTCATTGGATAACATTGAGCCTCATCACTCTGCACCTAGCCGTCCCAGTTCCGCTATGGGTGTATCAAGAGGCATCCTTGACCCTGGGGGAACCCTTGTTCTAACCCCAGAACCTCAACTCCAAAGACCGATTACTTACCTGGTAACGATTAACTTAATTTCTCTCGATAGGAAACTATTGACTGTTTTTCTCTGAAAATGTGGAGTTGAATTTGTACGGAAACCTGAAAAATAACAATTGTGCAAAACTGACTTTAATTATCCTTTCTCTAGGAAATGTCCCAGTGCGATATCTAGGCATATCACACTGAGTAGAAAAAGTAATCCCAAAAGTAATCTCAAAAGTAACGTAAAAATAACTTGCCTGTAATTTTCACTGCAAAATCAATACAAAGTATATGTACAGCATTCCACAGTATTGCATTACTAGTAATCCAAACTGTAACCATTTCAAAGTACATCAACTGCATTTTCAAACTGTATATTTACTGCAAAGTATTTATCAACATACCTGTGTCAGGCTTTCTTGGTTCTAGGAAAAAGAATAACAAAGAATATTTATATAGAAAGCCACTTTGTCTGAAGTTCAGTCTTTGAGTGTGTGAAATCATTTGCTGATTGAGTGGGTACAACACATGCTTAACACTGTCCTTTGATACTGCCTTACTGCTCGACCACACTAGCACAAATAGAGAGTGAGGTGCTATCTAACTTTACCTCTGCCTACCTTTGGGGTTCCACTGGAGTCTGTGCACACTATACCTCACTTTGATATATTATGTACAGAGCCAGCTTCCTACAACACTGTAGGGGGTCCAGTGCTCATGCAACTGTACCCTCACCAGTGGTATACTGCACCCAGCTAGAGGAGTGTCTTCCCTTTACCATAGGCAGTGGGTTGCAGGCATGGCACACAGATGCGTGCCATGATTACACCTCAATTTTTATCTGCATCAAAACACGCAGCCTTCTGTGTTTTGAAGGTACAGGATCTCGAAGGGTGGCACAATATGTGCTGCAGCCCTTGGAGGCCTTCCCAGGTCACATTGCCCTTGGTACCCATGGTACCTGTTACAAGGGACTTGCATGTGGCCAGAGAGGTGCCAATTGGGGGTAAAAAGTTTGTTTCCGGAAAGAACACAGGTCCTGGGAGCCTGATTGACATGGACCCAGGGCGCATCAGAATTCTGGCAAAAAGTGTGGGGGGTTGGAGGGCGGGAGGGGTTACTGCAACTTTCTTACAGAGTTCAAGATGTGCAGGAAGAAACAGGAAGACTTTTTCCGGTCTCCAAATTATGGCTCTTATGCTTCTACATGTAGCTGGTATTTCCATCTTATTTTGCCTCCTATAGAAAGAATCTTGATCTGTCTGAAACGTTTCACTGAACTAGCTGTTACAAGACTAGACTGGTCCGGCTTTTTTTTTAATACACCATACTTAATACCAAAAGTGTAGTAATCTGTGTTTCAAGTAGTGTTTGCTGTCATTCTGAACCGTCATAGTTGCTTTGCATTGTCTCCATCCATTTCTTCCAAGAATGTCTTACACAGAATGATTTGTCATTACATGCTACTCTTCTAAATAATCTATTATAGTGGGACAGTGGGAAGTCACTTCGCAGAATGCCACTATCCTCCTTCCAGATGGCTCTAACTAGTGAAACATTCTTTCTCCCAAATGAGACCACACTGTTTTGAAATATTTCAGTAGAGATGACCACTTAAATGCTATGAGAGGCTGGACAAAGCCACAAGGAAGAATTTCATGGCTCTGTTCTGATCAAACATTGGTGCAAAGTGCTTTTGGAAGTTGGTGCCAAGAGGGACCCGATTGAATCCAATGAAGATTTTATTTTCAACTGTAGTTTTATTTCATCGGTTTGCTTCAGTCTTGATTCTAACCTCGATTGGACCTATGCCTTCTTAGCGCTCTCCTACCACTAGACTGAGCAAAACAGTACCGTTTAGATTCACAGGTTATCTACATGTACGAGTCTTTCGACATTAATTCATTCTAATTGATTAGTTCTTTTGCTTTAGTTACATTTTTAAAAATTGTAATCTAGTTTGCACAACCAACTTGCGACCTCGAAGTGTTTTCATGCCCTAGATGTAGATTTTCCTTTCACAGTTTTGCTTAGTTTTAAGGTGGCTGATGTTGTACATGAAGGTTCATACAGTATCTTATTGGTTGAATGCTCATTTGCAGTGCCATTTTCCAGAGATACTGTTTTCATTAAGTGTTATAAATGAGCCAGGTCTTGCAAATGCAAGTTTCTTTATTCATAATGCTACCTGTACCGATTACATGTATCTTGCTTTTAATACTTTTTGCCATCTTCTCTGCCATGGCTGCTAATTTAAACTGCAATTGGTTTGTCTTTAAGCCACGTGATGGTGCTTCCATTAGTGCGAAAAGGAAGGCATTTATGGATGCATGTGGTGAAGCAGGTAATCAGAACCATCAGCAACGATACCATGCAGAGGAAGTTGAGGAGCGGTTTTCAAGGTTCAAACCAGGAGTAATTAGGTAATGTGAGATACATTTCTGCTTTGTTGGTGCTTCTACTTCTCTACGGCCACTTAAATGTGATCTTCAGATGTGATTGTGTGACTTCTAATGACAGCATACCTGGACAGTTGTATCTATGGTAATATTAGTTTTGCATTTTATGTCTGTTATATGTTGACATGCTTTACATTGTCCTGTCATCCAGGGGTAAAATGCAAATAAGTTTTTTTTTTTTTTAGAAGCATAACTAGCATCTGATGAGTACTTCTTGCCACTGATTCCATCTCCCGGCTGGATCTAGTTTTATTCGTGCTCCAGTAGGTAGCATTGTGCAGCTCCATGGTAAATCCATGCGGCCCTGGAAGTGATAAAGCTGAGACTCATATAGGTGCCACCCCTACTGACGTCTGTTCCTTTCTCTCTGTACCCTATGATGTGGTTCCTGAGCTCCGCTTCCGACTTTATCGATCTTGGGTGACTTAAAAAACATTCTACAATAGTGTACTAGGGCAGTGGTTCCCTAACATTTTGGAACAACAAACGTCTGCATCCCATCTAGCTTTAATAGACTTGATGCAGACTATTTCTTTTAAAATAGCGGTCATTTACAGACCGCACGTTTTCCATTGAAAGGACCACTAAATCTGCACACAGTTGTACTGATAACACTACATTGCACACAAATGATAGTGTGTGGAAATCGGGTTTTTGTGTCCTCCATGCCACTCTTAAGTTCCTGCACACCGACTCACACGAAGTGTGCAACTTGTGCTTGTCTCTGGAGCACATCGACCAGATCTGCGACACGTGTAAATCTTTCCGTTCTAAGAAAACTCTACACGATCATCTGGCTCAACGTCGTGAAATGCTGAGCCAAAACATTAAATACACGGCAGACATCTTCGGAGAATGTTCAGAGCAAGAAGATTACGACGTGCAAGGGGCAGAAGAAGGGCATCTCTTTCGGAACTGAACTCCGACATGGAGGAAGATGCACTGCAATATCAACGTATTGTGAGTACCGAATGCCCCTTGCCCCAAAAATCTATTCAGCCCAATCAAAAGGCTCCGGTCCCACCTCAGCCTTCGGATCACGGCCTTCTGGCTTGGCACCAAAACGTGCACCAAAGCCTTCTGGATCGGGGTCGAGTCGGCCAAAACCAGGCACCGAAACCTTCCGACTCGAAACAAAAAACCGCTTCGGAGCCGAAACATTCAACGCCAAAACCGGCATCTGAACTTAAACCTTCGTCACCAAAAACAACATAGGCGCTGAAAATATTGGGTCCGAAACATAAAAATGCTCCTCTGCTGCAGCAAGACCCATGTTTTGACAGCACACCTCCAAAATCCAACCCTAAACAGAAAGAACTCTGCTGATCCTCAAACAGGACTTCTTTCTACCAAATTGCCTCCAAAAACGTAAACCAGAATCAGAGGACACTTATCATATTCCTTTGAAGAGGAAGCATGTTGGTCCTAACCCTCCTCCTTCGCCGCCTCCTCCTTCCCCACAGTTGCATCACTTACTAATTACACCAACTAACTCTCCTCAACATCCTGATGATTGGAATGGTGGGGATGATCCTTTGCCAGCAGATCCCTGGAAGGACTATAACACTGACTCACCCACAGATAATGACCCAGACCTTTACCCTACAAAGCCTTCCCCCCACTTGACGACAACGTAGGGTACATAGAATTCTATCTAGGGCTGCAGAGTATCATGGGGCACAATTACATAAAGAAACCCTAGAAGAAGACTTCTTCTTTGAAACCCTTAGTAGCTCGCACTCTCCCCATGCTCAAAGGCATGATGAGACATGCAGACGACATATTTAAAGATCCTGTTAGGGCTCGCATTCTCACCTCCAGGATAGACCAAAAGTACAAGCCTGCACCATCAGATCCAGCTTTTATTAAAGGGCAATTACCACTTGACTCTTTAGTTTCTAATGCCGGTAAATGGGCCAATTCACAAACTTCAGGGGAAGCAACCCCTCCAGACAGAGTCCAAACTGATAGACTCCTCTGGTAAAAGGGTAGCCGCCCACGCAGCAAATCACTGGCGTATTGCCAACACACAGGCCCTTCTAGCTAGGTGTGATTGGGCACACTTGGTCGAGATGGAGCAATTGCTTCAATTTCTACCAGATGAGCATAAGGTTAAAGCTCAAAACCTAGTCCAAGAGGGAAAGCTCATCTGAAATTAATCAATTAGGTGTGCTTTAGACGCTGCTGACACTGCAGCTAGAGCAATCAATACTAGCGTGCTATTAAGGAGGCCTGCATGGTTAAGGATGTCTGGATTCAATCCTGAAGTCCAGCAATCCATTTTAAATACCCCATTCGATAAAAAGCATCAGTTTGGACCTGTAGTAGATACCTCCTTAGAAAAGATGAAAAAGGATACAGAAGTAGCCAAATCTATGAGAGCCTTACAGTCTCCTTATCGTGGCTCCTTTAGTCGCTCCTATCATGGGGGTCCAAAATCTCTTCAGACACTACTGTTGCACCCTGCAAAGGCAGCAATCAATCCTCCTCTTCCAGAGGCTTCTTCATAGGAGGGTACAGAGGTAACAATGGCATGGGTACAGATGGACGTTCTGCACCATGTACCTTCCCCTCTCCTAGCAAACAGTGACTTACCTACATTTCCCCCTATCATCTAACACCTGTCGGTGGACGTCTTTTGCAATTCCTCCCCATCTGGAAATCCATAACTACAGACAAATGGGTGCTAGGAATTATCCAACATGGTTATTGGCTGGAGCTTACCACTAATCCTACAAACATTCCACCACGTTCTCACAAAATACACCGTGACTCTGCTGCATTTTGAGCATTATCCTGCTCCTGCCCCTCATTTAGAAGCCTGATTGATTGGAGGAGGCCTCAAACGACAACTTTGCGTTTAAGAACAACCACGTATTTTTATTAACCGTTCTTGCAGAAGATACAGCTTTGCATTTTAAGGAATCAACTTGCGATATTTATTGGTGTTCGAAGACCCTAACAAATCTGTTGAGATCGTTGTGAATACAACGAATAGGAAGTTGCTGCCTAAAATACATTTTATCAGACCAAGATCTATACCTAATATCTGCCGAGAAAGTGGAACCTTCATCTAGCAGGTGACAGGCGGTATCTATCAGAATTGTATCTGCTCCGGTCATTGGTTTGCTGTGACTCTTGGATTCAAATTGATTACATCTTTAAAAGCCCTCTGACTCTTCTCAAACAATTATACTGTGTGGCTCCCGAAGAAGGCGTTGTCTACGCCGAAACGCGCGTCGAGTTTCATTCGCCACTGTTCCTGGACACCAACGATATTAAGTTGCCGGGGTGTCCCTATTTTATGACTAAATATCTTTGTATGAAGTGTATGGTTTTTAATTATTGTTTTGTCATCATACGGTTTTTGTAAGTTAGTAAACTGTATGATTTTTAACTGTGTTCATTAAAATTATGGTTGTTTTTATATAATTTTTCTTGATTTTTCTTTCTCCGCTGTCATTTTATGTCACTTGTTTGCCTATACTTTAACTGCCTAGGAATTTTTATTCACACATTGTTATCCCTGCCCTAGGAGTTTGCTGACACTACTGTTCAGGGGGTCCTTGTTTTTCCTCAATCCTATTGCCTGGAGCTTACCACTAATCCTCCAAACATTCCACCACGTTCTCACAAAATATCACCAGAACATTTACATCTACTTCAGCAAGCAGTCCAGTCTCTCCTGTCCAAAGAAGCCATAGAACCTGTGGAACAGGTGTGTACTCCCTGTACTTTCTCATCCCCAAAAAAGGATGGCTCCCTCAGACCCATTTAGACCTAGGAGAAATAAACCTCTACATACTATCAGAGCATTTTCACATGATAACACTTCAACAAGTGCTCCCACTTACGACAGGGCAATGTTATGCCTACTCTAGTCTTAGACTCATATTTCCACATTCCAATTCATCCCGCTCATCACAAATATCTCAGATTCATGATAGCGGGTCATCTTTACCAATTCAAGGTACTATCGTTGGAGTCACCACTGCTTCCAGGATATTTACCAAATCCCTTGCAGTAGTCTCAGTACATCTCAGGAGACAACACATCTAATTCTTCCCGTACCTGGACGACTGGCTCATCAAAGCCAGCACTTACCAAATGTGTATTCAACACACTCCAACCACTATTCATTTACTTCACCTACTAGGATTTACAGTAAATGCGTTGAAGTCTCACCTGCAACCTTCCAACATAAAAACGCATCTGGGAGCCACACTAGACGCGCACAAAGCTCTAGCCTCTCCCAATACAGCCTATATTCACAATATTCAGTCCCTTCTCACTCCTTTTCAGCCCAACCAAGCATTGCCAGCAAAAGTGTTCATGCAACCTTCCAACATACAAACCTATCTGGGAGCCACATTAGACTCTCACAAAGCTCTAGCCTCTCCCAATACAGCCTACATTCACAATATTCAGTCCCTTCTCACTCATTTTCAGCCTAACCAAGCATTGCCAGCAAAAGTATTCATTATTATAAAAAACAAGGGTCCTAAGGCTGACTTGATTAAACACACAATGAAGTTAGACTTGAATCAGTACTATATCTGCAATTCCTGTACCCAGCCGGGTCAGGAAATTTTATTCAATACAATAAAAAATTAAGTGACCTTAAAGAGGGCCAAATTTAAGCATTTGATAGGGTACAAGCCTGTACCTATCCAAGAGTGAACCAACATACAGTTTAGAGAAAGGTAAAGATAGAGGAGACAAAGATTAGCAGGCAAAAAACGTTGGAGCCACCTGTCACTTGCAAATGGTTAAATAATAAAGCAAATTTAGACAAACAGTCACTGCAATAAAAATGAGCTCAGTGGATATATTGCAGAACTGTTTAAACTGTCGACGACGTTTCGATCCCCTAGCTCCTAATGAACCGGGATCATCATCAGGACTTTGTGATTAGTTGCCTGTTTTAGGTTGACGCGCCTGTGGAAATAAGGGACGAGAGGAAAGAAAGAAACAACAATATAAGGCAGAAATCTCAAAATGCAGGGATTATTTAAAACTTGCTCCATATGTCTAGCCAATTTCATAAGTGTACCACATGCTTGTTTCTAATTCTGTATACAGCAGCACCAACCACATCAGCACCAGACTGCGTGTACATTTGTTAACAGTGGCGGAGAACACGTCGTTGTGCTGGCTGTTGGTAATTAAAAGTCAGGGTGCACAGGCAAGTGTCGAAGTACGTTGTATTACGTGGACCCCGGTGATTTAGGCTGGTGCTGGAACACGTCGCAGCGGTTTAAATTAAGATTCATGCGTGAGTTGTGAACGTGTGCGTGATAAGGTTGCGCCTATGTTGAACATAGGGTGTGGCGGTCATTAACAATACTCGTTTGGGATTCAGCGGTGTGGATTGAAGGACCTTACGTATAGTGATATATGGTGGGTGCGCATAACATTGGTGGATTATCGAATCCGCGCAGTGCTGAGGCTTCCACATGTTGGGAGCCGATCAGTATGCTGACCTGTCAGGGTCCAGAGTAAAACGTGGGTTGGCCCTTTTGGGTTTGACGATGCTCCGCTTGGCGCTTACTTGAAGCGACTCGTTTGACACCTAGAGACAGTGATAATTGTTAAGTAACATGCTCAGAGTGAAGGAGGTGACGCGGCGAGGGAGTAGTAATTACCTCGTGCTAGGGTCTCTATGCCGGAAAAGGGGATCCAGGAGATCTAGAAACCTGGTGGGTGTCCTCCTGATGGGGAGGGTCAAGGATTGGGAGTATAGTTCTCCAGTTGCTTATGGGTGCCACTGCTGGGCGGCGATTCTTCCAGGATAACTAAAAGAATAAAAGGAATCTCAAACAGGGCAGTTGGCAAGAAGCCGGTCTTGCTCTAAAATGCCGAGGGGCGTGGTGTGCTTACCTTTCGTAGTTTTTAGGTAGCGTGGACTCGGTCAAGCTCCACAATCGGGCGATGTGCCGAGCGTTGGTATTCACCAAGACAACACGGGAATCCGTTGGGGCTATCTATGAAGCCGGATGTCCGTGTACGATATAGTCATTAGCCGCGTGTAGACAGCGAGAGAGGACTTAAGATTGACGAGGATGCACGCAGCGGCCATTTTGGAGTGGGGTCGTAGTGGGGTTGTACTAGAGACCTAACCCTATGGTGATATAAGTGCCGATTACGTTAGTGAAAAGTGCCGTGCTGTTAAAAGGCCATAGTGTTGGCAGTGCACCGTGACACCCGTTATCATGCTCGGACCGGGAGGTCCCCCCCCAACCGCGACCAGGAGCTGGTAAGATCTGACCCTAAAAGGCACCCCTGCACCGACAACCCCTGGCTTTGAGTGGCCCAACAGACTGTGCCTAACCAACCCCCCAACATCCCAACTTACCTCTCCGAGTGGTGGTCGCACCCAGAAGACCTTCGTCCCCGAGCCTGCAGTGATTGCAAACCGGAGACTACCCTTTGAAAGTTACAGGGCGCCGACCCCAAATCAACACTGCACCCAGCTGTCCCAGTGCTGGTGAGGGTACACCTTTTGTGCTGGGCTTGAACCCCCATTTGCCCTGAGCTTAAGTTCAGGAGCTTTGCTCCCACAATCCTGTGGCCTGCTCGTCGGCAGCTAAACACGGGATTGGATAACATTGGGCCTCCACACTCTGTAACCTGGCCACCCTAGCGCCGCTGAGGGTGTAGCAAGAGTGCATCTTTCACCCTAGGGGACCCCTGAGTCTACCCCCAGAATACCAACTCCCACAACCGAATACTTACTTTTGAACCGATAACCTTATTTTCCTCCATAGGATAACATTGACTGTTTTTCTGTGAAAAGTTGGAAAATCTAAGAAATCCTTTAAAATGGCAACTAAATAACAAAAACGCTTTTACTTACCTGTTTACAGGCAATGTCCCAGTGCAGTATCCAGGTATACTGCATTTTGTAAGAAAAGTAATCTGTAAAGTAATCCACTTGGCATTCTACTAAAAAGCCTCTGCAAAATATATGTACATTATTTTAAAAGCATTGCATTACTAGTAGCTCTGCTGTAATCAAATCAAAGTGCATATACAATTGCAATTCAAACTGTTTACAAAGTGCATTACTACTGTAAAGGTTTTGTTGCTTGCCTGTGCCAGGCTTGCTTGGTTCTAGAAAATAAAATAACTAAAACAATATTTTTTAAACAAAACCAATTTGTCTAAAGTTCAGTCTTTGAGTGTGTGATACCATTTGCTGATTTAGTGTGTACAACAAATGCTTAACACTACCCTCTGATAAAACCTTCGTGCTCGACCACACTACCACAAATCGAGAGTAAGGCGCGATCTACTTTTACCTCTGCCTACCTTTTGGGGTTCCACTGGACTCTGTGCACACTATACCTCACTTTGGTATAGTATATACACAGCCAGCTTCCTACACACCAGTTATTTGTGGCACATGCACCACCAAGAGGGCAGCCATTGTCAAGGATTTCTACAGCTGGGCGGACAGTGTAAACTATTCAGCTACTCTACTCCGTGTCATGGAAAAACCTTACCTTTGAACCAAGAGCACACAACACCAGTATTAAAGGGGCCACATTAACAGGGAACATCTCATTAAAAGAAATTTGCACATCAGTGCTCAACTTGTAACAGTTACTAAACAATATTCAGTAGACATCCAGGCAAGTAAGAAAGTGCAAGCCAGGCATTCAGTGTAGAAATGTTTTCAGTACTACTCACCCTTCACATGCCTCACCAATGAAGGGAGCAGAGGAAACAAGCATTAGAAATGCAATCGGGCTCGGATTTATTTGAGTTTGAGCTAATGGCATTGTAAATGCCAATGTCTTTTTGCCATGTGTTATGGAGTGTGTGCATGTGGTGTGTAGTGGAAGTATCTTGGTTGAATTGTAATTTTACCAATGATGGCATGCTGTGCTTTATATGAATATGTTTAAAAGTAAAGTGTACCATACTGCGATTGCTTGGTGGAAAAGTGCACTTCCGGCTGGAGGTGTGTGTGCCTGGTGGAAGGGTGCACTGACGGCTGGTGGGTGTGTGCTTGGTAAAAGCGTGCACAGATGGATGATGGTTGTTGGTGTTTGTGCATGGTGAAAGCATTCATTGACGGCTGGGGGTGTGTTGTTGTGTGTGTTGTTTTCTGTGTGCTGGTGAGTGTGTGGTGGTGAGTCTGTGGGGGTGAGCCTGGGGAGTGAGTGTGTTGTGTTGAGTGGTGACAAGTGTGTGGTGTTGAGACTGAGGTGTGTGGTTTGTGTGTGTGTGCGTTGTGTGTGTGGTGTATGTGTGTGTGGTGTTTTCTGCACACTCACACACTGCCCCTACACATTCACACACTGCTCACCCGCACACTCCCAATGTCACCCTGCATAGTCACACACTGTTTACCCTGCACTCATTCTGCACACTCACACAATGTGCACCCTGACACAGTCTCTGCAGTCACTCTGCACTCGCTGTCACTCTGCACTCGCTGTCACTCTGCACTCGCTGTCACTCTGCACTCGCTGTCACTCTGCACTCGCTGTCACTCTGCACTCACTGTCACTCTGCACTCACTGTCACTCTGCACTCACTGTCACTCTGCACTCACTGTCACTCTGCACTCACTGTCACTCTGCACTCACTGTCACTCTGCACTCACTGTCACTCTGCACTCACTGTCACTCTGCAGTCACTGTCACTCTGCTGTCACTGTCACTCTGCTGTCACTGTCACTCTGCTGTCACTCTGCACTCTGCTGTCACTCTGCACTCTGCTGTCACTCTGCACTCTGCTGTCACTCTGCACTCTGCTGTCACTCTGCACTCTGCTGTCACTCTGCACTCTGCTGTCACTCTGCACTCTGCTGTCACTCTGCACTCTGCTGTCACTCTGCACTCTGCTGTCACTCTGCACTCTGCTGTCACTCTGCACTCTGCGTCACTCTGCACTCTGCGTCACTCTGCACTCGCTGTCACTCTGCACTCGCTGTCACTCTGCACTCGCTGTCACTCTGCACTCGCTGTCACTCTGCACTCGCTGTCACTCTGCACTCGCTGTCACTCTGCACTCGCTGTCACTCTGCACTCGCTGTCACTCTGCACTCGCTGTCACTCTGCACTCGCTGTCACTCTGCACTCGCTGTCACTCTGCACTCGCTGTCACTCTGCACTCGCTGTCACTCTGCACTCGCTGTCACTCTGCACTCGCTGTCACTCTGCACTCGCTGTCACTCTGCACTCGCTGTCACTCTGCACTCGCTGTCACTCTGCACTCGCTGTCACTCTGCACTCGCTGTCACTCTGCACTCGCTGTCACTCTGCACTCGCTGTCACTCTGCACTCGCTGTCACTCTGCACTCGCTGTCACTCTGCACTCGCTGTCACTCTGCACTCGCTGTCACTCTGCACTCGCTGTCACTCTGCACTCGCTGTCACTCTGCACTCGCTGTCACTCTGCACTCGCTGTCACTCTGCACTCGCTGTCACTCTGCACTCGCTGTCACTCTGCACTCGCTGTCACTCTGCACTCGCTGTCACTCTGCACTCGCTGTCACTCTGCACTCGCTGTCACTCTGCACTCGCTGTCACTCTGCACTCGCTGTCACTCTGCACTCGCTGTCACTCTGCACTCGCTGTCACTCTGCACTCGCTGTCACTCTGCACTCGCTGTCACTCTGCACTCGCTGTCACTCTGCACTCGCTGTCACTCTGCACTCGCTGTCACTCTGCACTCGCTGTCACTCTGCACTCGCTGTCACTCTGCACTCGCTGTCACTCTGCACTCGCTGTCACTCTGCACTCGCTGTCACTCTGCACTCGCTGTCACTCTGCACTCGCTGTCACTCTGCACTCGCTGTCACTCTGCACTCGCTGTCACTCTGCACTCGCTGTCACTCTGCACTCGCTGTCACTCTGCACTCGCTGTCACTCTGCACTCGCTGTCACTCTGCACTCGCTGTCACTCTGCACTCGCTGTCACTCTGCACTCGCTGTCACTCTGCACTCGCTGTCACTCTGCACTCGCTGTCACTCTGCACTCGCTGTCACTCTGCACTCGCTGTCACTGCACTCGCTGTCACTGCACTCGCTGTCACTGCACTCGCTGTCACTGCACTCGCTGTCACTCTGCACTCGCTGTCACTCTGCACTCGCTGTCACTCTGCACTCGCTGTCACTCTGCACTCGCTGTCACTCTGCACTCGCTGTCACTCTGCACTCGCTGTCACTCTGCACTCGCTGTCACTCTGCACTCGCTGTCACTCTGCACTCGCTGTCACTCTGCACTCGCTGTCACTCGCACTCGCTGTCACTCGCACTCGCTGTCACTGCACTCGCTGTCACTGCACTCGCTGTCACTGCACTCGCTGTCACTGCACTCGCTGTCACTGCACTCGCTGTCACTGCACTCGCTGTCACTGCACTCGCTGTCACTGCACTCGCTGTCACTGCACTCGCTGTCACTGCACTCGCTGTCACTGCACTCGCTGTCACTGCACTCGCTGTCACTCTGCACTCGCTCTGCACTCGCTCTGCACTCGCTCTGCACTCGCTCTGCACTCGCTCTGCACTCGCTCTGCACTCGCTCTGCACTCGCTCTGCACTCGCTCTGCACTCGCTCTGCACTCGCTCTGCACTCGCTCTGCACTCGCTCTGCACTCGCTCTGCACTCGCTCTGCACTCGCTCTGCACTCGCTGTCGCTCTGCACTCGCTGTCGCTCTGCACTCGCTGTCGCTCTGCACTCGCTGTCGCTCTGCACTCGCTGTCGCTCTGCACTCGCTGTCGCTCTGCACTCGCTGTCGCTCTGCACTCGCTGTCGCTCTGCACTCGCTGTCACTCTGCACTCGCTGTCACTCTGCACTCGCTGTCACTCTGCACTCGCTGTCACTCTGCACTCGCTCTGCACTCACTCTGCACTCACTCTGCACTCACTCTGCACTCACTCTGCACTCACTCTGCACTCACTCTGCACTCACTCTGCACTCACTCTGCACTCACTCTGCACTCACTCTGCACTCACTCTGCACTCACTCTGCACTCACTCTGCACTCACTCTGCACTCACTCTGCACTCACTCTGCACTCACTCTGCACTCACTCTGCACTCACTCTGCACTCACTCTGCACTCACTCTGCACTCACTGTCACTCTGCACTCACTGTCACTCTGCACTCACTGTCACTCTGCACTCACTGTCACTCTGCACTCACTGTCACTCTGCACTCACTGTCACTCTGCACTCACTGTCACTCTGCACTCACTGTCACTCTGCACTCACTGTCACTCTGCACTCACTGTCACTCTGCACTCACTGCCACTCTGCACTCACTGCCACTCTGCACTCTCAATCTGCACTCTCAATCTGCACTCTCAAACTGCACTCTCAATCTGCACTCTCAATCTGCACTCTCAAACTGCACTCTGCACTCTCAAACTGCACTCTGCACTCTCAAACTGCAATCTGCACTCTCAAACTGCAATCTGCACTCTCAAACTGCAATCTGCACTCTCAAACTGCAATCTGCACTCTCAAACTGCAATCTGCACTCTCAAACTGCAATCTGCACTCTCAAACTGCAATCTGCACTCTGATTCTGCACTATCAATCTGCACTCTCAAACTGCACTCTCAAACTGCACTCTCAAACTGCACTCTCAAACTGCACTCTCAAACTGCACTCTCAAACTGCACTCTCAAACTGCACTCTCAAACTGCACTCTCAAACTGCACTCTCAAACTGCACTCTCCACCTGCAAACTGCACTCTCCACCTGCAAACTGCACTCTCCACCTGCAATCTGCACTCTCCACCTGCAATCTGCACTCTCCACCTGCAATCTGCACTCTCCACCTGCAATCTGCACTCTCCACCTGCAATCTGCACTCTTCACCTGCAATCTGCACTCTCCACCTGCAATCTGCACTCTCCACCTGCAATCTGCACTCTCCACCTGCAATCTGCACTCTCCTCCTGCAATCTGCACTCTCCACCTGCAATCTGCACTCTCCTCCTGCAATCTGCACTCTCCACCTGCAATCTGCACTCTCAATCTGCACTCTCAATCTGCACTCTCACACTGCACTCTCACACTGCACTCTCACACTGCACTCTCACACTGCACTCACACTGCACTCTCACACTGCACTCTCACACTGCACTCTCACACTGCACTCTCACACTGCACTCTCACACTGCACTCTCACACTGCACTCTCACACTGCACTCTCACACTGCACACTGCACTCTCACACTGCACACTGCACTCTCAAACTGCACTCTCAAACTGCACTCTCAAACTGACTGCACTCTCAAACTGCACTCTCAAACTGCACTCTCGCACTGCACTCTCAAACTGCACTCTCGCACTGCACTCTCGCACTGCACTCTCGCACTGCACTCTCGCACTGCACTCTCGCACTGCACTCTCGCACTGCACTCTCGCACTGCACTCTCGCACTGCACTCTCGCACTGCACTCTCGCACTGCACTCTCGCACTGCACTCTCGCACTGCACTCTCGCACTGCACTCTCGCACTGCACTCTCGCACTGCACTCTCGCACTGCACTCTCGCACTGCACTCTCGCACTGCACTCTCGCACTGCACTCTCGCACTGCACTCTCGCACTGCACTCTCGCACTGCACTCTCGCACTGCACTCTCGCACTGCACTCTCGCACTGCACTCTCGCACTGCACTCTCGCACTGCACTCTCGCACTGCACTCTCGCACTGCACTCTCGCACTGCACTCTCGCACTGCACTCTCGCACTGCACTCTCGCACTGCACTCTCGCACTGCACTCTCGCACTGCACTCTCCGCACTGCACTCTCGCACTGCACTCTCCACTCTCCACTCTCACTCTCCACTCTCCACTCTCCACTCTCCACTCTCCACTCTCCACTCTCCACTCTCCACTCTCCACTCTCCACTCTCCACTCTCCACTCTCCACTCTCCACTCTCCACTCTCCACTCTCCACTCTCCACTCTCCACTCTGATTCTGCACTCTGATTCTGCACTCTGCACTGCCCGTAGTCCCATCACACGCAGGCGGCTATGCCCGAAATAAAATGGAAGCGCACTAGCTGGTAAAACAGTCCTGAGGGTTAATGCTCCTGCTGCTGAGGTAGGGGTGTAGCCTGCATGCCTCTGACGCGTCGCCAAAGCGCTTTACCGAACGGGTACCATCTGTGAGGAAGTGCTTGATCGCAATAATTTGCAGAGGTCTTGTGGGAAGAGTTTAGTGTCACTCATGAGTGACTGACCAGAGTGGCCCTCTTATTCTGTCTGTTCAGTAGTGGAGAGAAGAGAGTGAGTGATAGCGGACACATGGTTTAACATTAGTTGGTTTCTAACACACACACGCCCGCTTGTAAGTATGTTAAGTTGCATGTGGCATGCTTTGAAACGGGCATCTTTTACCCAATTCGAAGCGCTCTATGGTGCATCTAGCCAGCTCCTAGGCACTCTTTATTGCATCTGTCCTGTTTCACCGATACAGATGAGGGAGGGGGCCTGTCTCAGCGCCGGATGAGTGAGGCTAATGAAGCCCTTTCCCGGCCTGGCATGCAGCAGCTGCGCGCTGAGCGCTGCTGAATGGTGAACGCGCCCGGCCATCTGGATTCACTTACGGAGACACCCTGACAGCTCCTAATTATAATTAATGTACTTCTTTGCGCGCACACGAACGAAAAATGCCCAACATGGCGGACGAAAACGACATTTACCCTATCACTTCAAGCCTATTAAAACGACACCACAACGAAGACGAATCACTGGCCAGATGACAGAACACACTAAGGAATGTGTGGAATTTGTCTCGCCAAAGCCCTAGGAGATACTTTTTTTTTTCTCTTCTTTAACATTAGGATCTCGAAACTCCTCCCACTTACGTGGGCGGAGGCCTCGCCCTAAAAAGGCTAGTGGGTTAAATGGTAAAAAACTGTTTTTGAAGAGGGTGGTGATGCCCTGAGGCATTGTGGCTTATGTTTGATGTTGTAGAACCTTCCTATGGTCGATGCACAGAAAGTAAAACCTATTAATCAGTATTACCAGACCTAACTGCTAGACTTGCAATTCATTAGAATTTAGATCAGTTGCACGCGGCAAAACTGTTATCGGGTAGGTAATCAGTTTCATAACATTTGAGCAGCCATGTTCATTTGGGACCACCAGGTCTATTGCCTTAGTAAGTATGTTTCAATTCAGAGTGATATAGTATTTTATCCAGATGTGCGGTTTTGGAAACCTAGTACAAACCATGCAGTATTTGTTGGTGATACAGTACTGTTAATGTGCGTAATGCTGCAGCTTAAATTGTAAGTTTATCAGTCATTGAAAGAACAAACTAGTGCATGCAGCTTTATTCAGTGTTTCCTGCATATTGAATGCAATATGGTCCATAATACTGCACAATTCCGTCTGTAAACCTGCATTTGTAGGTTGTCGCTGTACTCAAATTTTATATTGAATCATTTTTCACTTTAGTGGTGAACTTCAAGAGGCACTTGGTGTCTCAGAAAATCATCTTCCACCCTTCATATACCGCATGCGTCAGCTGGGCTATCCGCCTGGGTGGCTGAAAGAGGCTGAAATGGAAAACTCTGGGCTTTCACTATATGATGGCAAAGGTATTGTACAATGGAAAGTCTCTAAAGTGTTTGGGTTGAAAATTCTCTGAAAAATATAGTTGGAATATATTTTGTGTATAAGATCTGATTTTTGTTTAGAAATGAAAGGATGAATTGTACCTATCTGAAGTGTTCCCCTGTCTTGCTGAAACAACTACATGGAAACAATTGGTTACAACAGGAATATTCCTTTTTTTTTTTTTTTTTGTATAACCGCAGTGATTTGGTCAAAAAAATGTGGTATTCCAAATGAGTGGTAATCTGATGTTCTTTATCTTTAGATACAAGTGATGGGGAGCTTGAAGATGGGGAAACCCCTCAGAAGCCAATATGTGTATCATACGATTTATCCAGATTGGTAAATTATCCTGGCTTTAATACAGCAGCTCCACGAGGATGTGCAGACGTAAGTTTGCTCTCTTAACTTGGTTTCACATTTTGCACTTAACCAACATTAAATTAAATGTTTAATCAACAATTGTATGTTTTATGGAGCCTTCTTCAGCTAGCTACACAACTTCTCTGTTTGCTGTCATGAATTTGGAAAACTAATGCTTTATGCTGGCAAATATGTATACCTGATCTTTATTTCACCCTATGTGTACTATGAAATTAGAAAATGTAACATTTTCATGGCAGGCAATTTTGGTAGTTTAACTGTCCCATGAAAAATGCCTTGCCAAAGGGCTAAATCATCAATTTTTTCCAATATTTATTTATGGTAACTTGGCTTTCATATTTCCATCTATGCAGGATTTTCGTATGTACAGTTCCATTCCTATGCAGTCTTTCCATCAAAAGGATGTCTTTGCAAACTACCTTGCTTCTACTTTTCCTACGGTAAATATTTATACACCTTTACAGATATTTAGATAGACCTACTTTGCTATGTTGTGGATGAGTTGCTTGAGGTAGACTCGGTGTTTTATCTATGTTGCATAGTTGAAATTTGAAGCAGGAACATTTGGCATGAACAAATATTACTATTTGGCTGAAATATTTTTAAAAATAGTTTCAATTTGCCAATTTCTCAGTACTCCTGTTTCTAAAATTCCAATTTCCAAAATGCGGTCAAATGGCAGAAGTGCTTTTGAAGGCACTATACTATTTTCATTTCTTAATTTTATGTTAAAATATACTTCTGGTCTGTATCTTTTTTGTTTGTTTTTTTTGTTTTAGAAATCTTATTTTGTTTTAGAAATCTTATTAAGCTATCTCGACATGATGGTACATAGTCACAATGATCAGTAGGCAGGGTACAGCGAGTTATAAAGGAAATAGCGTATAATTACAGTGAACGAGTTTGGAAATCACGGGGAGGGACAATCTTCGTTGTCTAGTTCTTGAGGGGGGGGAACAAATATCTCCTCGGTAAGCATTCCAATGGGCCCATATTTTAGACCCCCAGGCCACATATACTGTTTTTTCACGCAACGTACTCCAATCGAGGTCTTTTCCCCAGTCAGTCACAGTAGGTGCATGCAAGGCCCCCCAAAGTTCAGCTATGTTTCTATTGGCGATTATGCAAGCGAGCGTGACCCATTGTGTTGCATATGCGTTTAAATCGGTAGGCTCCCAGATATTAAGGAGGCACCTGGAAGCTTACTTCCTGATGTCCGGCAATCCAATACCACCGTCATACCAACTGAGAGTAAGTTTCATGGCTAAGCGCGGTCGCCCAGTCCACAGAAGGTCTCTCTGGAGTCCTACGATTTCTTTGAAATATGCATTAGGGCCAGGATCAGCGGAGTTTTGGAGGGCATAGAGGAATCAAGGGAGAGATCTCATTTTAAAAATGGACGCCTTACCCAAGAGAGATAGTGTGAGTGTCTTCCAATGCGTGATGTAATTTCTGAGTCGCTGCAGGGGGGGCCAAGGTTACGGTCATGTCTGACCAGCGGGTCTGGAGAGATATATATATATACCCAGGTATTTAAAGCAGTCAGACGATGGGTATAGGCCCTGCCCTGGCCAGATGCGGAACACGACGCGGATGCCTGCTGCCTGGAGCCTGCTGTGGACGACTGGTGCACATTGCTCGCGTGTCAGTGTACGCCTGCGAGTCGAGCTGTGACGGTCCACCGGAGGTGTCCGACCCGCCTGCAAACACCACCGTTAGCGCAGGACATCGCGGAATTGGACCTGGATCTCTGCTGGCGCAGGAAGAACGGGAACCCCACTGCGGAGTGGTCCTGCGCGCCTGCAAGCACCGCCAAGCCCCCCGGTGCCCCGCACACGCTGGGAGTTGTGCACCCTGTCCTGCCCGCTGAGCCCTGTGCCTGGCTGCTCGCTCCGGGGCTGATTCCTGCGCACCACAGAGCCCTGTGCCTGGCGGCTCGCTCCGGGGCTGAATCCTGCGCACCACAGCGACAACGGTGGAAATAGGCGCCCTGCAGCCAAGGGGAGCTCAGCATCCCCCCCCCTCCCCACTCCACCCCTTGAGGTATTGTGAAGCCGCGAGCGTGGAAGCAAATGTGCGGCAGAGCGGACCGAGCGCAGGCGAGCGAGGGCGACCCCACACCCGTGGAGACTTTCGAGAGAACGGAGCTGGAGCTGGATCGAGCCAGGCGGCCCGCAGCGATAATAGTCACCCCCCCTGCTGCCACCGGGATCTAACATGAGCGGAGCTGCAGCATGTCCAGGGGTGGCCGCCTGAATTTTTCACAAGGTCTGTGCACAAAAGTCTACTTTCCTAACACTTTTGTCGGCTTTCTCTCCCGCTGCCCGGATTTCCTAAAGGGCTATTGTCGTCCAAATAATACTATTTTCGCCGACTGGACATTATCGCCATTGTCTAAAATGGCGGGGGCTATAACTGGAGCAATAAATTACACCACCGCCCCCAGATGACTGTGAGGCTGCATTCCAACTAGATCAAGGGTCGCCTAAACGGAGATAAGGCTCTCTCCTCCCCACCAAGCAGCAACTAGGAAGCACCAACATAGAAGCAGGACTAACTCGACCTGCCCTCAATAGAAAGGGAAACTGATCTCTCCAAATAAAGACAACAGACAAAGGACTAATACTCCTGCCTTATATACTCTATTTTGGCAGACATCTTGACCAGCTTGCTGAGCAGAAATTGCAAAAAAAGGTATTTACATCACCCCACTCGATCACATCTGGTATACCTCCTCTGTTCAAAATTGGCTGGGGACATAAAACTGTAGCAATAAATCACCCCCTGTACCTCCATTATGGACCAGTCATTTTCACTTTAAAGTGACCTTACCCTAAGAACTGGACTCTTTTAGACTAATCTCATCTACAGCGCACTTTACATAGCTATGTATCTACACCTCCTGTGATAGTGTCTGCCTTTATTGCATTATTATACTTCTACTTGTACCTTGGATATTTTTAACGTGCACCCAATTCACTTTGCACCGATCGCTAACTCATATATTTCTGGCTGCTCATTAGTGTCACTTGACGCATTAAATTGTTGTTGGCATCTGTATTTTGTTCCAGTATTTCATCAGTATTATACTCCTATCTGGTTATTGTATATTTGTGTATGCTGCACCCATTTCACTTTTTATTCCTCTAATGCAATTCCTGGCTGCTCATTAGTGTCACTTGACGCATTAACTTGTTGTTGGCATCTGTATTTTGTTCCAGTATTTCATCAGTATTATACTCATATCTGGTTATTGTATATTTGTGTATGCTGCACCCATTTCACTTTTTATTCCTGTAATGCACTTATTGCTACCACATATATTTTGATCTCTCACTAGTGTCTCTTTTGACCCATGTAACTTATTGTCTGCGTTTATCTGTGCTCTTGTATATCTCTTCTGTTCACTCTCCCACACCCACCTTTACGCCATCCTAACATGGATCACAGCGGCAAGCACACATATAAAATAAACTACCCGCACTCACCAAAAAAGCGGCTAAACGCTTTAAACACAACTTCCTGAGGTCCCACCCTGAAACACCCTTTGCCGACACCTACTTCTCACCGGTAAATGGATCCCTGAACACCGATATCATCTTCCACACCACACGCAGAGCTCAATGGAGAAAAGCGTTCCTTACCTTACTCAACGTCTCCACCATCAGGAAATCCGCTCATGGCCTAACACTCCATCGCACCATCCCAACTCTTCCCAGGCAGAACAGCCATTACTATCTACAATAACAGGATTGTCCTAATTCAATCCACAGACAGGAACCTGGAACTACTCGACAACCTGTTCCCCACTTTCAAAGAGCACCTCTCCAACCGTCGGACCTCCACACAGACTCCACTCCAACTGAACCAGAACTCCACACTTCCAACTAACGTCTCGGAACGACCCACCGCTTCTGACCCTCACAACTCGACTCTCTCCCAGCCTAACTCCCCCCCCCCCCCCCACTTTCTCCACCCCCGCCACTCCCTGCACTCCCGCCTCTCCTAGCTCCCCCTCCTGCCTTGACCTCTCTCCCCCCACTCCCTGCTCTCTCGCCACTCCTGGCCCCCACTCCTCCCTCAACATCTCCCCCCCACTCTTTGCACTCAACCCACTCCTGACATACACCCCTCCCTCAACATCTCCCCCCCCATTCCCTGCACTCCCGCCACTCCTAGCCTTCACTCCTCCCTCAACAGCTCCCCCCCCATTCTCTGCACTCAACCCATTCCTGACCTACACCCCTCCCTCAACATCTCCCCCCCCACTCCCTGCACCCCCGCCACTCCTAGCCTTCACTCCTGCACTCCCGCCACTCCAAGCCTTCACTCCTCTCTCAATCGTTCCCCCCCCCACTCTTTGCACTCCCGCCACTCATGGCCCCCACTCCTCCATCATCTCCCCCCCCCCCCCACTCTCACTCCCTTTTTACTACACTTGCACCCCCGCAACGACCAGTCTCCACACGTCTCGCAATTGCCTCACCCCTCCTGTCATTGACTACCCTTCCAATAACACCAACCCCATACCCAAATGCACGCTGGACACAATCATGACCACCCTCCTCCAAGTGAAAGAAGAACTTCATACACTCAAAGAGTTACTCCTCTCGCACCCCAGGCACCCCCCTCTCACCACCACTTCTCAACGAATCAACAACTCCCCCTCACATCCTATTCACCCCTTACATGGGACCTCTATCCCCTCTCGCAATACCTCCAACCGGCCCCAGCGCACTATCAAGACACATCCTACTCACCCCTTACATTGGACCTCTATCCCCTCTCGCAATACTTCCAACCGCCCCCAGCGCGCTATCAAGACTCTCTCGGACCTCGACATACATACCCTACTCAGCACATATGTCCCGGCAACCCAAAACATCTTAGCCACCACACACCTGTCCATTCCTACGATTCTCTCCAACCCTATCAGGCACCCCACGCATAGCAACAGAGGCTCAGTTCCCAACAACCTCACTAAAGTCCCTCTCACTATAGACCCCTCCACCTCCCCCTGCACCCCCAGACTCAAATGCACACTTCTCAACTGTAGATCGGCCCAAAAACACTCGTCGGAGGTCGCTGACCTCATCAGGTCTATGAACCTTGACCTGGCCATACTAACTGAAACATGGTTAACTGAATCCTCAAATCCTATCATGGATATCCTAGTCCCCCCCCCCCCCCCCCCCCCAACTACTGCATCACTAGACTTGACAGGTCCAACAAGACAGGTGGCGGAATCGCATGCATTTACAAGAGCAACCTCTCAATTAATAAAGTCACCGCCCCTTCTCTTACCTCCTGTGAATACTTCTGCCCTGATGTCATCAGTGAGAACAAACCTGTATGTTCACTACACATCATATACCACCCTCCGGGGGACAACCTCGTCTTCTCCCAACAACTCATGGACACAATGTCAATCAACTCAGGACGGCAAAACACACAAATCTACCTTGGAGACTACAATCTCCACTGGAATGACTGCAGTGACGCAGTAGTTAATAGCCTCAAAAATGTCCTTAACGCTTCTGACCTCACTCAAATATGCAACAGCCCGACACATGACAAAGGTTCTATCCTCGACCTTGTCATCTCCAAAGAAGGCACCATTCAACTTGACTCTATCCAACCTTGTGACTGGTCAGACCACCATATTATCACATTCCTCATCAAGGAAAAAGTTAAACGCATCCCGGTGCAATACTCCATGCCCAAAGTTTGGAAAAGAGACTTGAGGAAACTCAATCCAAACTCTCTACCCCCTAACAGCTGCAATCTCCTACTCCCCCCTACCGACGTTACTGATGTTCAGTACCTAACTGACCACTATCTCAACTTCATGGCCTCAATAATCAATGAGGCCGCTCCAATGCAACTGAAAAGAGTATCCACCAAGATATCCAACCCCTGGTACAACGGTAGTCTCAATGAAAACAGACGGGCTATGCGAACGGCAGAGCGCACCTGGAGATCAGCTCCCTCGACATTGCACCTAAAAACTCTGAGGAAAAAGAGAAACGCATACTTCAGGAAAATATAACGCTCAAAGTCAAGGTTCTTCAGACTCCAGCTAGACCAAGCAAAAAACCGTCCAAGTAAACTGTTCGAGCTAATCCGATCTCAATCTAAGGAACAACCCCCAGCTGTCGACATTATGAGCATTACTCCTTCCTGTGAAGATTTCGCGGCTTTCTTTAACAAAAAAACTGACAATATAAGGAGCGACCTCCTCAATGACGCAAGCCTTTACTCAATACCCAACTGCATAACACCCAAGGTGAAGGGGGATGGAAACGTGGACCAGCGGTCGTCATTGGAGACCGTGTCCCACACCTTCAGGACCGTGCTAGTAGGAGTGCTAATGTAGGCATTCTTAGGCCGGTCTATTTTGGGTTTCCAGATCAGGTCCCAGATCGATCTCCCAGCCACACTCCTATCCATATGTAGCCAGTGCTTCTCTGAAAGCTGCTGGGACCATTCCACTATCACACGTAGTTGCACGGCCTTCTAATATAAGAGCATGTCAGGGAACCCCACTCCACCCTCCTTTCTCGGTCGTCGCAGTGTCGTGAAAGGGATACATGCCCGTCCACCCTGCCAGACAAATTTCAGCATCAAGGTTTTTAAGCGCCGAAAAAAGTCCATCTCTATAGGAATGGGAAGGGCCTGGAAGAGATAGAGGAACTTAGGCAGGAGGACCATCTTCAGGGCATGGATCCTGCCAAGCCAGGAAAGGAATTTCGGTTTCCACCGGTCCAGGTCTGCTCGTATCGCAGCTTGCATCGGCGGGAAGTTAGCCGCGAATAAGGATCCTATGGTAGGCGTCAGGCGTACCCCCAGGTATAACAAGGAGGCAGACGCCCATGGTAAAGCCGTGAGCAAGCGTACTCGCTCCACTTCCGCCGGGGGGAGAGTCAGGTTCAATATGTACGACTTGTCAAAGTTGACCTTGAATCCCGCTACCGCCTCAAAGCAGGATAGCACCTCCTGAACATGCGGCAACGATTGGGCCGGATCCCCCAATGACAACAGCACATCGTCTGCAAAGAGGGAAATTTTGTGCTGCTCACCCGTAAAGGGAAGGCCCCTGATCTGATCCCTCTCCCATATCGCAAGCGCCAGGGGTTCGATACTCAGGGCAAAGAGGAGAGGGGAGAGGGGACAACCCTGCCTCGTACCCCGGGAATGAGGGAAGCATGCAGACCGATGACCGTTAATCAGCACCCTCGAGCTAGGGCTGCTGTAATTAGCTCAAATCATTGTAATGAACTGGTGCGAAAAGCCAAAGGCGGTCAGGGTACGAAACAAGAACCCCCAATCGACACGATCGAACGCTTTCTCCGCATCCAATCCCACTGAGGAAAAACAGCCCAAATTACAACCGATGCCCAGGCTGCTGGCACAAGACGCCTCTTAGTTACCATTTTGAACAGTTACCAAATAAAGAGACGGGCGCTGGAAGCGGGAATGCAAGAACAGATTTTTATTTCTCATGAGGAGAGCCTGTCATTTCGGACACGCGCACAATGTCTTTAAGAGGTGCTCTAACAAGTTTCTCTGCGGCTCTCTTTTATACACAGGTTTATGATGCACAAACATTCCTTATCGCAATAAAGACACTTTGAAGTACGAAAAGGCACGTTTGGAATCCCAGCTTCAGACCTATTCCCATACCTGTCGCTCGGATGTCGTTTCCCCTCCCAAATATAACAAGTGATTGTAATCTTGCAGCCGGACATTCCAACAGGACACGAGGGCAAGAGGGGGTGGTCAGATCTAAGGTTGGGCAGGCGATAAGATCGGGCACTTCGGTTGGTGTATCAGGTTTTGCTATGCGGGGCCAGGGGGGGGGTACATCCATGAGGCTTTGTTTTATGACTTGGGACCAGGTCGAGAGGCCAGGTGTAGCCGGGGGGGTCATCAGAAGAGGGGAAGGGTGTTCCTGGGAGGAATGCAGGGGGTGTCGGTCAGGCAGGGGTGTCACTTTTAGAGCAGGGTCGCGCAGAGGGAGAGGGTTTTATGGCCTACGCATGAGAGAGCGGGGGTGTTCAGCGCGCGCGCGGGGGGGGCGCGTGCTGGGGATTTAACAAACGGGCAGAGAGGCCTTGGTGCCTAAAATGGTTGTCGTGTACGTGCGTGCATGGGCCTATGGGGATGATGCGGTCAATGCTTCGCGGTATTCGTTCTGCTTACAGCGAGGGGTATGGTGAGCACAAATGAACGCCGCTTATGTACATATACATTGTCATTTTCCACAGTCGCCGCTTTTTAACATAAGTTAGTTCATTTTCGTGTTTATCATAACTGACGGGGTGTACATATAGCCATGTGTGGTCAATGAAATAGCGTTTGTCAATACTGGCGAATTGCATATAACCATGTGCAGTCGATGCGATAGACGAGGTGCAATACATATGAATTTACATTTGTCATGTTATACATACGAGTCTAGAGATCGGTATACTACTCAGTCGGAGTCAATCAAGGAAATGTTCCGACACATTATGGAACCATGTTCTGACTCTCTCTCCGGCGGTATCAATGTACAGTTAAAAGTGACCGATGAAACATTTTGAAAGCAATACAAAGTGGTTGAGGGAGGAATTCAGTTCAATACAAGCAATTAGTCGGGGGGGGGGGGTAGAAAGTTCAGAAAGGGGGGGGGGTCTTCGCCACAGTGTCTTTTTAGCAGCGAGCCATCACTGGTAGGCTCTAGTAGTTCGTTTTCTTCCGTTGGCGCTGTTGAGCACCGGCGGTGGAGCTATAGGTCCAGCTCGGATCCATCCTTACACGTTGCAGGGTGCGATCTGTCCTCTGCTGTTAGACCACAGTCCTGTTTCCTAACTAATCTTTTTAAGGGTGCCTCATGCTGGGCACCTGCATTTCTTTCTCCTTCCGTGGGAAACCCTATTCTACCTAAATGCTGTTCTTCTTCTCTGAGTCAAAATCCATGTGAAAAAAAAAGGGGGGGGTTGTCGGATAATCGAGGGAAGAGAGGGCGGAGTGGGATCAGATCTTTGAGACAAACCAAGGGAGCAAAGGATAACGAGCAGGCAGGCCCATCAATCGGGCTCAAAGGGGCGGGGACTTCTGGCACGCGTGGGTCAGCAAGCAGAGGGCTTTAAGGCAGCCCTCCATCCTTTCATTTTCCGTGTTTGAGAGTGGTGCCTCGTCCCGCGTCTCGTTGCTCTGCGGCTCCACCTTTGGTCGAGGTCACATGTGCTTCATGATCTGCGGCCAGGCTGTGCGTCACGTCCGGCCCCTCTCCTCCGGTGATTGTGTATCTTTGAATGGGTACAAAACAAGCTTTAGAGAACTGGCAGGAGAAGACATTTATACATTTCAATTCCGCCCCCAATCTTAAGTAGTTGGGGATACGTTCATCGGTCACGGTCAGAAGTTATCACTATGGAGTATGTATGCGGGCATTTCTACTAAGTTTGTACTAAGTCTATTTGGCGTTCATTCATGACGTATATGGAGAGAAGTCAGACTCCTATCAACTGCGTATTCCATCAAACTCTGAATCGGATCCTTCGGTAGAGACTCTTCTTTCTAACCCGAGCCCTGGCAGTCTTCTATCATCATGAGAGAGGGACAGAGGCTAAACATTCTTTTCTCGGGGAGCAACGGTTAATCAGGGTCATCAGTTATACTTCGGGATATGGAGCTGGGGTCAATCGGGAGAAACGAGGACGCTTTGGACATCCGTACTTGGGTGCAGAGAGGTGGGGCAATCTGGGCATTGGGGATTGTGTTTCTAATGAACTGAGAACAGAAGGCCACTGACATATAGTCCCCCTATAAAAAGGCCAGATTAGGGGACATCAGTCGTCTTACCTGTCCTTTCCTTCTTAGCCAATTCAAGTTCCATCATTTTACAGAAAGGAGAGGTAGTAATATGGCAAATTACAATTGTTTTAGTTTCTGTCAATTTTGCCGAACACCTTTGTGTTCAAAAACTAATTAGGCTTGTGCCGGCGGGGCACAACGTTACCACACAAAGGAAGAGGGAACAGGGGGACCCTCAGAGAGTCGTCCGCATTTTAAATGAACTATTCGGTACACGTACGACATGGAGAGAGAGAGAGAGAGAGAGAAAAACGTGTACAATAATAGGCCATTTAGTGCGCACACAACACAGAACAGCAGGGGTCAAGTTATATAGAAACACAGGCTGAGGGACGACGTAGATCCATACATTACGTACACATGAATTCAGGCGGGGGGGGGGAATAGTACATGTATTATATACAAAAATCCAAGACAAAACATAGAACAGTACTTGGCCAAAAAGATTTCTTCCTGCATGCTGCGCATCCTTAGTATCCTTCTTAATTCATCTGGCTGCCTTTGCTGGTGGCCTCGGTTGCAAATACTTCCACCTTTGTCAATTGTTCGGGAACTAACCTGGTCGGGCTAATACTCACGGTGGGATCTTCGAATCATTTTTAGCGAATGGGTATCCAGGCTGAGGCAACGGAGGGTGTCAGTCGGGAGAACAATGGAGCAGCTTTGAGTTTCATGTCTATGAGGGTGCAAGAAGGAGGTGGTAAATCTTAAACATTGACAATATTCCTAGTCTTCCAGGAGGAGGGTACTTGGGTAAACCTCACCCCGGAATATTCCTGAACCTTTCTTTATTTAGTTACCGTATGAATTTACTCATGGGTGCACGTCATTCTTGGTTGCATTATTTGTGGTGCCGGTTGGAGTCATATTTTGTCATACTGCAATAACCCACCAAGTTTCTGCTTCAGGCCAACCCCAGTCGCTGGGTTCAGAGAGAGAGAGACCGCCGTTTCTAAGTAAGGGAGTGCTATATCTTTGTTTGTTCGTCGTGTATAGGCACCATGTTCAGACCCCTTTTCCCTATTCCATCGGCCGTTCGATCATCACTTAAGTCATACATAAAACATTTCTCTTATCAATCCAAACGTGTGCAACGTGTATTCAGTCGAGCTATACACATCAGGGCATACACGCGTGCATTCATATCACACAAATTCGTCACGTTCTCAGGGGTAGTCCCCATAGATAATATACAATTTTTCCGCGCGGAACCATGGCGTGTTGCTTAGGTCTTCTCCATACTTTAGTCGACGTTCCGATGTGACCTGCAGAAAGAAGGGAAAAAGAAGGGGTGGGGGCAGCGTTTTAAAACACATCAGCGCGCATAAACCCGAAAATGCTTTTACTTACCACATACTCGACCTATCTCCACGGGATGCAGTCCCTTTCATCTCGGCGTTTAAGCCCAGAGGGACCGGTAGTGCGGGAGAGATAATCATTGATGGACTGTGTATTGCATAGATCGCCCAAGTGTGGTATTACGGATCGTGTGTAGGGAAGGGTCAAAACAAAGGGCAGTCAGTGTAAAGTGGGGGGTGAACTCGTGCTCTCCTTCGAGGAGGAGGGATGGTCTACAGTGGTACAGGGTCGTTTTTGTTCATCAGGCACGGGAACTAGAGGGGCTAGGTGGCATTCCTTTGGAGTGGCTTAGGGGCATCTGAAACAACTTCCCTGATACATGTGGCATATAAAGTAAAGGCTAAATACCGGGATCTTTATCGATTGCTTTACGTTGCACAAAAATAAAAACACACACAACAAACCTGGACCATTCACATTTGCAATATTTCTGTGTACTTTGCTTTTTAACCTTTCAGTAATCGAGTTGCTTCATTTCACCTGTATTTTACTTATATCGGAAACAGTGGCCATTTATTCGAAACTTACCAATCTAAGCGCTACAACTATGTTTGTTTTTAAAAAAAAAAAACCCTTTATTAAAAAATGTTGGCGCACAAATACAGGCCTACAACCACTTGGGCCGGCCACGGAGCAGACTGGAACTGTACATGAGGGGATATTTATTTGAGGAAAACGTAACGGAGTCGGTGGTCGTTGATTTCATAAAGGTGCGACAAGTGCAATAAAATCATATTGAAAATTCATTGTGGGCAAGTACCATAAGTGTCGAAAATTCGAACTTTCAATAATACGGTAATCAATGACGCGTCAGAACTTAATATCAATTCATTGTCCGAATGTTCAATCAGTACCCATCCCCTCCCGCCATGCGCTTCAAAAACTGCATACATATCTCATGATATCAAGGCTGAGCAACCGGAACACAACAGGGAGTTGCGAGTTTCGTTTGTACCGGCGCCATTGTGGGTGAGGTCAGGCAGGTCCAAGTATAGTCAAAATGTCTCCACCAACTCGTGGTTGGACCAGAGCCTCTTTCGGCAGTCCAAAAGTTTCGTTAAAGGGCAACAGAAGGGACCGGCGATATGAACCATCAGTCAAAGGGGGGAGGGAGGCAACAATCTTTCCTACCGGGTCATACTGGTGTTCCACCGGAATTGATCAAATTGGTAGTCTGCAGGATTTTGGTCATTCAAACTGAGGCTGGCGCCAGCATGAGTGCCAACGTCTCGTGGCTACGTCTTGGTCGTTCCGCGGGCAATCATGGCAGTCATTCCCCATCGGGGGGGGGGGGGGGTCGGGGGCCCCCGCAGTTCTCGTAGAATCTTCAAAGCTGAGGAGAACGCTTCTGGACGGGGGACTCATTTTCTAGCTGACAAGCGACCAGGCCATCTTTGCGTGCCAGGCCCAATCCTGCAGAGTCGACCGCCATTTTATGAGTTCCGCGGCAACCGGCAGTCGCTGGATCGCAAGAGCAGACTGACTCCAGCCTGTCGGGCGTGGCGTTGCACCGCAAGAGGGGTGGGCGCAACTCAGCTGGGCGACTGTAACGCAGGAGCGGACGCAACTCATCTTGGTGAGTGAGGCGAACCCTTGTCGGGTGAGTGGAGCGTTGGGGGTGCAGCTGAGGGGCCTCCACCTGGGGAGGTGGGAGAGGCTCGTCCGCGCCGCCTCTCCCTCCCAGTGCACCCCACGCCGTCTCCTGGCGCTGACATTCGTGATGGCCGGACCAGGCGATAAGAGGGGGGGGGGGTCGGAGGCATAAGCAAGACATCCCCCCCCCCCCCGTGGCCTGCAAGGCGCCAGAAGAGGATGGGAGGACCAGTACATTCCGGGCCATTCACCCCACGACCTCTCCGGCCGATGGCGGCCAGCCGGGCCCCGCCCTGCACGTGTCGAGGCCTCGTCTTCCGGATGGGCGTAACCGTGGACCTGTTGCACTTCGGGAGCTTCCGGAATGGGGGTAGGTATCTGCTGGCTTGTATCTCTTATGTTACCGTTATTGGGAGTGGCGGGCGGTGGGACAGACATGTTTGGAGCAGTGAGGGGCGGCGGAGCCTAGCTACCTCGTGGCTGCCGTGATGTCAAGCTTGGCTTCTCGCACCACTTTCATGTTTCTTATTGCGGGCTATTTCTAACGTTTCTTATTTCTAGCGAAGTCAAAAAAAACTCATCAGTGGCCTACTGATTTTGCTCGATTTCTTTTTCCTTCCTTTTCTAGTGTGTTTCGTGCTAAAGTTTCTGTTAACAGGATACGGTGATTACTTCGTATTTTACATATGTCCTTTTTATTAGGGGCGCCCTCCGGTTTGAGCCAGATGATCTACCTCTAATAAATGGTCCGGGTGGAACTAGTTTACCAATCAGTGGGGAGTAGATAGGCATGACAGATTACAACGGGGGACAAAGGTCCGCATTACCTACCCTTCACTACTTGCAAAGACTAGACAGAATATTTCTATTCCACGTTATTTGCAAACAGAGAATACCTCAAAAGAACTATTCCTTGAACAATAAATGTCCAGACAATCAATCAATCAGTGGGGAGAAAAACAGGCACGACGGATTACAACGGGGGACAAAAGTCTGCATTACCTATCCTTCGCTATCTGCAAAGGGAGACAGAATATTCCTATTCTTCTCTGTTTGTAGACAGGGAATATCTCAAAAGAGCGATAATCGATAAAAATCGATAACAAACAATCAGTGGGGAGAAAGATAGGCATGACGGATTACAATGGGGGACAAAAGTCTGCATTACCTACCCTTCACTATCTGCAAAGGGAGACAGAATATTCCTATTCTTCCCCGTTTGTAGACAGCGAATGTCTCAAAGAGCAACAGAGCAACCAATCAATCAGTGGGGAGAAAAATAGGCATGACGGATTACAACGGGGGACAAAAGTCTGCATTACCTATCCTTCACTATTTGCAAAGAGAGAGGAACGTTCCTATTCGTCGCTGTTTGCAAACAGAGAATGTCTCAAAGAGAACCAATACTTCAAGTAGCAACCAAGGCTAAATGAACCAATCAATGAACAATACCAGTATTTAAATACCGATTCCAATACAATCAATCGATCAATCAGATGGATAAAGCCATCCTATCAATCAGACGTAAAGACGTCCTACTTAACCTTACCCGGACCGGACCGTGTGGACAGTTCTTCGCCTTCCCTTTCCAGCGCCCGATCGTTCTCTTACTCCATGTTTTTACCGCAGCATTCCTGTGGGATCCCAGTCAGGACAGTAGGTCGCTTGAGAGAGGTCCGTTCGGAATCGGTGAAGTTCATTCAATCGGCAGCCGGACGAGGGCCCTCTCAAGGCAGGTATACTCCAATCGTTCAGATGTTCACCCCATCGTCTGGACCTCTCTTACCGGACCTAATGTCGCTGATGGGCCCCGCGTTGGGACGCCAATTGAGGAAAAACAGCCCAAATTACAACCGATGCCCAGGCTGCTGGCACAAGACGCCTCTTAGTTCCCATTTTGAACAGTTACCAAATAAAGAGACGGGCGCTGGAAGCGGGAATGCAAGAACAGATTTTTATTTCTCATGAGGAGAGCCTGTCATTTCGGACACGCGCACAATGTCTTCAAGAGGTGCTCTAACAAGTTTCTCTGCGGCTCCGTCTTTTATACACAGGTTTATGATGCACAAACATTCCTTATCGCAATAAAAACACTTTGAAGTACGAAAAGGCACGTTTGGAATCCCAGCTTCAGGCCTATTCCCATACCTGTCGCTCGGATGTCGTTTCCCCTCCCAAATGTAACAAGTGATTGTAATCTTGCAGCCGGACATTCCAACAGGACACGAGGGCAAGAGGGGGTGGTCAGATCTAAGGTTGGGCAGGCGATAAGATCGGGCACTTCGGTTGGTGTATCACGTTTTGCTATGCGGGGCCAGGGGGGGGTACATCCATGAGGCTTTGTTTTATGACTTGGGACCGGGTCGAGAGGCCAGGTGTAGCCGGGGGGTCATCAGAAGAGGGGAAGGGTGTTCCTGGGAGGAATGCAGGGGGTGTCGGTCAGGCAGGGGTGTCACTTTTAGAGCAGGGTCGCGCAGACGGAGAGGGTTTTATGGCCTATGCATGAGATAGCGGGGGTGTTCAGCGCGCGCGGGGGGGGCGTGCTGGGGATTTAACAAACGGGCAGAGAGGCCTTGGTGCCTAAAATGGTTGTTGTGTACGTGCGTGCATGGGCCTATGCTGGCGGGATGATGCGGTCAATGCTTCGCGGTATTCGTTCTGCTTACAGCGAGGGGTATGGTGAACACAAATGAACGCCGCTTATGTACATATACATTGTCATTTTCCACACCACCAGTATCGCCGGAATGCGAAACCTGGTGGCCTTCTCTATCAAGTGCATCACCCGCCGCAAGTTGTCATGAGTTTGCCGTCCCTTAATGAACCCGGACTGGTCCGGATGGATATTGGCCGGCATCAAATCCTGGAGCCGGCGGGCAATGATAGAGGAGTACAATTTAGCGTCCACATTCAGGAGGGCTATCGGGCGGTACGACGCGCACTTGGAGGGATCCTTCCCTTGCTTGGGGATCACGGTTATCATGGCCTCGGCCACAGACACAGAGGTCATCCCAGTGGTCGCCATTTCGTTGAAGAGGGAGACCAGGCAATCAACCAGTTCTGTTGCGAATGATTGGTAGAAGAGAGCAGTATAGCCGCCCGGGCCAGGAGCCTTGTTAGGCTTCAGGGCCTTAATAGCCTCTTTTACCTCTTCTCTGGAGAAGGGGGCCGCCAACCGCTCATTCCACTCTCTAGAGACCTGCGGTATGGGGAGGTCTGTTAGGAACGCGTCCTGGGCTCCCTGATCCAGGGAGCCACCCTCGTACAGTGCAGCATAGAACCGGCCAAAGACGTCCGCTTTATCCTTGTCGCGATGCCGCATGAACCCCCCCGGCTCCTGGATCCCCCAATATATTCCTTCTCTCTTTTTTCACGGAGTTGCCGGGCCAAATGCCGCCCCACCTTGTTCCCTTGCGAGTATGAAACGCGCCGCAATCTCAGGAGGGTGAACTCGGCACGATTGGTATAATGGGCCTTTAATTTTCCCCTGACAGCCGTCAGCGGTCGGAGGGTTGCTCGCGATGGGTTCAACTTGTGTGCTCGTTCTAAGCTGGCGAGTTCTGCCTCCAATTCCTCCCATTCCTCCCTCCTCAATCGATTGAGGTTCGCATTGAGGCCTATGCAAGTGCCCCTCAGTGAGGCCTTGCAAGCGTCCCATGTATTGAACACCGACGTGTCTGAAGCCGGGTTGAGTCAGGAACTCCCTGATAGCCTTTCTAAGCTCCCTACACGAGGTATCATCCCTAACAAGCGCCGCTGGAAAATACCATTTCCGAAAGCCATCTCCCCCAACCGACCACTGCAGCATGAGGACCAGCAAGCTATGATCTGAGACGGAGAGCGGAAAAACCTTGGAATCACGGACATCCCCCCTGAGTGCCTGGTTCAAAAAAATATGGTCTATGCGGGAGTAAGACTGGTGAACGTGGGGGAAGAATGTATAATCTCGGGCCTCGGTGTGCACGGTGCGCCAGCCATCAATCAATCCCAATTCGCCCACCCGGTCTCATTAGAGAAGACACCGGAGTCCGTCCTCTGAGCACAGGAGCTGTCTAAGGTTTTGTCCCAGACCATGTTGAAATCACCCAAGACAAACAAGTGTCCCTCCACAAATTCCCCCACCTTATCTAACAAGCCCTGAAGAAAGCTGTTCTGCTGAGCATTGGGAACATACACCACCACAAACGTACACAACAAGCGGCCTTAAAGCAACCCCTTGACCATCAACCACCGGCCTTCTTTATCACAACTTACCCCCACAGGTTGGAATTGGAGGGACGCCCGAAAAAGAAGAACTACCCCCCTGTGCTTGGTAGAGGCAGAAGATCTATAGATGAGGGGAAATTGCCTGTGTCGGAGCCAGAGCTCGTCTCTGCGCGCCAGGTGGGTCTCCTGGAGACCCACCACATCTAGGTGATGGTCCATCAAATATTTCCAAATCTTTTGGCGTTTCTGCAGGGAGTTGAGACCCTTCACGTTCCACGTGCCAATGCTAAGAGGCATGAGGAAACTTCAGGCCCCACTGCTTCACAATCGGCAAGTCAACACACCTCTGCCCCTTCCACACCGCAATCATACAGTCTCCCCCTCCTCCTCTAACGGGGCCTCTTCGCATGCACCCGACCAGACTCCCCCCCCCCCCCCCCCCCCCCCCCCCCCCTCCCCATCGCCTGCTCCCGGTTCCATGAATCCAACAAACCCAGACCCACAGCAAATAAGGGGGGGTCCGAACCGGGCTACCACACCCTAGAGTGCAATGATTAAGGAACGCATCATTCAAACGCCAGTAAGCCGTTCCCCCAGGGGAAACAAGGTTTGCAGCAAGCATCCAGCAGTCACCACCACCACCACACAACCCTCCCCGCCCCACACCCCAACTACCTCCACCCCAACCCCCCCCCCCTCAGGTCCTTCCAGCCCCCCCCCCCCCCCCCCCCCCCCCCCCCCCCCCCACCACCCCCACCCCAACATGCAAAAAACCCATAGAATGAAACTAAACAGTCCCAGAGCAAACAGTCCCTGAGTGTAGTAGTCCGAAGGACGTTGCCTGGGCTGGGGTCGGGAACACATCATAGGGTCGCCCAGGGCCAAGGACCCGGGGTGTCTTCTCAAAAAGTACAAACATACCCTCGGTACCTGAGTTCACGTGCCCCTCCGGCACCGTATGGCCAGCAGCCCGAAGATCAGGCTGCCCCGGAGCTCTGCTGGAAGACATCAACGTCGCTGAAGCCACTGACGCCACCGCGTCCCCTCTCTCCTGCAGGCTAGTCGTCTGCGACCTGTCTCCGAACCCACCTTGTGCCATGAGGAGGATCGTCGCCGTCTCCGCGAGGACGGGCTGCCAGCTTCGGGTGCAGGAGTCGTGTCTTCAATGCCCAGAAGTTCTTTCGCCTCCTGAAGAGAACGAATCTGCGCCAGCCGATTTTGCCACCGAAAGACAATGCGAAAGGGATGACCCCATGAGTAGGAAATGTTATGCTCTCGCAGATAGGCGGTTACCGGTCGGAATCCGCGCCTCTTCTGGAGTGTCGTTGCCGCCAGATCCTGGTAAAGTTCAGGACGGTGCTCGCGGAATTGTAGGGTTGGAATGTCCCGCGCTTTTCTCAGGATACGCTCCTTCAGCTGGAAGTCATGCACGCAGACTAGTATGTCTGGGGGCGGCCCTCCACCTCGCCTGGGCAGACCCACCCTGTGGACTCTGTCCATCTTGATTTCCTGTAGGTCCTCCTCGTCCAGTATCTGCAAGAAAAGTGCCTGCACATAGCCGCGGAGGTCGCCCGCTTCGCCGTCCCATGGCACCGCCCGAATGCGGATGTTGTTCCTACGGGAACGGTTCTCCATATCTTCCGCGTGGGCCTGTAGGTCTAAGTTCTGCTCCGTAAGCCGAAGGACGTCCTGCTGCAGTTGGTGGACATCGTTCGCCATGCTCAGGTCGTGATCCTCCAAAGTAGCCACACGCTCTCCGATTCCATCCACGTCCCTGCGCACCTCGCGGAGATCCGATGCCAGTTGAGCGCGGAGCTCCGAGATATCCTCCTTTATAGAAGCAAGGAGTTCCGTCATGAAAGCCTTGGTTGCAGGGGCTTCATCATCCTTCTGCCCGGGCGAAACACTAGGGCCAGGAGATGCTGGTGGTTGGGAACCCTTGGACGGGCCATCCTTACCGGGCTTCCCTTTGCGCAGCGCGGAGGACATCGCTGCCTCTCTAGTCCGTCTGGAAGGCAAAGTGGGAGATCACTGCTCAATAGGACGGAACTCCGTCGATCTGACCGTGGTTCGTCTTAGTCGAGAATGCAGCCCCAGTGACCACAGGCTATTCCTTTAATAGACGTGGAGGATCCAGGCGGTATATGGCGTCACCACTCCGTGTCCCCAGCACGTAGTCGGGCCGGACCCCGAAGAAGGCGGTCCCCTGTCTCCAGTCACGAATTTCAGAATTCAGCTGCACGGCCAGCCAGGCGGCCACAAAGCGCCGATGCAGGGAGATATTCAATGGCCAAAGACCCTCAGCTCCACCCGGGGTCACCAGCTCAGGTGCAAACCTCCGCCGGGACGAGGGTCCCGATCCTGCAGCCACACAGTCACCTCCTGCCGGACACCACAGCCCCGCACTGACCGCCTCATCCAAAGCGCAGCGTCCCAGCGCTCAATCCGGTTCTCCTCCGTCAGCCGGCGGGGGGGGGGGGGGGACACAAGGCTTACCCCCGGAGGGCCGACCGGTCGCCGGCTGCCCACCACGTGGTCCGGGGATTCTGCGGGGGGCACTCACGCCTCTAACTGCACCACTTCCTTGCCTCCCGCAGGTCTCAGCGCCCACTCACTGCCACCAATACACTGCTGTAGCAGGGGTCCCAGGGTACGTCAATCCTCAGGACATGCTCCTCTGTCCTCGCGGCACCCAGGTCGCCGTGCTCATGCAGGTCGCGAGGCTGGGCGCCGCAGCCCCCGCTACCGTGGGCCGTGCCCCCCTCACTCCTCCAGGGGTCGCTGAATCGTCCAAGATAGGACTCCGCCACACCGGCAGCAGCAAGCGCTCCCAGCGCGATCTTCGGCGTAGCTCAGCCCGCCGTCCGCGACCAGGCCGCAAGTCTCGGTGTTGCGTAGTTAGCAGGCCGGGAGTCACCTCCCCCTTCATGCCAGGGCCCCGCCTCCGCTCCGACGCCGGAGGCCGCCGCTGTGATCGCCGCTGCGATAGGGGGATACCTCTCCTTCCGCTGAGTCCCGGTCAGCAAACCAGGGCCGCCGCAGCCCACAGCTCCCCGCAATTTTGCCGAACTCCCCGTAGCCTCTCAGCGCTGCCGACCGGCCTCGCGGCACGCCCGCTCCAGTCTCGGCGCCGTGCTCAGGCACTTCCACAGCGCGCTCGGGGCCAGTAGACGGACATGACCCCCAGGGGATGTAGGGACGTCCAGAGAGCCGCACAAGAGCCGTACAGGAGCCCGGGGACAGGTGCTGAACAAGGCTATGAAAGGCCCGGTGCCGGAAGGACTTAAAGCACGTCCTACTCCGCCGCCATCTTGGCCACGCCCCATCCACTTGCTGCTTTTAACAACTGATCCCCATTTGTTCTGACCCCCACTTTGAGCGAGAAAAACGAGTGAGGAAAAGTTGTGCCTACCTCTGCCAACTCCACATCTCAGGTGGGGGAGGCGAGGTAAAGCACAACTCTTGGTCCTTGCCATCTTGCAGATGGGGGCCCTCCTCCCACTGGAGGGTGGCATAATAGGGGGTGTACCCACCATAGGGAAGGGACCCATTGTTTTATACCTTTTCCCTACCTGTAACAACCCTAAATCTAGTATTTAGGGGCACCCCTGAACCTTTCTTCCTCAGACAAGAAACCAGAAGAAGAAAAGGACTTAACAGCCGTGCCGAAGCTAACAAGAGGAGGACGCCGATTTACGTGGCCCCAGCCCTACCGGCCTGTCCCCACCTTGAACCTGCAGAAGCGAAACCCCGGTGTTTCCTGCAGCCAGCAGCCTCAAGAACCCTGAGGACCTGCCCTGCCTTCAAAAGAAAAGACTCGATCTCCTGTAAGCACCGGATTTGTTCCCCAACAGACTCTGGCTCCAGCAGGATCCACAAGTCTGCTCACGACACCCACGTCTTGAGTTTAAGTGGCCCAACACCAAGAGTAGGTCTCCCCGGCGATCATGACCCGTGATCTGGTGACCCCTGACCTGCCTCCAGCCGATGCCTGCAGCCTAAAACCGGAAGGTCCCCCCCCCCCCCAACCGCGACCAGGAGCTGGTAGATCCGACCCAAAAAGGTACCCCTGCACCAGAGTCCCCACGGCCTTGGGTGGCCCAACCTATGGTGCCTGACCAACCCCCAACATCCTAACTTACCTCTCCAAGTGGTGGTCGCACCCAGAAGACCTTCGTACCAGAGCCTGCAGTGTTTGCAAACCTGAGACTCTCCATTGAAAGCTGCAGGGCGCCCGACGCCAAAACAGCACTCTGCACCTGGCCGCCCCAGTGCCGCTGAGGGTACACCTTTTGTGCTGACTTGAACCCCCATTTTCCCAGAGCTTAAGTCCAGGAGCTTTGCTCCCACAACCCAGTGGCCTGCTCGTAAGCAGCCACCAACCGTAGGCCCCCTTACCCCCCATTGGATAAAATTGGGCCTCAGCACCCGGCCGTCCTGGTGCCCCTGAGCATGCAAAAAGAGTGCATCCTTGACCCTGGGGTACCCCTGAATCTAACCCCAGAAACCGAACTCCCACAACCGAATACTTACCTTTGAACCAATAACAAAACTTTCCTCCATAGGATAACTGACTGTTTTTCTTTGAAACGTTTCTTAGTGTGGAGTTGAAAAATCTATGAAACCCTTTAAAACTGTTACTAAATAACAACAATGCATTTACTTACCTCTTTACAGGAAATGTCCCAGTGCAGTATCAAGGCATACTGAACTGTGCAAGAAAAGTAATCTGTAAAGTAATCTACTTGACATTCTACTAAAAAGCCAATACAAAGTATATGTACAGTATTTCAAAAGCATTGCATTACTAGTAACTCTACTGTAATCAAATCAAAGTGCATATACAATTGCATTTCAAACTGTTTACAAACTGCATTACTGCTGTAAAGTATTTATTGCTTACCTGTGCCTGGCTTGCTTGGTTCTAGAAAATAAAATAACTAAAAATGTTTTCATACAAAATCAATTGATCTGAAGTTCAGTCTTTGGGTGTGTGATATCATTTGCTGATTGAGTGTGTACAACAAATGCTTAACACTACCCTCTGATACAGCCTTACTGCTCGACCACACTACCACAAATTGAGAGAACGGTGCTACCTACTTTTACCTCTGCCTACCTTTTAGGGTTCCACTGGACCCTGTGCACATTATACCTCACTTTGGTATAGTATATTCCGAGCCAGCTCACTACACAGACCCTCCAGAATTCGGCGATTTCGCCATTCACGAAAAAATCGCAAAATCGGCCGACTAGCGCGATGGCCGTGATAATTGCAATTATCACCGCGATATTTGCTAAAAAGTGTCTGCAAAACAAACCATTCCCGTTAATTGGCTGTGCGCGCAAACGTCACTACGTGCCGCCGTCCAATACCTGCTTCCTCCTGACCACTTTCTCCAGCTTGTTGAGGCTAATAAACGTTTTCACAACCCCGGCTTTGGCAAAGCCTATCGCTTCTATGCTGTCACGTCCCTTCTGCACCCGAGTTCCAGCGCCTGTATCCCTGATCCTCTGCACGCGGGCCTGTATGTACATATTAGCGTGCTCAGGCCAGGCTTCATTAAGCAAATATCTGAAACATCCGGAAAGACCTCTGCACGGCTGGCTTTGACACGCATGCAGAAGGCACGAGCGACCTTACCTGCTGGGTCCACGTGTCTCTTCTGCCATTGAACAGGCCTTCTCCAGCCTCCCAGGTGCTCTTTGGAAGCGCAGCTTGGCGGAGCTTCCATTCTTCAATCGTAGGTGGGGGGTCTGTAGAATGACGTGTAGGGGGAGACTAAAAGTTCAGCATCAGCAGTGAGGTAAAATCCTTCATCTCACCTGCTTTTGAGGTGTGTGCTTTCTGATGAAGTTTTTGTAGGACTAAGTTTCCAGCCGTGGCTCTGGGCACTAAATCAGAAATCACGTGGGAGCACTAAAACATGTACTTGGCCGCTTTATCTACTCTAGTAAGAGTTGGTGCGAGGCAGTGTCTCTCCTCTGCTGTTAAAATAAGTTATGTTTTTAACACTTAAAACAAACTTTCTAGCTCATCATGTCACTGGGTATACTTTCATGGATTTCAAGAATATACTTGTTTCCCCTTCAACCTAGGTCGATACACCTGCCACTGACTATAGTTGTCAGTTATACTACATAAATATAATACCTTCCGTTATATGTTTTTCCAGATTTACTAGTGCTGGGTCAGTTATTCATTTTTCTTTCCAGAGGGCCCGGATAGGTAAACATCATGCTTTGCCAAATTCTCGGTCTCTGTTCCACTGGCACCACACTCATTGAGCCAATCACATCATCCCACATCAGGAGGCAATTCTTTTTTTGGGTGCTGTTGGGGTTATCCACCGTACAGACCCATTGCATGTAAAGTGTCAATCTTTTTAACAAATCACATTTTCATTTTGATACTAGCAACCACACGTCATATATGCTAACAACGCAGCCATGCTTCGTTGTAACTAACTTCGCTAGACTGGTCAACAGACTACAAGCTCAGTGATATATAATAAAATAGGGCACAGGAATATTATGCCTGCTACAAAGTATGTGAATCAGGGCACAAAGGCACCAGGCTAGTGCCCTTCCATTTCTGGTACTTTAATGCAGTTTCAAGATATTCTTAGAGTTTGGAATTGCTCAAATTGGGGTAATTTCTGATATTTATCTGTTTACATAGACTTCATTGCTTGATTATATTCAGGAGAAAGTGTCACTCAGTCATTGAATGTCACTCATATCTACAGTGAATTTATAAAATTGGCACACATAAGCAATCTGAAGCCCTGTCAGTTATGTACCCTGCAGCAGCACTTCCGAACTGCTGGGGATATTTTAATGCCCCTTTCAGACCATTGGGTTTCAGAAAAGAGGATAGTTTTTTCAATGCTTTGCGTTGTCTTTGTCCACTCACAAAGTGGCACTTAAATTGTCACACTTAATTCGCTGCATTACTTTTTAGTAAAGCGCTCTAGCAGCAAAGCAGGACTTCCTCTATGGGTCATATTTGTATTCACAATATATTTTCAATGTTAAAAGGGTGATAGAAATTACTGTGTTTTTAAAATGGATGGATTTAGGAGGCAGCGGTGCCCCGGCAGGGATGCATACATGGGTGCTAGAACATCCCAGGGAGAAATGGAGCCCCCTCTCACGAGGTGCAGATTGAAGCTGTGCTTCCGTAGAGCTGCAGACACTTTAACCATGCCAGTTTCACAGTGGAATACCCTGTTAAATCAGTTTACATTGACTTAAGGCTGAAAAGGAATGATTACGAAAAAAATAAGGTGCCGCAATAATGCCGCTAAATTTCCACTTTTGTGCTGCTAAATTTAAATTTTTGTGCCGCTAAATTTGCAAATCTATGCCGCAATATCCTGGGGGGGTCGGACTACACAAACCAATAGTCTGAGAGATTCAACAAGACCATGAAAGGTATGATTGGTGGACTCCCTGAAAAACTCAGGTCGCAGATGGGCTGTCCTATTACCCTGCTTGCACAGTGAAGTGCCACAGAAGGAGTAGGGGTTTTGCCTTTGAATGTATGTTTGGTCATCCTGAAGGGGACCATTGTGTCTTGTGAAGTAAGACTGGGAGATACCAATCAAGGAATCTAAGCACAGGATTGCATAAGTTTTCATCGGTTTCCCGGGAGCTGGATAAGCTGCACTGGCTTCGGCTTCGGAAACGGATTATGTTCAAATCTTTGTGCATAGTCTACAAGGCGCTTCATGGACTGGGCCCAGCGTTTCTCCAACAGCACTTCCAATGGTACATGCCAGGCAGACAATTAAGGTCGGCCTGTTTGGGGCTGATTAGGACAGCCCGCATCAGGAAGGCGCGTTGGGGGGGCAGAAGCTTCATCAGAGGGGCGGCAAATGCTTGGAACACCTTGCCTCTGGCCCTAACGCAAAGTGCGAACCTGCTGGCATTCCGGAAAAATTTGAAAACATGGCTTTTTACGCTCTAGTCGGGAGGCTTGAAATTCAGGGAGGTATCATTTCAGCGCCAGGACACCGGTTGGTAACCGCGCGCTTTACAAATGATATAAATAAATAAATAGAGAGAAAAGGGGAGATCACCGATCTGGTGGACCGTGGCAGGAACTGAGGGGGCTGAGATGACCATGCTAATGGTCACAGATGAGGATCAGGAAGAAGAAAGTGAACCTCTCCCTGACCGCCTCTGTAACAACCCTAAAGATGGGTCAAAGGAAGTAGTGGTCTTTCCAGGCAACCTCTCTGCCCAACAGCAGGCTGACTGCAGGCAAGTTCTTCATCTGTATGCTGAGCTCTTCTCTTTGGCCCCTGGTCAAACTAAGTGGCGCACACATGATGTGGACACTAGAGACACTTATTTGTCCAAAATAAAATCTACAGCAAGTCTGTTCATGTCAGAGATCATCAAAGCTGAAGTAAGCAAGATGTTGGAATAGTCAGTCATTGAACCCTCTGAGTACCCCTGGGCCAGCCCAGTTGTCTCAGTCCACAAACCTCACACTCATAGTGGTGAAAAGGAGCTGATGTTTTGAGTTGACTATAGCGGCCTCAGTGTAGTAACCAAGACAGATGCTCATCCAATTTTTAGGGCTGCGAATCAATTCAAAGGTTAGAGGCAGCCAAGTATCTCTGTACTTTTGATTTGACATCCGGGTACTAGCAGATTGGTCTGACCCCTGTAGCAGAAGCAAAATCAGTAATCTTGACCCCAGGTGGGCATCATCAGTTCATTGTTATGCACTTGGGACTAAAGAATGCCCCTGCACTGCCGACCTTTTGAGCGAAGAATTCCTATTTAACCCCTTCCATGCTAGGCCGATTCTGCTCCTGTGCTGCAGATTTCAGCGCGGGTGCGGTCATGACGGCCCCCAGCCGTCATCGGCACACGAGCACCGTAGTGCATGACGGCTGGGGGCCGTCGTCAGCATGCAAGGGGTTAAAAAAAAGTGCTTACCTGAACAATTTTCTTCAGATGCCTAAACTTATATAAAGATAATTGCTATGTTTATAAATTGGTATGAATTGGTGTGGTTCTCCCCTTTGTTGTCTCATTTATTGACCATTGTGTGTTTTTTCAGATGTCTTTCACTCCTTTTTGATCAGCCTTAGGCACACCACACTACCCCCTTAGAAGAGCACCTTGGGATTGCCATAACAAGCCCCCTGTCCACTCATAAGGGAACCCCTGGACCTTTTACACTATAGATCTCATTTTGATAGATCATATAAAGAGCCAGCTTCCTATAGATCTGCACCTCAATCTTGCGGCCATGCTTTTTGACTGAGCTAGCGTGTTTTGTCATCAGGCTAACTCCACACTAGAACGCTTTGGTGAGGAGGGAAAGCCAGTCTGAAAGACAAATCTATAGTCCAACGTTGTTTAGTTTCACCATTACAGCAAATTTAGAAGATATTCCCAGGACCTTCTTTTTTGGTGGTGCGAGCACTTTGCAGCAGCCCAGTGATTGTTTTCGGAGCTACATGTGGTCTGGCCGTGCCATAGGGCAAGGGCAGCAGCTGGTCTGGCCGTGCCATAGGGCAAGGGCAGCAGCAACAGTTTCCTTCCTCCTCTTCCCCGGCCACTCTACAAAATCACTTTGAATCATCCATTATAGAGCATGTGCACCCTGCAGGTACTAGTGTTATTTGACTTGACAATGTGACAATCCATCAGCACTGGACCATTTGGTACTCCAGGTTGTTCTAGAAGGCTATCGCCCTCCCTTTGAGGTCTTGCCTTTTCCAAGTCACCCTGTTGCCTCTGTCACCTTGGGTAACCTGTTCGCATTCATCAGCAGGTGCTCACTCTCTTCAGCAAGGGGCCATGGAATTGGTTCCAGAACATGGGACCCTGTGGAGAGCCACTATTTATTTTCTTGTTTACAAGAAAGACCATGTCCTATTTTAGACCTTTTGTGTTCTGAATTCCTTCCCTTGCAAGGAAAAAGTCAGATTGTTGTCCTTTGCACTGGTCCTTTTGGCCAGGGAGCTAGAAGAGTGAATCGTGTCCCTAGACTTACAAGACTTTTATTTTTAAGTAACGGCCCTGCAGTTGAACATGAGGTACCTGAAATTTATGGTGGGTTTCACTCACTTCCAATGTGCGGTCCTTAAGTTTGGGCTAAAGTCGCCCCTTAAGATTTCATAAAAGTGACGTCTGGTGTTGCAGTGCATCTTTAAGGTCAGGGGATTTCTGTATTCTCATACCTCGTCTGGTTGATGAATGTGGATTTGTCACAGTTGGTAGTAGACCCCACTCTGTGGCACATGTATGCACTCCAATGATTACTCCCCTTTCAGTGGGCCGAGCGCTGGCAAGTTCTAACAGAGAACATTTTGATTTCCCTGAAACTGGCTCAAGGACTTTAGTGGTGGCTAGTGATTGACCATTTTATATGCGAGAAGCCCTTCTGCTCTTCACCAACAGTAGCCACTGATGGGATTGATACCTCTTCCCTAATGTTGATGAATTCTAGGTCCCAGGTCTGTTTTCCTAATCAATATAACTTTCACATCAATTTGATCGAACTTTGGGCTATTCCGTGGCCCTCAGAGTTCCCACGTCCAACCTAACCTTGTCACTATTGCAATGTTGTAAATGCCAATAAAAGGTGTGGCTTGGGCTCTCATCCTCTGGCTCAGTCTCAGAATACATGACTGTTAGTAAACCACCTGGTGTCCTCCTTGAACGTGCATGCTAACTGTGTCAGGTTGCTGATTAACAGTGCTGTCTTACCCGGAGGTGGCTAGTCCACCTTTACCCTCTGGGGCTGCCCTGTGGTGCATTGGTTTTTCCACTTGCAAGAACATGCGCACTACCTGCGGTTCTGCGTGCTGCAGTTCCAGCAGCACGTGGACTGTCTGCAGAAGGTGTGATATTCTGAAGTGCCCCACCTGTTCCTTCTCTTCCACTTTGCTCAGAGTAGACTTTTGTTGGCAAAGGAAGGGGCAAGTTCTGCATCTGAACCTCCAGAGCCTCCACCTCTTGGAGATTGATGGGGGGCAATGTGACTTACTTTGATTTGCCTGCAGTGGTAGTGGTTGTCTTCTCAGCTAATCGCCCCTCTACCAAATTTGTTTATTCTGGATTTTGGTCCGGTTTCCCTTCCTGGTGTGCAGATGAAATTGATCAACACAAGTTGAATGTATTCAATGTCTTGTTTTTTAGGTCTCGACTATTATATCCCGCAGGGATTAATAGCTCGAACCTATAGCAGGGGAAACAAACTTCTTGAACAAGCGGATAGCGTCCAGTTCATGCACTCGTGTGAGACGCGCGTGCACGGCAAACTCATCAGCCTCGCACCAGACTTCAATGAACCAGCCACCTCGCACCACCATTTGTCTGTCCCCAATCACACTTCAAGGTCTGCCGCTCCACGCCCCCCACCACTCTCCTACTTCCCTCCGACCTCCCACGGCCGCTCTTCCCAGTCACGCGCTTTTTTTATCACCAGTGCCTCTTGGTCATCTGCCACCACATTCCCATATTTACTGGCTCTTCTTGTTAGGTCTTGCCTTGCCTTGCCTATCTAGTTAGCGATCGCAATGGCGAGAGATTTAGTAAGAGGGGCATTTGGAAGTGCTGCCAACGGATTGTGTCGCTTACGTGCACAATCACGCACTTTGTGCACATGCTTCCATTTGCCACCATGCATCTGTGAGCCACTTCGTGCGTGAGCCGGCTCCTCTCCGCCCCCTTCCTTTCATGGCCTTTTGATCTGCATCTGTGAGCCACTTCGTGCGCCAGCCGACTCCTCTCCGCCCCTTTCCTTTCATGGGCCTCTGCATTTCGATCTTTATCTTTGATGAGTCTTCCTTCCTGTGCGCCGTCACCGCCACAAATGCCTGCAGTCTCTTCCACCGCTCCACAGAGCCACATTAAAGAATAAAAAAGCCCGAAATACCCACAGTGAAAAACGCATGCCTCAAGAGCCATCCCCTCATACTTCTCACCACACTGCTTATTTAAAAAATTATATTTCTTTGCAGTGTTATATAGCACCAACTCGACCTGAAGGGATCAGAGCGCTTTACATAAACAGCATTACAGATGGACACATTACATTTTCAGGCATGGGGAGATTAAATGATTTGCACCAATCATAGGATGCCTGAGCCGATACTCGAACCTGGTTCTCCATCTTGAAGGTAGGCTGCCCTGGTCATTATCCCACACCTGACCGCTGCTCAGTGGACTGTTTACTTCCTGCACTGGCTTCATGAAAGGCTTACAGCTGCAGTTTCAATTACCATGCTCTTTGCTTCTGTGTTTATTAAGCTTCTGCCACCACAATCTCCTCGTACTGACCCCTCAGCCAACACAGTTGTTTTTTGCACCTTTGCCGCCACTTAATATCCCTGTGCCACCCCCACCAAGCCACCCTCTCATACCGCTCACCACACTGCTTATTTAAAATTATATTTCTTTGCAGTGTTATATAGCACCAACTCGACCCGAAGGGATCAGAGCGCTTTATATGATCACCAGGTACATTAGATGGACACATTCCTTTTTCAGGTACAGGGAGATTAGGTAAAGTAAGTAAAAGTTTTTATTGCACCATTAATTAAAATCATTGCAATGTACATGCACTGAAATAGACGTTGCACATTAAGAGTAAAAGGGTGCACAAAACAATTAAAACAGAAAAATTGTAAATTAAAAAAAAAAAGAAAAACGGGCAGTAATGTCACCAGGAAAGGAACTCATGCTGGGTCTAAAGCAAGTTTTGGGGAATTAATTTCTAAAATAAACTTAACAAAACGAGCCGCCAACTGCGGAGAGTCTCCTCTCATGCAGGCATCTAGTGCTTCCTGGCAGGTCCTGATGTTGAGAAGAAGCCAAAGGGGACGCAACCAGAAGTTTCTTTGGGCTCGAAGTTTTTGGCAAATACACAGTATGTGGATAAGGTTTTCCTCTTCCTGTTTGCAAAAGCGGCATTGAGATGATGCCCCTTTCCTGTACCCCTGGCCAAACTTGTATGCCATCAGCGGGATTAAACCAAAACGAAATCGCATCAATTGAAGTTTTATATGCACTTTCGTAGAGGCTGCCAGATACGACGGGAGAATTTTCGGGGTGTATAATTTAGAGACCCAGGGGCCATGAAAGAGCTGGGCGACCCGTTGCTCGTCGAGGGCGCTTGAAAGACTTTTTGCTTGTTTGGTTAGAAGTTTTGTTTTCGCTGCAATGGGCAACGGGGATGACCATATGTCCTTTGCTTGGAGGGATTCTAGACATGACGTCAGATATTTATTCCACAATGTTTTGTGGTTGCTAAAGACTAACCATAGACAGCTCTTTAGAGAGTGAGGGCTAGCGTGCTTTGTTTTTAAACAATAGTTAATGTAGCGTGCACTCATTATCCACCTCTGGGAAAACAATGAAAATTCGTTCCGGATTTGGGCGTGGGCAGTAGAATTTGGCAACCGGAAAACCCTACGATAACAGGAAGATTGTGCTCTGTCCAACTAATTATTCATTTTGTCCTTCAATATTATTGCACCAAACGAGATAGTGGGGAGTAGTTTTGCGGCAATCAGTTTTATTAATGGTACTAGATTTTGGGAGTGAAGAGCACTTTTTGTTCTTATAAAGGCCCATTCCAGACTACGGGCAACGGCCTGCATTTCGGTAGTATGCACTGAGGGTCTCCCTTTGTGGTCAATCCACACCCCCAGATACTTATAGGCGGTGACAGATTCCAGTCTTTTCCCTTCGATGAACCACGTAGACTTTTTGGGTTTTCCAGATGATATTATCATTGCTTTAGTTTTCGTCATGTTTATCTCAAGCGTGTTCATATTGCAGTACTGAGCGAGGGAGTCGAACAGTCTCTGGAGACCAACCTGAGTTTGATCTAACAGGATGGTGTCATCTGCATATTGAAGAGTTTGGATCTTTCTTGACTCTATTCGTGGAGGGAAAGAACAAGTGCATGACAGCCATTCAGGGAGGTCCGCGAGGTACAGGTTAAAAAGCATTGGTGCAAGGGTACACCCTTGCTTTAAACCTCTGGTGGTATATATTTTATTGGAGGTCGACCAGCTCGATGTAACTCGCACTTTGACCCAGGTGTCAGTATGTAAAGCGATTAATGCTTCCAGTAGCGATTGTGGAATACCCCATCTTGCTAGTTTTGCCCATAGTTTTGGCCGACTTACGCTGTCAAAGGCTTTTCGAAAGTCGATAAAACCAAGATGTAAGGTTTTACCTTTTACGGCTAGGGTGGATTCCATCAGATGAGCAAGACATATCAGGTTGTCTTCAATGTGGCAGCCTCTTTGGAAACCGGTTTGAGTAAAAGGAACTAGGTTGTTGGTTTCCACCCACGTAGTGAGTGCAGTTCAGAGACTGCTGGCATATGCCTTCCCGTCCACGTCTAGAAGAGCTATCATCCGATAGTTATCGGGGTTAGAACGTGGTCCTTTCTTATGAAAGGGGACAAGAAGCGATCCTTGCCAAGACATCGGGATGGGGCCACCCAGTATTCCAGCCTTGAAGAGGGGTGTCAGAATCCGGGCCCATTTTCCAGCAGAGGTTTTAAATACTTGGGTCGGAATTCCGTTGGGACCAGGGGCGCCACCCGAGCGCATTTTCTTTATTATTCCAGTTATATCGTCCGTTAGTGTATTGACGGGGATGGTGGTTTCGTCATGATTGACTGGATGGTCAAGAAAGGCCGGGCTGTTAATGGTTTGGTCGTGTGGTACTGTGTAGAGCTTTTTAACATAGATTTCCCAGTCCGCGGGGGAGATGTTAGTCGCGGTAGGCGGTTTGGTGGTTTTGCTGGCCTTGTTAACCCAGTTCCAAAATTTCCTTTGATCTTTAGATTTTATAATTTCAAAGGCTGTTACCCAATGCTGGTCTTCCTCTAGTCTCTTTAGGGTAAAGCGTTCCTTCCTATAGGCTTTCCGCACAGCCGTTATATCATCCTTCAAGAGTTTGTGGTCATTTTCGTTATGGACAGTTAGTCTTTGTAGCTTGTTTAATTTACTCTTGGCAGTTTGTATGCGTTGTTGTTGCATTGACAAGGTTGTCAGAATCATAATGTCCCTGGAGAGATTGTTTGGCGGTTTTGTGGCAAAGCGATCTCTGAAGTTAGTCAGTATTGTTTCCCAGGTGAGAACTGTCACCTCGGTGCAAGCAGCTGGGGGGCCCCTGGTCATAAGCTTGTCCACCTCCATTTCAATTACTTCCTGGCTGCTTTCAGACCATCGTAGTTTCCTCACACTCTGCAGTCCTGCAGCGGTCCCTATTGGATTTATGTTCGGACGATCTAGTGGCCTGAGGGCGATGCTGCATGTTAAAATAGCGTGATTGCTGTCTGGAGATGGCGTTACCAGAAATTGGGACACCAGATGGAAGGCCATTAGTGAAATCCATATGTAATCTAAAGTGGCCATACGAGAGGAGGATGTGTGTGAGTAGGCAGCCGGTTGGTCTGTAGCCATCCTTCCATTGAGGATGCGCAGGCCAAGGTGGTAAAGTTTTGTTGCCAGGTTTATTCCATTCATATCCTTTCGCTGATACTGGGATCTTATCTCCGGAATTGCCCACATTGTATTAAAGTATGTTATTTGGGAGGATTGAGTAGGATCGATTACCATTAAATTTGCATTAAAGTCGCCCATTATCAGCCAAAGGTCAGCGGGATAGAGAGCTTCGAGATTGTTCATTATTGGTAGTAAAGTGCTCAAGGTGGACTCGCGCCTCGTTTTTGTTGGGTGTAAATAGACGCAGGAGATTAGGTGATTTGCACACAATCACAAGATGCTTGAGCCAACGCCGAGATTCGAACATGGTTCCCCAGCTTCACGGTCGGCTGCTTTGGCTGTTGCACCACATCCGGCCGCTGCTCCCTCCTCTCCTGTTCCTCCCTCTTTCCTCCTCCTCCTCCTCATGTGGTCACTCAATCTAGGCACACCTCCCTCATCATTTGCCAATGCTTGTTATTTGGCAAACAGTGGACACACACAATATTTCTAAAAAGTGATAATATAGTATTCAATGCAGCTATGAGCCTTAAAGCAACAGCCCAAGAAAGCAAAACAATGTTTTTACAGCCTGAAATAACAAATGCTTTTTTTATTTCACGGGCATATTTCAGTAAATGCAGGTTTTTGATCATCCCAAGAGTAAGAGGATGTACTGCGGCAGGCGCAAGCGGCTGCATAAGCATGCACTCGTGCACTAGGGCCGGTGTATGCAACATTAGTTGGCACTTCGCCCGGAGCACATTGTTGCTAACGCCCCCCCCCTTACCACAACACTGCTTTTTGTTTTTTACACCTTTGCCGCCACTTAATCTCCTTGTGTCGCACCCCCGCAACTCGTACAACACTGCTTTTTTATATATTGTTTGTGCAAAATTAGAACCCTCACACACACTGCACCCTCACACACACTGCACCCTCACACACACTGCACCCTCACACACACTGCACCCTCACACACACATTGCACCCTCACACACACATTGCACCCTCACACACACATTGCACCCTCACACACACATTGCACCCTCACACACACATTGCACCCTCACACACACACTGCACCCTCACACACTGCACCCTCACACACTGCACCCTCACACACACACTGCACCCTCACACACACACTGCACCCTCACACACACACTGCACCCTCACACACACACTGCACCCTCACACACACTGCACCCTCACACACACTGCACACACACTGCACCCTCACACACACTGCACCCTCACACACACTGCACCCTCACACACACTGCACCCTCACACACACTGCACCCTCACACACACTGCACCCTCACACACACTGCACCCTCACACACACTGCACCCTCACACACACTGCACCCTCACACACACTGCACCCTCACACACACTGCACCCTCACACACACTGCACCCTCACACACACACTGCACCCTCACACACACACTGCACCCTCACACACACACTGCACCCTCACACACACACTGCACCCTCACACACACACTGCACCCTCACACACACACTGCACCCTCACACACACACTGCACCCTCACACACCCCGCACCCTCACACACCCCGCACCCTCACACACCCCGCACCCTCACACACCCCGCACCCTCACACACCCCGCACCCTCACACACCCCGCACCCTCACACCCCGCACCCTCACACCCCGCACCCTCACACCCCGCACCCTCACACACCCCGCGCCCTCACACACACTCCAAATACCACTCCGTGCCACGTAATTACCCTGCACTCAATGCAACATACACTCCAAATCCCACTCAGTGCCACATAATTACCCTGCACTCAATGCAACATACACTCCAAATCCCACTCAGTGCCACATAATTACACAGCACTCAATGCAACAAACACTCCAAATGCCACTCAGTGCCACATAATTACACGCCACATAATTAAACTGCACTCAATGCAACATACACTCCAAACAATACCACTCCGTGCCACATAATTACACGCACCATAATTACACTCTACTCAATGCAACATAAATACACTCCAAATAATACCACAGTGCCATTTAATTGTATGCTACATAATTACACTGCACTCAATGCAACATACACTCCAAATACCACTCAGTGCCACATAATTACACGCCACACAATTACACTCTACTGAATACAACACACACTCCACACAATACCACTCAGTGCCACATAATTATATGCAACATAATTACACTGCACTCAATGCAACATACACTCCAAATACCACTCAGTGCCAGATAATTACACACCACATAATTACTCTACTGAATGCAACACACACTCCACACAATACCACTCAGTGCCACATAATTATATGCTACATAATTACACTAAACTCAATGCAACATACACTCCAAACAATACCACTCAGTGCCATATAATTATATGCTACATAATTACACTGCACTCAATGCAACATACACTCCAAATACCACTCAGTGCCACATAATTACACGCCACAAAATTACTCTACTGAATACAACATACACTCCCCATATTACCACTCAGAGCTACATAATTACATGCCACATACTTACACTCTACTCAATGCAACATAAAGACACTTTATCTGTCTATCGCCCTCCCTCTACCTATCACACTCACTCTATCTGTCGCCCTCCCTCTATCTGTCGCCCTCCCTCTATCTGTCGCCCTCCCTCTATCTGTCGCCCTCCCTCTATCTGTCGCCCTCCCTCTATCTGTCGCCCTCCCTCTATCTGTCGCCCTCCCTCTATCTGTCGCCCTCCCTCTATCTGTCGCCCTCCCTCTATCTGTCGCCCTCCCTCTATCTGTCGCCCTCCCTCTATCTGTCGCCCTCCCTCTATCTGTCGCCCTCCCTCTATCTGTCGCCCTCCCTCTATCTGTCGCCCTCCCTCTATCTGTCGCCCTCCCTCTATCTGTCGCCCTCCCTCTATCTGTCGCCCTCCCTCTATCTGTCGCCCTCCCTCTATCTGTCGCCCTCCCTCTATCTGTCGCCCTCCCTCTATCTGTCGCCCTCCCTCTATCTGTCGCCCTCCCTCTATCTGTCGCCCTCCCTCTATCTGTCGCCCTCCCTCTATCTGTCGCCCTCCCTCTATCTGTCGCCCTCCCTCTATCTGTCGCCCTCCCTCTATCTGTCGCCCTCCCTCTATCTGTCGCCCTCCCTCTATCTGTCGCCCTCCCTCTATCTGTCGCCCTCCCTCTATCTGTCGCCCTCCCTCTATCTATCGCCCTCCCTCTGTCGCCCTCCCTCTATCTGTCGCTCTCACTCTATCTATCTATCTATTGCATCCCCACAGCATCACTCAGCTTCACCACAGCATCACTCAGGGGCACCACAACATCACTATGCGCAACCACAGCATCACTCAGGGGCACCACAACATCACTATGCGCAACCACAGCATCACTGAACGCCACAGCATTACTCGTAGCCACCACATCACTCAGAGCCACCACAGCATCAATCTGTGCAACCATTCAACAACTGGTTCAAATATGTTCTCTCAATGTTTCAAACTTTATTACAAATGTCACAAAAAGATGTTAATATTTCACTTCTGTTCTTGGATTTTCGTCAAAATAAAATACAATGAACATAATCTTCACAATAGTTATTTACAAAAGCTATTGCCATTATAAATTACAATAACTTTTATTTAAGTATTAATGATTAAAAAATTAAAAGCCATTTTTATTTGTAATATCAATACATCTAAGTCACGTAAATACAACACATATTGTATTACAAATGCTATAGGTGTCACATTTGCGAAAGTTAAAACTATTGGCATTGTAAATGACAAAGCTATTAATTTCGCTATTTTCAAAACCAACACAACTTAAAAAATTGTCATTTACAATACCAATAGCTCAAACTTTCCTAATACGAGACCTATTTCATATGCTTGTTGTACTTTGTTTAGACAGGCAGGGATTTGCTGGTGGCCCAGTTAAGAGTAATGTCAGTCATTTCTGTTTTTCTTTGTCTTCTAGATCATCGGTTAAAGTTTCCTATTCATTTTCTGAAGATTTTCTGAAGGCGTGACCAATTTGTTTCTGCCTTTACCCTTTATTATACCCTAGTGGGGCCTTAATCTGGTGCTCTCCCTTCTGAAGAGATAGCCCTTATTGTGCCACCCTTAGGGGCCCTGTACCCTGACACCCACACACTGCCTTTGCAGGCTGAGTGTCCAAGTACAGAACTAAACAGAGTCGACATGGCACACTTCCCGGTGTGCCATGCCCACAAACTCACTGCCCTGGCATCCATCAGTCACCCCTCTAGCTGGGTGCCCTATGCCAGTGGTGTGGCACAGGTGCATGAGCCCTGTGCCCCATCAGTACCCAGGGCCATTCCTGGGCACTGTAAGTGCAGTGCTGCCATTACGAGCATATGGTGCTGGGAGGTTGTCATTACAAACTCCACAGCACCCTGATGGCTTCACTGAAGACTGAGAAGTTTGATATCAAACTTCTCAGCACATTAAACCCGCACTGATGCCAGTGTGGGATTTAATGTACAATGCACTATAGACTGCATCTTAGAGATGCCCCCTGAAACCTAACCTACAATCCACGTCTTGTCTGGGAGGCTGCCTAGGCTGCCACACAGCAGACCTGTTGCTGGACCCCTGGGTGGAGGGCCCCCGTTCTGCTGGGCCTGCAACAATGCACATCCTGGGCAAGGTACTAGGTCTCCTACCCCAGGATGGGCAGGGGGAAGCTTCAAAGGCATGCAGCCTTTGTGAGCTTCTCCAGGCCACTTGCTGTACTCAGCAACTGGCTCCCACCAGTTCTGACCCACACACTGGCAGGAAGACTGGCAGCAAACCCTACATCAGGAAAGGGGGTGTGCCAGCCTGTGCCAACTTCACCCCTGAGGTGGGAGAGGCGAGGTGAAGCAGAACTCTGGGCTACCGCCATCTTGAGGATGGGGAGCCCTATCCAAACAGAGCTAGGTCCCTGCCCCCCTCCCACAGAAGAGGAGCAGGCTAGGGGGTGTATTCACCCCAGGACAGGGACCCATTGGTCCCTGCCCTTGCCCTACCTGTAACGCCCCTAAATCTACTATTTAGGGGCACCCTGAACCTTCCTTCCTCAGATCCTGATTGGAACAAGAAACAAGACGACCTGCCATGCAGCTGCTAACAAGAGGACGACGCCACTGACTTAGCCCCAGAACTCTACAGGCCTGTTGATCCTTGAACCTGCTCCTGCGAAACTCCGGTTTCTCCCGCGGACAGCAACCTTGAAAACCCTGGAGGACCTGCCTGCCTTGAACCTCCCAAAAGACTGGGACTCCCACGAGCAGTGGTTCTGGTCAAACAGCAATACCCCTGGTGCCAGCCAGGAACCGCACATCCAGCCCACTCTTCACCTGCCAAGCCCGGCCTGTGCCCGAGTGATCCAGGACCACAAGGACGTCCCCTCCCCCCCTCCTTGACTGTGACCCGGAGTCCAGTGCCCAAAGACCCTCCTCGACGACACCTGCAGCCTCAGAACCAGGGACCCCTCCAACCGCAACCAGCTGAGGCTAAGATGTTCCGACACCAAAAGACACCCTGCGGCTCCCTGTGCCTTCCTTTGGGGTACCTACCTCTTCTCCAAGATCCCAACTTATCTCTCGGAGTGGTGGTCGCACCTGAAGAATCTCCGTCCCAGAGACTGCAGCCTTTGTTCACTTTTTAACTTTCCCATTGGATAACATTGAGCGCCCGACGGCTCAAAATCACCCTGCACCAAGCCACTCGAGTGCCGCTGGAAGTGCAACTACTACCCTACTCTACTTCCCCACGTGCCCCGAGTTAGTGACCAGGAGCTCAGCTCCCACAGCCGCGTGGCCTGTTTGCTTGCCGCAACCAACCAAAGGCCACCTACCCTCCATTGGATTGCATTGGGCCTACTCTCTCTGCACCCGACTGGCCCTGTGCCGCTGAGGGTGTAACAACTGTACCTTTCTCACTCTGGGAGACCCCTTAGTCTATACCCAGAACCTTAACTCCACCATTCGAGTACTTACCTAAAAGCTGATAACTCATTTTCCCTCCGTTGATTAACATCGACTGGTTTCACTTGAAATTTCTTGTGTGTAGTTTTGAAACTTAAAATAGTCATCTAAAATCAGCCGAATAACAAATTCCGAATGACTCATCTGTGAACAGGAGAGAAGCCAGCACTGTACCTTTTAGCCCCGTGCTAAACCGCAAAAGTAATTATAACTGTACTTACCAGTAACCTGAATTTTTTTCCATAGGAATCCATTGACCGTTTTTTCTGTGAAATTTCTTGTCGATTTTTGCAAACTAGAAATATTCTTTAAAAATCGTACCAACTACCAAAACACAATTACTAACCTGCCTTAGGTAGAGGTCGCAGTGCTGAACTTAGGAGTCAAGTACTGGATAACAAAAGTAACGAGAACCTACTTTACCTGTGACTTGAATTTCCTCCCATAGGATAATGTTGCTTGGTTTTCACTGAAAAGTTTCTAAGTGTCAACTTTGAAAATACATTTATATTATTTAAATATCACCACTGTAACCAAAACGCTTTTACTTAACTGTTTGCAGTACATGTCCTGAGACTGAATCTAGGATCGAGTCCTGGGGTTAGAAAAGTAATCCATAAAGTAATCCACTGCATTTATCTAGCAAAACCCATTGAGCTCAATGTTAAATTGTGTTTGAAATTGTGCTCCCTATTGCAACCACTGTAGCTATTGTGTTTACAAAGTCTGTTGCCTTTTTGCAAAGTAATTACCTAAAGTCACTCATATTGAGAAAAGTATATTTTGATACCTGTTGTTTCTAAAACAAAACAACTATATCTTTTGATATAAAACCATTGGCCTAGAGTTTAGTTCTTGAGTGTGTGAGACCATTTGCTGACTGAGGGTGTACTACAAATGCTTTACCCTGTCCTCTGATACTGCCTTACTGCTTGACCAAGCTACCACTTAAGAGAGTAAGGTTAAATCTAACTTTAGCCTCTGCCAAACCTCTTGGGCCTGTGGACTCTGTGCACACTGTACCTATTTGGTAACAGTATATACAGAGCCACTTTCCTATAAGGCGGTAATGTTATGGAGGAAAGATGTATACTGCATACAGGCACTTCACAGCGACTTACAGTACCAATCTTCAGGACTTAAGGGGAGAATGAGGGCAAGGTCCAAGGCAGCACCATCAGGTCACCTCGGGCAGCACAGTAGTGGTCGGGTGCAGATGTGCAATACAGCTTTGGGTGCCCCGTGTAATTCAGTGGGAATCGGTCCGTCACATTCGCTGCAGGTAGGGACTGGGATGCCAGTCGGGCTGAACCAACAAGGAGTCTCACAATGGTCTGGGACATGGTGACACCTTTGATCCTCTTCTCCTGGGGCTGTCTAGTGCCGAAGTGTTCTGAGGCGTCGGGTTTTCGTCACCGGAGACACTCATGGTAGAGGGGACCTTCACAAAGGTTCTGCAGGCGGAATCCGGAAGTCCACAGTTGGCAAACCCAAGGTAGACTTTGTCTCTGGAGGGTCAGGAGACCATGTTTGCACCGTTGGCTCACTTCAACTTAGGCTGGGCAGCTTGGGTGTAGTGGTGCTTTCCATTGTTAGGTTTTTGCAGCCCAGAGTTTTCACAGGTCTCTTTGGGCGCCTGCAGGGAAGCAGCTCCGCTACTCCACTGGAGTTCTGGGGTCTTTGGTGAAAGGCTGTCAGTCCACTCAGGCTTTTAGACTTGCAGCAGATTCAGGATGATTCTACTTTGGTGCAATGGTCGAGGACAGCAGGCAGGGTTGTTGCCAAGTCATTAGCTAATCCTCTGTTCTTGCTTGCAAGGGGCTCCCCTAAGTACTAGATTTAATGGTGTTAGGGGAGTGAAGGGTAGTAGTCAATGGGCTACTGACCCTTGGAGTCACTACTCCCTGCTATAAGACCACTTCCTGGGGGAGGTGGGCATAACCCCGTCCCAGAGTTCCTAATTTTGCCATCACCAAGATGGTTAGCCCACCTTAGGAGTGGAACTAGTCTGAGCGTGAACACCCCTCTCGGACTACTAATTTTCCCACCGGTCCATGCACCAGCTGAGCCCTAGTCTGTGGAGGAAGGAGAAGGGGGGGGTGGGGCTGCATCCCATCACCTGCGGTATGTGTATCTGTCTTCCCTCAAAGGAGGTGAGCTCTTTGAAGCTCAATGCCTTGGAATGCTGATTTACAGACCCTCCTTTTGGAGGGGGTGTAAAAACCCACTACGTGACAGGTTGTTGTTCCTGACGACCTGAGAGCATTGGCCCCTCACGCCTGGGGTTCATAACCAGGCCAGTACAGTGGTAGAGTTTCAGGAGATTCTTAAAAGGTACCCTCCGGGTGCATGTATTAATAAATCGATCACTGGAGAACGAGTGGGCTTAATAATACAAGATGTTTCATACCGAACATTTTTGGTTTCAGTGAAGCCACCACGTAGCTGTGGAACTCGTTTTAGACCAGTGTCCAGCACTCGTACTTAAAAAAGCTTCCTTAATCACTTGTACTGGCAGTAATGGAACTGGCCACCACAGGGGCATTTCTGATCACGCAGTTATGTCCACACATGTAGTGCACCCTGTGAGGCCTGCTGTAGGGGTGACTTACCTACACTTCATGCAGGTTCTGCAGGCATGGAGCATGTGCCATGTCGTGTTTTCACTTTGATCTGCACCAAGACACTCAGCCTGCAGTGACAGTCTGTGCAAGTTATTTGAGGGGTCCCTTAGAGTGGCACAATACTGCTGCAGCCTTTAGGGACTCTCTTTAGCTTTCTTGCCCTAGGTACCGTGGTACCATTTACTAAGGACTTGCATGAGGTGCTAAAGGTATTGCCAATTGGGAAGCAATTAGATAGTTTAGGTAAAGATATCTGGCACTGGGTACTACCTGGATAGCAGTAACCAAGTGCACTTTCTGTCAAAATTGCATCGAATACCAGGAAAAATGTGGTGGTGACCATGTCAAAAATGCACTTTCCTACAGGTAGCAAGCTTTTGTACTGGATAATTTGTTAGTGGATTCCAGAGCTGTGGTGCCACTTATTGACAGAAGATAGCAAATTGAGCTATCTGGATCTATCTGGCTCCTGGAGGAGATTAAAGTGAGGAGGAATCTGCAGGTAGAGCATCTGGACCAGCATACTGGACACTCTAGAAAACAATGGAAAGAGGAGAGAAATGTTTCACAGCAGACTTGTAATAAGAAGACTACTGCAAATAGGCTATAATTCAGATGCATGAGCCACTCTATGGTTTGGAGTACCATATCATGGAACCTGTCACCACCTCCCATGATGCAAGACGACTTGCAAAAAAATGAAGTTGTCTATTATGACTTAGCTGTGTGGGTGTGTGTGTGTGTGTGTGTTTATACACACATACACGTACATGAGGTGGAAATTCAAACACTTAAAATATCTGCTTAGAGCTTACTTATCCATGGTCCAAGAAGATGGTAGAAAAAAATCAACTGACCATAATTCACTGGCCAGAAATATAGAAAAACCCTAAGTGTCTGAGGGTACGTTCAACCACAAGAATCTGCTGGTCTACAAACGTTCAAATGGCAGATGAGAGAGAGACCCACTGGACCTGGAGAAGTTGCTTAGTTACAGTCTCAACATCTAGAAAATGTAGAAGATATCTACATTGAATGCTTACAAACCAAGACTTTAAAGGATCACAATAGGGAGGGTACACTCCACGGAGGAAGAGCCACACATGCAGGCAAAGCCCTCTTTGCCCCAGCCACACTGGAATACACCATTCCCCCTTTCTGGCATTGTGCTGGCTCTTAGTGGATACCACAAAAAGTATACACGGCATTTTGGGTCAGATCTACTGAACAGCTGCAACAGTGTGATCGCTTCCTGCATAGCTGGAAAACCAAACCTGTGAATGTACATAACGAAGCAGGATGATGCTTGTGATTGGAGGAAAATTGTGAAGTAAATCACTACCAGAAAAAGGTTTCTGCAGTTTGATGTAAGCTAATTGTCACATGAAGTGCCTTTGTTATAGTGCAAAATGGGTTATTAAGTGAGCACCTAGTGTTCACACGAGCAAACTAATTCATTACAAGGACTTCTTGATCAGGAAAAAGGTCTAAAGATGAATGCAGAACCATCCTGGAGAGATCAGCAACCAAAAACATAATCTAGAGCCTAATAAAATTCTGGCAAATTCATCAGTGCAATTGAATGTGTCATGGCATACAAAACACACATTTCAAGATCATTAATGCAAAAATAAAAAGTCTTCTAAAGCTTGTGCTGTGTCTGGAACTCTTCCACTATAGGGGCCCTACCATTTGTCATTATTAAACAAAAAGCATTATCCAAATGCATGGCGGCATAAAACTCTAATCTTGTGTTAAAAGGGATGTTCATCTTTCCTCTTTTGGACAGCAGGGTCTCTAAGGTGCAACTTGAGTGATCGTGCACCTAGACGTTTAAAGAAAGCAGTGATAGCTATATTGTCTGTCAATTGCTTTGGTGATGCAGAAGATTGATTATTTAGAAGCATTGATGCACAGTAGCTAAGCAAAAATGATTCCTTTTGGTTAGCAAACTAATATCTGTTCTGACAAAGTATGGCCCTTTCTGTGTAAATCCCCTTCCAAAGACTCCCACGCATTTAATCCTTCTTGGACTGAAGACTTGCTTGTTCCTTATCCTGAACTGAACTGAGACTCATGAAACATGTGCAGGTCTGCATAAAGTATCCATAGAATGTGCTCAGGAAAAGTAAAAGAACTATTGACAATGTTGTTTGCAGGATATACAAGCTTTCACATTGTGGACAAAATGTAAGTGAGTACCATCACGAAACTACACTCCTACCGAACTGCAGTGACCAATGCTTAAATGATAGATTATGGACTGAGTTTCAAATCGCTACAGATAAAGAACATACATTGCATTGTAGTGAAAAGCCATTTACTTCTTTGAGTTTAAGTAGTCACAAACCAATAAACCTTCTTCAGAACTTTCACTTGAAATCAAATTCAATGTTTTTTATTCATAACTTAAGATCACAAATTATCCTCTTATAAATGAATCAATAGAAAGTTCTGAGATCCTTTTATTGGCTGGTTGTAGCATTATGTTCTTTCTCAATATAAAAACGCAATTGAAAAAGGATCCACAGGCCACAATATATACATGTTGTCATCATTCTGAAGTAATCCATTGTAGATGTTGTTTGTATTGTCTTTGGGCCTGATTAAGTGTTTGGCGGTCCATGTGACCACCAAACTCGCAGTGGCAGTCTGGGACCGTCGCACCAGCGGTTTGACTGCTGTATTAAAAGTACGGCGGTCGGACCTCCCTAGCACCTCCTCAACCGCCCGGTATCTAAGATCCATGGCGGTGGTCTTGAGGCCACATTATGCTTGGTGGTCCCCAGTGGCACCGCTAAGCATATTACGACTTTCTTCACCGCCAACGGTCTCATGGAGGTTTTCACACATAGTCCCCTCTTTGCCCTGTGCACGGGGGTGCATGCTGGGAGGCACATGTTGTGCCCCCCTGTGTGCATGCCCCCCATTCCTGCACAGCCCATGCCATGCAGGAACGTGCACGGACAGTCCAGAGGTGGTGCAGTTTAAGGCTCATACATAGGCCTTTATAATGCACTGCTGCAGGATTGCTATGCCGCCCAACCACAATTTAACTCTTGATCTGGCAGGCGGCGGGCCTGTTTGTCAGTCCTGGAGCGGGTGCTGGTGTCTGCCCGCTCCAGGACTACCAAACTCCTAATCGGGCACTTTGTTTCTCACCAGGCAATGCCAGCACATGTTTTTTTTTTAAATTATTTTTTTACGTTTTTATTAAAGAAATTGCAGTACAACAATATAGCCAAATAGTAAAGTACCATGCAGGGACCCAGTACAGAGTAGCAAGGTGTAATCCATTACAAGTACATCTTGGTCAATCATCAACAGTGCGCTGCCGTTGGCATAGCACAACAAACCATCATCAGGACGGCGGCTTCACAGGTACATTTTCTCCCTGGGGAGCAGGCAAGAAGAGGGAGCGCCCCGTGGGGGTAGCAAGCTGGGGACGAAACCCAGGGAAATACTGGGAAGAGAACCGCCACCAACCAGCACCGGCGGCCGCCGTGGACCAAGGGCCGGCGGGGAGCGCGGGAGAGGCAGCGGCAGGTTTGGAAGGGAAATGGGGCGATGGCTGGACTCCCTACAACTTTCTATGGGGCAGGGTGAAAGCGGGCCAGAGTGCAACCCCGTTATCGTGGAGGCAACCCACCCTCCAGTCAGGCATGAAGGCGCCAGCAAGGAAACCCCACGTACTGCAGGGGCAACAGGAATGCGGAGAGGGAAGCTACACACTGACGAACTCGGCAGCCGCCGCGGACGCAGGGCCAGCAGGGAGCGCTGGGGAGACAGGCTTGCTAGAGGAGGAACGGGAAAGGAGGTAGGCGACCAAGGGACCCCAGATATCCACCGAGCGCGATCTAGTTGCAACAGGTCCCAAAATTCGGATAGCAGCGTTTGACAACAGGAAGCGTCCTCCAGCCAGGCCGACACCACGGGGCCAGGCCGGCGGTCCCAATACATAGCCACCCTTCGCCGGGCCAGCACCAGGAGCATCAAGACCAACCGGCGCGACGCATCCGGACAGGGCTTAACAAATCCGAGGAGACCGAGAAGGGGGTCCGGAGTAATGGCGGTGCCAGCGATCTCGGAGATCGCGGAGCATACCTCCTGCCAGAACACCTGCACCCGAGGGCAAAGCCAGGCCAAATGAGCGAAATCTGCGGAAGGAGCGGAGCATCGCACACAGGAATCCTCAGGAATATGTCCTAGGCGGTGAAGCTGCCGTGGGGTTCGATAGAACCTGTGCAGAAACTTGAAATGGATTCATTGGAGCCGATAGTTTGGGGAAAGTTTCGTGGTTTGGTTACAACAATAGAGCTAATCAGCGTCCGATATGTCCACACCCAGATCCGCACTCCACGCCTGCGTCGTGGAGATGGGGGAGGATAACAAGGCAGAAGCATACAGTCTGGTGACAAGTTTACGTGAAGAGGCTGAGCTGTATAACAAATCCAGGGCGGGGAAAGTGGGCGGGGGCTGCGGAAAGGTCGGGTGCAATTTCCGGCAGGTGGCACGCAGCTGATAGTACAAAAGCGTGTCCATCAATGATGGCGACTCCGGGAGTGAATAAAAGGAATCTTCGGAATAAAGATCAGCTACGGTCTTGAGGCCCCGCAGCGCTGCGTGCCGAGACATACAGGATGACTGAAGTGGGGGAAAGTCCGGGTGGTCAGTGAGGGGCATAGTGCCAGCAGATAGAAGAGATAGCCCAGCCAGACGGCACAAAAAGGACCACGCCCAGCGCAGTGTCTCCACCGTATTCACCTCCAACAGAGGGCGAACAACGCAGTAGCGAGAGGCCAGGGGTCGGCAACGTCAGACTCAACCGCGACGCGAGGCTGGTAGGGGTGGGATGCAGCCAGAAGTGCAGGAAACTAGCCTGAGTACAAAGAGCGTAGAGACGGAAATCAGGCGCACCCAGTCCACCGGCCGACATCGGTAGGGTCAGAATTTCATAAGCAACCCCGGGCTGTCGCCCCGCCCAAATCAAGGACACGACAAGCGAAAGAAACCTGCGAAAAAAATAAGCCGTCAGGGGGATGGGTATGTTAGAGAAGAGAGAAAGGAATTTGGGGAGGACCACCATCTTGTCGATGGCAACGCGGCCGGCTAGGGAGAGCGGCAATTGACTCCACTGGGGGATCTTAGATTCAATCCAGTCCACAGCACGGCCAAAATTGGACCTCCAGAGGTTGTCTGGGTCCCTGCTCAACCAGACGCGGAGATAGCGAGTGGGACCAAATGCCCACTTGAAGGGATAATCGGGCAGGAACGGAAGAGTGGCATCTGTCAAGGGGAAAAGTACGGATTTACTCCAATTGATCTGGACCCCCGAGAGCCCACCGAATAACATCACGCACCAGGGGGCTGAGATTTTCCTGGGGATGGTGGGCGTAAAGGGTAACGTCGTCCGCATACATGGAGACCAAGAGGGAGTGGGATGAAAAAACAATACCCCTTTGGGTGTGGTGCTGCCGAAAGCGGGCGGCCAGGGGCTCCATAGCAATAGCAAAAAGCATGGGCGACAATGGGCAGCCCTGCCTTGTGCCACGCAAAATGTGGATGGGATCCGTGACCTGGCCATTAATGCGCAACCGGGTGGTGGGGTCAGTATATAGCAGTTTAATATTTCGCAAACCGTGAGCACTAAACCCCGTGCGCGAGAGGACATAAAAAGGAAAGGTCACTCCAGCGTGTCAAACGCCTTCGTGGCATCGAGCAGCGCAGCCACAGCCGGAAGGTCAGGGTTGATTTGACGCAGAACTGAAAAAATAGTATGAAGATTATGGGAGGTTGCCTTACCAGGGATAAATAACAAACAATTATTCCTAAAGGAATAATTTTACACTATTTATAATTTGAAATTTGTCACACTAGTGAACATGAAATCACAGTACTCAAGAGTCAATTTTATCAAAAATAATTTCTTTTTTATATCAATTTTTCAAGACATACTTTTTCATTTGTATAGGTATTGTTCCATATATCCATCCATGTACGGCAACGTAAATTAGTACTGCTACTCAGTTGTTTTGACATGTGCAGCACGTTTTGACACTTTTTCAGCTATATGGACAGTATTTACAAATCAACCATATATACATTATTTAACAACTATATACATATTTGAAATCCATTCAGTGATGATAATGTATACAAAAAAGCGTCAGTATTGTCGACGTTTCGATCTCACAAAGCCATTCATCGAGACCATCACGACATGCGTTGCACCATGAATAACAATTATTGGCACAAATTCTCTGGTCCTTCTGCCTCTAATGATGTTAATTGTACAGCAGTTATGGGGAGGGCAATGGTGGGCATTAAGAGGAGAAGACTGGAAGCTATGAGCTTGTCGAAGATTTTGTTGTCTATATTAATGAGGGAAAGGGGGGCGGTAGGAGTCACACCGGTCAGCAGGTTTGTCCGGTTTGAGGAGCAGCGTCAGCGAGGCTTCTCAGGGAGACGGTGGGAGCGTGCCAGTGTCAATGGACTCATTGTACATGGCGGCCAGATGTGGGACCATAGTGGAGGCGAACATTATATAAAAGGAGGCAGGGAGGCCGTCCAGGCCTGGCGCCTTATCACACGGCAGGCTGTTAATAGCCGCCAGTATTTCCTCCTTTGAAAAAGGTTCATCAAGAAATTTGCGGTGGTAATCCGCCAGCCAAACCAGGGCGATGGACTCAAAATACTGATCGAAGTCTACCAAAGGTGGGGGGGGCCGCCAGCAGAGTAAAGCCGGGAATAGAAGGCGAGGAAGCGGGACTTGACCTCTTCTGAGGAGGTGGTACGCTCCGGTCCCCCATCACTGAGGGCCGTAATGTAGGAAGTAGCGCCCGGCGGGCGCAGCAAGTTCGCAAGAGTGTGTCCCGGGCGGTCACCCTCCCCGAAGCGGCGAGCACGGCCCTCCCTCCCCAGGAAGGACAGCTCGCGGCCAGCCTCCTCGGAAAATTCAGAGTGCTTTTGATGCAAAAGCGCCAACGCGTCGGGGCCAACGCCGTTCGCAATGGAGGCATCAAGGCCCCGGATCTCTCCCTCCAGCCTGGTAAGTGTAGAGCGAATGGCCTGGAGGACTCCGGCTTGCTTGGATATGCACTCCCCCCAAATAAATACGTTATAACCCTCCCAAAGCGTAGAGGCCGAATCAACAGAGCCTAAATTGAGCTCGAAATAGTTAGTAATGGTGGTTTGGATCTCATCCCGAAGGGCATTGGAAGGAAGGCGCCAGGTGAATGTGCGGCGCAGGGAGTCGGGAGGTCGGAGAAGAAGACGGACCAGCGCGTGGTCAGAGTGCGCGCCATATGAGCAGCGTCCTTAGTCCAGGTAGGGACATCCGGCCAGAGGTCAATGCGAGACCAACAGCCCCCAGCACCGGTAACGCAAGTGCCCTCCCGGGCATCGGGGCGAAGATGACGCCAAACATCGATTAGCGAGTTGTCAGTCAAGATAGAAGACCGAGCGTCCAGGTGAGACCGGTGAGAGCCAACATGTCCAAATCCGCAGAGAGTGTGACATTAAAGTCGCCACCCCAAACCACTGCCGCAGGGCCACAGGAGGAGATCAGATTGCAAACATTATAAAAGAATTCAGGGTCGTCCGAATTCGGGCCATACACCGCAGCAATGGTAACAGGCTGAGCAAGCGGCATCCCGTGTAGAATGACATATCGACCATCCGGGTCAACTAGGGCGCGAGAGGTCTGCCAGGGAAGGCCACGGCGCAGCAGGATCGAGACACCCCTAGCATAGGAGGAATAGGTGGAAGAGTGGCTTTCCCCCCCAGTATCACGCGCCGAGTCTGGAGATCGAGGCAAGGAGTAGGTGCGTCTCCTGGAGAAGGCAAATGTCATCCTTATGCCGCTCTAGGTGGGCATGTGTTAGACGGGCTTTGCGATGATCGTTTAGGCCGTGGACGTTCCATGACCAGCAAGTCAAATTAGCCATAGGACAGGAGATGGGGGCCAACCAGATGCAGGACGAGGAGCATGAGGCCCAGATGCATCCAACCCAGTGCAGCCATGGTGGGGATGAATGACCAGTGGGAAAGCACAAGCGCAGTAGGAGTACGGAGCTGGGGAGAACTCCGCAGCGGAAATACCAGCCCCAGAGGGAGGAGAGGAGGACTGAGGAAGCCGGGAGCAAGCCAGCGCGTCAGACAGTACCTGGAAGTGAAAAAACAGCCATGGTGTTACGCCGAAGACATAGCAAATAACAGAGCATCGTACATCAAATACAGAAAAGTCCGACCATGAAGATGGTGCCGCATCTGCATTGGAACCTGCATTGTTAAAATGGAGCATCAGAACCACAAAAAAACCGAACCACCACCTCGCTAGAGGAACAACCCCGCCCGCCCACCCCCCGGAAACCCCCTGGCGAGTCTTACACTGAGCATTAAAAACAGAACAACCCACCATTCCCCACCCACCCCCACCCACTACCGCCCCCCAATCAGGCAGAGAGGTCCCCCCACCACCCCCAGCGGAACTTGAACTGGAACCCAGAAAAACAGCCTCAGACCACCCCCCATCCACTGCCAGCACATGTTTAGCGGCTGGGAACTGCTTTTTATGGGCTGTAATTAAAACAACCAAGGAAGGATACAAAAAATATTCCAAGATAAGTTGTGGAAACCTATTTTTTTTTTTTTTACTTTTGATAGTCCCAATTAAAATATTTATATACACTTAAGACTAATGTGTCCTTTAAATATTCATGGATAATAGAACTTCTCAACTTGTTTGTTTATGGTGTGTTCTTACGTGAGGAATCTAGTACATTGTCAAGCCAATTTTATTGAATGTTCTGCTGCCTAATAACACGTATACCATTGCACTTGTCATTTCATACTGTCAACTAATGTGTTACCATGTTTTCTACTTCTATTCAGATAGAGCTAGTTTATTTTTGTCTGTAGATCTCCTGAAGGAAAGTGCCAAATTCGCACACATTAGTTTATTCAAGTATAGAACTGCTTACCTGTAGTCAAGCATAGAAAACCTTTAAACATTACACACAGAAGGGTACACAATTTCTTCTTATCTTTAAACTCTCCATAAACCTCATCAAACAGAAGGCTTGAGGACAGTTGTCAAAACTGATAGAAATACTAATAATTTTTTAATGAATCTGTGAACCCAGTTAGCTTTTCTAATCACACGCATCTCTTTAGACATAATAGTATCCTATTTTTTTTCTCTGCTTACTTCTAGGTCAACAAGCAGAGTTTTTGCTTTTCTCTTGTATTCTGTGGTGCACATAACCTCTCTGGCATACTGTCCTCTTAGTATTGTATCATCATGAAACTAGTAGTAGGCTGACTTCCATCAGTAATTCCATTTTCTGTTCATCTGAAACACAATTGAAACAGCCTATAGGCTTGTCTTATTCCTCCCATAGATTCGCAACACATTGTTTTCAATTGCACCTCTAAATATTTAAATATTTCAAAACTGCATCCATCTCCTTTTTTAACCATTGTATCCTGACTTATAAAGTGCCAGTGATCTGCTATTTTAGGTAAACATACAATGGAATATAATCCGGTTGAAATCTATCAAAAAACATTTTTCTTAAATGGGATTAAAGCTGGACGACTTAATTTAACCAGAACATTTTCAAGCCATCATTTCTAATGCTTCCACAAATGATCCCAACATTCTTATTCAAAAACTGCAATTTAGCTGTCACATTTTTTTATCCGTTCACTACAATTTATGAAATGCTAGTAGTCCTTTCTTTCCGGTCCCACACTCTATGTAGTGCATTCAAAGTGAAACGTAACACCAGTGTCAAAGAATCTTGCTCAGCTCATTTATAATCTTACCGTGATAGTGGGTCCTCTAGTGCCCTGCCAAATTAATCTCCCCAACCTGAGCCAGTTGAGTGCCCCTCTGTTTTAAGAAGCGTCATCTGACCTCACTTTTGGAGCAACCACCAGCCTAAGTTGACTTATTTAAAAAAGCATTGGCAAAGGCACTAGGTCTCACCTATGTGAGAGCTATTGGCGTTGGCAATGTCTTTCAGTCATATGGCTGCTGCTCAGCATTGCTAAAAGTTAGTATGTAGAGGAGAATGGAGTGGCGTAGAGTACCACAGAGTGGCATTGGGTAGAGTGGCGTAGATTAGAATTGTAAAGAGTGGTGTAGAGTGGCATTGAGGTGTGTAGTGGCACTGGGTGGACTGGCTTAGCGTAGTACAGTTGTGGATGTCTGTGACTAAAGTACTAATAACGATGACCGATGGGGTGAAGTCAATATAGAAAAGAAGCTGCATACCTGTGTTAAAGGTAGAATATCACATTGAACATCCAACAAAGAGACTAGGCCCATGCTCCAGAAAGGTGCTAACGCAAGACTGGAAATAAAGCCTGCAGGAGTTAAGCAATCGGAACATTGCAAATCCGAATTAAAACAACTAATGGTATGCTGTGGGTGAATTGAATTGTAATCAATACGTCTTGCAGCTCATTCGCTGTGTAGGCGTGACCTATAAAGGGAAAATCAAACTTCTACACAACCGATGTTACTTACTATAAAACCAACAAATACAAAAATTATAGTTGTAGCGGAACCATTGAATCCTTTTACAATCAAAAAGCCTATTCCCATGCTGATCTGCAAATCTATTATAATTTGTGGACAAGGTTTAGAATAATGGTTAGAGGTATAGGAGCAGATCCTTTAGCGAGAATCTAACTATACACATTATACAGTTTTTCTCATCTGCCTCTCATGCATATGGATTGCGCCACTTGAGTTTTACGTGTTTCAATCAAAGTGACCCAGTAAGCATCACAGAAGATTGGTTTAATCAGGCAACAGCTGTTCTACATTACACAGCCTCTCAATAGAGTTAGACTTTGCAGTGTCCTTCTTTATGCATTGACTTGTCTATGCTTGGAGTACGTTTCCCATGCTCTGTGTAGTATCACAGTGGCTTTTGACACCCAAGGTCTGCTACAAGGTTGAGAAGGAGAGTTGCAATTCTAAAATATTTTCTTTGACTCCTTCACTCACTGTCCCCTTAATCACCACATCCCTAAGCTTCACGGGACTGTATAGGTCGATGTATGTTGGTGCATTTCATTGTGTGCACCTGTAATGAAAAATAGTTGCTGTACAACTGGATTAAAGTGCATTGGGAGTTTTTTATTTGTTCTTGAATGGTGGGGGTTTAAGTTTTCTTCAGAATGATCATTTGTTAGAGATGTGCATGGGACCTAAAACGTGAAAGCCAGGCCGATAAATGCTATTCCGTCCTGTAGAGCTGAAAAGGGGTCTATTTTAGAACCAAAGGTGTCCTTGTAACAGGCCTCTTTATTTTTTTTCCTAAAGCAGTTCTGGTTGTTACTATGGGAGAAAGCACCTTTGACAGATTATACTGCTTGTGCAACTTCCTTTGACCCCTGGAGTCACTTGCTAGATGAATACTACCCAGTTGTCGATGCCATTGTCTCAACACAAGTTGCCACAGACTACACTTATTCACATCTACAATGTGCTAGTCTATTCAATCTGAGGTCTTTATGGTGCTGTCTTACTGATATTTGACATAACCCTTATCTTGTGGGCGTCAAATTAGAGTAAGCAGCGCTTCTTATGAAACCTGATGGAATTGTGGAATCTCTAAACTGAAATAGGTTCTTGATCAACCAATCATATTAAACATCAGTTTTGCAGCGTGAATCTTTCTGGATTCACTATGCTGTGCATATTCCGCAATCTGGTGGTTGGGTCCGAAATCGGTCTTTTTTTTTCTCTTTTTTTTTTTTTTTTTTTTTTGTCGTAGCCCAGGTGGGCGTTGACGTCCCACCATTTGGTGTACCTTCGGTGACGTCGGCGTGCTTCCGGCGGAAGCTACCACCCTTGGGCGCCATCTTCAGATTCTTTTTTCCGCCGTTGGGTCTGGATCGTCGGGTGAAGCTCCAGAAGTTTTGGAGGAGAAAAGGAGGAAATACAGCAATTCTTCGACGGTAAAAACCTGAGAACATTGGGAGAAGAGGACCATCAGAGAAGAGACGACGAAGAAAGGAAAGAACCTTGAGATCTTAGACGTCCTTGGAGGAATGCGCACACAGGGGCCCCCCTGAGCGCAGGGATGTACAAGACACCCTTTAAATTCTGCAAAAACTGCCACCACAAGTTCGCGCAGAAGGACCAGCATCCGGTCTGCAACCTCTGCCTGCCAATCGACCACGAGAGCAGAGACTGCAACGCCTGCTCCGTCTTCAAGCCGAAGACACTCAGAGTTCAAGAGAGACAGAGGACAGCTCACCACACGATGCAAGGCAAAGGCCAGGCCCCGACGCTTTACGAACTGGGCCTCTCCACCGACAACGAGGACATCGCCTAAGGTCCAGATGACTTCACGGTCGCAGAGACCGATAAGAAAACGCCTGACAGGGTAGGAGAGTCTACGACCCCGAAAACCCCAGGACCTCGAAAGCCAGAGGCAGACTCTCTCGAAAGTCAGAGCCCTGAGCCTCGAAAGGAGCACCGGCGCCGAAAACTTCGACGACCGAAAGCAAAGGTCGTCGAAGCAAGCCCCCGAAAAAGGGTCTTCGACTTCGAAGGAAAAGGAGCCGAAGAAAGCTTCGACGACGCCGTCAAAGAGCAGCCGAAACGTTCGACGACGAGCAGGCCGCTGAGATACAGAGAAAGAAAAGAAGGCTCGAGGCCGAAATGGAGAACATCCTTCAAAGAAAGAACAACTTCGATGAGAAGATGAAAAGTTACAGGATCCCATCGAAGCCGGCAACGGCCGTCGCTGAGGAGCAGGAGGAGTTCAAAAACTTCGGAGCCCTCGGAGCACGAAGAGGAAGAAGACCTCTATTACACAGAAGGGGATTACGGGGAGCAGCAGTCAAGCTACGGCTCAGGTTCCTCGACGGCCCAAGACCAGGAATGGCAGGACATCGAGGCCGAAAACCCTGAGGAGGCTGTGGAGACATACCCCTCGAGGCCTTCGCCACCGGATGACATTGGGGCATACAATGAGGTGGTCAGGAAGGCTGCAGCAGCTTATGGAGTTAAGCTGGAAGAGGAGAAGCCAAAAGCAGATTTCCTGCTGGAAACATTGCTCCCCACGCAGACAAAAAGCCAATTCTTGCCCATGTTAAAGAGTATCACAGACCAGGGGAAGGAAGCCTTCAAGGACCCGGCTAAGTTCAAGTTCAAGAATTTGTATAGCGCACTACTCACCCAGAGGGTCTCAAGGCGCTTTAGGGCGGGAGATGATTTACTTATCGAATATCCAGGTTTTTAGTTGTTTTCTGAAGGAGAGGTGATTCTGTGTAAGTCGGAGGTGAGTGGGGAGAGAATTCCAGGTCTTTGCCGCTAAGTAGGAGAAGGATCTTCCACCCATGGTGGATCTGTGGATGCGCGGAATTGCGGCGAGGGCTTGATTGGACGAACGTAGTTGGCGGGAGGGGGTGTAGAAGGATAGACGCGTGTTGAGGCATTCGGGTCCTAGGTCGTAGAGGGCTTTGTGTGCGTGGGTGAGAAGACGGAACGTTATTTTCTTGTTGACAGGGAGCCAGTGAAGGTCTTTCAGGTGGTTGGAAATGTGAGCTTGCCGAGGGATGTCTAAAATGAGTCTGGCTGAGGCGTTTTGTATGCGTTGCAGTTTTTTCTGAAGTTTGGCTGTGGTTCCGGCGTAAAGGGTGTTGCCGTAATCCAGTCGGCTTGTGACCAGTGCGTGGGTGACTGTCTTTCTTGTATCGGTGGGGATCCAACGGAAGATTTTTTTGAGCATTCGTAAGATGTTGAAGCAGGATGATGATACGGCGTTGACTTGTCTGGTCATCGAGAGGGAGGAGTCAAGGATGAAGCCAAGGTTACGTGCGTGGTCCGTAGGTGTAGGTGCGGTTCCGAGGGCCGGTGGCCACCAGGAGTCGTCCCAGGCAGAGGGGGAAGATCCTAAGATGAGGACTTCTGTTTTGTCCGAGTTTAGTTTTAGACGACTGTTCTTCATCCATTCGGCTACTTCTTTCATTCCTTCGTGTAAGTTGGTTTTGGCGGTGTTTGGGTCTTTGGTGAGGGAGAGGATCAGCTGGGTGTCGTCTGCGTAGGAGATGATGTTGAGGTTATGCTGGCGCGCGATGGATGCGAGGGGGCTCATGTATACGTTGAAGAGGGTGGGGCTGAGAGATGATCCTTGTGGTACGCCGCAGATGACTTTGGTGGCCTCTGATTTGAAAGGGGGGAGGCGGACTCTCTGGGTTCTTCCGGAGAGGAACGATATGATCCAGTCCAATGCCTTTCCTTGTACTCCGATGTTGCTGAGGCGTTGTATGAGGGTGCTATGACAGACTGTGTCGAAGGCTGCGGAGAGGTCAAGTAAGATGAGAGCAACTGTTTCTCCGTTGTCCAATAGTGTTCGGATGTCATCTGTTGCTGCGATGAGGGCGGTTTCGGTGCTGTGTTTGGCTCGGAATCCTGATTGAGAGGAGTCAAGGGATTTGTTGTATTCGAGGAAGGTGGCGAGCTGACTGTTGACGGCTTTTTCGATGACTTTGGCGGGGAATGGGAGGAGCGAGATGGGGCGGTAGTTCTTAAGTTCAGTTGGGTCAGCCGTGGGTTTCTTCAGAAGGGCGCTGAGTTCGGCGTGTTTCCAGATTTCCGGGAAGGTGGCGGAATTGAGGGAGCAGTTGATGACATCTCGGAGATGGGGTGCGATGATGGAATCTGCTTTGTTGAAGATGTGGTGGGGACAAGGGTCGGTTGGCGATCCTGAGTGGACGGAGTTCATCAGGCGGATGGTGTCTTCGGTGGTGATTGGGTTCCATGCGTAAAGGTTATTGGAGGGTGTTGTTGGTTCGGAGGTGGGTGGAGTGGGCTGGTCTTCGGATTGGTTTTGAAAGCTGTTGTGTATTTCGGCGATTTTGTTGTGGAAAAATGAAGATAAAGAGTCGCAGAGATCTTGGGAGGGGGTGATGTCGTTATTGCCTGCGGATGGGTTCGTGAATTCTTTGACGATGTTGAATAGTTCCTTGCTGTTTTGGGTATTGTTGTCAAGTCGATCCTTGAATGCTGATTTCTTGGTGGATCGGATGAGTTGGTGGTGCTTGCGGGTGGCATTCTTGAAGGAGGCCAGGTTGTCAGAGGTAGGGTTTTTTCTCCAGGTTTTCTCGAGGGTACGACAGAGCTTCTTGGATTTCTTAAGGTCATCGTTGAACCAGGGGGCTTTTTTGCTACCTTGCTTGATTTGATGATTTTTCCAGGGTGCCAGTTCATTGGCGCTGTGGGTGATCCAGATGCAGATCAGTAACACCAAGGACGGAGAAGAAATACAAATTCTCCTCCCAGGACCCAGCTTACATCAAGGGATCCGTCACAGCAGATTCAATAATCGCTGCAACGGCCAGGAAAAGGGCAAACGACCCAACAACATCCGGACCTCCACCTGACAAGGAAAGCAGGAGGATGGATCTAACTGGCCGGAAAATAGAGAGGAAAGCCGCAACGCACTGGCGGATGGCGAACTCCAACGCCCTCCTGAATAGACATCAATACCAGCATTGGGATGAAATGGGCCAGTTGCTCAAGCACCTCCCGGAACAATACGTGAGAGGGCATCACACCTTGTGGAAGAGGGGAAAAGCATCGCTAACTCGTGCCTGAAGACAGCCTTGGATGGGGCTGAAACATCCAGCAGACTGATGGCTATAGGCATCACAGAGAGAAGGCAAGCCTGGCTCAGGATCTCAGGCTTCAAGGCGGAGGTTCAGAACAACATCCTGAACACACCCTTCAACGGTGAAACACTGTTCGGAGCCCCTGTTGATGAGAAGCTCACCCAACTGAAGGACAACGAGACGGCAAGGTCCATGGGGGCCCTGCAATTCAGAGGGATGAGAAGGGGCACTCCTACACGGAGGCCAACCGGCAGGGGTGGAAACCAGCAAGGGCAATCTCACCAGGCATTCCACCAGGGGCAACAGAGTGACAACCAAGGTCACCAGGGCCAGCAGAGGCAAAACTGGAACTATCAGAACAGGGGCCAGTCCTTTCGATCAAGAGGAAACGGACGGGGCCAGAGAAGGAGAGGCGGTGAACAACCCCCCTCTAAGTGACTGCCCACGGAAAAAGGTGCCCACCCACTCGAACCCTCCGAGGGAAGAGCACGGAAGAAAAAAGAGGAGAGGTCTACACGGACAAGACACAAGGGAACATGTAACTCCAGTAGGAGGCAGGCTAAGATTTTTCTCCAGGAGTGGAGAAAAATAACCACAGACAAATGGATACTCACTATCATGCAGTTCGGATACTGCTTGGAGTTGGAAAAGAGACCACCAAACAGGAAACCAAAGAAAAGAGAGCACTCAGGAAGGGAGCTGCGATTACTCCAAGAGGAAGCTCAAGAACGCCTCCTCAAAGCGGCCATCGAACGGGTTCCTTTCAAAGAACGGAACAAGGGAGTGTACTCAAACTACTTCCTGGTGCCAAAAGTGGACGAAAGCCGAAGACCCATCCTGGACCTAAGGTTCCTAAACAAATACGTAAAGACTCAAAAATTCAAAATGACCTCCCTACAAGAGGTCATCCCGCAGATAAAGGCCGGGGACTTCTTGTCCACCATAGACCTCAAAGATGCGTACCTGCACATCCCCATGAACAGGCAGCACAAGCACATGGTAAGATTCACAGTGAACAAGGATCACTACCAAGTCACAACCCTGGCTTTCGGTCTAAAGTCCGCACCAAGGGTGTTCACCAAATGCCTCGCGGCAGTGGCCGCACATCTGCGAAGGAAAGGGATACACGTGTACCCCTACCTCGACGACTGGCTCGTACAGGACATGCAAAGATCATGCAGAACAAGTCACAAGAACGCTAGCAAGCCTGGGATTCTCCATACACTGGGGAAATGCTCCATGGAACCAGAGCAAGTGAAAATCTTCCTGGGAGCCCAAATCTACACCGTCCAATGCAGGGTGTTACCCAGCTAAAAGAGAACACTCAGCCTTCTGAGGGAGAAACGTCACTACCAGAAGGGGCGAGCTCTGACAGTGAGGACTGAGCAAGATCTTGGGGATGATGGCGTCATGCATACACCTGGTCCCCAATGTACGCCTACAAATGAGACCACTCCAAGAGTGGCTGCAACAGCAATGGTCACAAGCTACAGGAAGTTGGGAGGATCTAGTGGTTGTAACGCACAGGGTGCAGGAAGAAATAAGGTGGTGGACCAAGGAAAGGATAACAGTAGAGAAACCTCTAACACCACCGGACCCAACAGTGACCATCACCACAGATGCATCCCAGAAGGGATGGGGCGCACACATGAACAAGTTCAGAGTGAGGTGTCTGTGGAGCCCTACAGATGCTGTCAGACACATCAATTACCTGGAACTGAAAACAGTGTTGGTAGCCCTCAAGGCCTTTCAGACACACCTGTACAGCCAGAAGGTGCTGATACAAACAGACAACACCACAACGATGTTTTACATAAACAGGGGGGAACTCAATCATTCCCTCTGTCAAGCTTGGCACAGGAAATCTGGAGATGGGCAATACCACTCAAAATAGACCTACTAGCCATACACCTGCCAGGGAAGGACAATGTGGAAGCGGATTGGCTCAGCAGGCAGACTTCAGCGTCCCACGAGTGGGAACTCAATATTCAAGAAACAGAGAGACTATTCAGGAGGTGGGGCACTCCGACAATAGACCTATTTGCAACACGCCGGAATGCAAAATGCCAATACTTTGCATCCAGGCAACCGGAGGCACCATCACAGGGGAATGCCCTATGGATAAGCTGGTCAAAAACATTTGCCTACGCTTTTCCCCCGATACCACTGATCCCCAGGGTTCTCAACAAATGCATGAAGAGCAACATGACGCTCATCCTTGTGGCACCACAATGGGCCAGGCAGACCTGGTATTCTCAGATAATGGAGATGGCGCAGGGGCCCCCCCACAAGTTCTCGAAAAGAAGAGACCTACTCTGCTTGACTCCCTTGCATCTTATGGCCTCTCGCAAAAAGTTACAGGTTCCACCCACTCCGCAGGGCATACCCTGGATGGAGTTTTTACTAACGACCCCAGGCTCTGTACTGGCTCCCCCCTCCCCCTTTCCTGGACGGACCACATGGCAGTCCCCCTCGACCTCACCTTCTGCCCCTCAACCTCTCCCCATGAGTCCACCAGTCACCAGGTTTCCAAAAGGAACTATAAGGGCCTGAATAACGAAGCGCTAGGTCCATTCATCGCCAATTTGAATGTTTCACCTACATCGGACATAGACATGGCCTCCCTTGAACTCTCTAGCTTCATTTCTAAAGCCATCGATACTCTGGCCCCGGCTAGACTTCACTATTCGGCCAGAAAGCATCCCTCGGCCCCCTGGTTTATCGACTCCCTCAGACTGCTTAGACAAGACTGTAGGAGGCAAGAAAGGCTCTGGAGGTCTCATGTGGACCCTAACGAAAGAACCAAACATAAGGACATGCTCAAAAGATATAAGGCTGCGGTTCTAGCAGAAAAAATGTCATACTTCACTAACCTCACGGCTACTCTCAAACCACCCAGAGAGCTATTTAAAATCGTGGATAACCTATCCATGACTCTCCTCCCTGACTCCATTGTCCCATCTCAAGAGCTGTGCAACCAGATTGCCACTTTTTTCACACCAAAATCAGAGATATATACACAGCTCTAGAAGAGTCTAACCGCAACTCTAATGATTCCCTTCCTCCGGCAATTCCCCCCCCCATAGGAACTAACGTCCCTGCCCCGCGACAGGCTGACAAATTTTCCCCCTTTGACTTTTGAGCTCCTCTGTCCCTTAAAAACCCTGAAGGAGTGTAAGGAGGTTCTGCTGCCCCCTTTTCTTGGCATCATGAATCAAGCAATCTCCAAGGGCGCTTTTCCAGCATCTTGGAAAATGGCCACTGTCAAGCCACTCCTGAAAAAACCCTCCTTAGATCCCACCATCTTAAAGAACCTCCGTCCGATATCCCTGCTTCCAGCCCCTGCCAAGCTACTCGAGGCCCATCTAAACTCCCATCTCCGCGCCTTCCTGGACAAGTTCTGCCTGCTAGATCCATCTCAGCATGGTTTCCGGAAGGCGCACAGCACGGAGACAGCCCTGACAGTGGTGGTAAACAACATTCGCGCTAAGGTCGACAGTGGTCAGACCACTTTTCTGATCCTGCTCGACCTTACAGCCGCATTCGACACCCTGTCCCCCTCTATTCTGATTGCTCGCCTTAGTGAGATGGGAGTAGAGGGGCCTGCCCGGAGTCTCCTGGCCTCGTTCCTTAGCCATCGCATGCAGATGGTCAAACTGGGTGACTTCCTCTCTCCCGCCAAGCCTGTGCAATGTGGGGTTCCGCAGGGCTCATCTTTGAGCCCCACTCTTTTTACATTTACGTGGCCCCCCCTTGCCAGGCTTGTAAGATCTTATCGACTGGAAGTGCTATCGTACGCCGATGACACCCAGATCATGGTCTCCCTCAACCAACCTGTGGAGACCGAGGCATCCAACTTCAGGAACTGCATGGAAGCTGTAGCAGGATGGATGACCAACAATTACCTCAAGTTAAATGGGGAAAAGACGGAGGTTCTCATCTTCGGAGGCAAGCATGAGATCTGGTGGCCATCTGCCCTTGGTGTGTGCCCCACGCCCTCCCTTGCAGTTTGCAATTCAGGAGTTATACTCGACACCTCACTCTCCCTCGATAAACAAGTAAGCAGAACCGTCTCCACCTGCTGCCGGATCCTAAGGATCCTACGCAAGCTGTCAAATTATCTTTCCCTGGACTCTAGAAAACAACTTGCAGTGGCCCTTCTCTCCTCACACCTAGATCACTGCAACGCACTTTATCTAGGCATAAACAAGAGACTGGCTCAGCGCCTGCAAGCTGTGCAGAACGCTGCAGCTAGGTTCGTCGTCAACGCTCCTAAAAGGTCTTCGGGTACAGCCATAAGAAAACATCTCCACTGGCTCCCGCTGCTATCCAGGATAGACTTTAAGGTTCTCTGTCTTACCCATTCGGCCCTCCACGAATCCGGTGCAGAGGACATTAGGTCTCTTGTATCTTTCTATACCCCTGGCAGAGCCTTGCGCTCTGCAAACAAGAACCTTCTGTCCACTCCCCGAACGAGGAAGGCTAGATGGGGAGGTAAGCCTTCTTTGCTCTTGCCCCGAAGCTCTGGAATCTCCTCCCTGACAATCTCAAGGGCCTTGCGCCTCCTGATCAATTCCGCAAAGCCTTAAAGACCTGGCTCTTCACCAAAGCATACCTCTAGTTTCCTCCCTGTGCTATGCCCTGCTTTCAGCTGTTCCATCTGATGCGCCTTGATGCCCTTGGGCAAAGTTGCGCAATACAAAACTTCATTCATTCATTCTCCATGGAAAACGGAGAAGTTCTACACCCAGAGCTGGAGAGCCTCAACCTCTCAGCCTGGCTCCTGAGGACTTAGAGTTCGCACATCTAAAATTACCTGAGAGCACCCTGAGGGTGCTGCGAGAGGCAAGAAGGCCCAGCACACGCAAGTGCTATGGAGAAAAATGGAAAAGATTCACTCAATGGTGTTGCAAGAAAAAACTCCATAGAAAACTGCCAGGGAATCTACGGTGCTAAGGTACCTCACGCACCTAATAAAAGCTAAGCTCATCCTCGCTGAGGGTACACCTGGCAGCGAATGTGGCGTACACAAGAGGAGAAACAGGGAGAAGCTTCTTCACATCTCAAGTCGTAAAAAGATTCCTGGAAGGGGCTAAAAGAATAGCGCCACCAAAGAGAATGCCGCCACCAGCCTGGAACCTGAATGTGGTACTGACGGAGCTCATGAAAGCACCTTTCAAACCCATCCACAAAGCATCACTGCAAATGCTAACAATGAAAACTGCTTTTCTGGTAGCAATCACCTCGCTACGAAGGGTGAGCGAACTGCAGGCACTCTCACTGCAGGAACCCTACATCCAGATACAGTGGCAGGGTCGTGATGAGAACAGACCCACACTTCATGCCAAAGGTGGTGTCAAGGTTCCACATGAATCAGAGTATTCAGATTCCTAGCTTCTTCCAAAACCCCACTACAAGCGCGGAGAGGTCGCTCCACACTCTAGACGCAAGAAGGGCTGTGATGCACTACATTGAAAGGACGAAGGGACACAGGAAGACAAAACAGTTCTTTGTATCATTCGCAAACAGTTACATGGGTAAACCAGTGACTAAAAACACCATAGCTCGATGGATCGCACAGACAATACAATTCTGCCACAAACAAGCAGGGCAGGAACTAACAGGAGGGGCACAGGCCCACTCGACCAGGAAGAAAGGAGCAACAATCGCCTTTCTGGCCAACACACCAATCCAGGACATATGCCTGGCGGCAACATGGGCTTCAGTGCACACGTTCACTAAGCACTACTGCGTGGATATACAGATGAACAAGGAAGCACAAGTAGGACAAAAGTTGCTTCAACATATATTCAACAACAAACGCTCATCTTCCACCCAACCGCCACAAAAGTAACGAAAACCGCTACAAAATCTATGCACAGCATAGTGAATCCAGAAAGATTCACGCTGCAAAACGAATAGTTTCTTACCTGTCGGTGTAGTTTTGCAGCTTGAAGATCTTTCTGGATTCACTAGCGAACCCACCCGCCTCCGCCAGAAAGATGAGGCTGGAGAAAAGAGTGGAAACAGATAGTAAAGAAAGCAAGTTGAAGCTTACAAGATACGTCAAAAGATACGTGAAAAGAATTACGTTGAAAAACGATTAACAAACATAGCCATGGATTCACTACAAACACAGAGAAGAAAAGAGACAGAAAAAAGAATCCGAAGGTGGCGCCCAAGGGTGGTAGCTTCCGCCGGAAGCACGCCGACGTCACCGAAGGTACACCAAATGTTGGGACGTCGACGCCCACCTGGGCTACGACAAAAAAAAAAAGAGAAAAAACACTACGATTCCGGACCCAACCACCAGATTGCAGGATATGCACAGCATAGTGAATCCAGAAAGATCTTCAAGCTGCAAAACTACACCGACAGGTAAGAAACTATTCGTTATTTCTAGTATGCAGGTGAGATGCTTCTAGTGCCAGCAACCTAAACTTGAGTGTTCTCTCCCCTCCCTCATGTATTTGAGAGATGTTTGTGTTTGACTATTCTCTGTGAATGTGATTGATGTATGAATATTTCCCTTGTTCATTTTATCTAGCAACCGAGTCCAACAATGAACAACAAAAGAACTTCAACATCTCAGTCAAGTCCTTCTGAATTTAAAAAGCAGAAAACAAGTGGCAGTACCCCAACTGCATCCCCAGTTGATATGGAAATTGATTCAGGTGTGTTACTTTTTTTCTTTTTCTTCTGTTGACATGTTTATGGACATGGGTAAATAATAGTGTTTAATCCTTCAGGTTCCCAGCAGTATCTACAGTTTGTTTTATAGTTCAAATCTTTTTTTTATTTTGTTAACGAGGTTAACGCATACTCCCACCTAAATCAGCTAGCAATGCAGTCTAAGGTAGGGAGGGGCAGAGGGGTAAATGTCAGTGATAACAGGAAACATTATGGGGAAGAACAAGAAATAAAACCTCCCATCACTCACCAACATGAAAGTTATGCTGAGGACAAAGAGGTAATCTATAGTCCTTCAGGCGTAGTTCCCCAACACACCGCTGCATGTTACTCCAAGACTATGAAGCTCAGTACTAGTAGATATTGGGGGCAAGAGAATACTCTAAATTAGTTAGCAAGAAAGTTCACACAAGGGCCCCACTGCTTCTTAAATTGTTGCTTTTGGCAACTGATGGAGGCGGAAATCTTCTCCATGCCCAAAAATGTCCCACAGTTTATGGCGCCAGTCGAAATGTTCTGGCACATAGTCCATACCCCAGTGGGCTGTGAGCAATGGCCTGGCTAGATGACCGGGGGAGATATGCGGGATATGGAGAGGAGGGGGAATGTGAGGGCATTGAGGAAGCCAATGTGGCTATAGCTAGGGAACCTGGGGAGGCCCATATCAAAGATACCATCTGTCTGCCAATACTGCATCCTAGTAAGGTTTGAGTTTAGGGCATTGCCATAGCAGGGGTGTCAGTGGCCCCACAGTTAAGCCAACAGGCAGGGGATGCCCTGGAGTTCCACCTAGCTAGGCGCTCAGGAGTATAATACCAATAAGTTGTTGTTTTAAGGATGGCTTCTTTGGTTGTCGCAGTAGTCATGGAGATTCGCTCTCTGCAGAGTAGATAGCTGTCCACCATTCCTTATCGGTCAGGGTACGCCCCAACTCCGATTCCCAGCGGCGCTGTGCTGCCAATCTGGCAGAAGAGGCCCCACCGCGCAACATTTTTCACAGTTCCTATGGCAGCCTTTTGTTATCTGGCTTAGTAATACGCGGGTAAGGCGTCTGGCAGCGTGCGGCATAATGGAGGGTTTGGAGACCTAGTGGTGAATGTATGTAATGCCAAAGTTGGTCAAAGGTCATCAAACCTCCAAATCACAGAAATCCCCAATTTGTTTACAGTTTGCTTCCTGCCATGCGAGAAACTAAACCCCTCGCTGTTTGCAGCCAGTGGGAAGTCTTGATTGCCAAACACTGGAGTAAGGTGGGGGGTTAGTGGGGATAGGGAGGTAGTGAGGCCTTGAGAGACAGCAACCCTACCACGTTCCCCTATAGTCGCCGGAAGCACTGGGGAGGAATAGACTCCCCATGGGCAAAAGTGTTTAAGCAACCAGCGGTCCTTCCAGATATGTAGTCCAGGAGTCGCCTATCTATGAAAATTCTATGTTTGTCGGAAATAGACCTGTGCCACTCCAGCAGATAACGCAGCTAGGCAGCAATATGGTAAGTGGTAAAGTGCAGTATGCCAAGGCCGCCATCCGCCTATGAGCGGTATGCTTGGTTCCAGGGGATGCAAGTTGTTTTACCGTCCTATATGAAGGACTCAATCATGTGTTGTAATTTAGTAGTAGGGGTGGATGTTGAGCCGGGAGGGTCTGCATGACAAGAGGATTTTGGGCAAAATAATTATTTTACTGCTACTAGGTGGAGCAGCCAAGATAGGCCCCCAGAGTGTCAGGTCTCAGGTTGGAGCTGGCTGCGGCTACTAACACTTAAGGTCTGCCGAGCTAGCTACTGATGTACACAGCAAAAGACCCAGGTAGGGGACAGGCAGGGGTGCCCAGGTAAGCGTGAACATACCTTTCAAGGTGAGGCGATCATTAGCTGGAGTGGGTAGGTTGAAGATCTGGGATTTCTGAACCATAATTTTGAAGCCTACGGCATTCCTATAAAGGCATTTGTTAAGAACTGAGGCAGAGGTTAAGGGGTCTGTTAGGAAGACCAGGACATTTATTGTCTGCAAAAAGTGCCAGTATGTGTTCTCACCCTACCATAGTGATCCCAGCGTTCTGCTGGTTCGCTCTAATTCTTAGGGCCCAGGGCTCCACATAGAGAGTTGTATGGGAGACCCAGAAAGATACTGACTTATGACGAGTTGAAATGTTAATATTCTTGAGGGGTGACCTCGTTCCATTCTGACTGAGGATCTGCGCTGACATCTCCCTGTGACGCTCTGCTCGAAGATGCATGCAAGCAGCCGGCCAGCTTTATTACCGCCAGTGTAGTACTTTGCTGCACTCTCATTAACTCTTATTCAGCTTTGTCATGGCCGCGGGCTTTTGGCTCTTTGCGGGCAATGGACAGTTGTTTCCATACTGAGCGGGCCCAAGTTTGCTTATGTCGGGATTCCAGAGCCTTCAAGTGGTGCTCAAGCTGGAAGCGTTTATCTCGCTGGAGGGCGTTAAAACGGTCAGAGATGGCAATGAAGGAGCCCCGGGGGACGGATTTGAGGGTCTCCCGCAGGAGGGAGGGAGAAACGTCGGGTGTATAATTGATCTGAAGGAAGAGGGTCATTTACTCCCGTGTCTCGGCCTGAACTAACTGGTGTTGAAGCATGGCATTATCTAGTCGCCGCAATTCTCTTTTGGGGTGAGAGGAAGGGAACGCGACGGTGACAGGGAAATGGTCCGAGAGAGCAGATTCTCCAATTGCGGCATTTTTCACATAGGGTGGTCGCGAGGAGGAGATCAAGAAATAATACTGTCGGGCATAGGACTGCTGCGTAGCCAAGTAGTGAGTGAAATTGTGGGAGGAGGGGTTCAAAGTTCTCTAGACACCGGTCAAGCTTCCCTCAGCAAGCCGTTGCAGTCCCTCAGCAGAGATAAACCGGTGTGCCCAGCCCTTTGGACCGAGCCGTCCAGGTTCAGGTGTAAAACTAGATTGTAGTCTCCCTCTATCAGGAGGTGAGCAGTGGACTACTCCACTACCAGAGCGAGTGCATGTTGCGGGAAAGTATGTTGGTGTTCATTGGGAGTGTATATTGCTACACCAACAAAGGTAATGCCTGCTTTCTGAATTTACGAAGCCAAAAGATATCCGTGGGTCTCACCGACTGTGCATAAAACTCGACTTGGGGAGCTGTTAGCCAGTAGGATTGCTACCCCTGCAGTTTTCTTGAAACTGAAGAAGTGAAACTGGCATGCAAAGACCTGAGGTGTGAGCAGTCCTTTTTTTAAGGAAGGGAGTTTCCTGGAGCATCGAAATGCATGCCCCTGAATTGGGGAACGTCCCCTGGTCACTGCTGTGTCCCCTATGGCGCTGTAAATGTTTCAATCCTTGTTTGTACTAAATAAATTAAATCATCCTTTTGTTTAATTCATTAGTTTTTATTCATTAGATTCTTATCATAATTTAAGTTGTTACTCACTCTTTTTTTCAAATCCTTTTCTTGTTCAAATGCATGTTAATAAATAATCCAATGCATTTCGGCTATTGCAGGCCTTCATCAGGGAACAATTGTCTAAAAATAAATGTATGTTTTTAATACTCGAGGATACATAAGATTTGTTGCTCAAACGATAATAATCTAATATATGATGTGAATTACTCCAGTATTGGAGCTTTCATAGATTGACATGCCTGAATCATTCCCCGTCGTCGAGACGGGAGTCTCCGGTATATAAAAAAGCAATGCTTAGCAGTATAGCAAACTGAAAGAGGTCTATTACACTTGTTATGTAAAAAAGGACCAAACTTTTCCCTGAACCAATCTGAGCTCCTCACAATCTAGAACCCTCCTGAGAGAACCTTTTGCCCCTCAGATTTTCTACCGCACGTTGTGCTAGGGAGTCTCCTTTGAGTTCTGCTCAAACTCTTCAATTCTACTCCTTTTGACTGGGTTTTGAGGTTCTCTCTTTTTCCAGTTTTGCTTATTTGAAGTTCCTTATTCTTCTACCATGGCTGACAAGGAGAAAAAAAGATTATTTAGAGCTTGTGCCACCTGCTCTAAAAAAATACTTTATACAGATGACCCTCATAAGGACTGCATATACTGCCTCTATCCAGACCAACAGGCAAAGGATTGTAAGGTATGTCGAACCTTATCAAATAAAACCTTGAGGGATCGTGAGGGAAGACTCTACTTTGGCTGCAGAAGCTTAAAGCCAGGACTGAGATCCTCTCAAGTGATAGTGAGGAGGAGTCCTCTTCGTCAAGGAGATCTCAAAAAAGGAGCAGATCTCCTCAGGCTCATAACTCAGGTGAGAGTCTTGAGAAGGCCCCTAAAAAGACCACTCCGGGTCTTCAGGGCGCACTCCCTCAAAATCTCCTTCAGGCAAAGCTAAGGAGAAGGGTCATGCTTCAGAGGTGAAACAAGTAAAGAAAACTACCTCAGAACCTTCAAAATCTCCTCCCAAGGTCAAGATTACTATCAAAAAGCCATCCTCTACACCTTCTGAGGAGAGGGAGAAAGGAGCTACACCGTCGACGAGGAAAATTACATCATGGACGACGAAAGCGGCATAGTCGACGAAGCATGAGGTAAAGGCTGTTTCTAAGACGCCGTCGACGACAGTGTCGATGACTAGCTCGACGTCGACGACCTTGGCTACATCAACATCGTCGACTGGATCGTCGACGAAGGCAACAACCACGGGAGCGTCGACGGTGACTTCAACGTCGCCGATAGCGTCGACGACTATGTCGAAGACACGCTCGTCAATGAGGGAAAAACCCCCAGAAAAGAGGGTTTTGGCCTGGAAAAAACAATAACACCAGAGATTACATCTTCAAGTAAGGTGTCTCCATTGGTTCCTTCTCACCTTCGAGGAGAAGAGGACTCAGAGGAAGAAGATGGTGGTCCTTTCGGATATGCTAGTAGCCAATCGCAGTTAAGGGTGAAATACCAGGAAGAAGACTCGAAAGGAGAGTATGGGGGATTTCAAGATCATCCCCAACAGCAACAATACCACCAGGAGCATCACGAGGAGATGACAAGTGTACCATCTTCTTTATTGAAAGATCTACAAGTCATGTTAGAAGATTATAGAAGAAGATATCCGGTGTCTCAGGCCTCTAAGGAATTCCCGAGGTTACGCCTCGACCACGCTCTGTACCGGGTACACCAGTACGAAGGAGGGAGATATTGCCGGAGCCTCTTCCTTAATCTCCACCACCAAGATCTCAGCAGGATCCAGATACCACGGATGATGACCATGAAGATGGCGAGATTACGGACCCTAGCAGAGAGTGGGACGATTATCTCATTCCATCACCTTCGACTCCTACACCGAAACCAGTGGATTCTCCACCAGAAGACAGTGGTGGTTTTCATAACTTGATGGAAAGGGCCACTAAGAGATTAGTACTTACCATGGTGGAGGATAAAGCTGAATGTTTCTTATGACTTTAGAGAACCCTTTCGAACATCTGTTCGGTCCTTACCTATTGTAAGTCATATTTGGGAGGAAGGCCTAAAGGTTATGTAAATGCCAGCTACAGTGACTCCGGTGCTCGCCAGACTGGACAAAAAAAATAAAGCGCCTGCAGATGCTGAAGCGTGTCTTTTGGGTCACCCCAACCGGACTCCGTTATTACGCAGGTGGCGCAACAGAAATCGAGATCTGTCAGCTCCAATTACGGCACCACCAGACAGAGAAGGTAGGAGACTGGACAACGCAGGAAAGAGATTTTCCTCAATGTCGGCTCTACTGGTAAAAGCTGCAAATGCCCTCGCTATTCTGGGGAGATATGACAGGCAAATGTGGTGCGACCTTTCTCCATATATTGACCGTGTACCAGAGCGAGAAGAAGCCATAAAAATTCTTCTGGAGGGTGAAAGGACTATGGCAGAAGTCATAGATTGCGATATGGATATAGCGACTACGGCATTTAGGTCTCTGGGAGGAGCAGCAGTTCTGCGCAGATAAGGGTGGTTAAGAGCGACGGCTTTTAGACCGGAGGTCCAGAATAAGATCTTAGACCTTCCGTTCAACGGTGAAGATTTATTTGGCAAGCATGTTGATGACACACTACAGAGTATCAAGAAGGATACTGATACTGCTAAAGTATTAGGAACTCTGCAATACAGGAAGGTTCCTTTTCGAGAATCAAAGGGTAGGGGGCAAGCATGTTAGAGGAGTATATCAGCAAGGGAGATATTCCTCTTACTCCACCTCATCTCAGCCCTACCATCAGCAGTATACACAGCGACAATCAGGAGGTAATACAAAATCGACTCCGAGAGGCAAAGGAGGTAGTCAGGGGAAAGACAACACCCGACGACAATGACAACCTTTTTTTTTTTTTTTTTTGAAAACCTTTATTGGTCATAAACACATGGAATACAGCTCAGTGCCTACAACCCACATTCCTGGGCCGGCTTTCACAGTGTCGCGAAAAAGGATGGACATGCAGTCCTAGTAACGTTATGGGATGCACACAGCAAGCCGCCTACAACCCATCCGGGCCGGCCGCGTTAGTATGAAACATGGGTCATATAGGAAATTGCAGGAAATCATCATGATTACACTGTGAGTCTTGAGCAGCAAAGCAATGAGGTTACTTTTTACATTTAAAACAACTGAACAACTTAACATTTCCATTTCCTTCCCCCAGCGATTTCTCCATACCGGAGCAGTGGAATGATGGAGCTTAGTCGCGCGGGGGGCGCAGGGTCGAAGTCACTATCCAGCATCGGATGCCAGGCAATGCTGGTCGTGTCATTACTACTGCAATAATGGTGACTCAACCCCGGGGAAGGTAGTTTGCTCGCTTGCCATGTAGAGAGTGCGATATTGTGTCGTGCTATGGATGTGTTGCAATGGATGATTGTCTGAATGAGAAGATCCGTTCCGAACCAAGTCCGAATAATACAAGAGGTGAGAGGGGGAGGGGGGGACGTTCGTCACCCCGCAATCCCGTCACCTCACGTTCCGTATGTTAAGTACCAGGGGGGGCGTATCAGTATGTGCTGCGTGTGTTCACATACGCAGGTCCCAAAGTAAGCCATGTCCAGCAGGGGGTAGCATACGTTGGAGGCGCGTGTTGGGGTAATGCCAATGAAAGCGTGTGGATGGGCATAGCCCCCGTGTGTGAACGGAGCGGTCATCGCTGCAGTCCACCCCTCAATTATCCCCCTCCACAGAATGCTCATCATTGTGTAAGTGAAGTAGGTACGAAGTAAGAGGGCCCCATAGATCTTTGGGTCGTGATTTAGGTGGTAAGAGGTCAGCATAGTTGTGTAACTGTTCTTGCCAGGTAGCCATGCAACTCAACCAGTCCTTAAATTTAGGTGCCCGCCCTCTGCCCCATCTGCATGCCACCTGACGTTTGGCCAGAAGGAGGCTCAGTGCAAAAAATTTGCGGTTCGTCTTAACAGCAGGGTGAGCTAGTCCGAGCAGCGCTATCTTAGGACAAGGGTCTATGGATAGTCCGAGCATTTCCGAGAGAGCGTCAAACACTTCCACCCAGTACGTGGCGACTGCTTGGCATCCCCATGCTAGGTGTATAAAATCTGCCCCCGGGATGCCACAACGGAGACATCTATCGTCGTCCTTGAGGCCCAGGCGGTGCAATTTTGCCGGTGTGAAATAGAGCCGGTGCAAGAATTTATAATGGATCAGTCGGAGACGTGTGTTTCCGGTTACAGCATGTGTGTGAGAGCAGCTCGTCTCCCACTGCTCGTCTGATATGGGTTCGGGTAGGTCAGCGTCCCAGTCTTGCCGGGCCCTAAAGGAGGGGGGCAATGGAGCCACCTGGACGTGTTTGTACAACATGGAGACTACATGTTTCGGGACCGTGGCCTGGAGCAGGGAGTGCAGAGGCGCCATGATTTCTGGTTCGTCCGGGAAATTGGGCGTGACGGATTTTATGTTTTGTCGGAGGCGGACATAGAGGAAAGTATCCATCATCGTGGGGGTGTTGTCCCCAAAAATCTGCACAGCTGTGCGGAAGGCGCCCTGCAGGTAAAGATCTCCCCATGTGTTTATAGCGTATTTGGCAAGGAATTTACGTCCCAATTCTTCTCGGGCGATACTCACCCTGGGGTCATTAGCCACCGCCATTAGAGGCGAGTAGGCGAATAGTACTCCCATATGCCCTGCAATGCGCTTCCAGGCTCTGACAGTACAGTCCACCGTAGACGGGTCTCTGTCGGTCATACTGACCATAGTATAGAGATACCCAGAGGGTTTTTCTGGTCTCATATAACCCTCCTCAACCGCCAGGTGGGCCATAAATGGAGGGGGATGGAACCAGTACGCCGCAAAATGGCCCTGGGCACAATCGTAATATTTTCGGAAGTCCGGGACTTCAAACCCTCCCTGGTGGTATGGTAACATCAGGGTTTTCAAACTAAGTCTAGCTTGTTTGCCTCCCCAGATCAGTCGCGAGAGCTGGGAGTCGAGGGCCCTAAAAAAGCAAGACCCCGGGCTATAGGGAATATTCGTAAAAAGATACAATAGTTTGGGGAGGACCACCATCTTAATAAGTGATATGCGGCCCGCCATGGATAGAGGAAGATGCAGCCACCGTGTAACGCTGTCTGACAGTTTGTCCAGGACCGTCCCATAGTTAGCTCGGATAAGGTCCTCTCTATTCCTGGTGATTTTGATTCCTAGATATTTTATTTCATCGGATTCCCACACCAGGGGGTAGTCAAGGGGAAATTCCACGGTCTTGTCTGTCAAGGGGAACATAGCAGATTTCGCCCAGTTAATCTGTATCCCCGCTATAGCCCCAAATTTAGTAATCTCGCGCAATAAGGGATTCAGGTTATCTCGTGGATTGTCTACGTATAGGGTCATGTCATCAGCGTATAGTGCAATCAGGAGCTGCCGTTCCGGGTAGACTAGTGCACGATGTTTGTGATGTTGTCGAAGCTTCGCGGCTAGGGGTTCGATGGCGATAGCGAAGAGGATCGGGGACAGAGGGCAGCCCTGTCGGGTACCCCGATAGATCTCAAACGGAGCAGAGCGCGCACCGTTGAGTAGCACCGTAGCTTGGGGTTTATAGTATAACAGCCGAATCCAGTCAAGAAAATTAAAGGGGACTCCCATCCTCTCGAGCAGTGTAAGAAGGTAGTCCCACTCCAGGGAATCGAACGCCTTCGTAGCGTCCAGGAAAATGGCAGCAGCCTCGCACCTGGGGTTAATATCTTGCAGCACTGCTTGTAAGGTACGCAAATTATGGGACGTGGCACGGTTCGGAACGAACCCCGCCTGATCTGGAAGGACGAGTCTTTCCATAAGGAGGTTAAGACGTGTAGCGCGAACTTTAGCTAAGATCTTGCTGTCCGTATTCAATAGCGAGAGGGGCCTGAAGGAATCACAATATTCGGGTGGTTTACCTGGTTTCAGCAGCGACGTTAAGGCTTCCCGCATCGTGAGGGGGAGTGAGCCTTCTTCCAATGCCGCATAAAAGACCTGTTTCAGTATGGGTGCTAGTACATGTAGAAAGGATTTATAAAAATCTATCGGAAGGCCGTCCGACCCCGGTGCTTTCCCTGACTTCATGGACATGATGGCATCCTTGATCTCATCAAGTTCGAGCTCATGATGAAGGAATTTTTGCTGGGACGGTCCCAGCCAGGCAATAGCAGTGTCCTCTAGATATTCCTGCAAATTGAGCGTGTCATTCCTATGTGAGGTGTAAAGCGAGGTGTAGTGTTCAGTTAACACTTGGAGCTGTGTCACGGTATCGTGGTGCGGTGTGCCATGTTTGTCCAATAGAGTCGGGACATAATTTTGATATCGAGGGGTTCTGACTGCATTGGCCAGCGCCTTGCCAGGTCTGTCTCCCTCACCATATATCCGAGCATTAAAGGGCTTACCCAGAAATTTGCCTTCCCTATCCGCCGCTTCTGAGTATTCGTTCAGTTTGTCCCTGATCTGAGCATGTATTGCGCCGTCCCAGTCTCCATTCGCCATTTCTCGCTCCAGCTGCCGGAGCTCCAATTCAAGCTTGTGTATGTCTGTTCGCAGCGCCTTGAGAACTCCCCCCCCCTTTGGCGATACAGCTCCCCCTCATTGTCACTTTAAAGGCCTCCCAAACTGTAGTGAGACTAGAAACTGAATTAATATTCCGTTCAAAGAATTCTGTGATTTCCTGCTCCAATTCAGCATTGAAGGCAGTGTCAGTCAGGTGTGCGGGATTTAGGCGCCAGTTCAGGAAAGGGGGAGTTGTAAGGGGAATGGTTAGGGAGAGAAGAACCGGGGAGTGGTCCGAATATGTGCGCGCCAGGTGACTCGCTTTGGTTAACCATGGGGATAGACCTGCTGAGACAAATATATAATCCAGGCGGGCCCATGTGGAGTGGAATGCAGAGCAATGGGTACCCTGTTTGGTGGTGGGATGCATATGTCGCCACGCATCCACCAGGCGGTGCTCCTTCAGTATTCCTATTAGTGATCTCTGAGTATTAGTATAATGAGAGGCATGTGGGTGCGATCTATCCTGTGTGGGTATGAGGGCCGTGTTGAAATCACCCCCCAGTACCACGTGATCTATCCCCAAAGCCTGTATTTTCCCCCATAGGGTGAGAAGAGCATCAGGGTCATCCGTGTTAGGACCATAATAACATGCAAACAGTATTGTGTGTGAGTGTAATTTCCCCCATAGCATACAGTAGCGCCCCTCAGCATCAACCTCAGTCCCAGCTGGAGTGAAATGTATTCCTCGTTTCACCAGTATGACCACCCCTCTAGCGTAATTAGAATAGGAGGAGAACACCCTGCTCACAGCCCATGTAGAAGCGAATGGAGGGGAACCGCTAGGCATCAGATGAGTTTCTTGCAGCATAGCTACAGATATCCCGTGTCTGTCAAGATACCCCAGTATTTGCCTCTTTTTCTTTGGGTTGTTCAGCCCCCGTATATTCCAGGAGGCTACTCGGAACTGCGAAGCGGACAGTGGTTCAGCTACGTCTCCCATATTTCTAACGGAAAAAATGAGCGCCAATCATCCACAACATCCATGCACAAATAACAAATGGCAGCAAGTATAGGAATCGAAACCCAACTACCCTCTCGGTATGCCCAACTGCTAATGTGGACAACAAACATTTCTGTCCTGCAGGTGATATGTCGGAACATTCCCCCACCCACTCCGGCAACCCCAACTCGCCGGGCATCCTGAACCCACCCAATCCCCATTATCCCTCCCACTCCCCAACTTAAAAACCCTAGAAATGTCACGTATCCCTCCATTCTACCACAAGAAGGGGGGGTTTGGGGCTCGCCCATTGGGGTACCGCACTAGGGGCACCAAACCTGCCATCCACCTCCCTACTCGCACCCACTTGGAACCAGGCAAAGACCCGGTCTCTCAGCGTGGGACGGAGGTGGGCGATCGAGCCTGCCAAATATGTATACCAAGTCAAGCAACATTATCGATTTGTATCTCACCGTGGTGTAGGCTTCTAGTCCGTCACCACTTCTTGTCCACGGAGCGGTCACTGTGAATATGGACTATTCCTGCTGGTTCATAGGCGAAGTGGATCTGGAGCGATGGGATTCAGCGCCTCCTCTGGTTTCGTCCGCCCTGTGGCGCTTAAGAAAGTCCTCCACCTGCTGAGGATTTTGAAAGAAGTGCTGTTTGCCCCCGTAGGAAATCTTCAATTTAGCCGGGTACAACATGGCGTATGTCATCTCTCGCTCCTGGAGCTTTTTCTTTACACCTATCAATTTTCTCCTGGCTTCCTGTACTGCCTGGGTGAAGTCCGGGAAAAATGAGAGTGTAGTGTTACAGTAATTCACCGTGCCAATCTCTCTCGCTCGTCGGAGCACTGCGTCCCGGTCTCTATAATTGAGAAATCTCGCTATGATGGGCCGAGGTTGGGCACCTGGCGGTGGGCGTGCGGCCAAGGATCTGTGGGCTCGCTCCACTATTAAGTGCGAGGAGAACGATTCCTTACCAAAGAGTTCGACGACCAGATTTTCAATGAACACCTCCATTTTCCCAGTGTTGGTGGACTCTGCAAGGCCCAGGACGCGGATGTTGTTGCGCCTGGACCTGGCTTCTAAATCCTCGTTTTTCTCCGCGATGATTTTTAAGAGCCTGTCCATTTGGGTCACCTGCCTGGCGTTCGTAGTGGCACCATCTTCCAGATCTGATATTCTATCTTCCGCTTCTTTTAGTCTGGTGTCGTGCTGTTCCAGTTTGGTAACCACACTGTCCATGCGAGTATTGATCGTGTCAACTTTGGCGTCAATGCTTGTCAGACTCTGTTGCATGATCAGCAGCAAGGCTTTCCAGTCGTCCCCTGGTGGTCCACGGGCAGGAGGGCTACCCTCTGGCTCGTGCATGGTTCTGGAGGCCCGTTTAGATTCAAACGGTATTTTGGTCTGCTTGGCGTCATTGCGGCCCATGTCGTGTCTAGGTGCACGCGCAGCCGGCGTGGTAGGAGCAGCCAGTGTGTGGTGACGCGAAGTAGCGCCTATGTGACAAGGCGGAGTGGCCGGGCGAGAAAGAACACTTGTGGAAGTGGCACTATGGGCGCAGTGTAGTTCAGAGTTGACGTCTGTCTGAATTCATCGGCTCACGAGCCCAAAGTAGTGAGGCAGGGCTAGTGAACCATGTCTCCCCAGCCTCCGGTGAAGCAGGAGAAGCAATTAACTTTAGCTAGATCCGCCCATCGACACATCAGCCAGGGTCCCTCTTTGCGGACCACAACAGGAGAGGGACCAGAAGAGCAACCAGGAAAGCAGTACCTGTAAGGGGGGCCAGATCACATCGCAGGTTGCGTCCTGTAGCAGGGCAAGTGGTTTTGGGCAGCTATCGCCGGCCCTGTGCCAATGTACAGCGTAGCCGGAGGTCAAGGTCACGTGGCCATGCGAAGGAGCAGTGAGGCGGCCTCCGCGCCCCGTCAGTGTGCGCTGGGAACGATGTGCTCTCTGGTCCGGTGTGTTGACAACCCCCCGGCAGTGCACCTCGCGTGCTGAAAGGCGGGAAGGACGCTTCAGGAGAGCAGGCGGGTGCAGAGAGCTCCGTATGAGACGCATGCAGGGTCACACAAGCAGCATGAACGGGCCCACAGCCCTAAGGGAGCCAGCCGGTAGACCACGACGCTGTGAGGGCGGCGGGAGGGTCAGAAAGAGCAAGTGGGGCTAGCGTTGCCTCAATGCGCTACAGCGCAGGATATATGGCTGCTCCCTGCGAGAGTTCAGTAGTGCCCCATCTGTATCGGCGCCTCTGCAGACCCTAAAGTAGTGTGGGAGGCGGCTCCTGATAGTGCGTCCTGTCTCTGTTCGCTGAAATCCGCTCCGCCGTTAATGGCCGTGTTCGCGCCTTTTTCCGCCGTTTAACTGCCTACCGCAGTCACTCCCAGGACGCGGCAGCAAGAAGAAGGGCTCACCTTCAATGCTGGGAGATCCCCACCCAGCAAGAGGCAGGCGCAGAGGAAGCGACGGTTGAACGTGTGCTCCGCAGTTAATGATGTGGCCGCAGCTCCGCTTAGGCCGCAAATCCCCAGAGTTTCCTGGCCAGTCGGTCCCGGAGCGGCGGGTCACTGGCAGACAGCCCGAGCCGCCTCCGAGCAAAGCCGCTGATATCTCCGCTTCCAGGCGGGCGATTTCGACGCTGCTGGCACCGCTGAGTGCAGGAAAGCGCTGCGGTCACCACGGTGGGGAGATAGAATAGGTATCCCCGGTCAGGATGGTCAGCAGGATCGGTCAAAGGCTCGATCTGGCGAGAGCCTCACTACAGTGCGGCCATCTTGGTTTGGCGCCACCTAGCGCCCCCGACAATGACAACCTTCGGTGCTCCGGCTACACCAACTCTACTGAGATCAAATGCTCTCCTGGGTGAAAAGATTGCTTATTATTTTCTAAATTTGCAAGAAATAACTACGGACCAATGGGTCCTCAACATTATTCAATTCGGCCACACTCTAGAATTTCTACAGACGCCTCCTTGAACACCAACGATGCATTAAAAAGTCAATCCTTTGCATCAAATCCGGAAGGAGATTCGCACAATGCTCCGAAAGGGAGCAATAGAACCAGTGCCGAACTCTCAAAAACGAAAGGGGTTTTACTCCCGATTTTTTTTTCTGGTAAAAAAAACATCCTCCAATGGCGTCCTATTCTGGATCTCAGATCCCTAAACACCTATCTTAAAAAGCAGTCTTTCAGTATGGTGTCTCTTCAGGACATCCTTCTACTATTGAACCCAGGAGATCATATGACCACTTTAGACCTACAGGATGCGTACTTTCATGTCCCTATCCATCCTTCACACAGACAGTACCTTCGGTTCATGGTAGCCGGGGAACATTACCAATTCAAGGTACTGCCATTTGGCCTAAAGTCAGCGCCAAGAATGTTCACAAAATGCCTGGCTCCAGTGGCGGCTGTTTTAAGGAAAGAAAACATCAAATATTTCCTTACCTCGACGACTGGTTAGTCAAGGCACCATCGGATCACTAGCCCGAGCCTCCACGAAGGCTTACATAGACGTGTTTGCCAAAGAAGGTTTGACTCTACACGAGGAAAAATCAACCCTTCGACCAACGAAACTGATCACGTTTTTGGGAATAATACTAGATACGGAAAGTAACAAGGCGTTTCCCTCCAAAGAAAGGCAACTGAAGATAGTGTCTCTCTTCCAAGACTTTATAAAAAGAAAGTATCTTTCAGTATGCAGGTACAGATCATTACTGGGCATAATGTCATCTTGCATTCCCCTCGTGCCTCACTGCAGGTTAAGAATGCGCCCATTGCAAGAACAGCTTGATCTACAATGGCGTCAAGCAGAGGGATCCAAGTAACACCAGTCATGGTTCAAGCAGCGACATGGTGGACACAAGAAGAAAATGTCTCAAGGTCTTTCATTTCTTACAATACCAGCTCCATTGGTAGTGACTACCGATGCATCCCTCGAAGGATGGGGAGCATTTCTTAAAGACCTTCAAGACAGCGGTCGTTGGAAGTTGCACGAGCAGCAATTACACATAAACTTGCTGGAACTCGGGGCAATCCGCTTCGCATTACAAGCTTTCCTGCCAAGGATAAGAAGCTCGTCGCTGTTGATCAGAACGGACAACACGACTGCGATGCACTACTTAAACAAATAAGGTGGAACAGGATCTCTCTCCCTGTCTCGAAGCCCAGAGAATATGGGAATGGGCGCTACAGCAAGGGATATCTTTGACAGCAGAACATCTCCCAGGGGTTCAGGACATCACGGCGGATACTCGGCATGCTCGGGTCGTCCTGCCACGTATGGGAACTGGACCAAGGGGATCCTAAACATTTTTCTAAGATGGGGAAAACCAACAGTAGACCTCTTCGCCACAAGGGAAAACAAATGCCGGTTTTTCGCAAGCTGGCTTCCCCAGAGGGTGTCTTGGGGGAATGCGTTTTCGATGGCATGGTCTGGCGTATTTGCCTACGTTTTTCCTCCAATTCCTCTCCTACCGCGAGTGCTTGTGAAGGTCAAGTAAGAACCGTGCAGGCTGATCCTGATAGCCCCATGGTGGCCCAGACAACACTGGTTCACAGAACTCCTGCTGCTGTTTGAGGACCGTCCAGTTCGTCTCTGACCAATTCCATCACTTATGACAATGTCCCAGGGACAAGTGCTCCATCCGGACCCGAAATCCTTGCACTTAGCGGCCTTTCTTCTGAGCAATGAGAGTTTCAGCATCTAAATATCTCAGAAGAATGTAAAAGAATCCTGTCAAAAGCTAGAGCGGATAGTACCAACAAAACCTACAAAATGAAATGGAAGAGGTTTTGTCTATGGTGTCAGAGGAATAAGATTCATCCTCTAACTGCGGCACCTCATGAAATTATCCCATACATCTTACTTTTAGCCAAATCAGGATTGGCTCACGCTTCTATTAAGGTGCATTTAGCCGCATTATCCCGCTACAGAAGGTCTGCCTCGGGCCCATCCTTATGGTCTGCAAGGATCATCTAACAATTTATGTAGGGATTATTCAGAGTTTTTCCTCCAATAAAACCTCCACCACCACTTTGGCGTCTAAACATAGTACTATCGCAATTAGTGAAGCCGCCTTTCGAACCTATACACAGGGCAGATATAAAATTCCTATCATGTAAGGTGGCGCTTCTCATCGCTTTAACGTCAGCGAGACGAGTAGAACTGCAGGCTCTCACAAATCAAGCCCCTTTTTTGCAATTTAAAGAAGACAGGATGATTTTTAGAACTAACCCAAAATGTATTCCTAAAGTACCATCTGACTTTCATTTAAATGAGCCATTCGTGTTGAAACGCTTCTTTCCTCAACCAGTAACAGTGGCAGAAAGAGTTCTGCATTCGCTGGATGTACAGCGATGTCTCAAATTCTATTTGCAAGAGACTAAGAGCTTTCGCAAGTCTTCACAGCTCTTCATCGCTTAGAGCGCACCCAGAGCAGGTTTCCCTTTATCAAAACGTGGGATTGATAGGTGGATTTCCAGTGCGATTGTCTACTTGTCACCAAGCTGCTGGAAAACCTCTGAACTGGTGCATGCTCATTCAACGAGAGCAGTGTCTACATCCACTGCGTTGTTTGCCGGAGTGCCGATCCAGGACATCTGCCGGGCAGCAACCTCGACATCTACGCACACCTTCACTTGGCACTACTGCTTAGAAGCGGCAGCTGAGACAGATGTGGCAGTGGGAGAGGCAGTACTGAGAAATATCATCCAATGACGGTGAGCCCTCTTTACATCCCTCCTTCCTTTTTTCTTCATTACAAAGGCACATTTTAATTACTTGCTGTGTATGTTATTCATACTGTCTTACATGATGGAATACAGAAAACAAATGTGCTTTGTTATATCACTGCTCGCTATTCTGATTCAGGCATATGAATCTATGAAAGCTCCAATACTGGAGTAAGAAAACAAGTTACTTACCTGTAACTGTAGTTCTCCAGTATTGGAAGCTTTCATAGATTCACATGCGACCCACCCTCCTCCCCTGGGAGGCTCACCTTGGATTCAGCACGTAAGTGTTTTATGCACAAGTGCGCGAAAATCTGAGGGGCAAAAGGTTCTCTCAGGAGGCTTCTAGAGGGTGAGGCGCTCTGATTGGTTCAGGGAAAAGTTTGGTCCTTTTTGACATGAGTAATGGGTTGCCAAAAGGAAAATGGGCCTAGGCCTCTTTTAGTTTGCTATACTGCTAAGCATTGCTTTTTTTATATACCGGAGACTCCTGTCTCGACGTCGGGGAATGATTCAGGCATGTGAATCTATGAAAGCTTCCAATACTGGAGAAGTACAGTTACAGGTAAGTAACTTGTTTTGCAGCGTGAATCTTTCTGGATTCACTATGCTGTGCATATTCCGCAATCTGGTGGTTGGGTCCGGAATCGTAGTCTTATTTTTCTCTTTTTTTTTTTTTGTAGCCCAGGTGGGCGTCTACGTCCCACCATTTGGTGTACCTTCGGTGACGTCGGCATGCTTCCGGCGGAAGCTACCACCCTTGGGCGCCATCTTCAGATTCTTTTTTCCGCCATTGGGTCTGGATCGTCGCGTGAAGCTCCAGAAGTTTTGGAGGAGAAAAGAAGGAAATACAGCAACTCTTCGACGGTAAAGACCGGAGAAGATAGGGAGAAGAGGACCATCAGAGAAGAGACGACGAAGAAAGGAAAGAACTTCGAGATCTTCGACGTCCTTGGAGGAATGCGCACACAGGGGGGCCCCTGAGCGCAGGGATGTACAAGACACCCTTTAAATTCTGCAAAAACTGCTACCACAAGTTCGCGCAGAAGGACCAGCACCCGGTCTGCAACCTCTGCCTGCCAATCGACCACGAGAGCAGAGACTGCAACGCCTGCTCCGTCTTCAAGCCGAAGACACTCCGAGTTCGAGAGAGACAGAGGACAGCTCACCACACGATGCAGGGCAAGGGCCAGGCCCCGACGCTTTACGAACTGGGCCTCTCCACCGACGACGAGGACAACATCGCCGAAGGCCCAGATGACTTCACGGTCGCAGAGACCGATAAAAAAACGCCTGACAAGGTAGGAGAGTCTACGACCCCGAAAACCCCCACAGGGTCTCGAAAGCCAGAGGCAGACTCTCGAAAGTCAGAGCCTCTCAAGGAGCACAGGCGCCGAAAACTTCGATGACCGAAGCTGCATCCTCCGAAAAAGAGCCCAGCGGATCCTTCGAGAAGGTCTCCCGGAGGCCGAAGACCAGCGAAAAGCATAGGTCATCGAAGCAAGCCCCCGAAAAAGGGTCTTCGGCTTCGACCTAGACTTCGACTTCGAAGGAAAAGGAGGCGAAGAAAGTTTCGCCGCCGCCGAAAAGAGCAGCCGAAACGCTAGACGACGAACAGGCCGCAGAGATGCAGAGAAAGAAAAGAAGGCTCGAGGCCGAAATGGAGAATATCCTTCAGAGAAAGAAGAACTTCGACGAAAAAATGAAAAGTTACAGGATCCCCTCGAAGCCGGCACCGACCGTCGCTGAGGTACAGGAGCACGAGGAGTTCGACGTCGAAGAGACGCCGAAAACTCCGGACCCCTCGGAGCACGAAGAAGACCTCTACTACACAGAAGGGGATTACGGGGAACAGCAGTCAAGCTATGGCTCAGGTTCCTCGACGGCCCAAGACCAGGAATGGCAGGACATCGAGGCCGAAAACCCGGAGGAGGCTGTGGAGACATACCCCTCGAGGCCTTCGCCACCGGACGACATTGGGGCATACAATGAGGTGGTCAGGAAGGCGGCAGCAGCCTATGGAGTTAAGCTGGAGAAGGAGAAGCCAAACGCAGATTTCCTGCTGGAGACATTGCTCCCCACACAGACAAGAAGCCAGTTCTTGCCCATGCTAAAGAGTGTCACAGACCAGGGGAAGGAAGCCTTCAAGGAACCGGCTACATGCAGATCAGTAACGCCGAGGACGGAGAAGAAATACAAATTCTCCTCCCAGGACCCAGCTTACATCAAGGGATCCGTCACAGCAGACTCAATAATCGCTGCAACGGCCAGAAAAAGGGCAAACGTCCCAACTACATCTGGACCTCCACCTGACAAAGAAAGCAGGAGGATGGATCTAACGGGCAGGAAAATACGCCGCAACGCACTGGCGGATGGCGAACTCCAATGCCCTCCTGAACAGACATCAATACCAGCATTGGGATGAGATGGGCCAATTGCTCAAGCACCTCCTGGAACAATACCAAGACAGGGCATCACACCTTGTGGAAGAGGGGAAAAGCATTGCTAACTCGTGCCTCAAGACAGCCTTGGATGGGGCAGAAACAGCCAGCAGACTGATGGCTATAGGCATCACAGAGAGAAGGCAAGCCTGGCTCACGATCTCAGGCTTCAAGGCTGAGGTTCAGAACAACATCCTGAGCACACCCTTCAACGGTGAAACACTGTTCGGAGCCCCAGTTGATGAGAAGCTCACCCAACTGAAGGACAACGAGACGGCAAGGTCCATGGGGGCCCTGCAATTCAGGGGGATGAGAAGGGGCACTCCTACACGGAGGCCTAACGGCAGGGGTGGAAGCCAGCAAGGGCAATCACACCAGGCATTCCACCAGGGACAACAGAGTGGCAACCAAAGTCGCCAGGGCCAGCAGAGGCAAAACTGGAACTACCAGGGCAGGGGCCAGTCCTTTCGATCAAGAGTTAATGGACGGGGCCAGAGAAGGAGAGGCGGTGAACAACCCTCCTCTAAGTGACTTCACACGGAAAAAGGTGCTCTCCCACTCGAACCCTCCGGGGGAGGAGCACGGGAAAACAAACAGGAGAGGGCTACACGGACAAGACACAAAGGAACATGTGACGCCAGTAGGAGGAAGATTGAGATTTTTTCTCCAGGAGTGGAGAAAAATAACAGACAAGTGGATACTCCACATTATGCAGTTCGGATACTGCATAGAGTTGGAAAAGAGACCACCAAACAGAAAGCCAAAGAAAAGAGAGCACTCTGGAAGAGAGCTGCGATTACTCCAAGAGGAAGCTCAAGAACTCCTCCTCAAAGCGGCCATCGAACGGGTTCCATTCAAAGAACGGAACAGGGGAGTGTACTCCAACTACTTCCTGGTGCCAAAAGTGGACAAGAGTTTAAGACCCATCCTGGACCATCGGTTCCTAAACAAATACGTAAAGACTCAAAAATTCAAGATGACGTCCCTACAAGAGGTCATCCCGCAGATAAAGGCTGGGGACTTCTTGTCCACCATAGACCTCAAAGATGCGTACCTGCACATCCCCATGAACAGGCAGTAAAAGCACATGCTAAGATTCACAGTGAACAAGGATCACTACCAATTCACGACCCTGGCGTTCGACCTAAAGTCCGCACCAAGGGTGTTCACCAAATGCCTCGCGGCAGTGGCCGCACATCTAAGAAGAAAGGGGATACACGTGTACCCGTACCTCGACGACTGGCTCGTAAAGGCAAGCTCTAACCGGACATGCAAGGATCATGCAGAGCAGGTCACAAGAACGCTAGCAAGCCTGGGATTCTCCATACACTGGGGAAGATGCTCAATGGAACCAGAGCAAGTGAAAATCTTCCTGGGAGCTCAAATCGACACCGTCCAATGCAGGGTGTTACCCAGCGAGAAGAGAACACTCAGCCTACTGAGGGAGAAACGTCACTACCAGAAGGGGCGAGCTCTGACAGTGAGGCCTGTGAGCAAGGTCTTGGGGATGATGGCGTCATGCATACACCTGGTCCCCAATGTACGCCTACAAATGAGACCACTCCAAGAGTGGCTGCAACAGCAATGGTCACAAGCTACAGGAAGTTGGGAGGATCTAGTGGTTGTAACGCACAGGGTGCAGGAAGAAATAAGGTGGTGGACCAAAAAAAGAATAACAGTAGGGAAGCCTCTAACACCACCGGACCCAACAGTGACCATCACCACAGACGCATCCCAGAAGGGATGGGGCGCACACATGAACAGGCTCAGAGTGAGCGGTCTGTGGAGCCCCACAGATGCAGTCAGACACATCAATTACCTGGAACTGAAAACAGTGTTGGTAGCCCTCAAGGCCTTTCAGAAACACCTGTACAGCCAGAGGGTGCTGATACAAACAGACAACACCACAACAATGTTTTACATAAACAAACAGGGGGGGAACTCAATCATGAAAGCACCTTTCGAACCCATCCACAAAGCATCACTGCAAATGCTAACAATGAAAACGGCCTTTCTAGTAGCAATCACCTCGCTACGGAGGGTGAGCGAACTGCAGGCACTCACACTGCAGGAACCCTACATCCAGATACACAGTGACAGGGTTGTGATGAGAACAGACCCACACTTCATGCCAAAGGTGGTGCCGAGGTTCCACATGAACCAGAGTATACAGATCCCTAGCTTCTTCCAAAACCCCACTACAAGCGCTGAGAGGTCGCTCCACACTCTAGACGCAAGAAGGGCTGTGATGCACTACATTGAAAGGACGAAGGGACACAGGAAAACAAAACAGTTCTTCGTATCCTTCGCAAACAGTTACATGGGCAAGCCTGTGACTAAAAACACCATAGCCCGATGGATCGCACAGACAATACAATTCTGCCACAAACAAGAGGGCCAGGAGCTAACAGGAGGGGCGCAGGCCCACTCCACCAGGAAGAAAGGAGCAACAATTGCCTTTCTGGCCAACACACCAATTCAGGACATATACCTGGCGGCAACATGGGCTTCAGTGCACATGTTCACTAAGCACTATTGCGTGGATGTACAACTGAACAAAGAAGCACAAGTAGGACAAAAGGTGCTTCAACATTCAACAACCAACGCTCATCTTCCACCCAGCCGCCACAAAAGTAACGAAAACCGCTACAAAATCTATGCACAGCATAGTGAATCCAGAAAGATTCTCGCTGCAAAACGAATAGTTTCTTACCTGTCTGTGTAGTTTTGCAGCTTGAAGATCTTTCTGGATTCACTAGCGAACCCACCCGCCTACGCCAGAAAGATGAGGCTGGAGAAGAAGGTGGAAACACATAGAAAAGAAAGCAAGTTCAAGCTTACAAGATACGTGGAAAGAATTACGTTAAAAAAAGGATTAACAAACATAGCCATGAATTCACTACGAACACACAAAAAAAAAAAAAGACAGAAAAAAGAATCCGAAGATGGTGCCCAAGGGTGGTAGCTTCCGCCGGAAGCATGCCGACGTCACCGAAGGTACACCAAATGGTGGGACGTCGACGCCCACCTGGGCTTAAAAAAAAGAGAGAAAAAAGACTACGATTCCGGACCCAACCACCAGATTGCGGAATATGCACAGCATAGTGAATCCAGAAAGATCTTCAAGCTACAAAACTACACCGACAGGTAAGAAACTATTCGTTTTCTTCTATTCCTTAAAGGTGAAGTTACTGTGTCACAAAGTAAAATAGTGATGAAGTGAATCAAACGGGTATGGACCTAAGTGATCCATAGTATTGCCGATTCTAGCGTAATCGATTATGGTTTTCTTAACGTTGTTTCCAACTTGGTAAGCTTATCGGAGTGTCTAAAACCATAATATTATGGTAGGTGGTTTGTGGCTCAAAGTGAAACAAACCGGAAACGGTGACAACGTGAATTGAAACCCGAATGGGTATTATCTTTGGTGCTCGAGCAGTATACCTAGTTGGTTAAACGTTAAAAAGACTAAGTGTCTGTATTACCACGGAGCACCAAAGATAATACCCGTTTGGGTTTCAATTCACGTTGTCACCGTTTCCGGTTTGTTTGAGCCACACACCACCTACCATAATATTATGGTTTTAGACACTCCAATAAGCTTACCAAGTTGGAAACCACGTTAAGAAAACCATATCCGATCGCGTTAGAATCTGCAATACTATAGATCACTTGGGTCAATACCCGTTTGATTCACTTCATCACTGTTTTACTTTGTGACACACAGTAACTTCACCTTTATGCAATAGAATTCACGTCATATATTAGATTATCATGGTTTGAGCAACAAATCTCATGTATCCTCGTGTATTAAAAACATACATTTATTTTTAGACAATTGTTCCCTGATGGAGGCTTGCAATAGCCGAAATGCATTGGATCATTTATTAACATGCATTTGAACAAGAAAAGGATTTGATAAAGAGTGATTAACAACTCTAATTACGATAAGAATCTAATGAATAAAAACTAATGAATTAAACAAAAGGATGATTTAATGTATTTAGTACAAACAAGGATTGAAACCTATACAGCCCCATAGGGGACACAGCAGTGACCAGGGAACGATCCCCCAATTCAGGGGCACGCATTTCGATATTCATAACATGCACGACGGAGTGCACACCCGGGAGCACGCAACAAATACAAAAACTGCAAACAAACTGGTGTGCAAGTGCATATCTAATTAGCAGTTTCCTGGAGCAGACCGAAGTCTACTCCACTATTCCAGAGCCTAGTTAGGATCGCCAGTGTCTTATCGGGGCATTGAGACCTCTGGCATTTAATCGGAGTATCTCAAGCAAGATAGTCTGAACCGTAAATTATATGACGTATGCAGGGTGTTTGAGTGCCCCTGTTGAAGGCCCCAGGAGGTGACTAAGACTCATGGCAGTGCAGGTCTCTGCCTGCCCCCACCCCCTCGCTGCACACTTTGTGCCCCATGCAGTCTGCAAATGCATGCCGCTGCCCCATTCTGCACGCCTCAGACGAACCTTCAAAACAATTATTTTTTCAGTGACCACCATGCTTGTCTTCTGATCCCACGTTTTTTCCTTTCTACTGATACCCCTGTAGAATGGCAAACTACGCTTTCCAGTAGTATGCTTGTGGGTTTGAGAAAACCATGGGCAAATCTGCTCACTGTAGCGATGCACAGATCATGAAAAGCATAAATAGGTTTTGTAGGAAGCTAGCTCAGTTTGTGCACACCAACTCTTTTTGGTATAGTATGGAGTTCAGGGAGTCCCCAAAGGTGTAACAGAGGATTAAGTAGATAATACTTTACTCTCAATTTAGTGGCAGCTGGGATGAGCAGTTAGGCTTATCAGAGGGTAGTGTGAATGCATTTGGTACACACAATCATACAAGGCAGGAACACACACTCAATGACTACATCCAGGCCAATGTTTTGGAAAAATATTACTTCAGTTACTTTTAGTTTAGGAACCACATTTAACTCCGTTACGGGTAAGTAGACTTTTTATTTATGCAATACTTTCAAATTACTGCCAAGAGGTTGGTATGGAATCGATACAGTAATTTAAATGTGCATGTAATAATTTTTAGTGCAGGAAAAGATACTTTGTATTCAGGATCAACATTCAGCACAGTACAGAGAGACCAATGCAGTCCTATGGAAGGAAATTAGGTGAGTAACTTGCAGGTAAATAAACAGGTTTCAGATTCAGTCTCGAGGTTTTGGTCAACACTGGGCAAGGGTCGAACCAAGGTAGGTACTGCATCACCAGCAGCACTGGGGCAGCTTGGGGCAGCCTGGTGCAGAGGGTACTGGGCCCAATATTATCCAATAGAGGCGGGGGCACCTCGAAGATACACCGGTTGCAGGTAAGTACCTGCGGTTCAGGGACACAGGCCTTGGGAGTTGAGGTCAGCATTGGAGGAGCCAACACATAGCACTGAGACTGGATCACCAGCCGCACAGGGGTAGCCGGGTGCAGAGAGCAAAGGAGGAGTCGGGTGCCCCGTAGAAATCAATTTAGATTCTCTGTTGGAGAGAATGACTGCAGGCGTGGACCAGAAGGCTGACTGACAGAATCCAATGACTGGATAGAGGAGTTGGATTGTGGGGGGCTGCAGGGACACTGTCGGTTGTGTACGCCACGGCCTGGGGGCTGCTGGTGCAGGGGTGTCTTGAGGAGTCTGGTTACTCTCACCGGAGCCGGTCACGGTCATTCAAGTTGGGGCTGCAGGCTTTGTGGGGAAGATCAGGAGAGGTCGTCTAACGCTGGATCACAGGTCAGGATCACCTGGGAGACGTCAGTAGGTTGGTGGGTCACCTGGACTCTGGGTGTGAGTGTTGCGGATCCAGAGTCCTTGGTTTAGTTTCTTTCAGAACAAATACGGTGTCAACTGGAGCAAAGAGTCTTTGTTGAAGAAGGCAAAGGTCCCCGGGGCTCTTGGAGGTTGCTTGTTGCGGGCCACGCCGGTTTCTTGGACAAGTGTCGCTGGAGGATACAGACAGGCCGGTAGGGCTGGGGACAAAGTCAGTTGTCGCCTTCTGCATGGCTCATCGGTCCTGCTTCATAGGTCGTCTAATCGGACGAACAATGTTCAGGGAAGCCCTTAAATTCTACATTTAGGGTGTTACTAAGGTCGGGGGTAGTAGCCAATGGCTACTGTCACCTAGGGTGACTACACCCTTTGGCTGCCCCCTCCCTTTGGGGAGAGGGGCACATCCCTGTTCCTATTGGGGCCTAATTCGCCAATCAAGATGGAGAATTTCTAAGAGGTGTTCACCTACGCTCCTGGCGACCCCAGGGGAGTGCCAGACCAAGGTGGACACTCCTACTCTGCTTGCTAATTTTCCTGCCTGTCCTACCACCAGCCATGGGGCTGTGACAGAGGGGTGGGGTGTAATCTCCACTAGTGGAGCTGCCAAATCAGCATAAAACAAGGTGAGAGCCTATGAGGCTCACTGCCAAGTGTTGCTGTTTCTGCTAGAGGGAAGTGAGAAGCACCTCCACCCAGAGCAGGCTTTGTTTCTGACCTCCGAGAACACAACGGCTCTCACCCCATGAGGTCAGAAACGTGTCTGGTGGTGGCTGGCTGGCAGGGACCTGTCTGCCAATTCACTAGACGTTGGTTATTTTTCAGGCAGGGGACATCTCTTAGTTGACCTCTGAGTGCATTTTATAATAAATCTAACACAGACATTGGTGTGTTTTTATTATGCTGAGTGGTTTGATACCAAACTTCTTCAGTAAAGCTATCATGGACCTGTGGAGTTTGTGTTGACAAACTCCCAGCCCATGTACTCAAAAGGGCACTTGGTGTCCAAGAATGGACTCAAACACTGTAGGGGCATACTGCTCATGCCGCTATGCCCTCACTGGTGGTATAGTGCATCCTGCCTAACGCCTTTAAGTGGTGAGTAGGCATGGCACCCAGGGAGGTGTACCATGTCAACCTTTAGTTTAGTCACACCACAATACAAAGCCTGCAATGGTAGGATGTATGTATTTGGTGTGGGGCTCCTTAGAGTGGGACAATACATGCTGGAGCCCTAAGGGACTTTCTCTGGTCACAAGGTCTGTGGTACCACTGGTACCATTTACAAGGGGCTGATCTGTGGCCCAGAGGTGTGCCAATTGTGGGAACAATGGCACCGTTATAGGAAAGAACACATGTGCTGGGGCGTGGTTAGCAGGGTCCCCACACACACTCAGTCACGTTAGCATGCGGTATCTGGCAAAAAGTTAGGGGGTAACCATGCAAAAAGGGTCACTTTCAAGCAGCTTTTTTTATTTTTTAAATATAATTTTTGGTCTCTATGCCCTACTGGCTATATATCTACAGTGATTGGTAATGCCATTGGTGGTTGTGTGAATATTTATTGCTTATGATTTCAGCGGGGAGAACCTTGAACTAGAATTGCAGGCAAGTAATTTTTCCTTGGGAATTATACCATGGATATGTATTTAATCCCCCACTTATGAGTTCTCCAAGTCATTGAACACACACTGGTGTTGATGAAAATAGTGTAGTTGGAAGATTGGTGCTAAAATTAAAAGGAAGCAAGACATTTGCTTCATATGCATTTTTGAGTCTCTTGCCTTGTAAAGCTGCTAATCTGACAGTTCCTCACTTTTGGACTAGGTTCCTTGTAGTTATTTAATTTCACGTCTGATGTGTTTTCTTAACTATACCTGGAAGGTGACTGTGAATCTGCTCAAGCTGTCTTAAGACATTGTCACCAGTGTTTTTTTTCGGGGCTATGCTAACACCGCATTTGGTGTTTGTAGGTAATTGACCGCACCGAGCAAAATATTGAGCTGCGTACCTCATAAAGTCTAGTTTGGGTAGATGGGCACAAAAGCATTTGAACAGCATTGATGGAAAGTAACTTCGGACCAATGGAGCAACTGCTTGAAGGGAAAGTAAAGTGCCTTGCTTCAGAATGGGACTCTCCTTACTGTCTTGTACCAAAGAAAGTTTTAACTTTCAGACCTATATTGCATTTCAAACTGTTCAACAGGCATCTACAAGATTTAGTGTTGGGAGGACCAGCAGCCCATTGCTCTCTGCACTGGTGTGACCCAGGGTCAGCCCTTCAGAGAACTCAATTCCTCAAGTCAGTGACCACAGATGCATCCGTTCAAGGTTGGGGGTGAGGGGTGGGGCACATATGCAGAACCTCACATTACACGGTCTGTGGTCAACATCACAACGCTTCCACATGAGTCATCTGGAGCTTCTAGCAATTCAACTATCTCTCAATGCCTTTTGCAATCTTCTTTACAAGGTAGACCTGGTGCACAGACAACATAACTGCTATGCATTGTGTTAAAAAAATTTAAATGGGGGTAAACGCATCACAGCTCTCTGTCCTAGCAGAGCACATCTGGCCTTATATTACAAAATCCTAGCAGAATACCTACCAGAGGTGGGAAAACAACTTCACATATGTGCTCAGCAGAGCACAGCAGGTACACGAGTGGGAAATCGACAAAACGTTCCTACAATTATACTTTTAACAGTGAGGAACCCTAGAGATAGACCCATATGCCACAAAACACAAGGTAAAATGCCAAAACTTTGCTTCCAAGTTTCCACACCACCAATCAAAAGGCAATGTCCTATGGATCAGTTGTTCAGGGACATTTGCTTGCTTTTTCCCCCCCTCTCCCACTAATTCCATATGTGGATCAAAAGCGAACTCGAGCAACCCACACTCATCCTAATAGCCTCAACATGGGTGCGACAGGTGTGATACTCAACCCTACTGTAACTATCCATAGTGCCACATGAGAAATTGCCTCTGTAGTCCCATCTAATAACTCCGAATCAGGGCAAGGTAATGCACCCAAATCTGGCACAGCTCAATCTAGAGGTTTGGCTTTTGAGATCTTAAGAGTTTGGACACCTTAATCTGCCACAGGAATGTATGAACATTCTCAAACTAGCGCGTAAACCAACAACACAAACTTGCTTGTCATGTAGTTCCTACAAAATATATATATCTATATATCTATATATCGATATATCTATATATCTATATATATCTATATATATCTATATATATCTATATATATATATCTATATATATATATCTATATATCTATATATATATATATATATATATATATATATATATATAGAATTGATTGACCTCTGAGGCGGAAAGCCGGAGGTGTCCTCACGCTCACTTTTTTTTAAAATTGAAAACTGTGAATAACTTGTATGTTTTAAACTTGTGCACTTACCCCCAGCCACTCCAACTATTTCCCCTGCCAAGCAGACACCCACATTCAGCGGATTTTAGCGCTGTTGGGAAGGGAATCGGCACACGGACGCCATCGCTGGGAAACGCGAGGCCACGCCCACACGATAGGCCACGCCCACCGCCCATTCTATGTAAACGCTGAGTAAAAGCGCCGGCCATAGAATTGATCGACCTCTGAGGCGGAAAGCCGGAGGTGTCCTCACGCTCGCTTTTTTTTAAAATTGAAAACTGTGAATAACTTGTATGTTTTAAACTTGTGCACTTACCCCCAGCCACTCCAACTATTTCCCCTGCCAAGCAGACACCCACATTCAGCGGATTTTAGCGCTGTTGGGAAGGGAATCGGCACACGGACGCCATCGCTGGGAAACGCGAGGCCATGCCCACACGATAGGCCACGCCCACCGCCCATTCTATGTAAACGCTGAGTAAAAGCGCCGGCCATAGAATTGATTGACCTCTGAGGCGGAAAGCCGGAGGTGTCCTCACGCTCGCTTTTTTTTAAAATTGAAAACTGTGAATAACTTGTATGTTTTAAACTTGTGCACTTACCCCCAGCCACTCCAACTATTTCCCCTGCCAAGCAGACACCCACATTCAGCGGATTTTAGCGCTGTTGGGAAGGGAATCGGCACACGGACGCCATCGCTGGGAAACGCGAGGCCACGCCCACACGATAGGCCACGCCCACCCTCTTTCTCCATAAATGTGTGTCCCACGCAAGCGCAGCGGACGAGCGCAGCGGGAGCGCCGTTTGCGCGCCTAAGGCAAGCCCGTCTGCGCCCGGACGTGGCCAGCGCCAGCCCCCCTGTTGCTGCTCCCCCAGTCGCTGATCGGTCGCGTGTCTCCTACACTCGTGAGTATCTATTAACATATAGTGCTAACTCTTGCTCCTGCTTGCATGGCTGGGACCTGGCTGATTTATCTCAGCGTATTTGCCAGGCATGCAAATTTCGCTTTCAACCTACCTTAACTGCTCATATCCAGCTTCCCACCGATTCGACATGTCTTCGGGCTGGTTTGATCAATGCTAGATCACTGGTCAAACATTTCAATGACATATTTGAATTGCTAAGTGACAATGAGTTTGATCTCCTTTTTGTCACAGAAACGTGGCTTAATGAGTCATGCAATCCAGTGATTGAATTGGCTATACCACCTGGCTTTAAAATCATTAGACAAGATCGCCCCTTAGGCAGAGGAGGTGGTATAGCAGCCATTTTTAGAGATAAGTGGACTCTGTCTCTGGATCCTATGGGCCCCTCAGTTGATGCAGAGGTGCTCCACTTCTCGCTCACTCTGGGGGCACATTTCACCTTAGGTGGATCTCTGATGTACCGGCCACCTGGCCACGCAGGAAAATTTCTAGAGGCACTAGAGGACATGATAGTCCCACGTGCCCTGAAATACCCCACATATCTCCTTCTGGGAGACTTTAATATTCACGTGGATCAGCTAGATCTACCCGACACAGTTCGGCTAAACGATGCTCTGGCGATGGCCCAGCTAAAACAGTGGATTAAAGCTCCCACCCATTCAGGGGGTCACGTTCTTGACCTATTATGTACCAACTTCGACATAAATATGTCTGACCCTGAGATAGTAAATTGGTCTGACCATATGCTGATAAGGTTCACCTGGCCCCTGTCCCGCCCCGCTGAGTCCAATCACTCTGCTGCTCACACACAGAAAATTAACATAGCTAGGCTCTGTGATCAGCTTGACACCTCTCACCCCACACTTCCCTCCGAAATTGAGTCAGCCGTTAGCTCATTCAACTCATGGATTGAAGGCGGCGTTGCTTCTTCAACTAAAATAGGTCGTGTCTGTAGAGTGCGCTCCACCCCTTCTAAGCCGTGGTTCTCCAATACTCTCCGCGATCTTAAATCAGGTTGTAAAAAACTTGAAAGACGTTGGAGACAAGCCTATCTCCCTGAGGCCAAGAAAGAACTAAGAACGGCTCAAAAGAGGTACTATGCAGCAATTAAATCAGCAAAAAGTTTATATTACAACGGACGCATAACCAAGGCCAACAACAGTAGCAGGGAAATCTTTGCCATTGTTAAAAGCTTTGTTTCCCCTTGTGCCACTCAACCTCTTCTAGCCTCTTCGGAAAAATGGTGTGAAGAACTCTCTGTGTTTTTTGTGGACAAAATTGCAAAAATCCAAGATGACTTGCTTACTGTATGTAACAACTTTCCAGCTTCAATGACTATTCCTTCCCCCATTATGCCCATCTCTACGGACCAGTTTACTCTCTTCACTCCAGTGGATACAACAGAGGTTGTTAAAATTCTCGCTACTTTACAATCAGGATCCCCCGCTGACCCCTGCCCGGCCAGAGTCCTTGCGGGCCTGGCTAATACAGTCGGCCAAGAGGTGACACATATTGTCAACCTCTCTCTCTCCACCGCCACTGTTCCGGCATGCTGGAAGCAGGCCAAACTGCTTCCACTTCTTAAAAAAAATGGCCTAGACCCGAAGGCCCCTGCCAATTTCCGGCCCATATCATTACTGCCGGCCCTGGCAAAGATATGTGAAAAAGTTGCATTCACACAGCTAAACAAATTTGTGGAAAGCTCTCAAGCTCTTCACCCTGCGCAATCAGGCTTCAGAGCTGCTTTCAGCACAGAGACGGCTCTAGTCGAGGTTTCTGAGGCCATTCGGGAATGTCTGGACGGAGGTGGCAGAGCGGCTCTGATTTTATTGGACCTCTCTGCCGCCTTCGATACGGTCCCTCACTCCCTCTTACTCACCAGACTAGCAGCCATAGGCATAACGGGCTCCGCTCTTGGCTGGCTATCATCTTTCTTGGATAACAGGTCCCAGCAAGTGTGGATGCCACCTTTCTCCTCCTCTCCCAAAAAACTCTCTACTGGTGTCCCACAGGGGTCTACTCTAAGCCCCCTGCTTTTTAATATATATATGACTCCCCTCATCTATCTTGCGGAACAGCTAGGAGCCAAAATTATGGCTTATGCCGATGATACTCAGCTTCTGTTTACCTGGCCCAAAAACAACTGGGACACGTCGAGGGTCCAATTCTGTTTATCATCGGTTTTCTGCTGGCTGGCGTGTGCCCAGCTCAAATGCAATGAGAGTAAATCGGAAATCTTGCTGTATGGCTCCTTCCCAGATAACTTTAGTGACTCCCTCTGGCCCACCGATCTCCCATGTCCCAAATCCATTGGTGGACCTGCAAAAAATTTAGGAGTCTGGTTTAATAACAATCTCAGATTTGAGGACCACCTGAAAAAACTCACTGGAATCTGCTTTTCCACCCTCAAAACCCTGCGCAGATTTCTCCCTCTGCTCCCGAGAGAGGCCAAGGAGACGGTCATTCGCGCTCTCATACTATCCAGATTGGATTATGCGAATGCCCTCTACTGCGGACTCCCAGCCTATTTGATCCACCGCCTCCAGGTAATTCAAAATGCCGCGGTTAGGCTGCTGTTCAACATACCCAGAAGATCTAGTGTCCGTCAACCCCTCAGAGATCTTCACTGGCTCCCAGTGGCTCAAAGGATCTTATTTAAGATCCTCGTGCTAGCATACCGAGCACTTCATCAAACGGGTCCAGCTTATCTGAGAAAAAGATTTTCCCTTCATGTTCCCAATCGCCCTCTTAGATCAAGCAACCTCCACCAAATGACTGTGCCAAAGTTTAAATATAGCAGGCTCGGCGGCCAATCCATCTCTGTCAGAGCAGCGAGAGCTTGGAATACTCTTCCGCTTCATTTGAGAACATCCCCATCCATCATGGCGTTCAGGAAAGGCCTTAAAACCCACCTTTTTACCATCACTGCCTAATGGATGTCTCTCTAACTCCGCATGTAATATGATCTGTCTCCCTTTTCTCTCGCGCCAGGATACTATACTTTTTAGTAATTGAGCGCGCTACAAAAGCCTCTATAATAATAATAATAATAATATATATATATATATATATATATATATATATATATATATATATATATATATATATATATATATATATATATATATATATATCTATATATCTATATATATATATATCTAGCTCACTGGATAGAGGCGGCAGGCCCGGGACCAGGGTTCAATCCCCGAGGCACCAGGGTCAACGGACTCGATAATTCTCGCCTCGGTGCCTACTCTAACTAGGGATCACACTCGGCAACTCTGGGCATTAGCTTGCCTCATCTCCACAACGGCCCCCCACATACGCCGGGGATGCCTGGTTTCACCTTGGAGATACCCAGTAGGGACCATCTCACAGGGAAAGCCAGGACGGGTTCCCCAGCGGTCTACAGCACAGAGATACTCCTTCGGGAGTCGATTCTAGCGCTTTAGAAACCCACAATCATATAGGATATGCACCTTTAGACAACATAAACTAAGGGATTGGTGTCCAGAGTGATTTCAGACACCCCCAAAGGATATGTTGGCCTTTAGACCAGCTAGCTCACAGTGCCACCATAATCCCCCTAACCTTACTAAGGAGAGAATAGTTTGTGGCAACTATCGAACATAACTCTTGATCCTTCAGGCATCGTGAAGACAGTACTTTTCGCTCAGTCACTCGTGCTCACTTAGTCTCGGAGAGATACACAGAATATACAACGGGGACGTTTTCAATAAGCATTTATTGAACCAGCATCATTCTCTTATAAAACATGGTTGCTGCAACAATCATTAGACAGAAACGGATATATAAGATTGCAAGTACCAACTGAATAAATAAAAGATCTAATTCTGCACTGGTGCTAAAACAGTGAATATATGCAGGCATATGAGATACATGACAATAATCATGCGTACTCCTACTATGCGAACCCTATCTAAGTGTACCTAGCATGTATGTGGGTGTAAAGTCAAGAATCCCCTAGGAAAGAGCCAACCCCATTAACTGATGGGAGAGAATGAAGGACCACATCTTGGTCTTTTCGTTGGACACCTCGCAAGGGATGTCAGACCACTGCGTGCTGGAGTTTCTGCGGGCAGGAATCTCAGCGTCTCCTGTCCACACGGAAGCTTCTTCTCTGGTTGCCCAGTGAAGATGTGATTATTTTATACTCGAAAGGTACCCTCAGGGGTTCTACCTAGATGTGTAATGGGACTGTGGGCCTGTCGTCCAAGGATGACAATAGCGATGACTTTTGTACAGTGGTATTATACAGAAGATGGTAATCCTTCTCTGTATGTCCTAGGCAGCGGATTAAGATATGATACTAAGAATCCTAATTCATAATAAATTTGGCTAGTTTTAAACCACAGAACATTTATTCGGCACATAACAAGGTAAAAGATCATTGCCAGAGAAGTTATATAGAGTAAGGTAGGGCAAATTTAGATAAAAGGTTGTGCAGCTACCTAGGCCTATATTGGAATACATTGGGGCTCATAACATGCTGTGCAGCAAAATGGAAAAGGTTTGTACACTACTGGTTAGACAAAAAATACAACCAATGTCACCAACAGTGCTATGTTATTGGTTATCTTTTTCATTTACCACAAGTAGAGCTTGCTTATACCTTAACTAGTTTACATTTAGGAGCTCTAGCTTCTTACAGTCAAAACAGACAACCTGTGTCACTTTTTAATATGTCAGTAATTATGGCATTTATGAAAGGATTGGAGATTTATCCCAGCCTTCCACCCCATCAGCACCAGTCTGAAATCTCAATATTGTGTTCACAAGACTGGGTCCACTTTTTGAGCCACTTCATTAATTTGACCTAAAGTTCCTCACATGGAAAGTGGCCTTTTGAGTATCTATTACTTATCTTAGAAGAATGTGAGTTGCAAGCACTTACATTAGAGGAGCCTTTCTTTCAAGATTTTCCAACAAATTAGTACTTCCTACTAACCCGAAGATCTTGCCAACAGGGCCGGACTGGGAACCACAATAGGCCCTGGCAAAGTGCTCAGCCGGCCCCCCTCTCCACTGGGGAGGTTGGAGGTGCCACCGAGCTCTTTGACCGGCCAGTTTTCGGCCAATTTTGGTACAGGGCCGATTTTGCAGCTATGCTGCAAAAATGGCCCTGTAACAAAAACGGCCCACAGGGGCCCAATACCGGCCCCCACCCGTGCGGCGCACCAGGGGATTGCCCACTATGGCCAGTCCGGCCCTGCTTGCCAAAGGCAGTATCAGCCTTTCATCAAACCAAACAATTCAGTTACTGTTTTTTACCCTCTAAACCGATTCAGTAGTCGAGAGCTCTACACACATTAGATGTTGTAAGAACATTAAGTACTACATTGAAGAACTAAGCCTTTTTGCAAGACACAACAACTTTGTTGCATTGGCAAAAAGACAGCAACTGATGCCAGTGTGGGATTTTTATGAAAAATGCACTCCGAGGGCATCTTAGAGATGCCCCCTGAAAAATGACCTGACTCAAGTGTCCTGGCTGAGTGGCTGCTCACCAGCTGCCACCACCAGACATGTTCCTGGACTCCTGGGTCAAGAGCCTGCCGCTCTTAGGGTCCTGAAACAAAGCATATCCTGGGTCCAGGTGCCAAGCTCCTCCCCTAGGATGGGCAAGGTCCACGAAGATGACGCTTCAAAGGCTTGCCGACTTTGTAAGCAGACCCTTTGCTTCTCCCAACAGCTGGCCCCCACCTGTTCTGATCCCCACTCTGGGTGGGAGAATCGGTGGGAAAACCAAGATAGGAGAGGTGTGCCCTCCTTTGCCAACCCCATTCCTCCAGTGGGGGTACAAAGGCGAATGCACAACTCAGTCCCCGCCATCTTGAAAATGGGGGGGGGGATGCAGCCAACCAGAGTGAGACTTATGCTCCCTCCCACTGGAGGGGGAAATAGGGGAAGGAAGGAAGGGACCTATTGGTCCAAACCTGTACCTACCTGAAACGCCCCTAACTTAAGAATTTAGTGGCAACCCGAACCTTGTCTCCTCAGACAAGAAGAAACAAGGACGGAAGAGCTGTGCTGAATAAAAGAGGACACCAACTGACTTGGCCCGAGCCTTACCGGCCTGTCCCGACCTCAACGTGCTCCAGCGGAATCCTGGAATGTCCTGCAGCCAGCAGCCCCCCGGAAGCTGGAGGCCCTGCCTTCCCCAGCAAGACTTTCTCTCCTGTGAGCACCGGATTTGCTCACCAACAGACTCTAGCTCGAGCCAAACCTGCGTATCTGTATCCGACGCCCACAGCCTGAGTTCGAGTGGCCTAACACCGCAAGGAGGTCTCCCCAGCTATCCCGGCCTGGTATCTGGTGATCACTGATCTACTAACAACTACAAACTTAGGGGTCTTATGGAGGATTCAACCGTAGTCCTCTGCTCATCTACACCTTGTCTAAAGTACAAGGGTGTGAATGAAGTAAACCAACAAACCAGATCACAAGATGTGAAGAACCAGTAACGTGAGTCCCCACTGGTGTAGGATTCCCATCAACAGTCTTGTAATGATCAATATTATCATTTGGTAGTCCTAATCGGGTATTGTGTCTCTAGATCATTGAGACCAGCATACCCCGATAACCAGATATGGGGTAGCGACCCACAATCACTCGGTACTACCACATGATGTTGATGTGATGGGGAGTGCATTAATTAGTGAATAAAGTGTGAAAAAAAAATAATATGTGTAAAAAACACACAAGTAGAACCTCCTCTCTTCGGCAACTGGTCGTGTATGTACCAGTGTGTCCGGGGAGTGGACCTCACCTCTTCCTGGACCTGGCTCAGGATATATGAGACCCCGCTCTGTCCGTCGGTGTCCCTAGCCGTGACTGAGTCAGGGGGAGGCCTCATATATGAGCCAGGTCCAGGAAGAGGTGTGAGGTCCACTCCCCGGACACACTGGTACATACACGACCAGTTGCCGAAGAGAGGAGTTGAAACAGCTGAGGGAAAATTATATCCTTTACTGGTTTTCTACTTGTGTGTTTTTTACACATATTATTTTTTTTTTTTCACACTTTATTCACTAATTAATGCAGTAGTATTGTTATAGAACAGAGACCCTGACGAAAGCCGAAGGACTCATCCCTGAGTGGCTGAAACATGTTGGTCTCCTCGCAGCTATTTGTTGGGACTGCGACGATGATATTGCACTGTTCTTGTTTTTAGGAAGGAAGGGGCAAACAATTATTAAAGGTTTCTGGGTTGAGCTCCCTATCCTTTTTTAAGATCACCACTTTTTCTTTGTTTACACTGCACTCCCACATCACATCAACATCATGTGGTAGTACCGAGTGATTGTGGGTCGCTACCCCATATCTGGTTATCGGGGTATGCTGGTCTCAATGATCTAGAGACACAATACCCGATTAGGACTACCAAATGATAATATTGATCATTACAAGACTGTTGATGGGAATCCTACACCAGTGGGGACTCACGTTACTGGTTCTTCACATCTTGTGATCTGGTTTGTTGGTTTACTTCATTCACACCCTTGTACTTTAGACAAGGTGTAGATGAGCAGAGGACTACGGTTGAATCCTCCATAAGACCCCTAAGTTTGTAGTTGTTAGTTGATTCCTTTGGGGGATAATACTTAGGCTAGGTCTATAAACATCCCTCTAGCCCTGTATAAACTCGTGTTTTTCTATGATCACTGATCTACCTCAAGTCTCCTGACGCTGCCTGCAGCCCTTTTCTGGAGGATGCCCCTGACCACGACTGAACCTGGTAAGGAAAACCCAACTCCAAAAGACAACCCTGCACCAGACGTCCCACCGCCTTGGGTGGCCTAATCAACAGTGTCCTGGCACCCCACAACATCCCAACTTACCTCTCCAAACAGTGGTCGACTCCAGAAGACCTTCACCCCAGAGCCTGCAGTGTTTGTTGAACCTGGAATATCCCTATTGAAAACAGGGCACGCGACACCAAACCAGCGCTCTGCACCCGGCCGTCCCTGTGCCGCTGTGGATGCACTTTGTGTGCTAACTTGAACCTCCCTTTGCTCTTGAGCTAAGCTCCAGGAGTTTTGCTCCCTCAACTTTGTGGCCTGCTCGTGAGCAGCCACCAACCAGAGGCCATCTATCCCCCATTGGATAACATTGGGCCTCAGCACTCTGCATCCAGCCGCAGTAGTGCCACTAAGGGTGCTCTTGGCAGTATCCTTGACCGTGGGGGAACTCTGGTTCGAACCCAGAATCCCAACTCCCACAAACAAGTACTTACATGTAAACTGATAACTTCATTCCCTTCCGTAGAATTGCGTTCACTGCTTTTCTGTGAGAAAAGTGTGGAGTTGAAAATTCTATGAAAAGTCGTACAAGTGTGTTTTGATAAAAAAATGCATTATTTTGATTTATTCAGGAGATGTCCCAGTGTGGTATCACACTGAGTAAGAAAAGTAATCTGAAAAATAATTTCAATTGTAACTGAAAAGTAATTTCAACTGTTTAAGAACAATTTACCTACCTGTAACCAAACCAACTGCATTCAATTGTATTCAACTGCAAATAAAATACAACTAAATATTTGTATACACAAATTGGTCAGTTCAGTCTTTGAGTGTGTGAAACCATTTCTTGCCCGTATGTGTACAATAAATGATTAACACTACCCTCTGATAAAGCCTTACTGTTGGCACATACTATCACAAATAGAGAGTAAGGTATTATCTACTTTAACTTCTGCCTACCTTTGGGGATCCACTGGACTTTGTGCACACTATACCTTATTTCGGTATAGTATATACAGAGCCAGCTTCCTACAGTTTTGCAGCATGACCTTCCAGGTAGGACGCCCCCCGCTGCAGCTCTACCAGCGCTTTGTGCCCTTGGCTTGTTCCTTGCTTGCTGCCCATTCCTGTGTGCTGCTTCCTCGCCCCCCCCCCCCCTTGCCCACTGATCGCTTTCCCGCGGCTGCTGCCCCTGCGGCCCGTGCCCACTCGCTGACTCCCGCCTACCAGCTGCTCCTCCTTCCCAGATCCCCTTAAAATGGCCGAAGGCTGCGCCTGGACCGCACCCAGCGCCAGAACCCCTGGCCCCCGCACCAGCCATGAAGACTGCCTCCGATACGACAGCAGCACCCTCATCGCTCTCAACCCAGGACGAACACCCGCCTGCTGCAGAACCACCCCGAAGCACACACACGGCCCCTTCACCTGCCAGAACTGCTGCTTCTCCTGCATCGAAGACGCAGACACCCGCAACGACAAAACACAACCAGCTCCGATGCATCCTGATCAACACCCGCTCCGCACGCAAACATGCCGTCGAGCTCTGGGACCGACTCGACACCGCATCTCCAGACGTCGCCTTCCTGACCGAGACCTGGATGAACGAAGCCTCCTCCCCAGACATCGCCATAGCCATCCCTGACCGATATAAGATCGCCTGCAGAGACCGCACCAACGGAGTTGGAGGAGGAATCGCCATCGTCCACAGGAAAACCATCAGGGTCTCAACAAACACCGACGACACTCGGCACCGCCGAACACATGCACTTCCAGATCCACACGGACCCCAAGACGACCCTAAGAGGCACCCTCATCTACAGACCACCCGGACCCCGACCGCAATTCTGCGACTCCATCGCCGACTTCATCAGCACGCACTGACCTCCACCAACTACATCCTCCTCGGAGACCTGAACTTCCACCTGGAGAACAACAATGACAGCAACTCCGCCACCCTGATAGACAACCTCGCCAACCTTGGACTGGAACAGCTCGTCACATCGCCAACCCACATCGCCGGACACACGTTCGACGCCATCTTCTCCTCTAGCCCACACGTCTCCTTCAGCCCACACGTCTCCTTCAGCCACATCTCCGAACTCACCTGGACTGACCACCACTGCATCCACTTCACCTTCCGGAAACCCGTCGCACCTCACTGCCCCCTACAGATTCCCCGTCGCTGCTGGGGCAAAATCACCGAAGTACAACTACAGACAAACCTCGCACACAGCCCACCCCGACGAGGGTGCAAGCACCCTCAGACGATGGATGGACAACTGCGCCAACACCTTAGCTCCGCTGAAAAAAACAATCCTCAAAGACACCAACAAGAGCCAACTGGTTCACCCCGGAACTCCTAGCCTTAAAGCGCACCTGTCGGAAGTTGTAGAACATATCGCTCAGCGAGAAGTCGCCGCACAGCCCACAAAGATGCCTTCCGCAACCACCACCACCTCATCAGGACCGCCAAGAGAACCTCCTTGAAAGACCCCCTCGACAACAAGACCCACAACAGCAAGGAGCTCTTCAGCGTCGTGAAGGAACTCTCCAACCCCAGCTCCAACGCCAACGACATCCCACCGTCGCAAGCCCTGTGCGACTCCCTCACCTCATTCTACCGCAAGATCGCCGACATCCACGATAGCTTTAACCCCCGATGTCCCTAACAGGCCCCAACACGCCGGAACAACCTCACCCCACCGACAACAACCCCCTGACAACCTGGACCAACGTGAGCATCGAAGACACAATCAAGATCATGGGCACAATCCATTCCGGCTCGGCGTCTGACCCTTTCCCACACCACATCTTCAACGAAGCCGGCAGCTCCATCGCACCCCACCTATGCAACATCATCCTTTCCTTCAAGACATCTACCTTCCCTGAAAGCTGGAAATACGCTGAGATCAACGCTCTACTGAAGAAACCCAAGGCAGGCCCGAGCGAACTAAAACTTCCGGCCCATCTCCCTGCTTCCGTTCCCAGCTAAGGTCATCGAGAAGATAGTCAACATCCAACTCACCCGCTACCTCGAAGACAACCGCATCCTGGACCCTTCCCAGTCAGGTTTCCGCCGCAACCACAGCACCGAGCCCACCCTCATCGCCGCCACCGATGACATCAGGATCCTGCTGGACAACGGCGAGACGGCGGCCCTCATCCTCCCCGATTTCTCCGCCGCCTTCGATACCGTCTGCCATCGCACACTGCGCACACGACTCCACGACGCAGGGATCTGAGACAAGGCCCTGGACTGGACCTCCTCCTTCCTCTCCGGCAGAACCCAGAGAGTCCGCCTCCCCCTGTTCCAATCCTAAGCCTCAGAGATCCTCTGCGGCGTCCGACAGGGATCCTCCCTCAGCCCGACGCTGTTCAACGTCTACATGGCGCCTCTCGCACGCATCGCCCGACATCACGACCTCAACATAATCTCCTACGCCGACGACACGCAACTGATCCTCTCCCTCACCAAGGACCCCCTCACTGCCAAATCCAACCTACACCAGGGAATGAAGGCTGTCAACGACTGGATGCAGGATAGCCACCTTAAACTGAACACAGACAAGATGGAGATCCTCATCCTCGGGCCCAACCCCTCAGCGTGGGACGATGTCTGGTGGCCTACATCACTGGGGACCACCAACCACGCACGCAACCTGGGAGTCATCCTTGACCCAACACTCACCATTACCAAACAAGTCAACGATGTCTCCTCCTCCTGCGTCAACACCCTCCGGATGCTCTGCAAAATCTACAGATGGATCCCGACAGACACAAGGAAAACAGTCACTCAGGCCCTAGTCAGCAGCAGACTCGACTACGGAAACGCCCTCTACGCCGGAGCTCATCAACAGACTGCAAAGAATCCAGAATGCCTCTGCACGCCTGATCCTCGACGTCCCGCGCCGCTACCACTTCACCCCCTACCTGAGGAACCTGTACTGGCTCCCTGTCAGAAGAATCTCCTTCAAGCTCCTGATCCTCGCACACAAGGCACTCCACAAGACCGGCCCAAACTACCTCAACAGCTGACTCTCCTTCTACATACCCAACAGGAATCTCTGCTCCGCAGACCTCTCCCTGGCTACCATCCCACGCATCCGCAGAACCACAGCCAGAGGCAAATCCTTCTCCCACCATGCCGCCAAGACCTGGAACACCCTCCCCCTCATCCTACGACAAACTGAAGACCTAACCTTCAGGAGACCACTAAAGACCTGTTTTTTCGACCAGTAGCAACAGCACCCCCTGCCTCCTCACCCCTCAGCGCCTTGATACCCTTGCGGGCATGTAGTGCGCTTTACAAATTATATGATTGATTGAATCTTTCTGGATTCACTATGCTGTGCATTATTCCGCGGTCTAGTGTTTGGGTCCGGAATAGTGGTCGTTTTTTTGGGTTATTTTTTCGTAGCCCAAGTGGGCGTCGACATCCCACCTTTTGGTGTCCTTCCTGTGACGTCTGCATGCTTCCTGCGGAAGCTCCCACCTTTGGGCGCCCTCTTCAGATTCTTTTTTCCGCCGTTTGGTCTGGATCGTCACCATGAGGTTCCAGAGTTTTTGGAGAAAAGAGGAAAAAGTCCAGAAAACCACGAAAAAAATTTGGAGAATACTTCTCCAAGCAAGACCACTGATCCGGGATGACAAAGAGGAAGGAGAACATCGAAAACTTCGACGTCCAATGAAGAATGCGCACACAAGGGGCCCCAACTGCCACCACAAGTACTCGCAGAAAGACCAGTATCCGGTTTGCAGCCTCTGCCTGCCGGTTGACCACGAGAGCAAGGATTGCAACGCCTGCTCAGTTTTTACCCCGAAGATGCTCTGGGTAAGAGAGAGACAGGAGAGCCAACTACAACATGCAAGGCCAACGTCAACCTCCGTCACTCCGGGACTAGGGCCTCTCCAGTGGGGAAGAGGACAACATCGCTGAGGGAGCAGATGACTACACGGTCGTAGAGACAGATTTGAAAACAACAAAGGAGGTAAGAGACAGCGACCCCTAAGACCCCGACAGACTCTCGAAAATCAGCCAGACTCTCGAAAAACAGAGTCGAAGTCCTCGAAAGGAGCACTGGCGCCGAAACATTTGACATCCAGGGACAAACAGCCCAGCGGATCCTTCAAAAAGGACTCCCAGTTGGCGAAATCCCAAGACAAGCCTAGGTCGTCGAAGCACGTCCCCGGAAAGGCGCGCTCGACGCCGAAGGAAAAAGACCCGAAGGCAACTTCGACATCGAAGAGATCTTCTGAAACCTTCCACACTGAGATGGAGAAGAAGAGAAGGCTTGAGGCCGAAATGGACAACATCCTGCAAAGGAAAAGGGAGTTTGACAAACGGATGAAAAGGTTCACCATCCCGTCGAAGCAGACGACCATCGTCTAGGACGAAGAGGAATTCGACGCTGAAGAGCCGCCGAAAACCCCGGATCCCCAAGAACACGAAGAGGGCCTGTACTATTACGAGGGAGAAGCGAGGAAGACCGGCAAACGAGTTTGAGCTTAGCATCCTCGGTGGCGCAGGACCTGGATTTGCAGAACCTCGCGCCGAAAGCCCGATGAGGCCGTAGATACGTATCCTTCGAGGCCTTTACCGCCAGATGACATTGGCATCTCCAATATGGTCATCAGGAACTCGGCAACAGCATATGGGGTGAAACTGGAGGAAGAAAAACCAAAGCCTGCTTCCTCTTAGACACTGCTTCAAACACAGACTGGGAGTCAATTCCTCCCCATGCTCCCAAGCGTCCTGGACCTGGGAAGGGAAGCATTCAAGGAGCCATCCAACTGCAGGTCTGTCACACCTAGGACAGAGAAGTACAAACACTCCTCTAAGGATCCACCATACATACAGGGATCCGTCACGGCTGACTCCATCATTGCAGCAACAGCCAGAAAGAGGGCCAATGTTCCCCCAAACTCGGGCCCACCACCAGACAAGGAGAGTAAGAGGATAGACCTCACTGGAAGGAAAATAGAGGAATGCAGCAGTCCACTGGCGCATTGTCAACTCTAATGCCCTACTCAACAGGCATACGTACCAGCATTGGAGGAGGTCTGACAGCTACTCAAACACCTCCCTGAGCAATACCAACAGAGAGCAACACACCTGGTGGAGGAAGGCAAGAACATAGCACACATGCCTGAAATCAGCCGTGGATGCGGCAGACACATCCAACAGACTCATGATGATTGGGGTCACAGAAAGAAGACATGCCTGGCTGAGAATCTCAGGTTTCAAACGAAGTCCAGTACAACATTCTAAACACCCCCTTCAATGGAGAAACACTGTTCGGAGCGCCAGTGGATGATAAACTGACACAACTCAAAAAGGAAAATGAAACTGCAAGGTCCATGTGGGCCTTGCAATTCACAGGAATGATAAGGGGCACCCCGACACGGAGACCAAACGGAAGGGGGGGAAACGTGCCTGCAACATCACATCAGACATTCCAGCAGAAGTACCAGGGAAACAACCAAGCGCAGCTGGGTCAGCAGCAGCAAAACTGGCAATACCAGCCCAGGGGCCAGTCCTTTCATCTGAGAGCGAATGGACGAGGACCAACAAGAAGAGGGGGGCCAGCAATCCACCTCAAAGTGACTCCGCTCCACCACCCACGGAACACCTCGGGGAGGGGGGGGGGGGCGCACAAGAAACTAAGCAAAAAAGCTTTACATGAACTAAGATCAGGGATTAACTAACATGTAACACCAGTAGGAGGCAGACTAAAACACTTCTTCCAGGAGTGGAAGAAAACAACGACAAATGGATACTGAACATCATACAGTTCGGATATTGCAAAGAACTGGTAAAGAAGCCTCCTAACAGGAAACCAAAAAGAAAGGTGCGCTCTGCAAAAGAACTAGTACTACTCCTAGAGGAAGCACAAGAACTTCTCCACAAGGAGGCAAACAAAACAGTACCATTCAAAGAAAGAAACAAGGGAGTGTACTCCAACTACTTCCTAGTGCCAAAAGTGGACGAAACATTAAGACCCATCCTGGATCTACGGTACCTAAAAAAATACATAAAAACTCAAATTCAAAATGACATCCCTACAAGAAGTTATCCCTCAGATAAGGGAGGAAATGTTATGTCCACCGTAGACCTGAAAGATGCCTACCTACACATTCCCATGAACAGACAACACAAACATCTACTGAGGTTTGCCATAGACAAAGCGCAGTACCAGTTCACAGCCATGGCCTTCGGACTAAAATCCGCACCAAGGGTCTTCACCAGTGCCTCGTAGCAGCGCACCTACGGAGGGAAGGGATTCATGTATACCCCTACCTCGACGACTGGCTAATAAAAGCAAGATCCTACAAACAATGCCAAAGACATGCACAGCGGGTCACACAGACGCTGACAGAACTAGGATTCTCAATACACTGGGGGAAATCCTCGATGGAACCAGAACAAGTGAAGATCTTCCTAAGCTCTTAGATCAACACCATACAGAATAAGGTGTTCCCCAGCGACAACAGAACACTTGCCCTGCTGAAGGAGACACGTCAATACCAGAAGGGGCGAGCTCGGACAGTGGGTAAAGTGAGCAAGATCATGGGGATGATGGCGTCCTGCATACACCTAGTCCCCAATATAGGACTCCACATGAGACCATTCCAGGAATGGCTCCAACAGCAATGGTCACAAGCTACAGGGAGTTGGGAAGATCTAGTAGTTGTAACGCACGCAGTGCAAGAGCAGATAGCGTGATGGGACAAGGAGAACATAACAAAGGGGAAGCCTTTAACACCACCAAACCCAACAGTGACTATCACCACAGACTCATCACAGAGGGGATGGGGAGCACACATGAACCAGCTCAAGGTGCGGGATCGGTGAACTCCAACAGATGCGATCAAGCACATCAACTACCTAGAACTAAAGACTGTGTTCCTTGCCCTAAAAGCCTTCCAGAAACAACTGTACAAGCACAGAGTGTTGATACAAACCGACAACCCTGTTCTACATTAACAAACGGGTAGGAACACAATCAGTCGCACTATCCAACCTAGCGCAGGAGATATGGAGATGGGCCATCCCACTACAAATAGACCTCCTGGCTATACACCTACCAGGAAAGGACAACGTGGAGGCAGACAGGCTCAGCAGGCAAACATCCGTGTCCCACGAGTGGGAGCTCAATGCACAAGAAACGCATAAGCTATTCAGGAAGTGGGGGACACCAGAAATAGACCTATTTGCAACACACTAGAATGCAAAATGCCAATACTTCGCATCCAAGCAACCAGGGGAACAATCCCAGGGTAATGCCCTATGGATAAGCTGGTCGAAAACATTTGCCAATGCTTTTCCTTTGATACCACTGACACACCAGGTACTCAGCAAATGCAGAACCAGCAACATGACACTGATTCTGGTGGCACCACAGTGGGCCAGGCAGTCCTGGTTCTCACAAATAGTGGAGATGGCGCTGAGACCACCTCACAATTTCGCAAAAAGAAAAGACTTGCTCACCCTGCAAAATGGGGAGGTACTTCACCCACAGCCAGAGAGCCTCTGCCTAGCCGCATGGCTCCTGAAGACGTAGAGTTTGCACACCTGAAACTCCCAGAGAGCACACTATGGGTGCTACGGGAGGCAAGGAGACCTACCACACGGAGGTGCTATGTGGCGAAATGGAAAAGATTCACACAATGATGCATCAGGAAAAAGCTACACAAGAAAATGACTAAGGAATCAACAGTGCTAAAATATTTAACACACCTGCTAAAAGCAAACCTAAGCTCTACCTCTCAGAGTACACCTAGCAGCGATAGTAGCCTACACAAGAGGAGAGTCTGGAAAGAGCGTCTTTACATCCCAAGTAGTAAAGAGATTCCTGGAAGGGGCTTGTAAATGTTTGATCCCAACACTAGATTGCAGGAGTTTGCCAAGCATATAAACCTACCGCACTACATGCTCCAAATAGATGCTTACAGGGTAAGTAACATATTCCTTTCAGCAAATCCCTGACTCACTGGTGGGTTGTGTCGGGTAGCCATGTGTGTGCTTCGTCACACCCTGGAAGTGATGCTGAAGCCCCATATAACTGCCACCCCTGCATACTGCCATTAGTTACTCTCTTTTCTCTACTTTGAACGTGGATATGAAGCTCACTCCCTTAACGTTTGTAGGTTGACAGGATGTTTAGCCTAGAATCTCTATGTGCAAGGCATTGGTACCCTCCATATACTACACGTTTAAGCCCTGCAGGGACTGTCACAAACAGATGTCTGAACGACCCCAACCAGATTTGTCTTTGGTGCCGGGGCTCGTCGAAGTCTTGCGAGGACCAAACCTTGGTGAATCAAAAGTCGGTCCAACACTGCAAAAACCAAGCTCTACACCACTGAACATTCTTGGAAGGTATGCAAGGGCCAGTTGCTGTAGGAACATGGCCCTTTTTGAGATGGGCACCCCTACTTTTTGCCTTGCAGTTAGGGGTATGACTAGCCTGCATAACCACTGCATAGCTTATTTCCCACCTGTACTGATGCCAAATGTGCCACAGGGCATGGGGTGGCATCTCTCAGGTCTGGGGGAAGACCGGGTCGCATCTGAGAGGTGACTGGGGCTTTCAAGCCTCTGGCCGTGATATGCTAAATCACTAGCCATCCTGCTGGAGGAGGTGTGAACACCTTCCTCCTGAGCAGGCATGGTTTCTGTTCTCCGAACGTGAGCTTCCACCTGCAGAGGGGTCAGAAACATGTCTGTAGTGGCAGGCTGAACGATACCAGTAAACCAGCACACTAGATAGTGGTAGGTTTTTCAGGGGGCACCTGTAAAAGGTGCCCTCTGGGTGCATGTCATAATACATCTTGTACTGGCAACAGTACATATTTATTAAGACAAGATGTTTGATACCAAACACCATAGGTTTCAGTAAAGCCATCTTGTAACTGAGGAACTCGTAGTGACTAGTGCCCAGAACCTATACTTAAGATCGCTTTCCTGTTCACTTGTACCATATAGTAATTGAACTAGACAGCACAGGGACATATCTGCTCATGCAGATATGCCTTCACATGTAAGATAATGCACCCTGCCTTAGGGCTACAAGGTCTGCTGTAGGGATGACTTGCATATATTGCGTGCAGTGACTTTGGTGTGACACACAGTGAGTGTGCTATGTCATGTTTTGACTCTTGTTGTGCACCATGACACGCAGTTTGCAATGGCAGGCTGCATGCAATTTGTATGGGGGTCCTTTAGGGCAGCATAACATATGCTGCAGCCCTCACCGACCCTCTTTGGTACCCATGACCTAGGTACCATGGATACCACTTACTAGGGATTTACAGGGTGCCAATGTGTGTGCCAGTTGTTACAATCAGACTATTTTACCTTGTTTTAGGGACAAAGCACTGGCACTGGGCCCTGGTTAGCAGGGACCCAGTGCACATCAATCGGTACCAGTTGCAAAAAGTGAGTGACCATGACAAAAACGGGCACTTTACTACATCAGCCAACTTACCTTAGAGTCTTGCTTTAGCAGGGCTCAGAGTCCATTCCCATGAGCAAGACACTGCAGACAGTTTTTCTCCTTTGCTAGCGACCAGGTAAAGCAGTTGCAGTTCATGTTGATGCTGCCGCTCTTCGTCAGAACTTTATTAGGCTGTAGAAGAGGACCGAAGACTGCCCTGCTGCACTGAGATCTGACTCCCTAGTACCAGTGGTGCCTTTTTTGCCCAGAAACTGCCCTTAGAGGAGTTTGTGGTCACTAGCCAATGGGCTGCCTGGATCTCTCCCAACTGATAAAAATATTCTATGAAGTATGGAATCTAGCTATCCCAGAAGGCTATTCTGCCCACTCTCAAGATGCCAGATTCCCTCTCTCGGTCTCGAGATTAGTAACCCTCCCTTGGAGTGTAGCTACCTGTGGGCTACATTCCCACAGCATAGCTTCCAAGTTTTCAGTTTGGTCATGTGACATTTCCATGGTTAAAATGCACTTATGAGTGACATTCAACTTCAAATGAGTGACACATGCCGTGAGTAAAAGCAAGCAATCAAGTGTATTGAAAGAGCTCAAATATAAGAAGCTTCAAACTTTTGAGCAGTGAAGTTTCTAAAAATAACTTGAAACTAATGCGAACCTTAAGTTATGTCACTAACTTAAAACCTCTTTCTAAGATGTCATTCTATAATTCATAATAAGCTGCAGAGAGCACAGCTCAGGAACAGGGAGCACTGGTTGCCCCTCTATACTACCGAACTACGCTGAATACAGCTCATGAAAAACTCAAATTCAGCGTTAACCGTATGAACTTAAGTTAGTGTAGATTGCTCATTGATGATGCGATCAGCATGTGAACAAAGTGCAAATGTAAGATGCTCACAAGCTTCCTCAACTTTGGTAATCAAGACTCGAGCTTTCAGAATATGATTCCTTCTCAGTGGGTGTTTCTATATGTAAAATGCAATACAGACGAAGTAGCTTGCTGACAACAAATGAAAGCATATTGGACAAGCGTGTCACCTGTGCTCCCTTATTTACTGAACCTATCTGCTTGCTGTGACCGAAACAACTCATCCCTTATTGGCCATTAAAGTCTAATTTCTCCATTAATTGGCAACAGGAGAGCGAAATTAAGATGGGAAGTAGCATTGCTTACCATTTCCCTTCAGGAGGTTTCTGCCGTTCATTCAAAACGTGCACTGACAAAGATACAGGCCTCAAAATCCTAAATAATTGACTAGACCTGCAGGTCTAGTGACTTAAATAATCTACTTGACTTAATAATAATGCTCTTAACCCATAAACTGGTTTCAAATCATGTGATCCTGGGCATATATTGTAATTCACTGAAGCCATTTTGTTCTTCACAAATGACAGGCCCTTCAAACACGCGAGTCTGCCATACAGAAAACTGTTTTGTTTGGTTTAATAGACTAAACTTTAGCTACATATGTAATAAAAAGCTAGCCACATACAGGATACACATGGTCGCTGACTTGCCTCAATTCATTAACTGCATTGTCATCAGTGCGTGGGCCGAATGTTTCTCAACTCATGTTTAAAAACAGTCACTTTTAATAAATAACTAAAGTATAAAGTAGCAACACTCTTATTTGTAATCAGAAGATTTTACTTTGAAATGCCCACCCAATTTTCCACTGACATGTGGTTTTAAAACTATATAGTGTACAATGTCTGGAAATCGAGTTTCTACAAATGTCATGTGCACATTACCTAGTAAAATGGTCTGATTTGTTTTGCTCCTATGTAAATCTGTATTACCATCATACTTCTGAATTACAAAATCCTGATATATTTTGAAATACTTGTACAATTCATTAAAAAGCTGTTTAAATGTGTTCAACAAATCTGACATTTTACAGTCTTTTGTTTTACAATTGTCAGATAACTGTCTTGACAAAAAGCATGAACTATAAGAGAAAGAAAACTAAACAGATAAGCACAGTTAGTAAAGACTGACCTTTGACATCTGTCTTTGAACAAACAACAAATGTGTCAAGACAAAAACAAGATTTAAAGGCGTCTTTATTGCTCATTCAATTTCTCAATGAACAGAACACCTGTTCCTTCTAGTTTAAGTTAACTCTCCAGCATGGTCGAGTAAATGCTGAACATAGCTTGACCTGATAAAATCTCACTCGACATTGAGTCGATTTTTCAAGGCCTGAGTTAATATACACAATACAGAAGTGCAGCAGAGTTAGTGGCACAGACACGCTGTAAAGAGTGCCTTCTTTGGAAACCGTGGGTGCGATGAGGGATCAGGCTTCACCTCCGCATCCTTGTTTTCTCTGCTGTGATCTCTAGGCTATTGCCTCACTCTCTGGTTGGCAGCTGGTGGTGGCTGTGCAGGTGGTGGGGTGGCAGTGGGTCGGAATGCTGGAAGTGCCCTCCGCGTAGACCGTGGTGTGATGAAAGCAGGCTGTGCTGCGGCTCTGGGGGACAACTTCAGGGCTCACACTCATGCTCCTGTCATTCCTTCAAAGCCACCCTACTGCAGGAGCCAGCTATGCAGCCCTGCCACCGCTGCCCCTGTCCTCATTGAGCACTCAGATGCCGAACTGCCTTTTAAATGCAGCTCCGACAGTCGTGGTTACTCGACCTGCTTTACCCTCACATCGCACATGTGGTCAAGGCACTAAAAATGTGATTAATGCATTTTAATGCAGTGAAGCAGGCCACCTCATTAAAATGCGTTAGTCAAACGACCGATGCGTGGTACTTGGCAGGGCTATCACGGAAAAAATGACTTGGCAATTGGCTTTGCCCTCCCTTTTCCTGCTGCTAGCTTGTCTACCTACACAATAGAGCAGCCCCTCCCACGTTTGCTTGTTACTTGCCCTTGAAAGGCAGCTTCCGATTTGAAGCTCCCTTTTGGGCCAACATATCATGGGGTTTCCTGCCTGTAGGAGGCAATACTGTCACCTTTCCTGGGAGTTGTTCAGACGTCTCTCCAGGAGGGCAGAAGGCTGTCTCATAGCCAGTCTCGGCAAATGGCCACCTGAAGACTTGGGCAACAGAGTAGCAACTTTCTAAAAGTTGCATGTGTAGGAAGCTTGCTCTGTATATACTATACCAAAGTAAGCTATAGTGTGCGCAGAGTCCAGTGGATCCCCAAAGGTAGGCAGAGGTAAAAGTAGATAATACCTTACTCTGTGTTGTAGTGTGGATGAGCAGTAATGCTTCATCAGAGGGTAGTGTTAAGCTTTTGTTGTACACTTAAGTTGTGCATCCATAGAATATGAATGCATCCCTGAAATTGGGCACACCGTGGGTTCTTTGAAAAAAAGACTCCACTATTAGGTTAGCTTAAGTTGTTGTATTTATATTTTGTATTCCAACTTGGTAACTTGATATTTCCATCAAGACGGAAGATTCTCTTCTACAAACCAGAGCTTTGCAGAGCTTATGATGAAACAACTACCAGTTCTAGGTTCTTCTAAGAACAATATCTGCATAATTACAGACAGATTGCATGGAAAATCTCGGCGGTAAAAGGAAGAAAAGCAAGTACAGTATCTATGCAGAACTGAGACTCAAAAGGGGCAAAGTGAATATAAGTAATGAACGACAAATTCCAATTGACAAAGCAACTAACTGAAAATATTAACAAGCAAGAGAGAAAGAGGTGTCTGCTCTGCACGGTACCGGTTATAGGAAACCATGACTACCAACGCATAGATTAATCAAGGAGGATTCAGATAAAATACATTGTTAAAAACAAAAGTAATCTAAATGAACAGAGCTCCTTGAGAAAGGGCATGGATGCCCGAAATGCATCGGAGCATTGTTGAAATATACTGGATATGTGGATCATTGAATGAAATTTAAAACTATATGATGGAAATATCAAGTTACCAAGTTGGAATACAAAATATAAATACAACAACTTAAGCTAACCTAATAGTGGAGTCTTTTTTTCAAAGAACCCAAGGTGTACCCAATTTCAGGGATGCATTCATATTCTATGGATGCACAACTAAGTGTTAAAGATATAACGTAACAGGACGGATACGTAACCTGACGGAGCACCCAACCTCATCTTTAACCCATTACAAATCTTACTTACAAAACGCAGTGCTGTGCACCTCCGCCATAATCAGATTGTCAAAGCTTTTGTTGTACACACACAGGCACAAAATGTCACACACTCAAAGATTGAACTCAGACCAATTTGTATCAAAAATATTATTTAGTTATTTTATTTCTAGAACCAAGCCAAGCCTGATGCAGGTAAGTGAAATAATACTTTGCAAAAATCGTATGCAGTTATTTACAGTTGAATGCAGGTTCAAATGCAGTTGGTTGAATTACAGATAAGTCCACAGTTCTGTAAAGTAACTAAAAAGTAATGTAGATTACTGTGCACATTACTTTTTTAGATTTTGTTACCTTTGCTAATCAGTGTAATATGCCTAGATATCACACTGACATTTCTTAAACAAAAGGTAAGTCACTGTAAAAGTGGCTCTGTATATGCTGGACGAAAGTAAGGTGCAGTGTGCACAGAGTCCACATTCCCCAGAGGTATGGCAGAGGCAAAAGTTAGATATAACCTTACTGTCTAAAGTGGTAGCTTGGTCGAGAGGTAAGGCAGTATCAGAGGACAGTGTAAAGCACTTGTTGTACACTCAGTCAATCAATCAATCAATCCAATGGCATTTATATAGCGCGCTACATACCCGTAGGGTCTCAAGGCGCTGGGGGAGGGGGGGTGCCGCTACTGCTCGAACAGCCAGGTCTTCAGCTTCTTCCTGAAGGAGAGGTGGTCTCGGGTCAGGCGCAGGTCGGTCGGGAGGGAGTTCCAGGTCTTGGCGGCCAGGTAGGAGAAGGACCTTCCTCCTGTGGTCGCTCTTCGGATGCGGGGGACGGCGGCGAGGGCGTGGTTGGCTGATCGGAGGTGGCGTTTGGGAGCGTAGAAGTTGATCCGGTTGTTGAGGTAGCTCGGGCCTTGGTCGTGTAGGGCTTTGTGTGCGTGGGTGAGGAGGCGGAAGGTGATTCTTTTGTTGACGGGGAGCCAGTGGAGGTCTCTCAGGTGTCCGGAGATGTGGCTGGTTCGTGGGATGTCGAGGATGAGTCTGGCTGAGGCGTTCTGGATCCGCTGGAGTCTCTTCTGGAGCTTGGCGTGGTACCGGCGTAGAGGGCGTTGCCGTAGTCCAGTCGGCTGGTGACGAGGGCCTGGGTGACGGTCTTCCTGGTCTCGGTGGGGATCCACCAGAAGATCTTCCGTAGCATGCGCAGGATGTTGAAGCATGACGAGGAGACGGCGTTGACTTGTCTGGTCATGGAGAGGGAGGAGTCCAGGATGAAGCCCAGGTTGCGTGCATGGTCTGTCGGTTTGGGTGCGGTGCCCAGGGCGGGAGGCCACCAGGAGTCGTCCCAGGCGGAGGGTGAAGAGCCCAGGATGAGGACCTCCGTCTTGTCAGAGTTCAGTTTCAGGCGGCTGGTCGTCATCCACTCGGCTACTTCTTTCATCTCTTCGTGCAGGTTGGCTCTGGCGGCGGCGGGGTCGTTGGTCAGGGAGAGGATCAGCTGGGTGTCGTCGGCGTAGGAGATTATGCTGAGGTTGTGTTGGCGTGCGATGGCCGCGAGGGGGCTCATGTAGACGTTGAAGAGGGTGGGGCTCAGCGAGGATCCTTGGGGGACGCCGCAGATGACTTCGGAGGCCTCTGACTTGTACGGTGGTAGGCGGACTCTCTGTGTTCTTCCAGCGAGGAAGGAGATGATCCATTCCAGTGCTTTCTCCTGGATTCCGACGTTCCTGAGGCGTTGCACTAGGGTGCGATGGCAGACAGTGTCGAATGCTGCGGAGAGGTCTAGGAGGATGAGGGCCACTGTTTCTCCGTTGTCCATCAGGGCTCGGATGTCATCGGTGGCGGCGAGGAGGGCGGTCTCGGTGCTGTGATTGGCTCGGAAGCCGGACTGTGAGGGGTCGAGGGATCCATTTGTCTCGAGGAAGGCGGTCATCTGCTTGTTGACGGTCTTCTCGATGACTTTGGCGGGAAACGGGAGGAGCGAGATGGGGCGGTAATTCTTGAGTTCGGTGGGGTCCGCTGTGGGTTTCTTGAGTAGAGCGGTGAGTTCGGCGTGCTTCCAGCTCTCGGGGAAGGTGGCGGTGTCGAAGGATGTGTTGATGTCTCGCAGGTGGGGTGCGATGACGGCGTTGGCCTTGTTGAAGACGTGGTGGGGGCAGGGGTCGGTCGGTGATCCGGAGTGGATGGAGTTCATCGTGCGGATGGTGTCTTCGGTGCTGATCGGGGTCCAGGCGTGCAGGGTGGTGGTGGGGGGTGGTTGTTCGGTCTTGGTGTGCGTTGTTTGGGTGTTGAAGCTGTTGTGTATGTCCTTGATCTTGTTGTGGAAGTATGAAGCGAGGGAGTTGCAGAGGTCTTGCGATGGGGTGATGTCGTTGTTTCCTGCGCTGGGGTTGGATAGCTCTTTCACGATGTTGAAGAGTTCCTTGCAGTTGTGTGCGTTGTTGTCCAGCCGGTCCTTGAATGCAGTTTTCTTGGCGGCGCGGATCAGCTGGTGGTGCTTCCGGGTGGCAAGCTTGAAGGTGGTCCTGTTGTCTGGTGTAGGATCCCTTTTCCAGACTTTCTCGAGGGCTCTGCAGTTCTTCTTGGAGCTCTTGAGTTCGTCGGTGAACCACGGGGCTTTCTTGCTGCCGGGTCTGCTGGGCGGGGTCCTCATCGGGGCGAGCTCGTCCGCGCAGGTGCTGATCCACTTCGTGAGGTTGTCAGCAAAATGGTCTCACCCACTCAAGAACTGAACTCTAGGCCAATTGTTTTGTATATACAAATATATAGTTTAGGTTATTTTAGAACCACAAGTAGGTACCTCGATTACTTTCTCAGAATGAGAAGTTGCAATTGAATACTTTCAAATAGCAATAGACTTTTAAATGCAATAGTTAGTTGTTGCTATATGCAACACAAGTTAAACACAATTTAACATTGAGTTCAATGGGAGTTTTTAAGTAAATGCAATAAAATTACTTTACGTAGGTTTTTCTTACTCGGGGCTGGATCCTGGATGCAGCCCTGGTGCATTTCCTGTAAACAGTTGAAAGAAATAGTTTTTGTTACACAGGCGTTTTTTAAGGAATATTTGTAAGTTTTGAAAATCGACACTTAAAAGAAATTCTGGTGAAAACCAGGCAATGTATTCCTATGAAGGAAAATTGGGTTAACAGTAAATCACGGTTTTAATTACTTTTCAGGTTCAGTGCTGAGCTCTCTCCTGATAACAGGTGAGTAATTTCGTTTTCGTTGATCGGCTGATTTTTTTTGTGAATATTTTAAAGTTGCAAAACTTGACACTTCAAAGAAATTGAAACCCAGCCAATGTGACCCTATGGAGAAAAATAAGTCATCAGTCTTTGGGTAAGTACTCGGCTGGCAAAGTTAAGGTTCTGGGGGTAGACTCAGGGGTCTCCCAGGGTCAGGTAAGTACAGTTGTTACACCCTCAGCGGCACAGGGGCAGCCAGGTGCAGTGTGAGTAGGCTCAATGTTATCCTATAGAGGGGCCTTTGGTTGGTGGCTGCTAGCAGGCAGACCACACGGCTGTGAGAGCTGAGCTCCTGGTCACTTGCACAGGGCAAGTGGGGAAGTAGAGTAGGATAGATGCTGCACTTCCAGTGCCACTCGGGTGGCTGGGTGCCCAATGTTATTCAATGGGAAAGCTGGAAGTTGAACAAAGGCTGCAGGCTCGGGGACAGAGATTCTCCAGGTGCGACCAACACTTCCAGAGGTAAGTTGGGATCTTGGAGGATAGGTAGACACCCAGGAGTTGGGCACGTGGGGCGCCGGGTGCAGGGGTGTCTTTTGACGTCGGGAAATCTTACCCTCTGCTGGTCGTGGTTGATGGGGTCCCTTGTTGTGAGGCTGCAGGGGTCGTCCGGATCGTCGAGGAGGGTCCTTGGGTGCTGGATTCTTGGTCACAGTTGCCATGGGGACGTCCTTGTGGTCTTTGTCCACTCAGGCATGGGCCGGGCTCGGCGGGTGCAGTGTGTGCTGGATTTGCGGTTCCTGGCTGGCACCACGGGTTGTTGCTGTTTGAGCAGAACCATTGCTCATGGGAGTCCCAGTCTTTAGATGAGCAAGGCAGGCAGGTCTTCCGGGGTTTTCGAGGTTGCTGTCCGCAGGAGACACCAGGGTATTAGCAGGAGCAGGTTCAAGGCCGGTAGGGCTGGGGCCAAGTCAGTTGGTGTCGTCCTCTTGTTAGCAGCTGCACAGTAGGTCTTCTTTCTTCTTGTTCTTCTTGTTTCAAAATCGGGATCGGCGGAAGGAAGGGTCAGGGTGCCCGTAAATACTACATTTAGGGACTTTGTAGGTAGGGCAAGGGCAGGGACCAATGGGTCCCTGTCCTGTGGTGAGTACACCCCCCTATCCTGCCACTCTCCAGTGGGAGAGCGGCAGGAGCCTAGCTCTGATTGGGTAGGGCTCCTCATCCTCAAGATGGCAGGAGCCCAGAGTTGTGTTTCACCTCGCTTCTCCCACCTGAGGGGTGGGGTTGGCAAAGACTGGCACACCCCCTTTCCTCACTTAGGGTTTCCCACCTGTCTTCCCGCCAGAGTGGGGGTCAGAACAGGTGGGGGCCAGTTGCGGAGTACAGCAAGTGGTCTGGAAAAGCTCACAAAGGCGGCATTCCTTTGAAGCTTCCCCATCTCATCCTGGGGGAGGAGGCTTGGCACCTCATCCCAGGATGTGCATTGTTTCAGACCCCCGAGAGCGGCAAGCTCCAGACCTAGGGGTCCAGAAACATGTCTGGTGGTGGCAGCCTCGGTAGCCACGCAGTCAGGACACTGGGAGTTGGTTAGGTTTCAGGGGGCATCTCTAAGATGCCCTCTGTCGTGCATTTGGCATTGAATCCCACACTGGCATCAGTGCGGGTTTAATGTGCTGAGAAGTTTGATACCAAATATCTGTCTTCAGTGAAGCCATTATGGTGCTGTGGAGTTCGTAATGACCACCCCCCAGCACCATATACTCTTAATGGCATCACTGCACTTACAGTGCACAGGAATGTCCCTGGGTACTGTAGGGGCACAGGGCACATGCACCTGTGCCCACACCACTGGCATAGTTCATCCAGCTAGAGGGGTGACTGAGGTATGCCAGGGCAGTGTGTTTGTGGACTCTTTGTTTAGTTCTGCACCAAGACACTCAGCCTGCAAAGGCAGTGTGTGTGTGTGTCAGGGTACAGGGCCCCTAAGGGTGGCACAATAAGTGCTGCAGCCCTTAGGGATTTTCTCTAGCCACAGTGCCCTGGGTACCTAGGGTACCATTTACGAGGGACTGTCATGTGGTCAGAGATGCCAATTGAGTTTTGGTTTCAACAGTTTTAGGGCAGGAACACAGGCCCTGGGGTACCTGATTGGCAGGAACCCAGGGCACACTCACTCAAAGTACATCAGCAATTCAGCAAAAAGTGGGGGCATACCATGCAAAAAAGATGGCACTTTATCACATTCACTTATAGAACATTTACAGTTTTTCGGTGTTTTATTCAAACTAACTCCACACTTAAAGGAATTTTCAGGGAAAAGAAGTCAATGTAGTCCTATGGATGGAAATAAAGTTAACGGTTTTCAGGTGAGTACTTATTTGTTGGATTTGGTATTCTAGAGTTAGAACCAGGGTTGCCACAGGGTCGAGGATGCACTCTCAGAACACTGAGTGCTGAGGCCCATTGTTATTCAACAGGGTTTTGGGGATTTCCGGTTGGTGGATGCCCCCGAGCAGGCCACAAGATTGTGGGAGCAAAGCTCCTGATAGTTAGGCTCAGGGCAAAGGGGGTTCTGAGTTAGCACACAAGGTACACCCGTGGTGGGGCAGGGACGGCTGGATGCAGGGTGCTGTTTTGGCGTTGAGTGCCCTGTTTTCAATAGGAGTTGCTGGTTTGGAATTTGGCTGCAGGCGTGGTCCAGGAAGACTTACGGGAGGAACAAACAGCTGGGCAGGTAAGTTCGAGGACTCTGGGACGTAGGTGCACCTCGGGTTCTCTTCTCCAGGGTGGCTGGTTGCATGGGTGTCTTTTGAGGTCGGATTTCACCTTACCGGGCCACTTGTGGTTGGGGGGGGGGGGTCTCTGTGCAGAGGCTGCAGGTGACGTCCGGGAGTCCTGGAGGCGGTCAACCCACGGTGGACTCTGACTCTGGAGAGCTGGGGGACCTTGCTGGGACCGGTGAGCCACTCCAACTCTGGCTTTAGGCAACGGGCGCAGTGGTGGTTCCAGGTATCTGGTTTCTTTGTCTTCAGCAGGCTCAGAGTCTTGCTTTGGAGATTCTTTTGAACAGAGCTGCTGTTCACAGGAGATCCGGTCTTTGTGGTAGGCAGTCAGTCCTCCCAGGGTTTTTGGAGGTAGCTGCCTGCAGTACAAGGTGACTATTGAAGCAGGAACTCTGGAAACTGCAGGCGGGCCGGTAGGGGTGTGGCCAAGCCAGTTGTTCTCTGCAGTCTACTCTGCTGGTTGTCTTCATTTGTAGTTTGCAGGAATCTTCTTGGTTCAGGGCTGCCCCCTAAATACTGTATTTTGGGGGCGTTTTAGGGGTCTCGATCAGTAGCCAATGGGCTACTTCTCTTGGGGTGACTACACCCTTGGTGTGCTCACCCCACGTGGGGGAGTGGGCACAAACCCTAATCATGTTTAGAGAGTGCCTGCCATCTGCAAGATGGCAGGCACTGAAGAGTGGGCTTCACCTCACCCACCTGAGGGGTGGGTTTGACAGAGGTGGTCACTCCTTCTGGGCTGTACTAATTGTTCCCGCCTGTTTTCCTGCCAAAAAGGGGGGGGGGCAGCCACTCCTGATAGCAGGAGTGGCTGGGGGTTGTGTTACAAACGCAGCAAGCCTTTGAACTCCCCTGCCATAGATGGCTCTTTCTGACCTGGGGGAGGTGTGAACACCTCCACCCAGGAAAGGCTTTGTTTCTGGGCTCTGGGAACAAAGGCCCCAGGGGTCCAGAAACGTCTCCCGTGGTGGCAGGCTGGTGCTTATCAGTCAAGGAACCCATCAGAGGCTGATTATTTTTCAGGGGGCATCTTAGAGATGCCCTCTGAGTAAATTTTTTATTAAATCCCACACGGTCATCAGTGTGGGTTTAATGTGCTGAGAAGTTTGATACCAAATTGCCCAGTTTTCAGTAAAGCCATTATGGTACTGCGGAGTTCGTAATAAAAAACTCCCAGCACCATATACTCTTAAAGGCATTACTGTGCCTACAATGTCTAACAATTGGTCTGGACACTGTAGGGGTACAGTGCTCATGCACATGTACCCTCACCACTGGTATAGTGCACCCAGCTAGAGAGTTGGCTGACCAATGCCAGGGCAATTGGTTGTCGGCATGGCACACATGCAATGGAAATTCAAGATGCTCGTGTTGGCAAACTATGGCAAATCTGCATTCACTCAGGTTCAATATCAGCATGTCGATGTCACACTTACTCCCTCTGACACTCTCATTTTAGATAATCTGGACAGAGTGGGATTCTCTGCCTATGCTCCGGAGCGGGAAGTCTGGGATAGCATGGCAATGATTCTGATGATTCGGCTTCTGGCCTGGATTTCGGTGAGACTGACAGAAGCTGCTGGGTCACATGGTCTCCTGCATCCTGTTGGTACAACACGCCCGATGGCATATGCAGACTCAGTAGTGGGACCTGACGTCCTGAAGGCTCATCATCAGGGGAATCTTTCTGACCTGGTCCAGAAATTGGAGGAAACTGCAAAAGATCTGCAATGGTGGCTGATGAGCCTCAATTGAGTCAGCAATAGACATACACCGAATATCATGAATGTCCTTTGTCCAGCCGGACAGAATTTTAATTATTTTGCAAAAAATCGTTTACAAAGAATAACTCATTAGATCAGTGTAGATACCAAGTGGGCACAACCAGTGACCAACAATTTAAAGACAAAACAGGAGAAAATGTATTTACAAAAAACGTGCAAGGCGGTCTGTACTAGTGCTGAATTATACAGACTTGATTCACATTCAACACACCATTGTAAATTTTAGTTAAAGCAATATTTAGTACATATGGTGTTTACAGGTCGACGTTTCACGGTTTGTGCCCACTTGGTATCTACACTGATCTAATGAGTTATTCTTTTTAAACGATTGTTTGCAAAATAATTAAATTTCTGTCCGGCTGGACAAAGGACATTCATGATATTCGGTGTATATCTATTGTTGTTTGATTAAAAAAAACTAGGGACCACTGTTCCTTAAAATAAATTACTGCCCAAGGTCCATTGTATAATTCCTTTGGGTTTCCCTTGTTCTTAGTAGTATCAATTGAGTCAGCGGCAGACCTTTTTCTCTGTCCCTTCTCCACCCAGAGCTCAGTGGTGACAGATGCATCACTCCTCAGTTGGGATGACCATCTGGGAGAGGTAGAGATCAGAGGATTCTGTTCTCCAGCGGAGAACACATCGTGTTGGAGTTGAGCTATTTGCTTGGCATTGCAAGCCATCCATTAAAGGAAGGCTTTTTCAGGTGTTCAGACGACCACACCGCCATGTGATACTACAACAAACAGGGTGGGGTGGATTGGGTTGTGGACCCTGAACTGGAAGGCTCTGCGCCTCTGGAAATGACTGGAATGGCAGGATGTTTTAATGGTTGTACAACACCTGGCGGGTGCTCTGAACACCACAGCGTATCAACTCGATTGTCGATGCCTCGCAGGTTGCGAACGATGTCTACATCCGGAGGTGGTGCAAGGTCTGGCTGAGACTGGTGAAAACCTTGGTTTATTGTATTCGCCAAAACTGAGAACTTGGTGTCGGCTCTTCTGCGTACTGGATTGTCCAAAGCGGCTCACTCGTTCAGGCTCGAGTGGAACTTGGGACTCCTGTACACCTTACCGCTGATACCTAACCTGCCTAGAGTTCTCAAGAAGATCAGGAACGACCTGGCTCAAGTCATCCTAGTGTCTCCACTTTAGGCACTGAGAGTATGGTATACAGAACCATGTACATCTGTCCTCTGATGAGGCTGCCCCTCTGGGAGTATCTCCTGTCACAGCAACAGAGCAGGGTCCTTTACCCGAACCTGTGCATGCTCCACCTTCATATGTGGTGATTGAGCTTCCACAGTTGAGCGTTTTCAGTCTTCCTCCTGAAGTTTGTGATGTCATCTTGGCAGCCAGGTGTCCTTCCACTAAAACGGTCTATGGTTGCTGTTGGGAGAAGTTTGTGGCTCGGTATTGCTCGCCCCATGCGGTCCGCTTTCTGCACCTCTTGCAGAACTTTTTTTGGTTTGTTACTCCTTTAGCCTGGCATGATCTTGCTCAGGGCACTGTTAAAGTTAATTTGTCATCCATTTCGGCTTTCCTGCAGCTGCTGGTTCAACCCTACTTGTTTAAGTCAACCTTTTGAAAGCTTTGCAGCATTTGTTCCGAACTATTCCTTTTGTGATGCCTAATAGGACTTTAATTTGGTCCTTACTTTTCTCATGTGTTCTCTCTCTGAACCCCTTGGCTATGAAGCCAATGTTCCGGGTGGCCATATCATTGGCCGGGAGGGTCAGTGAGCTTCAGGCTCTGTTGGTCCAACCTCCATAGACGAACGGCTTTCTTTCCAGACAAGAGTCTCTCTCCTTCTGCCAGTGGTCGCCCTTTTTCACATTGGCCAGAGCATTACTCGGACTGCGTTCTATGCTACACCACATCCATCCAGGGAAGAGGAGAGACTCGATCGTTTGGACTCTAAAAGAGCTTGATCATTCTATGTTGATCACACCAAAGAACACCGTGTGAACAATCTTCCCTTTGTTTTGTTCACTGAGTGAAGAAAGGCAAGGCTATGCAGTACATTGCATTAAAATCTGCCAGGCGCTGGTGAAGAAGTAACCCTTTGAGGGCTTGCAGACTCCCTCCACCAGGGCCAAAGCTACCACTACTTCGTTAGTGTGCAGGGTACCTGTCGTGGGCATTTGCTAAGCTGCACTGATCTACCTTAACGTGTTTACGAAGCACTACTGCTTGGAGTCAGGTTTGTCTTGATGTGCATTTTTTCATTTGGTCCTCCAGGACTTTTTGGATATCTATTCTACAGTCAAGAATCTGCAATCAAAAGTCTCTAGCAGAAGAACAAGTTGCTTACCTTCAGTAACGTGTTTTCTGGTAGAGACTCTATCTAACTGCAGATTCCTCACCAATCCTCCCCTACTATGTGAACTCTGCTCTTTACCCAAAAGATCTCTCTAGACCTGGCTTCTCCAATGAGTAGCTCATGTGCTACTGGTAGCTCTCCAAAAAACTGTGTAGCTCTCCTGTGTGCAGCCCACTAAGTTAGAATAGTTTGTTTGGTTGAATTAATGGTAGTGCCTTTTATAGGCACTGAAACATCACTTTTGATGTAGATGACACGGAGCCAAACAACGCCACCTACTGTTGCGAAGAGCTACTGATGAAGATTTTCCGGATCCAGTCTGACGCCTGGGGAATATTTAAGGGTCGAAATCTTTTTGTCTACCAGAAAAAGCTGAAGGTAAATAACTTGTTCGTCGGCGCACAGGGGTAGGACTGAGTCACATCAAGCCATGTACCGGAACGTGCAGGAATTGCTTGAAAAACTATTAAGGCTTTTGTCTGGCTCATTGGGGCATTCTCATGGAAAGGAAAGAGCATTACCGAGGTGCAGTAACTTGTTTACCTTATGTGTCTTCGCACTCAGGATCAGGTAAGACAAAGCAAAAGAAGTCGAAGAAGTGACGTCGCTTTTCGCCTTCCCCTAGCCTGTCTCGCAACACAGCTCAGGGTGCGGGTGGTGCCTCCCCCACGGCTCCGACAGAGCCTACGCAGTTGCCGTCGGCCTACCCGCCCTTCCCGGGTTCGTCTGCAACTCCGGCCCAGCTGCAGGAGTTGTCAGCCATGGCCCGCCTCTGTGGCCCATCGGGCCCCACCGGCGCGCCTTTGGGCCCCATGTGTCAGACTGGGGGTCCTCGCCCTTCGTCGGCTATGGCCCAGACATCGTCGACGGCTCTGGCCACGGCACCGCGAGACCCCCATGGCTCCATGCATAGATCCCAGCCTATGTAGGTTGACCTTGTACAACCTCCACCGACGTCTATGGCACCGCCACTGGCGTCTGCCAGCTCCCCGGCCAATGTCGTCCCTGGCTTCCACCCCAACATGGAGACTGTCGATCGATGCAGATTCCGACGCCGATGAGGAATTTTTATCCCAATCTCATCCTCCTCCATCTTTCCCACCTGCCTAGCAGGTAATGGAGGACGGGTAGGACTGGGAGGGGTCTGCAGACCCTCTCGCAGCCCAATGCCAGTTATACCCGGGCTGGGCAGAGGATTTGGGGGATGCCGGTGTTCTGGATTTCTCACCAGAACCTAGCGCACTGTCTCCTTCTACCGTGGCTACGGAGGAGGGTGGTACTTATTTAGTGGTGTTGCGTAGGGCAGCAAAGGTTCTCCACCTCTAGCTCCATACTGTGGCAGTCAGGACTAACCTCCTGACAGAAGTGCTTTGGCTGGCGGCTTCCTCTGCGGAGCCGCTGCTGCCCTTTAATGATGCACTTTCAGACGTCCTTTGGGGCACCTGGTCCAGGCCCAACACAGGGGCTCCTGTGGATAGGAACATGGCCAGACGTCATCTCCTGGCCCCGGGCGACCCCATTTTCCTCTTCCAACACCCTACCCTTGAGAGCTTGGTTGTCCAAACCTCTGTGTCCCCAAGCGCATTCCCTCCTGCTCCTCCGGACAGGGAATCCAAGAAACTGGAGCAGTTTGGGAAGAGGATTTTCTCTTCTGCCAGTTCAGAGCTGCGGACTATGAACACTGCATGCCTCTTGAGCCATTATTCCCACTCTGTGTGGGATACGGTGGCGCCGGTGCTGCCTCAGTGTCCAGAGGACGCCCGGACGGTGCTCTCCCAAGCTGTTGCTAAGGGGAGAGATGCAGCCAAGTTCACGATTCGTTGTGGCATTGACACCGCCGAATCGCTGGGCAGAGCAATCTCCACGAGAGTGGCGCTACGCCGTCCCGCTGGCTGAGGACCCGCTGGCTTTTCAGGGGATGTCCAGTACACTCTGATGGACATGCCTTTTGATGGCACTCGCCTTATTGGCGACTAGGCAGATAGTGCGTTGGAGCGCTGTATGGACTCGCGGGCTACGGCTAATTCCTTGGGCCTTTCGGGCATGCACACTCCTTCGGCATCTACTTTTCGCTCCTTTCGTGGCCAAGGAAGATGCGCCCAAACATGTTCATTTCAAAGCCACAGGCATGCACAGCGGCAGTCTCAGCGCCACCGCGGACATGAGACCCGCCGAGGTGGGTCACAGGGCCAGCGAGCGGGTCAATCCACCACCTCCCCTGCCACCACTGCCTCCAAACCTTCCTAGTCCGGTGTTTCAGGTCCACCACAAGCCAGTGGTGGCAGGATTTGCCATCACCTCCCCCAATGGTGCACCATCACTACGGACAGGTGGGTTTTACAGATTGTCAAGAGGCTACTCCCTCCCCTTCGAGACCACCCCTCCAGCCACTTCAGTACCACCGCATGTGTGGGGATCACTTGGCACTTCTCCAGCTAGAAGTTGAGGTCCTCTTGGCCAAGTGTGCCATCGAGCGCGTTCTGACACCAGAAGTAGGTCGTGGTTGTTACTCCCACTACTTTCTGGTGCCCAAGAAGGACAAAGGACTGCGTCCTATCTTAGACCTTCGGAACGTCAATCGCTTCCTCTGGAAGAAGTTCAAGATGCTCACACTTGCTCAGGTCTTGTCTGCCCTAGACCCGCAAGACTGGATGGTAGCGTTGGACTAGCAGGACTCTTATTTTCATATCCCCATCTTGCCAGCCCACCTGCGTTACCTTCGGTTCATCATAGGCCATGAGCACTTTCAGTTGACTGTGCTCCTTTTTGGCCTTACCAGCGCCCCTCGGGTGTTCACGAAAGGGATGGCGGTGGTCGCAACTCATCTGCGCAGATCAGGGGTTTCAGTCTTGCCTATCTCGACGACTGGTTGTTGAGGCCGTGCTCGCCCCAGGCAGTCGATTCCCACCTCTAGACTACGCCCGACCTTCTGCATTTGCTGGGGTTCCCCATCAACGTGCCGAGGTCACACATGATCCCCTCTCAGAAACTCCTCTTCATTGGAGCGGTTCTCGACACAGCGCAGTTTCGGGTCTATCCTCCCGAGCAGGGAGTCTGGGACATTTGGGCAATGATTCTGATTTTTCAGCCCTTGTCCTGGGTTTCGGTCAAGATGAGCTTGAGGCTTCTGGGCCTCATGGCCTCCTGCAACCTGCTGATCAATCGTACCAGATGGCATATGCGGGCTCTGCATTGGGACCTGAAATTCCAGTGGGTGCAGCATCAGAGGAACCTGTCCGACTATGTCCAGATCTTGGAGGGCACTGCACAACAATTGCAGTGGTGGGTCACGAACCAGCATTGGATCAACGGTAGATCCCTCTCCCTTCCCCAGCTGGAGCGCACAGTGGTGATAGATGCGTCCCTCCTGGGATGGGGCGGCCACATGGGAGAGGCAGAGATCAGACATCTGATCTCTGGCGGAGTCCAGGCTCCATATCAACCTTCTGGAGCTCCAGGCGATCCTACTTGCACTTAAGGCATTCCTTCCCCGCCTCAAAGGTAAGGTAGTGCAGGTGTTCACAGACAACACCACCGCCATGTGGTACTGCAACAAGCAAGGTGGGTGGGGTTGTGGACCCCATGTCAGGAGGCTCTGCGTCTCTGGACATGGCTGGAACATCAAGGCATTTCCTTGGTGGTTCAACACTTGGCAGGTTCTTTGAATGCCAGGGCGGACGAACTCAGACGCAGGTGCATGATGGATCATGAATGGTGACTTCACTCGGAGGTGGCGCAGGGTTTCTTTCAACAGAGGGGAGAGACTTGGTTAGATCTATTTGCCACCGAAGAGTACATTCAATGTCAGCTGTTCTGCGCGTTGGAATTTCCAAGGCGGCACTTGCTCAGCAACGCTTTTCGTCACGAGTGGAGTTGCGGTCTGTTGTACACCTTTCTGCCTATACCACTTCTACCCAGAGTGCTGAAGAAGATCAGGCGCGAACGGGCCAAAGTCATTCTTGTGGCCCCGGACTGGGCTCGAAGAGTTTGGTATCCTGAGCTACTCAGTATGAGTGCGGATCCCCCAATCCGACTGCCTCTTCGGGAGGACCTTCTGTTGAGGCAGCAGGGGACGATCCTCCACCCAAACCTGACCAGCCTCCACCTCTTTGCGTTTAGATTGAGCGGTGACCGTTGATTCCATTTGACTTGCCTCCTGAAGTCTGTGATATCATTCTGGCAGCCAGGCGTCCCTCCACTAAATCGGTATATGACTGCAGGTGGAACAAATGTGTGGAATGGTGCACAGCAAAGTCTGTAGATCCCCTTTCTGCTCCTCTTACAGAAGTCCGTTTGTTCCTTCTTGTTTTGGCCCGGCAGGACTCTGCTCTGGGCAATATTAAGGGCTACCTTTCAGCAATTTCGGCTTTTCTCAGTCTCCCTGATCAGCCCTCTCTTTTCAAGTCCCCTGTCGTTAGTAGATTTCTCAAAGGCATTGCTCACCTTTTCCCTCCTATTCCATGTGTAATGCCACAGTTGGACTTGAACCTGGTTCTTACTTATTTGATGTGCGCTCCTTTTGAGCTGCTTCACAACTGTCCTCTTCGTTTATTGACTTTGAAGACTGCTTTCCTGGTTGCCATCACCTCTGCTAGGCACGTGAGTGAGCTCCAGGCTCTTTCCTGTAAACCTCCTTTTCTGTCTGTTCATCCAGACACGGTTGTAACTGCATTCTACATCGGGCAAACTATCACTCTGCCCACTTTCTTTCCGCCTCTGCACCCTTCCAGAGAGGAAGAGAGGCTCCACCATCTGGACACAAAACATGCGCTCTCTTTTTACCTGAATCGCACACAACAGTTCCGGGTGAATGACCAGCTCTTTGTTTGCTATGTAGGCCCCAAGAAAGGCCAGGCTGTATACAAGAGGACTATCTCCCGCTGGGTCGTCTTGAGTATAAAAGCCATTTGTTCTCTGGCTAAAAAGACACCCTGGGCGAAGCGCTACGGCTGCGTAGTTTGCGCTACTTTGCACTACGCGAATTGCACGTAGCACAGTGCAAACACGCGTAGCGGTAATTTTTTGCTTGTTCGGGACCTCAACAACAAGTTGGCGAGAGCGAGCAAAAGGACATCATGGTGAGACTTTTTCCTGGTTCGCGATCAGCAACATCAAGTTGCCGATCGCATGCGTGGAAGATAAACCTCCCGGCGAGATTCCCAACGCGGGGAGGTCAGGTTTCTCATTTCGAGTGGTCGCGTCTACTCGCAACCGCTCGCAATCGACAGCAGATCCTCAGGTCTTGAATAATTACAGGCTGATATCTCTGCTACCTTTGTTGGGGTAGATACTGGAAACCCTTATAAATAAAAAACTGAGCCATTATTTAGAGATTAATAATATCCTGGACCCCTCGCAGTCAGGCTTTCGGCTGGGCTTTAGTACCGAGACCGCCATATTGGCGGTCTTGGATTTAATAAGACTAACCCTGGACGAGGGAGGATCCGCAATAATCATCCTCTTAGACCTCTCTGCAGCATTCGATACTGTCTCCCATCGACTGCTTGTGGAGAGGTTGCGGGAATGTGGTGGTGGGGACCTCGCTCTGAAATGGCTAAAAAGATTTCTGGCCGACAGGGCAAACGGTCATGCTGGGCCCTTTTAGGTCTCAAAAATTCCTGCTAGACAAGGGAGTCCCGCAGGGCTCTTGCTTGAGCCCCACTCTCTTTAATGTGTACATGGCTCCATTGGCAAAGATCGTTAGACCTTTTGGGTTTGAGATTATATTGTACGCGGACGATAATCAACTGATCTTCCCTATTGGATCGAACCTAAATGAGGAGAGGGTGTTTTTCGGCAGGAATGTTGGCCATCTCAAACTGGGTGGCAGAATGCTGCCTCCAACCTAATCCAGAAAAAACCAAGCTTATGCTTCTGGGAAGAACACAGAATCTTAATTTGGCCGATTGGTGGCCTGCCCAGTTGGGGACAGCCCCCAATCCCTCATCAGTAAAGAGCTTGTGAATACAATTGGATGACAAATTGACTATGAAGGACAATGTCAAAAACATCACGAGCTCTTGCTACTATAGTCTTCGACTACTCCGTAGAATTATTTCATACCTACCAGTGAAACATCGCGGAACGGTGGTACAGGCAATGGTGGTGAGCCGCCTGGACTACGGGAACGCTCTACTGGCTGAAGTGGGTGAAACCCTGGTAGCAAAACTCCAAAGTCATCTGAAACACGGCAGCAAGGATGGTCCTAAACAATCCCCCAGGCTCTCCATCACTTCCCTTACTCAAAGAGCTTCACTGGCTATCAGTGAAAAAGAGGTCATTTTTCAAGATCTGTTGTTTCACCTTTAAAGCCATCAACGGAACAGGTCCTGGTTACTTGCAAAAGAAACTTTGTAAGCAGACCTCCTGCTGTAACCTGAGATCAAATGAAAGGGCACTGCTGATGATTCCGCGCATTTGGCGACTCGCTCAGGGGGCAAAGCTTTTTCATATATCGCTCCTAAGTATTGCAAATCCTTACCAGAGGCTTTGCGTAAATTCACCTCCTATCTGGTTTTTAGGAAACTAATTAAGGCCTTCTTATGTTAATTCTCTTCAGCTCGGGTACATAATTTCTCTCTCCGGTTTTCGCCTAAGTAAGCACTGGAATGCCCCTGGGTGAGTCATGCGCTATATAAGAGGCCAGTAACATAACAATGAGAAACTACAAGTCCGCGTTGAGGAAGCTGCTGCTAGAGTAGAAATGTACTCTAGCGACAGAAAACGACTGATTGCACTGTGCAAGATGAGGTTTGCACTGATTGCACAGTGCAGGCAAGCATCCGGCACTGTGCAATCAGTGCAAACAGCATTTTGCACTATGCAGTTCTCGTAGCTCGCGAAGTGCACTTCGATTAGCTACGCGTAGTGCTACTACATGAACTATGCCCAGGGTTACTAGAAAGGAACCTCTGGTGGGGCTATGCGCCCATTCTACCAGGGCGACAGCAGCTACTCCTGCATTGGGACGTGGTGTCCCCCTGCAAGACATTTGTCAGGCAGCCACGTGGGCCTCGCTGCACAATTTTACTAAGCATGATTGCCTTGACAGCCAAGTCCGGAGAGACTGCTTCTTTGGCCGTTCTGTTCTCCGTGACTTTCTGGTGTGATCTTGATTCACAGTCCCACCACCGGGGTTGGTATTGCTGGGGTATCTATTCTACGATAAGGAATCTTATCACTAATGTCTTTCAGATTCACAAGTTACTTACCTTCGGTAACGATATATCTGTAAGAGACATTACTTGGTGATAAATAGATTCCTTACCGCCCCACCCATCCTCCCCGTTCTGCGAACTGATTTCTAGGGTTAAGGTCATCCCTTTCAGGGCCCTAGTTTCAATGCACCGGTCAGTATCTTGCATGGCTCTGCGTTCCTGGCATGGAAAGTCGTTTACAGGTCTGACGTCCGCGTATCAGGGCGGCGTCTAAGTAGCTGCTGCGATGTGATCCCGGCGATCACGATGCCTACAACGGACGCGGATCGCACAAAGCCACCTTCTGACGTGCAGGGGTACTGCTGACAAACTTTCCGGATCCAGTCTGGCGCCTCGGGGTAATTCTAAGCTAAGGAATCTATCACGAACTAATGTCTCTTACAGATATATCATTACCGAAGGTAAATAACTTGTGTTTTAATTGGGAAGATATAATACTGATAGAGCCCTGAATTGCACACAATCTCAAGTTGTGCAATTTATTGCTGGGCAAATGTTTTATGGCCCCTTCAGCCTCGGTACCCTGGTGCAATAGCAGCAGAAAATGCATTTATTTTTTTTAGAGCGAACAGCAATTTAGTTGGCACTAAAAAGTGCTCAACACACTGATTAACAGAACAGTCCTCGGGAAAACAGGCATGAATGCAATGTTGTACATTTAAAAAACAGAAGGAACTCACCATGAACCAGTTTTCACCAAATTCTGCTTCTAGTTGGCTGTTTGCTAGTGGTGTACAGTAACTTTGTGGAACTGCTAGGCAGGATGCATCAGTAAGTACACAAGTGGGAGATGGAACCCCAAATACTTTCAGGTAATGGGGAACACCCACAGTCTGTTAATTCCTGCAGTGAATCCCAAACATGTGAGCATTTCTTTTTAAGCAGCCCATATCCCTTAAAAAATGATTTATGCTGTAAAAACCTGTTGATGTTCTCGGAAGATGTTCTCTTCACACCCTCCCCAACCCCCACACCCCCAAGGATGTGCATGATTGCCTAAGTAGAAGGTTCTTCTTTGTAAATAATTTACCTCCCTTAACTCAAAGGTCCGTAACTTACCAATGGCTTGCAACTGCAGTTGTGACCACAAACCATTAGTACATCCCATTACGTCTCAAAAATTAGAGAGGACCCCAGTTTTATCCACACTCCTATTTGGGATTCGGAAAGTTGCAAAAGTTCCTTTATGACTTGGGAAGACATTTTCCAGCTTGTGAAAAGGGCTTATTTACATGGTAATAAGCCCTTTTGTATCTGCAGATGTTGTTTTGGGAATTGCAGGCTTAACAACCACAAACTCCACTTGTACCCCAGGCTCTGAATATTTTAGTCAGCTGGCTGTAATGTGTCCTGAATGCAGGTATACATGCTTTTTTTGTGTTCAGCTAAATATACATATCCCTTAATGTGGTGTCAGTGTTTGCAATAAATTGGAATGGCACTTAAGGCCCGCAGAACTTAGTTTAAAAATGGATGGACATGCTGTCTGAGGTTAAAGAAATGGTACCTAAGATTGAGCCATCAATTCTGTTGCTGTGAATAAAATCCATCAACAGGCTCAACTTCAAACTTGTTAAATGGTTGCAGTATTTTATATTCACTGTTGAGGAAATTGCTTGAAGGTATTGGTAATAATGAATAATATCTTACGTTATTAATACCATTCTCCTAAATTTTAGATGTGGAGGGGCCTCATACTTCTCAGTCCTGTGGAGGCTTTCGGTTTCAGCCACCGCTGCCTCCTGGATCTCCATTTATTGCATCTCCTCCACCTTTACCACGAGGAACACCTCCTTCCACTCCTCCTAACTTTACTCCTCGCCCCCCACCAACTCCCACTCCTCCACCTCTTCCCAAAGGCACTCCACCTTTGACTCCTGCTGACTCTCCTATTGCATATGATCGACCAAGTTTAATATCTCAGCCAAGGGCAAGTCAAATGGATGATGATACCTTAACTATAGAAGAACTTGAGGAACAGCAGCGCTTGATTTGGGCTGCACTAGAACAATCTGAGAGTACAAACAGTGATTCTGATGCTCCTGCTGATACTCCTGTCACTGTAAATTCTATTGCATCTTCCCCAGGTAGAAGCAATTTGGACAATGCCCCAGATGGAAGACCATCATCTGAGGAAACAACGGCAGTCAAAGAAGTTCCTGGTGTGTGCATTCAGGTATACAAAACTGAACTTCCTAAACATAATCCTAAAATAGAGGAATTTTTACATAGCATAATGGATGAAGAAACTGCTTCTAATCCAGAATCTGAGCTAGCCGCAGAGAATGGTTCTGAAGCAACAGTTTGTGCAGAAAATGGACAGAAGGATGACCAAGGGGAAGATGCAGCAGATGCAGAATCGTCAAATGTCAATGTTCCTGACAGGGGTAACTTTGCAGTTGGTATAACACCATTTGAGTATGACAATATGGCAGAATCTACCGGACTTTACCTTCGATTGAGAGAAGTTCTTAAGAACTCGCCAAGAAATCAACAAAAAATGAAAAATCTCCCTTAGAAATGGTTAGGCTTTTAATCTGTGGTTATATGGGACCTGTCTGTAAAGAAGCATACATGCCTATGTCTTTTTTTGTAAGAAAATTAAGGGTGGTTGCAGTAGGAAAGTCCTCTATCCATCAAGTCCTGTATGTTTTGCATACCAATTTTCCCAGACTGAATAAACCACTCAATGGGAATCATTAGTCTAGTGAAAAGAGATACAGACCTTTTGCAAAATTGGACTCCAAAATTGATCTTGGGTGATAGACTGATTTATTGATCTGGCATGTACTCTCATACAAATGGCAACTCAAAAGAGAAACATTGCAATACAGCCCCAGGTGGATACTTAGTTTCTTTTTAATTTTTATAGAAAGTTTGACACAAGAACCTCTGTTGGAGTGGTATTTATTTTTTTAATCCGTTTGTAAATTGGTTCTACTCTTTCTACACATTCAGGACTATACTACAGACTTCTTTAATATAACAAGGTTTTAAATTTGTTACATTTTTAAATGTAAAAGTATCTAATTTAAAATTCAGCAGTTCAGGAATTGTCCGTTATCATTTAGGATACTTTTCTTTTTTTTTTATATAAATGATCCACTTATGTCAGTTTTTTAAGCCACTTCAGGGTGCTGCCTGCTTCCTCATGTAAATTTGCTGTATATATAAAATCCATTCTGTGTACAGGAGTTTAATAAATGTTTTCGCATGAATGATTTTTAAAAATGTTGGAGCCAGTTTACGACAGGACAATGTTCATACTTGTCTATCTATGATGATTGTACCTAAATAAAAAGGTGACATTTCCAGCAAACAAAAAAGACCGCCTTGATTAGAAGCAATATTTATGCAAATTCCTTTCACTTGTCATAAGAGTGGAATAGATTGTTATGTTTTCCTTTAGTGAAAAGGTCTAAATGCACTAATGGACATTTAGGTGATAGTACTTCCAGAAGTGTAACGTACAAGAAGTTTTTTATTGTGTGCTCCGTTACAGTTAAACATAATTAATTGGTTGTAGTTCTCTTTTGCTGTATACCTACTTTGTACAGTATCTTTTGTATTATGATAGATGTCGGTTTATAAGATCAATTAAATGTGCAGTGCAAAACAACCTACTCAGAAAGGAAAGAATATTGGTATTAAAATTATTTCTCCAACATAATGTTGATAGTATTAGCTTGATGCTAAATTTTCATAAACCATCTTACTGGCTTGAGTTGCAGGAATTGTTGATCATTAACACAATTCATATTTTTCCTCTACATATCATTTAAGTTACAGTAAACCACTATTGAAGTTTTTAGTTGCGCAAACTTCATTTTGTTGTGTTTTTAATGAAAGTGTATCTGAATGCCTTTTTCTGCGAGGTTAGATTTAAACTGAAAATACTATTTCACTTGTCTTATATGCTGTAAAATAAGCTGCTCTGGAAGGATTCAATTGAATTTCAGAGTAATAACTAAATTGAATTTCAGAGTAATAACTTTGGGGTTTGGGATGGGTCTTTATAGCTGTCATTTAGGCTGCCTTTGTCATTCATGCAACCTTTTCTTAAATAGTCTTTTACCCCAAAATGACCTTATTATTAAGGATGTGCCAGAGACCAGTCTTTCGCTGGCCATCATGTTAGTTTATAACACAATTCACTGACTTCACTCTTGACTTACAGGCAAATACACTATTGTATCAGGTAAAACACATCCATGTTTAGCTATTCATCCTTACAGCAGGCGCTAACAACCATCTTGAAAATCCCTCTTCAAGGTAATTGTTTATGATTTTCAATCTGCAAATGTTAGCCAAGAGCCAACCTACTTTGGAAATTCAACATCTTTCTACAAACCATATCATTGTATTCGTATTAAAATTCGTACAAAAAACTGACCTAAAAACAAGGCACGTCTAAGCAGACGAACACATACACACAACAAAACCAATATTTCAGCCACAAGCAAAGTGTTTGTATCTTGTCACTTGCTTCTGTTTATCACTATCCACCATTCTGATGTCATTTGCTACAAATGATCTCTTTTGGTGCCCATTGTGTGGATCTGGGAAGGCATCCATGCAGACTAAAGGCACCATTGTTTGCTAGTGTATCTTGTGTTAGTGGTGGTTGGTTGTGTGTGATGAGAATAGGGTTTGTTCATTGTAAGAATTTTACATTGTTAAATTATGTGATATACTGTGAAAGTAAGCTGTTTTCCTCTCATTTGAGTGTCAGTTGTCCTTTGCTTACCTCAGATATGGTGTTGTCTGTCCTAATTTATGAAATGGCATGCATTTATTTTGTATTGACCCATATTTTCCTGTTTTCATTCTGAAAGTAGAAAATGGTTGGTCTAGTTAATATTATTTAAATTTTGAAATATCTGAGAGCTTAGCCTCAAGCTTTGTACATAGATTAAGTTCCTATCCTTGACGCAAACTTGTTAGATTGTTTTTTTTTCTTCTGCCATTGGGTTTGGACATGCAACAAGGGGGCTCTGAGACTTGGATTCTTCACATTTCCCTTTGATGCCATATGGTACATAATTTGACACCTTCAATAAGGGGAGGGGGCAGGCTTTGTCATCCGTGCTCTTCTTGGTGACACACTTCAGACTGACATCTGTCGAACTCCCACCTGCCAAAGCGTGATGGAACTGATGCCCTTCCAGTAATATCTCCCGTGCCAGGTGAAGTATCCTTGATCTGACAGTCAATAGGTCTGTTACCTCTGCCTCAACTTTGACTGTGTGCGAAGCCTGTCTCACCTTCTGGTCGAAGAAGTCCCTCTGATACCGACTGAGAAGGCATTGAGCACATCAGAAGATATAATTGCAATCCTCATACAACATGCCTGACATCTTCGAGAACATGACCCTTTCGACCTTGAGGAACATGAAGACACTGCCCTTCAGGCATTCCATTTCTGCCAACCGTCTTGGAGTCCAAAGGCACTATTTTTCACTCCACCACCATCTTCTCCTCCACTGCCACCTTCTTCACCACCACCTTCTACATCACTGCCTCCACACTCATCATTACTCTTATTGTCCTAGCAGCCCCCTTCTGCCAGCCGACCCTTGTGAAGCACCTTTTGAGCCAGAGCCCACAGACGACCTGTGGGATGACTGCTTTTGATTCCTCCACGGGACCCAGATCTGTTCCACTACCCTGCTATGGCATATCTCCCGGACGACACCCGTCATACCATGAGGTGATCCAATGGATGGATATCCGCGTACTCCCATAAGAAGTGGATTCCTCATAGAGACACTATCGAAGTCCGAATAAACAGTCCTGTACTTGTTCATGCTAAAGGCATTCTTAACACCTTAGGAGCTTGTAAATAAACCTCCCCAGTGCTGCGCTGTCCATTATCCAGTGCTGAACTGGACGTCCAGCGGTCGCACGCAGCACTGGGGAGGTAGTGCCCGTGACGACCGTTGGCCGTCGGCAGCACTTAAAGGGTTAAAGACCCATGACACCTTAAACGAGCCAGTGCAAGCCAGGGTGGTTCCAGCAAGGGTTGAGAAGAAATGGAAGCCATCCCTCAACAACCTTGCCTACATCAAGAATTATGTCCCGCCTGACTCTCTACACTGTGTGTAAGCTTTCTTTCGTTTAATCCATGAATGATTCTTCTGCCTGACAAGGAGAGCGAGAAGCTTGACTGTGCTGGGAAAAGAGTGGTGGTGGGGGCTGCCACCCAACTGGAAAAAAGCTAACTCTGTGGGGCTCCACACCAGTTGTGAGAGGGTACTATCGGATAAGATGCTGGAGATGATCAAGCATCGTTCATAGGAGTTCAGAAAGAAGGGGGAGACAATAGTCTTTGAGGGCAATATTATATCGAAATACCACCATCCGATGCAACCTTGACACTGCAGACACGGCTTCATGTGAATTCAACACTCCTATTAGGTGCCAACCATGGCTTCATGTTTCAGGCATCAAGCAGCATCTCTTCAACCTGCCCTGTGATTGCAAACCACTATGTGGGCCACAGGTTGAGGGAATGCTGGAGAAAATAAAGAACACAGACATTGCAAAATCCATAGGTGCCTTTCAGACCCCCATCTGCCAGAGGCTCTTTTCAGAGGCCGCAGTCTAGAGGAGGCCTTGAGGTGGCTGTAGAGTTTAGTGCTGTGGATAAACATGCTATGCATATGCCTTACATCTAGTTTGGGTCCAGACGTTTGCAACTTGTTTTTCTTTAAACAGGTTCGAGTCACGAGACCTATTGTGATGCACCCTTTGTCCGCAATGCACATTTCTCAAGGGTAGGCCACCGCTGCCGTTGCGGCCACCTTCGTCCTGCTGCAGACAAACAATCTTCTCCAGCTCCTCCGACTCAAATGGTTCTGTCTGCACTCATGAAGGCACTACCAAATGGCCCCTAAGCTCACCACACTGCACTACCCCTTCAGCACGAAGAAATCGAAAAGCCCCCCTCTGTGTCTAAATCAGAATGTCAGGCAGCAGGCTGCCAAAAAAACGCTTTCTGAGCCAGAGCAGATGCTAAATACCACCCTGCGACTAGCATCGATATCAAAGCGACTTAGATTCTGAGGTCTGACATCTCAGAGAGCTCTGTCTTCAAGAAGCTGGCAGATGACCCGATGGAAAAGAAAATCTTCATCCGCCTGCTTTCAGGCAAGATTCTTGCCCAACCACCAGCACCTTGACTTGCCCCCATACCGAAGAAGAGGTGCCTAACCTTCAAAGCGGAGCTAGAGCTTCTGTCTCTTATGCTCTTATGCCAGAGAAGGGAGAAGACCTCTATGCTGACCTATATTATTTAACAGACGACCACAAAGGTTCTATACTGCCACAGTACCCTCAATCATTATCAGCTATCAGTTCACATTACATAGCATTTTATTTTAAACATCCGACATTTTATAGATTTCAAAGCTTTTTATTGTACGCTAACTTATTTTTGGAATATATTTTTAAATAAACACATCTCTAAGAAGGAATACAAAGATACAAAATACAAAGCTATGACACATGTGATTACAGAATTTTCACAAATATTTTCTTTTTTTGTATCACCGTAGCATATGCCATTAGACATCCCAAGATACAATAAAAACTCACTCACACCATTCAATACGAGCAATATACCTTTTTGCCACCCCTGAAAGCTCCAAATTCTAAAACTTATCCTCTAGCTACCTGTACCTGTGATCTGTGTGCAATTTATTATGGATGAACTGGTCAGGGGTATTGGCCTACTGTTGAGGAAGATGAGGCAGGTATCTGTGACCTTCATCCTACTGGAGCCAACCTAGTCAAGACAGCCCTGGTATTTATTGCTTCTGGAGGCATCAGTCAACCCTGACCAGAATTTCCTGTATGTAGTAGACATTCTAACTCAGCATGAGGGTCAACGAAGACACCCAAATCCTAAACAGCATTCTTTCTAACCAGCTGACACTACCCACTCCTCCTCCAACACCCTCTCAGTCCCTTAACCCCTCCCAGCACCCCACAACCCCTAACCCTTTCCCCAGCGACAGTCCCCCAAAAACTACTACTACTCTGGCACCCTCACTTGAACTCTCCCCTGCCGCAATCCTATCCCCTCTACCCACACCATCTCCCTCCCCCACCCACTCCCAAATCTCCCCTGCCTCCCATAGACATACTCCACTCCTCCATGACACTCCTTCCCGTTATGACACAGCCCTCTCCCTAACTCCTAGTCCACCCTCTGCTCTGGAACTATCCCCCCACTACTCCTCTAATACACTCCTCCAATGCCCATGTCCCTCAATGCCCGTCCACCTCCAACACCCAACCACCTCCCTAGTACCCCTCCTCCCCTTCTAAACCATCCCTTAATGACCGTAACCCCACTGTCCCCGCCCCTTCCTTCACAAACGACACCTCTTTGTCACCCTCACTCGAACCCCCCACCTGCCGCAATCCGATCCCCTCTCCCCACTCCAGCTCCCTTTCCCACCTACTCCCAACTCACCTCCTCCTCCTTGAGACAAACTCCACACCCCCATGACACTCCTACCTGTAATGGCACATACCCCCGTAACTCCTGTTGTACCCTCCTCTCTGGAAACACCCCCACCCCTTACTCCTCTAACACACTCCTTCAAATCCCCATGTCCCCAAATGACAGTCCTCCTCCAACACCCTACCACCCCTCTTCCCCTTATAAACTGTCCCTTAATGTCCATCACCCCTCATGTCCTTGCCCTTTCCTCCTCAAACTTCACATCCACCAATTACGCCGATACCACATCGCCTCTCGCACGTCACATGCTCCCCTCACCTTCCCTCTCGCTCCATTCCAAGCCATCGCCCATCATTCCCATCCCTCCCTCCCAATACCAGGCTGCACCACCCGCCCCTCCCCTGGCCTCCCACACTCCTCTTGCAAACAAAGATCTGCCCACATTATTCCCCACTGATGAACCGATCACTCCAAGATGTCAACAGTCTCTCCCTAGCCACTCCGTCCCTAACTCCCCCTCCACTCCAGCCACTTCCCTCCTATTTAACCTCAGCCAGACACTTCGTAACTTAGACTATAATCTCGTTACCCTAGCTACTGAACTTACCCTACTCAGAAAAGATTTCAATCTGTTCAAATCCTACAATCCCATAAGCCGTCCCTCCTGCCCCTCCCCCCCCAGTGCTAACCCACGAATCGCTCAGATCCCAAACATGGGTTAACAACACCTCTCCTCACCCGCTCTCACAGACCCCTTTGAACATCGACTACCTAGTCCGCCCCTGACCTCTCTGTCCTCTGCAACACCTACCTTAACAATTCTCCACCTAAAGAACCTTCCCCCTCTCACTCCAAAATCCCTGTTATCTTGGGGACCAGCAGAACCCCTGAGTCTCCTAGCTCCCGTAGACCCCCCCCCTTCAATTCACCAGCATTCAATTACTCCCGCCCCTATCCCAACCCCAAACCCCTTACCTGCATGCTCGTGAACTGCTGATCAGCTGTCCGTCATGGGACAGAAATCTCAGAAACCATTCTTAACTAAGGTACCGACATCGCCTTCCTCACCTTAACCTGGCTCAAAGACCATTCTACACCCATCATTGACCTTCTGACACCCCCCCCCCCCCCCCCGTGCCCCGGGCTACTCTATTCTCAGAAAAGACAGACCTGAAAAAATAGGGGGTCGTCTAGCTATCATTTTTAAAGAAGGACTACAACTCTCCCCCATTATTAACACTAACTACACAACCTTCGAATACTTAGGAGCCAAACTTAAAATGAAATGCTCCCCCCAATACGACTGCATAACATCCATCACCATCCTGGTGAACCCCTTCCCTTTGCAGGAGAATTTTCTGACCTCCTAGCTACATCGCTACTCTCCAGCACCAAAAACCTCTCCTAGGAGATCTAAACCTCCACTGGATCGACCCGGATTACCCTGCAATCAACCTCCTCAATAACCTTCTTGAGATTAGCGACCTTAAACAACTATGCTATTCCCCTACCCACGCCAAAGAAGCTATCCTAGACGCCATCATCTCCAATCCAGATCTTACATCCTTATCAAACATCATCCCCATCAACTGGTCTGACCACCATCTTAGTCTGTTCACAATCTCCCCTCCTGCCCCTATAAAAATCAATAAATCTACAATTGTAACCGGAAATCTTAAACTAATCCCACCTGGTGCACTCCAATCCCAACTTAGTCTCATACCCCCCCCCCCCCTCTTCAAATGCTAATGAGCTCACGGAGCATTTCAACAAAACTGTATTTGAGGTGTTAAACCAACTTGCCCCTCTGAAAACTAAAACTTTTTTTAAAAAGCCCCCTCTAAATCATGGTTCACCCTAGACCTTAATAAAGAAAGACGCTCTCTGAGACTGGCGGAAAGAACTTTGAGACCACACCCTTCCCCATCCAATATTGCCCTCCTTAGAACTGCGAGATCCTCTTACACAAAATACATATTTTCCGAAAAAGGGCCATTCTTTCGTCTACAACTCTCTCGTGCCAAAAACAGACCTAGAGCACTGTTCAACATTATTAGAAATCAAACCGCCCCTGCACCCCTTAACCCGGTGGCCTCCATTAACAAATGTGAAGAAATTGCTAACTGTTTCAGTGAAAAAAATCTCAAACATTGACCGTGCTTTTCTCGATACTCAACCCTCGCTCACCGCTCAAGCTCCCCTGAATACCACACCTCATCCACCACTCCCCTTGAACACATCCTTGACTCCCTCCCTCTCCCTCCCTTCTCATACCCTTCCTGAACACATTACCCTTCCACTTAAAAATAACGCCTCATGGCATAATTTCCACTCTGTCTCTGAACGGGATGTCTTCAACATCTTAGCCAAAATCAAACCTTCCTCCCCCACCAAAGACCCTCTCCCGTCAGCACTCGTCCAAGATCTCAAAGACGTCATGTCCCCTACTGGACCAACATCATCAATGCCTCCCTCTCCACAGGGAGTGTTCCCATCTCCCTTCAACTCGGGCAAATCACTCCCATCCCCAAAAATCCCAAAGCTGACCCCAATGACCCTAACAATCTCCGCCCCATCTCCATCCTCACCCTCCTCTCCAAAGCCCTGGAAAAATGCACCCTACTCCAAGTAGACAAACACATTGACATGTTCAACCTCCTTGACCCCCTTCAATCTGGCTTCCGCAAAGGTTGCAGCACTGAAACCGCTCTTCTCAACATAGTCGATGATATTCACCTAGCCCTGGACAAGGGCGAGACCTACCTACTCATCCTTCTTGACCTTTCCGCTGCATTTGACACAGATTACCACCCAACCTTACTCAACACACACAGAAATCGCTTCGGCCTCAATGGCACAGTCCTTAACTGGTTCACCTCCTACTTCCAACCTAGAACCCAACACATTAAAATTCAGAACTGCCTCTCTAGCCCAACCTCTGTCTCCCTTGGTGTCCCTCAAGGATCTATCCTCTCTCCTGCCCTTTTTAACCTTTTTATGGAACCCCTTAACCGGATACTCAAACAAGAAAAAATCAGCTACCACCTGTACGCTGATGACACCCAACTGTACTATAAAATAAAATCCCATGCTGATATCCTACACCTTAACACTGCCTTAACCAAGATCCAAACCTGGTTCCCCAACAACCATCTTAAACTCAACCCTAACAAAACTGAGATCATCCTCTACTCCCAAAAACAACCCTCCCCATTCAAACATGGATCGCTGACCTTCACGCGCTAAACTGCTCCCTCACTCGCTGAATCTATTACATCACTTGGCATCACAGTCAACAATAAACTCACACTAAATTCCCATGTTAAGAACTCCGCAAAAAGGGCTCTCTTCACCCACCGGCATCTAAAAAAAATCAAACCTTTTATTCCAGCTGAAGACGTCAAATTAATTATCCAGTCTTTTGTTCTATCTGAAATCGACTGTGGTAATGCCCTTCTCTCTGGCACTCCCAAAATCCACCTTGCCCCCATCAAATCCGTTCTCAACCTCGCTGCCAGACTAACAACAAACTGTAAACGTTTTGACCACATCTCCCCTGCCCTCAAGTGGCTCCCCATCGAGGGCAGATCCTTCTATAAAATTGCCTGTATTACTCACAAAGCCCTTTACCAGAAGACTCCAACCTACCTTACAACTAAACTTAAAAAAGCTGGATGTGCCCGAACACTGAGAAGCTCCAACACACTTCTTCTCATACCCCCTACCTAAAAAAAACTGCCTTGAAGTCCCGCTCCTTCTCTGGCAAGGCCCCAACCATTTGGAATGCCCTCCCCAAAGACCTTCATTGCAACCCCTCTTATACCAGCTTCAAAAGGGACCTTTATATTCATTTACTCACTAAATTTTGGGAAAACTAAATACCTGATCTCCTTTCTGACTACCTCCCCCTTCTCCCTCCTTAGGGTACTCCGCCTACCCTCCTCATTCACCCACCCCCTCTAGATGACTTCCTCACCTCCCTCCCCCTCACTTTACCCCCCCCCCACCCCCGCTACTTACTATATCCTCGGAGTCCACCTTGGCAAACTGTAAAATTACTATTTATAATAACATTCGGATTCTTGCAATTTGCCTCTGTTTCATCCTATATGTACTTCTACTCACTATGTATCCTAAATTACTCCCTTCATTTTTGTTTGACCGCCTGTATAGCCTGTTTCGTTCAACTGCTGTGATTGTTTATTGTGTACTTCCATTGCTGATGTAAAGTGCTCTGACACCCTCGGGTAGAGCTAGCGATATATAAAACCTTCTAAATAAATTAACCTTGCAATTTTGCACCGGAGTTCTTAGTTTGGTTAGCTCAACCTCCCAGAGGTATCCAAGGCTAACCTACGGGATGTGTGCGAGCCTACTACTTGTGCCTGCTATGCCGCAAAGTTGAAAATGTCCATTACTGGAGTTCGAAACTGTTGGATCCTCTTATGTTTGCTCTGCATGACATTATCTCCTACAATTATACATGGAAGGTTTTTCCTACACTTATATAAGCCTGCACTTCACAGCATGTGGTGCGTACCTCCCAGACACAGTAGTCTGCCCTTTTTAGAGTATAAGCAGTTCAAGCATTCATATAGGTCCCTAAATTAAACCTCCAGAAACTCCTCTTGCACCTGCCGTTAACTCAATGTAGGTCTCACATGACTCCTGTCCTACCCTACACTCCCAACCACAGTTCTTGTCAGGGTGCTTTCTTAGTCATGTTCACCTCCCATAGATGAATTATTAATCCTCAGGCTCTTACAGTTCACTTTATTCAGGTCAATATAGACAAGGTATTTCTTCATACCTACCCCAAACTTCGGTCTAAGGTTGTTTTACCTTACTGCTGGAATCAAACCATTAAGTTGCCTGTGGGTTTTTTTTTATTCCACTACCAGAATCTATGCCAGAACGTACCCTTCATGCTCTCAATTTAAGGGAGTTCTTATTTACTACAAGGATAGGGCTGAGGCCTATAGATGGTCTACTCAACTTTTTGTTGACTTCTCCAAAACACAAGGGGCTCTGCCATCTACAAAGCTGGCATTGCTGGGTGCATAGTAATTGTATTTAAACTTGCTATCTCAAGGATGAGTCTACACTACCAGTGCCTCCGTAGAGCCCACTCTACACTTATAAAGGCTGCCGCATTGGTCTTTTTGGGTAACAGCTGTATAACTGTTATCTTCAAGGCTGGTACTTGATCAATTCCACATACCTTCACCAATTGCCATCCTTCAACGTCAGCAGGCTTTGGGTGGCCAAGCTGTTTTGAGAACACTTTTTCAAACATCTACAATATCTGTTCGTCTGCCAACGCTAAGGAGAGAGACTGCTCAAACATCTGTATTCATCTTGTGTACCTACAGCCACACAGGTTACGAACAGAAAATATTACTTAAACCCTGTAACAATCTTCTTGTAGCATATAGTGCTGTAGATTCACATTCACCCACCCTCGTCGCCTGGAGGCAAGCAATGACTTCAGATGTCCTCCATGCAATTTAACTTATTTTTACTATTGCTATACACGGTCATTGCCACTTGACTCCACTTAAACTACTTGACTGTTAAACAGTAAAAAAGTCTGAGTTAGAGCCAGTGTACCATCTCTCTGTGGTGAGAGGGTGGAGTCATACTAGCTCTTGTTACTCAAATGTCATTGAAGAAAGACAAGTTGCAAAAAACCTAGATTGCAGGACTATGACGAATGTGGCAGTAAATCTGCAGCACTACATGTTATGATCCAATTATTATAGGGTAACATTTTGTTTTTGGCGGTAACCACTCTGTAGTTCTAGTAACGCTCTGATTTTTGCCCCTTAATTGCTTTGCACCTGTTTCACAAATCGCCACGAAACATTCCAGACCTATTCTTCCTTCTACATTGGTGGGTGATGGAAAGTTTTGTGTCGACTGGTGAAAGGGGTGCAAAGAAAAAAGTTGGGGTCCCAAACATATTTTGTCTCCAATGCTTTTTCCATAGTCTCTTTCTGTTGAACTAAACGGCCATTCAGATTTGGATGACATTTGGCAGGATAATACATTATGGTGTGTAGATGATCCTTTTCGGGGTTAGAGGTAAGTAGGGTAAGTATTTTTTAATTTTAGAGGTCGTAAAACGTAATGATATAATATGTTGTCACAGGCATTTTGCTGTAATTTCGCAAAACTACCCCAAAGACAAGGCATTAGATCATGGGTACTCACAAACTTTTTCTCGGGGGCCAAAAGTACAGGCTGGTTTGTGGCCAAGGGCCGCATTGATGGACCTGCAGGTGGGGCAGGGTCAGGTGGGGCTGGGGCTGGGGCTAGACTAAAAATAACAAATCGCCACCTTTTCAAAACATTAACAGACCACTTATTTCAAAAGCAGGTGTAACAACAATGCAACAAACTCCACAGTTCTAAATTGCCCTATTGTAAACACCTGCGCACAACCTGAATGCACAAAGATATGGAGGCAGCTCTTTTCACAGTTCTACACACAAGAGTAATGTATTGCATGAAAATAACTGCAGAAACACACCATCCTAGTAATAAATAAACCACAGGGAATTCAAGAGTAAATAAAATTCAGCTTCAGATTGGGGCAGAAAATAGGCTGGACACCAAAATAAAGGTGACCCCATTTGTGAATTACATAGGTAAAATTAAAGGGAAATCAACGTAAACACTGGCCCAGGAGACTGTAAAAAAAAGTGGCCCATCTTTACAAGATAAAAACTGTTGTAATTTGCAACGACGTGCTGTCCAGATTTTTGCAAGATATGATATCCTGCATTGATCTTAGCTTGCTGCAAGCAATGGGCCTGATCCACAAATGGCCTCCACAGTCTTGGTGGAGGCCCGCAGTCATGGTGGGTCCCCTACTCTGTATTGCAGTTTCCTAATGAGGAGGTTCCACCATAACTGCAGGATCCCCGCCATGACTGCGGAGGCCCTTTGTGAATTAGGCCCAATGTTAGTTTTGATAACCGGGAAATCAATAGTAGAAACTGGCCCAGGAGACCGTTGGAAAAAAGTGGGCCATGTTTACAGATAAAACTGTCATTTTCAAAGCCATGCTGTACAAGTGTTTTTGCAAGGTATGGAAGACTGCATGGATTTGAACTTCCTGCAGGCAATGTGAGTTTTGATATCCGGCAAATTAACAGTTAGAAACTGACCCAGCAGACTGTAAAACAGGCCCACAAAGCAGCTATAAAATCACCACACTCACCTGAAGACCACCTGGCGAGGAAGGCAGGCTAGCTGGCAAGCGAACAGGAAGGAAACCAGCTGGGAGGGAAGCAGTCTGGCCCAATCCATAGGAGGCCCCTGCTGCATGTGCAGTCCTGTTGGCAGGAGAGAGCAGGCTGCAAGCGGCGTCAACGCAGCAGGCTGCGGGGGCCGGGGACAGAGCACGCTGAAGGCGACAACATACTCGGCAGAGGTAGCAGGAGGATTGCAAAAACTCCTTAAAAGTCAGCTGTGAATGTGCAACAACTGACTGTTAAAGGGCCTATGCTTCCCGCCACTACCACGCATATGATGTCACCCATACTGGGCTCGCCAGTGCCCGATGATTTCAGTAAACACAAAAGATGGACACTGGAGCATGTGCAAGTGATGTTGCGATCACAAATGCTCCAGTGTTCCTCTTATTTGTTTACTGAAGGCATCAGCCATTGGGTAACTCGCTACGGAGCAGCTGTGTTGGCCTATCCCAAGAAACGGGCCACAAAAAAAGGTTTGCGGGCCGCCAAGCAAGGTCTACTTTGACTTGCACAGCATTAGATCATTGGCTAATTACAAAAGTCAAAGGCAGACATGTTTTTTGTGCAGTTTGGTTGTGTTCTGGGTTAAGGTGTAAAATACAGGTAAGTAGTTGCTTTTATCATTTTTCCCTACCTATTGTCACTTAATTAAAGTAGTAATAGGTAGGGAAAATAAATTATGATTTTGAATACCTTTTAAAAACAATATTACTGAGTACCGCTGTACTGCCTTGCCAGTACTGCGGCACCGAAAATAAATGTTTAAAAAATTAAAGCATACACACTATTTTACTAATATAGTGTACTGCAGTGTATTTTCTCATTTTTACCTTTACAAAAAAAAAGAATTACGGTCTAGAACACATATGCGCTAAAATACCGCACAAGCAGGATTTACAAAAGTCCAGTTTATGCCACTCCACTGTACGCTACACCAGCAAACACTATTCCACTCTAGGCCACTCCACTGTACAGTCACTCAATCTACGACCTTCTACTAAATGCCATTCAACTGTAGCACAGTCCACTGTATGCAGTCCCACGGTATACCACTCCACCGGATGCTACTCCACTGTACAATACTCCACTCAATTATAAGCTATTGCATTGGATGCCTTTCCACTGTACCCTAATGTGTGCCACTCCACTTTACGCTATTACACTCTACCCTCCTCGACTGTGCGCCACTCCAGTCCAAACCATTACACTGTACTCAAATCCACTCTATACCACTCCATGTATGCTATTCCATTCTACCCCACTGCACTGAACGCCCCTCTACTCTATGCTATTCCACTGTAGGCCACTCCACTCGGACTCTCCATTTTTCGCTATTCCACTTTATGCCACTCTACTAGACTGTACTCCACGCTTCTTAAGTATACAGCACTCCACTGTACACCACTCCATTCTATGCCATCTGCACTGTATTCTATTCCACTCTACCCAACTCCAGTGTATGCTACTCCACTGTGCGCCACTACACTGTATGCTACTGCCCTATATGCTGTTCTACTGTACGACACTCCACTATATGCTACTTCACTCTGCGCCACTCCAGTGTATGCCACTCCACGATACTCCATTGTTCGCTATACCACTCCATGATACCCAAACCTATGCCACTCCAGTATGTGCAACTAAACTTAATGACTCGATTCTGCACTTTTTCAATTGAACACGCCACACCAGTGTATTTTATTTCACTTTACCCCACTCCACAGTATGCCAAATCACTGTATGCTAATCCACTATTTTTTTTTTATTTTTTTTGTATCCTCATTTGCCTTGCTCTCCATTCAGAATCGCCAACCACCTTGGGGGTCACATGCCAGAGGGCTCCAGATCTTTACCCCATCATGTTTTGAGACACGATTATACATACTAGCGGGAGGAAAATCCCGAAAGAAATAAGGGGAGGAAGATATAGTGCAAGCACAACTTTACTCCTTCTCCAACTCTGTATATTTCAACCTGCCGGACCGACAGTATCTCGACGGGCACCCTTGTACTTGGTCCATGGAGTATTCTAGGCATAATCATTGGACCCGGGGAAAGAAAAAAACCAACAAAAAAAAACCCGGGATCATCCTCTCCACTGAACCAACATGTCCCAGAAGGCCAGATTTCTTTGGTTCCCCGATCTAGCAAGGTCCACTTTAGATGTTTCGTATAACGATGTTAGCCAGCCCGAATGTGACGGGCTGTATTCTCCACCCAAACTTTACAAATTTGCCTCCTGGCCAAGAGGATCGCATAAAATAAAAAAGACCTAGCCTGTCCAGTTATGCCTGCCTCGAGGCCAAAGATGATCAGTGGCAACGTAAGTGACAGTGAGATGTTTAGAATAGAATCCAAGGACCTTTTTACTTCCTCCCAAAAGCTGGCGATATGGGGACCATCCATGAACATATGCACGTCCGATGCTTCCCTATGGTTACATTTATTAAAATTCTTTCCCGGGAGGAACTTGGACAATCTCAGAGGCGTAAGGTAGGCCCTATGTAGCGTAAACAAATGATTACGCCTTAGCCAGGCTGGTTTCACAATTTTGTATAGGAGAGTGAACGATTTTATCCATATCGCCTCACATGGGAGCCCGAGCTCTTCACCCCACAGTTAGTCTGGGAGAACCAGGTCCCCATCCACCTCCTCCAACAGAGTCCAATACCATAGGGCAACCTCCTTGCCTCCCCCTGGGTGCTCTACCAGCTGTTGTTCCAGGCTACAAATCTTACCTAATGGGACCCCTTTCCTAATCAAAACCTTGGCCCAACTTTCTAACTGTAGATATTTGAATCTAGAGAAGCCCATGCCCACCAACTCCCGTAATTCCTCCCAGGCTCTCAACCTCCCTTTAGCCATGATCTCCCCCCCCATCTTACCACCCCGGCCTCCCTCACTGAAATGGACAATCTATCTTGTAAACATAGTGGTAAACCCGGGGATTCCCATATCGGTGCATAGTTAGAGTAATAGGCCAGCCCTATTCTTTTCCTGATCTGAGACCATGCTGTCCCCATGGATGCTAGGATTTTTAGTTTGATCTTTTAAAAAAAATTCTGGTCCCCAAGTTTGAATAAGAAACCGTCAGTTACCAAGTCCGACCCCTTCAGCATGGCTTTAAACATTGCCCCAGATGATGTACCCCCTGGCGTTTTTAGAAGCATTCTTGTATGTGACAACTGAAAAGCCCATGCATAATACTGCAGGTCCGGAAGAGCGAGCCCACCCTTCTCCCTTCTCCTCCTCAACTTTTTCCATGCTAGTCGAGTGGACTTGTAGTTCCATATGAAGGAGTTGATTTCTCGCTGACTTTTATCCAGTAATTTACCATCGAAGGCCAGAGGGATTGTATTGAAGATGAAAATAAATTTAGGTAGGATAGACATCTTGATTAGGTTAACCCTACCCAAGATGGTCAGAGGGAGATGAGTCCATGATTTCATAAGCTTCTTGCACTCATTGTGTGTGCGCTCTAGATTGTGATGAGCGATGTCCCCTATTTCTTCCACCACCCTAATGCCAAGGTATCTCATGGAGGTTGTCACCCCAAGATGTAAATTGGGAATGTTCCATGCCATGATGTCAGTTTTACTGGCATTGATTTCATACCCAGATATACCCCCAAACTCTTCCGCCCTCTTAATTACTACGGGAAATGCTTTTTCTGGGTCTGATGTGAAGATTAATATGTCGTCCGCATATAATGCAACCTTCCTCTCCCACTCTCCAAACTTGAATGGTGGAATGTTTCCGTCCTCCTGCAGGATCTGGGCAAACGGCTCAATGTAAAGATCGAAGAGGAGGGGGGAAAGCGGGCATCCCTGCCGCGTTCCCCTCGTGATTTTAAACGGGTCGGTCAGGGCACCATTTATCAGGAGCCTCGCTGTAGGATCGCTATACATCAGAGAGATAACACGACAAAAGCCCTCGCCAAAGCCGAACTTCTTCAAGACCGCCTCTAAGTAAAACCAATTGACCCTATCAAAGGCCTTTGTCGCATCCAGGGTGAGAGTGGCTAGAGGGAGAGAGAAGGTCGAGGCAATATCGATTGCCCCAACAAGATCATACGTTAAGTCAGACAGCTGCCTCCCTTTGATAAAACCTTTCTGGTCTTGCTGTACAATTTCTCCTATTACCGCCCCTGTTCTCGCTGACAGAATGGATGCTAAGATCTTATAATCGCTATTTAAAAGCGAGATTGGTCTATAGGATCCACAGTCTTTTGGATCCTTCCCTGGCTTGGGGATTAAAACAATAGTCGCCTCTCCCCATGACTTTGGAGGGGCCTCACCTTTCTTTAATATTCCATTAAAGAGGGCCGTCAATATTGGAACCACCGCGGCACCCAGGTCTCGGCATAACTCTCCTGGCCGACCCGGGCCGGCAGCCTTCCCTTGCTTTAGTTGTCCCATGACCTTACTAACCTCAGCCTCTGTTATGGGCATCTCCAGACAGTTACTCTGAGCTGTTGAGAGAGAGGGCAGAGTGATGTTATCCAACCATGTATCTCTTTTAACTATATCCTTCGGGTTATCCTCCCTGTAGATCTCCTCAAAAAACTCATAAAAAGCTTTCCCAATTTCCTGCTTAGAAGTCCTTGCCAGGGCCTTTCCCTCCACCTTTATCTCTCTGATGTAATTCTTGGCTTGCTCGGTCTTAACTTTCCAAGCCAAGATCCTACCTGCCGCTTCCCCAAATTGAAAATGCGAGATCTTGCTTGCCTCCCATCTTTTTTGATACTCTCTCCTGGAGAGTATTCTCCAGCTGTCTTTTCATTGCTCCAAGTTGTTTTTGCTCCAAGTTGTTTTTGCTCCTCCTGGGACCCCATGGAAACCCCCAGCTTATCCTCAAGGAGCCTCATCTCCAGCTCAAGCCTGTTTATCAGCTCTCGATACACTTTCTGCCTATGAGAAGCTCTATTTGTGATGCAACCTCTAAGAAAAGCTTTTAAAGTTTCCCATACTATGGCTACTGCTGCAGAGTCCAGATTAGACTCGAAAAAGAAAGTGGTTTCTGATACGAGGAAGGCTACTTCCTCACCTTCCAGTAGTAGAGTGCGGTCAAACGACCAGGAAGGATGTTTCACCTGAGAATCTAGTTTGAGGACAAACATTAAAGCTGAGTGGTCCGACAAATGAGATGGGAGGTATTCTATTGTGGTTAGTCTGTCTTTGAGACTGTAGCTAAATACAGCATAATCTATCCTTGATTTGTGTTTATATTTCAAGTTACGGAAGGAAACCCCTAGTTTATTACCCACCCTTTCGCGCCACAGGTCTGCCAATCCAAGTTGCGACATTGATGTAATGAGCGACTGCCTTGATTTGGAAGAGATACTCGCTCTAGAGCTTGGGGATTTATCTAATTTGGGGTTGAGCACTATATTGAAATCTCCAACCCATACTACTGGATCTTGCAAGGAAAGTAAGTTATTACTAATAATATCCAGGAAGGTTTTTATCATCTGTGTTAGGGCCATAATAGCCAACCACTGTGCAGATCCAGCCACCCACTGAAATTCTCAGCAACAACCATCTACCACTTTGGTCCTCTTTAGAGTCCAAAATCTGGACTTTTGCTGATTTTTTAAAAATGAAAAGGATCCCTCTGATATTTACATAATGATCCGTGCAGTAAAAGCTGACTATCCATCTATGTTTGTTTAATAACCCAATAACCTCGGCCTTCAATAGATGTGTCTCCTGCAACCCAATGATCTGCGCGGCGGATTCTCTGAGATATTGCAGAATCCTTTCTCACGCGCAGACCATTGACGTTCCAGGACAGGAACTGGACTGACATCAGCGTGTACATTTCCACACTCCCCTGCTAAACTGCCTCCTGGCTAACTTTTTGTTTTGACTTTCATTGGCCCCCCAACTATAGAACAAACCGTTGGTAAAGAGAGCAACCTTATGAGGATTTTTTTTTATCATTTTGCCCCTCACCCCAACCCTCCCCCCTCCCCTGGAAAACCCCAGCATACTTACTCCGGCTAGATGAAAAGCCGGATTTGCGTCCTCCGACAGCTCCCCCCCCCCACCCCCCCGCACCATCTCGCCCCACTGGACCCAGAGGCTATACTGAAAACCTACTGTCGGGAGACTTTACTAGACTTGACCCCCCCCCCCCCCGTGTGAGAACAACATAATTACTGCCCATAAACCCAGAATATTAATGCTTAAAGATAACTTATTTGCGCTAGTGTTTTGTTTTATTCCCCCTTGTCTTTGAACTATTTATTATGCGTATGTTTTCCTTTTATTTTCCCCCTTATTCATTTTTTGTATATATATATATATATATATATTTTTACTGCCAGGTGTAACCCCTTTACCCTAATATGTGCACACCCCTTTTCACCTTTCCTTTTTTTTTGTTTTATAACCACCATTTAAGCCCAAGGTTCTAGTATTTAGTCACCTAGAGGAAAACTTACTAATCTACTCCCGTTTTCCATTACCTTTCCCTAATGTTCCCTAATGTTATATGGCTAAGAACCGTGTATGGGCAAGGGCCTAGACCAAGCTACTGAAAGCTAGATTCCCCCCGAGAGTGAATGTTGATGGATTCTAGAAGTTCGTCGGCATCTGCGGGTGATCAAATGTTGTGCATCTTATTATTATACTTTATGTGTAAAAACGCCGGGAACCGCATCTGCACTGTTGCCCCTAGAGCCCGGAACTTATCCATACGCTGGCCTAGCTCCCACTGTCTGTCTAGTGTGGATTTTGACAAGTCTGACCTTATCTCAAAAGAGAAATCCGGGCCCTTCAATGTTTTTGCCTTTAAGGCTAGGTTCAAGATTTTTTCCTTCAGGGAGTAGGTTAAGAAATTGACCAATATTTGTCTGACTTTAGTTCTGCCAGAATTTAGACGGAAGGGGGCGCGGTGGATCCGTTGGAGTCCTTCTCGATCTCCTCCACCGATTCCTCAAGGCCCAGAGAGTCTTTTAGGGTTCTAACCACAAATGCCTTGACGTCTTCCCCTCTTTTCCTTCAGGGATCTTCAGGAGCCGAACATTGTTCCTCCGAGAATAGTTTTCGAGTGATTCCACCCTCTCCCGCATAGCATCTCCCACACGCCGCAGTTGCTGAATTTTAGACTCCGCAATCCCTAGACTAGATTTCAGTAGACCCACTTCGCCTTCCAGCGTCTTCGTTCTTTCATACAGGCCATCCACTTTCCTCTCGAGGATCTCACATGAAGACCTGATCTCATTTTGGTTGGCCTTGGAAACTAGAAAGTCATTTCTTATCTGCTCCCTCATTGAGGCTATAGATGCCACCAAAGCCTCCAATGTGTTTCCAACACTTTCCTTTCCAATCTGCCCATTAATACTCTCCTCCACCGTCCCCCCACCGCCTGCATCAGGGTCCCCCTCTGTTTCTGGGGTTATTGGTATGTCCACCATCCCGGGCTGCGTGGGATCAATTGCAGGTGTTGTAGGTGTAGGTAGCGATATAACATTAGTTTGCGATATTGTAGGTTGCGGAACAGTGGCAGTTTGCGCTGTTTGTACTGTTGTAGGTATAGGTGTCGATATAGCAGTGGGTTGTGAAATTGTTGACTGCTATACAGTGGAATTCTGCGCTGTTGTAGACATTGTAAGATGGGACTCAGCTGGTGGTAATATGTTCATAACCTGAGGTAATATTTTGAAAAAGAAACGCAGGGAGGGGGTGACCCTTGTTATGCTATTCCTATCCTTGGCTTTTGCCCCCTTACTGCCCTCTTTACTTCCGTTCCTACTCTTCTGCTTGATCCTAGAACTCCCCCGTTCTTCAGCGCTGGCACCCTCTGCTATTCTGCCCGAAGTTTCCAGATCCGTGGTGCCTTCTGGGACTTGTTGTTTTTCCCCAGCTTTCTGGTTCTTCCTTGCTTTCCTCTGAGCCTGGGCTCTGGGTGTTTGCTTGGGGATCTGCTTCTTGCTCCCGTTATTTGGGCAATCTGTAGCAGAGTCAGGGGCTAGGTCCGGGTCCCCAGCCCCCCCATTACTCCTACTCACTGTGCCCGAATCCAGCTCCGAGATTCCTTGGTTGCCTGGGGGCTTCCCGAAAAGCTCCGTCGTCTCAGGGGCAAAAGAAGTTGGATCGGGCGCATTACATGAATGAGCGGCGGTAGCGGCCCCTCTGTTGCCGCCCTGACTAAACGCTCTCTGGCCGCGTCTTAGCTCCACGGCGGCCCGACTCCAACACAGTGAGGAGACGGTAGGCGGAAGGCACAACTCCGCCCGCGGACACATCCGTGAAGAAACTCCGCGGTAACTCCGCGGTGGGAGCCAGCTATGCAAATGCAGAGGTGAGCTTGGGGCCGTCGATGGAAAGAGTCACCGATTAAAGGGCAGAGATTCTTAGTTCGGGAGGGCGGTCAAAGCTTCATTCCGGAACCAGCGATCTCGCTCCCATTGTGCTGTGAAAAAAGAACGCCTCCTTGGTCAGCGGTGCTGTGGTGCCTTGGAGAGCAGTCCGGACACGCGAACCACTCTAGCCAGTGGCCGCCATGTTTTCCCGTTCAAATGTATTATTTGTGGATCTTTCGCTAATCCACTACATTGTATGGAGTTTCGTTGATATACCACTCCACTGTGCATCACTCTACTGTATGCTATTCTACTCTAGCCCACTCCACGCTGCTCCACTGTTTACCACTTCATTGTATGCCACTCCACTTTTCTCAATTGTACACTATTCCACTCTTCTAAACGTCACTGGACGCTATTCCACTATATTCCTCTGCATGTTACTCCCTCCACTCTACGGTAGTCCACTACTTGCTACTACAGTATACACTGCTCTGCTCCACTCTCTTAAACTCCACTCTATAAAACTCGTCTACGCTTTATGGTACTATATGACACACTATGCCAGTACACTTGCATATACAGCACACTATTCCACTATGCAAAACATTTGAATACTTTACAACACAGCCCTCCGCTCTACTACACGAGATGCCACTCCAATTTATAAAAGTTTGCTCGACTCAATGCAACTTTATTGTACTCTACTCTGATTCACTCTACAACACATCTATACATTCTAATATACTTAACTCCACACTACATTATGCCACTCAACTGTACAAGACTTTACCTCGCTCTACAGCACAGTACAACAATCTACTCTATGCAGCTCCACTATACAACACTATTGTACTGTTTGCAATTCCACTGTGCAGCACTGTATTACACTGTATTGCACTCGCCGACACTTTACTCCACTCTATACCCCTGCAATACACTGGACTATACTGTCTGCAACTGTACAACAAACTACTCCATGCTGCTCTATGATACTCTTGTCCACTATACAACACTGGGCGCAACTTTCTGCCCCACCGCGCCTCGCTATACTCATCTGTATGTTACTCCACGCCATACCACTCTAGAAAACTGTACTACACTGTAGCACCTCTACCCTCATGTAGTCTACAGCACTTTAAAGTACTATATGACATGCTACTGTACTGTTCAATATGGTATTCAAAATTTATAAAACTTTACTCAACTGTATGTTACTCCACTCCAGCTTACAGCACTCCACTTCACAAAACTCTACGACTTGCCATTCCACTCTAACACTTTATGCTACCCGTGTGTAGTATTCTGCATTCCACTTTACTCCACTACACTTTATTCCACTGTATCATACTTTGCTTTATGTAGCTGTGTCTGACACTACTCCGTTGTCTTCAGCTCAGACTATACTACACTCTATGCTCATCCTCTGTACCCCACTGTAATACACTGTGCTCTACTGCATGACACTCTCTTCCACTGTACTCTGACACTCCTCAACGATACTGCGCTAAACAACTCTAATGCTCCCTACTCCACTCTATGCCACTCCTCTCTGCACCACTATATTCTACCAGTCTACGACCCCCTGATCCACTATACAACACTCTAGTGTACAACATGCACCTGCATTCTAAGATACTCCACTGTATGAGACTTAACGCCCCCCTACGCTACCTCAATCCACTATAGTGCACTGTATTCCACTCTACAGTGCTCCACTTCACCACACCACACCACACTCCTCCATTCTAGTGTAGGACAATTACCAACTCCTATAACTGACAGTTGAGGCTACAATTTCAAAGGCATTTTTATTTAAAAAAGCACTGAAATTCAGTAAAAAAAAAAAACGATGGTTGATGTTATAGTTGGGAAAACATTATTCTTTCTATACAAACCCCAATTAAGGTAGACACGCTTTAGAAATTGAAAGTTTTTTTATTACTAATTTTATTGCTGAAATCAGGAAACATTACAAAAGTACCCCAACATAGACTCCAAGGCTGTAGTTCCTTATACAAGTCAACATATTCATGTGACTCCTCCCGCCCAGGCCACCCCCCCACCCCCCTCCACCCATACAGCACTAAAGTGAGTCGCATGTAATGCAGCTGACCATCAGTTTGCAACCATAAATATGACATTTAAGGGCCCCAGAAGTCTTAAGGCCATGATGCTTGCGGAAGTGCCTCAGCGTATGTTTCTAATTGTGTCTTACGATACACCACATCTTGGAGCCACTCTGCCTGTTTAGGTCTTCCTGGTTGCAATTACCTCGGAAGGAGGGTAAGTGTGCTTCAAGCTCTTAGTTCAAAGCCCCCGTTTTTGACCATTCATGCTGAACGAATGGTTCTTAGGACCAGGGCTGCTTTTCTGCCTAAGGTGGTAACTCCCTTCCATCTAGGACAGTCCATTACCCTACCTACCTTCTATCCTCCCCCTCACCCTTCCAAGGAGGAGGAGAGACTTCACCGCCTGGACCCTAAGAGTTCGGTGAGCTTTAATCTTGATAGGACAAGAGACTATCGAGTGGATGACCAGCTCTTTGTTGGATTTGCTGGCTGCAGAAAAGGAAGAGCTGTGCACAAGCGCACACTTTCAAGATGGATTATACTATGCATCAAGATCTGCTACTCCCTGGCGGGTAAGGACCCTCCAGAGGGTATAAGAGCTCATTCCACTAGAGCAAAGTCTACTACATCTGCTTTGTCTAGGGGTGTACCTGTAGAGGACATTTGTAGAGCAGCGACTTGGGCTTCCCTCCACACTTTTGCAAAGCATTACTGCTTAGATTCCGAAGTGAGGAGGGAAGGCCACTTTGCGCGTTCTGTCCTCCAGGATTTTCAGGTATAGGAGAGTGGACACCCTCCTCCGGGAGTAGGGACTGCTGTGGGACTCTATTCACAAGGTGAGGAATCCACTGGCAGATGTATCCATCAGAAGAACAAGTTACTTACCTTGGGTAACGCTTTTTCTGTTGTCTACAGTATCTGCCTGTGGATTCCTCACTTGCCCACCCACCTCCCCGTTGTCCACTCTTCTATACCTGAAGTTCATGACATTATTTAAATGTGTGTGTGTGTGTGTATATATATATATATATATATATATATATATATATATCTATATATATATTAGTGTTTTCCATACATTGTCTACACACTATGTGTTATTTTGGATATCATGTACTCTGTACACTGTATATGTGTATATCTACTGTCATTGGTCTGTCCGGGTGCCTCGAAGGCACGGAAAAAAGGGCGGAACTGATGTCATCACGCCGACTTAGGCCTTATAAGGAGTCAGTGACGTCAGTCGGAGTCGCGCGCAATGCCGTGCTCCTACGACGTCGTCCACGCCGGCGTGCTACAAAAGAATTTTGGGGACGTTGCTGACGCAGGGGGATATTCACAAGGTGAGGAATCCACAGGCAGATACTGTATCCACCAGAAAAAGTGTTACCGAAGGTCAGTAACTTGTTCTTCAGTCTTCTGCCACAACCTCGGGCTGAGCCATTGCTTTTCAGGACTGCTTTACATTCTATGCACAGCATGTGGATCTACAGCAACACATGACACAAATGGAAACTGTTACTCTGTAAGCATCTGTTCGTGGCATGTAGTGCTGTAGATTCACCTGCGCCCCACCCTCCTACCCGGCCACCTGGGGTTCGTTGCAGATACTCTCATCCTTATTTCCTTACTTTGCATGGTCACCTATTCTGTATCTCTATGCTCCATCTTCACTCTCATGGCGGGAAAAGAAATAGCTGATGACCATGAGCATTGCCAACAATAGGTGGAGTCACCACACCTCGTGACTCGTAAACGTCTTCAATTTTTTAATTTCTAAGAACAGTGGCCCTTGATAGAGGTTTAAATATAAACAAACGATAAATATAGACTGGAATCAAGACTATATTGCTGCTGTTCAGCCAGACGGTAAGATTTAATGAATTAATTTACAGATCAAGAGAGACAAAATAAAGTGGCACAGTCCTGTATCCTACACAAAAATAACAAAAAGAACAGACATTCAGGGAGGGCACAAGGCTTGTTTGTATTGTGAAGGATTAAACAAGCAATAGGAAAGCACAACCGTTACACGGTGTCTAGCATGTCGTCGACGTTTCGATCCCTTTTTGGGAATAATGGGATCTTCAACAGGACAAAATTAATGCATGCCTGAAGTACATATGGCCTGTAGGACAATAAATGGAAATAGGGAAAATAAATGTGGAAAAAGTGCATACGGCTAGGAGAAGTGAAAGTTACTCAGTAATTGTAGAGTGGTGGTTAAAACTGTAAGGTGAGGGGTGCAAATTGCGTGTATCGCTGTAAGGGGTGTTTACGCCATAATTTAGAGCAATTGGACTTTGCCAAATGACTTTTGGCAGGGGAGATTTCTTGCCTGAATTAACTAGACCGTGGTTCAGGATGACTAAGTAAATTGACTGAGCGCAAGATCCAAAAGAACTTCAAGGCCTAAATAGACTTACCACCGGATTGGTGGCGAGGAGGGCTGATCAGCGCTGTGTCTGGTGGAGGAAGCAGCCGAGCACGATGGCCTAGGAGAAAGGGAAGGAGTAAGCTGCTAGTGGGGCAAGGAATGACGGGAGAGTGGTGGGGGATAGGGTGGAAAACAAGTTACCTCCGGCCGCTTTGGAAAGGTGAAGGCAGCAATTAGTATGGAAGCCGATGAAGTGCGGACATGTCAATGACCAATTTGCGAGGCGTGCTGTCCTGGGAAGTTAAACATTAGACATGCCTGTTGAGAAAATATTAACAATCAGTGGAAGGTCTAGATCGGATGGGAACAAGCGTGAAGAATAGTCCGGGCGCTTACCTGTAGTAGGGAGGGGTAGGGAAGCTGGAGTCAGAGTGGCTGGCGTCAGGCTAAGTGACCTACAGGAGGTAAAGTGGGGGGCGGGGTAACTCGACGATGGAGGGACGACTGAGGCACTAACAGCGCGGGTGGTTGTGAGGCTTACCTGTGAAATGCGGACGCAGAGCAATGCTCTACGCCGGGGGTTCATTTGCTGTGTGCGGTCTGCACGGTGCTCAACGGCAAGACATCCTGATGGTAGGAAGTGAAACTGGCAGTTTAAATACCAAGTGGAGTGTAACGTGACAGGCAGATGATGAAGGGCAAGGTGGCGGCCATTTTAGGTGAGGGCGAGTGCGCCCGTGAGTAGGAGGGGCAGACCTGTGGCAGAGGTGGGGAACTAGTAATGTGTACAAAAGGAAGGCCCATATTTGCAAAAAGATTTCTATACCAATCGTGCATTCACGAACCCCCAGAAAGCAAGGCCCTGGGGTAGATTTAACAGATGCAACAACTTGGTTGATTTCTCTGACACTTCCGCTGATTCTGCTGATAACTCAGATCATGGTGAAGGACCTAGCACCTCCAGTTGTGCCCCCAATCATTTTTTAGACGGGGGCAAAAACGAACCTCCAAAACGAGCACGGGTGAAAGAACAATGGTACAATCCTCCAGGCGAGCGTCAAAACCCGCCAGAAATTTTGCCAATACCACTGTTGTTTCACCCAACCCACAGACAATACCCATCTTCAACCTCTCTACACATACCCTAGCTGACTTAGAATTATCACTTTTCAGCAAAGGCCTGTCCTTTTTCCACACCATCCACCCCAATTTTCTGGAACTCCAGACAGAACTACTCAGGTTCTTCCAACGCATTCGCTTGCATGCCTTTTTTCTGCTCAATCCCTTACCCACTACTTCCTCTAACACCGTTACTTCCTCCATCCACTTTCTTCCCCATTGCAAGTATGATTCCTGGTGAAATAATTACTTTTGAGAAAATGGTACTCAAAGATGTTACACTACTTGAAAATACCAGACGCTTTATTCCATATGATTTGTCACTAGAAGAAAAAAAGGCTATTGATACTTTGAAAAATAATGATTCCGTCATCATTAAATCAGCCGATAAAGGCAGAGGTATAGTCCTGCAAGATAGAGAACTATACAAATTGGAAATTTCACGTCAACTTTCCAACATAGATCATTACTGTAAACTGCCCACTAATCCCACCAAGGAACTCCAACAATTGATCCTCCAAATCACCACTGCTGCAAAATCACAAGTCTTCCTGAGCCAGAAGGAATTTATGTTCCTCAATGTCAAATCACCACGCACCCCAATAATATATACACTCCCCAAAACTCATAAAAACCTCACAGACCCGCCAGGCCGCCCCATAGTGTCTGGTTCTGGCTCCATTTTAGAGCCCATAGGACAGTATGTGGACTGTTTTATAAAGGACTTCGTCCCCAAAACAGAATACTACGTCAGAGACAGTATGGCCATGATTAATTTAGTTGAACACCACCCCTTTAATACTGATTCGGACACTCACTGTACATTGGATGTCGAATCCTTGTACACGAATATCCCACAGGTCAAGGCTCTACCTGTTATTGAACATAGACTGAACTCAAGACCATGTGCCCATGCTGTCCCCACGATTTTTATTTGACAATTTCTGTAACTGTGTCTCAAAAAATGTCTTCTCCTTTGATAACAAGTGCTACTAACAGGTTAAAGGTACATCTATGGGGCAGTCTTAGTCCCTCAACGTGGCCATACTTTTCACGGACCTTCTGGAAAGGTCCAGAATCCTCTTCCCCAACAATCCCTTTCACTCCGGACTAACTCTGGAGGCAATACATTGACGATATTTTTTTGATTTGGCATGAGAATGAAGGTACCCTGAAATCAATTTCTACACTGGCTTAACAATAACTGCCATGGTCTTACCTTTACTCTTTCTTGCAATAGAACCTCCATCCCATTTCTTGACCTAACCATTCACCATTCCAACGGTGAACTAATCACAAGTCTATACAGGGAACTCACTGAACGCTGTACCCTTCTTCAGTATGAGAGTAATCACCCATGCGCATTACATGACTCTCTACCATACTCACAATTCTTACGGATCAGGCGCAACTGCTTCCTTAAAGTAGATTATTTCCGTGAAGCTTCCTTTCTTTCCTCCAAGCTGCTTGCTCGCGGGTATCCCCGACGACTTGTACACACTGCACTGAAAAGAGCATGGTGTTGCCCTAGGGATATTCTTCTATCACCCAAACCGAAGTGGACCAAAATCGTATGGAATGAGTAACCACCTTTTCACCAGTCTCGCGTACCATCCGCAAAAGCTTTCTTAAACACTGGACTATCCTCAATGCAGGCTCCATGAAACTCGAACGCCCACTTTTTGCATTTTGCAAAAGTCGAAATGTAAAAGATCACCTTGTCAGTGCTGCTCTCCCCAACCCCAGATCTATTACCACACTAGATGAGCTTGGGGTCTTTGGGGTCTTGACCGCCTCACAGGGCATGCAAAATGCGGTAATTGTAGTGTGTGTGATTTCACAATTGAAGGTAAAGAATTCACTTTTAACGATGTTAAAGTAAGCTCTAAACTGTAATACATGAAATGTTATTTATGTGATTCAATGCCCATGCTCCAAAATCAACTTCGGACAAACGACCCAAAAAGCAAGAATCTGGATCTGCCAACACTGCAGTCGCATCCGTTGTAAGACTCCTAATGCCCCTCTCGTTGAACACTTTTCCATTGCTGGGCACACCGAAGACGACATCAAATGGACAATTATCAGTGTTGAAACCTCCACCAAAAGGTGCAGACATTAGGCAGCTTTTAAATAAGGAAGAACTTAAAGGGATTTTGCGTACCAGAAGCATAAAAAACGGACTAAATAGGAGCGAAGATTGGACAACTTTACTGTGAAGCCCTTCAACAAACTGTCCTCACTCTGCTTCCCTAACCACACGTTCTACATCTAGTGCTCTTCCAAATGTCACTATGTACCATTTCTATTCTGATTATTCACTAACCGCTCTCTTGTTTGACAACTAAATGAATGCAGTAATACACTTATTACGGTTTCCAAATGTATTTCCATGTAATGCTTTACCTACCCTGCCGTTAATTCCCCAGGCACAAATCGCTTTTAGGGTTCACCATTAATCCCAGTGCATGCACACCATTCCAGCAATTGCCACTAATCGACACGTGGCCAACCTTTTGTATACATTACTAGTTCCCAACCTCTGCCACAGGTTCGCCCCTCCTACTCACAGGTGCCCTCGCCCAAAATGGCCACCACCTTGCCCTTCATCATCCACCTGTCAAGTTACACTCCACTTGGTATTTAAACTGCCAGTTCAGCTTCCTCCCGATCTGAATTTCCTGCCATTAAGCACCATGCAGACCGCTCACAGCATTGGAACCCCCTGCCGTAGAGCAGTGCTCCGCGTCCGCATTTCACAGGTAAGCTTCCCAACCACCTGCGCTATTAATGCCTCAGTCGTCCCTCCATCGTCGAGTTAGCCCACCCCCCACTTTTCTTCCCTTAGGTCACTGAGCCTGACGCCGGCCACGCTGACTCCAGCTTCCCTACCCCTCCCTACTACAGGTTAGCACCCAGACTATTCTCCTTGCTTGTTCCCGTACAATCTAGACCTCTTCCACTGATTGCTAATATTTTCCCAACAGGCATGTTAACGTTTAACTTCCCAGGACAGCACGCCTCGTTTATATTGTCCCAACAGGCGTGTCTAATGTTCAACTTCCCAGGACAGCACGCCTCGCAAATTGGTCATTGACATGTCCGCACTTCATCGACTTCCTTACTAATTAATTGCTGCCTTCATCCTTCCCAAAACGGCTGGAGGTAACTTGTTTTCCACCCTTATCACCCACCACGCTCCCGTCATTCCTTACCCCACTAGCAGCTCACTCCTTCCCTTTCTCGTAGGCCATCGTGCTCCGCTCCTTCCTCCACCAGACACATCGCTGGTCAGCCCTCCTTGCCACCAATCCGGTGGTAAGTCTATTTAGGCCTTGAAGTTCTTTTGGTTCTTGCTCTCAGTCAATTTACTTGGGTGATTCATTGACCATGATGGCGGCCCCGCGTTGGGTTTGAATGAGCGACCTGCGTTTAATTAAGTTCTTTTCTGGGATATTGAGTATCCCGAGCCAGACGCTAGTGAGAGCTCTGCTCTAGCAGACACAGGCCTGCTGTGTTTAAGCAGTGGTATTTTGCATTGTGAGAAACCCTTTGCCTGGCGCCGTTGGATTGAGTTCCAGGAGTTCTTTATCGCCCTGTCCTGAGGAGGCCAGATTTGCTGGAAGGCCGAAACGCGACGCGTCTACACTTTCCATAAGGAGGAGTCATTGTCTTGAAATATTTTGGAAATTATTGCCACTGACACATCCGAAGATTTGGGTTCTGTTAAGTCATTAGCTGAACCAGTTGTGTCTGACTACCTCTTAGTGTACCCCCTAGACTAAATAGGAGGACACTCAGCTGTTGCTGTAATATTGTTTTTGATTGGGTGAAGAAGAAATTATTTTGTGATTTTTATTTTTATTTTTGTATAGAGTGTATATGTTGTTTTGTTTGTATTCATTGTATATAGGTGTGTACATATGTATGTATTTTTGTTTATAGTGAAAAACTTTTTTTTGATAAAAGAAATTAGCGGAGAATTCTTCTGCTTGATTACAATAAATAAAATGTGTAATCACGTCCTCACTTGGTAGTGATGGCTTTGATAATTTGTTAGTTGTATATAAGTGGACAAGTGACACAAACAATAGGATAATTTAGCGTCCCCTATTGGATAAATAGTTAGATATATTTTTTTCCTCCTTTTTCCACTTTTTTCAGTCTTCTCAGTCAATTTACGTAGTCATCCTGCACCGCGGTCTAGTTAATTCAGGCTAGAAATCTCCCCTGCCACGAGTCACTGCGCAAAGTCCTTCTGCTCTAAATTATGGCTTAAACACCCCCTACCATGATACATGCAATTTGCGGCACTCACCTTATTGTTTTAAACCAACGCTCTACAATTACTGAGTAACTTTCACTTCTCCTTCACCTCGCTGTATGCACTTTTCCCCCCTATTTCCATTTATTGTCCTGCACGCCATATGTTCTTCAGGCAAGCATTAATGTTGTCCTGATGATGATCCCATTATTCCCAAAAAGGGATCGAAACGTCGTCGACTTGCTAGACACCGTGTACACAATTGAACTCAATTTACATGTGTAACAGTTGTGCTTTCCTATTGCTTGTTTAATCCTTCACAATTCATACAAGCCTTGTGCCCTGCCTGAATGTCTGTTCTTTTTGTTATTGTTGTGTACTTTACTGTGTAGGATACAGGACTGTGTCCCACTTTATTTTGTCTCTCTTGATCCGTAAATTGATTAATTAAATCTTACTCTCCGGCTGGACAGCAGCAATATAGTATTGATTCCAGTCTGTATTTATTGTTTGTTTATATTTAAACCTCTATCAAGGGCCACTGTTCTTAGAAATTATCGATACCCAAGATCCTTGTACACCACATTGGGTCCCCTTGTCTTTTTTAAATAAATCGATGACTTCTTCAAACAAAAACAAGTTTCAAAAGTCTGAGCCCAACACTATGTGGCAGGAGTGTGCACAGCATGTGAACCTACAGCACTACGTGCCACAAAGAGATGCTCACAGTGCAAGTAACATTTTCTGTATATATGTATTTATAAATATATATATGAATTACAAAAGCGATCTCAGGCAGTTAATTATAAGATAAGGTAGAGGGCACAAAAGACAGGCAGTGAAACAGTGTTATTGATACAAAAATAAAAAATCCTTTTAATCTTATAAATAACAATATCATTGTGTCTTTATGAAAATTGTTCGCTCAAAAGTTTACAATATATTAATACCATACATTAGAGTCATCAGGCATACTAATATTCTTACGTACCCATGCATACATCCACTGCACCCCTCCCCACCATCAATGTGCTACAGAAATACATTGATCGTACAGTATATATTTATATCACAGAATCCACAATGTATTTTAGTTAACTAATACAACAAAAATCTGTACATATTTGTGGCCAAAAAAAGGAATTCTTTATGTCTACAGTGTTCTACGTGCGTTTCAGCAAATTGCCTTTATTACGATGCCACGAGATGGATGAATGAGTTATGTCTTTATATTCCTTGGATGCTCCTTTAGCTCTATCTGAATTAGTAGTATGTGAATTTTTTTATTTAAAATGCTCCAAATGTAAACTAGATTGTTTAAAAGGCTTACTTAGTAGCAATATGAGCATTATCTTTGGGAGTCTGTCCTTAAATCTGTGTACCGATTGATATTCCAGGTATGGTGAGCTGGTGGGTATCCTGCCCTGTTCTCTATATTGTTGGATTATCTCCTGTTTCTCCAGTATTAGGGGTGTCTTTCATAGATTCACATGCCTGAATCATTCCCCGTCGTCGGAGTAGGAGTCCCACGGTATATAAAAAAGCGGTAATAAGCCATTTGTGCATAGCAAATAACAGTTATAATAAACCAGGAAGTAAAGTAGCCTCAGCTACCAATGAAAAAACTTCCACATTAGTGACTATCCAAGTCATTATGTTAGACCAAACTGCAGCCAATCAGGCCACAGCTCCCACCAAGGTATTCTCCCCAGAGACCCAGGCTGTCAGATTTTTTACCGCACGTCGTGTGATAGGGAGTATCTCTGAGCTCTGCTCAGTTTTTTTTTCTCTACTTCTGAAAGTTCTCACTTTCAAGCATGTCTACATCTAAGTCCCTTTTCAGGGCCTGTGAATCTTGTGGCAAGGCAAGGCTCTTCAAGGAGGACCCTCATTCTCTCTGCATATATTGCTTGTATCCGGATCATCAGGCTAAGGAGTGCAAGATTTGTCGCACTTTTCCCACTAAGACCCTCAGAGACAGAGAGGGTCGCCTTCTACTATGGATACAACGGAATAAGGACAAGGACTTGCCACTCTCTGAGGTAGGAAGTTTGGCCTCTATATCTTCTATGGGATCTAGGAAGAGAATGGCTGAGGGTAAGGTGACTACCCCTAAGGCAAAGGTGGCAAAACAGGCCCAGCACACTCTTGTTGCTGAGGAGCCTTCTACTTCAAAAGTGAAGAAAGCCTGTGAAAAATCTGTAAAGCCGCCTGTGATTAAAAAGACTGTGTCTTTATTGTCACCTCAGAGGCCTGCAACCAAGGCAGCAACTTCTCTGCCGGTTTCCTGTCAGACAGCCACTACAGTGACTTCAACTATGACTTATTCCTCACCAAAACCCTCTTTGGTGGTGTCCTCAGCGTCCTCACCTACTTATGTTCATGTTCAGATTCGACCCATCTCGTCGACGAAGAAAGTTTCTCCTACCGTCGACGAGCCTCCGTCGACGAAGCCCATGTCAGTGTCGAAAACACCTCTCCCGTCGACGACGACTTTACCGTCGACGAAGAAATCCTTACCGTCGACGACTTCACCGTCGACGAAGCACCCGTCGACCATCCCATCGTCGACGAGGAAGACTCCGTCGACGATCCAACCGTCGACGAAGAAGACACCGTCGACGGCCCCGTCGACGAAGTCGTCGACGACGGTTTCGTCGACGAAGAAGATGGCTCCGTCGACGGCCCCGTCGACGAAGAAAATTGTTCTGTCGACGGCGAAAAGTGTTCTATCGACGACGACGTCGTCGTCGACATCTAAAACCGGATCGTCAACGAAAACTCTCCAGCCACAGTTGTCGACGACGCAATCAACGACGGCGAATTCATCGCTCACGACTAAATCAGTGCCAAATGCCTTCCCAGTGGCCCAAGAGCATCCAATAACGCCAAAACTGTCAACTTGCACAGATATTCAGGTCTGGTCAGCAAGAAGCAACGCGATATCGTTGCCATCTCCAGCCACCACTGCGGCACTTCTACAACGCCCAACGCAGTCTGCATGTATGTCACCACTCACAATGCCAGACAGGCTCTTGGATTCAGACGAGGACTCTGCTGGCGAATTATTTCCAGCAGCTACAAGTCCATCTGACTTGCTCATACAGGTCAAGGAGCAAGAGGAAGAGGAGCAAGTGACGCAACAGCCCGGGTTAGATCCTACACCACCACCGGGTACACAAATGCCCATGGAACTATTTAGAAATTTGATGTCCATGTTGGATGATTACTATCGCCGTTTTCCGCCCTCAGAGTCGGGCGATTCACACATCTCTTCCCCCCAACCTAGAGGGGCCCCGCATTCAATACATCCTATAGCGGAAGAATCGGAACTTACCCCATCCATACCGGTGCCATATAATCAACCGGAGGATGAGAATAGTGATGAGGAGGCTCACGAGGAAGGTGAATTAGATGAATCGGATTCGTCGGAGTATGAAGATTATCAGGCTGACTCCCCTGCTCCAGATGAACAGCCTAAAGCTGATTCACCACCGGTGGATATTGCGAATTTTCATAAAATTATGGACAACGCAACCAAGAGATTTCTCATTGCCATGGAGACGAAACAGGATGATTGTTTCCTGTATGATTTCAAAAATTTGTCCCAAAGACAGAGTTGGTCAATACCTATCATAGACTTCATTTGGAAAGAAGGTCTAAAGATCATGGCCACACCAAACTCTTTACCTCCAGTGTTACCACGAGTAGATAAAAAGTATAGAGCGCCAGCTTCTTCACCGGCTTGCCTGGTTGGACAAGCCAAGACAGACTCAGTCATTGCACAAGCAGCTCAAAAGAGAGCGAAGAACCCGTCGTCTCAAATCTCCACTCCTACAGACAGAGACGGAAGAAGACTCGATACCATTGGGAAAAAGGTATCAACGATTGCAGCGACCACGGTGAGGGTTGCTAATTCTATGGCAATTCTTGGCCGATACGACAGGCAAATGTGGTCAGACATTTCGCCTTATATTAAGAAACTGCCTGAACCGGACCGGTCTGAGGCTATCAAAATTTTACAAGAAGGGGAGTGTGCATCTTCAGAGATCATTGATGCTGCAGTGGATGTAGCAGCTACAGGATTCAGACAATTAGCAGGAGCCGCAGTCCTTCGGAGAGAAGGATGGTTGAAATCTACGTCCTTTCGACATGAAGTACAGGCCAAGGTGTTAAACATGGCTTATGATGGCGAGTACCTATTCGGCTCGCACGTGGATGAGGCTTTGCAGGACATCAAAAAGGATACTGAGACTGCACGATCTTTGGGTACTCTGCAGTATCGAAAGTCTTCCTTTCGTGGCGCAAGAGGAAGGGGAAACTTCTCAAGTAGAGGAGGATATTACCAACAGCGCAACTATACTAACACACAAAACACCCAGAGGTACCAGCCATATAAACAACAAACTTATGGCCAAAGAAGAAATACTTACGCACAGCCCCGAGGAAAAACCACATATCGGGGAAGAGATAACGCCAACAAGAAGTGAGACTCACTTCCTGCCGCCAAAGTGTCCCAGCCAAAAACGAATTGGAGGAAGAATATCCCTACATTACTCAAAATGGTCCAAGATTACTACAGACAAATGGGTGCTGGATGTGGTATCCAAGGGCCACATATTAGAATTTGTAAAAACCCCTCCAAATTCTCCACCAAAAGGGCCGCCCCCAGCACATCTCAAGGAGCTATTCATCCAAATCAATACAATGATTCGAAAGGGGGCAATCGAGAGAGTACCTCGACACCAGAGAGGGACAGGCTTCTACTCTCGTTTTTTCTTGATACGCAAAAAATCAGGAGAATGGCGCCCAATCCTCGATTTGCGTGCCCTGAACAAATTCATCAAAAAATTGACGTTCAGAATGTTAACTCTCCAAGAGATCCTCCAGTTTTTGGCAGAAGGGGACCACTTGGCAACACTCGACCTTCAGGATGCCTACTTCCACGTCCCTATCTTCCCCAGACACAGGAAGTTCCTAAGGTTCAGAGTGGCTGGCAGGGATTTCCAATTCAAGGTGCTTCCCTTTGGACTACGTTCAGCCCCGAGAGTATTCACAAAAATGCTAGCACCCGTAGCGGCCCACCTACGATTGCAGGGAATTCAGATATACCCTTATCTGGACGATTGCCTTATCAAGGCCAATTCCTACGACACAGCAAACGACCATGTCCAGAAATGCCTTTGCCTGTTTCAAAGCCTGGGGTTTTCAGTGAACTTAGAGAAGTCAGATCTAATTCCATCTCAAAGGAAGTCTTTCCTAGGGGCAACGCTGGATTCCAAGCTCGCTCAGGTCTTCATTTCAAACGAAAGACAGGAAAAGATCAGAACAATGGCAACCACACTCCTCAGAAAAGAGTGCGTTTCTGTTCAGAGATTCAAATCTTTCCTAGGGATGATCTCATCGTGCATCCCTCTCACTCCAAACTGTCGTCTGAGGATCGTCTGAGGATGAGACCATTACAAGAGGAACTCAGTCACCAATGGCTGCAGATATCGGGATCCTTCGAGGATATCATTTCCCTAACACCTCGAATGAAGGACACAATCCTGTGGTGGAGTCAGAAACATCACCTACAAGTAGGCTGTGCTTTCCTCGCAGAAGTCCCAAGATTCATAGTAACCACGGATGCCTCGCTAGAAGGTTGGGGCGCTCACCTTCAAGGGATGACGATCAGTGGCAAATGGGACACTCATCAACAGAAATGGCACATCAATCTGCTGGAGTTACGAGCCATTTTCCTCGCCCTAAAATCCTTTCAGGCAATTCTAGAAGGCTCCACAGTGTTAATTCGAACAGACAACACTACGAGCATGCATTACCTGAACAAGCAGGGGGGCACAAAATCAGCCCGATTGTCTCAACAGGCTCAAGAGATCTGGACTTGGGCTCTGGATCACGACATCAACTTGTCAGCGGTGCATGTTCCAGGAGTAGCCAATGTACTGGCAGATTCGCTGAGCAGATCCAAGAACAGCACTCACGAATGGGAACTGCATCAGCCAGCGCTGGATCGGATTTTCCAGAGGTGGGGTCTCCCCGATCTGGATCTTTTTGCAACTCATCAGAACAAGAAATGTACTCACTTTGCGAGCTGGATTCCCCACAGGGACTCTTGCGGGGACGCTCTGTCACTGAATTGGGAACGGATCTTTGCCTACGCCTTCCCGCCAATTCCCAAGGTCATCAAGAAAATGAGGAAACAACCGTGTCGAATAATCCTCATTGCTCCACGGTGGCCACGACAGTATTGGTTCACACAGCTTCTCCTTCTATCAGAGCACGAGCCAATCCAACTGCCCCGAATTCCAAATCTTCTAACAATTCAAGAAGGCAGGGTGTATCACCCGGACCCTCATTCTCTGAAATTATCGGCTTGGCTCCTCAACACCATGAGTTTGCACACTTGAACATTCCACAGGACTGTCAGGAAGTCCTGGCCAATGCTAGGGCGCCTTCAACAAACAAAACTTACAAACTGAAGTGGAAGCGTTTTTGTGTTTGGTGCCAAACTATGAATATACATCCAATGACTGCGGAGCCGGAAGCGATCTTGCCCTTCTTTTTACAGTTGGCTAAATCAGGTTTGGCGCACTCCACACTTAAAGTGTTTTTGGCGGCCATATCACGATACCGTCAAGATGGTAAGACCTCTCTATACTCCTCAAGAATAATCCAACAGTTCTTTAAAGGTTTATTTCGTATGTTTCCACCTGTACGCCGACCACCTCCATCTTGGCATTTGAATGTAGTCCTGGCTCAGCTTCTGCGCCATCCCTTCGAGCCTATCCATAAGGTCGATCTCAAGTTCATCACTTGGAAGGTTGCCTTGCTGCTGGCATTAACTTCAGCCAGACGGGTGAGTGACATGCAGGCGTTCACCTCTAAGCCACCATTCTTGCAATTCACACATGACTCTGTGATACTACGCACCAACCCGAAGTACATGGCCAAAGTGCCATCGGATTTTCATCTAAATGAGTCAGTCATACTTAAGACATTTTTTCCCAATCCGCAGTCACCAGCTGAGCGGACTTTACACACTTTAGACATTAAGAGATGCCTTAAATTTTATCTTTCAAGAACAGCTGCCATCAGAAAGACGGATCAGCTATTTGTGGCGTATGGCAGACCAAGACAAGGCTGTGCTGTTACTAAACAGACTATCGCCAGGTGGGTCTCATCCACGATAGGGCTCTGCCATCAACAAGCAGGTAAACCCTTACAGACCTTACCTAGAGCACATTCTACGAGAGCAGTCTCCTCTTCAACTGCTTTGTTTGCTGGTGTGCCTCTCCCGCACATTTGCAGAGCCGCAACATGGTCCAGCAGACACACATTCACGAGGCATTACTGTCTGGATTCTTCAAGCGATACCGATGCCTCGGTGGGGAGAGCAGTCCTGCGTAATCTGTTTCAGTAAGGTGAGCCTCTGGTATCTCTCCCACCTCTTTTGCTCTTTTACGCTTTCATATGTTGTTGCATTGCTTTCTTTTAATGCATTATAACTGTTCTTTGGCGTATAAGAGCGACATGTTGTATTACTGCTAACTACTCGGATTCAGGCATGTGAATCTATGAAAGACACCCCTAATACTGGAGAAGAACAATAGTTACTTACCTGTAATCTGTGGTTCTCCAGTATTGGTGTCTTTCATAGATTCACATGCACCCACCCACCTCCCCTCAGAGTCTCACCCAGACTGTTAAGATATATGTCTTATACTCTGGTACACTCCAGTGCTACAAAAATCTGACAGCCTGGGTCTCTGGGGAGAATACCTTGGTGGGAGCTGTGGCCTGATTGGCTGCAGTTTGGTCTAACATAATGACTTGGATAGTCACTAATGTGGAAGTTTTTTCATTGGTAGCTGAGGCTACTTTACTTCCTGGTTTATTATAACTGTTATTTGCTATGCACAAATGGCTTATTACTGCTTTTTTATATACCGTGGGACTCCTACTCCGACGACGGGGAATGATTCAGGCATGTGAATCTATGAAAGACACCAATACTGGAGAACCACAGATTACAGGTAAGTAACTATTGTTCTTCCGTGACAGCGCCTCTGCACCCATTTATGCCAAGGATAAACTAACATCGAGTTCATGCTTAGAGTTTTCACTTTGGATTGGTCCCTACAATATTGATAACAGGGGAGGACACCCACCAACTCGCCATACCCGGATTATCAATTGGTGCACAGATTTAAGGCCAGACAGCTGTATTTTTGTGAAATGTTGCTAATACGTATTGACATTGGTGTAATAGAGCAAAGGTTGATGCAATGCAGTGGCAATCTGTACCTTTGTCAACTGTTGCAGAGTGCACAGGTACAAAGAATGGAGTGGTTGGTGCCTCAACATCCAAAACACCTATTTTACTTCAGGAACTTGGAGGACCTTAGTGTATCCAAAGGGAACAGGATTCAACCTTCTTTCTATCAACCCATTTCTTTATTACGTTCGACTACAAACATCTTGGGTCGAGTTTTGTATCCAGTTTGGAGGCCTGGGCTGACAAATATCTAATCCTGTCCAAAATTCCGTTTGGTTTCTGCCTTTGTGTTGGAACAGTAGAACAATCTCGTTCTTATCTTGGAGAAGTACTACAAAAAGGCATGAGAGGTGCCGTTCATATGGTGCTTATGGACCTCTCCTGTGCTTTTAATATGGTGACTTTCTCCAAATTATGGTCCATCAAGGAAAATATGGAAGTCCAGAAAGCACTTGTGGAATTGCTGAGGTGGTTACATTTAGAAACATCCGCAAAAGTGTGCAATGGCCCAAATGAAGAGTGTACTTCACTAGTAAATTTTTACTGTGGAGTACGACGGTATTGTACACCAGCAACTTCTCATGTTTGCCCCATACCATCCATGAAGTGATAGAGCTGAGCCACATATATGTGCTACCCCCACACACTGGTGCAGATCCAAAGCTCCACTCCAATTTTTATTGGTCTACAGCTGACTTCGAAAAAACAAGCATTTGCAATGCAATCGGTCTCACCTTTGGGACCTTATATGTATTTAGCTATGCAGAACATTAGCCTGAGTGCTGAAACATATACTGTTCTTTAACATGGAGGGAAAGTAAGCACCAAACTGCGTGACACGCCAGGTATGGGAACACATGGAGAGAAATATTGCCTTGCAGTGGGAAATGGTATTGTCCAAAGCTCTGTTTTTAATATAAAATCAGGGCCTTCGGTGGTCATATCACTGAAAATAAAAGATTTGAATTTTTAAAAAAGATATGGTCTATGGGCGCTAGTGGAAGACAATTTCTATGGACTGGAATCTAGAGAATGTTAACGTGATTCTGGTATTTTACTGACCTCTCTGCTTGTCGTTTTTCATTAAGAAAGTTAAATCGAGGCAGTTGCTAGAAAGATAGAAAAAAAGAAAGTCCCTCAGCAGAAAACAATTCTGGTATTTTACTGACCTCTGCTGGTTGTTTTCTATCAAGACAGTTAAATAGAGGCAGTTGAATCGAAAAAAGGTCCCTAAGCAGAAGCAGACAAGTCCTAGGGCTTATCTCCAGAGCCCACAAAGTACATACACATAAGTATATACTAAAGTATATACATGAGGTCTCGAATGCTCGACCTAATGCGTTTCAGTGTGCTAGGGAATGAGACCCCTCCCAACCAAAACTACAGGCTTCATTCTATGCCTCACTGGAGAAAATAGATGTCAGTCACGGATGCGCATGAATTGTCTGGGCTTGGGCCATGACTCCTAAGTTGTGCACTAAATGTGTCCTTCACCCGAAGGCAATCGAGGACTAGTAGTCAAAGTTCTGTGTCACTGAACGCTAGAATTTGCAGCCATTGTGTAAATCCTGCTCCAAGTTGAGGCCTGTTCCTGTGAGATGTAGTCAGAGCACTTGAAGTCCCCCTGAAAGTTCAAGCATAAAGATGCTAAACATGACTCCCCCCCCATCTCGCTACTCTGAATCCAAAGAGAAGGGGTCATGATGTGAGTTGTTAACCTTCAAGGTCCCCTGTTGTGGAGCAGAATCTTCAATTGATCTGGGACGCTCCAGGTTTCCTGGGCCATCAGTGACACTGCAGCAGATTGAAGCCCTCCTAGAGGCCATGCTACAGGGTTTGATGCACTTCTGGTTCCCTTTTGTTGTCTTCTAGCCCCATTGAATCACAGAGCAGCCAGCTGACCCATTGCAATGCACTTTACTTTGGGCTCCATGCTGACACCAATACCATCTTCCACTCCAGCTCCAGGATCTTTCCCTTCCATGTTGACACAGGTGCTATCTGTGCCAAAAGAGAATGTGGTACTGATGTCGGACACTGAATCTGCTTCCGATCGAACTCTACCTATGTTGCACTGCAGTATTACAAAAGTGCAACCGGGCATCATGCATCTGAACTCTGACCTCATTTCTCACGCCAGCAGAGGCTCCATTATCTTTTAGCTCTGATTGGGATGAAGGAACAACCCCCAATGCAGATGATGATGATGGTGCTGTGGATGACTTTCTCACTCACTACACAGATTATGCTTTTTACATTGATTTGCCAGGGGAATGTGCCCTTGATACCTCTAATAAAGTAGGGTTTTACTGAACGCTTGGGTCATCAGCTGAAGAAACCACCTCCTTATAGTGGCCAGATTTGAAAGATTTGGATTTGCACACCAAAACAGAAGTCCTCACAGACATTTTGCAAGTCTTTCACTGATTCCTTGATGCCCATTTGGTCAAAACGTTGTTGCTGCCCAGTGGTAATTTGGCAGGTGGCCGGTTGTCCCATGGTGACTTCTGATCCTCATTTTTAACCAACCCACTGCAGAGGGCCTTTTGGGTCAGAACCTAACTTGTAGGGTGAATCTGAGTTAATTCCTCATAATTACTCCCGACAGGAAATCCAAGAGGATTGAGACTTTTGGCGAATGTAGGTTTTCCTCCGCCAGTCTGGCCGGCTAATGTTTGTTTATTGGGTCTTCTACACATTCTCTGTAGGACATGGCAGTGAGGTCATCGGCTCAAGCGATTCAATATGGACAGGACTTTGTCAAATATGTTATCTGCGCTAATCTAAATCAGTCTTCTTCAAGTAGCTTATGAGCTAGAGGTAGTGTTCCAGCCACCTGTAAGTAGCTCTACTCTATGTAGCCCACCCACCCTTTTAGGTCAGAAGATTTTTGTTGGTTGAATTAATAAATGTACATGAATATTTAAAAGCATGCATTAGAGATGAAAATTTGTGGATTTTCAAAATTCATATGCTGATGGACACTTCTAACCACAGATTCCTCACTGTAGAATTACTCATCAGAAGCAAAATTGATCTAGAAACTTTCTCCTATCAGGTCATCCGATTGTTCCTGTGTGATGTAGTGCGGCTCTATGCTGACTCCAAATGACTCCACATGTAAGTGCCTCACCAGCAACGCTGATGTCAGTGCCTTTCTTTCCACACCTTAGGACGTGGATTCGTCATGCTGTTCCTGTTTTCTTTTGCTTTTCCAATGACTTCTAAGGGATTTCACTATGTGCTAAGGAACAATGTCCCCACCAAAAGTGACAGTGGGATGGCTGCAATGGCAGGAATCAGATCCTCACGAGGTGTGCCTTTGATGTCTGGGCTCAAACACTACTCTTAAGTTGTGCAAAAAGTACGCTCTCATGCACTTAAAGTCAATCTGAACTCTTGGTTTTAGACAGTTTCTTAGTGGCGGTACTCGTGCTGCTGGGCATGTTCTAGACTGAGGATTTTAACTTCACAAACAAGCACTCTTAAAACTCCTCGCACACGTACAAAGCCTTACACAACATTGGCCCCACATACCACAACAACCTCAATAAACCTACCAGACAACTCTGTTCAGCCTGACTCCTGCTTGCAGACACTCCGCATATGCAGAACCAAATCCAGCAGTCGCACCTTCTACCTCACTCCTAAAACTGGAATTACCTGCCCCTGCACATGAGAGCTGCGTCCACATTTCTTGAATTCTGCAAGCAATTGAAGACCTGGCTCTTTACCTAGCCCCGACCCTAACTCTTCCCATACAGATCTAGGATACCCTGTCAGGTGAGTTGTGCGCTATACCAATACACATAACAAAAAGATGGAAGCAGACCTCGAGATCTGCGCACTGAAGCATGAAAAGAAAGGAATGAACCAAGGCATGCAGTGCTGGTGCTTTTAATCGGCTCAGCTTGTTAAATATGCAGCGCAATGTAGATTGTCCTAGTAATTTATGAAGGAACGTTTTAATTTTATTAAAGACACGGAGGTGAGTATTAAGCTTTTTAATCTTGCTTAAATGTAATAGCAGCCAAGATAAACAACAGAACTACACCTCCCAAAAGGCCAAGCGACAAGCTGACCAATGGGAGAACATGGAATCCAGAACAAGAACCAATCCTTTAGCAGTCCCATGTATAATGCTTAGCTTGACTGCGAACAGCCCTCTTTTCTTAAGCAAGCAGTTTAGATATTTTCAGTAAACAAAGGGAAAATAGAAAGAACAATACAACAGGCTAGTGTCAAAACAGAGATCTCTTGGCAAAGTTCCATAAAAGTCATCCTTGGAGTAGGAATGAAAGTCGAAGATCCACTGTCAAACGATGAAGAAGGACGTAGCAGAACAGAATCCTCCTGAGAACAACAACCCGGATCAGGAGGAAGCCGGTTGTAAAGCTGAAGCCGCTGTCGGGAGGGAGAAGTGTTGCGGTGGTATAATACTCTCCTCCGTGTCTTTAATAAAATTAAGCCTTTCCTTCATAAATGACTCAGAAAATCTACATTTTATGTCAAGACCGAAGGCTCCTTTTATGCTTGTTCAAAGCATATCAACAACCAAAGAAGCAGCAGTAATAACAGGTTTGCAATAAAACATTCAAAACACTTTGTTGTTGGACCAGGCAGCCGATCTCAGAATGTCCTCCAATCCGGAGCCTGCCCAACAAAAGGCTTTGGAAGCCATGGCTCCGCTGGTGGAATGGGCCCCAAAAACGGAAACATCAATTCCGGCAAGGGACATAACCCAATGGGCTAAAGTGGCAGAAGAAACAGGTTTATGATGTTTAAGGAAGGAAATGAGAAGCTGGGAATGGGAGGACGTTCTGAGATCAAAGGTCCGTTTTTCATACACCTTGAGAAATTGTCCTACACACAATTTAGGCAGAGAAGGAACATACATATATAAAACAGAATTCAAATTAGTTTTTGTACGCTTATTATTATGAAACATTACACCAGAAGGAGTATATTGATGAGATGAAACATCCATAGCTTTGACATCAGAGACACGTTTGATAGATACCAAACACAAGAGCATAATAAGCTTGGCTGAAAGCCTTTTTAAGGAGAGACCTCATTATCTGGCCAAGCAGAAAAGAGATTGAGGACCAAATTAACGTCCATTAACTTAGAGTACTTTGATAAAGAAGGTTTAGAAAACTTTACTCCTCTTAGGAGACGATAAGTTAGAGGGTGTTAACCAACTGGCTTGCCTTCAAAAGTATTGTGATTGAGGGAAATCGCAGACCTGTACAGATTAACCGTTCTGTAAGATTTACCTGAGCTGATGCCAGAAAATTGACAATATAAGTTAAATGTGCTGAAAAGGTATCGATAAGTTTTCCCAAACACCAGCTTGACCATAAAGCCCAAGCGGATTTGTAAGCTTTAGTTGTTCCTGGAGCCCAGGCTCTGCTAATAAAGAGAGAAGCTTTCTGCGAAATATCGAGGTCAGAGTGATTGGGCCCGATATTTTCCAAGGTGACAGAATCAAAGAGTTGTCTAAAATCAGATTGTGCTGTTGACCCAGGGAATCTAACAGAAGGTTGTCTAAAGAAGGAAGAAGTACCGGGAAATCCACAGCCAGCTCTAACAGAGATGGGAACCAAATCTGTGACTTCCAGAAGGGAACCACTATCACCAGAAGGCAAAAACCGGAACTCAAGAAAATTCTGGGCGCTAATGAACAGACAAATGAACGGAACAACCAGCCAGGGGAGTGCAAACATCGCAGAGGCAGAATAGGTCATATTTCTGACTGGCCACTTTAGGGCCAATAGAGGAGTGGATCCTACCGCAACAAACAATTCCACACTGATTAAAGATGGCCCTATGGAGTGCCAGGACTGTTCACATGAGTCGATGCAATATCAATGCAAGAACATTTCCATCACCCAAGTAAGGCTGGCTAAACTACTATCAAAAGCAAGACCAGATGGAGCGCCAGGTCCAAAGGTCCTGCCACAGGTCTTGTTTAAATCAAATATTCCTTTCTGGTCAAAACAACTAACAGCCCTCTTCAATTTTACACTAAGGAGTTCAACCATACCTGACTCCTGGCGAGGTACAATAATCCACCCAATCCACAAGTCTGGCTCCCACGCGTCCCCAAACAATTATAGGTTGATAGCCTTACTGGACAATGAGGCAAACTACTTTGCGAGTATCTTACTCGAAGAACTGAGCTCTTGGGTTGACCTGAAAGGTCTGATCCCAAAAAATCAAACTGGTTTCATTGCAAACTCTGGCACCATGTCCGTATGGCATTGAAATTTCCCGGGGCAAACTGAGCACAATATTAAACCAACATGTGACTAAGATCTACAAAAGAGTCTTTTATATGCCAAAATCCGCATCTGCTGCACAGATCCGACTAGAACTGGGCCTTCTAAATCACGAAATGCTAAGTGCAGGTGCCTATTTAAAACTGTGCCACAAGTTAAGGCAGGCCGGAGTTGGTTTCCTCGAGTCACTGCTATGGTCAGATATTAGCTTTAGTAATCCTTGTGGGTCCTGCAGTCGGTTCTTTCACGAGTGAGTACAGCAATTATCAGCAAGCGATCTCTGGAACCTTAACCCTAGTAAAAACAGTTTTTAAAACAAGTATCAAGAAGCGCATCTGTATGTGGTCTCATACTACTGACAAAGTACTCTTCGCCAAACGCAAGCATGCATGGGCATTAATCAACTCTTACCAGTTGGCTTCTCTTCCACCATACCTGCCCTGCACATATCCCCTGTACTTACAATTGTAGTTTATGGCACTTAGGTTGGGGGAATGGGATTTCCTGAAACATTTCCCACTTTAGCATCGCCCATCAGACGAGCTACATTGCAGGGGCTGCGGGGACTTGGTGGAGTCTTTGGAGCACGTTGCATGCCTCTGCCCAGCATTGCTGGCCTAGCGCAGACTAAAACTGAGACCAGAATGGAACAGATTGGGAGTTCAATCATGTAGGCAGGCAATCATCGCGGCACTGAACCCAGAGAACACTACTTTAAACATAAGATTCGCAATCTTTATTCACCCTGCATATTGTAAGCCCAACCAGCAAATTCCAGGCCCTGTACCACCCTTGAGGAACGTGCAAAGGTGACTAAAACAACGGCATATCCATGCAGCACTATTCCAGCAAAATTTGTGTACTCTGCCCCTGCAATAATATGGAACGCGATCCTGATGACATCGACCACCGACAATTGACAGCTGCCAGACCGAACTGTACCTATTCTTTGGGACACTTTACAACTTAGAGTCTTTCCTGTAGTTTTTAGCAGCAAATTTTCTTTTCTTTTTATATCATTAACTTTTTAATGACATTATGCTGCTATGTGGTTACATCAATCACTTTACAACTCGAAGATAACCAATGTTTGTGTTGTGTCTTCCACTTTATATATGCCATGAGGAGCTTGGTTTTCCTAAATTAAAGATTTCATTAAACAGGCTCTCAGTTCGGTCCAATCTTCTTGTTACCTTCAATCAATCCCAGTTTGATCCAATCCTCTTGTTACTTTCAATCAACCTGCTGTTAAGGATTGTCTAGGCCGCAAGGAGCATCCAAAAATTCCCTGGTTGCCTTATATTAAAGATGTTTTAGAGGTCCTGGGTAAAGCTAATCCACTCACGGTCCCAGCTAATATTTGTAAACAGGATATGTATAATTTGACGGCCCAGTTCTTGAACAATAGATATTTGGAAAATGAAGATGTGGAACTATTCAAACCATTCTTCAGAACCTACATCATGCTGCAGACATGCCTTAGACCTTAATCCGATTAATCGAAGGTGGCTGGGTGTGTGAATAGGACACTCCCTACTTGTTGTCGGACCGGTATTACTCATTTCTAAATCTGTTTTCCACTGGGTCGGTATCACCACTCCGTGTGTCTGTCACTGTGATGGGGTCTCTGTCCAGGCATTTTTAAATTTTGAATCTTTCAGCAAATTGTACTGTAATTATTCAAAATGCTTTTTAATTCCCACATGGAAAAGATACAACTTTGTTCAGCATAGAACAGTTCTTCACTTTTTAACTTTACTAAAGGGTGATGTTGTTTGTTTTGCTGCAAGTTCCTTTTAAAATCTGTCTTGACATGCCGAAAGGCAATGTGGTTCTTAAATTGTGCAGTCTTCTTACATTTTGGTCATCTTAACCTCTTACAGGCAGATGCATCAAAGAAAATACGGGGAGCAAACGGGCAGATTCTCAGAATCTGGCCGTTTGCTCCCGGTATTTTTGCATTTGGGATGCATCATCCCAAATGCAGAAATCGCAATTTAAGGAATCTCTAAATAGTGATTCCTTAAATTGCTCTTGCATTTAAGGAATCCCAAAATGAGATTCCTTAAATGCAATGCATGAAACCCAAAAAGGAGCGAATTCGCTAATAGGGGGAGCAAATTATACTCAAATATGAAAAACGGTGAGGGTAACCAAATTAGCACAGACAAAAAACAAATTCCTGCGTCCAATAATTGCCAATATATTAATGATACGATGTCAGCTCTATACCTCAACTGGATCCACCGAAATAATCCAGTAACGTCCAAAATGTATTCAAAAGCAATTGAGGGAGCGACTAAGTTCAATCATGAAATCACAAGGTTCACAGATGTGAATTCCCAAAAATGTTCTTTATTCAATCTTGTTCAACAGAGATGATGACGATCAATTAATGGTACATCTTCATTCTTCCGTGAATCAATATACAACATGTACAGCCGACGCGTTTCGTCCACAGATGGACATCATCAGGGCTGTAATTACCAAAAAACATGGAAAGAATTAATGACCTTTACATACATAAATGATGAAAAATACTGCAAATATTACCAATAAACCACGAATATTCATCAGTAATATGTATTCTAGACACCTGCCTATTTAACAATCTACAAAAATCCAAGAACATATGTATATTAAACATTTTTAGCGTCCTCCCTAGAACTCCTATTAAAATAAATATTGGTGATGAAAAAGTGTTTAGCCTACCTCCTGTGAATATGCACTTTTCAGAAAATGAAGTCTTGTTTCAGTATTCAAACAATCCAACTGCAGTACAACCTAGTAGTAAATTATTAATAAGATTTCATACATTATATAATTAATAATAGTACATGAAAATATAGCCTCACATAGATCTTGGACACCCTATATTTAACAGAATTCATAAGGTGAAAACCACCTTCTATCATATATTAATTTATACATGAATTTCCTATACATAGAAATGAATTCATTCCCATTCGATTTCACATTGGTTGACAGTCAAATACACAAAAGAGAGTGTTTCGCCCGAGACATAGCTAAGTAACCTTATAACATATATGGAATTGTTTTTTCTAAAATACATTAAAGAATACGACCAGTTCTGAAAGTACATCTTACCTGAAAATAATACTTATAATAAACTCTTTGCCTGAACTTCCCCTTTCTTTTTTCTCAAATGTAATTCTTTTTCTTTAAGTCACTGTAAGATTTAAAGAGATACATTTATAAAGAGCTGACATAGTAACTGGAGGAAGCATCACACTTCAGTCTAAATAACTGTGAGTTACATTACTGGAGACTTGAATTCTGAGTTGAAAAAGAAGGCAGAACACTTCCATTATCAAATATAAAACTCTACCTGTATTAGTTATCTTACTATTAATCACCGCCCAAAACCTCCATATACAATTCATGCTCCTCACCTAATCTCAACGTATTCACAAGCACCATTCCTATTAAGAGACGAAATACAAAATGATCCTTAAAAGCCAACCTCTGGCTCAAAAACAAATAGATCAAGTTTAAGTAAACAATGTAGTTTTACCCAGATACTCTAACTAAACCGGTCTACACCTCACCTTGCATCAGTATAAAATTCTTGTATTCTGGGGAGTCTCGGCAGGCGACGTCTGGCGTCCTTCACCGACAGCGTGCAAAGACCCAACTTCTGCTGTCTCCATTTAAGCCCCCTATTGGCCAATCAAAAAGCCGGCAAGGCTGTTCCCAATCACATTCTCCTCCCCAGTTTCCAATCCGGTCCGTCCTGCCTCCTATGCTCAGTAAACTCCTCAATGAGCTCTCTATAGCGTCCGTCCCTAAATTCAGCGGAAGAAATAACATCCGGTTTCCATGCATATCTGGTTACGGATGACTCCAACTTTTTGTATCCGGTATTCATATGTTTCCGATATGGCAGTAACCAATAAAATATCTACGCTCTCTATAGCGTCCATACCTAAATTCAGCGGGTGAAAACACATCCGGTGTCAGTGTATGTCCGGTGTCGATACCATCAACTTATTATATCCGGATTTGAATACATTTCCGGTAATGCAGTGACCTATGAGATACCTAATAATAGCCGCCACTAGACTCACTCGTTTACCTACCAAATCAACCAATCTCAGATGAACTATATCGCTGAAAGCAGGATGATAGGAAATACCAAATCGTGTTGCAAACTTAGTCAGCTGTCTAGCCACGTCATACGATACACTGCTGAGTTAACAAGAAGTGTCGATTGCATGCAACCCCTAACTGTATCAATCAGGAGATTTCCAATTTAACTCCTGTAATCACAATTGTCCCCACGCATACCTAAATATGTCTACTCCGAGTCTACTTCTCGTTGAGAACATGCTGAAAAATAAATTAAAAAAATATACAAAAATAGTAATAGTATGTTATATACGAACAGAATCACCTAACAATTGAAGAAATTCCCTAATCCATTTATTCGAACAACATTACTTATATTTAACTAATAAGTATAAATTCCCAATATTATGGGACTGAATATACCTATTTGTGGGATAATCAGTCCATCGATAATATGGCAACGCCCAGTTTCCAAATTAAAAGCTGCACCCAACCCGCAACCTATGTTCCATCGCCCGTCAAACTAGCAACAATATTCAAATGTATATCCCTACTTATAATTTCAAACCCTAAATATAAATCGTGACCATTGGGATCTAACAACTAGTAATCCATCTCCAGAAGTTACTCTAATCTAATAACCTTACATCAAAAACAACAAGAGATTATGTTATCTGACCATACTATGATAGACTTATACTGGATCATACCATAAGGGAAATAACAGATCCTGTAAATAAAAGATCCATTAACCCTATAAGAGTTCATCCCCAAGTTATAAAAAGTAATGGAATTCATTTTTAGTATTTAGTCCCAATTTTACCAATCTACAACGTGAAATCCATCTCGCCTCAGTCTGCCTTAATCGGAGGATCCAATCTCCTCCCCTTTTCCATGGTAGAACCTTTTCTACTCCAGTAGTGTAACTCACAGTTATTTAGACTGAAGTGTGATGCTTCCTCCAGTTACTATGTCAGCTCTTTATAAATGTATATCTTTAAATCTTACAGTGACTTAAAGAAAAAGAATTAAATTTGAGAAAAAAGAAAGGGGAAGTTCAGGCAAAGAGTTTATTATAAGTATTATTTTCAGGTAAGATGTACTTTCAGAACTGGTTGTATTCTTTAATGTATTTTAGAAAAAACAATTCCATATTTGTTATAAGGTTCCTTAGCTATGTCTCGGGCGAAACACTCTCTTTTGTGTATTTGACTGTCAACCAATGTGAAATCGAATGGGAATGAATTCATTTCTATGTATAGGAAATTCATGTATAAATTAATATATGATAGAAGGTGGTTTTCACCTTATGAATTCTGTTAAATATAGGGTGTCCAAGATCTATGTGAGGCTATATTTTCATGTACTATTATTAATGATATAATGTATGAAATCTTATTAATAATTTACTACTAGGTTGTACTGCAGTTGGATTGTTCGAATACTGAAACAAGACTTAATTTCCTGAAAAGTGCATATTAACAGGAGGTAGGCTAAACACTTTTTCATCACCAATATTTATTTTAATAGGAGTTCTAGGGAGGACGCTAAAAATGTTTAATATACATATGTTCTTGGATTTTTGTAGATTGTTAAATAGGCAGGTGTCTAGAATACATATTACTGATGAATATTCGTGGTTTATTGGTAATATTTGCTGTATTTTTCATCATTTATGTATGTAAAGGTCATTAATTCTTTCCATGTTTTTTGGTAATTACAGCCCTGATGATGTCCATCTGTTGACGAAACGCGTCGGCTGTACATGTTGTATATTGACTCACGAAAGAATGAAGATGTACCATTAATTGATCGTCATCATCTCTGTTGAACAAGATTGAATAAAGAACATTTTTGGGAATTCACATCTGTGAACCTTGTGATTTCATGATTGAACTTAGTCGCTCCCTCAATTGCTTTTGAATACAGGGGGAGGAGCAAATTACCATGAAGTTGAACTTCGTGGTAATTTGCTAAAACTTTGAAAAATGCACTTTAGTGCATTTTTCAAAGTTACATGTTGCGCACAAACATGCCCTTAGGCCATGTGTGTGTGTAACATTTGTGCACAGATCCATTTCAGGGGTGCAACAGGGTGTCCTTTGGACACCCTGGCACCCTTGAAATAGCGGAACATTAGCGATTCGGTAATAGCTAATCGCTAAAAAGGAATGGCTTTCCCATTCATTCCTATGGGCCTTTAGGCCCATAGGAATGAATGGGAAAGCCATTCCTTATTAGCGATTAGCTATTACCGAATCGCAAATAAGGAATCTGTAGGAATCGCTAATAACATTGTGATTCCTACATGCATCCCGTTTTGCGAGTCTTTAATAGCGATTCCTTAAAATTCGCTATTAAGGACTCGCAAAACATAACTTTGATGCATCTGCCAGTTAGTTTTGTATATGTATGTATGCTTTACTTTTATGATTACATTTTTAACCAAATAAAGTACCAATTACCATCTGGGCAAGGACCCTGTTGGTCATGATAAATGGAGGGAAGGCGTAATTGAGATGAGGAGACCAATCTTGAAGGTAAGCAGCATCTGTCGCCAAAGGATCCGGACGCCAACTGAAAAACTGTGGAAGTTGTGTATTGAGATCGTTATGCAAAAGGCCCCATTTTTTAAACAGATTGAAAGATGGATGGAAGAAACCTGCAATCGCTGGAGTCCCGAGATAAAGACAGTGCCAACCTGCAGTGGAGTTGAGATTGCCTGGGAGATATTGTGCTCTGACCGAGATCTTGTTGAGAAGGCAGAATTCCCAGAGACTCTTTGCTAACTCCGCAAGGGGTTTGGATTTGGTTCCACCTAGAAGGTTTATGTAACGAACCGCAGAAACATTGTCCATGCAAAGGAGGATAGAACAGAAAACTCTGTCCTTTGCGAGACTCTTGATTGCAAAGGAACCTGCCAGCATCTCTAAACAGTTTATGTGCAATCTCGACTTCTCGAGTGACCATGTACCGCCAGTCGAGATTGTACCACAACGGGCGCCCCAGCCCAACAGACTTGCATCTGATTCTAACACAAAATTGGGGACTGAGGCGAAGATGGTTCTGCCGTTCCACGCATCTAAATGGTCTATCCACCAATGGAGCTCTAGACGAGATTCCGGATCTAAAGAAAACAGATCTGAATAAGCCAGCCCTTGACGCAGATGGTGGATTTTTGGTGGCTGAAGGGCTCCATAGTGATGAGGCCTTGGAAAGATTGCCTGAATGGAGTTGGACAACAGACCTACAATTCTTCCGAGGGATCTGAGGGAAATCAAGGAGTTTCGAAGCACCTGGGAAATTTTGGATTTTATTGCTGAGACTTTTGATTGAGGTAGATGAAGAGAAGCCGTGGAAGAATTTATGAGAAAACCTAGGAACTCGATTTGCTGAGTGGGAATGAGCATAGACTTTACGGATTTTAGAGGAAACCCAGCTCTGAAAGGAGCGCACGAGTGATGTGCAAATGTGACAGCAGTGTTTGTTTGTCCTGATTCATTATCAAGATGTCCTCCAGGTAAATTGTTAACCTGACCCCGAGAGACCCCAGATAAGTCACAACTGGTTTCATTATCTTTGTAAAGCACCAAGGTGCCGAAGACAGACCAAAAGGGAAGGAGCAAAACTGATAAGTTATTCCGAGCCATTGAAATTGGAGAAATTTCCTGTGAGCTTGATGAATCGGAATTGTGAGATATGCATCCTGTAAATCTATTCTGAACACCCAATTGTGTAAACGTAGAGAGTCTGTGAGGTGAATAATGGTTTCCATTTTGAAGTGACGATAAACCACAAATTGGTTGAACCAATTCAGATTTATGACAGGATGCATCATCTTGTTTTTCTTGCGAACCAGAAAGATAGAACTTAGAAACCCTGATGGATTTAGAGGGTCAATTTGAATCACTTGTTTCTGAAGAAGGAATAGAACTTCTATTGATATGAGATTTGACATGTCGTTGAGAAGACGAGAGGAGGAGAAAAAACTGTTTTGAAAGGTGGAGCATAACATTTTATAAGATAAACTTAGATAGAGTTTAGAACCTAAAGATCCGCAGTTAGGGTTTGCCATTTTGGAAGGAACAGACTTAAACGACCCTCTATGTCCTCTGAAACCTCAACTTCTTTGAGGGTAGAACTGGGGTTTCAATTCTTGATAATTGGAGTTGGAGTTAAAGGATCCTCTGTAGCCTTGGTTGTGGAATGTATGCCGGCAAAGCGACTCCTGCCTCTGCCGGCCCGTCCAAAAACCCATTGAGAAAAAACTTTCTTTAAAGATGGCTGAGCTTTGTCAATAGAGGCAAAGGTGGTGACGTACTTACTTAAGTCCTTTACAAAAGGATCACCAAACAGAAGACCATCAGCTTTAATGCCAGGATCAACGGCAGCCAAGTTTGCCAACTTGGGGTTCAGCTTTAAAAGGAGACCTTTACGACGTTCATGGATAATCGCCGAATTGGCTTTGCCAAGAAGACAAAAGGCTTGTTGAACCCTTAAAGAAATGTCTTGTGGATCTAAATCCGTGCCGTCCAATCGAGCAGATTCCACCATATCAAAAATGCGAGCTAGGGGTCCTACAACATCCAATAACTTGTCCTTGCCAAATTTGGAAAAGAAAGTTAGCAAAGGTTGATCAATTGCTGGCTTAACAGTAATATTAGAAGAAAGGGAAGGTCTAGGACATTCTGACTTGAGTTTGGATCTCGTGGATTTTTCCAAAGGCAGATGAAGTCTAGCGGAGATATAGTCGCCAACATGAGAAGCGGGAACTTATCCGTGGTGTTAGGATGGTGAATAGAAGAAGGGTCAAACATAGGGGAACCCTTCGAACTGGAACTAAAAGAATCAATTTTGGACTTCTTAGTTGGAGGGGGAAAAAGAAAGGCCATTGGCATCAAATAGGTCAATCACACCGTCTGCGTCACCTAAATCATCATCTATGTCCAAAATCTGAGAAATCACAAGTTTCTTAGGTACCTCAGAATTTTTTTATTTAGTTTTGCATTTGCCAATGGAAATAGAAATCTCCTCCTTAGAAAGAGGCCTGGGAGGAACTTTGTCCTCAACCATATGTGAGGAAACCTCACTCAACATTCGTGGCACATCATTATCTAGGCCTTACAAAATAATGGGGTAACCCAATAATCGCCAACGGACCAGGGTGCAATGCGATAAGGAAATAGGTGATCCGTGACTGCTTTGGAGCAGAAATGAATTATAATTTATCATACGTGTGTAGCTTAACAAGTCAAACGCTGCTAATGAATAGCAAAATAAACGCAACAACATACCTTGCTAACCAAGATAGCATAGTTCAAAAACATACAATCAGTGTCAGCCAAAAGAAAGGTAGAAATAATGTTCCCTGGGTGGAAAGTTAAATTAAAACTGGATCTCTATATTCCTAGCAAGAACTCAAGCCCATGTGTTAGAACATCTACAGTACTAGATCGGACCAGTTATAAAGTTAGTATTAAAAAATTATTTTTATTAAAACTCAACAATAATCACAATTAAAAATAGACACGAAAATGTCTATAATCATAAAACAAATTCATATACCATGTACACATATATTTCACATACACTTGAGGGAAACCTACTTCATTTGAGGACAATGCTTACGCAAAATATTTAGACATCACTCAATTATTTAAAAACAAGGAAAGATTGGCTATACCTAGATTAGATACCCCGACACACGATTAACAGAGAGACAAATACAGACTGTACATTTTGTCATTAGATAGCACATTCGTTTTCTCAAAATGTCATTAGCTAGTCCTAGATACAATCTAATTGTTTTATATCTGTAGGAAAAGCTATTTCCACGGATTGTGTTGATTGCAGCGTCGACGCCTTTCGATGGCTCTATTTAATGTTCCATCTTTATCAAGATCAAATATACGTCTCTCTTATTTTTGGAACTGATTGGTTGGCGTTACATTTCAATCCTTATTTCATATTATTGAATCTTCGGTTCTGTTAATTTTATAAGCATATCCTTGTTCCTTGGTTCGTGAAATCTGAAGGAAAACACCAATTAGGTTGTGTTGGTTAATTACTGGACAACCCTGTTCTTGTCTCAAATGGCCCACATTAAAAAAATGTCATCTGGCTTAAATCTGATCAGATCCTAGGTCGTGTTTCACCAACTCTCATTCAGTTCGGCAACAAAGGGATTTTAGTTAAAAAAATAGCCCTCCAGTCCGCTAGGGTCCTTGGATCTGGATCATAACATTAAAGGCAATTTTTGTATGTTCTGCCTTTGTGTTGTATATGGGTAAGACTGTACCCCAAAACGGATGTCATTCGCTGCCCTCGTCAAGACTTTCGTATGACTGCTCCTTCGTGGCAGTAACTCGTCCTCACATCCTCAAAAACGCCAATACGCATAGTCACTATAAAACAGTGTAGAACAAAATTATATAGGAATACACAGTTATGTGTAAACTTGGAAGCAATGGGGATGTGTATATACAAAATGACAGAAGGACATATACATGCAGACTTATCTGAGTGTACATACTCGCCAGTATATGTCCTTCTATGTCATTTTGTATAGACACATCCCCATTGCTTCCAAGTTTACACATACAACTGTGTATTCCTATGTAATCTTGTTCTACCTGATATACACTGACTCAGCGTCATCCCCTCCTGTAAATAACCCCGAGTCACACTGTTTTATAGTCACTATGCGAGCCTATCATACAGCCTTTAGGGAGTGTATAGACCTCAGTGCCGTCTGTTCAGATTGCACTGTTTGGCATCCTTACATACACAGGAATACTCGTAACTGGGAATGTGCTTTGCCTGCTCGGTCCTTGTAAACACTTCTAGAACGCTGGGATCAGCATCCCACTATCTGGCCTCCGGAATGGACCCTAGAGCTCAGGGCTCCACGGATGACGCGCGCGATAGGAACGTGCAAACGTGCACGTTTCCCCGGCTTTTCCAGGTCTAAAACAACAGTCCTCTGACAGTTCTTCCTCGTCCTTGAACGTGGCAGAAAGCAGCTCTCGAGGCGCATGGCGCCCGACACCGGCAATTAACAAGGTACAATTGTACATTTCTGGAGTCACTGCTCACGCTACAAGGGTCACCTTGGCAGCTTTTAAACTCGCATTATTGCCCCCCTTTTAATTCACGCGCTATCTCCTTCACTGCAGGTCTGGACAGATTAATTCGGATGTCCATCCACTCTAATTTCATCCACGGTTTTAATTACCCCTGAGGACTTCACAAGGTGGGCCCTCAGATGTGGATTTCACTCACCACTCTTGGGTGAGTGCGTATTTCGTGTACTCTAATACCTTGCGCCATCATGTTGATTCACTTCTAAATGTAAGTATATGATTCATTTCCCACAGAACACCCTGACTGACTACTACTCAAGCAACAGTGCACTACCTGGGATGCCCTTCTGGCAAAAGTATTAGGTCAGTATCGTACAGCCATTATTCCTCGTAATTGGCATCAGGTGCCATCCCACGCACAACTAACACTTAGTCAATCTCTCGTTTCCAGGTTGCCCCCTTCTCTTTCGTCCTGAGGAAGACTCGCAGCGGAGGTTCAAATTACCCTCTAAGCGCAAGCCGAGTCAAAACATCGACGCACCCCTCCCACATAGGACCTGTACCTCATCCCATTACCTTCAATTAATGTTTCATTTTTGAATTTTTCAAAAAATATATTAAAAAATGCTATAAATAAATTGTTTAGGGCAGGTCTGCTGTACTGGTCTTTTTATCAGTCCATTGCCAATGTATATAAAACATGTATAACTCTTAAATATCTGTGACCCCTTCTGCCTTTTTCACCAGCACATCTAATTTTCCCCCATTTCCTTGAACAACCTTTGTATCTAATTGTAACTCATATCTGCTCCAAAGCAGTCACGGACCACCTATTTCATTATCACATCATTATCTAGGAAATTATCTTTGGCGCTGGAAGGTACCAATTTTCTCTTTCTGCTATCCCTCGCAGAATGGGCCAAAGCTTTGGACATCAGAGTTAACATAGAATTTACCATATTTTTAAAAAACATTTCATGGAAGCTTCAACAACATGTTCAACAGAAGAATTAATAAAAACATTTAAGTCATTTTTGAATGCCTCTCCTTCGTTTTGCATTTCAGAACATGAAGGGCTATCAATCTCCATAGCAAATATATACACAGTCAGGCAAAAAAGGCAAATAAATAGTTAAACAGAGAAAATGAGAGAAAGGCCCCACCCCTGGGCGTGAGAACGACGTGGAGACCGGGACCACGAAGAGAAACCACACCGAGAGAGGCTGACCGCTAACCGGAGACAGGACGTTATGAGACACGGAAGAAACTAGGGGTGGGCAGCAAATTCCGTTCAGCTCACGGAACTTGCGAAATTTCGGCATTTCCGCGTGGAACGCAAAAATGTTAAAACTTCCGCGATCCGCAGTGGAACGGAATTCGGGGGCATGAGGTATTTTTATACCTCACCAGGAAGCACTTGCAGGAGCCCGAGTGTCCACTTCTCTGCCTCCCTCCCTTCATTCCTCCCTTGCTCCTTCCCTTTCTCTCTTTCTTTCCGTCCATCTCTACCTCGATCTCGATCCTACTGACTTGCTGGCAAACTTCCTCCATTTGTTCCCCCGTGAAATGGGTCCAAAATCGAATGAAACTTTGTTGCTGGAAAAGCAGTCTGTTTCTTTAATTTTTCTCTTTCAAAGTGCAGCGTCATGAGGGAGAAGGGTGGGAAAAAAAAGTTGAGGAAAACGTGAAAAAAAAAATAATAAAGTACGGCACGATGACCGCAAAGCGGCAAATAAATAAAATAAATAAATAAATAGTGCAAGACATGGTAACCAGGTGGGTTTTATTCTTACGCAAACACAGTAGCGCTACTTTACAGGCGATACTTTCGCTCCCAGTCCCTACCCTTCTTAAACAAGAGGCATGTGAACTCGCATTGAAGGCAGCACCGCCCCACACACACTAGCGCTATGCAACGTCTTCCCGGCATTTCCCCACTATGATTGACAGCTCAATCAAGGGACCTCGGCGCCATTCGAGGTAGCACTTACTGATTAGCCAGTAGAAAGTACTCCAGCTGAATAGAGGAATTGCACAAAATGGTGGCATCTTCTTGGATACATTTGCAGGGCCGGATTCATTCTGGCTGGCACGATGCTCGTCTGCCCCTGAGAGTGACCCTGCATAGATTAGAACGGTGCAGCAAAATCTCTGTGAGCATGCAAAATTTTGGGCGCTCCTGGAGATTTCTTGCTGTTTCGCGGAATTTTGTAAAAGGCAACTTCGCAAATTCCGCCCACCCCTAGAAGAAATCCAAGCTCCGGCGAGGGAAAAACAACAATTGTACTGAGGAGCACCAGGAAGGATATGCCAACTGAGGAAAATTGAATTTTGCCCTGCTATGTGTCCCTACGTATTCCCCAACATGTAATATATGTGCATGATTAATATGCATTTTCCCTCCATGGCCAAATATAAAGACGCATTTACAGTTGCGTCCAACGTTAGTATGTCAGTTATCCAGTCCTCCTGAAAGCAACGTGAATTAGGCTTTTAGGCCTATGTTGCCAACGTATTTACATGGTGCACGTTAAATCATCGAGTTGCACCCGTTTCTAGGGCTCCACAGGGCCCGGACACGAGATCCAGGCCTCAAGCCTCCTCAAGCCTTCGAGAGATGTAGCCCCGCCCGCATCCCTGACCCTTCCCTTACTTCCTGCCAAGCAACGCGGTGCCCGGCTCGGCCTGGCCTGCCTGCCAAGAATATGTTATGCCTACAGTTATCTGTTCAGCTCTCCGGCTTCACATTCCTAGCTAACGAACAGGATAAACATATCCATCTATAGTCTAGTCTTTCTGTCTCTATGCAAGTGATTTCCTGAATTAGTATCCATAGAAGATCCATAGCACGCGCAATACATGAAGAAATATATGCATACACTAGCCTTTAGTGACAAGCAGCCTTTGCCCTGATGACTTTTAGAATCAAGCAACATGTACTCTAAACACAAGATATCAGATACGCTATAGGTACAGGTCGTTCTGACATCCCAGACTTCAGTCTCCTCTACTAGTGCTAGAAGTCAGCTCCCCCCAGCTCTCCCCAGTTACACGTCATGACTCGTTTTGCGCGCACCAGTAGGTTAAAGGTTCCAGCTGCCCATGAAGCCCCCTCCATGTGTCCACCCACTTATGACACTTCTGTGACGTCTACATCACACACCTCCGTGCACGCCCTGTGCACGCCTTCTTTTCACGCCCATATGTTCTTATCTTTCTTTTTCACTTGTTACGCCTACTGTATTCAATGCAACTGTACTGTTTTACTATATATACTGTATGATGTTAATGAAATGTTGAGATCGAGATTGAGATTGTCCCTTCCTGAACCTTAGTAGGTGATGGAACCCGATGTTCATTGGCTCGAGCCACTTAATTAAAGCCCGTATGACTCAGATACCACGGACTCTGCCTCTCATTTATTGAGTTATCCTTTTTCCTTTAATGCATAGAAAAATAGTACCGGTAATTTATTTATTTACCACATAATGGCGCCCGAACAGGGACGTCCCCTTCCCCACGCGCCGGCGATGTAACGCAGGCCCCCCTGACCCCTTCTACAGCCGTGACGGACCCCTTCTGCTCACCTGCAGGTTTTCCTGCTAAAACTCCCTCAGGCCCACGGAGGAGACGGAGACTGCGGTCCAGCATCCAGACGAGGCGGTGAGGAATGCGGGGAGTCCCGACCAGAGCCCAAGCCGAGAGAGCAAGGTCCGAGGTATCCGGAGGCCCACCTGTTTCCGAAGCCCGAAGCGCATGCGTAGTGCGTAGCAGTAACCAGACGTCGTAGCAGTCCAGTCCAGTCCAGTCGAGTTTCCGAGGCCTTCAGTTTTGCTTCCCGGTGAGTACCGTTGCTGGGAACGCATCTAGACGGGTTCATTAATTTGTGCCCGGTCCAGACGGGTTTGGGTACACAGATCCGGTCCGACGTGTTCACCTAGGTGGATACGGTATGACGTGTCTCTTTATGAGACCGGTATGTTCTGTACTGTTTTAGCAGTGCATCCAGTAATTCTGTTTTCTAGTATAGTTTCTCGAGATTTCCAGTATTATGTTTTCAATGTACTAGGTAGTATCTGTTCGAACTGTTTTTAATGTGTTTTTGATGTCGTGGTATGAATGATTTGTTTGCTATTTATTACTGTGTTCATTGTGTATTGTGTTCAAGTTCGAGTACGTTCAAATATGCCTCTGTTTTCAAAGTTACGTCAGATAGGAACCAGAAAAGGGATACTCGAAGAATCAGTTCCTGTCCCACCTAGGGACAGTCCCGGACATTTCATGTATCATAAACATGGCTTAGATGCCATATTGTACTTAGATTTATGGGTAGATTATACCAAAAATCTGGAAGAGAAATATAGATGGCCTGTTTCAGGAACCTGGGATGCTGAATGCATCATGAGAGTAGAGGACGCATTATGGAAAAAGAAAGCCAGACAATCCCAGAAAGATGCCATAGAATTGTGGCGTAAAGAATCGCATAAAAGAACAGAAAAAGAAATCAGAAAAGCAGAACTAAGTAGGGAATCATCAGAAAAAGCCCAAGAAAGGGAACTACTAGAAGAAGGTGAACGAGTAAGAGCAGAACAGTTAGACAGACAAAGAAATGCCCTTATTAAAGGCATGTATCCCCTTCTCGCCGAGGGCCTGCCTAAGGCGACCCCGGAAGCACCCTGTAATTTACCGCCACCATTGATCCCAACTAAGCTACGTCATAAACCGACCGCAGCTGAAATTTTCCTTTCTTCCTATTTAGACGACACTGTCCCAGAATATACAAATCCGCGTCCTCCTCCGCCTGCTCAACCTCAAAACCCTGTTGATAACGCAATTACTGTTCCTCCAGCCACCGGTCCCGGGAATCCTTTTAATCCGCCAGTAACCCAGGACCAATCCACATCACGTATGCCTACTTTACCAGTCACATTACCAGCGACCGCACATCCAGTATTAGTTGACGATTCTAGTTCAGGAGGAGCAGGGGGAGGTATCCCTATCACCCCGCCTCAAGCAAAACGAATGACGCTAAGAGACGTAGCATTACAACGCACGCCGAAAGTGGCTACATACGCAGCCCTCAAACAGTACCTTACTGATTGTAGATATGATCCAGTACCAGGCGAAGATCACATGATATTATATTCCGTACGTCTACGACGAGTTGCAAGCTATTTGACTCTCTTACCTGGAATGGGGGAACATTTAGACAGAATATATCATTTCATCCGAACAGGGGAAAGACCAGAAAGTATTCATGAGGCTATGGCCCAAAGGAAAGTCGAGACTCAAAATATGCTCTTGCAGTTTTTGATAAATTGTTTAATAAGAGAACAAGACCAGCCTGGTAAAGACAAAGACGAGATGAAAGTCCTGACAAGATGGAGTGACAACATAGCAGACGGAAAACACAGTAAACAAAATTGTATAGAAACCATGTATAGAAAGATTCGTAAAGAAATTCTAAGCATACACGAAAGGGAGAAAGCAACGAGAGAACCCGAGAAAGAGAATGACATTTCAGACGAAGATGCAGACACAGACAATCTAGATAGAATAGCGTATGTAGGTAGGACGAGACCTTTTGACAGATCCACACGCCTAGAATGTAAGAAAACTTTTCTTCCCCCCGTACCAGAACAGTGTTCTCTTGAGCATTTATTCCAAGCTACCGACAGAGTCCTGAGACAACGTATAGGTTACAGTGAGCTTAGTACTATGCATGAACAGGAACTAGCCCGATCAGCAGTTCAATGGACTAGTAATTCCAGCGCATTTAAAGACGAAGTAGTGGCCCAAACGTTTCTGAATCTTCCCCCAGACGAACAGCGACTGGTGGGTATGTACATGATCCAGCACCTCATTACACTGTACGAAAGTCAGCATTCTGATCCAGGTCCCCTATATAATGTATTGGACGAGTTACTCCTAAACCGATGGAAAGGCCTAGGTACCGATTTGATTAATGTCATTTTAGAACAACGCCATAAATACAGAACGTTCCTGACTCCACATTTCGTTCCTGTTCCACCCCCAGTAAGGAAGACATTTTACATAGATAGACAGAATCCTTTGCGAGAAGTGCATCCTGTTAAGGGAACGGGAGGTGCGCTCGAACGAGTATTTGTTTACACCCCTTTAACGAAAATAGAACTACTGGAAATGAAAAAGTTAGTACCCTGTCACGATAAAGATCCAGCAGGGTTCCACCGTGAATTAAAAGACATGCTCCGCATGGGAGAATACACGTATCCCGATATCATTAAAATGCTAAAGGTCCTGTTGCCTGCGGGCATATATGAAAAACTTAAAGAAAAAGAATGGGAGGTGGGAGAGAAAAAGATTAACTGGGCCGAATTAGAGGACGAAGATAAAACACGAGTTCCTGGTACTGGTCTCGGGGACAAAGCCAAAGAATTGCCCGAATTGTTAATACAAGTCTTGCCAAGATTATTAACCACGAAAAAGGAAGACTGGGATGCTATCTCAGCCTGTAAACAGAAACAAGACGAAGACACTAGTGATTTTTATTCCAGATTTGAGAAATGTTTCATTATTAATAGCGGCTTGAAAACAAGTAGTGAGTCGTATCCACATCTTTTTGTTACCAAATTAGTAGAGAATTCTTTACCACAAGTTAAAAATCGAGTACTGAAAGTCGAGAGTACCTGTCAAGCTAATACCCCGTCCCAAATGTTACAAATGTTACAGTACCACCAGAACCGAATCAGAGAAGAGCAAGAACATGAAAAGAGACGTATGAAAGACACGAAAATGAAAGTACTAGTTGCACAGTCTGTTCCGATAGATAGTCAGAAGAGGGGTACGACTCAGACCAGTCATTCTGCAGCTCCCGTTAAAGGGACATGCAATTACTGTAAACAGCCAGGTCACTATATAAACGAATGTGCTGTTCTGAAACACAACATAGCTACTGGTAAGACGAAAGAGAGACCGCGTCCTCCTAGACAGGAACATGTTCCACAGAACACGCAACCACCGCAGAACGCACAACAGACAGTTACAGTACCGCAGCCTATAGCTGCCACACAACACGTTACACAGCAGATGTACCAGTACGCACAGTCAGATTATCCGGAATATCAGCAGTATTCAGGAAACAGCCTAGAGAGGGAGGTTGGCTTGCCTCTCATCGAGGTTCCTGTAGATCAAGAGGGTCCCTATGTACACAGTCAGGTATTAGGGAAAGACAGAACATTTCTGATTGATACAGGGGCAAGTAGGACTACCATCAGTCATGATGAGGTTCCAGGGGCTCCTCTCTCAGGCTCAAGAAATGTTTCCCTGGCATTTTCAGGAAAGCCTATTGTTAATGAAATATCGAAACCAGTTTCCCTAGAAGTTGGTCCATTGTCCCGGACTACAGACTTGTTACTTACGAAATCATGTCCAGAAAACTTACTTGGTATTAAAACATTGAAAGAATTAGGTGCAGTGATTTGTTGTTCTCCGGAAGGAGTGAGATTGTTTTTACGTGATTTTAAAGGACATTATGTGTTAAGAGATTTTGATCCAAGATTACTGAATGTACCACAGCATTTATGGGCGCAAGGTCCAACTGATGTAGGTTATATGCACATTACACCATACCGTGTCACTTTGAAACAAGGAGTTGTACTACCACGAATCCGACAATACAAGTTGCCACCTGAGGCTGTAGCAGCCTTATCGAAAATTATCGACGAGCTCATTACTCAAGGAGTGGTTGTAGAAACTGACTCCAATGTATGTAATTCTCCGATCATTCCGATTCTTAAACGTACTAACCCAAATGCTCCTCCAGTTTATCGACTAGTGATTGACCTTCGAGAACTTAATAAATGTATCATACCCCAGTACCCAGTGGTTCCAGATATCTCTTCCCTATTGACTGCCATTGATTCCGAAGCAGCGTTCTTTACTGTTATTGATCTCAAGAACGCCTTCTTTAGTGTCCCCATCCATCCGGACAGCCAGTTCCTTTTCGGATTCTGTTTAAATGGAAGAAGTTATAAATTTACACGTGCACCTCAAGGGTTCACAGAAAGTCCTAGTATTTACAGTCAAGCACTGAAACGACAACTAGACAGTATTCACATGCCATCTGACACTGCCCTGCTCCAGTACGTTGATGACCTATTGATCACTGCCCGTACAGAACGTGACTGCGAACGTGCGTCACTGACAGTCTTGTATTTTCTGTCAGAAATGGGGCACAAGGTGTCCCCTTCGAAACTGCAATTCTGTGTCCAGCAAGTGGTATACCTTGGACACTTGCTGTCCAAGAGGGGTAGACAGCTGACACCTGACCGTATCCAGTTAATAGCACATCTTCCACAGCCCAAGACACAGAAGGAGGTACGAGCTTTTATCGGCCTCACTTCTTACTGCAGACAATGGATCCCTCAGTACGCATATCTAGCCAAGCCACTGATACAGTTGACAACACAGGAGGCAGCGACATCGACTGTCCTCCCTTGGACCCAGGAACATACACTTGTTTTCGAAGAATTAAAGAAAGCTTTATGTCAAGCACCTGTTTTAGCGACACCAAACTACAGCAAGCCTTTTACACTTTTTGTCACTGAACGTGATGGTAGAGCATTATCTGTTCTCACACAAGATCAAGCAGGACAACACAAGCCTTGTGCTTATTTTTCTAGCACATTAGATCCAGTAGCCCAGGCTTTGCCTGCGTGCCTCAAATCAGTTGCAGCCCCAGCTTTAGCTATCAGACAAAGTGATTCCATAGTGTTAGGGCACCCCCTGACAGTACAAGTTCCACATTCCGTGGAAGTTCTTTTAAACCGTACACAGACTCAGCACTTGACTATAGCTCGATTGACAGGATATGAACTGACACTGTTTCAGCCACACATAGAGATCAGACGCTGCAACATTTTAAACCCTGCTACACTGTTACCCTCGATTACCTCAAACCCTATAACACATGACTGTGTGGAAGTTATTAACACCATGACGAAGCCAAGACAAGACTTGACGGACATTGCATTACCTGACCCAGACCTGACACTTTATGTGGATGGTTCATGTATGAGAACAAGTACAGGAGAGTTAGTAGCAGCATATGCAGTGACTACTGAAACTGAAGTCATAGAAACACATTGTATTGACACCCTGTCTGCTCAAGCAGCAGAGCTCATCGCTCTGACCCAAGCCTGCATACGAGCCAAGAACCTGAAAGTAAACATATATACAGATTCACGTTATGCATTCGGAGTCGTTCACGACTTTGGAGTCCTTTGGCAAGAAAGAGGTTTTATGACCTCTCATGGAGCCAAGATTCAGCATGGCCCCCTCATTCAAGCTCTGTTAGAAGCAATACATTTACCTACAGCTATAGCCATTATGAAGTGCAAAGCACATACGAAAGTCACTGACACCATTTCCCAGGGTAACGACCTGGCAGATCGAACAGCCAAACTTACAGCTCAGACTCCAGACATTCCAGCTGATACGACAAAGACAGATGTTCCAGTCCTGACGACTTGCATGACAGTCAAAGACCCTACACAAGACGTACTAGACATACAGACACATGCTACTCCAGACGAAATCAAGAAATGGTCTGAACAAGGAGGGGTCCAGACAGATCAGGGATGGTTGACGAAGGGAAAAGCCACATGGTTTCTCCCCGACTCTATGGTTCAAGTCATCATTAATACAGCACACAGTCCAGCACATTTAGGAGAAAAAGCCATGTTAGACAGCATCCAGAACCTCTGGTTTAACAAGCATTTAGGAGCAGCAGCGAAGCAGAAAGTGCGTACCTGCATGATCTGTTGTCAGTTCAATCCAGGTAAAGGTGTTCCCGTGGAACAAGGTGGATTCCATCCTCCTGATCATCCTTTTGAAGTCCTCCAGATGGATTATATCCAGATGGATCGATGTCGAGGATTCAAGTATGTCCTCGTAGTTGTATGCGCTTTGTCCAGATGGACAGAAGCATATCCAGTCCCAGATTATACTGCCGTGACCACTGCCAAGCAGTTGGTACGTGAGTTTTTCCCTCGATACGGTTTACCCCGTGTCGTGTATTCAGATAACGGACAGCCATTCTCCTCCGAACTCATGAAACAGGTATCACTTCCGTTAGGGTACCAGTGGAAATTCCACTGTGTACGACACCCCGAGGCAGCTGGCCTCGTCGAGCGACACAATCAAACTCTGAAAACACGATTAGCGAAGGTTTGTGCCGAAAAAGGTGTAGATTGGATGGTAGCCCTGCCGGTTGCCCTCTTCTATATGCGAATGGTCGCTCACTCTAGATCTGGTTTGTCACCATACAAAGTTGTATTCGGTCGTCCCCCGAACATGTGGGGTACACCTATGCCTCGTAAAATCACCGATGTTGACAGTAACATGCTGACAGATTACCTAGCTTCCTTGATGTCTGCACTACTCTCTTGTCGTTCACAGGTCGCGGCTGCCTTTCCGGACAACACCCAGGTGAAACCGCACAAGGTCGTTCCAGGAGATCTAGTATTGGTTCGGAACTTTGATCGCTCAAGCCCTCTGGAGCCCCGCTGGAAGGAGCCAAAACTCGTTCTGATGACCACAAGGACCGCCGTAAAGCTAGAAGGAAGAAAAGGCTGGCTCCATTCCAGTCATATCAAGCGTTTTCATGGACTGCGTCCAAAGACTTTTTTCAAGGACTGTCCCGATACTGACTCTAAACTTCCCCTGTTAGAGAAAACTCCGCAGCAGGAGTATAAACTTAAATTGAGGTCTAGTAAGTCAGACAGCGTTTAATTGTTTAAGTCCCCCTCGGGTGAAGCGGTTAGACAGGTTTCTGACATGTATGAGATAGACCCACATAGTGAGAGAGATAGACGAAACTTCAAGAAAATGAAATATTGTAAAAGTCTCCGAAGTAGATGCATCGTTACATTATTGTTTATGTTTTTTCTGAGTCTTATGATCACATGTATAAGTTGTTTATTACACGTATTCTTTCCTCCTCTTGGTTCACATGTACACCTTTCCTCTAATGATACAATAGAGCACACATTTAGTGAACTACCCCCTCACGAGTTATCCTATCGACTTGCAATGCGCAACAATACTTTTATTCGTATGTTACACTATTCGCATCAGACCAGCAATGCCACTAATTGCTGGGTATGTGGTCGACTCCCCCCTTATCAGACTGTAAAGGGAGCTCTGCCACTCTTTCCCTATCCGTTTTCACACAATGGTTCGTGTGGAGCATGGTTTACATTAACGTCATCTTTAGACGATAAGTCCCTTCTGAATACAGTTATGAATGAAACCTGTTTCCCAGACAAGGAGGGTCTTTCCCATAGGACAGGGTTAGATCTAGAAAATGAAGTATATGATCTAGGTAATTTTTCCTCTAACCTCATGGTTTTGAATGTTCAGTCCGAGATTGATTCAGACTTGCCTTCTATAACAGTCCTACCAGTGAAGGGTGAATTATGTGTCAGAAAGAATGGTTCAGTACATCTAGGACACAGTGATTGTACTACTGTGGTCGAGTACAGTGACAGTGGGAAATCTACTTTCAAAGCTTCACGTCATTCTTATTTCATATGTGGTCAGACCGCTTATGTACGGTTGCCCCTAGATTGGGATGGAACATGTTACATTGCATTCCTACTGCCACCAGTTTTCCTAGCCCCGTCCGATTATCACTGAAATACACATCTAGTACACGTTAGACATAGAAGGGAGATCGAGTCCCCAATTGTCGATCAGACTGAAACTGCATTGGAACAGTATACGGATTTCAATAAAGGTTTCTTTTTCTTCATAGGTCCTGTCCAGAATAGTAAATTGATACGAAGGTTAACCAGAACCCTTGAAGCAGTAGTAAATGAGACTACTTCTGCCCTAGGTAACTTAACAGAAGAGCAGTCTGCTATGAGATTTGTTGTTCTTCAGAACCGCCTTGTTCTTGACGTCATACTGGCCGATAGGGGCGGAGCTTGTAGAGTCATCGGCTCTAGTTGTTGCGTTTTCATTCCTAATAACGCACCGTCTGTGTATTCAGCTATAACTAGACTTCATAAAATAGCTCATCAGCTACACCAGAATCCAGGCACCTGGACTTGGTCCGGCTGGCTCTGGAGTGTAATATCTGCATGGGGATGGAAAGTACTGTCATTCCTGGGAGTAGTAGTAATGATCATATTCAGTTGTTGTCTCTGTTTACAATGTGGCCCAGCGATTTGCGGCTTGTGCGCTACATCTTGTATGTATGTAAGGAAGAGGGGGTATCCCCGACTAGAGTTCCTAATACGGGATAAGTACAATGTTGGAAAAAAGTAATTAGGAACTAGTGTTGGAAACAATGGACAGAGACGGACTAGTGACAGCACAAACTATAGTTAGACAGAAAACATGATACAAAATTATTTTATTAAGTGTTCATTATGGTAAAAAGCACATTTGTCATTTAGATGTACATGGTTATTATGTGCATGCCTTCATTATACATGTGACTTATTATCTACATATACAGACTTATATTGTCGGATCCTATACATATTTCATGATAGTATAGCTTAAATTGGGATCTGTGCGAAGGCTTATTTTAAAGATATTTATACATTAAAACATGGCTGAATATATCATCTACGCGCGTTTCGGCTGGAGGCCTTCTTCAGGGAGCCTTACATTCTTATATGACACAGCCTAATACCCACCCTCTGGCTCCGTGTTTCTCTTCCCTCCCCTTCAGTTACTCCATGCGTCCACGTACTGCCGACAACAGGACGGCAACCATCGGCTAACGCCGTGAAGCCTACAGACCCCACGTACGATACCGTGTTGACGCATAACCAAGGTAACAACGAATAAATGATCAACCAGCCCGCAGTAGCGAACGATAACTTGACAAGAAGAACCCCCACTAAATATTTTAATCTTTCCATGCCCCCTCAAGTATTTAGAGTGCCAGTGCGACCACGTACTGCCAACAACAGGACGGCAACCGTCGGCGTACGCTCTGAAGCCTACAGACCCCATATGCGACACTTCGTTGACGCACCTCCAAGGTAACAACGAACAAGTAAACAATTAGCCCCTAGTAGCGAATGACAATTTGACCAGAACAACCCCCACTAAATACTTTAATCTTTCCATGCTCCCTCAAATACTTAGATTGCCAATGTGACCAGAACCGTCAACAGACCCCAATCTAGAGAATTACTACATCAAGTCACCAGGTACTTATTTGGCTCCTGCTTTTTACCATAATGAACACTTAATAAAATAATTTTGTATCATGTTTTCTGTCTAACTATAGTTTGTGCTGTCACTAGTCCGTCTCTGTCCATTGTTTCCAACACTAGTTCCTAATTACTTTTTTCAAACACGCTACATCTTGTATTCCACGTCCAAAATCCCATTCCCAAATGAAGAAAGACGAGCAAATGATGCTGTATGAACAGATAGATGGTCTCATGAATATTGATGTTTCCTGAAGGGAACGTAGGGAACAAGGAGGGAATGAGGAAAATTTAATTTTGCCCTGCTATGTGTCCCTACGTATTCCCCAACATGTAATATATGTGCATGATTAATATGCATTTTCCCTCCATGGCCAAATATAAAGACGCATTTACAGTTGCGTCCAACGTTAGTATGTCAGTTATCCAGTCCTCCTGAAAGCAACGTGAATTAGGCTTTTAGGCCTATGTTGCCAACGTATTTACATGGTGCACGTTAAATCATCGAGTTGCACCCGTTTCTAGGGCTCCACAGGGCCCGGACACGAGATCCAGGCCTCAAGCCTCCTCAAGCCTTCGAGAGATGTAGCCCCGCCCGCATCCCTGACCCTTCCCTTACTTCCTGCCAAGCAACGCGGTGCCCGGCTCGGCCTGGCCTGCCTGCCAAGAATATGTTATGCCTACAGTTATCTGTTCAGCTCTCCGGCTTCACATTCCTAGCTAACGAACAGGATAAACATATCCATCTATAGTCTAGTCTTTCTGTCTCTATGCAAGTGATTTCCTGAATTAGTATCCATAGAAGATCCATAGCACGCGCAATACATGAAGAAATATATGCATACACTAGCCTTTAGTGACAAGCAGCCTTTGCCCTGATGACTTTTAGAATCAAGCAACATGTACTCTAAACACAAGATATCAGATACGCTATAGGTACAGGTCGTTCTGACATCCCAGACTTCAGTCTCCTCTACTAGTGCTAGAAGTCAGCGCCCCCCAGCTCTCCCCAGTTACACGTCATGACTCGTTTTGCACGCACCAGTAGGTTAAAGGTTCCAGCTGCCCATGAAGCCCCCTCCATGTGCCCACCCACTTATGACACTTCTGTGACGTCTACATCACACACCTCCGTGCACGCCCTGTGCACGCCTTCTTTTCACGCCCATATGTTCTTATCTTTCTTTTTCACTTGTTACGCCTACTGTATTCAATGCAACTGTACTGTTTTACTGTATGATGTTAATGAAATGTTGAGATCGAGATTGAGATTGTCCCTTCCTGAACCTTAGTAGGTGATGGAACCCGATGTCCATTGGCTCGAGCCACTTAATTAAAGCCCGTATGACTCAGATACCACGGACTCTGCCTCTCATTTATTGAGTTATCCTTTTTCCTTTAATGCATAGAAAAATAGTACCGGTAATTTATTTATTTACCACACAGCTGAGGTGAGAGTCGGTATAAAATGGCTGACTCGCGCCGCGTTGAGAGGAACAGGCAACACACACGAGCGGCAGGGAAGGAGCACTAAGCGCGAGCAGCGAAGGCTCTGAATACAATAACGATATAACAGAAAACCATACTAAATAGAGCAATATGACATAAAGCGATAGAAAATATTGAGCACATGTACTTATCTTGACTGCGAGCAGCAAGAAAAGAGGGGTGTTCGCAGTCAAGCTAATCATTATACATGAGACTGTTTAATGATTGGTTCTTGTTCTGTATTCCATGTTCTCCCATTGGTCAGCTTGTCACTTGGCCTTTTGGGAGGTGTAGTGTTGTTGTTTCTCTTGGCTGTTATTACATTTAAGCAAGATTAGAAAGCATAATAGGAGCCTCCGGTCTTGACATAAAATTAGTTCAACATGAAGCCACACAACACCACAAACTACAACATAGTAGCAATGCTGTTTAATGCTTCCGGGGACACTCAAAAGGTGAAGAATCTGCTGTTAGAAGTATCCATCAGAAAGAAAAAAACATTGCAAATAGGTAGGGTGACAAACACAAGTTAGCAGCTCCAGTGGACCCGTAAACATCTCCAAGAAAAGCACACGTCAAAAACTCCTGAGAGCAGAACAGGGACTGTGTATTCTCAAGAGCTGCAAAAAGATACACTTGTGAATACCCAAATATTGATAGATTTTGCAATCACATGAAGACCTCATCTCTGTGAAAACGTTCGGAGTCCAGTAGAGAAGGTTCGAATGAAAATGGGTTTCCCCTACGTTATGAGCAGCCTGAATATACATGCTAACAGAGATTCCTTAATGCCAGAGAATCATTGTTTCCCTGAGCAATTACAAGGGGCTCACTTTCCTGTACCTATTGGCAAAATACATGGCAGCAGTATTGTCTGTTGACAGCAGTTCCAACCTATGGGATTGATCTGAGCTCTATCAAGATGATTTGGTATAGCTGCTTAGGTACCAAAGGACTTTCCCATTTAGGTCTTTTAAGTGCACTCCAGGCACCATCAGGTGTGAATACATCACCACTGGCATACAACTATCTAGAAGTGGCCAGTCCTAATCCTTCAACTGGTTGCCCTCCATCTACCATAATAGGGCCTATAAAGCTTTCTGCCTTACCAACAGATCATCACCAAACTTCCAAAATAATTTGGAAACTAGTACTGGGTTGTCTATTGAAGCTACTTCAAACTTGATCATGCCAGAGATACAAACCAGCCAAGAGGCCTATCATTCAGAGAGGCTAGACTGCCTGAGTTGTCTCTTAAGAATATTTAGCACAACTGTTAGTTTCTGGTTCCTCTAAGTAACACCCACCACTGCTCTAATAATCGCGTCGGGGTTGCCGGGATGACGTTGCGGTGTCTACTTAGACGCCGCCCCTGCGCACTGACGTCAGTTCTGACACGACTTTTCACGCCAGAAGCGCAGAGCCATGCAAAACACTGACCACTGGTGCACATAACTAGGGCCCTGGAAGGGATTCCCTATCCCTAGAAGTCAGTTTGGAGAATGGGGAGGATGGGTGGGGCGGTAATGAATCTATAACTAATATATGTCTCTTACAGATACATCATTATCGAAGGTAAGTAACTTGTTCATCTGAAAGAGACTATTAGTTATAGATTCTTTACCTTAGAATAGATACCCCAGCAATGCCAACCCAGGAGGTGGGTCTGTGAACCAAGTTCACACCAGAAAGTCCTGGAGAACAGAACGGCTGAAAAAACCTTCTCTACGAACTTGGCTGTCCAGGCAGTAATGCTGTGTAAAAGTGTGCAAGGATGCCACCATGGCAGCCTGGCAGATGTCAAATAAGGGAACTCCACATCCCAAAGCAGTAGTGGCCGGCATCGCCCTGGTAGAGTGGTCGCGCATTCCTACAGGATGTTCCTTTTAAGCTGAAGAATAGCATATTTTAATGCATATGACAACCCATCGAGATGTGGTACTTTTGTGCATTGCCCGACCCTTCTTGGCACCCACATAACCCACGAAGAGTTGATCGTCCACCCGGAATTCTTAAGTGCGGTCAATGTAGAAAGACCGCACACGTTTTGGGTTCAGACGATGGAGTCTCTCCTCCTCTTTGAAGGGAGGCGGGAAGAAGGTGGGCAATGTGATGGTCTGACCTATGTGGGAAGAGGTAACCACTTTGGGCAGAAAAGAAGGCCTAATACGGAGGACGACCTTGTCCGGATGGACAGAAATGAAAGGAGGCTTTGAAGATAAGGCCAGAAGATTACTCGCCCTGCGAGCAGAGGTGAAAGCCAGCAAGAAAGCAGTTTTCAAAGTAAGGAGACAAGGAGGACAATTATGTAGTGGCTCAAAGGAAGCACACATAAGAAATGTGAGAACAAGGTTCAGGTCCCACTGGGGTATTGTGAAGGTAGAAGGAGGGAAGAGATGAGTAATGCCCTTCAGAAATCGGTTAACCATAGGGGACTTGAAAAGAGAAGGGTTGGTCAGGAAGGCGAAGAAAGGCCGAAAGATAGCCTTTAAGAGTGCTCAGAGCAGAGTCCTGCTGGGCCAAAGAAAGAACAAAGAGGAGAACCTCTGAAAGAGGGGCAGAAAGGAAATCCACAGCCTTTGCTGTGCACCGTGCCACAAATTTGTTCCATCTACAGGCGTATAACGTTTTATGTGGAGGGACGCCTGGCTGCCAAGATTACATTACAAACTTCGGGAGGAAGGTCGAAAGCTGTCAACTGTTGCTGCTCAATCTCCACGCAAGGAAGTGGAGGCTGGACAGGTTTGGGTGGAGGACCGTCCCCTGCTGCTGCGCCAGGAGATCCTCCCGAAGAGGCAGTCTGATTGGAACATCGGTGGCCATGCTCAAGAGCTTTAGGTACCAGACTCTTCGTGCCCAGTCCGGAGCAACAAGAATGACTTGGCCCGGTCACGCTTGATCTTTTTCAGCACTCTGGGTAGAAGTGGTACAGGCGCAAAGGCGTACAGGAGGCCTCAACTCCACTTTCAACGTAAAGCTTCTCCTATTCCAACATGCAGACCTGCTGACATTGAACGCTCTCTTCGGTGGCGAATAGATCTAACCAAGGCTCTCCCCACTGCTGAAAGAGACCTTGCACCACCTCAGAGTGAAAACTCCATTCGTGATCCATCATGCACCGGCGGCTGAGTTCGTCCGCCCTGGCGTTCAGGAAACCCGCCAGGTGTTAACCCACCAGGGAAGTGGCCTGATGTTCCAGCCATGTCCAAAGGCGAAGAGCCTCTTGACCTAGGGTCCATGACCCCACCCTGCCCTGTTTGTTGCAGTACCATATGGCGATGGTGTTGTCTATGAACACCTGCACTACTCTTCCTTTGACAGAAGGAAGGAATGCCTTCAGTGCAAGACGAATCGTCCGGAGCACCAAAAGGTTCATGCCTCAACTCCACTTGCAACATAAAGCTTCTCCTATTCCAACATGCAGACCTTCTGACATTGCACGCTCTCTTCGGTGGCGAATAGATCTAACCAAGGCTCTCCCCACTGCTGAAAGAGACCTTGCACCACCTCAGAGTGAAAACTCCATTCGTGATCCATCATGCACCGGCGGCTGAGTTCGTCCGCCCTGGCGTTCAGGAAACCCGCCAGGTGTTAACCCACCAGGGAAGTGGCCTGATGTTCCAGCCATGTCCAAAGGCGAAGAGCCTCTTGACCTAGGGTCCATGACCCCACCCTGCCCTGTTTGTTGCAGTACCATATGGCGATGGTGTTGTCTATGAACACCTACACTACTCTTCCTTTGACAGAAGGAAGGAATGCCTTCAGTGCAAGACGAATCGTCCGGAGCACCAAAAGGTTCATGTGGAGCCCGGACTCCGCCGGAGCCCAGAGGACTCTGATCTTCCCCTCTCCCATGTGGCCGCCCCATTCCAGGAGTGACGCATCCGTCACTACTGTTGAGTCGGTTTGGGGAAGGGAGAGGGATCTGCCAGTGACCCAATCCTGATCCGTGAGGCACCACTGCAACTGACTTGCAGCCCCCTCCAAGATCTGGACGACATCGGAAAGATTCCCCTGATGCTGCGCCCATTAAAACTTCAGGTCCCACTGCAGAGTCCGCATATGCCATCTGGCATGATCTACCAGCAGGATGTAGGAGGCCATGAGGCCCAGCAGCCTCAGGGTCATTCTCACCAAAACCCAGGATAGAGGCTGAAACATCGGTATCATAGCCCGAATATCCCAGATTCGCTGCTTGGGAGGATAAGCCTTATGCTCTGATGAAAAGGAGCTTCTGTGAGAAAATCAGGTGATTTGGTACGTTGGTAGTAAACCCCAGCTAATGCAGGAGGTCCGCCGTAGTCTGGAGGTGGGAGACGACCGCCTGAGGCGAGCCCTCCTTCTGCAGCCAGTCGTCAAGATAAGGGAAGACTGGAATCCCTGATCTGCGCAGATGAGCTGCAACTACCGCCATCACTTTCGTGAACACCCGAGAGACGCTGGTAAGGCGAAATCCAAGCATGGTCACTGAAAATACTCATGGCCTACTATGAACCGTATGTAATGCCGGTGGGCAGGCAGGACGAGGATGTGAAAATAAGCGTCCTGCAAGTCCAACGCTACCATCCAGTCTCCAGGGTCGAGGGCAGGCAAGACCTGAGCCAAGGTCAACATTCTGAACTTCTCCTTCCGGAGGCAGTGGTTGACGTCCCTGAGGTCTAAGATAGGACACAGGCCTTTGTTCTTCTTGGGTACCAGGAAGTAGTGGGAATAGCAACCATGACCTACTTCTGGCACAGGGACACATTCAATTGCACCCTTGGCCAAGAGAGCCATAACTTCCTGACGGAGTAGGGCCAGATGATCCTCTGACATGCAATGGAGTGTATGTGACATGAAGGGAAGTATAGTCTCGAAGGGGAGGGAGTAGCCCCTCCGGACTGTTTGCAGAACCCACCTGTCCGATGTGATGGTGCGCCAGTGGGGGAGGTGATTGTGGATCCTGCTGCCCACTGGCAATTCGGTGGCCCTGAAAGGTTGGACTAGGAAGGTTTGGAGGCTGCTGCAAAGGGGGCACTGGTGGACTGGCCCGCCTGCTGGCCCCCAGAGCTATGGTGCTGGGTCCCACGTCCCTGGCCGCACTGAGGCTGGGCAGCTTGCGCAGGCCTGTGGCCTTGGGTGGAACATGGTGGGACACCCCTTTCATAGCCACGAAAGGAGCGAAAGGCAGACTGCACAGGACGAGAGGTGGCAGCGCGGCCCAAGGATCTGACCGTAGCCCTAAACTCCTTAAAGCGCTCGAGCGCATTGTCCACCTTGTTGCCAAACAAGTGACGGCCATCAAAGGGCATGGCCAGAAGGGTCGATTGGACGTCCCCAGAGAAGTCAGTGGATCCCAGCAAGGCTTAGCACCTTAAGGCTACTGACGTAGAAATCGTTCTATCCAGCGAGTTAGTGGTGCCCAGCCCACATCGGATGGCAAACTTTGCTGCATCTCTAGGTTCTGCGACTGCATGGGAGAGTACAGCCAGGGCCTTCTCCAGGCACTGTGGTAGCACTTGCGCAACCATCTCCCACACAGAGTGGGTATAACGCCCAAGAGACGTGCAGTGTTTAATGACCAGTCCTCAGCTGGCGGAAGAAAACATCTTCCAAAGATGGTCCATCTTCTTGGATTCCCTATCTGGTGGAGGAGTAGGGAACTCAGCTTTTGAGGTTGGGCTTGTACTACCAAGCTCTTGGGGTAGGGTGTTAGGAGAGGAAAAGTGGGTCGTCCGGGGCCGGACGGTGGCATCGGGCAATCATCCTTTCCACAAGAGTCCCTGTCCTGGGTTTTGACCGAGTGCCCATAAGGATGTCTGTGAGGGCCTCATTGAATGGCAGCAGGGGCTCCGAAGAGGCCGCTGCCGGCTGAAGCACCTCAGTCAGGAGGTTAGTCCTGACTGCCACTGTAGGAAGGTCAAGGCCTCAGCCGCCCTATGCAACACCACAGCGTAGGATGCTCCCTCCTCCATGGCCACGGTAGGGGGGAGACTGCATGCCAAGGTCTAGGGAGGTATTCAAACCACTGGCATCACCCAACTCCTCTTGCCAGTCTGGCTCCTCAATGTGGTCAGTTAGAGGGTCACCAGACCCCTCCCAGTCCTCCTCACCCTCCTCTGGCAGCCAGTCAAGGCAATAGGGAACACCAGGAATAAACAATGGGACAAACGTACCCTACGGCGCCAGTACTGACATTGGTCCAGCGCCGTGTCCATATTGGGGGTGAGGCTGGGGTTGACGCCGGTGGGGGGGGCACAGCCTGGAGTGTCGTCACTAGAATCTGTACCAGGGAAGGTACCATGACGTCTGCCGGCACCGATCCGGATCCAGGCCTAGATCCATGGGGACCCTGTGGTGCCAGCGTCGAAGGCCTAGGGCCCCCAGCTGAGTCCGTGGGGCACAAAGGTGCGCCTGCGGAGTCGGGCTAACTAAAAATGTTGTGCAGCGCTTCGTAGAGCTGACTAAGCTGGGCAGGGTACGCTCCGGGAAAGGGAAGGAAGCGCGGAGCCATCCCAGCGGGCTCCGAAGAAGGAGCCAAGGAGCGTCGATGCTACGGATCCCATGTCTAGTCAGCCAACAGACCGGGAGAAGGCGAAGAGCAACGGTGCTTCTTCGCCTTCTTGTGCTTCGACTTACCCAATGAGTAGGAAGAGTTCGATGACAAATGGTGATGGCTCCGCGACCGGTCCCGCTACCTTCCCCTCGACCGGGACCTCGAGTGGAGCGGACTGCCGGGCCTCCAAAAGCTTTCGGGACAGTTCCCGCAAAGACTTTGGTTTCAGGGCCCGGCAGTCTGAGCACAACTTAGGGTCGTGGTTGTTTCTTTAGGCACCAAAGGCGCACAGTGTGGATCGGTCACCAACATCAACTTGTGACAGAAGTCACAAGGTTTGAAGCCAGGTCGACAGTTAGACATCCCTCGTGCATCAGGAGTCGATAGACTCAAAAAGTTGTCGACAAAAAGTCGAAAAAAGAGCTAGTCAAAAAGTGACTAAGGGTACTGCTCTCTCCGGATCTGCGCTGGCTGGCGCGGAAAAGGAAGAACTGAGGTCAGCGCGCAGGGGCGGCATCTAAGTAGACACTGCAACGTCATCCCAGCGGCCATGACGCCAAAGACGGACGCGGAGTTAACCGACACCACCTACTGACGTGCAAGGGTACTGCTATGACAAAATGTCTCCGTATCCAGTCTGACGCCTGGGGTAATTCTAAGGAAAGGAATCTATAACTAATAGTCTCTTTCAGATTGTTAGTAACACAAATGTATGTGGTATTTATTTAGGAGAAACCTAGCCAAAAGGCAGCAGAGCACTGTATAGGGTCAAAGACAAGTGAATAAGAACTCCATATCGAAAGTTCCTCCTGCTGCCAAGAAAGCTTTATTATCCAAGTCAGTTTTCTTAATGGGGTTTAGGGTCTTTTAATGAAGTACTGCGGTTATTACAAAAATAGTGAGTGATGATGTGCGGGGAGGTCTTATAGGCTGAAAGTATCATTTGTTTTCCAATTTTAAATTGTTCTTACGCAGCATTTTATTCCTAGTAATAAAATTTGAGTAAGAAATACCTTTAGCAGCTACAATGTTTTTCCTATATTCCATGGTGCCAGTTACAGGCCAATTTTGATATCCGAGATTTCCTTTCATGTTGATGAGCAATTTATTTTAATTTAGCATGTGCTTGGTAAACAATTTGTTATGTAATTTGGTATGCTATTTTCCGGTTTCCTCACTCATTTGGCCTTAGTGAAGCAACTATATTTAAAGTTTTTAAACATTTGATATTAAATGTAATTATCATTACTTTGTAAGAGGACGTATTAGCAATCTGTGCAGCATAAGAGTCAGTATTTTCCAGGATATAGGTCATAGACTTGACATCTCTCACAATCACGAGATTTCATTTAAATTTAGGTCGTACTAGGTGATACTGTCTGCCCAGAATAAACGCAGTCCATAGAGTGCGTTGTCGTAGTCCAGTTTGATTAGTGTTTTGACTTCAAAACATTTTTTTAAACTAAAACTAATTGGTGTGCAAGGGAACTGTGTCCCTTCTAATGACTATAGGGTTTAAACCTTGTAGCAACTGTTGCAAATAAATGTCTGTGACAAACCCGCATGAGGTATGCCTCCGTTGTTTGGGTTTGGTACATGACTCCAAGTTGTGCGTAGAGTGTGCCCTCATGAACCTAAAGGCGAACCAGGATTGTGAAGCAAAGGTATCCAACGCTGAACATCAGAATAAGAAACAGCAAAATTACCACTTTAAGTCAAGTGCACAGACCTGTTCCCCTGTTATGTCCTCTTTGTGGCTGCAGTCTTTCCCTTAGCCCAAGTCGAAGTGGTTACACAAAAAGGCCAAGCAAGGCTGATCCCTAGCCCCCCACTCTCCATCAGAGAAGTCATAAGGGTGCCAAAGCGCTACTTAATTTCACTCCCAAACTCTTTCCAAGGAGCTGGTTCTGCCACGGACCTCGTTGCACCCTGGGTTATCCAGTATTTGGGTGTCTTTCATAGATTCACATGCCTGAATCATTCCCCGTCGTCGAGACGGGAGCCTCCGGTATATAAAAAAGTAATGTCCTAGAGACATACATAGAAAAGAATAGGCCTAAGGGTCTCACCTTAGTAGCCTATCCACGTCCTTTTGCAGGAAGGACCAAACAGAGCAGGCCCCAAGGGTCCCACCTTGGTGGCCTATCTGGGTCCTTTTGTAAAAAAGGACCAAATAAAGAAAACAGCCAATCAGCTACTACCTCCTTCTAGAACCTTCCTGCCCGGAGCCCAAGTCTCTCAGATTTTCTACCGCACGTTGTGCTAGGGAGTCTCCACCTGAGTTCTCCTCAGGAATTTCTCTTTTTCTTCAAAAGCGACTTTATTTGTCTTCTACAGTTATGTCTGATAGCCAGAAGAAAGGTCTTTTCCGGGCCTGTTCCACCTGCAGCAAAAAACGACTTCATGTAGAGGATAAACATGAAACATGTTTATATTGCCTCTACCCTCACCATCAAGCAAAGGACTGCAAAATATGTCAGACCTTCTCAAACAAGACCCTCAAGGACCGAGAAGGAAGACTACTTCTATGGCTTAACAGACTCAAGAACAAAACAGACGACTTGGTGTCGGAAGGTGAGAGTGTGTCTGGAGTCTCACAATTTTCCTTGAAGAGGCCAAGGGTTTCTTCCCCTAGCCCCACAGACACCCCTCCTATGAAGACTTCTAAAAAGTCCTCAGAGGGCAAGCCATCTGTGTCTGGCAAGGACCTTCCTGTCCCCAGGAAGCAGCCGCTGGTCCCGACGACGACGACAGCGTCGATGGTTCACTCGGCGCAGAAAACTGTCTCAACGTCGACGACGACTGCATCGTCGGCTTCCTCCTCGACGACGAGGACGACGCCTTCATCGTCGGCGAGTAGACCTACGCCGTCGACCATCCCGGTCACTACATCGACGACAAGGACATCGTCGTCAACGACGAGACCATCGTCGAAGACGCCGACGACGAAAACAACGCCGTCGACGAAGTCTACCTCGTCGACGAGGAACATCCCGTCGACGGTGGGAAAGCCGTCGACGACGGGTACACCGTCGACGGTGGATATATTGCCGTCGACGAAAATGACGTCGATGAAGACGCCGTCGTCACAACCACCGTCGACGACGAGTAAATTGCCGTCAGCGAAAATACCTGCCACGGCGCTGTCTACTCCAGCGTCGACGTCTACAGGACCATGGAAGGAGTCTGCAGTCTTATCACACGCCATGGATGCCTTTCCACCGCAAGTGAGCCATGTCACGGTAAAAATTACTAAAAGGCCTATCACGCCACTTCAGATGTCGCCCGGTAGGATGCAACAGCTACCTCCGGCCTGTCTATTGCAAGGTCAGGAGTCGGACGAAGACTCCTTTACGCAAGCCACTAGTCCATCAGACCTGGTACTTAAGTGCCAAACCACAGACGAGGAACCGGAAGAGGAGGAGGACCTTGTACAACAACCGGTCCAACCTCCAACCCAGACACACGTTACTCCTATGGTGTGTCTCCCCGCATCCATCGTCTCAGACCTACAGTTCCTCATAAAGGATTATAAGGAACGGTTTCCGGAGAAACCCTCTGCGCCTGCGCTTCCAGCTGCACAGGCGCCAGCTCCTTCATCTCGCCATAAGCCAGCTCCCCTGGTCCTTGAAAAGGTGCAGGTGCCAATTCGAGACGCTCCCTCATCTGACGAAGAGGAGAGGAAACAGGAGGAAGGTGAAGTCGATGACGACCAGTCGGACCCGGATGCAGACCAGGACTATGTGGCACATTCTCCAGCCTCTCCAGATCCACAGACCTCGGAATCCCCACCTGCAGACATCGGTGGATTCCACAACATCATCGAGCGGGCTGCCAAGAGGTTCCATATGTCCATGGAAACTCAGGAAACTGAATGTTTCCTTTACGATTTCAAGGAGCCCACTAAGAAGTCAACAAGATCGATCCCAATCATTGACTTTATATGGAAGCAGGGCAAACAACTCATGCAAACTCCTGCTTCTATACAGGTGGTAGTGCCCAGGCTTGATAAAAAATACAAGGCCACCTCAACTGCGCCAGCATGCCTAACAGGTCACCCCAAAGCAGATTCCGTGGTGACTCAGGCGGCGCAGAAGAACTCACGAAACCCAGCCTCGCCCCTGTCGACGCCACCTGACAAGGAAGGCAGGAAACTGGATGCCGTTGGCAAACGCTTCACTACCACGTCAGCCATGACGGTGAAAGTGTCTAACTCAATTGCACTACTGGGCCGTTACAATCGCCAACTCTGGGCGGACATTGCGCCCTATCTTTCTCACCTGCCAGAAGATCTCAAGGAGGAAGCACATTCACTTCTCTTAGAAGGCCAGACCTCTGCTTCCGAGCTTATCGACTGTGCCATTGACGCCGCCATGACTGGTTTCCGGCAACTGGCAGGAGCTGCAGTCCTGAGACGACAGGGTTGGCTCAAGGCCACCACTTTCCGCCAGGAGGTACAAACCAGGATCTTAGATATGCCATACGATGGCCAGCGCCTCTTTGGTGAACAGATCGACGCGGCCCTCACCACCATTAAAAAGGACACTGACACCGCCAAGGCTCTGGGTACTCTACAATTCCGGACCCAGTCCTTTCGTGGCAACAGGGGAAGAGGCCAACCTGCTTACAGAGGTTCCTACCAAAGTCGGTCTTCCTACTCGTATTCGCAGAGCAAACCGCAATTTCAACAGCGGCAACCACAACAGGGACGCCAGTCTTCCTACGGCAAGTCCAATTACCGAGGAAAGGGCCAAAAACGACCTGCTGGCAACAGACAATGACTTGTCTCCCCGGCTAGCCCCTCCACCACTACATTCTTTACGACTTGGAGGAAAGCTAACACACTTTCTCAAATATTGGCAAACTTTGACAACGGATCGGTGGGTCCTCCAACTCATTCAATTTGGACATTCCCTGGAATTCATCACAATCCCCCCAACGACACCGCCTTGCCAACGATCCCACAGGCACCTACGATTACTTCTTCAGGAAATAGCTTCCAAGCTAAAGAAGGGAGCAATAGAGAGAGTTCCACGGGCCCACAAGGGAAAAGGCTTCTACTCCCACTTCTTTCTAATCCACAAAAAAGGAAAGAAGTGGCGGCCAATCCTGGACCTCAGGGCACTCAACGTGTTCCTAAAGAAACAATCGTTCCGTATGGTGACTCTGCAAGAAATCCTTGGTCTTCTGGAGGAAGGGGACTACATGACGTCCTTAGACCTTCAGGACGCCTACTACCATATACCAATTCTCAAAGGGCACAGGAAGTTCCTCAGGTTTGCGGTGGCGGGACACCACTACCAATTCCGTGTCCTTCCATTCGGCCTCAAATCTGCCCCGAGGATATTTACCAAATGCCTATCACCCGTGGCAGCATTCCTTCGTCAACAAGGCCACCAGGTGTTTCCATACCTGGACGACTGGTTGGTAAAGGCACCAACAGCGGCCGCCGCAGCCTCATCCTCCAGCGCCTGTCTGGATATTTTCCACCGCCTGGGACTGACCCTCAACATCGAAAAGTCAACTCTGGAACCCACCAAGGTCATCACGTTCCTTGGAGCGACTCTGGACACGGAGAGTGTCAAAGCTTTCCCCTCTCAGGAGAGGAAGGTCAAACTCAGCTCCTTGGCCAAGGCAGTGGCTTTGCGGAAAACTATTCCGGTCCGCACGTTCAAGTCCCTTCTCGGCATGATGTCTTCATGCATACTGCTCATTCCCCACTGCCGCCTAAAAATGCGTCCTCTCCAAGACGAACTGACAAAGCAATGGACACAAGCCACAGGTTCCTTCGAGGACCGCATACGAGTCACCCGACCCATTGTCAACCACTTGCAATGGTGGACATCACTCAACCATATGTCAAGGGGTCTGCCGTTCCTGCTTCCAGCAGAACCACACGTAATAACTACGGACGCCTCCCTGGAAGGTTGGGGAGCAGTCCTACAGGAACTCCAGATCAACGGCAAATGGACGACACAGGAAACCAAGCTGCATATCAATCTGTTGGAGTTAAGAGCGGTCTTCCTGGCTATACAGGCGTTTCTACCACGCATTCGAAACTCCCCAGTGCTCGTCAAGACGGACAACACCACGACGATGCACTACCTGAACAAACAGGGGGGGACACGTTCGATCTCGTTATCTCGAGAATCGCAAAGAGTCTGGAACTGGCTTCTGGAACATGGAATAACATTGAAAGCGGAGTACGTCCCGGGCAAGGACAATGTCTTGGCGGACGCCCTGAGCAGGGAGAGATCTCCTTCCCACGAATGGGAACTGGACTCGAAGGTGCTGGACAGTATCTTCGAGGAGTGGGGCACCCCGACAATAGACCTCTTTGCCACCAGAGAGAACGCCAAATGCCCAAGCTTCGCAAGCAGGCATCACCACTCAGGAACCTTCGGGAATGCATTTTCCATCGCATGGCGCAACGTATTTGCGTACGCCTTTCCGCCATTCCCGCTGATACCCAGGGTTCTCAGGAAGATGAAATCAGAACCCTGCACTCTGATCCTAATTGCTCCATCCTGGCCGAGGCAGCACTGGTTCACGGAGCTTCATCGCCTTTCTGCCCGGCCCCCGCTTCGCCTGCAGCAGTTTCCGGCCCTGATCACGATGTCCCAAGGGCAGGTCATCCACCCGAACCTGAGCTCCCTGAAGTTGTCAGCCTGGCTCCTGAGTACCGCGAATTCAGCCACCTGAACATCCCGCAGGAGTGCAGAGATGTCCTTGCGAAAGCTAGAGCTGACAGCACTAACAAAACCTACTCACTAAAATGGAAGCGGTTCTGTTCCTGGTGTGTGGATAATGGCTTGCACCCCTTCCACGCCACTCCACAGCAGCTGCTGCCATACTTATTGCATCTTGCGCAATCAGGCCTTGCACATGCATCCATCAAAGTGCATCTAGCGGCGATTTCAAGGTTCACTAGAAAGCCTACGGGGCCGTCTCTGTGGGCGGACAGACTTATCAAACAATTGCTAATAGGCCTATTTCGGTCCTTTCCACGACCACGACCAATTCCTCCATCGTGGCACCTCAATGTGGTTCTTCATCAACTAATGAAGCATCCCTTCGAACCCATCCATAAGGCGGAGATCAAGTTCCTCTCCTGGAAAACGGCCCTCCTCCTGGCGCTCACCTCTGCCAGAAGGGTCAGTGAGTTACAGGCTCTATCCATCCAGGATCCCTTTCTACAATTCAGGGAGGACAGAGTCATCCTGCGGACTAACCCTCGGTTCATTCCAAAAGTCCCCTCGGACTTCCACCTTAACGAACCAGTGGTGCTTAGATCGTTCTTTCCAAATCCTGCCACTGCAGCCGAAAGAACTCTCCATTCTCTGGATCTGAAGAGATGTCTTAAATTCTACATCGACAAGACACAACACTTCCGGAAGTCATCCCAACTCTTTATTGCCTTTAGTAGACCACGGCTAGGCATGCCCCTGACGAAGCAGAGTATCTCAAGATGGATCTCTTCTGCGATCACCTTTTGTCATGACAAGGCCGGACGGCCTTTAGACTCACGAGTCAAAGCCCATTCGACAAGAGCCATGTCCACGTCTGCGGCGCTATTCGCTGGAGTGCCGATATTGGACATCTGCAGAGCGGCGACCTGGAAGTCCCCGCACACCTTCACCAGGCACTACTGCCTGGATACTGAGCTGATGAAGGATGCAGCAGTGGGCCGAGCAGTGCTTCGCCATCTATTCCAGTGAGGTGAGCCTTCCTACATCCCTCCATCCTTTACTGGTATGCACATTCTATTACTGTATTTATATGACAATGCATTTTGTGCTTTGTAGTCACGTGATATGTTTTATCTACGTACTCATACCTGATGTTTCATACAGAATGTGCATGATGTATTGCTCTGATTCAGGCATGTGAATCTATGAAAGACACCCAAATACTGGATAAGAAATGCGTTACTTACCTGTAACTGCAGTTATCCAGTATTAGTGTCTTTCATAGATTCACATGCACCCTCCCGCCTCCCCTGGCAGGGCTCACCTTTCTCTCTAATGAGTTTACGCCTAACTAGCTTTGTGCGTACGAAAATCTGAGAGACTTGGGCTCCTGGCAGGAAGGTTCTAGAAGGAGGTAATAGCTGATTGGCTGTTTTCTTTATTTGGTCCTTTTTTACAAAAGGACCCAGATAGGCCACCAAGGTGGGACCCTTGGGGCCTGCTCTGTTTGGTCCTTTCTGCAAAAGGACGTGGATAGGCTACTAAGGTGAGACCCTTAGGCCTATTCTTTTCTATGTATGTCTCTAGGACATTACTTTTTTATATACCGGAGGCTCCCGTCTCGACGACGGGGAATGATTCAGGCATGTGAATCTATGAAAGACACTAATACTGGATAACTGCAGTTACAGGTAAGTAACACATTTCTTCTCTGGGTGATCGGTGATTTTGAGGCAGATATGACCTTCAGTGGAGTTATGTTGCAAATCTTTGGCACTCTTCCAGCTCCTTCGGTGTGCCTTTGAACCCCAAGAATCTGTGGAGGCCCCCAGTTGAGTTACCGCCTGCGGATCCATCCTCCGCACCGTCTGTGCCTTCCAAACCTGTCTCAGGCCATTCTGGCACTAAAATCCACACTGGTTTCTGTGATATTGATGCCAGTGGCAGTGCTGCAGGAGGACTCTAATCTGACTCAGAGCTGAATTCATCTACACCTGGACTAAGGGCGCGTCCCGAATTCACACTGACAAAGCCAGTCCCTATAGGCTTAAATTCAGACATGACACTGCATTTTCTTGTGACCTCTTTCTAGTGCTCCACCATATTTTTTGATTTGACTCTGATCAAAGTCAACCAGCCTTCAAAGATGACCATGAAGATGATAGGATGATTTACCCCCATATTATGACGACAATCTGTATGTAAAATTACATGAGGCCAGTGGGATGGAAACTTCCCATGGTAGCCAGGTACCACAGGCCAGCACAAGACAACCCTGATTTTTGGAAGCAACATCCTACAACTGAAAGTCTGATGGTACAAGCTTCCACTAAGGTGAACTCCAATTCATTATGCACCCCCTCCCGGCAGGTAATGAAAGAGAATAGAGGCATTCTAAAATCAGACATTCTTATCAGCCAGCCTGGCCCTTTGGTCGGTTACTGCCAGCTCCTTGCTTGGGTGATATACCCACACTAATTTTCAGGTTTCCCTGTCTCTATCCATCTTAAGATTTGCAGGAAGCAGATAAATGTGTAATTCCATCTGACCAGGATATCACTAATTGCTTGAGCCAAGCAGTTGGCACTAGTGCTGTGCTTCGATCCCACATAGGATTTTTGAGGGATGTGCATGGCTAATTGTGCCCTGGTACACTTCAAAGCGAGTTAGCCACAGTACATTACTTAAGCCTCTCAACCGTTGCCTCAGCATTTTTGTTGCTTTTGGGGGTACTCTGGAGCTTTAACGTTTAGGCAACGTATTGCCCCGCAAGGTGGCACCCCCCTGCCCTAGGCAACTTTGCATTTTTATCTTAGCTCCTCTCCCTTGAAAGCTTGATGGTGCAGGTATCTACAAGCTGGACAAAACCAAACATGTTTCCAACTACTCCTCTCGCTAGAGAGCCAAAACTGTTAGAGACATGTGGAAAGATAGCTTACTCATCCACCAGCTTGCCTCTTAGATCAGTGAATGTCAACTGCCCCCTAGGGTGCTATTACCACACCCATTCGGATTCAGTGATTCAGGTCCTCCACGGTGCTCCTGAAGATCTCCGGCCTGTCCTTGCCCAGGCTGTACAGAACAACTGTGATACAGCCAAGTTCACAAATGATTGTGGCTTGAACACCAGTGCTTTGATTGTGAAGGCCATTGGCAGTTGTGTAGCCAATCGCTGCCACGATTGGTTGCGGTCTGCTGATTTTTAAGGTAAAGTCCAGTCGTCCCTCATGGACATGCCTTTTGACAGAACTCACCTTTTTGGGGACATGGCAGATTCTGCTCTAAAACGGTTTATGGAGAGTTGAGCTATGGCATGCTCCCTGGGCTTATCTGTCCCACTTTGCCAACCACATCTGAAAGAGACTATTAGTTATAGATTCCTTACCTTAGAATTACACCCCAGGCGTCAGAATGGATCCGGAGAAATTTTTTCGTAGCAGTACCCCAGCGCTTCAGTAGGTGGCATCGGTCGACTCCGCGTCCGGCATCGTGGTCGCTGGGATGGCATCACGGTGTCTACGTATGTTATGTTATATGTTATAAGCTGTTTTGTAACGCGCTCAATTACTACCGGAGTATCCTGGCGCGGTATACCGCTGGGAAATCCGTCCTGGCTTTCCCTGTGGGATGGTCCCTACTGGGAGTCCCCAAGGTCAAGCCAAGCATCCCCGGCGTTGATGGGGCCGTTGTGGAGATTAGGCAAGCTAATGCCCAGAGTTGCCGAGTGGGACCCCTGGTTAGAGTAGGCACCGAGGCGAGAATTATCGAGTCCGCTGACCCTGGTCCACGACCCTGCCGCGTTGGGAATTGAACCCTGGTCCCGGGCCGACTCCTGCTTTCGGGTCTGCCACCTCTAACCAGTGAGCCACACCACTCCATGATGCTGCCCCTGCGCGCTGACGTCAGTTCTTTCTTTTTCCGTGCCAGGCAGCGCAGATCCTGAGAGAGCTTGCCCCTTAGTCATTTTTTAGGTCGAGCCTATCCCATTCCGCAGGAATGGATAGGGGAGAATTTTAGTGTTGCATCAGGAAAGCTAAACCAGCCGGCGGATTTCCACAAGTGCATGTGATCGTGAACGCGCATCCGCCTGCTGCTTTAGCTTTCCTGATGCAACTCTAACCGACACTTCAAAGGCTCCGCTCCCCGCCCCCCGCCTGCACTTCGCACTCTCCGATTCCCCTCCCACCTCTCACGGCCGCTCTTCCCATTCACGCGCTGGTTACCATTTGCTCCCGAGCCGCATTTTCCCCCCCCCCCTAATCACAGCAATGCCAAGAGCTTGTTGTTTACAGAATCCTCTCTAAAAACCAGCACATTTATTGCAGCCATAGCAAGTATCTTTAATTTCCAGGAGGTTCGTAATATTCATGTTTGTAATCGTACTCCTTGCTCTACTGAAAATACTTGTTTGCCTACTCCTTGATTTTAAATGACCTTTGTGTAGGTAGAAGTGTGTAACCATTGGCAGTTCACACGTCATTACCAGCCAGACACCGGAATACATCTTGTCACTCTCGAGTCAAAGAGTATGTAAAGAATTTAGTCATGGTCAGTTCTTTTAGATCTCTGTTTCATAAGTACTCTACGATGTATAAAATAACTCTTTGAAATGTTTATTAGAAGTTGACAAAATACTTTGTTTCGTTTTTAGCCAGAACACTAATAAAGCTTAAATGGCAAACAATTACGGCGTTAGACAGTTGGAGCACTCAGGTCGGTGAGAACAGGAAATGTGCTGTGTATAAGACATGGAGAGTAACAGTCACACAGTGCCAAACACATTTCTCAATGGCCAATGCCGCTCCCCCGCCCCCACCACGCAATGCCGAGAGCTTGTTTCCCTTACAGCGTGATTAAGACCAATCTTGTGTTTAAGTATTTAATAGCCTACAGGAATTCTGATGTTAACTCTGGAATGCACTTGCTTAACTTTTGTTTGTAAAAGAGCCCCCTACGCAGGGCTTTCATGTTAATTGCGGCTACGCCCCTATCTCCAGACGAGCCGTAAGGTAAGCGGCACGGCCGCCATGAATGTGGGGCGTTTTGTAAACAAACTTTCAGTGCACCTCCACACCCCCCTTTCAATCGGCCGCCACGTGCGGCAAACAAAACACAGATCTCGCCTTTGTTTTAACGTTGCCTGCCCTCGCCAACAGCAGACAAGTGTAGTGCCTCCGTCCACGCCCCCTCGCAGTGCTCTCTGTACTGTGGGAGGGTCAACAAGCAGCACGCTGTGTTCCGGTAGCACCCTGCTGCTTCTGGAGTCCTGTGTACGGGCAACACACCAACCTCTCAACAGGCTACAATCAAAAGTCCCCGGCTCCAGTGAGCTGAGCTCTTGCAGGGGCTTGAGAAATCGTTCTTCAGAATAAGACAGTTCATTTTGTTTACAAAGGTAAACGAGCTGTCACTAGTTTTCTCGGTCACAAATCAGCATTCTTCATTTGAAGCACAGCGTCAGCCTACTGGTGTTCTGGAGCCTGAACTTTAGCAACTAGTCATTATCTCTCATTGAACCTTTCTGATTATTCATGTATAAAAATGTAAAGGCCGCCATCTTCTGTTTTGTATGCAGATGTTACGGCAATGTTCGTGCCTTCGGGGGAATTTGAACTGCAAATAAAGTTTGGGAAGAACAAAGCGATAGGCCTGGAGTTGGAAACCATTGAGCGAAAAGCACTGTTGGCATTTTACCCAACAATAATTGTTGCGTGTTTCATGTCCTCCTGGTTCTCACCGTCCTTGTGACTCCTAGTGTGTGAACTCCCTCGTTTTGCACCCTATCTGCTGAAATCTTTCCCTATTTCCACCCTCTTTGTGAGTAGCATTCTCTGCGTATAGTACTGTCACTTTTTGTAATTTGCTTTTTACTTTTTAAAGACACTCGAAGGCTGCTCCCCTCCCAAATGTCCTGCTTTAAACTTCGTCACTCTGCACCCTCACACACACTGCACCCTCACACACACTGCACGCTCACACACACACATCTGCACCCTCACACACACACATCTGCACCCTCACACACACAGTCTGCACCCTCACACACACAGTCTGCACCCTCACACACACATCTGCACCCTCACACACACATCTGCACCCTCACACACAGTCTACACCCTCACACAGTGCACCCCTGTTTGTTTACCGCACTCATTATTACTTCACTCCTATCCCTCGTTTTTTTAACAATAACAAATTACACACAATTGAAAACACCTGTCTGCAGTTTTCACTGTTATTTATCACAAACATTTCCTGTATTTCTCACGGACATAAAATAGAACTATTACACAATACAATCACCAAACAAAGAAACAAACTGCTACATTCCTTATAAAAAAAGACCATTCAGGCATAAACATGCATTTGACTGTGCCACAACACACACACTGAGCCGGCCACACACACTGTGCCCTCACACTACTTTAGGCCACACACACTGTGCCCTCACACTACTTTAGGCCACACACACTGCGCCCTCACACTACTTTAGGCCACACACACTGCACCCACACACACTCTGTACCCTCACACACTCGGCACCCTCACACACTCGGCACCCTCACACACTCAGTGCCACACAATTATATGCTACATCATTACACTGCACTCAATGCAACATACACTCCAAACAATAACGCTCAGTGCCACATAATTACACGCCACACAATTACACTCTACTGAAAACAACATACACTCCACACAATACCATTCAGTGCCACATAATGATATGCTACATAATTACACTGCACTCAACGCAACATACACTCCAAATACCACTCAGTGCCACATAATTACACACCACATAATTACACTCTACTGAATGCAACACACACTCCACACAATACCACTCAGTGCCACATAATTATATGCTACATAATTACAATGCAATATACACTCCAAACAATACCACTCAGTGCCACATAATAACACGCCACACAATTACACTCTACTGAATACAACATACACTCCTCATAATACCACTCAGTGCCACATAATTATATGCTACATAATTCCACTGTGCTCAATGCAACAGTGGAGTGGAGAAGTGTGGCTCAATGGCTAGAGCGGCAGACCCTGATGCAGAGGTCTAGCCCGGGACCAGGGTTCAATTCCCCGCCTCGGCGGGTCTTGGGCTAAAAAATTCCACGGACCTGATCCTTCTCGCCTCGGTGCCTATTCCAATCATGGAGTCCCACTCTGCAACTCTGGGCAATTGCTTGCTTAATCTCCACAACGGCCCCCACAACGCTAAGGATGCCTGGCCTCCACCTTGGGGGTGCCCAGGAGTGGACACCTCACAGGGAAGCCAGGATGGGTTCCACAGCGGTATTCGTACAAGCGCCTTGAGACCCTTGCGGGTGAGCAGTGCGCTATACAAGTATCAATTTACATTTACATAACATACGCTTCAAATACCAGTCAGTGCCACATAATTACACGCCACAAAATTACACTGCACTCAATGCAACATACACTCCAAAAACCACTTAGTGCCACATAATTATATGCTACATATTTACACTGCGCTCAACGCAACATACACTCCAAATACCACTCAGTGCCACATAATTATACGACACATAATTACACTATCCATCTATCGCCCTCACTCTCTCTCTCTTTATCTATCGCCCTCACTCTATCTCTCTCACTCTATCTCTCTCCCTACCTCTCTCTCTATATCGCCCTCACTCTAGCTCTCTCTCTATATGGCCCTCACACTAGCTCTCTCTCTATATCGCCCTCACTCTATCTCTTTCTCTATATCGCCCTCACTCTATCTTTCTCTCTATATCGTCCTCACTCTATCTCTCTCTTTATCTATCACCCTCACTCTATCTCTCTCTCTAAATCGCCCTCACTCACTCTCTCGCCCTCACTCACTCTCTCGCCCTCACTCACTCTCTCGCCCTCACTCACTCTCTCGCCCTCACTCACTCTCTCTCGCCCTCACTCTCTCTCTCGCCCTCACTCTCTTTCGCACTCTCTCTCTCTCTCGCCCTCACTCTCTCTCGCCATCACTCTCTCTCTCGCCCTCACTCTCTCTCTCGCCCTCACTCTCTCTATCGCCCTCACTCTCTCTATCGCCCTCACTCTCTCTATCGCCCTCACTCTGTCGCCCTTTCTCTATCTATCGCCCTCACTCTATCTATCACCCTCCCTCTAGCTATCTATCGCCCTCCCTCTATCTATCTATCTATCTATCTATCACCCTCACTCTATCGCACTCACTCTATCACATCACCACAGCATCACTCAGCACTACCACAGCATCACTCAGCACTACCACAGCATCACTCAGGGGCACCACAACATCACTATGCGCTACCACAGCATCACTTGTCGCCACCACAACATCACTCAGCACCACCACAGTATCAATCTGTGCAACCATTCAACAACAACTGGTTCAAATATGTTCTCTCAATGTTTCAAGCTTTATTACAAATGTCATAAAAAGATGTTAATATTTCACTTCTGTTCTTGGATTTTCGTCACAATAAAATACACTGAACATAATCTTCACAAAAGTTATTTACAAAAGTTTAAGCTATTGCCATTATAAACTACAATAATTTAAGTATTAATTATTAAAAAAAAATAAAAGCCATTGTTATTTGTAATATTAATACATCTAAGTCACGTAAACATAACACATATTACATTACAAATGCTATAGGTGTCACATTTGCAAAAGTTATAACTATTGGCATTGTAAATGACAAAGCTATTAATTTCGCTATTTTCAAAACCAACACATAAAAAAAAGTATCATTTACAATACCAATAGCTCTTACTTTCCTAATGCGAGACCTATTGCATTGCAAATGCTTGTTTACTAAAGGTTTGTCAACGTCTTTTTGAGTTTTTGACTCATGGTGGAGGAGGGATGTCCCATTGTTAGCCCGGTTTCAAGCCCTGTGACTCCTGTCACAAGCTGATGTCGGTCACCGATCCGCACCTCTTATGTCTCTGGTGCCTGGAAAGCGACCACAACCCAAAGTCGTGCTCCGACTGCCGGGCTCTGAACCTGAAGTCTTTGCGGTCCTGAAAGCTTTTGGAGGCCCGGCTGTCCGCACCGCACCATTGGAGATCCCGGTCAAGAGGAAGGTCGGGGAGTCACCACCATTCGTCCTCGAAGTCTTCGCACTCCTCGGATAAGTCGAAGCACAAGAAGAAGGCAAAGAAGCATCGTCGCTCTTCGCCTTCTTGTCGGCTGACGCGACGCAGGACCCGGAGCTTCGTCACTCTCCGGCTCCTTGTTCTAGGCCCACCGGTATGGCTCTGCTCTTCCCTCCCTTTCATGGAGCGTCCCCTGCCCAGCTTTGTGCATTTTACAAGCGGATCTTTGGGCATCCTGACTCCACAGGCGCGCCTTCGGGCCCCACGGACTCAGCTGGGGGCCCTGGGCCTTTGATGCCGGCAACTCGGGCCTCGGTGCCGGAGGGTCACCAAGGATCCAGGCTGGATCCGGATCGGCACCGGTCAACCTTACGGTACCTTCCACCAGATTCCAGTGTCGATGCCCCCGACATCGGTTTGCCCTAAATGGCGACGACTGCAGCCTCACCCCCGACTAGGACACGTGCCGGACGGATGTCGGTACCGGTGCTGGGGGGGGTACTTTTGTACCGCTGTTCATCCCTGGCATTCCCAATCGCCCTGACTGGCAGCCAAAGGATGGTGAGGAGGAGTGGGAGGGGTCTGTTGACCATCTAGCTGACCAACTTGAGGAGCCGGAGTTAGGGGATGCCAGTGGTCTGGATTCCTCCCCAAACCTTGGTATGCTTTCTCCCCCTACCGTGGCTACGGAGAAGGGAGCTTGATAAGCTGTGGAGTTGCGTAGGGCGACTGAGGTCTTGGGCCTCGAGCTTCATACGGTGGCAGTCAGGACTAACCTCCTGACTGAGGTGCTTCAGCTGGCATCAGCCTCTTCAGGGCCCCTGCTGCCTTTTAATGAGACCCTCACTGACACTTCTGGGCACTTGGTCCAAGCCCAGCATAGGGGTTCCTGTGGACAGGATGATTGCCCGATGCCACCGCCAGGCCCCAGACAACCCACTTTTCCTCTCCCAACACCCTACCCCGAGAGCTTGGTGGTCCAAGCCTCATCCTCAAAAGGCGAGTTATCTACTGCTACCCCAGATAGAGAATCCAAGAAGCTGGACTATCTTGGGAAGAAGTTGTTTTCTTCCGCCAGCTTACGACTGCGGTCGGTGAACACTGCATGTCTCTTGGGCCTTCATATACACACAGTGTGAGATTCGGTCACGCACGTGCTGCCACAGTGCACGGAGGAGGCCCGGGCTGTTCTCAACCGCGCTGTTGCTGAGGGCCGAGATGCAGCTAAGTTCAGCATCCAGTGTGGGCTGGATACCGCTGACTCTGTGGGTAGGACGGTTGCCACGTCAGTAGCCCTGAGGAGCTACTTATGAAAGAAACTCGTTAGTGATAGATTCCTTATCTTAGAATTACCCCCAGGCGTCAGACTGGATCCGGAAAGTTTTCGTCAGCAGTACCCCTGCGCTTCGGTAGGCGTCATCGTGCAGCTCCGCGTACGTCATTGGCGTTGTAGTCGCTGAGATGACGTTGTTCGAGCTACTTAGACGTGCCCACGTGGGCTGATGATGTCAGTTCTTTCTTTTTCCGTGCCAGCAAGCGCAGATCCAGTGAGAGCAGTACCCCCAGTCACTTTTTGCCTGAATTATTTTTGGGACTTTTGTCTCTGTTTTTTCGAGTCTTCGACTCCTGGTGTATAGGGTTGCCCGTTTTTAAATCTTGCATGCTTGTCCCCGCACAATGTCGGTGACGGACCTGCACCGTGAGTGTCTCTATTGCCTGGGGCGCGACCACGACTCCGAGTCGTGCCCCGAATGCCGGACCATGGCTCCAAAAACTTTGCGGGAGCAGTCCCGAAAGTTGCTGGAGGCCTGGAAGCCGGCTCCGTGCCGTTCAAGGTCCCGGTCCCGACGGAGGTCGAGGGATTGGTCATGGAGCCGCCTTGACCATCGTTCGACGAAGTCTTCGCACTCGAAGTCTGGTAAGGCGAAGCACAAGAAGTCGAAGAAGCGCCGTCGCTCTACGCCTTCCCCTAGCCTATCGCGTGACATGGCTGAGGGTGCAGGTGGTGCCTCCCCCGCAGCCCCGGCGGTGCTTAGGCAGTTGGCCATGGCCTACTTGCCCTTTCCGGGTCCATCAGCGACTCCGACCCAGTTGCAAGAATTCCTGTCAGCCATGGCACGAGTCTTTGGGCCATCGGGCCCTGTCGGCATGCCTTTGGGCCCCATGGGTCCGACTGGGGGTCCTCGCTCTACTGCATCGTCGGCTCCGGACCCGACATCATCGACAACTCTGGTCTCGACGCCGAGAGACCCCCATCGATCCATACATGGATCCCAGCCGATGTTGGTTGGCCTCGTTCGACCTCCACCAACATCGTCAGCCGCTTCTCGGCCGATGCCGTCCCCGGCGTTCACCCTGACATGGAGACGGTGCCAGACCAGTGTCAATCGACGCCGATTCCGACTCTGTTTGGGAATTTGTATCCCTTTCTCCATCCACCTCCCTCTTTTCCGCCTGCCCAGCAGGTTGGGGAGGACTAGGAGGACTGGGAGGGGTCTGAGGACCCTCTCGCAGCTCCTTCTTCCATGGCTACGGAGGAAGGTGGTACATATTCTGTTGTGTTGCGTAGAGCAGCTGAGGCTCTCAACCTTGAGCTACCTACAGTGGCTGTCAGGACTAACCTCCTGACAGAAGTGCTCCGGCCAGAGTCTTCCTCTACGGAGCCGCTGCTGCTCTTTAATGACGCACTTTCCGATGTTCTTTTGGGCACCTGGCCCAGGCCCAACACAGGGGCTCCTGTGGATAAGAATGTGGCCCGACGCCATAGCCCGGCCCCAGGCAACCCCATTTTCCTCTCCCAACACCCAACCCCTGAGAGCTTGGTCGTGCAAGCCTCTGTGTCCCCAAGCACATTCCCTTCCGCACCTCCGGACAGGGAATCCAAGAAGTAGAACAGTTTGGTAAACATTTTTTTACTTCCGCCAGTTCCAGGCTGCGGTCTGTGAACACTGCGTGCCTCTTGGGCTGTTATTCCCATTCTGTGTGGGATACGGTTGCGCAGGTGCTGCCTCAGTGTCCGGAGGAGGCCCTGAAGGTGCTCTCCCAAGCTATTGCTGAGGGAAGAGACGCAGCCAAGTGCACAATTAGTTGTGGCCTTGACACCGCCGACTCGCTGGGCAGGGCGATTTCCACGACAATGGTGCTACGACGCTACGCCTGGCTAAGGACCATTGACTTTTCTGGGGATGTCCAGAACACTCTGATGGACATGCCCTTTGATGGCACTCGCCTTTGACGTTCTGAAGGTCTAAGTTAGGACACAGTCCTTTGTCCTTCCTGGGTAACAGAAAGCAGTGGGAGTACCAACCATGACCTCCTTCTGGCGTCGGAACGCTCTCGATGGCCCCCTTGGCCAAGAGGGCCGCAACTTCCTGTTGGAGAAGTACCAAGTGATCCCCCAACATCCGGTGGTACTGATGTTGCATGACTGGAGGGGTACCCTTGAAGGGGAGAGAGCCCCTTCGGACTATCTGCAAAATCCACCTGTCCGAGGTGAAGGTGCGCCAGTGGTGGAGGTGATGGCAGATCCTGCCTCCCACTGGCGTTTGGTGGGTCTGAAACACCAGACTAGGAAGGTTTGGAGGTTGAGGCGGCAGGGGAGGTGGTGGTCTGACCCGCCCGCTGGCCCCGTGACCCACCTCGGCGGGTCCCACGTCCGTGTTGAGACTGTTGCTGCGCAGGCATGTGGCTCTGAAAAAACGTGATTGGGAGCCCCTTGCTCAGGTCTTGGCTGCCCCAGACCTGCAAGACTGGATGGTAGCTTTGGACTTGCAGTACGCCTATTTTCATATCCCCGTCCTGCCGGCCCGCCGGCATTACCTCACGGTAGGCCACGAGCACTTTCAGTTCATCGTGCTCCCTTTCGGCCTTACCAACGCGCCTCGGGTGTTCACAAAAGTGATGGTGGTGGTCGCAGCTCATCTGCGCAGATATGGGGTTTCGGTCTTCCCGTATCTCGACGACAGGCTGTTGAAGGCGGGCTCTCCCCAGGCAGTCATCTCCCACCTCTAGACTACGGCCGACCTACTGCATTTGCTGGGGTTCTCCATCAACATGCCGAAGTCACACCTGATTCCCTCACATAAGCTCCTCTTTATCGGAGTGGTTCTGGAAGCAGCGCAGTTTTGGGTTTATCCTCCTGAGCAGCGAGTCCGGGACATTTGGGCTATGATTCCGATCTTTTGGCCCTTGTCCCGGGTTTCGGTCAGGATGGCCTTGAGGCTGCTGGGCCTCATGGCCTCCTGCATCCTGCTGACCAATCATATCAGATGGTATATGCGGGCTCTGCAGTGGGACTTGAAGTTCCAGTGGGGACAGCATCAAGGGGACCTGTCCGAGCACGTCCAGATCTCGGAGGGCACTGCACAGCAGTTGCAGTGGTGGATCAGAGACCAACATTGGGTCAAAGGCAAATCCCTCTCCCTTCCCCAGCCGGAGCACACAGTGGTAGGGGATGAGTCCCTCCTGAGATGGGGCGGCTATATGGGGGAGTCGGAGATCAGAGGCCTCTGGTCTCCGGCGGAATGCAGGCTCCATATAAACTTTCTGGAGCTCCGGGCGATCCTACTTGCACTGAAGGCCTTCCTCCCCTCTATCAAGGGGAGAGTAGTGCAGGCGTACACAGACAACACCACCGCCATGTGAGGTCGTGGACCCTATGTCAGGAGGCTCTGCGTCTCTGGATATGGCTGGAACGTCAAGGCATTTCCTTGATGGTTCAACACTTGGCAGGTTGCTTGAACGCCAGGGCGGACAAACTCACCCGCAGGTGCATGATGGATCACGAATGGCGTCTGCACTCGGAGGTGGCGCACGGTCTCTTTCAACAGTGGAAAGAGCTTTGGTTAGATCTATTTGCCACCGAAGAGAACGCACAATGTCATCTCTTCTGTGCGTTGGAATTTCCAAGGCAGTTCTCGCTCAGTGACGCTTTTTGTCACGAGTGGAGCTGCAGTCTATTGTACGCCTTTCCGCCTATACCACTTCTACCAAGAGTGCTGAAGAAGATCAGTCACGACCGGGCCCAAGTTATTCTTGTGGTCCCGGACTGGGCTCGAAGAGTTTGGTATCCCGAGCTACTCAGTATGAGCATGGATCCCCCGATCCGACTGCCTCTTCAGTCGCAGCAGCAGGGACAGTCCTCTACTGTGAAAAGCAGCGAGTCTCCTAAGACCCCCCAATACTGCCCGGTGCAGGGTCCCCTTTATTTCACCTTGGATTCGCTATCAAAATAATGAGGCAGGCGCTGGAAGCTGGAAGACAAGAAAAAGGTTTATTTCTCATGAGGAGAACCTGTCAACAGATACCGTGGTAATCTGCTGAGGTGTTCTAACTACATCTCTTGTGGCTCTTCCTTTTATACAGATTTGACACAATGCATCTGTTTTATTAACATGGTTACACAAGCCCAACATTGTTTAATCAACATGGTTACACAAGCCCAACATTGTTTCGTCAACATGGTTACACAAGCCCAACATTAATTCTCCTCCCACCCAGGTCAAAACAGACAATTTAATTTTGCAGTTGGACCTTGCTTCAGGGTCTAAAACATGTGAGACCGGCCAGATCTAAGAGTCCGTTCTGTTGATAAAAACAAGTCCCATTGTTGGCAAAAACAAGTCTTGCTGTGTGCAGTGCAATAAACCATGTTTGCAAGAGTCTGTTTGGTATTTGGAACCTGTTTGTGTAGGAGTACCCATGGGTTTGACTGTAAACAGAGATGAGAGGAAAAACGAGTTTGTGGCAGCAGGTGGTGTTGATGTTTGTTGTGGCAATAGTTTATAGCCCCCAGCACACATATCAGGTTTGGTCAGAGAGTCAGAAGGATGCTAGCAAGGACAGGGTGAAATGAAGGTGACCAACAGAGTACAAAATGGCTGCGGTCAATCAGAATGACTGCAGTTTATGTGCATGATTGTCGTTTTGCTTTTAGCAGTCGTCCCTTTGAACATAACTAGCCAGCTTGTCAGTCTATTTCGATCTCCATAATGTCCTGTATATCTTCTTCATACATTACTCTCATTTTTGTTAGCTGAGTGTCCATAGTCTTAGGGCGCAAGGTACTTATGCAAAGAGAACACAAAGGTGGTATACAGTGTACACCCAAAAAACAACCACATATTGCCAATACTGGGACCAAGAGAAATATTGATATTTTCCAACCCCAGTCCTTCAAGATGCCCCATAGCTAAACATGTAGTTGGGCTGTTCATTGTAGTCTTTGGTGGCATACAGGTTGTACAGGCAGATGCACAGACAGCAGGAGAAGAAGATCGCTATCAGTACAAACAGCATTGTCAATAACCTATGCAGTGAATGTAACAAACTGGGAGATAGTGTATACAAAAGGGTATTTGCTGTACCACAGTTTAAACTTGGTGATGAGCATAATTCCTAGATGATGCAGTAAATTCATTGTAACACAAAAACGAGTTGATCATACTAATTGTTTTGTTGGATAAGGACCACTAAGGGCCAGATGTAGGTACTTCTAATTTACCGATTCATAAATACTGAATTTTACCGATTCGGTATTTATGAATCGGTAAATTAGAAGGTGGGAGATGTAGGTAAATTTTAATTTTCAATTACCGAATCGGTAACATTCGGTATTTACCGATTCGGTAAATCCCGAATCGGTATTGCCCATTGATTCCTATGGGCATTGAAGCCCATAGGAATCCATGGGCAATACCGATTCGGTATTTACCGAATCGGTAAATACCTAATCCTGCAAGGGTGCAGGGGGTGTCACTTTGACACCCTCTAGCACCCCGAATACAGGCATGTGTAACATGTGGCACACATGCATGCCCTAAGGGCATGTCTGTGTGTCACATGGCACAAGTGTGCATGCACACCTGAATTCGGTATTTTACCACCCAATTGGATTGGGTGGTAAAATACCGACTCTTAAGGGCCTGTGGCACTCTTAGGAGTGTCACCTACATATGGGTTTAACGAATCGGTAAAATTACCGATACGGTATTTTACAGAATCGGTAAATTTACCGATTCTGTAAAATGATGGCCCCTACATGTCAAACCAAATAGCGATCGGTAACGGCCGAATTCGGCCGTTACCGACCGGTATTTGCTCTCCTACATCTGGCACCTAAGTGCATTATTGAGAACTGGACTGTGGGAGGAGCCAAACTAATAAGTATATTCATAAGGGCAACTGGCGTTGTATAATCCTTGTGATACACAGTTTACTCTTTCTTCCATATGGTATGATATTCCTATGCTAATAATAATACAATGACACTATGGATGCAATTGATGTAGAATTTAGAAGGAAAACCTTTTTCCTGTCCATTTGGGGCATAATGAATACAAGGTGACTGGGAGAGAAATTTAACCTAATATAATAGATGGTCAGGGCATTATCTTTGTCAAAGCTCTTCTTTGCAGTGTCCTTTACAGTGAGCCGTCACTGCTAGGCTCCCATTGTTCATCTAGCGTTGGCGCTGTTGAGCACCGGCGGTGCGTCCAGCTTGGATTCAGATTCCACGTTGCAGAGCGAGGTTGTTCGTTCTCTGGGATCACAATCCCTTTGCCCTGTTCACTAACTAATCTATCGCTGGTACCTTAGACAGGGTACCCGCACCTTGTTCTTGATCCGTTAAGTCCATCCCTACTAACCCTATTCTATCTTTGTGCACTGTTCCTTCATCAAGTGGATTAAAACCCCATGTGAAAAAGGGGGTTGGGGGAGCCAAAGGAAGAGAGGGTGGAGTGGGGTCAGACTGGAGATGGACCAAGTGGGGCAGAGACTCCACACAAGTGAGCCCACCAATTAGGCCCAATTTGCTGAGACTTCAGGCACAAGTAGACCAACAGGCTGGGGGCTTCTGGACAGCCCTTCTCTCTTTCATTCTTCTTGTCGGTGATAGTGCCTCGTCCAACATATCTTTGCTCTGGGTTCCACCTTGATCGTGGTCATAGGTGTTTCATGACAAGCAGCCAGGCTGTGCATCGCGTCCGACCTCTCTCTTCCAATGACTGGAGGGCGTCTTGAATCTAGTAGTGAGTATAAAACGAATTTTTAGAGAACTGGCAGGGGAAGACGTTACACAATTTAGTTTTCTCTCCCAATCAGCTGGGGAAATATGTATCATTTACTTAAAAGGAGGATAATATGGATACTCTGAATCTTTACATCTGTGTATATTATTCACTCATGAACCTTCACTGTTGTGCAGGTCTGCAAACATCTATAGGAATTCCCAGCATACATATTATCCCTTGTGTCCATTTCTTTTTACGTTTATGGTTGTGGCAAGAAATCTAAAATTATTAATTATATAGCTTGTCAAATTTAAACTGACTTCTCCAGCAAAAACCTGTTGGTACAAACAAATTCCTGCAGGGCTATATTTTCTTCAAGATCTGCTAACCACAATAAAAAGTGTGATGCGCTATTATCATGGGCATACAGGTACCCTTCCTAGTATTGTGCACCATAAAGTACACAGGCTGGGCACTGTCCCATCCTGTCAATGTTCCTTACTTTTAACTAAACATCTTGACCTCAGTACCCACGCAGCAGGGCTTACTACAACATTCCTTTCAGTTTAGTTCAAATCATTTTCTGTAAACATTATTCTTATTTTTACATCATCCTTTACAACCTAGCTACTTCACTAGTTAATGAAGGACTTGCGATGTCCCTACAACTTATATGCAATGTTTGTGGTAACATGAACGTTAATTGTGGTGCCACTAAGGCATTCAAATGAAAGCCACCGACATATTGCTCCCTTTTAAGGGTCAGATTAGGGGACATCAGTCGTCTTACCCGTCCTTTCATGTTCAGCCAATTAAATTCCATCATTTTACAGAAAGGAGGGGCAGTAACATGGCATAATATGGTATTTTGTTCCTGTCAATTTGTTCAAACACTGTTGTGTTAAAGCCAATTATACGTGTACTTGTGAGGTACAGTGTCTTCATTTATTCAAAAGCGTATTCACAGCATTCTGTGAAGTGAAAGGCTAAGAGTGAGTCCACCCAGTTGTCTTATGGAAATGGTCCCAGCATGGTCATTCCTGGACAGCGGAGGTAGGCTCAAAGAGAGAGTGCACAACAACAAGCTATCCAGTGCACTTACAACGTAGAACAGTACAGGACAATTCGCATATGAAGCACATAAGCCAAAGGAAAACATAAAACGCACAGTCTTTGTATATACACAATACAGAATAGGACGCGACAATACATGTACCAAGCACAGAAAACGAAGAAAAATGCAGTGTTAGTTGCACAAAAGGACTTTTTCATGCACGTTGCGCATCTCATAGTTCATTTAATTTACCCAGGGGCCAGGCTCCTTCCTTCCCCCCTTTTTGGTAGTAGATGACCTAAGCAGGTGACCTGAAAATACTTACTCTTTTTAATGGCTGGACACAAGCACAGTCATACTAATACTCACAGTTGTGTCCCCCAACATCTAGCAACGATAGTCCGAGTTGAGGTATAGGTGTAAAGTAGGGATGCCAGTCAGATGTGCAATGGTACAGCTCTTATGTTTCTATGTGGATGGAAGACGAAGAGGTAAATCTCAAACATGACAATGTCTCTAACTTCTGGGTGGAGGGAGATAGGATGAACCCCGACCCCGGGGACCCTTCACTTCTCCATTTGGTCAGTACATAAATCAAATTCATCATTCTCACTAGTGTGCTTTACTTCGGTCTAAATAGGATAGAAAGTGTTCCTAGGAAAAGTGAAAGGTCGCACACTTGTGATACTTGCTGGAGCCGGGCTCTTTGTATTGCAATAAACCTTCAAACTCCTGATGTAAACTGCCCTCCATTCACTGGCTTCCAGGAGACACGTTTTTAGTAAGGAATGTGTCACATTTTAATAAAAATGCTATTTGTCTTTCGCATGTGGGCACCAGGTTCGGGCCTGTTTTTCACATCCCATTGGCCACCTGGTTAGCAACCCAGCCATACAAAAGCGTTCTCATATTGACCCATATGCACATGACATGTACACATACATACTATACAAACATTTCACGCACACACAATGACCAATTTCATAACACTCGCATAAAAGACAGTGTGTTAAGCCTTTCCAACCTTCAGTTGAAACACCACTATAACCTAAAATAAAGTCGGGGGCAGCATCTAAAGCACATCAATACGCGTGATTATGAAGATTTTTAACCCACCATAAATCAGACTCATCTCTGAGATGCAGTCCTTGGCACCTTGGTATTGAAGCCCAGAAAGATTTAGTGCGGCAAGGTTAACTAATGGTGGAACGTTCACTACATGGATCATTCAAGTGCAGCATTACAGACCGCGAGTAGGAAAAGGTCAGATGCCAGAGGTATTCAGTATAAGGTAGGGGGAAGATGGATTAATGCTTTAATTTAAAAAAACAAACTACAGTGCTTTGGGGCTGTCCCCTTTTACAGAATAGGGAATCTATAGGAGGTGGCAAGTTTCATTGGGTGCATCCTTGTTTCTAAGCAAGACCACTAACAAACTTGTTTAATGTTTGCATGGAGATCAGTTTGCGGGCGGATGGAGGAAACAGTGCTGCTCCAGTTCAAAAAACGTGTGGGCACAGCTGTGCTAGGAAACCACAGATTTGTAACTGCCAGGGCTGGCAGACCTACTCATGGGGTCCGCAACCACTGACTATGACATGCCTTAAATGCTTGTATAGGGTGCACCACTCTATATGACTTAAAAGAAGCTGTGCCTTTCTAAAACCAGCAATATGTGTTTGCGCCTGACTCCTAAAATGTGGTGGCTAGAAAAGCTTTTCCATATTACAATCTAAACAGATGACCTTTTTCCTAGGTGGTTGTGGGTGGTTAACATTGTAACATTGAGCAAGACTTTCCTTAAACGCTCACTCAGGTCATGTAACTTGTGCATGGACATCAAATGCTAACACTTAAAATGAGCTTTCTTGTGATGTTTCTCCAAGCCCTTTCTTTGGCAATGCAAGCAATGTGTTAGGGAAGATATTTTCTCTCTTTTCCTATAATAGATTTACATCTCACTTCTGTCTAATGTTAGACTGGATGGCATACCCCTGGTAAGGCTCAGGAGCATTTGAAAAACCCCTCTGAAGGTCGACAAGATTATTAGAGTGGAACGTGGGGGGGAAGGTAGGTGAAACACATGGTGTGCAAAATAAAGATTACGATGTTTAGGACCCCAAGAACCAGAATGCACCTGGGGCTCACAGTCAACCAATATCTGGCTAAAGTACTTCCTTGGAAACTATACAATAGTAGTACCAAAATGTTCAATGAGAAAAATGTGTGCTTTTGCTCCTTCAAGGGAGCTGCGAAGTAAAAGAGGCTGAATTTACTATCCTCTTCATTGACATATCTAAACGCCAGGATCTTACAAATTGTTTATGTTGTAGTGCAAATAAATAAAACATATCTTGACTATTCTTTTAGCGTTGTTTCTGCGTACTGCATATTTTTAACTTTTTAGAATTGAATTACTCATTCTACTGGCCACTGAATATAGAGTTTCTTCTTTGTGTATTTGTTCCACAATGAGCCATACATTATGGGATAAATACCGTACTTTATATCTGACAAACGATTCGAGCTTAAACAACCATTTTTCAACAACTTTAGAAAAGACAGGCATGATGGATATCGGTTAAAATAAATCTCTCAATTAATCCTAAATTCAGACAAGAAGTCTGCATTACCTGCCCTTTACTATTTGCAAATAGTAACTTCTGTTCAAACAACCAATCAATCAATATTCACGAGGCTAATCCATATTTAACGTACATGTCTTTGTTAGGGGTGCCTTCCGGCAGTGCCGGCTGACTGACCTCTAACAAACGGTCCGGTCTAAAACAACTACAAAACAATCTAGAGAAAACAGGCATGACGTATTTACCGGTCAAAATGAATATCTCAAACAATTTTAGTCAAAAAGCCTGCACTGTCCTTCGCTGTCTGCAAAGAGAGAGAATATTCCTATTCTCTGTTGTTTGCAAGCAGGGAATGTCTCAAATAACTCAAAAAGGAATAATAGTATTCGATCAAACTATTCAATCAATCAATCAATCAGTTTGTCGCTTTTTCACGACCTTACCCGAGCCGTATGTACAGTTCTTCGTCTTCTCCTTCCAGCGCCTGTTTGTCCTCTCACTCCAATATCAATGCGGCACTCCTCTAAGGTCCCAGTCAGGACCGCAGGTCACTCGAGAGAGGTCCGTTCGGAACTGGTGAAGTTCATTTGATCGGCAGCCAGACAAGGGTCTTTTCAGGGCAGGTTAACTCCAATCTTTTAGATGTTCACTCCGTCGTTAGGACCTCTCTCACCTGACACACGTGTCGCGGATGGACCCCACGTTTGGGATGCCAATTGTGAAAAGCAGTGAGTCTCCTAAGACCCCACAATGCTGCCCGGTGCAGGGTCACCTTTAGTTCACCTTGGATTCGCTATCAAAATATAGAGGCAGGCGCTGGAAGCTGGAAGACAAAAAAAAGGTTTATTTCTCATGAGGAGAACCTGTCAACAGACACCGTGGTAATCTGCTGAGGTGTCCTAACTGCATCTCTTGTGGCTCTTCCTTTTATACAGGTTTGACACAATGCATCTGTTTTATTAACATGGTTACACAAGCCCAACATTGTTTCATCAACATGGTTACACAAGCCCAACATTGTTTTGTCAACATGGTTACACAAGCCCAACATTAATTCTCTTCCCACCCAGGTCAAAACAGACAATCTAATTTTGCAGTTGGACCTTGCTTCAGGATCTAAAACATGTGAGACCGGCCAGATCTAAGAGTCCGTTCTGTTGATAAAAACAGGTCCCATTATTGGCAAAAACAAGTCTTGCTGTGTGCAGTGCAATAAACCATGTTTGGTATTTGGAACCTGTTTGTGTAGGAGTATCCATGGGTTTGCCTGTAAACAGAGATGAGAGGAAAAACGAGTTTGTGGCAGCAGGTGGTGTTGATGTTTGTCATGGCAATAGTTTATAGCCCCCAGCACACATATCAGGTTTGGTCAGAGAGTCAGAAGGATGCTAGCAAGGACAGGGTGAAACGAAGGTGACCAACAGAGTACAAAATGGCTGCGGTCGATCAGAATGACTGCAGTTTATGTGCACGTAGGAACTTCCATCAGACAAGATGGCGCAGATAATGTTCATGATTGTCGTTTTGCTTTTAACACTACCCGAACCTGTCCAGCCTCCACCTACATGCGTGGAGATTGAGCGACGACAGTTGATTCCTTTTGACCTGCCTCCTGAAGTCTGTGATATCGTTCTGGCAGCCAGGCGTCCCTCCACTAAATCGGTATACGCCTGCAGGTGGAACAAATTTGTGACATGATGCACAGCAATGGCTGTGGATCCCCTTTCATCCCCTCTTTCATAAGTCCTTTTGTTCCTTCTTTCTCTGTCCCAGCAGGGCTCTGCTCTGGGCACTATTAAGGGCTACCTTTCTGCGATTTCAGCCTTTCTCAGTCTCCCTGATCAGCCCTCTCTTTTCAAGTCCCCTGTTGTAAATAGATTTCTCAAAGGCATTACTCACCTTTTCCCCCCTATTCCGTTTGTTATGCCACAGTGAGACTTGAATCTAGTTCTTACTTATTTGATGTGCGCTCCTTTTGAGCCACTTCACAACTGTCCTCTTCCATTATTGACTTTGAAGACTGCTTTCCTGGTTGCCATCACCTCCGCTAGGTGCGTGAGTGAGCTCCAGGCTCTTTCCTGTAAGCTTCCCTTTCTGTCGGTTCATCCGTATAAGGTTGTGCTTCGCATTCGTCCTTCCTTCTTGCCAAAGGTTGTCACTGCCTTCCACATCAGGCAAACTATCTCCTTGCCCACTTTCTTTCCACACCCTTCCCGAGAGGAAGAGAGGCTCCACCGTCTGGACCCAAATTTGCACTCTCATTCTACCTGAATTGCACACAACAGTTCCGGGTGAATGACCAGCTCTTTGTTGGCTACGTAGGTGCCAAGAAAGGCCGAGCTGTACACAAGAGGACTATCTCCCGCTGGGTTGTCTAGTGTATCAAGGCCTGTTATTCTCTGGCTAAAAAGGAACCTCCAGTGGGGTTGCACGCCCATTGTACCAGCGCGACAGCAGCTACTACTGCATTGGGACGGGGTGTCCCCCTGCAAGATATCTGTCTGGCAGCCACGTGGGCCTCCCTGCACACTTAAGCATTATTGCCTTGACATTCAAGTGTGGAGAAAGGTCTTCTTCGGCCGTTCTGTTCTCTGTCTGTGACTTTCTGGTGTGATCTTGGTTCGTAGAGCCACCGCCGGGGTTGGTATTGCTGGGGTATCTATTCTAAGGTAAGGAATCTGTCACTAACGTGTTTCTTTCAGATGAACAAGTTACTTACCTTCGGTAACAATATATCTGTAAGAAACAGTTAGTGATAGATTCCTTACTTCCCCACCCATCCTTACCGTTCTGCGAACTGATTTCTAGGGTTAAGGTTATCCCTTTCAGGGCCCTAGTTTCAATGCACCAGTGGTCATTATCTTGCATAGCTCTGCGTTCCTGGCGCGGAAAGTCATGTACAGAACTGACGTCAGCACCCATGGGCGCATCTAATTAGCTCCAACGACGTCATCTCGGTGACTATGACGCCAATGATGTACGCGGAGCCGCACGACGACGCCTACCGACACGCAGGGGTACTTCTGACGAAAACTTTCCGGATCCAGTCTTACGCCTGGGGGTAATTCTAAGGTAAGGAATCTATCACTAACTAATGTTTCTTACAGATATATTGTTCCCAAAGGTAAGTAACTTGTTCATCTGGTTGAGGACGTCTAGTTTCTCTGGGGATGTCCAATTCCCAATTTTGGACATGTAGTTTGATGGCTGTCGCCTGTTTGGTGACAAGGTGGACAACGTGCTTGAGCGCTTCAAGGACTCCAGGGCCACAGCCAGTTCCTTGTGCCTCACAGCAACTTCTCGCCCCAAGCAGTCAGTCTTTCATCCCTTTTATGGCTACGGAAGGGGTGCCTCACCACACTCCACCCAAAGCCACAGGGTCGCGCAAGGTAGACAGCCTATGAGTGGACGTGGAAAACACACAAGATGATGTATGGAATGTTGCACAATGGCAAAACATTCACCCCCAGTCACAGATCTGGGTTTAATCCATCGTTATTTTGCTCACCACGCCACCCCAGTTCAGACATGGCCATATGCAAATCAGTCTTGGCCCTGTGCCTCATGGGAACAGTCCAGCCCGAACTGCCAAGCCATGTCTTCCCTGGACCGGAATCAAGCATCCTAGAACCGGTTTCTGGTTTCTGCCTCATGGGAACAGTCCAGCCCGAACTGCCAAGCCATGTCTTCCCTGGACCGTAATCAAGCATCCTAGAACCGGTTTCTGGCTATCAGCCGTCTTCAGCCAGGATAACTTGACTCCAGTGGCAAAGTGAGCATGGGACCCACGTCTGGGCATACCCTTCCCACATAGGGTGAACAGCAAAACACACAAGATGATGGACGGAATGTTGCACAATGGCAAAACATTTACCCCTAGTCACAGATCTGGGTTTAATCCATCGTTATTTTGCTCACCACGCCACCCCAGTTCAGACATGGCCATATGCAAATCAGTCTTGGTCCTGTGCCTCATGGGAACAGTCCAACCCGAACTGCCAAGCCATGTCTTCCCTGGACCGGAATCAAGCATCCTAGGACCGGTTTCTGGCTATCTGCCATCTTCAGCCATGATTACTTGACTCCAGTGGCGTAGTGAGCACGGGACCCACGTCTGGGCATACCCTTTCCACATAAGGTGAACAGCAAAACACACAAGATGATGGACTAAATGTTGCACAATGGCAACACACTCACCCCCAGTCACAGATCAGGGTTTAATCCGTTGTATATGAGTGGAAGTGGGACCCATCATCACGGTTCTCATCATTGCGGGTCTGGGGGCCAGTGGGCGGGCCGGTCCACTCATACCCCCCTGCAGCAGCCTCCAAACCTTCCTAGTCTGACCTTTCAGGGCCACCAGTTGCCAGTGGGTGGTAGGATCCGCCATCACCTCCCCTACTGGCACAATATCACGTCGGACAGGTGGATTTTGCAGATAGTCCGAAGGGGCTAACCCCTCCCCTTCGAGGCTACCCCTCCCTCCATGCCACCAGCACTCTATTGCATGTCGGACGATCACTTGGCCCTTGTCCGCCGGGAAATTACTGGCCAAGGGAGCTATCGAACGAGTCCCTGTGCCAGAAGCAGGTCGTGGTTGCTACTCCCACTACTTCCTGGTACCCAAGAAGGACAAAGGCCCGAGTCCTATCTTAGACCTCAGGGACGTCAACCACTTGCTCCGGAAGGAGAAGCTCAAAATGTTAACCTTGGCTCAGGTCTTGTCTGCCCTCGACCCTGGAGACTGGATGGTAGCGTTGGAGTTGCAGAGCACTTATTTTCACATGCCCGTCTTGCCAGCCCACCGGCGTTACCTACGGTTCACTGTAGGCCACGAGCATTTTCAGTTTACAGTGCTCCCCTTTGGCCCTACCAGCGCCCCTTGGGTGTTCACGAAAGTGATGGCAGTGGTCACAGCTCATCTGCGCCGATTAGGGGTTCCAGTCTTCCCCTATCTCGACGACTGGCTGTTGAAGGCAGACTTGCCCCAGGCTGTCGCCTCTCACCTTCAGACTACGGCGGACCTCCTGTATTCGCTGGGGTTCACAATGAATGTGCCGAAGTCGCTCCTGATTCCCTCTCAGAAGCTTTTTTTCATCTAGTGGGCGCAGCATCAGGGCATCAGCATCAGGCATCAGCATCTCTGAGGGGACTGCAAGTCTGTTGCTTTGGTGGCTCTCAAACCCAAATTGGGTCAACTCACTCCTGGGATGGGGCAGCCACATGGGAGAGGCGTAGATCAGAGGCCTCTGGTCTCCGGTGACGTCCGGGATCCACATCAACCTTGTGGAGCTTCGGGCGATACGTCTTGCACTGAAGGCATTACTTCCTTCTGTCAAAGGAAGAGTAGTGCAGGTGTACACGGACAACACCACCTCCATGTGGTACTGCAACAAACAGGGCAGGGTGGAGTCGTGGATCCTACGTCAAGAGGCTGTTTGCCTTTGGACATGGCTGGAACATCAGGGTATATCCCGGGTGGTTCAACATCTGGTGAGTTCCCTGAACGACAGGGCAGATGAACTCAGCCACCGGTACATGATGGATCACGAAAGGCGTCTTTACTAGCAGGCGGTGTAAGGTCTCTTTCAGCAGCTGGGAGAGCCTCGGTTAGATCTATTTGCCACCGAAGAGAACGTGCAATGTCAACAGTTCTGTGCGTGTGGGTTTCCAAGGCGGCACTTGCTCAGAGACAACTTTCATCGCAAGTGGAATTGCTTCCTTCTGTATGCCTTTCCGCCTGCGTTTTTTCTGCCAGTGTGCTGAAAAAGATCAAGTGCGACCGGGCTCAAGTTATTCTTGTGGCTCCGGACTCGGCACAAAGAGTCTGGTAACCCGAGCTGTTGAGCATGGCCATCAATCCTCCGCTCAGACTTCCTCTTCGGAAGGATCTTTTGTCGCAGCAGCAGGGGACGGTCCTCCACCTGAACCTATCCAGCCTCCATCTCCTTGCGTTGGGAGATTGAGTGGCGACAGTTGACAGCCTTTGACCTTCCGCCCGATGTCTGTAATGTTATCTTGCCAGCCAGGCGTGTTGCCACTAAAACGGTATACACCTATAGATGGAACAAATGTGTGGCATGGTGCACAGCAAAGGCTGTGGCTCTCCTTTCGGCCCCTCTTTCAAAGGTTCTCCTCTTCATTCTTTCTTTGGCCCAGCAGAGCTCTGCTCTGGGCACTCTTAAAGGCTATATTTCGGCCATTGTGTCCTTTCTTCGCCTTCCTAATCAGCCTTCTCTTTTCAAGTCCCCTATTGTTAACAGATTTCCGAAGGTCATTACTCATCTCTTTCCTCCTTCTCCTTTCGTAATGCCCCAGTGGGACTTGAATCTGCTCCCCACTTATCTTATGTGTGCTCCCTTTGAGCCACCACATAATTCTCCTCTTCGTCTTCTTACTTTAAAGACTGCTTTCCTGCTTGCCATCACCTCTGCTCGCAGGGTGAGTGAGCTTCAGGCTCTATCTTCCAAACCACCCTTTCTTGCTGTCCATCTGGACAAAGTGGTCCTTCGCACTAGGCCTTCTTTTCTGTCCAAAGTGGTTGCCTTTTTCCACATAGGTCAGGCAATCACATTGCCCACCTTCTTCCCGCCCCGCACCCTTCCATAGAGGAGGAGAGACTCCACCCTCTGGACCCAAAATGTGCACTGTCCTTCTACCTTGACCACACTAAAGACTTCCGGGTGGACAATCAACTCTTCGTGGGTTATGTGGGCACCAAGAAAGGTCTGGCAGTGCACAAACTTACCATCTCTCAATGGGCTATCCTATACATTAAAATCTACAAGTCTTTGGCGAAAAAGGTACATAAACAGAAGGGTCCCCGCAAGGACAGTGTATTGTACACTACATACACTAAAAAACTAAACACACTACAACAAAATTACTATATGTCAAGTATTGGCATTTATTTGTCAACACCATATAGTTGCCAAAGGGCAATCGAAATTCACAATTAATAAATAGCCCCGTAGGGAGGCAGGAAGGAAGGGAAGGGAAGAGAATAAGTGCACGTGAAGCATGTGAAAAAGGTGAGCACAGTCAAAAGACAAAATCAATTGTAACTTTATAAATCAATCACAATACATGGTACATAAAATACATGAACCCTGAGTCAGGGCAGACAATGAGACTAAATTAAACGATGACAATCAACGGTCACATACAGATTTTGAAAAAAGTCTGGGGCATGTGCCGGAAGTCCAAGGAAAAACAGTCGACGTTTCGACCCCTGTCTATAGGCTATCTTGAGTCCTTTTACGGGGTCTTCATCAGGACATAAGACCGGGAAATGGGGAGGGAAGATTGGGGCGATAGTATCTGAAAAATTAAAAACAAGAACAATAGCACTTAGTCTAATGAAGGTGGACAGAATCCAGCCATCTGAAACTCTAATATCTAATGACAGGTGAAATTACCATGGAGTAAAGGCCCAAATGGCTCTAAACTTGGAAAAGGAGATGATGCCACGCAAAGTATCGTGATCAGTCTCACCGATAAAGATTCGCAACTACAGAGGAGAACAAAAATTCATAAATGGTGAGTGCATGTATCTGATCACCAATACACTCAAACATCAATTAACTTAAAACATAATCAAGGAATATCAAAATGACTCAAATGGGTGAAAACCGTGGATGAGTCAATTCATGGACCCAGCTGGGAAAGGACATCATACGACTCCATACAAGAGTTCATTATATAGACCTTAAGGGCAAGGTTCAAGCTCAACATACCGTTACTGTAAAAAGTCCCACGTGTCACATGGCAGTATGGAAAACATTCAATTTGGTGACCGTTGATACTATAATATACTTTTTATATATATAGCATACCTCCGCAATTAGGAAGAGACAGCGTAGTGCTTTAAAATCTGGCTGTTCTCACACAGGGACCTTCGGTTCGTTGGTGCCATTCAAATTAAACACTGTAAGAACAGGTGAAGAAGGGGATGCAGGCTTAGTGCTTTAATTACATCCTCATTTGCTACAAAAACGGTTGCGAACCTGTGTCATACCTCTAAATGTTGAATTCAGTGTCTAAACCAATAAGACATCGATAGCGTGTTTGGTAAATAAAGGAACACTGGTAGGGCGGCAAAAAGTCCAAACGCCTTTATGAAATCCGTCCTGTGGGTTAAGAAGGACAGCAAATCAATGCGTGCTTTATCACAACAATCTGCCACGGGTGAAAGCCGAAGCCTCTACTTACATACATACGAAATCTTGACGCCAGGTCAGACGCTCTAATGGACACCAGCCATTATGCGGAGTGGAAGGCGGAGTTGGAGGGTTGGGCAGCGTCCTGTCCACAAACTTTGCCGAGGTCAATCCTACCAGTTAAAAGGAAAGACCTGTAAGAGCGTGCTATCTCTAAGAACCCTAAAAAGTAAACAACCGGCAGGGAGGGAGACTCGTGCAACCAACAACCTCGCCGCTCAACATAATTATGTTTCTTCTTAAGAATATAGTTGCGTTTTTTCCTTTTGACTGTATTGAAAGGTTGGTTATTAATTAGAAGCCAGTCTGCTCTCCGTTTGAGGAAAACGTGTAGAGAGCATTGAAGTCTTTTCTCTGCTTCTATCTTTAAACCTTGCCTAATCCACTAACTCCGCCTCCAACTTCGCGTAGCGGCGAGGTTGTTGGTTGCACGAGTCTCCCTCCAGGCAGCATCGATCTGGATACGCGTGAGTAGCGTTGGTGCCGGTTGTTTACTTTTTAGGGTTCTTAGAGATAGCACCCTCTTACAGGTCTTTCCTTTTAACTGGTAGGATTGACCTCGGCAAAGTTTGTGGACAGGACGCTGCCCAACCCTCCAACTCCGCCTTCCACTCCGCATAATGGCTGGTGTCCATTAGAGCGTCTGACCTGGCGTCAAGATTTCGTATGTATGTAAGTAGAGGCTTCGGCTTTCATCCGTGGCAGATTGTTGTGATAAAGCACGCATTGATTTGCTGTCCTTCTTAACCCACAGGACGGATTTCATAAAGGCGTTTGGACTTTTTGCCGCCCTACCAGTGTTCCTTTATTTACCAAACACGCTATCGATGTCTTATTGGTTTAGACACTGAATCCAACATTTAGAGGTATGACACAGGTTCGCAACCATTTTTGTAGCAAATGAGGATGTAATTAAAGCACTAAGCCTGCCTCCCCTTCTTCACCTGTTCTTACAGTGTTTAATGTGAATGGCACCAACGAACCGAAGGTCCCTGTGTGAGAACAGCCAGATTTTAAAGCACTACGCTGTCTCTTCCTAATTGCGGAGGTATGCTATATATATATAAAAAGTATATTATAGTATCAACGGTCACCAAATTGAATGTTTTCCATACTGCCATGTGACACGTGGGACTTTTTACAGTAACGGTATGTTGAGCTTGAACCTTGCCCTTAAGGTCTATATAATGAACTCTTGTATGGAGTCGTATGATGTCCTTTCCCAGCTGGGTCCATGAATTGACTCATCCACGGTTTTCACCCATTTGAGTCATTTTGATATTCCTTGATTATGTTTTAAGTTAATTGATGTTTGAGTGTATTGGTGATCAGATACATGCACTCACCATTTATGAATTTTTGTTCTCCTCTGTAGTTGCGAATCTTTATCGGTGAGACTGATCACGATACTTTGCGTGGCATCATCTCCTTTTCCAAGTTTAGAGCCATTTGGGCCTTTACTCCATGGTAATTTCACCTCTCATTAGATATTAGAGTTTCAGATGGCTGGAGTCTGTCCACCTTCATTAGACTAAGTGCTATTGTTCTTGTTTTTAATTTTTCAGATACTATCGCCCCAATCTTCCCTCCCCATTTCCCGGTCTTATGTCCTGATGAAGACCCCGTAAAAGGACTCAAGATAGCCTATAGACAGGGGTCGAAACGTCGACTGTTTTTCCTTGGACTTCCGGCACATGCCCCAGACTTTTTTCAAAATCTGTATGTGACCGTTGATTGTCATCGTTTAATTTAGTCTCATTGTCTGCCCTGACTCAGGGTTCATGTATTTTATGTACCATGTATTGTGATTGATTTATAAAGTTACAATTGATTTTGTCTTTTGACTGTGCTCACCTTTTTCACATGCTTCACGTGCACTTATTCTCTTCCCTTCCCTTCCTTCCTGCCTCCCTACGGGGCTATTTATTAATTGTGAATTTCGATTGCCCTTTGGCAACTATATGGTGTTGACAAATAAATGCCAATACTTGACATATAGTAATTTTGTTGTAGTGTGTTTAGTTTTTTAGAGTATGTAGTGTACAATACACTGTCCTTGCGGGGACCCTTCTGTTTATGTACCACGTAGCGCCCAGGTCCCCGCGACTGCATGGGTTCAACCCCCCTTTTTGTAACGTTTGGCGAAAAAGGGACCTCCAATAGGACTGCGCGCCCTCTCTACCAGAGCGGTGGCAGCCACTACTGCTTTGGGATGTGGAGTTCCGCTGGTTGACATCTGCCAGGCAACCACATGGGCATCCGTGCACATGTTTACAAAGAATTACTGCCTGGACAGCGAAGTCCGGAGAAACAGCTTTTTCAGCCGTTCTGTCCTCCAGGACTTCCTCGTGTGAACTTAGCAGGCCCACCTCCATGGTTGGTAATGCTGGGGTATCTATTCTAAGGTAAGGAATCTATAACTAATAGTCTCTTTCAGATGAGCAAGTTACTTACCTTCGGTAATGATGTATCTGTAAGAGACATGTATTAGTTATAGATTCCTTATCGCCCCACCCATCCTCCCCTTTCTGCAAATTGACTTCTGGGGATAGGGCCTCCCTTACAGGGCCCTAGTTTTGTGCACCAGTGGTCAGTGTCTTGCATGGCTCTGCGCTTCTGGCGTGGAAAGTCTTGTTAGAACTGATGTCAGCGTGCAGGGTCGGCATCTAAGTAGACACCGCAACGTCATCCCGACGACGGACGCAGAATCGATCGACGCGCAGGGGTACTGCTACGAAACAATTCTCTAGCTCCAGTCTGGCGCCTGGGGAGTAATTCTAAGGTAAGGAGTCTATAACTAATATATGTCTCTTACAGATACATCATTACCGAAGGTAAGTAACTTGTTCATCAGCCTTATCGCTCCTGTTACATCTTCGAAAGAGGCACCCCGTACCGTCAGCCAATCCAACCTCAGCAATGTGCACAGGAGGTTTCTGGTCAAGGCTGTGGTGGCCACCACCCCAACGGTGAAGGTAAACGGGCTGCTCTGCCCTGCCTACTGAATCCCCCCCCACCCCAGCAGCTCCACCTGCCAAACTCCTTTAGCGTGCCTTTAGTGGAGGACAGCCACCCGACTTGGCAGGCCATAACCTCGAACAGGTGGGTCACGCAAATTGCTCTGAAGACCATGCCCTAACTTTTCTTTCAACGCTGCAGCACATTCTACTTTCAAAGGAGCGACGGATGGAGGCTCATCTGTCTGTTTTGCAGCAGGACGTGCAAGCCCTTTTAGCCAAATGGACTATCGAGAGGTAACCGATGGTTGTTATTCCTGCTGATTTCTGGAATGAAAGAATGACCAACGCCTTAGTCCTATTTTAGATATGCACAATTTCAATGCCTTCCTCCAGAAGAAATTCAAGATACTCACTCTGGCCCAGGTCTTGTCTGCCCTCGACTCTGGAGACTGGATGTTGTTGGAATTACAGGTGGCCTATTTCCATATACCGATCTTGCAGGCCCATTGGTACTGCTTGCTGTTCTTGGTGGGACAGGAGCATATCCAGTTCGGTATCCTCCCCTTTGGTCTAACCAGTCCCCTCGGAAGTTCACGAAATTGATAGCGGTGTTAGCAGCACACCTTCGGAGGTCAGGGTTTGCAGCCTTCCCCAACCATGATGGCTGGCCATTGAATCTCCTGTCATCTTTGGGGTTCAATTTCAATGTACCAAAGTTACAAGTGACCCCTTCTCAGATGCTACTTTTGATCGAAGCTATTCTGGAAACAGTTGGGTATCATGCCATTCCCACAGAAAGGAGAGTCCAGGACATTCAGGCTATGATCCCGATGTTTCAGCCTTGGTCCTGGATTTCAGTGAAGTTGACTTTGCGGCTGCTGAAAATGATGGCTTCTTGCATTCTGCTTGTCAAGCACAGCAGAGGGCATATGCGGACTCTGCTATAGGATTTGAAGTCACTGTGGTCCCAACATCCAGCAAGAAAGCTCTACAAGACAGAATCTCCATCAACGCTCTCACAACAGCAAGGACCTCTTTGGCATCATCAAAGAGTTCGCCCAACCCAACAGCAAGTCCACATCACTCCCTCCCAGAACCTCTGAGACAGACTCAACGATTTCTTCTGCCACAAAATCAAGACCATCTACGACAGCTTCGATGACAACAACCCCCATGAGAAACTCCCCCACCCCCAGTAGCACGCAACCTCCTCTTGACAGCTGGACCGCCCTCAGCATCGAAGACACCCTGAGGATAATGAAAACCACCCACTCCGGGCCCCCAAGGACCCCTGCCCCCACCACATCTACCAAAAAGTTGCAGACATCATCGCCCCCGAACTCCCAACGTATCATCAACCGCTCATTCAAGACGCCTCCTACCCTGAAGATTGGAAACACGCTGTGATCAACCCTCTCCTGAAGAAACCTTCAGCGGACCCCACCGACCTCAAGAATTTCAGACCTTTCTCCCTTACCCGGCCAAAGTCATGGAAAACGCAGTCAACAGTCAACTGGCCGCCTTCGTCAAGGTGCACAACATCTTCGACTCACCCAATCAGGATTCAGGAAAAAACACAGCACTGAAACCACACTCCTCGCAACAACAGATGACATCCGCACCCTCCTCGACAGCAGAGAGACTGTGGCCCTCATCCTCTTCGATCTCTCTGCGGCCTTCGACACGGTCTCTTACCCCACCCTAGCCCGCAGACTCCATGACACGGGAATCTGGAACAAGGCCCTCAACTGGATCATCTCCTTCCTCTCCGGCAGAACGCAGCGAGTCAGACTCCCCCATTCCTCTCAAAGGGATCCTCCATCAGCCCGACCCTATTCAACATCTACATAGCCCCGCTCGCATCCATCGTCAAAACACATGTACTCAACATCACATCGTACGCAGACGACACCCAATTCATCCTCTCCCTATCCAAAGAACCAAACATCACCAAACGCAACTTTCAAGACGGAATGGAAGCCGTCGCCAGATGGATGAAGAACAGCTGCCTCCAACTCAACATGGACAAAACCGAGATACTCATCATGGGCCCTCACCCCAACACCTGGAATGACACCTGGTTTTCCCTGCCCTCGGGGACCCCCACTTCCCCACTCCCCCACGGATCACACAAGTCACCTCGTAATCATTCTGGACTCCGAACTGTGGAAAAGTAAATTTTGCCATGTTGTATGTGCCTACGTGTTCCCCATCTTATGTTATATGTGCATGATCGATATGCATGTATTCCCCTCTGATCGATTAAAGACGCAATTACAGTTGTGTCCATCTCTAGTATGCCAGTTTCCAGTCTTCGTGAAAGCAACGAATATCAGGCCTATGTAAACCTACGTTGCCACATTTTACAGTGTGCACGTTAATTCATTGAATTGTCCCCGTTTCTAGGCCTCAAAAGGGCCCGGACTCAGATTCAGCTCCTGTCTCCTGAACCCTCTCCGAGGAGCGATACAGCCCCCACCTGCATCCCTGACCCTTAGCTTACTTCTTGCCTCGCAGTGCCCGGCCCGGCCTGGCTCTGCCTCCCAGTCTGCCAAGAATATGTTATGCTTCTAGTTATCAGTCCAGCCCTCCTTCTCTGCATTCCTAAGCTACTGAATCGCATCAATAGTTTCCGTCATGGTCTAGCCTTTATGTCTCCATGTAAGAGAAATACTGTATTAATATTCATAGAATATTCCTCGCACACGCAATACATGTAGAATTATGCATGCACCAGTCTTAGAGTCTATTAGCCTTTGCCCTGATAACTTTTGGATTCTATCAACATGTACTCTAAACACCAGATACTAGATATGCCTGGGTACATGTCGCTCTGACACTCCAGACTGTAGTCTCCTCTTCTAGCGCAGAAGTCATAGCCCCCAGTTCTCCCTGGTAACACGTCATTGCCAATTTGCGCGCACCACTAGGTTAGAGGTCCCAGCTGCTCAGGTAGCCCCCTCCATGTTTCCGCCCCTTTTATGACATATTCTGTTACGTTTACATCACATGCCTATGTATACGCCCTGTACACACCTTCTTGTTACATCATTTTGCCCTTATCTTTCGCGACTGTTACGAACCACGCCTACTGCTACGCCTACTGTATTGAATGTAATGTATTTTGTTTAACTATATATATTGTGCACTGTTATTAAAAGTTAGCGCATTATTCCCAGATCCTGTCCGCGGCAGCTGCCATTCTATGCCCGTACAGGCTGTCCTGTTCCTGTCCTTTATGCCTGATTAAAGCCTGTAAACTCCAGCTACCTCGAATCTTGACTCTTATTTATTGAGCTACCTGTTTATTGATTATTCTGAAAAATAGATCCGGTAATAAATTATTTATTTACCACATAATGGCGCCCGAATAGGGACTTGCCCTTTCCCCACGCGCCGGAGAAGCCACGCAGGCCCCCTGATCCTCTGCAGCCGTGACGGAACCATACCGTGCACGTGCAGATATTTCTGCTTCAAGTATCCCTCAGGCCCACGGAGGAGACGGAGGTTGCGGTCCAGCGTCCAGACGAGGCGGTGGAGGAACGCGGCGAGTCCCGACCAGAGCCCAAGCCGAGAGTCCAAGGTCCGAGGTATCCAGAGGCCCACCTGTAACTGAAGTCCGAAGTTCGTAGTCCGTCGTCGTAGCAGTCCAGTCCAGTCCGAGGCCTTCCGTTCTTGCTGCCCGGTGAGTACCGTTGCTGGGGTAGTATCTAGACAGGGTCAATTCATTTGTCTCTGGTCCGTGGGTTTGGGTACACAAATCCAACACGAAGTGTTCACCTAGGTAGACGCGGGTCCTGACGTGTCTCTTTATGGAACCGGTAAGTTTCGTACTGTTTTAGCAGTACATCTAGTCATTCTAGTAAGTTTCTGTTCCAGTAAGTTCTGTTCTCGAGAAAATTCATGTATTCTGTCCGAACTGTTATTATAAATGTTATTTCATGTGTTTTCAATGTCGTGGTATGAGTGATTTGTTTTCTTAGTTATTATTGTGTTTATCGTGTATTGTATTGTGTCCAGACTCCAGCCTAAATTATGCCTTTGTTCTCGAAATTACGTCAGTTAAAAACTAGAAAAGGTCTGCTAGAGGAAGCAGTTCCTGTCCCGCCTAGGGACAGTCCAGGTCATTTTATGTATCATAAGCATGGCATAAGTGCCATATTATATCTAGACTTATGGGTGGAGTACACCAAGGAATTAGAAGAGAAATATAGATGGCCCGTATCAGGTACGTGGGATGCCGAGTGTATCATGCGAGTAGAAGAAGCATTATGGAAAAAGAAAGCCAGACAGTCCCAGAAAGATGCCATCGAGTTATGGCGCAAAGAATCTCATAAAAGAACCGAAAAAGAAATCAGAAAGACAGAATTAAGTAGGGAATCCTCAGAAAGAGCCCAAGAAAGGGAATTAATCGAAATAGGTGAACGAGTTAAAGCCGAACAGTCAGACAGACAGAGAAATGCCCTTATTAAGGGTATGTATCCTCTTCTTGCCGAGGGCTTGCCGAAAGCAACCCCGGAAGCACCATGTAATTTTCCGCCGCCATTAGTTCCGATTAAGCTACGTCACAAACCGACCGCAGCTGATATTTTTCTCTCGTCCTATTTGGACGACACAGTCCCAGAATATGCAAATACAGTTCCGCCAGCTCCTGTAAATAATGTAATTCCTGTTCCTCCAGCCACCGGGGCACCTGTTACAGCACCTGTTACGGTACCCCCGGTCCAGCCCACAGTACAAGTACCCGCTTCATCAGTCACTCTGTCAGCCCGTACGATACCCGTCGACGATTCCAGTTTAGGAGCCGCGGGGGGGGGGGAAGTCCTCCTTGTACCCCGCCGCAACACAAACGTCCGTCATTTCTCGAGTTACATGAACGTGCGTTACAGCGTACGCCCAGACCCCAGTCCGTTGCAGATATCAAGCGAGCTCTTACCGAATGCCGTTATGATCCAGTCCCAGGCGATAATGATATGGTCATATATTCATTACGTGTAAGACGGGTAACTGAATATTTGGACACCCTACCGAATATGAAAGAAGATCTAGACAGAATATATCGTTTTATCCGTACAGGAGTAGATCCAGAAAGTATTGGCGAAGCCATGTCTCAAAGGAAAGCTGAGACTCAGCTCATGCTTTTAAAGTTTCTAATTAATTGTTTAATAAGGGAACAAGATTATCCAGATAAAGATCCGACCGAAATGAAAGTCCTGACAAGGTGGAGTGATCATATAGCCGAGGGAAGACACAAGACACTAGGTAGTATAGAGAGTATGTACAAGAAAGTTCGTAAGGAAATAATAAGGTTACACCAGAAACGCAAAGCAGCACAAGTAAGCGAGAAGGAAGACGACTCTCCTACCGAAGAGGTAGACGACGAGAATCCCACCAGAATAGCGTATGTAGGTAAAACTAGACTTCCCGACCGACATTCACGCCTAGAACACAAGAAAGTTTTTCCTCCTCCAGCACCAGAACAAGGTTCTCTTGAACAAGTATTTCAAGCTACCGATCACATTCTGAAATCACGAATCGGTTACAGTGAACTTAGTACCATGCATGAACAAGAACTAGCCCGATCAGCAGTCCGGTGGACTACTGATTCTACCACTTTTCCAGACGAAATAGTGGCACAAATGTTTCTGAAACTGCCCCCAGCCGAGCAGCACTGGTGGGTATGTATATGATCCAGCTACCTCGAATCTTGACTCTTATTTATTGAGCTACCTGTTTATTGATTATTCTGAAAAATAGATCCGGTAATAAATTATTTATTTACCACAGAACTCAAAATGGACCGCCAAGTCAACGCCATCACCTCCTGCTACCACAACTTACGCCTTCTCCGCAAAACCTTCAAGTGGATCCCCCCAAACACAGGAAAACTGTCACACATACCCTCATCAGTAGCAGACTTGACTACAGCAACGCACTCTACGCCGGGATCAGCAAATACCTCACCTGTAAACTCCAGAATGTCTAGACTGCTGCAGCCAGACTAATCCTCAACCTACCACGCCACTGCCACACCAACTAGCAACTACGGACCGTACACTAGCTCCCCATCAAAAAGAGAATCACCTTCAAGCTCACACCCATGCAAACAAGGCCCTCCACAACACCGGACCCGCCAACCTGACCCACCGCCTCGTGTTCCACGCTCCCCAGCGCTCTCTCCGCTCGCCCCAGCTCTCCCTCCCAGCAGTACCTCGGATCAAGAAAAGCAGAACAGGAGGGCGCTCCTTCTTTTTTTTTCCTTGCGGCCAAGGCTTGGAACTCCCTCCCCCTTCGACAGACTGCACCGCTCCCCAAGTTCCTAAAGGACCTCAAGACCTGTCTCTTCGATGGAACACGGTGAACCTCCAGAATCTATGGACCCACACCCCTATGCCTCCCCCAGCGCCTTGGGAACCATTTTGGGTGAGTAGCTAGCGCTTTTTCAAACCCCTGATTGATTAATTGATTGAACATCAGTGGGGCCTCTGCAACCACATCCGGATCTCGGAGGAGACTGCAAAAGATTTGCAATTGTGGTTACTGAACCACGATTGGATGAACGGCAGAACCCTCCTCTACCCCACCCAGAGGTGACAATGGTGACTGATGTATCCCTTCTGGGTTGGGATGTGCAGCTGGAAGAGGTGGAGATGAGGGGCATCTAGTCTCCAGTAGAGGCCCGGCTCCATATCAACCTTTTGAAGCTGAGGGCCATCCTCTTGGCATCGAGAGCCTTCCTTCAAGAGAAGCCTGGCACAAGTGCTCATGGACAACACCACTGCCATGTGGTACTGCAACAAACATGGCAGGTTGGGGTCATGTATCCTGTACCTGAAGCCATGCGCCTCTGGATGTGCTGGACCACCAGGGAATTTTCCTGGTGGTGAACTACCTGGCAGGAACTTTTTAAGCCATGTCAGAGAGGCTCAGCCATCCGTACATAGCGAATCACAAGTGGCAATTACACTCAGAAATGGCTTGAGGTCTCTTCCGCAGATGGGGGGGAACTTTTGGCTAGATCTTTTCACCACCACCAAGAACTTGCAATGTCAGCACTTCTGCACTTTGGACTTTCCAAGGCATCTCTCTTTCTGAGACGTATTCCGTTTTGAGTGGAACTCAGCACTACTGTATACCTTTTCGGCATTACCACTCCTGACGCAAGTTCTCAAGAAGATCAGAACCGGCCGGGCTCAAGTCATCCTAGTGGCTCCTGATTGGGCACAGAAGCTATAGTATCCAGAACTCCTTTGCATGACCATCTGTCCTCTGCTCAGGCTGTTCTTTCGGGAGGATCTGCTATCGCAGCAACAGGGTTCTAAACCTGGTCCTTTGCAATCTCCACATTTATGCTTGGAGTTTGAGTGGCACCAGCTGAACATCTTCAACCTTCCTCCTGTTGTGGTTGATGTCATCTTGGAAGTCCTCCACAAAAACGGTGTACGCCTGTCATTGGGGCAAATTTGTGGCTTTGTTTCAATACTCTATACAAAAAAGGAATGAATTGAATGCTTGCATTAATCTCAGTCACTGGTGTTAACTCGGGGTGCATCCCAGTCCATCTTTATTTTGCTCACCATGCCACCTCAGTTTGGACCCAGCCATATGCAAATCAGTCTTGACCCTGCTCTAATGGCAAAATTCCAGCCCGAACTACCAGGCCTGGACCTCCCTGAAGCAGAGCACAAGCAACCTAAGACTGTTTTTGCCCTATTATTTGCAGATGACTGGGTTCAAAATGAGGTGAAATGGTGTTCAAAATAACGATAGACTGGGATGGGGCCGGAGTAGTTACCACTGGCTGAGCTTAATTACAGCAGTGAACCTTTCACTTTTTTGGTATACCTTTGTGTGTCGCCCTAAGTGGGACGGGTATGCCCTGATGTGGGTCCTGTGCACAATGTGTCACTGGAATCAGGCTATACTTAGCTGATAAGCCCTAAGAAGGGGTAATCTGGTCCTAGGTTGCTTGTGTTCTGGTTCAGGGATGACCTGGTTTGCCAGTTCCTGGCTGGATTGTTCTTGTCAGATTTTGGCCTCTTCCTCAGGATCTGCACAATGTATTTTGTGACCTACCTCCAGGCAGCTCCAAATCGGTACGGTATTTTAGCGCCTACGATTAGATTTGCTAGGTGGGGGGAAGGGATTTAGGAAGGGAACAGCTCGAAAGGAGACCTGTTAGAAAAATGTTTTATTAAGACCTGTGAATCTACTGGTATTTGCACTTTTAATCGTTATACTGATAAAAACTCAGTAGTAGTATCAATGAGTATGGCTCAACGGCTTGTGAGCACCTTCTCAAATGCACCAAAAACTAAGAGTGATGACGTCTCATTCAGATTCCCTTTTCCTAACATTAGATGTTCATAAAAACATACAAATGATACCCACTCGTTCGCACCATATGTACTTTGTTGTTATAATCAATCAGGTTTGTGAAATACAGTGCAAGATCCAAACAGCGCAATGCAAATTAAATGCACAGTGTACTCACACTAATCAAATATAAAACTACGCCAACACAACTTGTCACCAGAAATGGGAGATCACTTAACCCTGTACTTGGAAACACCCCAAGTGAGAGCTGCGTGGCGTAGAGAAGCTACGCCCGAAAATCAGGAGTATTCTCCCTGCTCATCTTACTGTAAAGGCCAATCCTGCCTTTCTTGTTTGCCAGACAGCAATTCAACTGTGCTCAGAATGGTGTTTCCACACCAAAGAATGAACACAGCATGGCAGACGAACTGGGAGCTCCGCTTGCATCAGCAGGCAAAGAATAGTGAGCACGTGTCCCAGGGTAGAGACGTGCTTATGGTCGCGTCTCCCAAGATGGCCTCTAACTGGACTTCTAGTTAATGCAGTCCCAGAGACGCTTATGGTTCTAAATAAGGAAAAAGAATCAAAGGGCACAGTGCATAACAGGATGGGCACAATTTGCAACATGGTGCAAACATGGCTAGTTTCTTAAAGGGACCTACATGCACACAGTGACCACCAGCGTGCAACAATAGCGGCTTCATGAGCTTTCCCACAAGGCAAACCGGAACTAGTATGGGATCTGGCACATGGGACAGGTGTTTCCGTATGGGACTATCATCAACTCCTGTCAGACATGACTAGCGGCGTTCAAGACTTCTTCAGCAGAAAGAGAGAAAACCGCATACTCGAGGATGCCCGCGGGGAGGCGGGAGCTAACTCTTCCCAGTCCCCTCGAGTTGGAAACCCCACCACTAACCAAACTAACATCAGAACGGAAGAAGACAAAGGGACGAGAACCCACATTAAAATGATAAACCAGGACTCTGGACACACTGACAACGCCACAGTTACACTTTCAAACAATAACTTCGCCGCTGCAGGGTACACAAACCATGGGAGTCTGAACATCCAACATAGCGAACAAACAGCTAAAGGGGAAAATGAGAAAACTCAGAACAGTCAGCTTCTGCCCATAGACGCAGCAGCCACACAACAAGTGGCTAATAAGCACCAGACACCTCAAAAATTAAATCTCCTGATACCCCAAGAATCAATCCAAACCAGCCAGAGTCCAAACTGGCAAAGAAATTCATGCCATAGAAGGAATCCAAATGACATCGAACAGCGCATTGAACGAGGCCAGTAGGCCAATTCCCCAAAACCAATTCGGTGTCTCTAACTGGGCAGGGGGAAGGGAAACTAATGTAATATGGTTCATACCTGAATACGCCTCTAAAGGCAGGCACGACATCCTGAACCGAGGTAACATACTGCGGTTACTTTCCCACATTCCGCAACTAGCAGATGTAAACACAACAGACTTGGAGTCAGTAGAATTTATTAATTGTGGTGACGTAAAGGTAGGCGAAAAAACAAGAGCTACATGGACCACTGCAACAACAGCACATAAAATACTCTCAGAAAGGGACATCCTAAAATCCTGGGGGATAACCATCGCCCCGTATTATAAACCAGGTTACCCGGATCTGCTAATCCCAGCCCCACCGAGAGGTTTAGTGACAGCATCCACTAGACCAACTACATCAGTGCTGAGAGGAGCCTCGGGGTATTGCAACATGGACATGAGGCATCAAACAGAGCAACTAAGGGGCCACATCGATCCCCTCATTCTGCAAGCTCGGGAAGGAGACACTCGATGGTTCGCAAGAACAATCAACAATACAAAAGATTGACGCAATCCTCGCTCACTCTATATGGGAAAAGAAAAATTGGACACTGTACGGATCTGTTCATGGAATATAAACGGCCTAGCCAATAAAGTAACGGATGTCGACTTTGTCACCTACGTTAGGGCCTTCGATATTGTGGCACTGCAAGAAACATGGGCAGAAGATCCGCCCCATCTTCAAGGATTCTTGCGGTTCCACACAAATGCCATCAGGGGGGCAAAATATGGCCACCTGCAAGGAGGGTTGGTCATATATGTGGCGAACACAATTGCTTGTTCTGTTCGCATTTTTGGCCCTCCACTGCAATCATCACTAGCAGTTACTGTAACTTTCTTGCAAACATCGACAAACCAAAGGGACAGGAGCATCATGATAATAAACGTGTACATTCAACCGAAATTAAAAACCAAACTTATTAAGGAAATGTACAAGTTTGCTGAAACATGCCTAAGAGAGGGCCCCACAACCGATCTTATTTTAACCGGGGATTTAAATTATTATCTAATGGGATCTTCGTCGGAAGAAGTAGTGCTGTTGCATAACGCAAACTGGAATATCCCGCTGCAAGAGAAACCTGAAATGTGTAAGCAAACCAAGATGGGAAAAACGATCTTGGAGGATTTAGAACATCTTAACCTGAGGGCTCTAAATGGCAGACTGCCAGAAGATAATCCTCCTGTAGCCACACACAATTCTACAAAAACCAGCTCATTTCTGGACTACACCTTTGTTTCTTTAGGCCTCTTCCACCAAATCACATCTTTTCAGATGGGCGATAAAGGCGACAGTGATCACCGGCCCCAAGAATAAGCTCTGAGAATAGTGACCTCAACATTCGAATGCTGCCGGGAGCCTCAAGGAACTACAACTACCATCGACCTAAGACGAATTAAATTCAAATTAGCAGCAAGCGGCGAGATGCTGGAAAATGCAAAACAACTTTTTTTTTAAAGGGTCGGAAACGGAGAAGTCGAGAAATGGAAAAACTTCTTATCTGGGATGGAATCATACGCTACCAAGGTTAAACCACCAAACCAGCAAAGATTCAGTGGCACAATGCCCATGTCACACATGGCAAAAAAATAAATTAAATATGCAAAAAAAAAGGATTCACCAACTTTTGAGATACCTTCGGGACAGACCCAGTGATAAAACTCGACTGAAAGCATTACAGAATCAAAGGGCAGCCCTTAAAAAACTGAAAAGAGACGCGAACAGAGCTAAGGAGGAAGATCTCTGGGCCAAATTACACGCCGACATCAAACACAACAATAGCTCCAGATTTTGGAGGACCATAAATCAATTCATCAATAACAACACACCACATCTACCAAAAAGTTGCAGACATCATCGCCCCTGAACTCCCAACGTATCATCAACCGCTCATTCAAGACGCCTCCTACCCTGAAGATTGGAAACACGCCGTGATCAACCCTCTCCTGAAGAAACCTTCAGCGGACCCCACCGACCTCAAGAATTTCAGACCTTTCTCCCTTGTCCGGCCAAAGTCATGGAAAACGCAGTCAACAGCCAACTGGCCGCCTTCATCAAGGTGCACAACATCTTCGACTCACCCAATCAGGATTCAGGAAGAACCACAGCACTGAAACCACACTCCTCGCAACAACAGATGACATCCGCACCCTCCTCGACAGCAGAGAGACTGTGGCCCTCATCCTGTTCGATCTCTCTGCGGCCTTCGACACGGTCTCTTACCCCACCCTAGCCCGCAGACTGCATGACACGGGAATCCGGAACAAGGCCCTCAACTGGATCATCTCCTTCCTCTCCGGCAGAACGCAGCGAGTCAGACTCCCCCATTCCTCTCAAAGGGATCCTCCATCAGCCCGACCCTATTCAACATCTACATGGCCCCGCTCGCATCCATCGTCAAAACACATGTACTCAACATCACATCGTACGCAGACGACACCCAACTCATCCTCTCCCTATCCAAAGAACCCAACATCACCAAACGCAACTTTCAAGACGGAATCGAAGCCGTCACCAGATGGATGAAGAACAGCTGCCTCCAGCTCAACATGGACAAAACCGAGATACTCATCATGGGCCCTCACCCCAACGCCTGAAATGACACCTGGTTTTCCCTGCCCTCGGGGACCCCCACTTCCCCACTCCCCCACGGATCACACAAGTCACCTCGTAATCATTCTGGACTCCGAACTCAAAATGGACCGCCAAGTCAACGCCATCACCTCCTGCTACCACAACTTACGCCTTCTCCACAAGACCTTCAAGTGGATCCCCCCAAACACAGGAAAACTGTTACACATACCCTCATCAGTAGCAGACTTGACTACAGCAACGCACTCTACGCCGGGATCAGCAAATACCTCACCCGTAAACTCCAGAATGTCCAGACCGCTGCAGCCAGACGAATCCTCAACCTACCACGCCACTGCCACACCAACTAGCAACTACGGACCCTACACTGGCTCCCCATCAAAAAGAGAATAACCTTCAAGCTCTCACCCATGCAAACAAGGCCCTCCACAACACCGGACCCGCCAACCTGAACCACCGCCTCGTGTTCCACGCTCCCCAGCGCTCTCTCCGCTCGCCCCAGCTCTCCCTCCCAGCAGTACCTTGGATCAAGAAAAGCAGAACAGGAGGGCGCTCCTTCTTTTTTTTCCTTGCGGCCAAGGCTTGGAACTTCCTCCCCCTTCGACAGACTGCACCGCTCCCCAAGTTCCTAAAGGACCTCAAGACCTGTCTCTTCGATGGAACACGGTGAACCTCCAGGATCTGTGGACCCACACCCCTATGCCTCCCCCAGCGCCTTGGGAACCATTTTGGGTGAGTAGCTAGTGCTTTTTCAAACCCCTGATTGATTGATTGATTGATTGAACATCAGTGGGGCCTCTGCAACCACATCCGGATCTCGGAGGAGACTGCAAAAGATTTGCAATTGTGGTTACTGAACCACGATTGGATGAACGGCCGAACCCTCCTCTACCCCACCCAGAGGTGACAATGGTGACTGATGTATCCCTTCTGGGTTGGGATGTGCAGCTGGAAGAGGTGGAGATCAGGGGCATCTAGTCTCCAGTAGAGGCCCGGCTCCATATCAACCTTTTGAAGCTGAGGGCCATCCTCTTGGCACCGAGAGCCTTCCTTCAAGAGAAGCCTGGCACAAGTGCTCATGGACAACACCACTGCCATGTGGTACTGCAACAAACATGGCAGGTTGGGGTCATGTATCCTGTGCCTGGAGCCATGCGCCTCTGGATGTGCTGGACCACCAGGGAATTTTCCTGGTGGTGAACTACCTGGCAGGAACTTTTTAGGCCATGTCAGAGAGGCTCAGCCATCCGTGCATAGCGAATCACAAGTGGCAATTACACTCAGAAATGGCTTTAGGGCTCTTCCGCAGATGGGGGGGAACTTTTGGCTCGATCTTTTCACCACCACCAAGAACTTGCAATGTCAGCACTTCTGCACTTTGGACTTTCCAAGGCATCTCTCTTTCTGAGACGTATTCCGTTTTGAGTGGAACTCAGCACTACTGTATACCTTTTCGGCAATACCACTCCTGACGCAAGTTCTCAAGAAGATCAGAACCGGCCGGGCTCAAGTCATCCTAGTGGCTCCTGATTGGGCACAGAAGCTATAGTATCCAGAACTCCTTTGCATGACCATCTGTCCTCTGCTCAGACTGTTCTTTCGGGAGGATCTGCTATCGCAGCAACAGGGTTCTAAACCTGGTCCTTTGCAATCTCCACATTTATGCTTGGAGTTTGAGTGGCACCAGCTGAACATCTTCAACCTTCCTCCTGTTGTGGTTGATGTCATCTTGGAAGTCCTCCACAAAAACGGTGTACGCCTGTCATTGGGGCAAATCTGTGGCTTTGTTTCAATACTCTATACAAAAAAGGAATGAATTGAATGCTTGCATTAATCTCAGTCACTGGTGTTAACTCGGGGTGCATCCCAGTCCATCTTTATTTTGCTCACCATGCCACCTCAGTTTGGACCAAGCCATATGCAAATCAGTCTTGACCCTGCTCTAATGGGAAAATTCCAGCCCGAACTACCAGGCCTGGACCTCCCTGAAGCAGAGCACAAGCAACCTAGGACTGTTTTTGCCCTATTATTTGCATATGACTGGGTTCAAAATGAGGTGAAATGGTGTTCAAAATAACGATAGACTGGGATGCGGCCCGAGTAGTTACCAGTGCCTGAGCTTAATTACAGCAGTGAACCTTTCACTTTTTTGGTATACCTTTGTGTGTCGCCCTAAGTGGGACGGGTATGCCCTGATGTGGGTCCCGTGCACAATGTGTCACTGGAATCAGGCTATACTTGGCTGATAAGCCCTAAGAAGGGGGAATCTGGTCCTAGGTTGCTTGTGTTCTGGTTCAGGGATGACCTGGTTTGCCAGTTCCTGGCTGGATTGTTCTTGTCAGATTTTGGCCTCATCCTCAGGATCTGCACAATGTATTTTGTGACCTACCTCCAGGCAGCTCCAAATCAGTATGGTATTTTAGCGCCTACGATTAGATTTGCTAGGTGGGGGGAAGGGATTTAGGAAGGGAACAGCTCGAAAGGAGACCTGTTAGAAAAATGTTTTATTAAGACCTGTGAATCTACAGGTATTTGCACTTTTAATCGTTATACTGATAAAAACTCATTAGTAGTATCAATGAGTATGGCTCAACGGCTTGTGAGCACCTTCTCAAATGCACCAAAAACTACGAGTGATGACGTCTCATTCAGATTCCCTTTTAATATAATTAGATGTTCATAAATACATACAAATGATACCCACTCATTCGCACCATATGTACTTTGTTGTTATAATCAATCAGGTTTGTGAAATACAGTGCAAGATCCAAACAGCGCAATGCAAATTAAATGCACAGTGTACTCACACTAATCAAATATAAAACTACGCCAACACAACTTGTCACCAGAAATTGGAGATCGCTTAACCCTGTACTTGGAAACACCCCAAGCGAGAGCTGCGTGGCGTAGAGAAGCTATGCCCGAAAATCAGGAGTATTCTCCCTGCTCATCTTACTGTAAAGGCCAATCCTGCCTTTCTTGTTTGCCAGACAGCAATTCAACTGTGCTCAGAATGGTGTTTCCACACCAAAGAATGAACACAGCATGGCAGACGAACTGGGAGCTCCGCTTGCATCAGCAGGCAAAGAATAGTGAGCACGTGTCGCAGGGCAGAGACGTGCTTATGGATGCGTCTCCCAAGATGGCCTCTAACTGGACTTCTAGTTAATGCAGTCCCAGAGACGCTTATGGTTCTAAATAAGGAAAAAGAATCAAAGGGCACAGTGCATAACAGGATGGGCACAATTTACAACATGGTGCAAACATGGCTAGGTTCTTAAAGGGACCTACATGCACACAGTGACCACCAGCGTGCTACAATAGCGGCTTCATGAGCTTTCCCACAAGGCAAACCGGAACTAGTATGGGATCTGGCACATGGGGACAGGTGTTTCCGTATGGGACTATCATCAACTCCTGTCAGACATGACTAGCGGCGTTCAAGACTTCTTCAGCAGAAAGAGAGAAAACCGTATACTCGAGGATGCCAGTGGGGAGGCGGGAGCTAACTCTTCCCAGTCCCCTCGAGTTGGAAACCCCACCACTAACCAAACTAACATCAGAACGGAAGAAGACAAAGGGACGAGAACCCACATTAGAATGATAAACCAGGACTCTGGACACACTGACAACGCCACAGTTACACTTTCAAACAATAACTTCGCCGCGGCGGGGTACACAAACCATGGGAGTCTGAACATCCAACATAGCGAACAAACAGCTAAAGGGGAAAATGAGAAAACTCAGAACAGTCAGCTTCTGCCCATAGATGCAGCAGCCACACAACAAGTGGCTAATAAGCACCAGACTTCTCAAAAATTAAATCTCCTGATACCCCAAGAATCAATCCAAACCAGCCAGAGTCCAAACTGGCAAAGAAATTCATGCCACATAGAAGGAATCCAAATGACATCGAACAGCGCATTGAACGAGGCCAGTAGGCCAATTCCCCAAAACCAATTCGGTGTCTCTAACTGGGCAGGGGGAAGGGAAACTAATGTAATGTGGTTCATACCTGAATACGCCTCTAAAGGAAGGCACGACATCCTGAACCAAGGTAACATACTGCGGTTACTTTCCCACATTCCGCAACTAGCAGATGTAAAAACAACAGACTTGGAGTCAGTAGAATTTATTAATTGCGGTGACGTAAAGGTAGGCGAAAAAACAAGAGCTACATGGACCACTGCAACAACAGCACATAAAATACTCTCAGAAAGGGACATCCTAAAATCCTGGGGGATAACCATCGCCCCGTATTATAAACCAGGTTACCCGGATCTGCTAATCCCAGCCCCACCGAGAGGTTTAGTGACAGCATCCACTAGACCAACTACATCAGTGCTGAGAGGAGCCTCGGGTATTTATTTATTTATTTATTTATTTGCGAGTTTGTAACGCGCTAGGATCACCTCCCGAAGGGGTATCTCCGCGCCTTTGGCATCCTTAATGCAAATAAACAATCCTGCCACTGTAACTTTAAGGTTTAAAATAAGAAGGTTTTAAGCTGTCTCCTAAAGGGGAGATGCTCCTTGCAGAGTCTCAGGGAGAGTGGGAGGGAGTTCCACAGCGTAGGGCCCGCAATGGAAAGAGCTCTGTCCCCTTGTCTCGCCTTTTTTGCTCTAGGTATCTGCAGCAGGGCCTGTTCGCTAGATCTCAAGGATCGTGAAGGCACATAAGGAGAGAATTTATTAAGCAAGTACAAAGGGCCTTTTCTCAGGAGACACTTGTGCATAATGCAGCACACCTTAAACTTCACCCTCTGTTTCACGGAAAGCCAATGCAGCGTGGTCAAGAGGAGTTTAGAGGGTGTTCGAGGGGGCTGATTAAGAACAAGGCGGGCAGCCGTATTTTGGACTACTTGCAATCTAGAAATTACCCCCTCATTGCAACATGGACATGAGGCATCAAACAGAGCAACTAAGGGGCCACATCGATCCCCTCATTCTGCAAGCTCGGGAAGCAGACACTCGATGGTTCGCAAGAACAATCAACAATACAAAAGATTGACGCAATCCTCGCTCACTCTATATGGGAAAAGAAAAATTGGACACTGTACGGATCTGTTCATGGAATATAAACGGCCTAGCCAATAAAGTAACAGATGTCGACTTTGTCACCTACGTTAGGGCCTTCGATATTGTGGCACTGCAAGAAACATGGGCAGAAGATCCGCCCCATCTTCAAGGATTCTTGCGGTTCCACACAAATGCCATCAGGGGGGCAAAATATGGCCACCTGCAAGGAGGGTTGGTCATATATGTGGCGAACACAATTGCTTGTTCTGTTTGCATTTTTGGCCCTCCACTGCAATCATCACTAGCCGTTACTGTAACTTTCTTGCAAACATCGACAAACCAAAGGGAAAGGAGCATCATGATAATAAACGTGTACATTCAACCGAAATTAAAAACCAAACTTATTAAGGAAATGTACAAGTTTGCTGAAACATGCCTAAGAGAGGGCCCCACAACCGATCTTATTTTAACCGGGGATTTAAATTATTATCTAATGGGATCTTCGTCGGAAGAAGTAGTGCTGTTGCATAACGCAAACTGGAATATCCCGCTGCAAGGGAAACCTGAAATGTGTAAGCAAACCAAGATGGGAAAAACGATCTTGGGGGATTTAGAACATCTTAACCTGAGGGCTCTAAATGGCAGACTGCCAGAAGTAATCCTCCTGTAGCCACACACAATTCTACAAAATCCAGCTCATTTCTGGACTACACCTTTGTTTCTTTAGGCCTCTTCCACCAAATCACATCTTTTCAGATGGGCGACAAAGGCGACAGCGATCACCGGCCCCAAGAATTAGCTCTGAGGATAGTGACCTCAACATTCGAATGCTGCCGGGAGCCTCAAGGAACTACAAATACCATCGACCTAAGACGAATTAAATTCAAATTAGCAGCAAGCGGCGAGATGCTGGAAAATGCAAAACAACTTTTTTTTTAAAGGGTCGGAAACAGAGAAGTCGAGAAATGGAAATAATTCTTATCTGGGATGGAATCATACGCTACCAAGGTTAAACCACCAAACCAGCAAAGATTCAGTGGCACAATGCCCATGTCACACATGGCAAAAAAAGAAATTAAATATGCAAAAAAAAGGATCAACCAACTTTTGAGATACCTTCGGGACAGACCCAGTGATAAAACTCGAATGAAAGCATTACAGAATCAAAGGGCAGCCCTTAAAAAACTGAAAAGAGACGCGAACAGAGCTAAGGAGGAAGATCTCTGGGCCAAATTACACGCCGACGTCAAACACAACAACAGCTCCAGATTTTGGAGGACCATAAATCAATTCATCAATAACAATCATGATGGAATCTGCTCCTACATCTCTGAGGAAATCTGGGCTAACTACCTCAGGTCCCATTTCTATCAAGGCAGTGACCAGAGAGACCATGATCAAGCAGAGCGAAACGAAGTAGATTACCAAAAGACACACAAGTCCTGGGCGGAAAACAATCTCGCCGACTCTGAGAACTCAGGAACAGTTACATCTTCCAAAGACCCCCACACCAACCATATAGATGCCATCAAACGGCAGATAGGAAAAGGGAGAAGAGAAGGCGGCCCTGGGCCAAATGGACTGCCACCAGCATTGTACAAACAGGAGGCAACCTTCTGGGCAGAAGCTCTGGATCCACTTTTCAGAGAACTTAGATCACTGAATACCCTGCCTAGCTCATGGAGAGGCTCAATCATCTTCCCCATCTATAAATCCGGCGAGAAGTCGGATCCACAAAACTACAGATTAGTGGCATCATTAGACAACGAAGCCAATTTTTTGGCTGGCTTGCTATTGGAGGATCTCCAGGCTTGGGCCGAAGAAAAATCCATAATTCCCCTACAGCAGACTGGCTTTATAAAATCGGTTGGGACAATGACAAACATACTAAGCATGGCCATGCTTATGGACAAGGCTGAGGCAACACGGTTGTCTCTATTTTTATGTTTCATTGATTATAAAGCTGCCTTCGACCACGTCAACCGCACCAGACTGTGGTCCAAACTACACAGCTGGGGGCTGCCACAGCCTTTACTCAAACTAATAATGAACTTACACATGAATACGTGGCTACAGGTGAAGCTGGGAAACAGAACGCATCTATCAAGGCGCATACCGACGGAAAAAGGGCTAAAGCAGGGTTGCGTCTTAGCACCCACACTTTTTAATCTGTACATTGTCGATTTAGTCCCGCTACTAACCAGCTGCAACTCCCATGCCCCAAAATTAGGAGATATTTTATTACCTTGTCTCCTCTACGCAGATGACATAGTCCTGATCAGCAAAACAAAAGTAGGGCTACAACATCTTTTAAACACAACGTGGGACTTTTCCCAAGCAAATGACCTGACCATTAACCTTGGCAAAACAAGAACAATGATAGTCAGGAGGAAAAGACTTCAAACTGCTGCCTGGTTCTGGGGCGAGACCAGAATAGAGGATACAATGGAATATAAATATCTAGGCGTGAAGTTGGATACAGGAGGCCGGTTTGTGGCACAGAAGACCAGCATAAGACACAAAGGTCTAGCTCTGGCAATTACCCTAAAAACATTAAACTCTAAATTAACAGGCCCATCGATCCTACCACTTTTTGAGGTTGGAAGGATGCAAAAATACTGGATGCCACAGTAACAACGGCATATAGGGTCATGTTCGGGCTTCCGAAATACACCTCACCGGCCCAAATTATACTCGAATTCGGCATTCTGAAACAATCACTTGCTAGACAAGGGGCCTTCATCATCACTTGGGACAAAGTGCGAAGAGCAGAACGTGGCACACTAAACGAACAGTTGTGGAAGGAGCTACAATCGCACCCCGCATTACCAGCCGTGGTATATCTATATAGTAGCCTTCATAATTTGAGGCTAAACCAGCTCTGGGAGATACCGACAACCAGCCATACTTTTAAAGTCAAAGTCAAAAGTTTATTATGTTTTGGCTCTCGAATGAGGGCCACATAAAATTAAACACACCATTATACAATTAAAATAATAAATGAATAACAACATACAACAAAAAGAAAACACTACATTATCGGCGAGTAAAGCAATCATCAACATCTCCCTGTACATCATTAATAAATATCTAAAAACCCTTTAAAAAATTAAAAAATTCTGGAACAAAACATTTCGTTTGGAGGGCAGTAAAGTGCATGGAAGAACATTTTTGCGTTTACAATTCCCAATTGTAAACAAATTGGTTTTAACCATTTCTGGCGCAATGGGCGCAATGCAGGACAAATAAACAAGACGTGATTACGATCCTGTACAGCATTATTACAAAAATTACATATTGGAGATACCCCATACCATTTTGCTAAAAGTAAATTAAGTGGAAGCAAGTCATGTCGTAAAAGGTACCATAATCTACGGACTCCGTGGGGAATATTTCAAATGAGATATTGTTGGGTCTGCTTTGGGATATATGTTTTTACAAGTGATTCCCTTTCTTTCAATCTAGGTTGGGCAAGTATATCCAACTTATAACAGAGTTCCCAAGATGCAAATTTTAGTTTAGACTTTAGTTCTGAGGGTGAAAGTAAGAATAAAGTACTTTCATCCAACTCTAACAGAACTACTGCTGTTCTAAAGTTTTTTACTAATGATGAGAACTCGTTAAAATTGCCCAGAAGTTCCTTTTTAATAGCTTCTCTTAGGGTACCAGATTTACCTCTGGCCAAACAGGCTACCCATCTTACGAGAGCAACCAACCCCTGTGCCCAACAACTTCGGAGTCCGAATTCCAACCTGCATGAGGATGTAGAACAAGCATTGTTAAAAGATGAGATTTTTCTCAATACCTTTCCTTCCATTTTTTGCAGAAATCCCCATTGTTTCAGCTCCACTAATTCAGTTCCATATAGTAGAGTTGCGGGAACTTTTGCTCTAAATACATCCAGAAAGAGAGAAAAGTGTCTCTTCCCGGTAGCATTGTACAAAGAACATAACCCCATACCATGGGCCAACGCTTTGCGTGAGTTATGTTCGATGTGAGGGTTCTCACTAAGATTTGCTGATATTATTTTACCTAAAAAGGTATAGGTTTTGACGACCTCGAGTTTTTGTCCGCCAATAGACCAATTATAACTTCCTGACTTACATTTTTTCTTACCAAAAATGCACATGATTTTACTTTTTGATGTATTAATTTTCATATAATGTGCTTCAGCAAATTGGTTCAATGCATGTAGACGATTAGATAAACCCTTCGGGGTCAGATCTAAAACAAGTATATCGTCCGCATACATTAGGACCGATATTGCTGATCCTCCAATTACCGGAGCTAGTCCCTCACAAGCTGTAATAGAGGTTGGTAGGTCGGCCGTATATAAAGAAAACAATATAGGCGCCAGTATGCACCCTTGTTTAAGCCCATTCAGGGAGGGGATAGATTGAGTAAGACCCCTTTCACCACCTTGTAGCACCTTACACCATGTGTTCGAGTGTAGGGACCTAACTAATTCGAGTAGGTAGCCATACTTTTAAAAAATTAGTATGGAAAACCGTGAAACTCCTCTCATGGCTGGAGGACAAGGATGCACTATCAAAGAGATCCCACGGCTGGATGACCCTGAACACATACATGACGCCCGGCATACAAACCTATTTCTACTTGGGTTATGATAAAAACTTAAAAATTGCTTTTATGAGATATATCCTCGGACTGCTCCCTTGTGCCAAGCATCTCCCTCCCTGGCTTTGGATCCAAGCTGGCTCTGCGTGCCGCCTATGTGGATTGGCTCAGGAAGACATGCTTCACCTACTATGCTCCTGTAAAGAACTTACAAAGGAACGAGTTAAATTTCTCAAACATCCTTTAAATCAACGAGGGATCCGCACCAGGAGGCAAGCTTTGCTAGCATGTTTCGAACCGAGCAACCCACAATTGAACTGTAGAACAGTAAAATATCTGAGACTGTGCGGCAGCAAGATGCCAGAATTACTGACAACAGGAACCGAACCAGAAATAGCACTTGCATAAACGCAAGGGGTCTGTGAACACTCTGAGTATATGATTCAAGAATCCAGACAATATGGCTTTTTAGAGACAAGAGTTTTAATTATGTACATGATAGTTTTTAAATGAGTATATTTTTTGTATTGCAATGGTTTTAATTAACTATGCAAATAAAGTAAACTTGAAACTCCTGTCAGAGGATTGGATGGGGCTGGCCCTAGACCACGCACCGCCAAAAGCCTGACAGTTCCCATTGGAGCAGGGTCATGACTGATTTGCACTTGGCTCAGTCCAAACTAAGGAAGAGGAGAGACTCCACCGTTGGAACCCAAAGAGAGCTCTAAGCTTTTATATTGATCAAACCAAAGAACACCTGGTGGGCGATCAGCTCATTATTGGGTTCTTGGAACTGAAAAAAGGCAAGGCTGGCAGGAGAGAACCATCTCTCGCTAGATAGTACTTTGCCATAAGATCTGCTAGACTTTGGCCGAAAATCAGCCTCCGGAAGGAGGCTCATTCTGCCGGGTCCAAAGCTGCTACCACACTAGTGGCTACCTGGGCGTCTCTCCATATATTCACAATGCACCATATTCTAGACATTCAGGTTTGCAGGAAGGGTCATTATTCCTGTTTGGTTCTACAAGACTTTCTGGTTTGAGTCTATATTCACAGACCCACCTCCAAAAAGGTACTGCTTACCTATCTATTCAAAAGGTGAGTAATTGGGTTCTGCATCTAGGGGTACCGACAGCCTCAAAAGTAACTAATGTCAGAACAGAAGTGGTGCTTATATAGGCTCTGCACGTCATTTCCACAGCAGAACAGCTTCAGTAAGGAGCAGCACAACACCAACTACCAGCACACAGAGGTTAAGTCTGACTCCTGGGTGATATTTCAAAAGAGGAATCTGCAGCTAGATAGAGTCTCTACCAGAAGGATGTATGACGTTACAACGCATGCTTTTACCACGCATGCTGTTACAACGCCAGTTTTACAACGCAAACCTTTACAACGCATAGCTCTTTGGGGTGCTGGACAGTGAATAGTTTAATTTACTATTCCAACTCCAGTCCCCGTGGACACTAGGGAAGGTGTTGGATAGTAAATTAAATCTATTCCCTATCCTAGAGCACCCCCTAGCGCAATGCGTTGTAATGGTTTTCGTTGTAAAACCTGCGTTGTAATAGCACTGCGTTGTAAAAGTTTCGTTGTAAAGGATGTTTCCCCTACCAGAAAGAGCGTTACCAAAGGTGAGTAACTTGTTCATCTTGGAGAAGGTGTATCATCTCCATCTTCAAGTGTCAGCAATCCTAGCATGATTTGAACTCCTGCAGGTTGATGGTTGCAGAAAAGGCTCAAACCAGGGACACTGGTCCTTTCACGGGCACAAGGCTCAGCCACATGAGTAGGGTAGTGTTAGAAATGGGATTTCTGGTTGGCTAGGGCTTGGGCCTAAGCCAGGCAGAAACCACCACTCTAGTCAGGGCAAGGGAGTTACATGCTGAAAATAACCCCTGCTCATCCCCTTGGTAGCTTCCCACGAGCAGTCAGGCTTATCCCAGAGGCAATGTGTAAATCTTTTGCTCAACACACACACAGCAGCAACACACTAGACACACCACAAAAAGGAACTCCACATCAAAAATAGCCTTTGTATTCTCATAAACACATTAGAAACATAATCACACATTTACACTGTGCCAACTGGCACTAGGCAATATTCACAGGGGATTATATACAGTACCAGGCCAATCGAGCCATGGTCAGAACCATCAGAACAGGTAAGTAAAACCACAACCAGTAACTACTGGTACCATAATGACCTAAGCATTATCATATTAGCATTAGACACCCTCCTGAAATATCATAGAATGACATTAAGCATAACCACATTAGCGTTAGACACCCTCCTAAGCATAAACACACTACGCATTAGGCCTCACCAGCATAAACACATAATGCAATAACCTCATGAGCATAAACATCATTAGAGGCATAAATCAGGGTGCATAAATCACATTTGGCACAGAGGTTAAGTCTGACTCCTGGGTGATATTTCAAAATCAAAATTACATAAATCACAGTAGGGCCCTGTGCCCTACCAACCTACAACGGACCCCAGGCTAGCTGCCCTTCTCAGAAGGCTCAAATGCCGTATGTCCCAAATGTCAGGGCTGGCTACCAATGCAGCAGAATCCCAAAAGTGCGCAATTGCGCAGGCCTAAACGTGGCAGATGCCGCTAATTGCGGTGCAGCTGTGCGGAAAGCTGTAGGCACTGGCACTCACTGTGCCCTCTGGAGACCCCACTGGGACTCTCTACAACAAATGTGGCCAATGTTGCAGCTGCCTGTGCTGGTGTGGCACAGCTGTGACGATACTGGGGGCACTGTCACTCACTGTGCAAAACATGCCCCAACGTTGCAGTTGCCCGCTATGGCGGCGAAACTGAGAAAAAAAATTAATATAGGCACGGCACCTTGGTGCCCTCTGGACCCCCACTGGGGCCTTAAGCATAAATCATGCCCATCGTTGCAGCTGCCCACTGTCAAGCGGGGCAACTGTGGCCAAAAAGCACCGACCATGTGCCTCGATCGGCACCAGCTCACCGGAGCCCTCGGGGACTCTAACTAAACAAAATTGCCCCCAACATTGGAGCGGCCCACAACTGCGGGACCGCTTAGGCCAAGCACCGATAACGTGCCTCAAAAAGCACCAGCAGGGGGCACATGGGGCCCCCACTCACGGGACTCTCGGGACGCTGCTCCCATAGTCGGATCAGCAACATGCGGGGCTCTCTCCGCTCACGAGAGCCCCGCCTCGAATCCGTCTGGCCCTTCCTCCTGACATCCCCTTTGGCACCGGGCTATGCTGGGGAGGCTCTCCTCCCGGTGGACTCTGCAGGCGAGAACACAGTCTGCTGTAGGGACTTCTCTGGTGCTGGGGTGAAGGCAGGGCTCTCCCGGCTATTCTGTGGACGCGGGTTTCCCTCGCTGATGCGGGAGTCCCGCACCACGTTGCCTGACTTCCTCTCCAGCCGCGCTACCATTGGCAGCCTCCAGCCGGTCACTTTCACTTCAGATCGGGCCACGGCAGTGAAACGCGGGGGCTCACGCTTCAATTAAAGAGAGTTGCGGGGTCGGCACCCGCCAGCGAATACCATAATGCAGGGTGGGCACCCGCCTCCTAAAATAAGCATAAAGCGTGGTAGGCTCCCGCTGGCTCCCAGCAATTCGGGGGAATCCCTACGCTGGGGTTTCCCTCAGAAGCCATGTGCAGTTTGGCGCTGCGAAACTTCAGCGCTCCTCTGGGAAAATTAAAACATAAGCGCTCACAGGGCGCAAGAGTTCCAAGAAGCCCTCAGCGGTCCATGGGGCATAGCTGGGCTCAGGGAGGCCAGCACACAGGGCCCTCCAGCAGGGAGGCAAGACCCCATGGCGGTTCCTCCTGGGCCCCAGCAGCAGGAAGCCCCAGCAAGTCAGGAACAGCACAAGAAACATGGGGTCACAGCCCCTACATTTACACCACATTTTCCTTTGTCTGCAGAGCACAGGGCTCGAGGGGACCAGCCAGAATTGGTTGTGGAGCACTCTGTTTACAGTGCTCACACCCTTCTTCGGGAGATGGGGGCTAGGCCATCAGACACACCACAGGGGGGTGGAGCCAGCATTCACTAGGGCAGGCACAATCCTATTCAGGGACCTGGGACTTCTTCTCCCACCACTCCAAATGCAGATGTCCCATTCAGCCTAGCGCTGACTCACCCTGCCCCTCCTGGAGCCACAACCACCTCACCAGCCCCTGTCACTCAAACGCCATACATGCAATTCACACCAGGCAGGCAGATACATAGCACACAGAAAAGCCAGCTTCTAAAAGTGGCATTTCTAAAATAGTTATAATACATCTGCGCACACCATTGCATAGCATTTATTATCACTAACCCAAACATACCAAACTTGACCACGCTGCACCTCTCATATCAGGAATTCCACTGAAACACTTATCAGGGCATCCCCAATGCATTCCTATGGGACGATAGACCCACAGTAGTGAGAAACCAAAATGGCTGTTTGTCACTACCAGGACATGTCACACACTTAAGGTACATGTCCTATCACCTACAATGCACTCTCCCCATAGGGCTAGCTAGGGCCTACCTTAGGGGTGACTGACCTGCAGTAAAAGGGGAGTCACTGACATGGCACACACTTTAGGTGCCACATCACAGTGGCAGTAACACTGCGCGCACAGACCCTGCAATGGCAGAGGCCTGAGATAGGTTTGAAAGGCTACTTTGGTGGGTGGCGCGATCAGCACTGCAAGCCCACCAATAGCATTTAATTTACCAGCCTTGGGTATGGGATACCACTTTACAAGGGACTGACAGGTAAATTAAATAGGCCAAACAGGTGCAGACCAATCTTACCACACAGAGAGCACACGCACTTTACACTGGACAACAGTGCCCAGAGTCCTAAAACCACCAACACCATGCCAGAAAAAAGGCTAGGAGGAAGGCAAAAAAAGTTTAGGGATGACCCCGCAAAAAGGGCCAAGTCTAACAGGTAGTGTTTTTTATCAGGACAAGTCCGGAAGTGCCAAGTAATAGCAATTTTGTGGGTCCTTATGGATTCTGGAAATACATTGAAAATGCATAAAGTTAGGCAACCTTTAAGATTTTAGAACATTGTGGGTAAGAAAATGCAGGATCCATGTGAGGCACAGCACCCTGGATTTCCAGGGTGCCTATTGTTTTTTAGTTTTCTTTTTAGATATGTCTGTGCTTGATGAGGTTCCCTCTGCGAGGGCCAAGCAGATGCCCAAATAACACAGCTACCCCTATTGCCCATATCGCCACATTACATTTTGGGGTCTTTTATGTTGCGGACACGAGGCCATGCCAACAAGTCGGGTAGTGTTGTCAGCGGGACACGGGGGACACTGGTTGATAGGAAATTTGTGATTCCATAAAATTACATCACAGCAATGCAAGGAAAATGGATGAGTTTAGGCAAAGTTTGAAATTTTCAAGGCATTGTGTTTTAGAAAACATAGTGGGATCCATGCGAAACACACAACCCTGGACTTTACCGGGTGTCTCATTTTTAAAATGTTTTCCGTGAGGTAGGTTCTCCTGGTTTCACCCAGCCTTGGCTCAAATAACTTAGGTACACCTAGTGCAGACATTTCCACATTGCGTTTTGGGGGGCTTTTGTGTTGCGGGTGCTAGACTGAGGCACACAAGAGTAAATAGTGAGAGTAAGGAACCTTCTTGTGGACATTCCTTATCAGTGCAATGTAAAATGGTATGAACATCTAACTCTGCAGTTCATCTCCGAAATTCTACTTTTTGTGATGGATATTTCTAACTGCAGAATCACCGAAATTCTACTTTTTGTGCTGGATATTTCTTACTGCAGATTCCTCAACTTAGAATACTCCCATGGCAATTGCCTGGATCTGGAAAAGCTTTCCCCAGCACTGCTGCTGTACAATGGTAGGTGGCGACATGTGGCTCCATGTTCACTCCATAGGACCCTGAAAATGATGGAGAGAAGCTTCATATAAGCACCACAACAGCACACTGATGTCAGTTCCTTTCTTTCTGCACCTTCCAACGTGAATCCAGAGCTCTACTATCAATTTGATCTGCCTTTCGACAACTCCTAAAACAGACAAGGTGTTTCTCCGGGGTTTGGTATTGGGGCACAATTCTAAGTCGTATGACAAGTAAGCCCTCTTGCACTGAAGGCAATCGGAGATCAAGAAACGAAGCTGTAAGTCGCTGAACACAAGTGGAACGCACAAGCTTTTTATATGTTGATCTCCAAGTAGAGGGCACATACTTGTTCCCATAAACAGTCTGCTTCTCACTTGAAGTCCTCTGATAAGTCAAAATCAAAGCCCAAATGTAAGCACACAAAAGCTGAGCAGAACTCAGCTCCATTCCACCACTCTGGCCAAATCTCCAGTTGTGGAGATGATTCCAGTTTGTTGTGGTGTGCAGAGAAATTTCTCGGGTCGTCGACAGCAAATTGAAGCCTTTAAGGAGTCTCTGCTGCCGATACCTGTCAGTCTTGCAACGCCTTCAGGCCTCAAAGGCCTGCAGGGACCTTCAGTCAGGTTACCAGCAGCGGATAAGTTCTTGGCCCTGTCTGAGCCTCTTGAATCCTTTGCTGACTCCTTACTGGCTCTGGGATTGACTTCCACCCTGGCTGCACAACCTAAGTTCCCCCCTCCCAAGTCAACACTGATACCGACGCAGCCAGAGGAGGAGGAGGATCCTATGGCTGTTCTGATGTCTGACTCCGAACTGACCTTAGCATGACCCCAACTGTTGTTGCACTGGGAAATTACTAAAGGGCAGCTAGTCCCCATACAGCCTGATTCTGATCCTGTGCCTTTTCGAGGTTGGACGCATCATCAGAGGCTTCATTATCTTTTTGGGTCTGATTCTCACCATAGTTTGCCACTACCCAGAGAAGATGGTGTGGATGGAAATGATTTGCCCCCTCATTATGATGATAATTTTGACACAGATTTATAAGAGACCAGTGGACTTGTTACTTCCCATCGAACAGGGTTGAACTACGTTTTTTGACCTGTAGTGGAAGAGACTGCATCATTTGCAGTGGTAGTTTGATGAGCAGCTGTGGTCTTGGAACCACAACTGCCCTCAGTTGAGGTGAAGACAACTGTCTTTACAGAAATCTTTCAACCAGGGCCAGCCACATTTGAACTCTCTTTAAATTAGGCCCTCACTTGCACCTTAATGGACACTTAGTCAAAGACCTGTTCTTGCCCTTCGGTGAATAGCCTGGTGGACAGATTTCACAAACTAGTACCTAACAGCCCTGATTTTCTCACTACACAACCTACTCCAGAGATTTTGTTTTTTCTGGCTTCAACTAACAATGTAAACGCCAACGTATTCCCTGCATCTCCTCCAGTTCAGGGGTCTAAGGGGAATGAGGGGTTCACAAACCAAATGTTCTCGTCAGCTAGCCTAGCATTGAGATCTGTCAATGTAGTCTATTTATTTGCCCAATATATACATGCCCTTTGGGACATAGCCAGCGAAATTATGCCTGTAGGCCCGGAAGTCCTTAGGTTCTCACTGGTTCAAAACATTCAGTATGGTCAAGACGTAGCCAAATATGTTATTCATGCTGTGCTTGATATTGCTGATTATCTGGGAAGTGCAGTTGACACCAGTGTGGTACTCAGCCGCTATCCCTGAGTGCATTGCACAGGATTCTTTGGAGGCATACAGGCTGCTCTTATAAATTTTCTTTTCGATAGGTCATACCTGTTGGGTGAAAAGAACAATTCTGCTTTGAACGAATGAAAGAAAATACAGCCACAGCACTCTCCCATGGTCTGTTGATGCCTGACAAACAATTTCCTCACCAGTTTAGGAAATGTTCTGGCTATTCTAAGAAGCTGACAAATAGGTAGCGTCAGTCTCCCTAGCACCTGTTACAATCACCCCTGTCTTTTCGGGGAGTTGGATCTAGTAGACTATGTAAAGGCCTACAAAGGGCATCCTAGTTCCCTTACACCTGCTACAACAGCCACCAAGCCGCTTTAGCTTGCTATTTGTGGCTCACAACCACCCTGTGGGAGGCTGGATCCAAAACTTCCTCCTGGGGTAGTGATCCATCACGTCCGACAGATGGGTCCTACAAATTGTTCAGTATGGCTACACTGTATCATTGCTTTCTATTCGATCAGCCCTCAACCACTGCTACTCCACCCATCAAAGTAAATCTCTGGGGAACACCTGTTCATTCTGTTGCAAGAAGTGCAAGTTTTACTTTCCAAAGAAGCCTTCAAGAGGGTTCCAGCTTTATAAATAAAGGAGAGTTAGTACTCTCTTTATTTCCTCATGCCAAAGAAAGATGGGGGCCTTTGACCCTTTTTAAACCTTCATCCTCTGAATGCCTTCCTGTGGAACTAAAATTGTTGACACTGATCCAGATCCTGTCTTCCCTGGACTCAAACGACTGGATGGTGTCCTTGGACCCGCAAGATGCAAATTTTCATATTCCTGTCCTATATTTGTTATGTTATTGAAATTTATAAGAAGCGCGCAAATACCCTGAGGTGTCCTGGCGCTGAGCTAGCCTAAACCGATAGTCGATGCGATCACAGAGAGAACAGCCAGGTCTTCAGGCCCCTTCTGAAGGCGAGCAGATTGTCATCATTCCTCAGGTGGAACGGTAACTCATTTCACGCCTTGGACGTGCAGGTGATAAAACTCCTCCCTCCCCAACCAGCTTTTTTAAAAGTAGGCGTTTTAACAAGTTTTGCCCCCAAGGATCGTATCGTCCTGCTAGGGGTATACCATTTAAACCTTTGCCTCAGATGGTCCGAGCCAATACCATTAAGGGCTTTAAAAGCTGTACACAGGGCCTTAAAATGAACCCTTTGTTTCACCGGGAGCCAGTACAGCCGCGTAAGTTCTCCTCGGACTGAAACAAATTTAGGTATACCAGACAGTAGTCTGGCCTCAGCATTTTGAACCAACTGAAGCCTGTTAAGCTGTTGCTTTTGGGCGTTCAGGTAAATGCTGTTGCAATAGTATAAGCGTACCATTACCAGGACAGTGACTACCGTCCTAAAGTTACCGTCCAAGAGATACGGTTTTATTTTCCTAAGGACTCGTAGGATCAGAAAACAGGAGGAAACAACTGAACTGATGTGGTTGCTAAAGGTCAGTTTGTTATCCATTATTATACCTAAATTTTTCGCTTTGAGAACTGGGGTGGGATGATTCCCCATGTCATATTTGCACCTAGTTGCAGTTCAAGGTAGGCCATGAGCATTTTCCGTTTGTCATGCTCCCCTTCCGCCTCACCAGTACCCCTTGGGTGTTCACGAAATTGATAACAGTGGTTACTGCCCATCTTTGGAGGTTGGGAATGCCAGTTTTCCCCTAACGCGATGACTTGCTGTTTAAGGCTGGCTCTCCACATTCAGTCATGGGCCACCTACAGATTGTGAACTTCCTGACCTCGGGGATTATGATCGAGCCTAAGTAACACCTGACTCCTTCATGGAGGCTTCCTTTCATTGATGTCCTGGGTACCATAAGGTTCAGGGTCTTCCCTCCATTGCAATGAGTGCAGGACATCGGGGCTATGAACCTGACATTTCAGCCTTGTTCCTGTATCTCAGTGAGAGCAACTCTGAGGCCTCCTGTATCCTCCTTGGCGACTACACCAGGTGGTGTATCCGTGCTATGCAGTGGAATCTGAAGTTCCAATGGGCCTTGTAAGAAAGTGCCCTCTTTTTGCATGGTTGCCCCCACTTTTTGCTGGACTACTGATGTGCTTTGATTGAGTGTGCAAAAAGATCAACTGATGGACAGATTGCAGAACAATGTCAAACATTCACCCATTACAGAGATCTGGGCCTAAATCCATCGTTGTTTTGCTCACCATGCCATGGCAGTTTGAACCCAACCATATGGAAATCAGTCTTGACCCTGCACCCACTGAGTGTGTCCTGGGTTCCTGTCGAACAGGTACCCAGGGCCTATGTTCTTTCCCTAAAACTGCATTGGAAACAAAACCCAATTGGCACTCTTTGGCCACAGGTCAGTCCCTTGTAAATGGTACCACAGGTACCAAGGGCACTGTGGCCAGGGAAGGCCTCTAAGGGCTGCAGCACTTATTGTGCCACCCTTAGAGGCCCCGTACCTTTACACACACCTTTGCAGGCTGCGTGTTTTGGTGCAGAACAAAGTAAAGAGTCGACATGGCACATTTCCCTGTGTGCCGTGCCTACAACCCACTGCCCTGGCATAGGTCAGCCACCCCTCTAGCTGGGTGCTGAGGGTACAAGTGCATGAGCCCTGTACCCATACAGTGTCTAAGTCAATTCTTAGGCATTGTAAGGGCAGTAATGCCTTTAAGAGTATTTTGTGCTGGGGTTTGTCATTAGGAACTCCACAGTACCATAATGGCTTTACTGAAAACTGGGAAGTTTGGTATCAGACTTCTCAGCACATTAAACCCACACTGATGCCAGTGTGGGATTTAATGCAAAATGCACACAGAGGGCATCTTAGAGATGCCCCCGGAAATAAGACCTAACTCTAGTGTCCAGGCTGAGTGGCTGCTCACCAGCTGCCACCACCAGACATGTTGCTGGACCCCTGGGTCGAGATCCTGCTGCTCTCGGGGATCTGAAACAATGCACATCCCGGGACATGGTGCCAAGCCTCCTCTCTGTGATGTGCAGGGTCCACGAAGGGTAAGCTTTAAAGGCTTGCCACCTTTGTGAGCTTCCCCAGACCCTTTGCTGCTTCCAGCAACTGGCTCCCACTGGTTCTAACCCCCACTTTGGACAGGAGAATTGGCGGGAAAACCAAGTGGGGAAGGGAGGTGTGCCCACCTTTGCAAACCCCACCTCTGAGGTGGGGGAGGCGAGGTGAAGCACAACTCTCAGTCCCTGCCATCTTGCAGATGGGGGGACCCAGCCAACCAGAGTGAGGCATATGCCCCCCTCCCACTGGAGGGTGGCATAATAGGGAGTGTACCCACCCCAAGGAAAGGACCCGCTGGTGCCAAACTTTACCTACCTGTAACGCCACTAAATCAAGTATTTAGGGGCAACCCCAAACCTTGCCTCCTCAGACAAGAAACAACCAAGAAGAAAAGAAGAACAAGGACCAAACAGCTGTGCTGAAGCTAAGAAGAGGAGGACGCCCACTGACTTGGCCCCAGCCCTACCGGCCTATCTCCACCTCGAATCTGCAGAAGCGAAAGTCCGGTTTATCCTGCAGCCAGAAACCTCAAGAACCCCGAGGACCAGCCCTGCCTCCCACAGAAAAGACTTTGTCTCTAGTGAACACTGGATTTTTTCACCCACAGACTCTGGCTTCAGCCAAATCCATGAGTCAGTACCACTCTACACCCGTTGCCCACGGCTCGAGTTCGAGTGGCCCATTACCACAAGGAGGTCGCCCCGACTAGCCTGACCCGAGATTTGGTGATCTATGACCTGCCTTGAATCTCCCAACGTAGCCGGCAGCCTCTTTCTGGAGACTCCCCCTGACAGCGACCGGAACGGGTAAAAGAAACCCTATGTCTAAAGACACCCCTGCACCCGAAGCCCCATGGCCTTGGGTGGCCCAACTGACGGTGTCCAAGCATCCCAACTTACCTCTCCAACCGGTGGTCACCTCCAGAAGATCTTCGTTTCTGAGCCTGCAGTCTTTTTTTAAATCGGAGAATCTCCAATGAAACCAACAGGTCACCGGATGCCAAAACAGCACCCTGCACCCAGCCACCCCTGCGCTGCTACCGGTGTACTTTGGGTGCTAACTCGGTTCCCCCTTTGCCCTGAGCCTAACACCAGGAGCTTTGCTCCCACAACCCAGTGGCCTGCTCGTAAGCAGCCACCAACCAGAGGCCCCCTATCCTCCATTGGATAACATTGGGCCTCAGCACTCTGCACTAGTGCCGCTGAGGGTGTTTTGGGAGTGACCCTGGGGGAACCCTTGCTCTAACCCCAGCAACTCAACCCCAAAGACCGAGTACTTACCTGGTAACCAATAACTTAAATTCTCTCCACAGGAATACATGGACAGGTTTTCTCTGAAAAATGTTCTAAGTGTGGATTTGATTTGTATGGAAACCTGAAAAACTATAGTTGAGCAAAACTGATTTTACTTACCTTTTCTCTAGGAAATGTCCCAGTGTGATATCTAGGCATATCACACTAAGTAAAAAAAGTAACTTAAAAAGTGACTGAAAAGTAATCTGTACAGTAATTTCGATATTTTGACTTACCTGTATTTCAACCAAACTGCATTCAGTTGTAAACACTGCATAAGCTTCTGTAAAGCATGTATTTCACTTACCTGTGCCAAGCTTGGTTTGGTTCTAGAAATAAAATAACTTAACTATATTTTATTCAAACAAAATTGGTCTGAGTTCAGTCTTTGCTAATTGAGTGTGTACAACAAATGCTTAACACTACCCTCTATTAAAGCCTTACTGCTCGCCCACACTACCAGAAATAGAGAGTAAGGTGCTATCTACTTTTACCTCTGCCTACCTTTGGGGTTCCACTGGACTCTGTGCACACTATACCTCATTTTGGTGGAGTATATACAGAGCCAGCTTCCTACAGGCCTAGCACCAGGGAAACCTGTTATGTTACATTTACATTTCGACTGCACAAGATCTGCAGTGGTGGTTACTCGCCTGCAATTAGACCAGCATCAGGCTGCTCGCCACCCAGTGCTCATGGGTGTGTCACTGCTGGGTTGGGAAAGTAATGTAGGGCTGGTCAATATCAGAAGACAATGGTCTCTGGTGGAAACTTGGCTTCATTTCAATGTGTTGGAGATGCTTGCTATTAATCTGGCATGAAGGCCTTTTTGCGTCCATCAAGGGGGCACTGGTGCAGGTTTTTACGGACAACTCCATCCCTGTGTGGTACTGTAACAAGCAAGACACATAGGTGTTCTGAGTCCTGTGCCAAGAGGCTTAGTACCTCTGGAGTTGGCTAGAGCATCTGAGCATTTCCTTGATCTTGAACCACCTGGTGAGATCCTTGAATACCATGACGGACGAGCTCAGCCGGCAGTGTCTGGTGCAACACAGATGACCTCAACATCCTGAGATGGAGCAGGGCATCTTCCAGCAGTGCTGAGAATTGATCCAGCGGCCTATAGAAAATATATCATAAACAACGCTACCCAACTTCATAACCTATAAACAAAATTCTATACTAAATATGGACCCATTTATAAACCTGACATATTTTGGGCCTACTGAATCAGGTGGTCAGATTAAATCTATATACACATTATCTACAAACTATATACATATTTATACATCTGCGGAAAGAATATTGTCATTAGAATAAAACTTGACCATTTAAACGACCACCATTGGCGACGTGATCTAGCTAATAGTAACCTACACTCCTGAATAACCAAGACCAGCTTGTTTGTCAAAAGTAAGATTTTATTTACTAAATTATGGTATATAAGTTGATAGTTTTATAAATGAATTTTATTAGCAATAAAGCAAGCATGATTGTAAAGAAATATGAGAAAAATACAATTTAAGCAAGTGAATCAAAATTAAAGTGAATATTTAAAGTTTAGCATTTCTAAAACCTAATTCCCTAACTGAGCTAAATAGATAGAAATTAAAGAAAAGTTCTTTGAGGATTCTTACGTGCTCCACGCAAAGTCCGTCAGCACTTCACCCTCATCGGAAAGTCAGAAAGCAGCAGCCAGCCCATCCCTAGGGGCATGACTTTTTATACCTTTCTATGCTAACTAAACTACGCAAAGGAAAGTTTTCAGAAATCTTCGACGTCCCATTGGCTGAGAGTGACAAGTGACATGTCACCCACTTTTCAAAAAGTTCCATTAGTTCATGTTTCATAAAGACCATTGTCTCTTCCACGTGAAACCAGGAGCTTCCTGAGTTTGCAACAAATGTTCAAATTTGTTCTCACTACGTCCAAGCAACTTCCGCGGATGCCAAGTTAAGGCTGACAAAATGTTCACTTTCGACCTTGGCCATGTCCGACAGAATGATGGCAGCACATCAGTTTTTGCTTTGTGAATGCAGCTTTGATAAACGCTTTAATTCAGAATGGGCGTCTCGTGACTTTTGCAGAATTACAAGTCAGCTCTTTTCTGCGACTCAAGTGACTAGGCCCAAAGCAGGCAACTTAAGCTTTCTAGTATAAAACAAACACAAGAAAAGTATTAATGTAAGAAATAATGTAGATTCTGTATCCACCCCAGGATTTACTAATTAATTAACCCACCCGATTAATCAAAATGTTACCTAGCCAATGCAAACAAATAAAGCAGCGTTTATATCTACCAGTCTCCGTTATTCCATGAGACTTATATGCACCTAGAATAGTAGAAATGACATCACACAGACAAGGAAAAGCAAAACAAGCACATGCTTCTTTTAAGTTTGCAGCAGTTAGTAATGACAAAAACGAAAACAATAAATTATTTTATTATTTTGCACGAACAAAAAGATGCAACAATTATGCACGTTTATGAGCACACATGTTAGTCCCCCCATGTGTAAAGTTTAATCTAAGTTGTATTAGCACGACATATCACAAATCATTAATATTATTATTCATGTTATGGAAATGTGACTTCGCGAGTTTAAACAAAATTTTGTTTTCTATCTCGCTCCATCAACTCCCTCATCTGGTGATTAACAAATCACCACACCAGCACTCAAAATTTTGATAATTTAAATTTCTAAGAAATCGATTCAAATTCATTTGTATCAGTAAACATAAAAGTCTGTTTCTGCATAATCTTTGGAATTAGCATAACGCTCTCTATGTAACTCCTGTAATTCGATCTCTCTTTCTTCTTCTTTTCTGAGTTTATAGATTCTTTTCTTTTCTTTCAACTGTTTCTTTCTTTTATGTAACAAACAACCTATTTTGGTCAAAATAAAAATGAATACTATTATAATCAAAGGTGCCAGAATCTTGCCAAGAATTGAACTTCCGATATTATGAAACCAGTTTTTAATTGCTTGAAACCTTTTTGAAAGTTTCCCTGTAAAATCATCTTCTTCTAAAGGAATTATCTCTGAATGCATTTGTGTAATATTCTTAATATACATTTCAATATTCTTACTTTCATCAGGAATATATGTACAACAATGTTGTACATGTAAAATGCCACAGACTCCTCCCTCTTTTGCTAGGAGTATGTCTAAAGCAAGGCGGTCTTGTATTACCATAGATCTAATTGCAATAACTTCAACATTCACTAATTGAAATCCATCAGCTGTGTCAGTTGATAATCTATCAACTATAGTGGACAATTTTCTGATTCTCCCTGCATTTAGGGTTATACCAACAAAAGGTATTACAGCTTGAAAAATATCTCCCAGAACTTCAGTAAAAGTTTCTCTTTTAACTCTATTTACATAATTATGAATTTTAAACAATCCTTCTGAATCTCTGTCAACATGAAACACTTTAGGAAAAACAATTCCCACATAACAAGTTCCATACCAGTGGTCTGGAAGGTTGTAGTAGGCTTTGTCACCACAAACAAAATAAATCCCAGGAAAGATAGGATCTTTTCCACCTTTAAATCCCCAACCTCCCAAAATCTGATAAGTATCTTCACAGTTACTTGCACCTACAAAATAATTATCAAAAAGTGTATTATCTCTTCTAATGCAAAGTTTTCCACTAACTGGTTTGTCTATGTGAATTGCAATATTTTCAAGCATTTTGCCATTTAATTTCTCATCCTCTTTCTGCCAGAAGCCTGACTTAGTCTGCTTGACTAATTCATTCCTCTTATAAATTGCTCTTCTCTCCTCAACCATGTTCAAAAATTTCTTTCCTTCAGCACTTAATTTACATGTTAGATTATTCTTGTAAGCATACTCGTAAGTGAGTTCATTAGTAACAAGGAAAAATTCTCTCATTTGTTTTGCTTTCTTATGCTTATTTAAAGCATTATCAATCTTAATATTTGCAAAAATTTCATCATAATTTGAATAGTAATATTCTAAACGTCCAGTTTGATAAAATAAACTAGTTAATACACTACATGTTACAGCATAAGTGAGAGGAAGCATATTATATGTTACTCCCTCAGAAACAGAAGCAGGTAACTTAACGCAGACATAGCAGTCTTTTGCATCCATTACCTTAACATATTCACTCAATAGCTTTGTGAATGTATTACTTGAGAAATCACCAATTGATTTATCTTGATGAATGTTAGGCTGATGATCAATAACTTTTGCAGACTCACTATGTTTAGTTTGGCTAACCAGAGCTTTGCTTGTTATGTTAACTTTGTGTAATTCTCTATTCATTTCTAAAGGGATAATCACAGCTAGAACCAACCAGAGCAGAACTAAAATGAGCAGACACACCAGAGTCATTTTACAGCATCTTTTAAAAACAGAACACTTTGAAGTGCTCTCCTTAACATAAGGCATTCTTGGTTAATTTTAGCTTCAAAAAAAAATAAAAATAAATTTTAAAATTCTAAATTTATATTTACACCCCCCTTTTAAAATATATATATTTTTTTTTTTTTTAAAACCCTAAACAAGATTTCTTCGACCTTATGTCATACATAAGTTTTCTTCAACTAAACAGTTTTTTTTTTTCGACCTTGTGTCAACTAACAAATTTTCTTCAGCCTTTTGCCAATTTAATATTTCTGTACATCAATCATTGTCACTAATTTCTTGGATTTCGTTTTCTTCTTCACTACTATCATATATGTCAATAACAGGTGGAATTACTAAGTAAGTCCACTCAGGAGACTTGTATTTTTGATTTGGTCTTATTATTCTCTTCCCTTTTCTCGATATCACTTCTATTTTTCTTCCAACTCCAACTTCTTTTCCAGGACTCTTTTGACTACTGATTTCTTCAACTTGTTCCTTTGGCTTTTTGATCAATCTGACTCTCAATCTTCCACCTGGCCAGTAGTCTGCTTTTCTCACGTACTTCTTCTTTGGTTCAGAATTATTTGATTCTGACTTCCAAGTCCTTTTCTTTCTGTTTTCACTTTCACCTTCCACGTCACTTTCTTCAGTTTCGTAGTCTGAAATGTCAATTGACTCAGGAACTTCTCTATTCGGCAATTTCACTCCTTCAGGAACTTCACTTTGTCTTCCATCACTGGTACTTGGTAATTCGTCTTCCTTCTCTTCCTCAATTACCTCCAACTTCCCAGATTTCGGATTTCTGTTCCTTACTTCAGAGTTTGTTCTCTGCCTTTCGATACTCTCCTGGTCTGAAACTTCTTTCTGTTTTGCTTCTTTGTCTTCAATGGAGACAACCGAATCCTCAGTTATCTTTCCTTTTAACAGATTCTCTTCACCTTCAGAATCTATTTCAATTATTTCCAAGTCTTTTCTTGTCAAATTTCCATTCACTGGCACAGTTTCCAGATGTCGACTTTCTTGTCGATCTTCACAATCTGGAATTATTTCACCTTCTGTTTTGCCTTCTGCTTCAGAATCAGAATCGTCTGTGGTATCACTTTCAACATCAGAACTCTCAGGAGTTGGTACTGGAATAGTATGACTAGGATGAATCCAACGTTTCAATCCTCTGCACTTTACAGCATTAGTAGTGATCAAGATTATCTGCCTAGGTTTCTGCCATCTAGGAGCTAAACAATTCCTTCTCCGATGTACTTTCGTTCTGACCCAATCGCCAGGTCTCAGATCATGTGTCAAAACCTTTTCATCTGATTGAGCTTCAGTTCCCACCTGATTAGACACAGAAGTTACCATATCAGATAACCTTTTACAGTAATCCAAAATTGCACTGTCATTTATGCTCAACAGTTTACCTACAGGTACAAAAGCTTGCCTCATAACTCTTCCCATTCAAATTTCATGAGGACTCAAACCTGTCTTTTTATCTGGTGTACTTCTTAATGACATCAAAACAAGTGGAAGAGCATCAGTCCATTTTATACCTGTTTCAAGACACATTTTTCCAATTCTGTTTTTAATTGTTCCATTTATTTGTTCAACTACTCCTGATGCCTCTGGTCTGTATGCACAGTGTATTTTCTGCTCAATGCTCAAAGCTTCGCAAATTAACTTCATCAGTTTGTTATCAAAATGGCTTCCTCCATCACTCTCAATAGTGACTGGAAAACCGTACCTTGAGATGATTTCTCTGAGCATTAGTTTTGCCACTGTAATTGAATCACAATGTCGTGTAGGGAAAGCCTCTACCCATCTTGAAAATAAGCATACAATTACAAGTACATATTTCAAACAATTGTGTAAGGGCATTTCAATGAAATCCATTTGTAACCTGGTAAAGGGACCACCTTCTCGACCAATTATTCCTGTCCCCACCACTGATTTTCTGTTTGGATTCATTTGTTGGCATGACAAACACCTTTGACAAAAAGATTCAGCAATAGTTCTAAACTTGGTATTGAACCATGTTTCTCTGAAAAGTCTAACCATAGAATCTCTTCCTAGATGTGCTGGACCATGATATAATCTGGCCATGTCAGCAATCAAACAATTTGGTAAGACTACTCTGCCATCTTTGTAAACCCACACTCCATCTTCTTCACGTGGTCTACAATCTGATCTTAACCATAAGTCTTTTTCTTCATCTTCTGCTTCATTTTGTAAATCTCTAATCTCATGCCATGTTTCTACAACAGTTGTTAGCATTAATGAATTTGAATCAGTTTCTTTACTCCTCTCCCGATTGTATGAATAATTTTTCCTTGCGCAGTATTTAGCTGTTTCATCTGCGAAGGCATTTCCATTGGAAATATAATCAGTTCCTCTAGTGTGCGCTGCACACTTAACAATGGCGATTTCTTTTGGCAATTGTATTGCTTCGATTAATCTTCTAATGAAAACTGCATTTTTAATTGGTGATCCTGCTGATGTCATGTATCCTCTCTGTGACCAGAGTTGTCCATAATCATGCACAACTCCGTACCCATACTGACTATCAGTAATGATGGTAACTCTTATATCCTTTGATATTTCACATGCACGAATTAAAGCAATCAATTCAGCCACTTGTGCTGAACGAACTCCTTCAAGACATGATGCTTCTTCAACATCTACGACTGTACAAACTGAATATGAAGCTTTCAAGACACCTCCTTCGGATCTTAAGCATGACCCATCCACAAAGTAGACAAAATCCGATTCAGACAAAGGTCTGTCTTTGATGTCTTTTCTTGGTTTAGTGCAGAATTCCATGACATCTAAACATTCATGTTCTGTTTCAATGTCATCAACAATTTCAGAATCAGGCAGTAATGTAGAAGGATTCAGATTTAAACATCTTGAAATCGAAACATTATCTGCTCCCAGTATGATTTTCTCATACTTTGTTAATCTGCTACTTGTTAAATGTTGAGTCTTACCTCTTGTCAGTAATATTTCAACTGAATGAGGCACAAAAACTTTCACAGGAAATCCCATAATGATCCCCTCACTTTGTTCGAGGCTGATACTTGTAGCTGCAACTGCTTTCAAACAACCTGGTAATGCTTTTGCAATTGGATCAAGAACTGCAGAGAAGTATGCAATAGGTTTCTTTAAATTTCCATGTCTCTGAATTAACACAGATAATGCACATCCTTCTCTCTCACTGCAATACAGTTCAAAATCTTTCTCATAATTTGGCATACCTAAAGCAGGAGCTTGGCATAAACTCTTTTTCAGGTTCTCAAAAGAGTCCATCTCAGCATCATTGAGAATAATTGGATCTTTTACTTCTGACTTTGTCAGTCTTTGTAGTGGTTTTGCAATTACTGAAAATCCACTTATCCATTGTCGACAGTAACCAACCATTCCCAAGAACATTCTTACCTGTCTTTGTGTTCTTGGTGGTAACATTGCTTGAATCATTTTTATTCTCTCTATTGTTACTTGTCTTTTTCCCTTTGCAATTCTGTGACCAAGATATTTTACTTCTTGTTTGCAAAACTGTAGTTTTGCTGGGGACACTTTATGTCCTTCTTCTGCAAGGCGATTTAACAGAATTATTGTGTCTGTTACACAATTTTCTCTTGTCTTTGCAGCTATTAACAAATCATCAATATACTGCACTAGCGTAGACCTACCAGGTAAGTCTAGATCTTCTAATGATCTTTTTAACAATTCGTTAAAAATTGAAGGACTTTCTGTATAGCCCTGAGGGATTCTTGACCATCCGAGGGTCTTACCTTGGAATCTGAAAGCAAAAATTTCATAACTGTCTGGATGTAAGGGAACAGTAAAGAATGCATTGCAAAGGTCAATGACTGTATACCATTCAGCATCATGTGGAATCTGAAATAGAATTACTGCTGGATTTGGAACCACAGGACAACATGGAACGACAATTTGATTAACCTTTCTCAAATCTTGTACGATTCTAAATGTTCCGTTAGACTTTTTAACTCCCATAATTGGTGAATTACAAGAGCTACTTTCCATTTCCTTTAATACACCTTGCTTGATTAATTTTTCAATTATAGGTGTAATACCTTCAATTGTTTCTGTTTTCATTTTATATTGTGGAGTGTTTGGAAATTCTATTCCCTGTTTCAATGTAATTTTTACTGGATCTACGTTTTTCATTAGACCCATCTCATTTCCAGTAAAATCCCATATTTCAGATTTCACTGTTTCTTTAAGTTCTTCAGGTAAATCTTTTTCTTCAAATGCAGGAAACAATTTTGTTTCTTCTGCTTCCATCATCATCATTGTCATTCTGTATAAACCATCTTCCTCCATTGTTTGTAACTCAACTCCATCAGGAGAACAATATATTCTACAATTCATTTTACATAGGATGTCTCTGCCTAATAGATTCACTGGACTACTATTACAAACCACAAATCTGTGTTTGTCTCTGTAATTTCCAATTTCAACTGGTACTGGATCAGTTAAGTCGGTTTTAATTTGTTGATTACTTACTCCGACAACTTGGATGGTATCCCCAGAGAGAGGTAGGTTTTCAATTTCCACTGATATAACAGTAGAACGGGTAGCACCAGTGTCCACTAGAAAAGTGATGTCTACATCATTAACTTTCCCGTTTACAAAAGGACCAGACTGGTCAACCTCAAGAGTGGCTCCAACAACACACTCTTCCTCCTCTCTCGGGCACCGTCAGCAATAATCATCAGAATCGCTGTCTTGACTTTCTGCTAATAAAAATTGTTGTGAAGCATTTTGCATTTGAACCCTTTGCTGCTTTTGCTGTTTTTGTGGTTTTATTACCTGTTCACTTCCCTGAAATCCCACGTTTGGATTATATTTTTGAACTCCCCCACAATTCGGAAAAGGTGGTTGTGGCAATTGGTCTTGACGATTATTCACCTGTTGTTGTTGCTGTTGCTGTAACTGTCGCTGAATATTAAATTCGTTTAACCCCTGTTGTATCTGTAGCTGTCGCTGCAGGTCAACACCATTCTGCATCTGTGGATTCAATAAGGGATTCTTTAAGTTTTTAGGAGGATGAGGACACTCGTCTCTCCAATGTCCAATTTCGCCACAATTAAAACAAGGTAATCTTTGCTTCAACTCCTCAATCTTTGGGCTAAATTTCTTTGGGAAATTATTACCTTTAAACTTTCCTTGTATCTGGTTTGTATTCCCAGTTTGAACAAAATTAGTGTTCTTATTACCCATGCTGGCAATCTGTTGCTCAGCCACCTTTACCTGAGCCCACATGGCTTTTTCCTTCAGCTTCTTCTGTTTTACTTCTATTTCATCGCTACAATACTTTGCTTTTCTTAGAATATCATCTACAGATAGTGATTGCCATCCGACAATACTATTTCTGATAATTTCTCCAATTTCAGGTTTTAGTCCATAAACAAATCTATAGACAAAATGGCTCATGTCTTTTTCATCTAATTTTTCATAACCACTGTATTGTTTAAAGATTAATAGTAGTCTTTCATAAAAAGAATGAACTGATTCTTTTGTTTCCTGTTCTGTTCTTTCTATTTTAACCCAATCGACTTCTTTGGGTGGAATTTTGTTTTTCATCCAAACAATTACTTTTTCATAGAAATCCATTACAAGTGGATTTGGAGCACCTGTTTCTTTGATTCGCTCAGGTTCTGTTTTTGGCCAACTAATCGATATCTTGCATTCTGTCCAAAGATCTGATGGAACAACAATATCAAAAAATCCATCTAAATCAATCCACAGAACTTTTGACACTTTGATAAATCTATCGACTTGCCTGTACCACTCAACTGGTTTCTCCCTTAATTTTGGAAAGTCATTTGTAAATAACAGAATGTCCTGTCTCGACCAAGGGACATGAACATATCCTCCACCTGCAATTTCTCTCATTGGAAATTGTTTTGACAATTTTTCCAATCTTTCATCTTCCTTCTTTTTCGTCCATTTTACTCTCCATTTGTTCAGTTCTCCTAACTTTTTGATATAGACAATCAAATCTTTAATATGAACTATTCTTCCCATTGAGTTTAAACTCTCAATGTCACTTTCTGAAAAGTCTAATCTGTAATGCTTTGCAAAATTCTTTTGTTTACTCACATCGATTTCAAGTTCTGCTGCTAGATCCTCTAGTTGATCATATTTGTTTTTTGTTTTCCACTGTATGCTTTTGCAAATGAACAGTAGTTCATCATCTCGATAGTAATTTAAACTATCTGGACCAATTGTTCCAATTATTAATTCTTCGATATTCGCTTTTAATTTGGCCACATCAAGTTTTGGTGTGGTTACCCTGACTTCAGGACTCCCTATATCTGATATAGCACCCATTGGTGTTTTTGGAGATAAATCCTCATTAAAGGTTAAATCAGGCATTCTCGATTTAGAAGAGTTTATTTCAGATAAGTCTGAATAAAATTTTTCAGCAGCCTTTTGAATTTCTGTATTTAAAGGAATAGTTAATCCAGTTTTGTTTGTTTCCTTTTGGTCAAATACGGGCTGAACAGGACCAATTGTTACTGGAACTGTCACAGCTTCCATGCCTTTTGTCATTCTTTTTATTAATTCTTCTTTTGATCTTAAATATTCATTATAATCAACATTTTCAACATTTCTTGCCTCTCTTGTATAATCTTTTGGAGGTTCTCTTGCTCTTGGAGCCATTGTAAAATGTCTACCTTCATTTCGAGCATTCTCGAATTCTGGTCTTCTAGGAGTTTCAATGATTTCACAATTATTAGGATAAAGTTTAGGAGCTTCATTTATTGGAGGTGCACTCGGTGAAGTTTCAGTAGAAACCACCGGAGTAGACCATGATCTAGGAGGTCTCAAAGGCTGATTCTTTCTAGCAGTTGTATATATTTCTTCCATAACTGCATCCTCAGATTCACTTTCCATTGATTTCCCTGTAGGAGTACCCATTACCATTTCATGAATTAAATACAATCCTTCACTCATGTTTCCCTGTCTCCACATTCGCAATCTATCTTCATGAGTTTCTCTTCTCCAAGGTGGATTTTTAGAAGGTCTTTTAATTCCACTAGCTTCTCTTTGTAACTGATACATCTCGTCTTCCCACTCAACTAAAGCTTCAAATAGAGTTGGTCTCGGTTTCGGAACAAGAGCATTCATTTTCTCTCGTAAATTTCTTAAGACTTTTACATTAAATGAACCATCATCAGGCCAAGTTAAAACACCGTCATTTTTAGTATAGCGTTTCCAACTATCGAACCATAAGACAGTATGATATCCATATTCACCTTCCATATACGCTGCAGGTGTTTTATACTTATGAAGTAGTTTACCACCTCGCGTTTCGATTTTCTTGTCAGGTGAAAATAAATTCTTAAACTTCTGAAATAATGTTGGCTTTTTCTCAACATGTTTAAAATGATAACTCATTTTTAGGAGTTAAATCTAATTCACAAAATCGTTCGTAAAATATTTCCGGGATGTTTCGAAAAACAACCAATCCGTGCGCGAAACACACCAACAAGCCAATGACAGTCGAGCTACGTCACTTTTCTGCTCAACCAATAAATTTGGAGTTTTTCCGAAGGACCAATCAGCTCACAGGTCGTCAGAGACTCAAGAGCCAATCAGAATATAGCTTGTGACGTAGGTCACCCAATCCCAGCGCGGCTCTGTGACGTACACAGCAGCTGCGGTTTCTCGTTTCTCACTCCTGGCGCTTACCCCTCCTTCACAAAATCTTTTCACAGCGCCATTTTAAGAACATTTTTCAGTGTAAATTAATTCTTAACGATGACTATAAGGACAACATCTGTTCGTTTCACTATTTAGGATAGTTTACATACATTCAAGTATCCACACTTCGGAATAGACGGCGCTATTCACACTAAGGATAATATTCAATTGTCAGTAGAGTAACCCTTACCCCACCCTTCTAACACGTATAATTATGAACTCGCTTTGCTCTGAACCCACCGCGAAGTGAAAGTTCTAAGAGTTCCACTTGAACATAAAATACAATTCAAACTCGCACTTTCACACTGAAATTTCCCTAATTTCAAACACACATGAAATCCGTACAGGACTCTCACCTGTTTATAGAAATCATGCACCGTTAGCAAAATAACGACGTTATCCGTACAGGGCTCTCACCTGTTTATAGATATGAAACATGTACCCGTACAGGACTCTAACCTGTTTATAGATAATCATGCACCGACGCTAATTTACCCTTCACTCAAGCTCGGATATAACTAATACTCTTATCACAGTGAGTTTTATGGAAGGCGCTTTGTCCCTATTCTCATGCTGCTCTAATTTCTTAGAAAACCCTCACTTTACAAGATTCAGACCTAGCCCTAAAACTGTGCTGCTCGGCGACAACACTATGGTACACGGCGATACCTCTTGTGATACTCGGCGATATCACTACAAACAGAACAGATGGCTTGCGTGACTAATTTCTCGCCACACAATCTATACCGGTATAGCTTACAGATAGCACGAAAAACGAACTTAACATGTGTTAAAACATCGATCCTATTTCCATACCATAACACTTTAGTAACCCTTAGCAACCAACATATTACCTTGGTTACCCTTAGCAACCATCAATTTCTGCTACCAGAGAATTGATCCAGCGGCCTATAGAAAATATATCATAAACAACGCTACCCAACTTCATAACCTATAAACAAAATTCTATACTAAATATGGACCCATTTATAAACCTGACATATTTTGGGCCTACTGAATCAGGTGGTCAGATTAAATCTATATACACATTATCTACAAACTATATACATATTTATACATCTGCGGAAAGAATATTGTCATTAGAATAAAACTTGACCATTTAAACGACCACCATTGGCGACGTGATCTAGCTAATAGTAACCTACACTCCTGAATAACCAAGACCAGCTTGTTTGTCAAAAGTAAGATTTTATTTACTAAATTATGGTATATAAGTTGATAGTTTTATAAATGAATTTTATTAGCAATAAAGCAAGCATGATTGTAAAGAAATATGAGAAAAATACAATTTAAGCAAGTGAATCAAAATTAAAGTGAATATTTAAAGTTTAGCATTTCTAAAACCTAATTCCCTAACTGAGCTAAATAGATAGAAATTAAAGAAAAGTTCTTTGAGGATTCTTACGTGCTCCACGCAAAGTCCGTCAGCACTTCACCCTCATCGGAAAGTCAGAAAGCAGCAGCCAGCCCATCCCTAGGGGCATGACTTTTTATACCTTTCTATGCTAACTAAACTACGCAAAGGAAAGTTTTCAGAAATCTTCGACGTCCCATTGGCTGAGAGTGACAAGTGACATGTCACCCACTTTTCAAAAAGTTCCATTAGTTCATGTTTCATAAAGACCATTGTCTCTTCCACGTGAAACCAGGAGCTTCCTGAGTTTGCAACAAATGTTCAAATTTGTTCTCACTACGTCCAAGCAACTTCCGCGGATGCCAAGTTAAGGCTGACAAAATGTTCACTTTCGACCTTGGCCATGTCCGACAGAATGATGGCAGCACATCAGTTTTTGCTTTGTGAATGCAGCTTTGATAAACGCTTTAATTCAGAATGGGCGTCTCGTGACTTTTGCAGAATTACAAGTCAGCTCTTTTCTGCGACTCAAGTGACTAGGCCCAAAGCAGGCAACTTAAGCTTTCTAGTATAAAACAAACACAAGAAAAGTATTAATGTAAGAAATAATGTAGATTCTGTATCCACCCCAGGATTTACTAATTAATTAACCCACCCGATTAATCAAAATGTTACCTAGCCAATGCAAACAAATAAAGCAGCGTTTATATCTACCAGTCTCCGTTATTCCATGAGACTTATATGCACCTAGAATAGTAGAAATGACATCACACAGACAAGGAAAAGCAAAACAAGCACATGCTTCTTTTAAGTTTGCAGCAGTTAGTAATGACAAAAACGAAAACAATAAATTATTTTATTATTTTGCACGAACAAAAAGATGCAACAATTATGCACGTTTATGAGCACACATGTTAGTCCCCCCATGTGTAAAGTTTAATCTAAGTTGTATTAGCACGACATATCACAAATCATTAATATTATTATTCATGTTATGGAAATGTGACTTCGCGAGTTTAAACAAAATTTTGTTTTCTATCTCGCTCCATCAGAATCCTGGCTAGAGCTTTTTGCTACCGTTTAGAACACTCAGTGTCAAACGTTTTGCACATTGGAGTTTCTAAGAAAAGGCTCGCTAGGAGATGCATTCCATTTTGAATGGAACACGTACTCTTGTATATCTTCCTTTCCCCTTCCATTTCTGCCCTGAGTTCTGCAAAAGATTAGGGATAACCAGGCCCAAATCATTCTAGATGCTCCATGTTGAGCCAGGACAGTTGGTCACCTGGAACTTCTCAGCATGATAATCTGCCCACCGATCAGGCTACCACTTCAAGAGGATCTTCTGTTGTAGAAGTAGTGCTGGGTCTTTCACCAGAACCTGTACAATCTACACTTCCATGCATGGAGATTGAGCGCTAGCAGCTAAGTACGATTGATCTGCCTGCCACCCAAGGTGGCTAATATCATCCTTGCTGCCAGGCGCTCTTGCACAAAGCAAAGTCCATTTATGGTGAGTGTTGGGACGAATTTGTGGCAGTATGGTGTCCACAAGATAAACCCTTTACCGGCCAAACTGTTGGATGTTCTATTGTCCATTTTGTCTTTGGACCAGCAAGGCCTTGAAGTGGGCACTTTCAGCCTTTTTGCATTTGCTCGGCCAACCTTCCTTGTTTAAACCATCTGGTGTGATACTGTATTGTAAAGGTCTGACAAACATGTTCTCTCCCAAACAGTGCTTGATGTGAGTGGAATCTTAACTTGGTCATGATGTTCTCATATCTAGGCCCCTCCAACCGATGCACAGCTGCTCATTCCATCTTCTAATTCTAAAAACAGTCTTCCTCATTGTGATCACTTCTGCTCTTCACATGAGTTTACTTCAGGCACTGCAGATGCAACTGCGTACACTTTTTTTCCAGATAAACTGGTGCTGAGGACTCAGGCAGCCTTAAAGCCTACAGCCGTGACTCCCTTCCATGTTGGGCCATCCATCACTCTACTAGCCTTCATCGCTCCACCTCACCTCTCAAAAGAGGAGAGGTTCCAACAGCTGGACCCCAGAAGGGCTTTAAACTTTTACATTGATAGTGGGGACACTCAGATTTTTGTGGGGTTCTCCAGGACAAAGAAAGGGAAGGCTGAGCATAAGAGGAGTCTGTCGAGGCGAATAGTCCTCTGCATTATGATCTGCTTGTATTTGTAAAGAACCAGCCATTGGAAGGATCAATAGCCTGTTTTCATCTCATTTGCTCGCAGGTTGTCTGCCCTTGATGTTTGCCAAGCTGCGATGTGGACGTCAGTGCATACAATCACGAAGCACTATTGCCTTGACAGCCAGATCTGGTGGGAGTACCTTGGTCCAAGTCCACTCCACAGACCTCCACCTGGGGAGGTACTGCTTTGGTATCAATTCTAAGATGGGGTATATGCGGTAAGACGTATCCCTCAGAAGATTAAGTTACTCTTTCCAGTTAACTGAAGAGTCTCCGCTGCCCTCCCACAGCCTCATTCTTAAGAGTGACCTTTTTTAACATTGAAAAAGATCCCAAGTTAGAAATCTGCACACTGATACTGCCATTTATTAGTGCTCTGTGTCTGAGTGCACACATAGAGACAAGCAAGAAACTGACAGCGTGCACTTGTGTAGCTCGGCTTTGTAACTTCAAGTCAATATGGAGGCAACACAGAGCTGCATGACAGCACCTGCTGTTGCACGGGAACATTTCTGGTAAAAGCTTTCTGGATCCAGTCTGAAATCTTGGGAGTATTCTAAGACAAAGATTCTGTGGGTAGACTCAATATCTCCCAGGAATAGTATTACTGAAGGTAAGTAACTTGTTCATTCTGTTGAGAAAGTTTAAAGCTTTTCCCAATGTTTTGAAATCTCATTTGCCCTCAATGTCATACTTAACCCTGTGTTTGTACTTCATTACAAAAATGTACAACTTATGCATGCTTACATAACATTCAATACTACTAACCAGAATGCTTTGAAACCTGCCTAATCTGACTCAAATACTGACTAATAGTTTTATTTTTATTTTTTCCGGAGTATTATATAGCGTGTACTTGACCCGAAGGTATCAGAGCGCTTTACATGAGCACCAGTTGCAATACAGACTGACACATTCATTTTGTTCAGGGAGATTAAGTGATCCGCCCAGAATCACTGAATGTTGAGCGTCCCCAGCTTCGAGGGCGACCACTCAAGCCGTCAGGCTACATCCTCTCCCAAGTAGTATGTAATAGTATCCTTGTCGGGCCACTAAATACGTATTAAAGCAAGTAGTATTCTACTCTAACTATAGAGTTTTTAAAGAGTTTTGTATTATTTCTTCAGAGAACAACAGTGTTAAGACTGATGTAATGGGTCAAAAATTGTACTTAGCACTACTATTGTACACAAACGTTGACAGTTTGGAACCAGACAGCAATAGAATTATCTGCTATCCAATCCAAGTTTTACCTGGACGAATAATTCTTTTTCTTGAACCCAGTTCAGATTATTCATGGAATCTGTTTTCTGCTCCCCTTGGAATCCAACAGTGCTTAATTTATGAAGCAATGTGGGCTACAGCCAAAACTGTTGCTCAAAACCCTGCGGCCAGTGCTATTGAATGCTGGCTTGCTAAATGCAAATGCTGCATAGTCTTGATTCCATCTCATGCCTCTTTAATCCACCATTAGACTCTCCAATCCACTTTATCTTACTCTTGAATGTTCCTGCTTTCTCTCTTTGTCGTGGTTTTTCAGTCTTTCTTCGCATTCCCCCCTTTTATCTTTCTTACTCTGGCTCAAAGCCTGATGAGATAAAATAGGTGCTGGGTGCCTGTGGGCTACACCTGCAACCAGTGGCTCAAATTAAGCTTTGCAGGTGGAACAGAAATGTTCGTATGGAAGCAGCTTTCCTCCCACAGCTGCTTTTGTTTGTCCTTTATCTTCTTAAAAAGGTCATTTAAGAAATAGCTTGAGTAAGATCTTAAAAAGCCATTAGCATGTGTCACCAGCTGGGACACTAATGGCATGCGTCGTGCTGGTTTGAAGACTTTCCATATATTACAGAATGGTACTTGTTTTTGCATTCTTTTCTGATCTTCTGGTAGGAGAAAGTCAATTGATTTTGAAAATTATCCTTTGGAACTTTCACATGCACCGGGGTATGACTTTTGTAAACCCCTGATGAAGTCTTCATTTCCCAGCATCATCTTCATTTCAGAGATGGGTGTATTCTTGTCTGTATATGTTCATCATCAGGAGGCTATACACGGGGGCGTGGCCGGACGCCGATGGAGACGGGAGCCTGAACCTGAGCTCCCGCCGGCAATCCCCCATCCAGTGCCATCCTGCCCGCTTTAGAGGGGCCCCAGACACAGGCAACGTCTCCCCCGCTCTGGAAACACTGGGGAATTGACGGAGCTGAGGTGCAAGTTGACGATCGCCAGCAAAAGTACGGAAAACGGACTTGGGGAATGTGAGAAGTTGGCCTGATATATGATGTTCACTAGTTCTAGTGACCACCTTGTATCAGTCCAAACAACCCTTATGGTGATTGGTTGCAAGTCAACCTTATAGACCAGCAATCCTAATGGTAGCATGGACAAAGCAGTCTTAGGCTAAACTCTTTTGGCATGTGAAGCCAGCTGTTTTACCACAATATAACCCCTTGAATACCAGATGAAAGGACACCACACAGGTTGTTATGAAAATAAACAATATATTTATTAATAACAAACACCTCTGAACTCTTTATGAGATCAGAGGGCTAAGCACATGACAATCTCTTAAGAAAAATACGATAAGTCGCACAAAATTACAATGGTGCCCTAGGGGCACGGCAAACCATATACTAAGGAAATTGGTTAAGGAAATCGATAGAAGGAATGGAGCTGTCCAGAGGCTGCAGGACCGCTGGGACTACGCTATCCTAACTTTAGGTAAGTAATAGGAGGCCCACGGGACGCGGGTGCAGAGTGTGAACTCACACGTGGGATGCGTAACAACGTTTATAGACAGTACAGTTCAAGAAAAAGGTGAGTACGGACAATCCTGACTGGTTAGGACTAAAACGACTGTAAATCTAGACACTAGGAGAGTCAAGCTACCCTTGAGCACCGAAATGCTCTTGTTACCTCACCCACGGGCTGCGGTGCATAGGTGCGAAGTCGTGTCGGGTTTCTGCGTTGAAGTCTATGGAGCCTGAAAGAAAAGATGCTTCAGGCGACCAGGAGGAAGATGTCCGGTGTGATCCAAGGGTGGATCAGGAAAGCTGAAGACCTGAAAGCAGAGGGGACAATGTTCAAAGTCACTAGCTAGTGACTGGAGTGGAACCAGGAAGGAACCAGATGTCGTTGTCTCGATCAGGTGAAGACTGGACGCTTGACTCTGCAGCCACGTGGACCAGGAGGCGTCTTCGACGACCAGGATGGAGGCACGAGCTGACCCACGCAGGCTCTCGCTGTCGGCGGTGTCTGTTCCGGATTCGGCGTCAACAGGCCTTGGCAAAGGCAACCCACACGGTGAGTGGAAAAGGCGTCTGGTGCGGACTAGGAGAGTCCGGGGTGCTCCTCTTTTGGAAGGGAGCAAGGCCAGTCTGGAGCAACCAGACCAGCAGTGTAGTTTTCAAAGTTCGTTGTCTAGGAGGTCACTAGCCAGCCGGCAAGTGAGCAGACAACGCGTCGAGCAGCAAACAAGCAGAAGGGCCCCACGCAGATCTCGTGGAAGCTGGAGGGCTGATCTTCGGTGCAGGGGCTGCTCGGGGCTGGGGCTTCTCAATCCCCAAAGCACTTGGTCGAGTTTACCTCGGGAGTCGCCCTGGAAGCGAAGTGCAGTTTCTTTCAAGATGGCCGGTCCCACGTGTCTCGTCGCACCCACGGATCTCAGATATGCTGCAGATGTGAGTTGAGGTCGGAGAGGTCTGGGAATCCGGGTCTCGTCGGGCTCTGAAGTCTGGATCCTCAAGGGAAGATGACAAAGTGAAGCCGCTGGACGCTTGATGGTGCCTGCAGTTGCAGGGTGGACCCTCCACGAGAACCCGCACACCAAGCGCCTGACACCATCAGACTTTACACCCTGGAGGGCCCTCTGAATAACTCGCATTAGGGACAACTGACACCCTTCCTAATCAGACAGCTCCCATACTGAACCCACAAGAGTCAGCAAAAGACGGGATGTGGAGCACCATGAGTCAGCAGGAGAAGAAAACAGAGAGTCACGTACACGCACGGGGGCTCGAAGCGAAAAGAACATGCCCCATGACGACCTATCGTTATAGGACATCTTGCAGGCCATAGAAATGTCACGGACGGCAGTAGAATCCAAAATAAACATGCTCCGAGGGGATCTGGGCCTCCTAAGGGCAGACCACAGGAAACTGGTGGATCGAGTCACGACAGTGGAAGGGGATGTCGGAGACGTGAAACCGAAGGTATCCCAGTCCACCTGCGAAATCACGGACATCGAAAAAAGGGTCCAGGTGTTGCAACAGCACGCCGAAGACGCCGAAAATAGGGCAAGGCGCAACAACATCAGAGTCATTGGGCTGCCAGAAAAAGTCGAGGGGAACAGCATGGTGGCCTACCTCGAGAACTGGATCCACACAGAGGTGGAAGAGGAGGGCCTGTCACCATACTTTGCCCTCGAACGAGCCTACAGGGTTCTTGCCCGGGCACTCCAGCCTTGGAGGCCGACAATACCAGTGGTGGCTCGCCTCCTCTTCTACAAAGACAGAGACCATGTGCTGAGCCAAGCATGACTCAAAGGCCAACTCCAAATTGAAAACAGTACCTTCCGGATCTTCCCAGATTTTTCCTAGGACATGCAGAGACAGCGAGCTTCCTTTGTCCCGGCCAAACGGAAACTGCGCCAAATAGGGGTGTCATATTCAATGGTGTTCCCGGCTAAACTCCGGATAGCGCACGCAGAGGAGACCAAGTTCTTTACCACACCTCAGGACGTATGGGACTGGATTGAGGAGCTGGGACTGAGAGACCGGAAGGCAGACACCAGCCAGAGAAGGATCTCACGCGATCCCCTTGAAAAGGGGGAAACCCAAGTGCCACACAACCCCGGAGGAAGCTCGCAGAGACAGGGAGAGTGCGGTTGCGGCACTAGCATCCCTGAGTGCAGCAGGCCCACAGGGTGCTTTCTCCCTCTCCAGAGAGGAACAGAGAGACTCGGACTCTGACACCACCTCGAGCACCGTGGGGGATGCCAGCCAGGCTATGCCAGATTTGACACCCAGAACAGCGGATGACCTGATCTAATTGATACATGACATTCAAGTACCTGCTGGACACTTGAGTTCGGGGGGTGAGGCGCCATGACTAGCGGCCGGTCTGGGTACAGGAGGGGCCCGGGAGGGACGCTATGAGGTCCAATCACTGGCGGGGGGCACCCGGGGGCTGAGGGGAAGGCTTTCCTCCAGACGGGCATTAGTCTTGCCATCACCCGAAAGTCGGACGCTTGTTTGTTTCTATGCTAGAGCTCAGTTTGGATGGGGGAGAGTTTCTCACTTGTCCTGGGGAGGGGGAGTTGGGGAAGTTCTATTGTTTTAAGTTGGGGGCACTGCTGTCTAAACCTACACGGGGACATGAGCTACGGCGAGAAGGTTCCCTTTTCCCAATATATGTCGCCGGAAGCCATGCGGGGGTGAGGGGGCCAGACGGAGGTAGAGAGGATACTCTATAATGCCAAATCAGAAGGTATATAGTCTCCTCTCTTGGAATGCCCAGGGGATTCACTCTATGCACAAACACTGCAACATTTTCTCCCACCTGAACAGACGAGGGATCCATATAGCAATGTTGCAAGAAACGCCCCCACTGGCCTCCGAGGGGGCGGCACTACACCATAGATGGAGAGGGCAAGCATATTATACTTCATTTTCGGCATTTGCTAGGGGGGTCTTAATATGGATCAGGGCTGGCGTCCCCTTCCAGCACACTGTACACAAAGTAGATCCAGAGGGCCGTTATGTAGTGGTCACAGGACGGTTGGACGGGCAAGATATCATGCTGATAAATATTTATGGCCCGAATGCGGAACAGGGAGCATTCTTGGAACAACTGGTTGGAACTTTGGCACCATACATGACGGGGTCAATTATCATGGGGGGGATTTTAATTGTATTGCGGATCCAACCCTTGACAGGTCCCACCCACCACTCCAAGATGCTCCAGTGTACAGGACAGCTTGGACGTTCAGGGACTGGCAGTCTCACTGGAAGTTGGTGGACACGTGAAGATGCACGCACCCACTAGATGGGGAATACTCCCACCTCTCCCATGTACACGACCTACATGTCCCCTAGCACCTTCTTATGCTCCCCGTACATGCATGCACAGCTACATGGCACAGAATACCTCACTCGAACAGTGTCGGATCTCAACCCAATACTGACTCGACTGCATTGCGGGGTACAGCAGCAACCCATCCCCACATGGCACCTTAAGCCCAAGACACTAGAGGACCAAATATTCCTACACAAGATCAGGGTCCATATCAATGCATATTTTGCTGACAATGCACAGTCCACAGACTCCAGGGTGACAGAGTGGGAGGCCTTTAAAGCTGTGATCAGGGGGAGATGCATGGCGCAATCAATAGGGGTACAACGAAAACTACTTACAGAGGTGGAACGAGATGACCGAGAACCAAGGGAGTTGGAACTCCGATGCCCGAATCACCCCAGGAGTTGCTAGAGTCGAAGGAAGAGGTGGCCTTGCAGGAAGAAAGATTATGGTGCTTTGACTTTCAAGCCTATATGGACAGGACACATGCTGAGCGGGACAGTGTGGGTAGATTGCTGGTGTGGCTGGCTAACCCCACCCGCAGGGGGAACACAATCATAGAGCTAGCGGACTCCGAGGGGCAATCCTTATATCGACAAGATGACATCAATGATAGGTTCTGCAGCTACTACGAGCAGCTCTACAAGAGCTCTGGGTCCCAGAGGGATGGGGAAATAGAGGAATATTTGGCAGACCTTCTGCTACACACCCTGACAGAAGAGGAATCGGACCAATTCGGGACCGAAATATCCATACGCGAAATTCGGGTGGCCATTAAGGAACTGGCAAGAGGGAAAACCCCAGGCACTGACGGGCTCCCCAAGGAATTCTACGCTGCATACGTAGATGAATTGGCCCCCAAACTAGCGGAGATGTGTGCAGAGGCAGGGGAGAGGGGCCACTTGCCAGGCACCCCTAGAGAGGCGGTGGTAATACCGCTGCTGAAGCCCGACAAGTCCTCCCTGTAGTGTACGGTGTATAGGTCCCTGTCGATGCTAAATCTCGACTTTAAAATCCTAAGTAAGCTACTGGCAACACGGTTGCTCCCACACATGACGTCCCTGGTGCGCCAAGACCAGGCATTCCCGCAGGAATACTACTCTAAATATACGCCGCCTGTTGTCCATTATGGAGCTCGGGGCGACTGAAGACCAGGCAGGGCGGTGTTCGCCATCGACTTGGAAAAGGCATTTGATAGCCTTGAGTGGGGGTTCCTGTGCGCCGTATTAACCAAAATAGGCACTGAACTGAGGTCCCTGCAGCTGCTATATGCCAATCCGGTGGTGAGAGTCCAGACGGGGTGCACAATATCGGAACAGTAGAGTGGAGAGGGGCACGCGCCAGGGGTGCCCCCTCTCCCCACTACTGTTTGCTCTGGCCGTGAAACCATTAGCATGCGTGGCGAGCTCTGACGTGGATTACAGCGGGCTCTAGTTGGAGGAGCGGAGGCACCAGATAGCGCTATACATGGACAACCTCTTACTATTCTTAAAGCAAGAGGAGGAAGACCTGCCAGGGGCACGGACTATGATGGAAGAGTTTGGATCGCTGTCGGGCCTCCGAGTAAACTGGCAGAAGTCCAGATTATTCCCTCTAGTGGAAGACATGCAGCCACCTGTGAACTTAGGCGATCTGCGATGGGAGCCCCGGTGCTTCCGCTCTCTGGGAGTGTGCATCTTCCACACCATAGAGGATGTGAAGGAAGGAAACATAGGGAGGGCACTGAGCTCGTTCAAGGACAACATGGTATTCTGGGGTAAGCTTCCCCTCTCAGTGATGGGCCGTATCTCCCTACTCAAAATGGTGGCCCTCCCTCGGCTGTTGTACTTCTTCATCACGCTTCCGGTGTGGATATCAGCTGCTTGGTTCCAAGAGCTGGACTCCTGTCTGTCAGCGTTCATATGGGGGGCGAGCCGGAGGAGAGTGGCCCTTAACACCCTAAAGAGACCTCGGTCAGAGGGGTGCCTAGCCGTGCCTGATATGGAGGCATACTATCTGCAGGGCAGCTGCAGAGGTTCACGCAGTGGGTGGCAGGGAGTGTAGAGCCGGACAAGGGGGTGACACTCTTTGCCCCAAATAAACTGAATGTGTTCCGTACCCTACTCGGGACTGCCAAACCACAGCAGGTCCGCAGTAACGAGCATAGAGCAATACAACGGTGCTGGAGTCGATGCCTGTAGAAAACTAGGACAAAACTCATATATTCGCCAGAAATGGTGATGACGCTGCTGGGGGCCCTTCCCCATGGGGCACAGTGGCGGGGGATAGATGATTCAGTACAGGCTGGAGCCACGAAGGTGGGAGACCTCTACCGAGACGGGGAACTACTCCCCTTCAAGGAATTCAGTGCTGACTGGGATATACCTCAAGGGCATTTCCTACTCCAGGGGGCAGTTATGGGAGCCATGAGGCGACACTGGGGAACGGGTATGACTGAACCGCCACGACACGCCACCTGTGAATACATAAGTCTTATATGGGGCGGAGCTTAAACCATCATGACTGCTCGGAGCTAAAGCTCTGTGGAAGCCCTACGCACGGCAGCCAAGTGCTGTGCTTCAATCACACCAAAACTGGCTGGAAATGCTCACTCCTGACATCGGAGCTTTGGGAGCATCTGCCGCTGTAGGCGTCGTTCCCCCAATCCGCCTTGTTGCCATGAAATCGGCTGAAATCTACAGCACACAGCATGTGGAAATGGGTCAGCCCACTTCACCCATCGGCTAACTTCCCTGTGAGTTACACCATTCTACCTTTTTTTCAATTAACATATTTACACACAAAGTAGTCCCCTTCAGTGCCAGAAGTGGGTGCTTTTTGAGACCCAAAAAAGTTTTGCTTTTAGCAATTTGTTTTAGATTGAAGAGAGTTTGGTAGTTTACCCAACAGTCCATTCATTCAATGATAATTCACACTTATGTATATTCCTTCAATCTTTATTTTCTTATTACTCTTCTCAGTAGCCAACGCGTTTCGTCCTGTTGAAGGACTTCTTCAGGGCTACAAAAACAAATAATGTACAAAACAGGGGGCGTGGCTACGAGCCGACCGTGATGGCTGCGTAGCGAGAGTGCTCTGACACCGAGGCAGCTCCTTAGCAATAATCCGCTACAGAATCCGAGTTAAGTGTATCACCGGCGACGGATTCGACTTGGAACACTTCAGCGACGCCGGCTGGCGCTTCCCCGGTCGGACTTGGACCCGGTTACTTGGTGCGACGTGTGCGGTCCGGTGGAGGCCCTGCCGGGTGGAAAAGCACCGGCCTGCCGTACCACTGCTCCCCGCCCGGAAGTGGCCGCGAGACGGACGGCTGTACCGGAAGTGGGCGCTGATGACGGCGATCATCCCCTGCAGTGTCTGATGGTCCCCTGAAGGTGCTGAGCCGTGACAAGCGGGGGTTCCCCGACGGAGTGTCCCTCCTGAACGTCCGAACTGCCTGGGGGCGTGGAGGCTCCGTGTGCGCACTGTGACCGGCTCGGCGAAAGGTACGAGGCCAGGACGGGGAGAGCGTGGGCGGAGTGCGCCATTAACTGTTGGAGCTGTGGGGCTGAGTACTCGGTGGGCATTGGGCGCACTGCCACACCTGCATAATAGACTGCCTACGACGGAGGGTGCAATAGCCTCGCAGTGCGGAGGTGCGTGGGGGGACCCTGACCCCCAGGGCTGTGAGTAAAGACCATCCCTGGCGCTGAGCCGGAGTCCCGGACTTTTGGCCGCGAGAGCAGCACCCCCTGACCTGCGCCACAAGACTTGGTGCGTCCCCGAGGCTTCAGCACCTGCAACTGATCGGCTCTGACTCTGGCCGTGTAGGGGAGGAGGCTGAGACGACGTCTGCCACCTAGGGCGACACAGGAGCCTGGGTTTCGAGGTCCACTAAAGGCCCTCACACGCCGGAGGAGACCGCTCTGACCGCTGCCCCCTGCCCGACGGCGTTCTGGTGCAGTGTACCAAGAGGAGTGAGGGAGCTTTCAGTTCGGCGCCATTTTCTGACTCGAGGGTCCTCTGGAGCGGCCCCCCCGCGTGCTGAAGACCTGAAGTCATGGCAAACAGAGGTAACAGAAGCGCGGCTGCGCAGGCGAAGCTGGAAAAATACGCCTTTGAAAAAAGTGCCGCAAATCTCTCGGAGAGTCGTCCCTCGGGGGGCAAGAGTCCGGTAGGTGAGGGCACCAAGAAAGTGACGTTGGAGGACCTGATGAAGATGCTTACGAGTGTGCAGGTGACAGTGGGGGCAATCTCTACTGATGTTGGGCTGCTGAGGGCGGATTTCCACAAAATGACGGAGTGGGTGGCCCAGGTGGAAGTGGTCACTAAATCGCTGGTGGAGGACACCTCTGAACTACAGCTGGCCACTGAGCGATTGGAAGCGATTGCCAAGAAGCTACAAGACCGCCTGGATGATCAAGAAGGGAGGTCACGACGGAACAACGTCCGCATCTTGGGCATTCCGGAATCTGAAGGCAAGCGTTCAATGGATTTGTATGTGGAGGAGCTCATCACGACGAAACTGCAGCCGAAGGGCCTCTCCCGATTCTTCTCTGTCGAAAGGGCGCATAGAGTCCCTGGGGGGACGCCGAAACCTGGGGCGGCGCCACGGCCAGTGCTGGCTAGACTCTTTAACTTTAGGGATAGGGATGCCATACTCCAATCGGCCAGAAATTCCGCCCCAATCAAGGTGCTGAACTCCACTATAGCGTTCTTCCCTGATTACACAGCTGAGGTGGCCCGAAGACGTAAGACATTTATCGATGTCAAGAAGAGCCTGCGGGACAAGGACATACCATACTCTATGTTATTTCCGGCACGATTGAGGGTCGTGGACAATCACAGGGCATGGTTCTTCGACACACCTGAAGCGGCGAGGGAGTGGCTGGACGGCTGGAGGCGTGTGGAGGCACCTAGGCGAGATGGTAGATTTCACCGCGACAGAGGCTCACAGCAACTACCGGACCAGGAGCCATCCCAGGGCCATAGCCAAGACCTATTTTCAGAACCGGGTCTGGAGGAGAGAGAGTATTCCGAGGAGTGAGGGCCGGCGTTCGTGTATCAGGCATTGCCCGTGGACACTTGGGCCCTGCACAGGGCCGGGCGGCTGAGGTCGCTTGGAGCTGCCGTCGGGTTGAAGAGCTACACACCCCCGACAAGCAAGTACACTGGGTTGGGATGGGACTAAGCGCTCTGCTAAGTTGGGGGAGGCGGGCGGTTTCAGACCCGTACAGCAGGGAGGCAGGGAGGGGGGTGGGGGGGTTTGGTTGGTTGTTTTAGCTCTAGGTTTTTTGTTTACCTGTTGTTTTGTTTGGCACAGCACAAGCTACACTGCACTGAATGAGGGTGACCTGTTCATAGGTGACGTTGCTCCACTACGTTCATTCCTCCTGGACTCATACCACACCCTGACAGATGGCGACACACTCACAGGATACACCTGAGTTCCACGTGAAACGCCCCTCCCGCTCTATAACACTGACGGCACTCACATGGAATGTTCGGGGATTGGGTGATAAGGTGAAGCGAGGCCTAGTGTTACAATATTTGAAACGCTGTAAACCAGCGATAGTTATGCTGCAGGAGACCCATTTAGTGGGCACGGCCTCTAGAGCGATGGACAGGTGGGGATACAAATTCGTCACTCATGCGGACTTCTCGTCCGGTTCTAGAGGGACTGGAATCCTTATACGCAAAAATTTCCCATTGATATGCACACAAACTAGGGTGGACACTCAGGGCCGCTTCGCAGCGGTAACGGTGCAGTGGGAAGGCCAGCTCTTTAATTTCGTGTCAGTATACATCCCGCCTAACTTACACACCGAAGCTCACACTGCACTAGCCTCCTTCCTCCTTGCATTACCGACAGCGACACTGGTTGTAGGGGGAGATTTCAATGACGTGGTGGACCATACCCTTGATAGACACCCACAGCTGCGACGGTGCGGGGAGGCGGGCGACTCTCCGGTCTGTTAGACGCCTTGGGATTGACGGACTGCTGGCGATACAAACACCCCCTCGACAGAAATTACACATACTACTCAGCAACACATAATTGCCTCTCACGGATTGACCATGTGTTCATGTCCGGTGAAGGGCTTGGTGGGGTCGAAGAAGTGGCCATCTGCCCCAGAGGTATCTCCGACCACTCCCCTCTCCTGCTCACATACACGAGTCGCCGTGCGCACTGATGCCGTACGTTTCCGATCCTTGCGAGTTATTTGCAACATGCCCCTTTGAAAAAATCACTCACCACTACTGCCGAGCGCTATTTTCGGGAGAATGTGGGCTCAGTGGACTCCCAGAGTACTCTGTGGGAAGCGTTTAAAACAGTGCTGCGGGGGCAAGCGATTGCGTCGGTGACGGCCCACAAGAGAACACAACAGCAAGAACTCAGCGCCCTGGAGGAGGCCCTCACAGTGGCCATCTCTAGACAGGAATCTAATCCATCTCTGGGAGCCGCCCAGGCGGTCCGGCTGTGCCGCGTAGAATGGATGGCGTACCAGAGGGAATCGGTTAAGACGTCACTCCTGGCCACCCGCCATAGAGTATACGAACTGGGCGATAAAGCCGGAAAGATGTTGGCCTGGCTCGATAAAAAGGAAAGGGCTGGCAGGGTTATTGCTCAACTGACACTGCCTGACGGACGGGCGACCTCTGACCCCGGGGTTATTGTCAACCTGCTGGCGGATCATTACGAAGCTATCTAGGCTCCTCAGGCGGGGTTCTCGACGGAGGAGGCCTATGACTACATCAAGGATCTGACGATCCCCTGTCTCTCTCCAGAGGAGGCACTCTTGTTGGAGGCCGACGTTACCGTGCAGGAAGTAAGGGACGCGACTGAGGCGTTGGCGTCTGGGAAAGCCCTGGGACCCAACGGCATCCCGTTGGAATTGTACAAACAAACGTCCCAGACGACTGCCCCCCATCTTCTTAACATGCTCGAGGACAGCCTAGAATTGGGAATGCTGCCGAGTGAACAGCGCCTGGCCGCTATCATCCCGATCCATAAACCCGGTAAGGTGGCAGAGGAATGCACTTCCTACCGCCCCATTTCCCTGCTCAACGCGGAGCCGAAGATACTCGCCAAGTTATTGGCGTTGCGATTGACCCCCCACCTTGCTACTCTAATTCACCCGGACCAGTCCGGCTTCATGCAGAATCGCAATACCTCGCATAATTTGCGGCGTTTACAGGCGGTCCTGGCTCGCAGGGAGAGTATACGGGAACCAGCGGTGCTGCTCTCCCTGGACGCCACTATGGCGTTCGACACGGTGGAGTGGCCTTATCTCTTCGCGGTGCTCCGACGCATGGGCTTTGGGCCCCGCTTTTGTGCGTGGGTCCGACTTCTGTATACTAGCCCCCTCGCGCAGGTTGTGGCAAATGGCCACATCTCTAGGACCTTCCCGCTTGGGCGTGGGACGAGACAAGGTTGTCCGTTATCTCCTCTATTGTTTACGTTAATCCTTGAGCCGTTGGCGATTTGGGTGAGATGGGAACCATCAATTAAGGGTATCCAGTGGTCACCAACGTGGGAAGATCGGATATCGCTGTACGCCGACGATGTCCTGCTCTACCTCACCGCCCCGCGGAAATCGGTCCCGGAACTGCTCAATGTCTGCGAGAAGTTCGGGAGAGTATCCGGCTATAGAATTAACTGGGCGAAGTCGGTGCTATTCGTTCTTGTTGGCCACCCCCCCCCACTTCCGAAGGGCTGTCCGTTAGCGTACACTGCTGCCCCCTTTAAATATCTGGGGGTCTACATTACTCCAAGTCCGGACGTATTCCACGCTTTGAACTTGAGACCCCCCCTGGAGCGGTTTGTTCGGGATGTCAGGGTGTGGCGCTCCCTTCCACTTACTATTTTGGGCAAAGCTACCCTGTTTAAAATGATGGCTCTGCCTCGTTTTTTGTACCTCCTGGAGAATACGCCGTTTCCAGTGCCCCACGCCTACTTTAAGGCCATCTCGGCGGCAATTTCTAATCTGCTCTGGGATGGAAAACCGGCCCGCATTGCGCAGAACAAGCTGGTGAGGGACTGGTACGATGGGGGGATAGCACTCCCTAGTATTGAACTCTATTACTGGGCTGCCCACCTTAAACAGATCAACTACTGGTTACATGTCCCACACACGGACCCAGCCTACATGGCGGACAGGCAGAATATCGAACCCAGAGGTCTGCTGAGGAACTTATATAGCCGCAACATCCCGTCTGAGCTACAGGGCCCGACACGTCATACGATCCAAATCTGGTATAAAGCACACAGGCACCTGCAATGCGCGCACACTGTTACACAGATGACACCCCTATGGGACTCACACAGGTTGGGCTACATGGGCAATACCAAAGGGTTTAAGGCATGGGACGACATTGGAATTTCAGTGGTGGGGGACCTCTGGAAGAATCACAGAATCGTGGATTTTGGGTTCTTACAGGCCAAATATGGTATGGGAGAGTCCGAACGATACAGATTCATGCAGATACGGCACGCACTGGGGGCGGCCATTCCGGCAGATGCGACTCTGCAGGAATCTACCCCTCTTGAGGACCGCCTGCTGACCGAGCACATGCCCCAAAAAGCCACCTCATACACGTACCGGAAACTAGTTAACAATCTCCCTGACTTGTTGTCCAAATTGCGCTCCAGTTGGGTGGCGGACATAGGTGACCTTGATGACTCGGAGTGGCAGGAGGCTCTCTCATCACCTTGCGAGTCGGCGATTCCATCCAGGCTTAAGCTGGTGCAGTTGAAAGTCCTGCACCGTACGTACTATACCAGGACGGTTTTGTACAAAATAGGAAAGGCTGATCAGGAGTACTGCCTCCGCGGATGCGGAGAACGGGGGACATTCTACCACACCATTTGGGATTGCGGGAGGCTGGCAGGGTATTGGACAGCGGTGTTACCCACTATTTCTCAGACTGTGAATGTTTCCCTGCGGTTAGACCCGCGCTGCTGCTTGCTGAACATTTGGGAGGCCACGGACTTGACCCATCGACAGCGGGACTGGGTGGTGTTGGGCCTGATGGTTGCGAAGCGCAATGTGGCTAAACTGTGGGGATCACCTGTGGTGCCCAGGCTGAGAGATTGGTGCAGCGATATGACGCAATGGTGTCGGAGAAGGCGGTGTTTGTCCGGAGGGGTTGCCCCAGGAAATGGGGTCTGATCTGGGGGGCATGGAACACGTACAGAGGAGACATCTGCGAACCTCCGGGAGAAGATTTGGATGAGGGTTTGTCGGATTGAGTTTTAGAATTTTACCGAGGGAATGTGTGCTGATGAGTTCTCTAGCCTTGGTGGACGCCTGACTGTTGCATGAAAGGGAGGAGCCGGGAGGGGTCCTGGACTACGTCACTTATGTTAAGATGATTTGATGATGGCTATGGGTCTGTCTACCCTCTGGGAACACTTTGTGGTTTTATTCAATGGCTGTGCTCTTGTTGTTTGGTACTGTTTGGTTCTACGGTTAAAAGCAGACCTTTGTAACTTCCGATAAAATTGCCAAAGTAAAGATGCACGCAAGGAATGGTTGCCGCCGGGCCTCAGGGATGCCGGCTAAACGGCTGTGTAAATTTCCACTTTCCACCTTTATCGCTGAAATGTTTGAGGCCGGCCCCAAAGGTTGTAGGCACTCAACTGTGTCTTGATTTAAGTGTGTAATAAAGGTCTTTTAAAAAAAAAAAAAAAAAAAAAAAAATAATGTACAAAACATTCATTTAAAACCATATATTTGTAAAAATACATTCTCATATTTACATATTTACATTATTGCAAAAACGAGATCAATTCTTTGATAGCGAGACCATGATCTTAGTGTTAATACAGCATCACATATACGCAACCATTATAAGACAGCATTATTTAGACCTTTCACAAAGCTAGTTGACATAAGCCAGACGGTATGGGAAACTCTATAATGAAAGTACCGTCTTCTACTAATCATCATATCATGTACAGTGCTTCATTACTATTCATTTTCAAGAGAGAGAAGATTCTCAACAACTTTTGTTCATGTTATTACATCATCATAAGTTTTTCTCATCATTACATATACTTTGTTGAGCATAAAGTAGTCAATACATATTTGTTTATGCACTTCGCCCCCTCATGGGTAACAGATAATTAAAAGGGTAACTCAAGGAACAACTATACGACTAGCATCTATAGTAGGCACTATATCATCATCAAGAATTGGATTATCTTTATCAGATTTTAAATCAAATTCAGAGAGAGAGGGTATTAATTAATTAACTCCTCAATCCATGTATTTGTCCCAGCCAATGACTTCAGGACTGCAGTACAAGCCCTAGTTATTCCTCAAGTAGATTATGGAAGTGTCGCACTCTGTGGCCTCCCCATATTGACAACCGCACCCCTAAGAGCCTCTATTAATGCTGCAGCGAGACTCATCACTGGCTCAAAAAAACGCTCCCACATCTCTCCTGACTTAAAATCCTTGAATTGGCTGCCATACGAAGCTAGAATACACCTGAAAATCGTGTGCATGACACCCAAGGCTATACACCAGAACTCGCCCAGTTACCTCGCTCAGAAATTGACAATCTCGGGTGGCTCAAGAGCCACAAGAAGCGCAGAAAATCTTCTTGTGAAATCACAAAGATTCCACAAGAAAAAAAACATATAAACGCTCCTTCTCAGGGATGGCGCCCAGGATCTGGAATGCCCTCCCTCCAGAAACCAGACTTATCTCATCCACGCATCCTTCAAAAAAAGAAGTAAAATCGATCCTCTTGGCTAAATTCACATGAATATAGGCTAAGGAAATCTCGAGACTCATTATTTTTCCTTTTATGACAATGACTGGCCAGACCACCTATGCACCTTTGCTACCTTGCCTTGACTCTTTGGATAACCATTTGCACTTCTTTGCAAAAAATGCCTTGTTAATTATTCTTTTGTCTTTATAACCCATTTGTGTGTAAAGCACTCTGATATCAGTGAGGATCTTGTTCGCGCTCTATAAAACTTTCAAAATAAATACAACTATCTTGTAGGAAATTTGTTCCATTGGGCTTGCTATTAGCTAAGCGCAGGCTGGCGTGCAGATGGGGCAAGGTGCGGGCTCCTAAGTTTAAAGAATGGGTCTCCGACTTCATATACTGCAGAGACTAACTTACGACATATGCCGATCTCCTGCTGGCATCCTACCGACCTAGAGACATATGGGAACCATTGATGAAGAACTTAAAGAACACTACTGAATGATGTACTATATAGTCGGATATGGCTAAGCATGAATGAGGAGAAATGAGCAGATGTACATAGGCACGTTGGGCGCAGGACAGATAAAACCTTCCACATTGCGTTATGTTCCATGCATTATTAGGTATATTAGCCAAGGCTAGATGTACTTGATCAGACTAGTAGAAATCAATGTTAACATGCGATTCTGATTTACAGTATGAGTTATATGCTGAAACTTGGGTCAATGTACAACAAACGAATGATGGTATCATCACATCTTAGGATCTGACCCTTGTATCCCTTATTCAGTATGTAATATGCAATCTCTCTCCGATGTTTGTTTGTTCTGTTCTCATGAATGTCTGTTTGCTTAAAAATGCAATAAATAAAGTTTAAAATAAAGAAAATGTAAATTAAATACGTACAGGTAAAGAGAAAATATGGTGTCTCGTACCATCTAATAGTGTGTCCATAGAAGCTGCCTTATTAGTAAGCTGATATAGGAGTTTCCTTATTAGTAAGGAAGGGGGCAAGGTTGTTTCCAGTTACAAATTTAAAAATAGGAGGTCATGACCTAGGTGGGGACCCAAGATGGCGTGCCTCTTTCGAGCTCCTTAGCTGGGGCTCTCAGCAATGCCCAGTACCACCACTTAACCAACTTTATGGGGGCGGGGGCAATCGCCAATGTAGCAGACTTTGTTCGGGATCAGAGTGACGGTGGGGTGTTAAGTTTTGGATGACACGGATGAAGCCACGTTGATGAGTTTGCTGTTGCGATGCACCCAAGATGGCCGCCCACCTGACCACGGAGACGCTCGCCGCATGAGGAGGCTAGGATTTAACGCCCTCGCCCAGCCACCTTGCTAAATCCAGGCAAAGGCTAAGAGGCCCTCTTGCTCACCACTTCGCTGTGCTGGGGCTGCGAGAAGTCTTGTCCCACAGCCCGATTGAAGCCTTTTCACATGGGCTGATGAGGCCACGTAGGAGTGCTTTACTCAATGGAAGCTCATAAGCCACCTTCTTGCATTTTTAAATATTCTTCACAAATCACCCTGTGCGGTGTTGCCCAACTGAACAGCTCAACTGGAGCGGAACCTTTTCTTGTGTCAGAAATGAAGCAGGAATCCAAACGACAAACAATTGCCCTCCGGATTTTTTTTTAGGTACAGGTTATTGCAAAAGTTTATGTCCATATGCAATCTCCATTATTTTGCTATTTTATCTTTACTGGCCCTGCAGTTAATACCTTACAGGATACCCCAATGGTGGAGAGGGATTATAGTTTCTCCTCCAGCATCCATAAGACGCACATGTGGGTTGATTTCTTTTTTATTGCCCGATTTCTTTGACCATGAATCCTGTCACCTACCATAGGCACCCAGGTCTTGTCGGACCATGCCCCGATGTTCCTACTGTTCGATGTTTGTGCTGTCTCCCTTCATAAAGCCCCTACATGGTACATTACCAAGATCACCTTTCGAAGCCTAGCACTGCTGGACTCGGTGCAAGAATCCCTTGTACATTATTTTAAGGAAAATTACACCGGGGAGTATCTTAGGCTGCTTTGTAGGATGCGGCTAAGGCAGTACTAAGAGGCGAGCTAATAAAACACGTCTACCTTTACTAAATTAGTCAAAGCCAAGAACGAGGACCTAGAGGTCCGCCTCTCCCATTTCGAGGCCCAAAACAAAGCTATACGCTCAAACAGTCTATAGGGAGCTACTAGGAATTCGGGAAGAGCTGGAACAGCTCTTCATGACCGATGCAGCATTGAAGCTGAGTTATATCAACGAGAAATACAGTGAGAAGGGGGCTAAAGCTGTCAGATTATAGGCATACAAACTGAGACAGACCAAATGACTTCTCTATTAAAAATAACACATGGGCGCCCCACACGGATACATTCAACATGCTAGACCTTTTTACGATCGACTGTTTAGTAAAATACCAGGTTCAACCCCTTCCATTCCACACCAAAAATCATTATCTGCAGGATTTCATATTCTCCCCCTGCCACGTCAATCCCATGCTACGACAGGAGTTAGAAGACCCCATCACACCCATGAGGTCAGCCGTACATCAATTTAAAGCCAATAAAGCGCCGGGGCCAGATGGGTTCTTGCTGTCATTTTACAAAGCTTACTGAGAGTTGCTGGTGGAGCCCTTGACTGGGGTCTTCAATTCATTTCTCCTCACCAAAACATGAACGCCAATCATGATGGAATCCACAGTCACACTATTACTGTAACCTAGCAAGAACCCCACGGCCCACTCTTCCTACAGACCCACTGCATTATTAAACTTTGATGTTAAAATATTTACCTCCATCTTGGTTTCCTGCCTATACTTACTTTGACCTCTGTTGCTATCTAGCTGATAGTCTGGTTTCTTTAGGAGTAGAGTGGCTCAGGTCAACATGCATCTGGTGGTGAATGTGGTTGATATGGTGCACCACAACCATCGTTCTCTCGCTAGACACGGAGAAAGCTTGTGATTGGGTGGAATGGCAGTTTCTCTGAGCGGTCCTCTCAATGACCAGGCTAGGCCCCTATATGACGGCCTACTTGCTGGACAATTATAAGGTCCCCGTGTCGTGTGTTGAAATTAATGGATCCCTCTCTGCCCCGATTAATCTCTCCAGGGGCATAAAACGGGGATGACTCCTGTCGCCGCTAATATTTACACTCAGTATGGAGCCTCTAGTCCCCAAACTTGAGACAAACCATTGGATCGGCGGGATTAAGGTCGAAGGAGAACATTACAGACTAGTTCTTTGTTGTGAGGATGTATTGTGCCACCTGATATCCCCTGACCCTTCTACTTCTACTGGATGAAATAAAACCATTTGAAACAGCCTCGAAATGTCATATTACTTTTGTGAAGTGTATGGCATTTGGTTGCAGATCTCACCCACAGGTCCCTGCCATGGGAAGCCACCTCCTTATGTTACCTGGGGATCTCCCTCACTAGCTTTATTCACACACTGTACAACCCCAGCATACCTCCGGTGCTGGAAGCCCTACTCAAGTACCTCTACCGTTGGGGTAGGCTTGAGATTTCATGGCTGGGCTGCGTTAATGGCATTCCAATGAACCACCCACCCCAACTACTATAGGTGACACACACTCTCTTCCCCTGTGGATCCCTAGGGACACTATTCCCCAAACCCCAAAATTGTTACTAAAGTTTGTGTGGCACAATTCCACGCCAAGGATACCCAGTGCTACACTTTATAAGAGAACATCTGACAGAGGCTAGGGGCTCCCGAACATAGAGTACTATATTCACGCTTCCCATTAGTCAGCGCTAGATTGGCCCTAGCTCCCTTATACAAACCCAGGGTGCTTTTCGAGCAAGGAAGCCCAGTCATATCATGTGGACGAGGCCCCGAGATTGCTTCCCATTCCCACAGGCACCACTGTACGCTACTGCTACTCTCCTGAGATACTGTGACAGTGTCAACTATCGCCAGGCACCCACCATATCCGTCCCCACTTTCTGCTATCCCACAAAATCCTGAATTCCTGACGGGCACGGTGGATGTACAGTTTGAAGACTGGAGGGGGCCCCCCCACTGTTATCAGTGGAAAATCATAAGGATGGGGTCATGTTAGATAGGCATCACCGCCACCTGACCGTAGCGGAGGAGTTCTGCCTCAATCAATAAACCGTATAAAGGTAGCGTAGCTAAAACACCTCTGGAACTGCCTTTTGCCCAGGGGTCTACAAAGAATGGTATCGCCCGCCATGATTTGAACTCCCGACCTCAGCTGGAGGGACTGTGAAGCCAGAGGCACTGACTTGCACATGTGATGGCATAGCGTTAAAAGATTCTGGTCGGAGGTGCTGACACCCGATCCATCAAATCAGTTCGGTGACTATGCCATTGGACCAAATGGTGCTCTTGCTGGATGGAGCTGAATAGGGCTCGGTATGCCCATGCACTGCCCCACGGGCAAACTGCTTACCCTCTGCCTCCTGGCGGCAAGGCTTACAATAGCTCACACTTGGAAGAAACCCCTCCTCCCTCCGAGCCTTTCCTTATGGTGGACCAAGATGTGGCACATGTACGCTATGGAACGCTTGACTGCGATAATCACTGACAGGATGTATAAGTGCAAAAGAATTGGGTGCCGTTCAAGACTTGTGCTAGGAGAGACAGGGTTGGGGTGAAACTAATTCAGTTCAGTTCATACGTCTTTATTCGAAATATTTCATCATAAAAGACATCATACGTACAAATTATACATAAAACTCAGTATTCTTGACATGCTAAAAGACGAAATACCCCAAATAAAGCCATTAAAACTAGAATGATACAACCATACAGTGCAACAATTGATTTCGGCACACAAGTAATCACTATGTAAGGGGTTGAACATATTATACAACCACGTGAAGCATACATTATTAAATTCACAGTTACAGACGTACGACTGTATTAAAAATAAGACTGACAGTTGATCAATCGCTTGTGGGTGCCTAGCTCTGATAATCCAGGCCCATCCCAAAAACGTTGCTACTGCTATGGTCACAATCTCAGATGTGTTAGTTCTTAAAAGCCATAGCGCCTCCGCGCCCACCCTCGTTCTCAATTTAGAGCAGATTGGTTTTAACCATTTTCTCCGGGGGGCTAGGTAAGCAGGACAGGCAAAGAAGATATGACCTATTGATTCCTTTTGGTCCCTACACCAGGGGAAAAACTCGGAAGAATGTTCACGCCACTTATTTGTATAGGTCCTCACAGGTAACGTCCCAACTCTGAGCTGATGATAGAGCTTTCTATCATTGCTCCTAGTAATGACGTCCCAGTACTCCTCCAATAAGGGGTCAAGCTTATGAACCAAGAACCTGCCAGTCAATGAGATGGACTCTGTCTGAGCAACAATTTGATATCTTATAGACGCCCAATATAATGCCTTAAATTCACCTTTTGAAGGAAAGGCATTATTTCCGGGGTCCGTCCACAGAGGACTAAGGCCCATGTTTCCCAACATAAGCTTCACCTCTCTAAACCAGGGGAGATTACCTGATCCCACTATTGATCTTACATCTGAAATTTCGTTAGCAAAGAGAACCAATTCCGGTGTTGTCCATATTCTCCGCCACAATGCTATCATCCTATACCGTGCTACATCAACAATAGAGCGGCAACCCATATCGAGCAATAAGGGTTTCATAGGAGTAGATTGTGTAAGACCAACCAAATTTCGTAAGAATTTATTTTGAATCCTGGCCAACTGGGAAAGGTCTGAAAAGCCCCATAAATCTGCGCCATACATGATTGCAGAGCTTATTTTTGCATCATATATTTTTATCGCCGGCGCAATCCTTTTGGTTTGTGAGGTTCTTTGCTCCTTAATTAGGCACCCTGTTAATCGAGCTAATTTTAAACAAAGTGCTTCAACTTGGGGTTTCCATTTTAGCCTATATTCTAAGATAACTCCAAGGTAGGTCATTACTTCCACCTGCTCTAATTCCATGCCATTCATGGTAACATGACTGTTCAGCAGCCTATTTTTTGTTAGGACCATACATTTCGTTTTGCTCACATTCACCTGTGGTCATTGAGTTTACAGAAAACCTCAAACTTATTTATCGCTGTCTGGAGTCCCTTTCTTGTTTTAGAGAGGATAAGGGTGTCATCTGCAAAGATAAGAAGGGGGAACCTTGTACCACCCAAGCCAGGGGCATCAGTGGATGAATCTACAAAATGCTGCACTACTTGATTTATAAATAGCAGGAACAAAGTCGGGGCAAGAACACACCCTTGTCTGACACCGTGATTAACTAGAAATCGCTCAGTTACCTGCCCCTGTCTACCCCATCTCACCCTTGCAAAATTATCCTCATGTAATCTTATAACTAGATCCAACAAATCTCGGGGCATTCCCATTTTTCTCAAGGCAGCCCATAATTTTTCTCTTGGGACGAGGTCGAAAGCGGACCTAAGGTCCACAAACGCTGCGTATAAGGTTCCTCCACCCAATAACACCACCTTCCAATAAATCATGATAAATCTGAGCATCTGGTCTATAGTGCTGATGCTTGATCTAAAACCAGCTTGCATAGGGGATACAATGCTCTCATTATCAATCCAAATCTGTATTTTAGCCAATATCATTCTAGAGATAACTTTCTGAATAGCATCTATTAGGCTTATCGGACGATAATTTCCCGGGGCCGAACGATCCCCCTTTTTAAAAATAGGTAGGATTTCAGCCCCTTTCCAGGAGACCGAAATCCGTGCCCCTTTTGCAATGGCATTAGCAAGGGTAGTGATATATGGCAACCAAATCAACGGATCATATTTAAACAAATCAGCCGGGATACAGTCCATACACGGAGCTATGCCGGCTTGGACCAATCCCAGCGCATCCTCAGCATCATTAAATTCAAACACTACAGGCGAGCGTGACAATGGGGGCGCAGGCGTGGGAATAACCAATCCACACCCAGGTTCTGGGTCATGGCCCGTAAATTGGGGTGCATAATACTCAACCCAGTTCTCAGCAGATACGTGGTTCGCCGGAGTTTGCGAATCCAGGTTCCCACCCCATTTTACAACCTGCCCAAACTTAATCTGGTTAGAGGACTTACTCGCTTCGTATATATCCTGCCAGTGACTTTCATCCCATGCTCGTTTGGCTTCCCTTTGGACCTTCTTGTACGTGAGCATTGCCTTTCTAACATCGTCGACCGCCCTAGATTTTATGGCTTTAGTCAAGGAACTATAAGCCTGTCGGCATGATTTATTATACCATTTTTTACCTGGCGGCAGTACCAAAACTTGCCCGGTTTTATGGGTTTTGGTAAAAAGAATTTTTAGGTTACCAAATAACTGCTCATGGAGCACTATTAACTGGTCTGATGACTCTGTAGAATTAGTCAGAGCCTGGATAGCACATCGAGTGGAAGAGACTTCATGTGAAATCCTATCTAAAATAGCGGGGTCTTCAATTATCCTACTCCAACGCACCCTACGTCTATCATTGGTGAGGGTAGCCTCAGCAGTAGCACACTTGGTAGGGCCGCTACGCCCAGAATTAACTTCGGATTTGAAACTTAGAACCAGCGGGTTGTGGTCACTCTCTGGACGTACAGGGATTGACATATCACTAAGTAGTGACCAAAACTCAATTTTAATTAAAATATAGTCAATGTGACTTGTACTAGTACCATTATCAAAAGTTGGCCGGCCCAATTTATCAGAGTTTGAGCAGCCATTTGCTGCTCTCAACCCCCACTCGAGACACAGTCCCAGCCAATGGAGAGCTGCCTCCGTCCCCATCTTAATTGGGTTTAGGGCAAGATGTGGAACATTCCAGAGCGCATCTTCTTCGGCATACAAGTCCTCACCCTCACACTGAAGTGGTTCGAAGGTACAGTTTAAGTCCCCAGCCACAACTAAAAACTTGTCCCTTCCAATTAAGTTCAGGAATGAGTCTAATTCTCCAATATTTGTCGGGCACCGTCCTCCAGGTAGGCCACGAGCATATATATTAATAATGAAAAATTCCTGGTTATTTTCATTACTAAGCTTGACCCCAAGAATATCTGGGTTGGGCACTGACACTTCAGTGGGCCTATAATTAAGGGACTGCCTCACCCAGATTGTTAGGCCACCAGATGCTCTGCCTTTTTTACCCCTGATAGCAGGTTTGAAAAAGTTAAGATACCCCAGACGAAAAATGGGATCAGGAGCCCAGCTTTCCTGAAAAATCAGGATATCATAGTCGTCTACAAAATCTGCCCACTCTGCTAAATCTAATTTCCCCTTCAACCCTGCAATATTCTACGAGGCAATTTTGAGTAAGGAATCCTGAGGGGTGAGTTGACCTAATACGGGGGTCCCTAAATTAGGGCCTGGAGTCCTCCCACCCACATTTGGTGTTTCTCTGTCTGCTGAGTCACTAAACAGAGGATCAAGGGGGGCTATCCATCCCATTTGCGTCTTTCTGTCGCACCTTAACCACCTCCTTACACCTACACTGTGCCAGATCACTATTACTATCTTCCCCGTCCTTCGATAAACACGTACCCTCAAAAGCCCTTCTGGAACTCTGGGTGTTACAGCCTGACGTAGACAAAAGTCAATCAACTCCCTCTAGGCCTGACAGGGGCTCAAACCGATTAAACAAAGGTGGAAAAAATGGGAAGTATGTTGCCCGATCAAGGCGGGGTCCTCTGATGGGACTTCTCCCTCGAGGCTTAAATGGGTGATAAAAAGAATCACTATTTCTTTGGGGATAGAAGTAGTGAAGATCTAAGGATTGAACTTCACCCACCCTTCCAAACCTTGGTTCTCTACGGATAAAATACACCACCCATTTGTCCCTAAAGTTAATAATGACGCAATCGCCCTCTAGGTCTTTGGGGCAATGACCAACCCAGCTTACTCTTCTGACATTTAAAATCTCCCTTTTAGACAGGGGAGGGAGTGTTCTATTCTTATTTAGCCAGAAGGTGACTTTGTTTTTTAGGTCCTTATATGATTCCATTCTTTCCTCCCCAATAGCTGGAACTCCCGTTAAGATAATAGTATAGGGAACGGACTCAGGGGGTAAATTGACACATTGAAGCCTCTGTTTAACTGCCTCATTCCCCAGTTTATCATGCCCCTTAGGCTGTCCACCAATGTCCGGCACACGAGGAGCGGGCTGAGTTCTAGTAGCCACACCTTCCTTCGTTGCCGTCCCCTCGGTAGGAGCCAGAGAATTATTACAAACATGTGGCATCATCACTCGTGGACGGCTCGGCTGAATATTCAATGAATCAGTTATGAATGAGGAAACCATCTTTGGTTCACCCCTGTTATTCTGAGGATTTGACGATGACTCCATTCCTTTATCTGAACCTTTTACTAGTTTATCTAACGTATTAGAATTAGCTATAACTAAATTCTCTAGCAGATCCAATTTAGAATTGATCAGCCTCGTGTGTTCCAATAAGGGTAACATCAAGGATTTCACCAGAATTTCTATTTTACCCAAAAGATCGTCATCTGAACTACTAGCCAAGCATTGGTCGACAGAATCGATCGGGCCACAATGGGAATAGGCGGGCTGTTTATGGTATGCGAGGAATGCGGGGGCTGTGTTAAATCATTGTTTTTCGACATTTTTGTAATGCCCCCTTTCTGGAGTTGGCTCCCTCTTTTTCTTTTACTGGGGTAGGAGTTGTTTGGTTTACCCTTAGTTTGAGTTATTTGTACAGGATTATGTTGGCGGGGCGAATCACCAACACTATTAGTTAAACTAATCGTGGACGTACTAGTTATGGTTGTATTGGTATTTAATATGGGACAGTCCACCTCAATGTCCGAACCCATGAGTGTAAAGTCTGGACTTGGGCTTTGGTTCACTATAAGAGCTCTATGGCTTGATTTAATAGGGGATACAACTGACCCAATTTTACCCAAGGACGAGCGCTTTCCCGTTATAAGGTCGACGGATAAGCGCTTCTCAACAAAGGCTATTTCCTTTTCTAAAATACCTGATGCCCGTTTAAAAAAATGATCTAGGGTACCAGATACCACCCCATTCTTTGTTGTAACCTGTACAATTCTTTCTTTCCCAGAACGTAAAGCCATAGTGATTAGTACCCCAAGGCTGTGATCCACACAACAACTCAGTGATAGGGAACTAGAGATGAAAATGCAAAAACCCACTAAACAATAAATTACCTCAACTATAACCAGGGTTTGAGCAAACCAAGAGACAATAAGACAAATAATAACTAATACTAAAGTAAGAAATTTAAGTGGGGGGGCCCAGCCCGGCCACGATCGACCTCGGACGTCCTCAGACGGCCCGCCCTTAGCCCGGCGACCGCCCGCGCGCGTCCCGCGTGCGCGGAATGCGGCGTGCCTAAATAGGAGGAGGGTGGGAAGAGAACACAGGTGCGGCAGGTCACTAAGCCTCAGGGCGCTCTGGTCCTCGCAGTCCCGCTACACAATCACCAGCCCCAAATCGGCGTTTCCCCCTGCTGCAAGGTTCAAGGTGAGTCCAGGGATGATAATCCAGCAAAGCGTTCAGCCCGAGTCAAAGTCCCGACTGCGAGCGGCTCCCGCGAAGCGGGGGCCACGAGTCGTTTTCAAGCACCAGGTGGGAGGAGGCGGGAAGAGAACACTGGTGCGGCAGGTCACTAAGCCGCAGGGCGCTCTGGTCCTCGCAGTCCCGCTACACAATCACCAGCCCCAAATCGGCGTTTCCCCCTGCTACAAGGTTCAAGGTGAGTCCAGGGATGATAATCCAGCAAAGCGCTCACCCCGAGTCAAAGTCCCGACTGCGAGCGGCACTAATTCACCACTAACCCTTTATGGGTTCCGGAGTAGCTTACTACTCGCCAAAAAAGCGATTCAACATCCCATCAGGGGTAGCAAGCGCTATATAAATACGAACCTTTTTTCTCTTTTCTATCCCTCCACTATCGTTCTTGATCCAAATAACTGACTAACATATCCACCACTCACATCACTTTCATATTTCACTATACTAATTCACCACTAATCCTTTATGGGTTCCGGAGTAGCGTGCTACTCGCCGAAACGCAATTCGACTCCTCGTCAGGGGTAGTAAGCGCTATATAAATGCACAGTCTGACCACTACCAGGCCGGACACCCTGCAACGGGCTCGGTTGGGGGACTCTTGTCATAGGACTGCGCTCTGCGCATCCGGGGGCGATGAAGATGATCTCCCGTGACATGTGCTTGATCACGTGATTCGGTAACACTAGCTTATTTGTTCAGTGATTTCATTTTCGCTCTTTGTATTTTTACTGCGAGAGACCCCGTATAAAGCCCACTTTGCCAGTGTAGGAACAAAGCTATTTCCTTGCGCTGTAATCACCCTGGGCCCCCTTTAAAAACCTTTAATTTAATGTATTTTTTTAACCTATAAGTGAATGTTGCTGATGGACAGAAGAACCATGAGACGCACGGGCCCTGAGACATAATGCCCCCTTATCCTCTCCCCCTGTAAAAACACTGATTGGTGATGCTAGTATGGACTTTAAAGCTTTTCTATTAGTTAGTCAGATAGACACCATAAACTGGAAGTGTTACATATTAGTGTATAAGCAGATACTTCCTACTGCTTTTTGAAAAATAAAAAGATATTTACGAACGCTTTCTATTTCACCTAAGCACTTCCATCTTGAACTTTCCATGGTTTCTGTTTTAAGTGAATTTGCCTGAGCGTTGGACTTCTGTGTTGTTCTGTTTTTTTTGCCCATATGTGATATAAGAACAAAAAAAGAAATATATATATATATATATATATATATATATATATATATATATATATATATATATATATATATATATATATATATATATACAACACAATCCAGTTTTCCGAAAAAGAATTCACACTGGTGCCGCGGCCTCAGTTCTTTAAACGCTTTTATTTATTTGTGCAACGGGTGCCCAACGCGTTTCGCTGTTTCAGTCACAGCTTGTTCACGGGTTAAGTTTACACTCTGGCAAATGTGTATTTAAAGTGATAGAGACTAGTTCCGCCTTTACTGATGAAAACAGTGAAAAGACTCCATTGCCTAATCTTTAAACGTAATCAGTTTAGATACGTAAGTATTATTTAAACTCAAAATGTAATACATAATTATACATTCTTAGAGTTAAAATTAATAGTGCAAAAAAAATATATATATATATAGTTAAGTTTTGTCATTTTGCTAAAATGTTAAAACACGGCTTTGTAGCAAGAGTTCGTGGTGCTGTTTTTCAAGGTCCTGACCTGAAGAGAGTTACAGCGTTTTCTGGTTTGATATATCCATATATATCTATATAATATCAGGTAACTATTTAATACAATTCAGTATTGCCGTTCAACGATTCTGGTGACTCATAAACCACGAGACCAAAAGCCACATGGTTTGTAAATGTCACTAGGACTCCAAGATGACAATGTGGGATCAAATTACACGTTACTTACTATCAGTTTTATATAAAATATTTAACTTGGGATAGTTTGCTTGAAAAAGCAGTTTTTCCAGATGCAGCTCGCAATTTCCACTGATTAAGCTTAACATGTTTACAATCTGTTTAACTTTCCGGAATACATTTGATAAAAAAACAATAGACAGTGGATTTATGTGATATGGCTGCAGGCTTTACCATAGTTGCAATATATTATGCCACGTAAGTAGCATAATTTGCATCTTCAGAAAAAAGTATTTCATTTTAAATGGATGAAAATAATACTACTAGCGATGTTGCCATATACTTTGAGTATTTTGACGCATAATTCAGATAACCTTGCTGCATAATTTGGTCGTTCTTGGCACAAAATCCCAGTAGCCTTACAATGGTTGGTTGCTAGCCAGACATGTAATATGTATGTGTGTATATGTATCCTGGTTTTTAGTAAATGCCCTTGTGCAAGCAAGGAAGATGTGCCTTCCATCCACTGGTTAGATATTCAATGACTTCCAGAGTTTGGGTGTGGTGGGCCCCTGGTACCCTTTGGTCCTTGTGCCACTGAACCTGCTGCACTGCTGATAATTGCACCCTGGAAATGCTTCCCTCGCTCATCTACCTACTAAGGATCTCCTAGACTGCACCCACAGATCCTTCTTGCTGGGAGAGGATTCAGAGTCTCAGGTGTCCTTTTGGTGCTCCACATATTATCCTGACCAGTCCTCCTCCAAACAGATGTGGCTTATTTAATTATTATACTCACATTACTGTGCATCATGCAAGGGCCCCTTGGAAACAAAGCGCAAAGCGAGCCGCGGGGGGGGGGGGCGTGGGGGTAGGAGGGGGGTCGGGCAAGGTCCCCTACTCCTCCCTTTAGTTCTGCCAGAGTGACATGGGTGGCACAAGTTCAGGGCAGATGTGAAGTTATACTAGGATTCTTTATGTAGTGGGTGCCCATTACACCCGACCTTAGTGTGAAAAGTGCTGTCAGCCTCCCTCTGTCACTTTGCTAGAGGAACTGGCAGATGCACAAACTCTTTCCACACCATCTCACAGACTCCACACCATCTCACAGACTCTTTCCACACCATCTCATCAGTGCACTTTTATTAGCCACAATAGATGTCATTTAACACCAGTGTCATCATAAATTTCCTATCGACCTGCTTTTAGCCTTAGGATCTATGCAAAGAGGGACTTTCCCAGCTGATGAATGACCACCCTGGCTAAACCCTTCTGTCCTGAAGAACCTGACTTTAGAAATTGTAATTTTCGTTACTAAGATGAATTCAGGAAATCTTTTCAGATAAGCACTCTTATAACAGGATTGCACCTTAGGAAAAGGATGTATAAGGTGGCAACAAGTCAGCTCCTACACCTTCACCCACAGGAATGCATGCATCACACCAGTGCTCAGTGCTCTCCACTGGCAGTCTGTTGCCAGATGCTCCATTGTCCATAGGACCTCCACGGCAGAGGACCATACCGCTTCCTAGTAGTTCTCCAAAGATAATACACAGAACAGAACCCTCCTCTCTGAACTGACACCTCTTATATTTTCCCCCTTATGGAAAGCCTCATTATCTGTACAAGCAGCACGAAAATGGAATTCCCTCCTGGCAAAGACAAGAAATGTTTAAGATCATTTGGAATTAAGGAATAAAGTAAAGACCAGGGGCCTCATTTATGAGGCCGTGCGTCACTTTTACGCCGCCGGTGCGTCACTTTTTGTGACGCACCAGCAACGTAAAAAATGTGACTTGTTGCACCATATTTACAAAGTGACGCATCTAGGTAGATGCGTCACTTTGTAAACCCCTGCACTACATTATACCTACGCAAGGTATAATGTATGCAGAGGGGGCATTCTGACGCAAGACAGGGTCATAGAAGTGACGCAGTGAAATCTATAAGATTTCACTGCGCCACTTCTAGGACACAGATGCGTCAATTTCTTATGCCTCCCTGCCAGCAGGCGTAAGACTGACTCAGGCCCTTTCACATGGGGCTTGCTGGGGTTGCGCCACTTTTGTGACACCCTCCAGCAATGCGTCACTTTTGCGCCGTACACATACGTCAGAAATACTGACGTATCTGTAACTCCTTGCGCCATGATGCGTCATACTGTAAATATGACGCATCATTTGTCTCGCAAGGAGGGTGCAGTGAAAAGTGACGCATCGCTGTTTTCACGCAGCGATGCGTCCCGTTTCATAAATGAGGCCCCTGGCTCTTCCCAAACAGATGATGGGGGATCACACCAATGAATAAATAGACCCCCTCCCCAGAGAAGGATGTTACAGATGTGACTTGGGACCATACCTACACAAAACTAGAAACTCTTCCCCCTCCAAAGATGGGAGGCGCAATCACATCCTAAGCTACCGTAGCTCAACTTCTTCCCATTCCAGGCGTAAGTACAGCAACAGGTCTGCAGCGACACGAGAAAAGCAAAACTCTGCTTTCACGCATGACACCAAAATATTTTCTGCCTAGATCATATGCAGGTCAGATCTCTTGCCCTCCTAACCTGACACAATATGTAGAAATATATGTGGGTAGCTGTGATTAATGAGGGGGTGTTTTTCATGGGGCTGCTCTGAGGGACATGAAATACACAATCAGAGTGAAGCTTGAATTGTCTACAATGTCATTCACAACCTTGATGAGAAAAACATACTCGTTATTCACAGCTACCCATCTACTGTTTTAAGTTGTGTATGGGTTCTAACCCCATCTACTGTCGCAAATTGGCTTTTCAAATTGTGTTGTCTTTATAAACAAAGAAAAAAGCAGTGAGCAGGGGGCAGGCAACTGCTCCAGTACTAAACATTGTTACATCACAACAGTTAGGTGCAAACTTTGTTTGTGAATAGCAGCATTTTGAAAATCTTGTTCCCAATGCTATAGTATGGGATTTATAAAGCACATGGCGACCCGAAGGCATCCCTGCGCTGGTGGACGGAAGTACCACTACACCAAGGGCAGAAATGTTACCTAAGGATCAGTTCCTGAAAAGCCATGTCCTATGAAATGTTCGGAAGCTCAGCTCACTGTTCATAGAGTGAATTGCGAGAGGGAGAGCATTCCACAGCTTGGTCGTGTTAAAGCCCTAAGACCATCCTTTACTTCGAACCCTTCTGACAGTGGGGACGGTAACTAAAAATGTGTTAGAGGATCTAAGAAGCCTATTAGGGGAGTAAGGGGTGTCCAGTTGGCGAGAGATTGGAGGACCACTCGCATAAAAGGCTCTATGCACCGTGCACAGAGATTTCAACTCAATCCTTTGGGCAATGGGCAGCCAGTGAAGGTCAATCAGACCATGTCTAGTTGAATCATACCTATGAATACCCAAGAGCAGTCTGGTTGCCGCATTTTGCACTACCTGGAGTTTACCAGTCACTGCCTTGGGAGCACCCAGGTAGAGCGAATTGCTCTACCTGGGTGCCTAGGATGAGAAAGGATCAGAACTTGCACTACAAGCCTCCTCGAGGACTAAGGGAGAAGAGGCAGAATCTTGCACAACATGCGCATGTTTCCGAATCAGGAGGCTGACAGTCTGGTAGCCTGGTATTCAATGGTCAGGGTTTTTTCCAGCCATACACCCAGACTTTTTATGGCTGGTTTAGGAGTGGGAGGAGAACCAAGGAAGACCGCCCAATCAAGGGCTCTTTGAAGCTGGGAATTACTCCCAAGAATCATAAGCACTGTCTTGGCTCCATTCAACTTAAGGCAAGGATTGTTCATCCAGCTGGCCACCTGTTCCAGACATGGTCCTAAGGTGGTCACTGGTTGGTTCATGTCTGAGGTAAGAGAAAAGACCAGCTGAGTATCATCCGTGTAGGAGACAATGGAAATCCCAAAGGGAGTTACAATATCTGCTAGGGGTTGCAAGTCCACGTTGAACAACGTTGGGTTAAGAGAAGACCTTTGCAGCACTCCACAAGGGATTGTAGAATTGCAGAGGAGCAAGACTTATCAAATACCTGGAAGGATCTATCCTTCAAGAAGTAGCCTATCCAATCCAGAGCTTTCCCTCCAAGGACTTGCTAATCCTCTCTAAAAGAGTGGAATGGTCCATGGTGTCGAAGGCTGCACTGAGATCCAAAAGAATAATCGCTACTGAGGCCCCTTGATTAAGTCTCCTTTTTGCTTCCTCCACCACTGCAAGAAGGGCGGTTTTGGTGCTATATTTAAACCAAAAATCAGTTTGTGTGTGATGAAGGAAAGAATTGACCTTGAGGAATTTCTAGAGATGCCTGTTAATGTATTTTTCCACCACCTTCTGTATGCCAGAGAGCAAGGACATGTGGCAAAAATTACCAGGACATGCTACGGTCTAGGTGAGGCTTTTTAAAAATGGCTTTCACCATAGCATGTTTCCATGGTTGGGACACCAGAGCCTCCTTCCGGGCGAGATTGACCATTTCGAGCAAGATGGAAAGATAGTCTCAGCCCGAGAGCAAGAATCCTCTATGTTGCAGGGTCAAGAGGGGATCCCGATTTAATTTTGCTGAAAAGTTCAGTGAAAATATCCACCAAGTTAGCTGGGTTGGATTCCCATGTGATTTGGGCATGTGGACTTGGGACATCTCTACCCCCTTCGAAAGGAGAGGTGGATATCCAATATGTTAGTATTAAAATAGGAGGCCAGGGTATTACATTTATCATTGGAGTGTTCCAGAAGAACTTTAGTGATTTTAAACATCTCCCTTGTGGAGTTGGCAGCTTTTTAATTCTAGCCTCATAGTAAGTGCAATAGTAGATGGCCATGGGACCCCAATATCAAAACTAGGGTTATTGATGGGTAATAGAAATTGACAGGGATGTTTTTTTAACCAAGGGGTTCTGAGTGGAATCAAATTGTCAGCTCGAGCAATGCTCAATTTGTGAATGTCATCCCGTGCCCCTAGATGAAAAACATCCCTTTTATTCACACTTTCTCATCTTTAATTTTATGTTATGTAAATGTATTGGATTTGTAAAGCGCACGGCTGCCCGTAAGCGTCCCGGCGCTGGAGACCACTGGGGAACCCGTCCTGGCTTTCCCTGTGAGATGGTCCCTTCTGGGTATCTCCAAGGTGAAACCAGGCATCCCCGGCATCTGTGGGGGGCCGTTGTAGAGATGAGGCAAGCTTAATGCCCAGAGTTGCCGAGTGTGATACCTGGTTAGAGTAGGCGCCGAGGCGAGAATTGTCGAGTCCGCTGACCCTGGTCCACAACCCTGCCGCGTCGGGAATTGAACCCTGGTCCCGGGCCGTTCTCTGCTTCCGGGTCTGCCGCCTCTAACCAGTGAGCCACACCACTCCACGTATGGCCACTCCATTGTATCTCTCATTGCTGTCATCAGCTGTGCAGGAGTGGAGGATTGAGTCATGGGACAGTCATATATAACATGGTTTCACATCTGCATGACCTGGCCTGTATTAAACTGATGTCCTGCCATCCACCCCTCTTGCCATGCCTTTTCTCTGCCACCCAAATTTTAAAAATAGTACTTGCTATCTTCCCACATTCCACTGGCCCTCTCAAATATTTAAAAATCGCACCTGGTGTCTTATCACCCACCCCACCATCGGCCTCTACATTTATCTTCCCCTCACCCACTCAAATATAAAAGAAACCCTGATGTGTTGCCACCCACACTCACCACGTTCTTCATTTATCTCCCCCTCATCCTAAAATGGGAGTTACCCCACTACCATTTTCTATATCCACCCCCATGACAAAAATAAATACAAATATAAGAAAGGTACCTATTATTCTACCACTCATTTCGACCACCCTTTGTCCTTTCCCTTCCCGAACCTGTGCTGTAAGCCTAGACTCCACTCCTAGCCCCAGATGTGGTTGCTACTGTATTGATGAGTTACTGCATGTATAAGTGACTGGATGTGTGTGTAGACCTAGGAAATAGTGGGTGGTATGTAGTATCTGGCATTGTTGTGTGTATGGTTTCAAAAATAGAAGTCTGTATTTTAGAGTGGGTGTATCAAACTTTATATTAGGGCATCAGTATGTGTATCAGATTATCACGTGGATGATGTCATCAGTGACGTCATTTGAAATGTCATCAGTGGTGTCACTGACCATATCATGAGTGATGTAATATGTGACGTCATCAGCAGTGCATTGCGGGCGCGCAAGTTATAGTTAGCTCATCTAACTATAACGGGCACATTTCTCTGGTTTTATATGAGTCAAATGTCCAACTAACTATAACGTCCCTGAAACCTATGGTTTTCTAGTGAATATAATATATATATTCACCTCAGTAGAATTCATAGAAGATAGTGTCCAATCCCAAGTGGGAAATTATGTAATTCATCAATAGAACCTCACAGAGACTACAACAATTATTTCAAAAGATAGTTCCCACTTGGGATTGGACACTATCTTCTATGAATTCTACTGAGGTGAAATTACCCACTGGGGATTGAATGTCACTGTTATCTCAATAACGTTGATTGATCCAATCTGTTTACAAACATGATATTGAATGTTTATTTTCTGACGCATTATATATATATTCCGAAAAAACTGAAAATTGAAACGCATTATAATTGTAAAATTGTGAGTAAAATTGTGAATAAGGGTGATGGAATAAGATAATGTCTGAGGAGAAAGGATCCTTGTATATAAAAAAACACAATACACAGCGCTGTATATGATACTCCACACTCACCATGTTAAGATGGCCGACACACATCCCTGTGTTGTATAGTCCTATGTTGATGTTTATACACCACACAGTGTTTGAGCACTTTTTCTTTATTTAATGTCGGCATGACAAACAGAACATAACCCGTGACCAAGGCGAGTGTGTCGCCGAAACGCGTTGGGTTTTTGAAAGTTTGGCTTGATGTAAAATAAAGTCTTCAAAGCTACATCTCTGGCTGACGGCAATTCTTTGCGGAGAGTGCATCACGTACTGGAGAGTGCGAGGTGGGGACGATATATATATATATATATATATATGTATATATATATATATATATATATATATTATCAGTCTTTATAACTGCAGGTATAAATAAGAAGAAAAAGAGTTAAATGGCACATTTTTAAATCATCACTGCGAAAAACCTGGGTTCGAACTATATTAGCACTCAAAGCGAATGTTAGAAAGATTTAGATTATGTTTTGAACTTTTGTACAATGCAACACTATTAGAATTTGAAATGTACAATCATGTATGAATAACAATAGCTTGCAGGAGCATAAGAATATACATGGTATAGGTCGTGTAATTGTATATAGATGTATAAGGTGTTTGGTTTTATATAAAACATTGAGAAACATGGTTTGTACTATATGTTTGTTAAATATGATTTAATATTTGTATAACAAATACTGATTGATGATTTCTATGTTTAACAGCCCTGAAGAACACATGTTGACTGTAGTGCTTGGCTGTATTGTTGTAATAACGGACTCATCGAAGAAATGAAAATATAAAGAAAAACACAAGAATCAATGAAAGAAACCTTTATTGTAGATTGTTGTTAAACTTCTCAGAAACTTTTTTCGTGCATTATATTACTATACTGGTGGGGACCAGTAACTGAGACTGTAGCGCCAGATAGTATTGCTACCTATTACCCAGTAGTTGTCCTTATATATATATATATATATATGTGTGTGTGTGTGTGTGTATTCACTGAAAAATCCATAGGTTTCAGGGACGTTATAGTTAGCTGGACATTTCACTCATACAAAACCATAGAAATTCCCCCGTTATAGTTAGTTCAGCTAACTATAACTCGCGCCCCCGCAATGCACTGCTGATGACGTCACATATTACATCACTCATGACATGGTCAGTGACATCACTGATGAGATCTCAAATTACATCACTGACGACATCATCCAGTGACTGTGTGTTTCTGTAAAGTTTACATTTGTTTAATATATATAGGGAAAGGCATATTGAAGAATGAGTGGGTGTATAAGTGTCTGAATGGATGTTTTACTAGGTGCGTGACTGACTCTATAAGTGAATGGTTAAACCTATGTTACTGAATGCATGGGTTAGTGACTAAACTGTGAGAATCTCTGTATCCATCTGTCTGTTGGTGTGTAAGTGACTGCATGGGTTTGTGAATAACTACATAAGTGTATATAAGAATTGTTGATTGTTTGTCTGAGTATCTGTATGGGTGCCTGAGTATTTGTGTGGGTGGGGAGTGTGTGACTCTGTGCATAGATGTGTGAGTGGGTGATTCACTGGGTGCATAGTTTGAAGTATGCATCTGTTATGGACTGTATGGGTGGGTGAGTGTGTGTGTGAGTGAATGTATATCTCATTTGTACATGTGTAAATAACTACATATATGAAAGGCAGTATATATGTGTGTTAGAGTATATCAATGGCTATAAGTGAGAGTGTGTGATTGTGAGAGTGGCTGCATGGATGAGTGTTTGCTTATATCAGTGATCGTATAAGAGCATAAGAATGTGCTAGTATTTGTATGACTAAGTGAGCTGGTGTGTGTATAACTGTATAGGTGAGTAAATGGGAGTGTGAATATTAATTTGCATGACTGACTAGGTGTGTGAGTACCTCTATGGATGAGTGGCGGTGTGTGAGTGTCTATATAGGTGTATGAGTGCATATGATAGTCCTGTACTGAGTGACCATAAGTATGAGTGACTGTTCGGGTGAGTGCGTGGATGTGTGTGTAGACCTAAGAATCAGTGAGTGGATATGTAGTTATTGGTGTTGGAGTGTCTGGTTTTGAGAATGGCGGTCTGTAATTTAGAGTGAGTCTATGTAAAGTTATGTTAGGGTGCGAGAAGATGCATGAAATTATCACATGGATGATGTCATCAGGGATGTCATTTGAGATGTCATCAGTGATGTCACTGACCATGTCATGAGTGATGTAATAGGTGACGTCATCAGCAGTGCATTGCGGGGGCGCGAGTTATAGTTAGCTGAACTAACTATAACGGGGGAATTTCTATGGTTTTGTATGAGTGAAATGTTCAGCTAACTATAACGTTTCAGTGAATTTCTAAGTTTTTTAAAATGCTAATTTCTAACTATAACGTGCCTGAAACCTATGTTTTTTCAGTGAATTTCAAAGGTTTTTTAAATGCTAATTTCGAACTATAACGTGCCTGAAACCTATGGTTTTTTAAGTGAATTTCAAAGGTGTTTTAAATGCTAGTTTCTAACTATGCCTACAGAGGTTGGACATGTGAAGAAAGAAAATAAAACGCACAAAAAGAAGCTAAAGAAATGCAGAAAGAGGCAACAGAAGTCCACGAAGACAAAGAAAAGTGCAGGAAGAAGCAAGACATGTGCAGAAAGAAGCAACTGAGCAGCAGAAAGAGGCCTTGTTGCAAAATCATCCTGTGCCAAAAACTTTTTCAGACTGGTGGTACTAGTGGTAACTGACTCTGACTAACCAGGCCTAGAGGCAGTGCTATGCTAAAAGACACTTAGAATACAGTGAAAACACCTACGTACACTATGCGTTGGGGTACCCTTGTGATTAGCATGACCTCCTCTGTAAGTCCCTAGTACATAATAGGGCAGGGGGATTAAAACTACCTCTTAAAACGAGCCACGGGGTGCACTTGCACAGTGGTGAAGAGAGGGGGGGCCTGAGGTGACATGTGTGCAAACACGCCCTGTGGCCGTTTTAAGTTGGGAGATTAAGTCCCCTTGAATCCTGAGGATCCCTGGGGTGCAACTAGCCCACTAAGTGCCTCCAGTAAGCACCACAGAGCTGCTTTGCACAGAGGTGTAAAAAGGGGCATGGCCTGGGACACCTCTCTGCAATGCAGGCCTGTGGTGCTTATTGGAAGTACCTGGTGGCCTAGTTGTCCCCAGGGACCCTCAATATTGAAGGGGACTAAATTCCCCAACTTAAAACGCTCCACAGGGCGTGTTTAAAAACGTCACCTCTGGCCCCTCCCTCTCCCTTTACCACTTTGCAAAGGTATCCTGTGGCACATTTTAAGTTGAGGGATTAAGTCCCCTTGAGACCTGAGAGTACCTGGGTCCAACTAGCCCACCACGTACCTCCAGTAAGCACCACAGAGCTGCGTTGCAGAGTGGTGGTCCAAGGCCATGCCCCATTTTACACCTCTCTGCAATGCAACTCTGTGGCACTAATTAGACGAACCTGGTGGGATTGAAGAGGAATTAATTCCCCAACTTCAAACGCGCCACAGGGCGTGTTTGCACACATGTCACCTCAGGCCCCGCACCCTCCCTTTACCACTGTGCAAACGCGTCCCGTGGCGCATTTTAAGTTGGGAGATTAAGTCCCCTTGAATCCTGAGGGTCCCTGGGGTCCAACTAGCCCGCCAGGTACCTCTAGTAAGCGCCACAGAGCTGCGTTGCAGAGAGGTGTAAAAAGGAGCATGGCCTCTGAACCCCTCTCTGCAATGCAGCTCCCTGGTGCATACTGGAGGTTCCTGGTGGGCTAGCTGGTCCTCAGGTACCCCCAGTATTCAAGGAGAATTACTACCCCATCTTATAACGCGCCAGGGGGTGCGTTTGCAGAGTGCTGCAGGGAGGGGACTGGGCCTCCGGCGCGATACCGGTCTTTTTTTAAATTTATTTTTTAAAGAAGGGGACTGTGTGGTCCCCCTTCCTTTTCTATTTTATGGTCCCTGGGGACCCCATCCCCCAGAGCCTGACCCCCAGTTTAAAAAAAATATATATAAATGATCCCATCCCCCGGGGCATGGTCAAATTGTTTTTTTTTTTATTATGGAGGGGGGCTGTGTGGCCCCCCCTCCTAAGGCCTCTATTGGCTCCGGGGACCCCATCCCCCGGGCCCGGCCTTTATTTATTTATTTTATTTTTTCTTTGGGAGGGGGGTCGCGTGGCCCCCCTCCTTAGGCCCATTATGGCCCTGGGGACCCCATCCCCCAGGCTGGCCTGCCTTTTTTTTTCATTTGTAAGGGAGGGCGGCTGCTTTGCCCCCCACCCGGGCCACTTCTGGCCCCGGGGACCCCATCCCCCGAGGCCAGCCCTTCCGATGGGGACCGTGGAGGGGGTCCCAAATACCCCCACAGCCCCGCCGGCTCCCTGGCCTTGCTATTCCACAAGGGGAGCTGCTGACATGCAGCTCCCCTTATGGAAAAGCAATCTGCTTTGCTTCATTGAAGCGAGAGCAGGTTTCCCTGCTCTCGCTTCAATGAAGCAAAGCAGTTTGCAATGACAGGGCGGGAGCCGCACGGCTCCCTCCCTGTCATTGCAAACAGCAGTGTCCCGGGGTGGGCACCCGGGGAGACTTCAGTAGCCGGCCCTGGGGGTGGCGGTCCCCAGGGCCATCAAGGACTCCAGATGGGGGGCTGCGTGGGCCCCTCCTACCATTTGCAAAGCCCTGGGGGGTGGTGGTCCCCGGGGCTTGAGAGTTTGTCTCGGACCCCCCAATTTTAATAATTAGAGGTGGTGGTCCCCGGGGCGTGTGGGGGGGCTCGAGCCCCCCCACACAGGAGTAATTTAACAAATAAGAGCCCCGGGGGGTGGCGGTCCCCGGGGCAGCAGGGGGGACGAGTGCCCCCGCAAATTTATGAATAAAAGCTCCATGGGTGTTGGTCCCTGAGGGTTGGGGGGGCTTGGATGCCCCGACACGTAAACAATCAAAGCCCCGGGGGTGGAGGTCCCCGTGGCTGCGAGGGGGCCGTGTCGCCCCGCCAATCTTTGTGCAAAGCCCCAGGGGGTGGCGGTCCCCCGGGCAGTGTGGGGGGGGGAATTGGGCCCCCCCACACATTTCTTTTCCTGCCCCCGGGACCTGGGCCACCCGGGGGCTTAATTTAAACGAAGCGCGGGAGCCCACTCTTCGTTTTAAAAAAAAATTTGCGGCGGGATCCGCGGATCATCTGCGCATTCCCCGATTTAAAACAAATAAATACATTTGGGGGACCCCCTAAGCAGGCCTAGGGGGCCAGGGTGTTTCTATCCTGCCCCCTTTTCTTGTTTTGCACCTTAGTTTTTCTGTTTTCTTGTGTCCTCCCTGGACCAGAAACAAGCATTCTGGACCCGGTTTCAGGGTCTCACTCCTCATCAGCCACGCTAACTTGAATCCAGTGGAGGATGATCTGCAGAAAAGGTTCAGCAATTGTTAATGTTTCCGGAAAATGAAATGTCTGGTTTAAAACGTTTTTGATTATTCTAAAAAAAATTTGACATTTGTTTTGAAGTCATATTACTTACATATGTATATTTGCAAATGGATAAAATGTGTTAAATGTATGTGGATCTCTATGAAGATCCAAATTTCATACAATAAATAAATTAAATCAATGAACACAATAAACTTTGTTTAAAATGTTGTTAAATTTTTTTAAATAATTTAAATTAATTCATCACATAACTTTTAACAAAATGTAATACATATTAAAAATAAAAAATCTTCTCTGGGTTCTAATTTTGCAGAATTATTATTTAAGAAATATTATTTATGTAAATATATTTCAATTAATTATGTAATGAATGTCTTGTAACATATGTTTATTTGTGGTCATTTGTAAATGTATTTATTGTGTTAATTTGTAAAGTGTACTGCCACCCCACGGATATCCTGGCGCTGTATTACGCAACTATAAATATGTAATGTCAAATGTGATCGGATAATGGCCTGCAGTTCATCCGCTAAAATTGTGTTTTGCTTTAACTGTCACTATAAACGTTTGGGAAGAACCAAGGGGCATATTAGCAAGGCGGGCGATATGAAATTATCGCCGCTTTTACGGCCGTTTTCGGCCGGGAAGCGGCGATAATTTCATCGCCCTATTAGTAAGCTGTCGCTAACAGCAGTTAGCGACAGTTTGTAGGCGATAGCGAGCGGTTTGGGGCCCGCTTTGCATGTCAGCGATATTTATCGCTAATGACATGCAAAGTGGGCGTACCCAACCTGTTAGCGACTGAAAGCAGTCGCTAACATCGCTATCGCCTATTATCAACGCAGGCGAAGCGATGATCGCTGAAAACGAACGCCTGCTCAGACCACTTCTTAACCTGTATATCCAATGGGAGTTGGATATTCAGGTTAAGACCCTATTGACGTTAATGCCTGAATATCGCTGCATTTCCAGCGATATTGACGCATTAAGCCGCTATCGCCGGATATTTTATCGCATTTGAGATAAACGTTGCTAATAGCACGTTATCTTTGCGATAAAATCCGGCGATGCACGGCAATAGAAAAATTGTCGCTAAGCTTACTTAGCGATAAATATCGCTAGTTGTTGATAATATGCCCCCTAGGTTTTTAATCCTTTCCTAAAGTGGATTAGTTCATCAGACATCCTCGGGGCTGCTGGGAGTTCATTCCATACCTCAGCAGCCTCGACCAGGAAAGCTCTCCCGCCTTGCCTGTTTTTTAAAAATCTGGGAAGACTGGCCATGTTGGCTGAGGAGGAGCGTAAATTTCTTATGGGAGCATGCCAGTTTGTTCTATTTTGTCGAAGAGCTAATCCGGCGCCATGAAGAGCCTTACAGAGTGACTTGAACCTTATTCTCTGTATCATCGGGAGACAGTGTAGTTCCTTCAGGGCCTGGGAGGCAGAGGACCTTCTGGATCTATTTAGGGCCAGCTTGGCTGCCACCGTTTGGACTCTCTGTAGCCTCCTAATTAGATATTTCGGGGTTCCTAGTAATAGGGCATTACAGTAGTCCAAACTGCTCAAAATGACTCTTCGTACCACAAGTGCTCTTGAGGAAGTAGGGAGTACTGGAAAAATTATGCGCATTGCTCTGATGTTCCTGTTGTTTTATTCACCTGGGCTTCTATAGTAAGTTTCTTGCAGTAACCCTTCTCACTTTTTGCCAGACTACTGATACACTTTCTCTTGGTATGCCCTGTGTCCCTGACAATCAGGTTCCCAGCAACTGTGTTATTTCCCCAAAACTAACCCAATTCGCATCTCTGGCCACAGGTCAGCCTCTGGTAAATGGTACCACAGGTACCCGGGGCACTGTGACCAGGGAAGACCTCTAAGGGCTGCAGCATGTATTGTGCCACCCTTAGAGGCCCTGTACCTTTACACACACACACTGCCTTTGCAGGCTGAGTGTTTTGGTGCAGAACAAAGTAAAGAGTCGACATGACACACATCCCTGTGTGCCATGCCTACAACCCACTGACCTGGCGTAGATCAGTCACCCCTCTAGCTGGGTGCCCTATGCCAGTGATGAGGGTATAGGTGCATGAGCCCTGTACCCCAACAGTGTCTAAGTCCATTCTTAAACCTTGTAACTGCAGGACTGCCATTAAGAGTATATGGTGCTGGAAGCTTGTCATTACGAACTCCACAGCACTATAATGGCTACACTGAAAACTGAGAAGTTTGGGATCAATCTTCTCAGCACATTAAACCCACACTGAAGCCAGTGTGGGATTTAATGAAAAATGCACACAGAGGACATCTCAGAAATGCCTCCTGAAAACTAACCCTCCACTAGTGTCCAGGATGAGTGGCTGCTTTCAGCTGCCACCACCAGACATGTTTCTGGACTCCTGGGTCGAGAGCCTGCTGCTCTCTGGGGCCCAAAACAATGCACATCCTAGGACGAGGTGCCAAGTCTCCTCCCCCAGGATGGGCAGGGTTCACGAAGGGGAAGCTTCAAAGGCATGCCGCCTTTGTGAGCCTCCCCAGACCATTTGCTGCTGGGCGGGAGAGCCGGCGGGAACAACAAGTGAGGGAAAGAGGTGTACCCACCTCTGCTAACTCCACCCCTCAGGTGGGGGAGGCGAGGTGACGCACAATTTTGAGTCCTCGCCATCTTAAGGATGGCGAGACCCCCCCAACCAGGAACAGGCTCCTGCCCCCCTCCTACTGGAAGGTGACACGATAGGGGTTGTACCCAGCCCAGAGAAGGGACCCATTGGTCCCTACCCTTTACCTACCTGTTACGCCCCTAAATCTGAACCTTGCTTCCTCAGATCCAGGCAAGAAACAAGAAAGAAGATGAGAAGAAGAAGGACTGAAGATCCGTGCAGAGCTAACAAGAGGACAATGCCCACTGACTTGGCCCCAGCCCTACTGGCCTGTCTCCCCCTCGAACCTGCTCCTGTGAAATCCCGATGTGTCCTGCAGCCAGCAACCTCAAGAAACACGGAGGACCTGCCTGCCTTCACTTCTAAAGACAAATGCAAAAGAACAATTGATGTACAGAATGTAGAACAATGGCATACATTCACCCCGTTACAGCGATCTGGGCCTAAATCCATTGTTTGTTCTTTTTGCATTTGTCACCCTGAGTGGGACGGGTATGTCCAGATGTGGGTCCAGTGCTCTCCTTGCCACTGGAGTCAAGCTATCCTGGCTGATGAGGGCTGAAAGCCAAAAACCGGTCCTAGGATGCTTGTTTCCAGTCCAGGGAGGGCCTGGCCTGGCAGTTCGGGCTGGACTGTTCCCATTGGGAGCAGCATCAAGACTGATTTGCATATGGCTGGGTCCAAACTGGAATGGCACGGTGAGCAAAAAAACAATGGATTTAGGCCCAGATCTCTGTACTGGAGTGAATGTATGACATTGTTCTGCATTCTGTCCATCAATTGTTTTTTTTGCATTTGTCACCCCGAGTGTGACGGGTATGCCCAGACGTGGGTCCCGTGCTCTCCATGCCACTGGAATCAAGCTATCCTGGCTTATGAGGGCTAAAAGCCCGGAACCGATCTTAGGATGCTTGTTTACAGTCCAGGGAGGGCCTGACCTAGCAGTTCGGGCTGGACTGTTCCCATTGGGCGCAGAGTCGCGACTGATTTGCATATGGCTGGGCCCAAACTGGAATGGCACGGTGAGCAAAAAAACAATGGATTTAGGACTATATCTCTGTACAGGGGTGAATGTATGACATTGTTCTGCATTCTGTCCATCAATTGTTCTTTTTAAATTTGTCACCCCGAGTGGGACGGGTATGTCCAGACTTAAGTCCCTTGCTCTCCATGCCACTGGAGTCAAGCTATACTGGCTAATGAGGGCTGAAAGTCCGAAACCGGTCCTAGGATGCTTGTTTCCAGTCCAGGGAGGGTCTGGCCTGACAGTTCCGGCTGGATTATTCCCATTGGGCGCAGGGTCAAGACTGATTTGCATATGGCTGGGTCCAAACTGGAATGGCACGATGAGCAAAAAAATGATGGATATAGGCCCAGATCTCTGTACAGGGGTGAATGCATGACATTGTTCTGCATTCTGTCCATCAATCGTTCTTTTTGCATTTGTCAGTCCGAGTGGGACGGGTATGCCCAGACGTGGGTCCTGTGCTCTCATGCCACTGGAGTCAAGCAATCCTGACTGATAAGGGCCGAAAGCCTGAAACAGTTCCTAGGATGCTTGTTTTCAGTCCAGGGAGGGCCTGGCCTAGCAGTTCGGGTTGGACTTTTCCCATTGGGCGCAGGGTCACGACTGATTTGCATATGGCTGGGTCCAACTGGAATGGCATGGTGAGCAAAAAAACGATGGCAGATCCCTAGGTTCTTGACAGGTTGGCCTTGTGGGGTAGGCATGGGAGACTCATCTGGCCAGAAAGCTTGCCAGACTGAGGAGGAAAGTTACCGAAGAATAAAATCTCGGTTTTATCCTCATTGCATTTAAGCTGGGCGGAGGTGAGCCAATCAAACACTGCTGTAAGACAGGTTTTAACATGGGAAGAGTACGTCTCATGTTTTTTCCAGGTGAAAAGAAGCTGAGTGTCATCATCGATTTGCGATGACTTTCAATCAATCAATCAGGGGTTGTGAAGCGCACTACTCATCCAGCTGGGTCTTAAGGCCCTGGAGGGGTGGGGGGGCGCTCAGTTCCTAAGCCCACGCGGTGCCGATGCTTATGGTGATTTGTCGAAGAACCAGGACTTGAGGTCCTTCAGGAACTTGGAGAGAGTTGGAGTCTGGCAGAGGTGGAGAGGGAGGGTGTTTTCATGCTTTGGCCGCGAGGAAGGAGAAGGAGTGACCTCCTGTTCTGGCCTTCTTGATGTGTGGTATCGTTGGCAAGGGAGAGCTGGGCTGAGCTGAGGGATCTTTGGAGTGCGTGGAAAGAGAGGCGGTGATTCATGTAGGCGGGGCCGCTGTTGTGGAGGACCTTGTGGGTGTGGTTGAGAAGCTTGAAGGTGATTTCTTCTCGACGGGGAGCCAGTGCCCGCAGGTGTTGTGTGATGTGGCAGTGGTGCGGTAGGTTGAGGACTAGTCTGGCGGCAGCGTTTTGGATGTTCTGAAGTTTGCGGGTGAGATTCTTGTTGATTCCAGCATACAGTGTGATGCTGTAGTCCAGTCTGTTGCTGATGAGGGCGTGGGTGACGGTTTTCATGTGTTCGAGTGGGATCCAGTTGAAGGTTTCGCGTAAGAGACGGAGGGTGTGAAAGTATGAAGATGTGACGGCGTTGATCTGGTGGTCCATTTTAAGTTCGGCGTCCAGGGTTATACCCAGGTTCACGTGTGTGGTCCATGGGTGGTGGTGGGTTCCTGAGGGCGGGGGGCCACCAGGTGTCATTCCAGGTGTCAGGTTGAGTACTTCGGTTTTTTCTGTGTTCAGTTTTAGGCAGCTGTTCTTCATCCACCTGGCGACTGCTTCCATTCCTTCTTGAAAGTTGTGTTTCACGATGTTGGGTAGGTTGGATAGTGAGAGGATGATGTGTGTGTTGTCTGCATAGGATACGATGTTGAGTCCGTGAATTTAGTGCCCAAGCCTTCTGCCATCCAGATGAGGGGTGACATATGGATGTTGAACAGCAGGGGGCTCAAGACTGAGCCCTGGGGAACCCATGTCAGTAGATTCTGAGTGTTAAACACAAAGGGGGGATCCAGACTTGCTGAGTTCTACTGTCCAGGAAGGATTTCAGCCACTTCCATGCAGAGCCAGTAATGCCAAGCTCCTGCTCGAGCCATTAGTAGGGCGTGCAGCACGGTGTCAGCGAATCATGTAGATGTTAAATAGTATAAGAATAATTGAGGATCCCTGTGGGACATCATGTTTAATGTCCCTATGTTCAGAGCAATAAGGGGGGATAGATAGGACCGCATCCATTTTGCCTCAATGCCCTCGACTCCGATCGAGGAGAGCCTGTCCAGGAGAATGCTATAGTTGACTGTATCGAAAGCGGAAGACAGGTCCAATAGAATCAAGATTACATTGTGACCTTTGTCTACCCGCATTCTGAGTTGATCAATGACTGTCAGTAGGGCGGTTTCAGTTCCATGCCCTGGCCGGAAACCGAACTGCTCATCTACCAGCAGATGGTTGGTTTCTAAGAAGTGGGATAAAGTCTTGCTAACAAGTCATTCCATAATTTTCACTGGATAGCGTAGAAGGGATATTGGCCTGTATTTACTTAAAGCCATGAGATCTAAAGTTATTTTTTCAAAAGCTGCATGACTATAGCTTTTTTCCAGGGCAAGGGAACCGTTTCGCTGTTTAGGGATTGGCAGCAAATTTGCCAAAGTTGATGGAAGAGTTTGTCCTTCAGCTCTTTCCAGACCCGATGGGGTATAGGGTCCAGTGGGGACCCAGAATAGATGGACATGGCCAGTTTACTGAAGGTGGCCTCTGTCAGGATCTCAAAGTATTCTAGGGGCTTCGCCTGTCTCCTTAGAGCAGTGTCATGTAAGGGGTGCATGGGCGGGTTAATACCTAGGTCTGCCTGGCTAGTCGGGAGGATCTGAGTCGTTGAGACAGGTTCTAAGCCATCTATGATTTTGCTAATTTTCTCCTCAAAGAAAGTTGCCAGTCTGTCACAGAGCTCTTGTTAGGCAGGTACCTGTTTTTTTAGGAAGTCCGGTTTATAGCATTCCTGCAATATTTTGAATACCTTTCCAGTGCTATTTGGTGCTGCCAAGATAGCGCTGGGGTAGTAGTCTGCTTTGGCTCTGTTAAGCTCTATTTTATATTTCAGAATGGCTTTTTTTAAATACTAGTTTGTTATTTGCTTCATATAACTTTATACATTTCCTTTCTACAATTTTACAGTATAGTTTCAGTTCTTTAAGTTCTGCACTATACTATGGGGCAGACAGTTTCCGTGTATTTTTTTTAGTTCCTTGACTGGAACCACTAGATTTAGAGTGGTTTTAATATTATTTCCATCTATGTAATTTTCTTCTGTTAATTTGTTTGCATAAATGGGGCGAGCCATATTAAACAGGGGTTTTTCCTTGGCTATTTTGAGTAGTTTATTCATTCTCTGCCACACCTCCTGCCAATGGAGGGTGTCTTGTGCAGGACCAATCTAGCGTTTTGTATGGTGAAGTTCATCAGAAAGTGATCTGTCAGCACAGGGGAAGAACACTTTCTATGTCCACCAAATCTTTGGTGGAGAAGATTAAATCTAAGATGTGTCCACCCTGATGCGTTGGTTCGACACTCGTTGATATAGCCCTAGGTTCTCACAGGTCTCCATGAGATCTTTTAAAGTCGGTCCCAGGTTGCCTCTCAACCAAAGGTTGAAATCCCCAAGGATTACAAACCTAGAATAGGTTAGAGTCATATTTCTGAAAATATCAATCTTAGATTGTAAGTAGGGGCTTACTGGGTCTGATGGTCGATAACAAAGAATGCCTGTGAAAAGCTGCCCCCTGATAACTTTGAGGGAGAAGCCTAACATTTCTGTACCCAGAATTTCATCTAGGTCAAGCGGAGCGAGGTCCCACTTTTCTTTCTGAATTATATCCACTCCACCCCTATTTTGTAGGATCTGAGGTTTGTGGAAGACCTTGTAGCGTGGTGGACAGGCTAACCCTAGTTCACCAATCAAGACGAGGGAGCTCCAGGTCTCAGTTAAAAATAAAGTATCGATGTTGTGCGATTGTAATAAAAGATGTATTTCAGTGTGGAGTTTCACCAATGATCTAACATTCAGTAGGCCACATTAAAAAAAATTCTATCCCGTTCCATGTTATTTGCGATTAGGCTCTGTGGTATAACTGAGTTTACAGTGGTAGGTGGCGTCTTACTCAAATCAAGTAGCTGTTCTCTAGTGTATAGTAGCAGGCCTGGTTGTTGAGGAGTTGTTCCAACTAACACCATGGCTGGAGCTGTGCGCAGCCGGGCGCAGACGGGCTTGCCTTTGGCGCGCCGTCGGTGCACCTGTCCCTGCTTTCATCGGCCTTAAATAGTAAAGGGTTCCTCCTTTTGTTATTAGTTTATTTTTTATTTTTTTTATTTTAAAGATCTTTATTGGTTATTGCGCATGTCGTACAAAGCACATGGCCTACAACCCGGAGGCCGGCCGCTCGAAATGTCAAGGAGAAATAACAAAACGAATTCAGTACAACACAGCCATTCAGCCGACAACCTGGAGGTCCGGCGGCGAAATAATTCAAGAGTGTGAAACAAAAACACAAGGGGTATCTTCTGAGGGATAAAGTCACCTCACATCCCTAGGAGAACCCTACGGTGTCCAGTAGGGTGCGTAGTCCCCATACCCTGCTCCGCTACGTCTGCCATCCTTGTCCCCAAGAAGGTCCGAACACAACCTAAGAACTCAAAAGAAACACCTCCCGCCCCCCCCCCCACCATGCACATCTATCTCCACTCAGTTCCAAAAATGTTCGCTACTGCCTACATCTAAATCTAGACTAGTCTGCTGTCTCCAAAGTGCCATAATGGGCAAAGCTCTCCATCTTACGCCTTGGCCGCGTGCTATGGGGAGATCCTGATCTAACCCCTCGCCCCCTAACAACCGGGTATTACACGAAGATGCTAAACAAGAGCAACCCTACTCCTATCCACCAGCCTCACTAACTCCCGCCGCCCTGAGTCAACATCTAGGACTGCTCCGTCGAGTCAGCAACTATTCCGCTTCAGTAGGTTGTGCCTCCTCCGAGTGCGCCCTCTCCTCAACTATCTCCTCCTCCTCCGCCATGTCCAGCTCCCCTGCCTGTAGTCGCGTCTGGTAGAGACCCCAAAGTTATTCGGACGACTGGTTGGTGGAAATAGCTCACTGTAATGCTCCGATTGAGTGCAGCAGTACAGCATGTCGTGCGCCCATCTTTTCACCGTGGGCAGAGGCCCTCTCATCCAGCATAACGCCAGCACGCGCCTGGCAATCAGCATTCCCATGTCCGCAAGGCGCCTAACGGCCACCGGCAGAGGCTTGGAGTATCCCATTAGCGCCAACGCTGGATCAGGTGTCAAGTCTATTCCGAGGATCTCGTTCAACTCCACGCGGCAACGTTCACATTTCGCCGAGTGCCGGAGGCCATATATATGCAGTCGCTCTGGGGTATAATAAACCCTCTGGAGAAACTTAAAATGAATCAATCTATGCCTACCATTTAGCGATATCCTTTTCGTGCTCGTGCAGCAGTATCTCCACATGTCGTCGTTGACAGTGGTCTGCAAGTCCTGTTGCCAGGCGGTCCTGGCTTTCATGTACTGGTGCTCCCTATGTGCCATTGCAGTCTTATATAGCGCTGTCACGAGCTTGCGAGGTGACTCTGCCTTAATTACATACGTGAGTTCCGGAACCTCCGTTGGCTCCACCAAATCAGGCCCCAACAATTCCAGAAGTGCGCTGCGGACCCTGTGATACTGGAACTTCAGCAACAGTGAGCTATGGGCTATGCCCATCACCACCTGGTCCCACTTCTTAACCGTGCCATCTAAAAACAGGTCTCCCATCGTGGAGATGGCCAGGCTGTGCAGCGCTTGGATTACGCCACGCTCTGTAAGCGGCGAAAGCCAGAGGGCCCATTCTATTGGCATGGAGGGTGAGTATATGAGGGCTCCCCCCTGCGCCTGCAGGAGCGAGTGCCAAGCATGATTTGTGGCTGTGACAGAGTCCAATAGGCCAGTACTGCGGTCCATCGGCCGGCATATCGTGGCCGGCAGAGGCAGTGGGTCTGCAAAAAGTCGTTCCAACCGAACGTGGGGAATGTGCTCATCCCCATGTATCCAAGTGTGGAGGTGCACTGCCTGCGCCACTCTGTAGTACAGTTCTAGATCCGGGGCTGCCAGGCCACCCATGTTATATGGAAGTGTCAAAAGAGACCACCGCACTCTGGGCTGTTTGCCCGCCCAGGCAAGCTTAACCATAAGCTGAGTCAGAGTCTGAAAGAAAGCTTTCGACAGCACCATCGGAATAGCGCTAAATAAAAAGAGGAATCTTGGGAGAACTACCATTTTTATGATGGCAATGCGCCCCATGAGTGAAAGGGGAAATTTGCACCAAGCGTCAACGTCGTCTTCCAGATTACTGCAGGCTACCCCATAATTTTCTCGGAGTAATGTCTCAGGATCCGTGTGGATCCGGACCCCCAAATACCTAACTGGGTTACTGGACCACTGCAGATGGAATTCCATGTCAAATTGTCCCATTACTAGGGTGAGTGGGAAGGCGACCGATTTCGACCAATTGACCCTTAAACCAGATAGAGCCCCGAAGCGAACAACCTCTCTAAGTAAGGAGGACAGATGGTGCTCTGGGTCACGGACATACAATAAGGTATCATCAGCATATGTCGAGACAACAAACTTGTAAGACAGAAAGCTGACTCCCTCATGCCCATGGTACTCCCACAAGGCACAGGCCAGCGGCTCAGCCACCAAGGCATATAGCAGCGGAGAGAGTGGGCATCCCTGTCTCGTTCCTCTGCCGATCTGAATAGGATCAGTGACCCGATCTCCCAGACGAAGTCGCGCCGTCGGCTTGTGGTACAGAGCCCCTATCATTTGGAGAAACGGCTCGCCCACACCAAACCGCCGCAACACCAGGGTCATGAATGGCCACTTGACGGAATCAAAGGCCTTTTCCATGTCCAGGAAAACTAAAACTGCCTTCGCGTCCTGCCGAACATGCTGTATGGTGCCCAATACCGTTCGTATATTATGCGTCAAGTTTCTGCTGGGGATGAAACCAGCCTGCTTCGGTGCGACCAACTCATGGACCAGGAGGGCGAGACGAGTCGCCAACACTTTAGCATAAATCTTGGTAACCACATTCAACAATGAAAGAGGTCTGTATGAGCTGCACTCACTGGGATCCTTCCCTGGCTTGAGTATGGTAACTATAAGAGCCTCCCTCATCGAAGGCGGCATGGCACCGTCCACACAAATGTCATCAAACAACTTCGCTAAATGGGGAAGTAATTTATCTTGAAAGGCTTTGTAAAAGGCAACAGTCAGCCCATCGGCTCCCGGCGCGCTGCCAGAGCACATGATCGCTAGAGCCTCCGTTATTTCGTCCCGCTCTATGGGTAGCATTAGGAATTCACGATGAGTGTTGGTCAGCTGCGGCAGATCGATGTGATCCAGATAATCAGTCGCCTCAGCAGTGAGGCCCCCCCTTTAGTGGAGTAAAGATCAGAGTAGCAACTCCTAAATTTGTCCGCAATGTCTAGCTCTCCAGTCACCTTACGTCCGTCCGAGACCCGCAGTTCCGAAATTAGGGACTTCCCCCTATTCCCCTTGAGTAGTCTGGCTAATAAAGAGCTCAGTCGTTTCCCCTACCCATATGTGCGCGCAGTGGCATATTTCCCCATATGCTGCACCTCTCTGTCAGCTTCTTCATGATATTCGGAGATCGGAGTTTTGATTTCCTCGGTCACTGCGTCACAAGGCGAGGCCTGCTGTCTTTGCTCAAGGGTCGCCAACTGTTTTTCCAGTGCCGTTAGCCGCTGTCGGATGGATTTAAGCACACTAGAGTGCTTTGACATCGCCACTCCATGAATATAGACCTTAAAGGCCTCCCATACTGTGTGGAAACTGTCCACCGAGCCTATGTTTGCCTCGAAGAAGACATCTATCTCCTCCGCCAGTTCGCCTAGGCAATACTGTGCAGGAACTAATTTGGGCCATAATGGAGGAGGAGGCCAGCCAATAATCTATTCTGGTATGGATGTTATAAAAAAGCAGAATAATGGGTGTACCCCCCCTGAGTACGGTGCCTAAATCTCCAAACATCTTCCAAGTCTAGTGTAGTGATTGCCTGTTGTATCGCCTGCACCGCAGCCGAAAGCCTACGCAATGGGCCTGCAGACCTATCTAGCGCTGGATCTAGTACTAAGTTCAGATCTTCACCCCACAAAAGTCGCGCGGCAGGGTAAGTGCGTGCTACAGCTGTCACTTTCTGAAAAAACTCCGGGGTGTCGTAATTCGGGCCATAAACGTTAATTATCAACATGTCAAGCCCCATCCCCGCACAACGGGATACAACAAAACGCCCCTCAGGATCAGCAGTCAAAAGTGTCTGGGTTAGCTTAGATTTAGGGTTGACCCAAGTCAGTACTTCTCTGGCGTGGGATGTAAAGCCTGCAGCAGCTATGTTACCCGCCCAGCCCCTACTAAGCAGCATTCTACTCGTGAGGGGTAGGTGCGTCTCCTGTAGGAGAGCAAGGTCTACTCGTTGTCGCTGCAAATAGTTCATCACCTTCCTGAGCTTGCGGTGATCATTAAGACCCCGCACATTCCACTTGAGGGCTCGAAGTAAAGCTTGTGGAGCGCTGTTATTCAGCGTAGGCGCGGAAGTCATAAGAGTCATACAAGTACAGCACGAACTTCAGGCAGTCTTCCAATGACGTAACAGATGATGTGCATAAACAATAAAACCACAACAATCCCCTCAACCCACCGTCTATCAAAAAACAGTCCTCAAACAGTACCACCCCTCACCCACAGCAGACCTCCCCCAACCTGGCCTTGCTGACCCCGAGTACAACCCACCCACCCTCCATCCCTCCCCTTAGGTTCGACGACTCAAAAGAGTAATTTGGGAGCATCGTGCAAGGGGGCCGAGGTTGCCATGCCACCATTCACCAATGCTTGCATGCACGAAATCGCAGCAGCCTCGTGTGGCTCCGGCCGTGGCTCCATAATCACACCAACCAGCAAGCAAGGAACTTGGAGCGGCCCGAAACATTATCAGCTATGAAAAACAGTGCAGTAATCAACGTGACCCCACCATCAAGGGAGGCATGGCACCGTAAAGGTGCCCCCTCATAGAACCACAGAGATCTTAACAATCATAAACACTATTAGCACAGGCAATTCGTGGGGTAAGATCAGAATCTTGAGTCCCACCGCAGAGTGCAGCACCCACCCAAGTGGAACTGTCCGGCAGATATGACGCCATCCGTGGACCAGTTCCGAAGCATATCAGTCTCAGGAGGAGACCCCCCCTCCGCCTTACCGCATCACATGTTCAGCTTCAATAGGGCCACTACTCCTGCTCGTCCAGATGGCTATCCGCATCAGCCTCAGTACGCTGCACCGTGGCGTCCCTGTGATGCTCCTTCGCCCAGTTCTTCAGGGCCTGTTGCAGGGCCCGAGGGTCCGTAAACAAGTGGGAGTGGCCTTGTCTGTTAACCCTCAGTTTGGCTGGATAAAGCATTGCATAATCCAGCCCCTGTTCTCTGAGTTGTTTCTTATAGGGAGCAAAGTGCTTACGGGCCTCCTGTACCCTGGCGGTCAAATCCGGGTATAATGATATTTCCGAGCCCTGATATTGCAGAGGCTTCTTCTCTCGGGCTAGTCGCAGCGCAGTATCCCTGTCCCTGTAGTTGAGCAGTTTAGCGATTACAGGACGAGGCGGCGCACCCGGGCGCGGACGCGGGCCCAGCGAACGGTGCGCTCTCTCGACGATGAATACCTGGGAGAAAGATTTGTCCCCCAGCAGGGTGACCAACAGCTTCTCAACAAAGCGTTCCATATTGCCCGTCTGCGTTGTCTCGGGAAGGCCCGTTATCCTGAGGTTACACCGACGTGAACGTGCCTCCAAGTCTTCGGGTTTGTCCTGCAGCGCTTGCATCATTTTTTCCACCTTCTTATGGTCCGTGCCAAGTTCCATCTGTGACTCTTCCACCTCCGTTAGCCGTCTCTCAGACATGTCCAGCCGCTCTGCATGCTTATCAATCCTCTCCTCTATTCTATCCATCCTGTAAGTCAGGGCATCAATTTTGGAGCCTAAGGCAGTCATACTGGTCTGTAAGCCTTTCTCCATAGCCAGCAGGATCGTCTTTATATCCGTAGTGTCAACAGCCTCACCGTCTGGATGCATGGCGTCCGTCTCTGCGTCTGCAACGTCCTGCGACTTAGTCCGCCGTTGACCAAAGGAGAGCTTAGACTGAGTCTTATCGCCTTTACCCATCTCGGGGGGGGGGGGACTCCAAATCGGGCTCCACTACGAGTACTGCTCCGGGCGCTACGGTCCTGCTGGTCGCCTATGCGCAAGTCGTCCGGGTCCTCAAGCTGTTCACTGCTCTTGGCCCTGGAGTTTACACAGGCCTCGCCGCATTCCGCCACCTTCCAGCTGTTACAGTCCGTAGCAGTCCACTGTGGGTCTGACTGTGGACCCCACAGAGAACCTCGATCTCACCACACGTGGCGATCGCAATAGCACACTATCGCAGCCCCCAGGTTCACGTTCCTTCGTGGTCGTTCCCACTACTCGCAGCAGTGGTCGCAATCCACCAGGGTGCGCAGGGGGGCGCCTCAGCTGGTGTCCGGCCAGACGCACCGGTCATAACGCTGTTCCTCCCGTCTCCTTTTGCAACTGCAGCAGACGCATCCCCTACTGACCTCCGTGCCCAGAGCAGCGTGCAGACTCAAGGGCCTCTGCCGCAACGCCACAGTTAGGCCCCACCACCTGCTGGCCCAGCAGCGCCACCACAGTACTGGTGTTAGGTGCGTTATGTCGGCCCACTCGCCTCAAGTCCGCAGCTCAATGTTCAGTCCCCGCTTCCAGATGCAAATTGCACTGTTCGCGCCCAATGGGCGTATGTTGAGGCAGCCTGCACCCCACAGGTTCTCCCGCTGTCTTAGCGTCGCCGAATGCGCCTGGGGTCACCAGAAGGGATAAAACAGCACCACCACCGCTGGAGAACCCTAACACAAAGTCTTCCTCCAGGGCACTCCTTACTTAATTCGACCTCTGGGCTCAAGCTCCGGGCCCCATCCAGTATAGTCAAGCGGCCCCTCTCACCGCCGATCTGGGCCGCATCAGTCTGCTCCACCTCACAATGGCCGCCGCCACCTCGCGTTCCTCCCTCGCCGGGGAAACGGGCGAATAGAGCATTGTGGGGCAGCGCCCAGCGGTCCAGTCAGTGCACTGGGACCCACAACGATGGGGCTAGTCTCCGGTGCTGCCTCAGCACGACTGCCAGCCAGCTCGCCGCAACCGTCGAATCGACCCGCTCCGCTCCCGGGTGGGCGGGACTAGTCGGCCGCACGCACTATCACGCCAGTCGGCCTCTTGTTGTACGCCGGGTCGCGGCTTGTGGCCAGGCTCGACTGGTCCATACCTAGCTCACCTCCAGGGCGATCGCGGGACGCAGCAACTCCTTGAGAGCCATTACGGGCGCCTTTTCACTTCACCAGCGCGAGGAGCAGGTTTCCGGCAATCGTGCCGCCAGTTGGTGTAGGATTATTCAGGATATTAGTGAACCACCGAGCGTAGCTCTAGGCTTACCCGGCCATCTTGTTTGCCGGCAAGCTCCGCCCCCCTCCTTTTGTTATTAGTTCTATGTTATAATAGTACAATCCCTAGTCCTCATCAAACTGGACTATGGGATCGCCATCCTAACAGGGACACCAAAAGCTCACCTAGCCCCACTAAGGTCAGTCCTCAACATGGCAGCCCGACTCATTACTGGTTTAAAAAGATTTGATCACATCACACCAGCTTCAACTCCTTCAACTGGTTTCCCATGGAAGGTAAATGTATGTACAAACTAGCCTGCATCACACACAAAACCCTTCACTCACCTTCCCCCAACTACCTAAACAGCAAACTGGGAAAAACAGGAACATTCAGAACTCTGAGAAGCTCCAACTCACTTCTTCTCATCCCTCCGAAAGTGAAAAGGAAAACCACTCAGTGCCGATCCTTCTCTTGTAATGTACCCAGGGTGTGGAACTCAATCCCTAGAGACCTCAGCTGCAACCCATCCTTTGCCTGCTTCAAAAGGGACTTGAAACTCAATTTCCTCAACAAATTCTTTACCAACCAAGGCTTACCAACCTAGACTCTGATAATCTAGTTGACTCCACCCTCACTTTACCATAAAGGATAGGTGGTTACTGGACTGTGCCGACCACCAATTCTTTTTTTTCTCCCTCCGCCGCACTATTTGCCTAATTATTATGTGTTCGTCTATATCTTTTTTGCTTCCTCGATCTTGCTTTGTAATGCAACCTTTATCTCCTGTGTATATGTAAAGCTCTCTGATACCCACGGGTCAAGCTAGCGCTATATAAAACTTTTAAAATAAAAGTAAAAAATAAAAACAAGTGTTAATAATAAATATTTTAATTTATATTTTATTTTAAAGTTTTGTTTTAAGGAATAATAAACTTATAATAATTCTTCTTATACTTTCCCATAAGGAAATCTCTATCACAGAGGCGAAGATCTCCGCCTACATGCGAGTGTAAATGTACATCTAGGTGTGCATCAACACCCAGAAATGTGAAAAATGTGAAGATGTACACCTAAGTACAAGGGTAAATTTGCACTTAAATAAATCTACATCTATAAATGTACCTTTTTGAATAGGGCCTAACAAGCACATTTTTTATAATATATATATATATATATATATATATATATATATATATATATATATATATATATATATATATATATGCAAATTTTTTATAATATATGTATGCACATTTTTTATAATATGTATATATATTAGTAGCAGCTGCTATGGGGCAGCAGTGGAGGGGCGGGTTGGAAAAAAAACCTAAATGTCCGTTACCATCAGCCGCCCCTCCTCCTCGTCCCGATTGCCACGATGCAGGAAACAGGAAGCACACAGGTTCCCAGATTCCCTTAGCCAATCACGACACTGCTGAGCAGCGGCGTGATTGGTCTGAGCGCCATGGTTTGGTGCTCAGACAGGGACTGGGAGGCTGTTCATGTTCTCCACCCAGGCTGTGCATTACAGCCGTGGAGAACATGCAAAGTGCACATGATGATTGTTTGGCCGGCCCAAGACGGCTGGCCAAACCGTCATGCACACTTGGAGAGTGCCTACCACTCCCCCCCTGCTCTGTGGGCAGCCCGCACCTATAGAGCTGCTAGGGAAACATAAAATGATAATAACATGGTGTTATTTTCATTTCTTTTTTATTGTCGGGCGACACATAGTGACCGATAGCATGTTACGATATATACGTAGCAAAACTCTACTCATCCACTAACTGAGAAAACGTGCACTCGAGTGTGCGGTTAAAGATGTTTATTTGCCTCTAACTCGACAAATGGTCATGTGACCAAGATCCTGCGTGGTCGAAACACGTCGAGTTAGAGGCAAATAAAGATCTTTCACAGCACACTGAGTCTGCGTTTTCTCAACCAGTGGATGAGAGGAGTTTTGATATATGACCAGCATCTCTGCCAAGTTTAACGCGCCACCTACATTGGGCACAGAACTAGGGAGCGAGTAGTTTGCTTTTATAGAATTATGTATATACATGCACACACACACACACACACACACACACACACACACACATATATATATATTACCTACTGGCGGTCACCAGTAGGTAGTTATAGTTCGGATCGTTTTCCATAGGGAAATCGCAACATTCTATTGGGAATAACTTTGGTACCGGTTGAGGAATCTGCCTGTAATTTTCCTCAAATTTGCCTCGTGGCGCTCCGGTCCTTCCCTGAAAGTTTGGGGGGGATTCGGCAAGCGGGGGCCGAGATAAAAGGGGGTCCCAAAATGTGTTTTCCCCATGTTAATTTCCATAGGGCGGTTGGACTCACTTTTAGCCCGAACGGCTGAATGGTTTTCCACCAAACTTGGCAAAATTGTAGGGACTGGTAGCCCAATGTGCCTTTGCTATGTCTCAAGATATGTGCTCCAGTGGATTTTGAGTAATTTACTTTAAAAAAAATATATATATCTATAGCAGCTTACCCGTGAGCTCACCCGTACGCTTACGGTATGCTTACCGTACGCGTACCGTACTCGTACCATACGCGTACCTCTAGTGCGCGAGCTGCATTCTGATTGGCTGCCAATGTCTGTCAACACTCCAAAACAGAAACTGTTGGCAGCCATCTTGTGCCTCGGTAGACTGAGGCACAGGAAAGCGGAAAAACAAACGTGTAGAACTCAAAAAGGGGGCAGGGTAGAAGCATCCTGACCCCCTAGGCCTGCTCAGGGGGTCCCACAAGGACCCCCAAGGCCCAAAAAAAAAAAATCGCGGGGTACGCTTACGGTGCGCGTACGGTACGCGCACGGTACGCGTACCCGTACGCGTACGGTGCGCGTACCTCATTTTTTTAAAAGGAAAAAAAAAAGATTTGGGGGCCTTGTAGAAACACCCTGACCCCCCTAGGGCTGTTCAGGTGGTCCCATACGGATATTAACATATATAAACGTTATCCGCTAATAGAATTAGCATTTAAAAAACCTTGCGAGTTCACTGAAAAAACCAAAGGTTTCAGGCCTTATATAGTTAGGAATTAGCATTTAAAAAACCTTTGAAATTCACTGAAAAAACCATAGGTTTCACACCAGTTATAGTTAGGAATTAGCATTTAAAAAACCTATGAAATTCACTGAAAAAACCATAGGTTTCACACCAGTTATAGTTAGGAATTAGCATTTAAAAAAACCTATTAAATTCACTGAAAAAACCATAGGTTTGACACCAGTTATAGTTAGCTGAACATTTTACTCATACACACACACACATACGCCCCCACACACACACCCCACACCCACCCCCCCACACACACCCCCCACACATACCTCACACACCCACACCTCCACCCACACCCAAACACCCCACACACCCACACCCACACACACACCTTACACACCCACACCCCCACCTACACCCACACACCCACACACCCCCACCCACACACACCTCACTCCCCCCACACACACACACACCTCACAGACACACCCCACACATCCCCCACACACACCTCACCCCCCCACACACGCACACCTCTGACACACACCCCACACACACACACACACACACACACCACACACACACCTCACACACACACACACACACACACCCACGCACACCCCCCACACACCCACACACACACACCCCACACACACACCCACACATCCTACACACACACACCCCACGCACATACCCCCCCACACACACACCCCACACCCACCCCCCCACACACACACACCACACACACACACACTCATTATTTTTATTTTTTTTGAGGGGGTGCGCGCCCTGGTACACCTATCGGTACACGTACCGGTACGCGTACCCTGGAGAAAAAAAGAAAGACAGAGTTTTTTAAAAATGGAGCATTTTTATATAAATTGGAGGTAGTTCTGAAAAGAACTGTTTTTTTATTCTTATTGTTGTTTTATATTTTCTTTTATTGTTTTTTTGAACTTTTTCACTTTTTTGAACAATTGTATATTTTTTTGTAGTTTTTCTGGGGTCAAACAAAACACAGGGAATTGCAAACAGCTCAACTGGAGCAAAAAAAAATATAGAAAAAAATTAAAGTTGCTTGCTGCAGTGATGGTTGTCTGCAGCTCAATTGAGTAAAGTGATGCTTTGCTCACCATATGAAATTGTTTTGTTGCAATATTTGCGAACAAATTTGAAATTTGCAAACCTGGTTTGTACATTAGAGACCATCTCCCTAGCCTCTGCACCCGATGGAGTGGGTTGATTGGAGGCGCTTGAAGAAAAAGGATGGGGAGGGTTCATGGTCAGTTCCTTGACCTCTGCTGCCGAATAATTGTTCGGGTGCTTCCTCTGCATATGTCGAATCATAGTGTGGTTCCCAAAAGAATACTTCTTCTTTGGGTTCCCTCTTGACAGTTGTTGGCCCCAGATGAGGCAAGTCACCTTAGCTGCATTCACCTTTTTTGCACCCCTTGGCATCTTGTAAAAGTTCCAAATAAAATGTTCCTTGGGTCTGTATGGGGGATTGTCCTCAGGCAGAAAGTCCCTCTCCTCCTCCTCCTGTTCGTCCTCCTCTTCTTCTTGACCACCAATGTGGTCTTGTGGTGGTCCTTGTGGTGGTGGTGGAGGTGGTGGTGCAGATGCACCTGCAGCTGCTACTAGTGAAGCCATTTCTCACAGAATGAATGCAGGTCTTCTTCACTCAAACAACAAAGTGAAAATGAGGAAAAAAGGTGGGGTCTTTCATCATTTGGAAAACAAAACTGTTGTGAACCAATCAAAAGTGTTATTTTCAGGTCTCATGACCTGGGCTTTCTCATCATTTGGAAACCAAAAGTGTTCTGAACCAATCAAAAGTGTTATTTTCAGGTCACATGACTCGACGCGCTTACGCTACGCGCCCCGGTGCGTGCCCGGGTCGCACCCCGGGGCGCGCCCGTAGTCGCGCCCCGGGGCGCGCCCGGCGGTGCTTACGTTGCACAATCGTATGCGCTCAGGTGCTTCCGGGTGCGCTTACGTAGTGCGTCATATGACGATGTTGTTTTCGTTCGAGGGAATAGCGCTAACGGGACGCTCACCGGTACGCACCCCGGGGCGCGCCGAAGCACTGCGCTTACCGGTGAGCACATCGGTACGCGCCCCGGGAGCGCTCCGGGGCAAAAAAATACAAAAAAAATACAAAAATACTATTACATAATTATACAATATAAAATTCGTTATAAAAAATATTACTTTTCATACCTATAGAGATTTGCTATTAAAAAACCATTGAAATTCACTGAAAAAACCATAGGTTTCACACCAGTTATAGTTAGGAATTAGCATTTAAAAAACCTATTAAATTCACTGAAAAAACCATAGGTTTCACACCAGTTATAGTTAGCTGGAAATTTTACTCGCATAAAACCATTGAAATTCCCACGTTATAGTTAGTTGGACTCACTATAACTTGCGCGTGCAATGCACTGCTGATGACGTCACATATTACATCACTCATGACATGGTCAGTGACATCACTCATGACATCACTGATGACACCATCCTTGTGACACAGTGACAGACCTCCTTTCACTGTAATGTAACCCTTGAAACACATATTCAAACATAGAAACTAAAATTTTCAAAAAAATGGAGATACCCATATCAGTTACAACAACCAATTCAGTAATTCCACCATCTATATACACATCCACTTATTCACAAACAGTTCTACATAGTCACTCATACATATACTCACTCATCATATGTAGTGATACACCTATACATCCTGTTACACACCGACAGTCATCCAAAAGTTACTCACACACATACACACACATGCAAATAAAATATTGAACATCCATTTATTTGCATATACAGCTATACACACACAACCACCTTACTTCTTACACATACTTACTCTCTTAAACAATCACTTATAGAAACACATACTTCTTTAAACAGGAACTCTTACAATCTCATACTCTCACATATACTCACTTACATACATCAATATTCACATATACTAGATTAAAACATATGTAGTCTATACTACTATTATAAAGAGAGAACTTTGAACCTTTGAGGCGGGTAAACTCAGGAACCACAGCACCAATCCAAACACCCGATACATCGTTGTAATTGTCAGGGTCTGCAGATGGACATAGGCTATATAAAAAAATTAAATATATGTTCTTTAAAATATTTACGATTACAAAAAAAGTAGTCCCTTGGAAGTAGCGCCGGCCGCAGATTGCTCTGAAAGCTGTCAAGGAGCGAGCAGTGAAATGGATGCAAATAAACATGCTGATCTGAACTTCGTGTGGCTTTGCTTTAATTTGGGGCTTCCTGTTTAGACTATATGGATATCGGCTGTTTGCCTAGTCGAGAAGCGAGGCCCACCTTACGAAGGGTTCGTGCAGGCTCTGAGAAGGGGCTTGCAAAGACGGAACGAAGACAAGAGCAGCTCCAATGCAGGTGGTGCTGCCTCGAGCACGAATTCACTGCTGCAAAGCGCAATCTGAGGGCTTACAGCGCTTTACTTTACTCCACTTGGTGAATACTTGGTTCAAATTGCAAGGACTGTTGAGTGGCCCCACTGTGGGAAGAGTGCCAGCGTACTACAAGGCACAGAAGGCTTTGCGATTTAGCCACGCCCACTGTGGCAGGTGCCAGTGATTATATGAGCAGACGCGGCCAAAAACTGCTCTTCCAGCCCTTCGTGAACAATGCCTCTGAAGAAAGGATTATTTCCTGAAACGCGTCAGGCTTTACATGTTCAAAGATTGCTCTGAAAGCTGTCAAGGAGCGAGCAGTGAAATGGATGCAAATAAACGTGCTGATCGGAACTTCGTGTGGCTTTGCTTTAATTTGGGGCTTCCTGATTAGACTTATATATACATATATATATATATATATATATATATATATATATATATATATATATATATATATATATTTATATATATATATATATATTTATACTACTATTATAAAGAGAGAACTTTGAACCTTTGAGGCGGGTAAACTCAGGAACCACAGCACCAATCCAAACACCCGATACATTGTTGTAATTGTCAGGGTCTGCAGATGGACATAGGCTATATAAAAAAATAAAATATACGTTCTTTAAAATATTTACGATTAAAAAAAGTAGTCCCTTGGAAGTAGCGCCGGCCGCGACGTTCTTGCTGACATCAGGAGCGCGGGGAGGAGCGGCGTACAGGAGCGCGAGGAGGAGCGGCGGACATGAGAGCGGGGAGGAGCGGCGGACAGGCGGTGAGGAGCGGCGGACAGGCAGTGAGGAGCGGCGGACAGGCGGGGAGGAGCGGCGGCTGAGGTAGGTGAAGCGGCCCGTGTGCGGCTCATTGGGGGCCTTGAACGTGGCGGGTGCGCTCCGGGGGACCCACGGACAACGTCGGGGCGGGCGGGGTCCCTGAAGCCTGAGACAACGTCGGGCGGGCGGGGGCCCAGAAGCCTGATTGCTCCTGGACAACGTCGGGACGGGCTGCTAGTTACTGATAAAGACACTAGTGAGACAGTCATTCACTCACTAACACACTCATCCACCCATACAGTCCTGCACATATGCTGTCTTCAACACACATACAGAGAGTCAGTTATTATGCATCTATGTGCTAAGTAATACCCCCACCAAACCATACAAACACTCATACTGATACTAAAACAAACATCTAATAACCCATATACTGACACATGTAGCTACTCACCAACCCATGCAGCCACTTATACAGAAAGTGAAACACTAATCCTTATATTTAAATATTTAAACATTACTCACTAATATATGTATTGCCTAAGATACACTTAATAAGCCAGTTAACCAATCAATTTCTTTTTAAACATTTTTTTAACATCTAAACACTTATTTAAACATTTATTCTTCCATCAACTTTTACATATACATATATAACACACATTTATTTCTCGGAAAGACACACATTCACTGGATGGTGTCATCAGTGATGTCATGAATGATGTCACTGACCATGTCATGAGTGATGTAATATGTGACGTCATCAGCAGTGCATTGCACGCACAAGTTATAGTGAGTCCAACTAACTATAACGTGGGATTTTCAATGGTTTTATGCGAGTAAAATTTCCAGCTAACTATAACTGGTGTGAAACCTATGGTTTTTTCAGTGAATATATATATATATATCCTTGCTTCCTTGTGTTGCCAGGTCGCGCACTCTGACACGGGTGCTCGTGTGCGGGTGACAAGGTTTCAAACTGTTCTTGTGTACCTTGGGTAGGTGGTAAAAACATGGTGTGACAGGATTCAGATTTCTTAAGTACAGATATTCTTCTGTTTCGACGATCCCCTTAGTATGCCATCTTTTCAACATTTCATGGCATTCCGTAATGCTATTGAGATATTCTTTCCTCCCCACCTTTTGGTAACACTGTTTATCCTGTAGTTGTCTCATGGCTCCATGCGGGCTACGCTACATCGGCAGCACTGTGAACCCTATGAAATTACGCATCCTAGAACATCTTAGGGCTATAACGAATTGTGATCCTGTATACCCAGTAGCCAGGCATTTTAAACAATATCATAAAAATAACAGCGACCTTATATCCTATTTTGGGGTGGACCATGTAGAAGCGAGCCCTAGAGGAGGGGATAGGCTGAAGAAATTGAGAAGGCTGGAATCCAGATACATAATAGACATTGGAACAAAGGTGCCTGGGGGTTTGAATAGCCATGAAGAAATGACAGTGCATTTGGGGTAGGGGGCTCTCTGCTCCGTTAGAATATTTTGAGGATGATAACTGTACCTGTTAATGTTTTTAAGTTAAATAAGATGAGTTGGAATGATAGGGGTTCACACAGTGGGTGATAAAATTGTACTATTGTGAAAAGGAGATAACTGGGTGAGAGAAGCCCATGCAGGGCAATATGCTGGAGAAATTGTATAACAAATGTCAACAAGCCCATCCAGGGCGATATGATCGAGTTAATTGCAGAACAATGAAATGTTATAACATATAATATTGATTGCAATTTTGATATGAAACGAAGCCGCTACGTATGAATTATATGCATAGGGGTGTAATGCCCATTCAGGGCGGAATTGTACGTTATACAAACCATTATAAGATGGCGACTATGTAATTGTCCCTTGTTTATCTCCAGGACACGCACGTAAAGGGTATTTAAAAAAACAAACAATGGCGCGCCATTGTACCATAGACTAAGGCGGTAGCCGAAACGCGTCTGGTTCTCTGAGGGAGCAATAAAGGATTTGAACCCTCCTCCTGCGAGTGCTGTGCTTTCTTTGTAAGGGGAGAAAGGGAAAGCCTGGATATATATATATATATATATATATATATATATATAGTCACAAGAATTAGCCCCAATGAGAGAAACCACAAGGTAAGTAAATGGTTCAATCTTTTAATGAAGGCAGCTGCATACAGGTTACTGCGAGGTGACAGTTTATCAAATCATCCGCCCCACCAGACACGTTTCGGGATTCTTCTGCCTCCATCAATGGCATACAGCAAAGCTAGAGACAGCGTTTCTGGCAACTTTTAACTACCATTCAACCGGCCTCAGTGGGCGTGGCCGTTCGCACAGCCCCATGGTTGATGTAGTGCCGGATTAATAATCTCAAGTGAGTCCGTCCCTTTAGCTGAGCAGTTTGTGGGCAAAATTAAAACCAAGTGGTCGATACTCAGTCCCACTACAAGTACCTGACGTTTTCATCAGCCGTCCTCGTGAACTTTACCTCCCGTTTCACTCGTGACGCCCGATGGCATCCTCAAGGGCCCGCATCACCCGCGGTGGGTTTCTCCCACGGCTGGGCTCCAGCCGCTACAAATCCAGTCACAAGAGTTAGCCCCAATGGGAGAAACCACAAGGTAAGTAAATGGTTCAATCTTTTAATGAAGGCAGTTGCATACAGGTTACTGCGAGGTGACAATTTATCAAATCATCTGCCCCACCAGACGTGTTTCAGGATTCTTCTCCCTTCATCAATGGCATACAGCAAAGCTAGAGACAGCGTTTCTGGTAACTTTTAAATTCCATTCAACCGGAGATTATTAATCCGGCACTACATCAACCATGGGGCTGGACTAACTTGTTGTTGCCGTCGGAAGGCATCAGGGGTACTGGCTGCCGCCTCGGACCAGCCGAGGTAGGGCTCCGCACAGCCTTCAAAGTGGGCTAGTGAAGGAACGTGATGATATACGGCAGAAAACAAAAACAAAAGCGAACATCATCAGATTTGGCATTCACCCACTGGAGTGATAGTAATGTGCAAAACCACAAATCCCACAATGCAGTGAGAGACGACCGAGGAGGTCCAATGGGGACCAACAGCATAAAATCAGCAACTGTGTGGGATGGAAAGGTCAAGCAACAACAATAATGCCGAATTGAAACCTTTGAGAAAGGTCGCGGTGACGACTGAAACGCGCCAGTTGTGATGTCCGAAAATGCCGTAACTAATAAAAGAAGTGTTCTTGTATCACGTGAGTGCGCCTTTCCTTTGTAAAAGAAGGAGTTTTGTGAGAATATTACTCGGCTTGGTCCCGCCGAAAAGGACTCACCACCCGACAGAGCGCCACAATGCCCCGCCTTGGGCTAACTTGTTTTTGCCGTCGGAAGACATCAGGGGTACTGGCTGCCGCCTCGGACCAGCCGAGGTAGGGCTCCGCACAGCCTGTAACGATGGTGGGCGCTAGGCCCACATTGCTAAATGAATGTGACACGAACACCAGATTAGTAGTGGGTGAACTGGCCCAGAGCACATGGCTCGGCCCCTTTTATTAGCTGTGTCACCTGACCCGGTGACATCAGTGGTGGGTGGGTGTTCAGTGTGCAGGCATACAAACACTAGACTGCTGACTGTGATTCTGGATCACTACATCCCTCCCCAACTTCGGGTAAAATGAAAACAAATGAAAGTCCAACCTGTGGAAGAAAAATGCAGTTCGCAAACCCCACGACAAAGTTCAACCTGTGGGATAGAAAATGTATATACAAATGTAACCCTGGACTCTGTAATTTGGGGTGGGTCTCTTTGGTGGATTGCAGGTCGCAGATGGTGTAGTTGCTGCATCCAGGATTCATGAGTCACTGTGGCATGGTTTGCCATTGTTCAGCGGGTCCTATCTTCTATCTGCGCCGCTTGGACATTGTTCTCGGTCTTGCCTTTGCTTGGCACCACTGGTGACAGTTGGTGGTTAGATAGAAGGGTGATGTGATCCGAGTATTGTTTGTCTTCTCGGTTCTCCTCTTCAGTCCTGGTCCTTGGTGATGTCTCTGGGCAGGCTTCAAAGTATTTCTGGGCAGATGAAAGGAGTAGGTGCATACATCCCTCTCACTAGGATGCCCCTCTTCGCCGGTATTCCTCTCTCACAGGATGTCCGGGAGGACCTCTTTGCCAGGCTTCCACTGGACTGGTGTTGTCGGTCATGTTGCTCCACCATAGCCTTCGGGCCGTGAGCGGGGCGCTCCACGATCTTCACCGTTGTGTCCTAGTTCCACCTGAAGGTTACGCTGTTGACTCTTTTCTTGCACGTGAAGCTTTCCTTTCAGTGGGTCGTGCAGACGCACCGTCGTGGATCTGTCTCTCTTGCGGGACTTGCTGCCACCAGAGTCCCTTGAGGCCTTTGCTTCTTGGGCTGCCACGGGTTGATGTGGAGTGGTCAGTTCCTCAGCCGGATGTGTGAGCACTCTCGCCATTCAATCTTCCGCTCAACCCCAAAGGCAGAATTGTTGTCAACAGTCCAAACTTGCTCTCTTCTACGATCGCCACATGGATGGATGGCTTGTAGGTGGATATCTTTGACTTGTGCTGCCGGTGTTCATGCCAGGCCTTGTTCTCCGCTGCACTCCGGTGTTCTGGTGCATGTCACCATCTTCTTCTGATGGGTGTGAGAGTTGACTGGTCACCCCTCTTCACTTCTTGTGATCTTCTAGTGGCACCGTGACACTCACTACCCTTCTTCTCCTCCATTCCTTTCACGACGTGGTCGGTCCCTTTCTTTTCTTCAACCACCCAGGCCATCTCCGTGTGGCGTGCACTCCACACGAATCTCCCTGGTTGCGTCCTACCCTTAGGACACACTTTCCTCTTCTTCCGATGGCCAAACCAGGCATCGCACCTTTCTTCCTGTCGCTCCTTCTTTACTTCGGGTCGGTGTCATCAGACTACTTCTGGGTCCCGTCCATGGACCTCTTCTTGATATATTCAGTTACTATGCCTTTGATCTTCTGGCATGTCTCCGCAGTCGTGATCTTCTGACTGTCAGCTTCTCCTTTCTTTCTCCAGGCGACCATCTGACTGGTCATCCTCTTTTCTTTCCGGGCAACCAACTGACTGGTCATCTTCTCCTTTTCTTTCCGGGTGACCAACAGCCTGGTCATCTTCTCCTTTTCTTTCCGGGTGACCAACTGCCTGGTCATCTTCTCCTTTTCTTTCCGGGTGACCAACTGCCTGGTCATTTTCTCCTTTTCTTTTCCGGGTGACCATCTGCCTGGTCATCTTCTCCTGTTCTTTTCCGGGTGACCATCTGCCTGGTCATCTTCTCCTTTTCTTTTCCAGGCGACCAGTTGGCTGGTCCGCATCTGGCGGTGACTTTTTGGCAAGTCATCTTCGCTGTGACCTACTGACAGGTCTCCGAAGACGCGATCCCTGCGTCACTCAGTCGTGGTGGCGTGGAGTTCCTTCACTCCTTGCGTCCTGCTCAATGCTGTTCGGTCCTGAGGTGTGGAGTTCCTTCACTCCTTGCGCGGTCCTGCGCAATGCTGTGCTGTCCTGTTGTGGGGAGTTCCTTCACTCCTTGTGCGGTCTCGCACAATGCTGGTCTGTGGCGTTGGTGTGTCGCTGGGCAGCGTCACTGGGCGCTCCTGACTTCTGGCGCTCCTGGCGCAGTGCTGCGCTGTCCTAACGTGTGTGAAGTTCTTCTGGCGCGTTCCTGCACAGTTTTATGCTGTCCTGTGTCACTGGGCAGTGACGGTGGGTTTGTGAACACTGTGCTGGGAGTTCTTGCTTTGTGCAATGCTTGTTGCAGTTCTTTGTGGTGTGTGTCAGTGTAATAGTGGTGGATGGCCACTAGATGGCATTGTCTTTTCCTTCTAAAGCAGCTTCCTTCCCTTGGTGACTTTCTTCCCTGTTGTTTCTCTTTTGTCTAAGCTTGGAGTCCCAGGCCTGCAGGGCCTGTTGTTGCTATGGAGTGTGCAGGGGAGGAGGGGGCTGAAGTCTCTGCTGACCAGGTAAGTCCCATCTTGGTGCAGGCATTATTTTTGTCCCTTTTGTTTTCTTCATGCAGAATGGCAAATTGCACTTTGTTTTTGGAGGGAGGGGGTAACTCTGTCGCTGTGGGGTGGGCAGTCTCTTGTTGCTCTCCCCTCGCTGCAGGCCCCTTCAGGTCCCGGGCTGAGGAAGGGGGGTCGCTCTGATGGCCACGGGCAGTCTCGAGGGCATGCGTCCGCCTTTGCAGCACCTATGCTGCGCTGCGGAGGAAGGGGGGGCTGGTGCTGCTCTTACCAGCCTCGGGCCACATGCTTTCCTCCTTCCTTTTCTCACCCCCGCCGCAGCAGCCTCCAGCAGTTCACACGCTGCGGGGGTGAGGGTCTGTATCTTTCTCCCTCTGTGCGGGTAGGCACCGCTTACGTTATTCGGCGCCCTGCAGCTCTCCACACGCTGCGGGCGCTCTCTGGTTAAGTTTATTCACCCCGCCGCCGCAGCCTCAGGGTACACACGCTGCGCGGCGGGGCAGACGACACTGCTCCAGGCAGGCCGCGGGTGGGCTCCGCTGGCGCTGCTTTATTTGAAGCTCAATGGGGCTGCCATTACGCCCGGCGAGGCGCGCTGATCATGCGGGTGGGCTCCGCTGTTATTGTGTTCCCGCCCGCAGCTCTTCCACACGCTGCGGGCGCTCCGCTTGCAAGTTCATTCACCCCCTCGCCGCGGCAGCCTCAGTCACTCGCTGCGCGGCGGGGACAGGGACGCTTCAGGCAGGCCGCGAGTGGGCTCCGCTGGCTCTGCTTTAGGTGAAGTTTATTAGGGGCACACTCCTTCTGGCAGGCCGCGGGTGGGCTCCGCAGGCTCTGCTTTAATTAACGGGGCAATAGCGGCCGACGCCGCGTCACTGCAGGCAGGCCGCGGGTGGGCTCCGCGAGTCTTGCATTATCGCGGGTGGGCTCCGCGAGTCGTGCTTCATCAAAGGCCACCGCCACTCACGCTTTGGGGGCACTGATAATGTTTATAGCACGGCGGGTGGGCACCGCTTGTATACCGTCATGAAGGGGGGTCGCCTCACTCTCGCGCGGCCCCCCAGGCAGTTCCTTTATGCCCAGGCTCACCTCCGGCCGACGGGCCTCGTCCCGGTGGGGGTCACGCTGTTGCGGCCAGGGCAGGTGGGCTCTGCTCGGCTCCGCTTACTCTCTCGTCACGCCGGGAGGCTCACGCTGGGCATGGAGGTGCGGGGTGAGCTCCCGGTCACCTCCTCCTGGACATCTAGGCCCCGGGGCACGGCACACGCCCCTCAGGCCTCTCGGCGGCCGGCGCCGCTTCCCCAGAGGGGTGCCCTCCACATGGGCAGTTCCCTCCTTCTTTCCGGGGTTTTTCTTTTAGCTGCTGGCCCGCATGGCATCGCGTTACCGCCTCGTCGCCAATGTAACGATGGTGGGCGCTAGGCCCACATTGCTAAATGAATGTGACACGAACACCAGATTAGTAGGGGGTGAACTGGCCCAGAGCACATGGCTCGGCCCCTTTTATTAGCTGTGTCACCTGACCCGGTGACATCAGTGGTGGGTGGGTGTTCAGTGTGCAGGCATACAAACACTAGACTGCTGACTGTGATTCTGGATCACTACACAGCCTTCAAAGTGGCTAGTGAAGGAACGTGATGATATACGGCAGAAAACAAAAACAAAAACGAACATCATCAGATTTGGCATTCACCCACTGGAGGGTTAGTAACGTGCAAAACCACAAATCCCACAATGCAGTGAGAGACCACCGAGGAAGTCCAATGGGGACCACCAGCATAAAATCATCTACTGTGTCGGATGGAAAGGTCAAGCAACAACAATAATGCCGAATTGGAACCTTTTAGAAAGGTCGCGGTGACGACTGAAACGCGGCAGGTGGGATGTCCGAAAATGCCGTAACTAATAAAAGAAGTGTTCTTCTATCACGTGAGTGCGCCTTTCCTTTGTAAAACAAGGAGTTTTGTGAGAATATATATATATATATGGGTGACCAATCCTGTTACAAGAAAAGCAACTTTGCGGCAATCAGAATGGCCTGGAATGAACAAAATTCAAAACTGATTGCCTGGAAAAGCGGAGGACTGATCTCAAAGGATGAGTTCCAATTTCTGAAAAAGAGATTCTCCAGTAATCCCTACCTTTTACCTTTTGCCAAAGGTTTATAAGGACATCTCTGCGCCACCCGGTAGGCCGATCATTTCTGCAATTAACAGTTCAACCGAAAATATATCTAGATATATCGATTACGTTTTGCAAGAATGGGTAACAAAACTGCAATCATTCGTGAGAGATACCACTGACTTTTTAACTAAATTGGAACAAGTTACTTGGAGTGAGGAATATTTGCTAATGACTTTGGACGTAAAGTCCCTGTACACTTCTATCAGACACTGTGACGGTATCAAAGCAGTAGAGCACTATTTGGACAAACGCCCCAGGAACTATATACACCACAATAAGATGATCATTGGCATGTTGAAGTTATGCCTTGAACAGAATTTCTTTATTTTTTGTGGACAGGTATACCAACAACTACAGGGGGTGGCCATGGGGGCCTGCTTCTCTCCAAGTTTCGCGTGCTTGCACATGGGACTGTGGGAGGAGCGGGTCCTCTTGGTAGACCAACAAAAGGAGATTTCCTTTCTGAGTTACAAAAGGAGATTTCCTTTCCTCTTGGTAGACCACAAGGCCATTATGACTAATAATGTCATTTTATATCTGAGGTATATAGACGACCTTTTCATGATCTGGAAGGGGTCCAAGGAAGATGCTACTGACTTTGTTAGTAAATTGAATGTAAACAACTTCAATTTACAGTTCACGTCCGAGATCCACAAAGAGAGGATTTTCTTTTTGGATGTAGAGGTGTACGTCAATGATATGAATTTGGAGACCAGGTTGCACAGAAAAGAAACGTCTGGTAACACGCTGGTACATGCCAGTAGCCAGCACCCTCGCCATCTCATACGCAGCATCCCTTATGGAGAGATGCTGCGTATGAGACGCATTTGTAGTACTGATGAGGAATGTGATAAAGCTCAGAGAGATAGTAAGATCCGATTTCTAAATAGAGGTTACAGCGCAGATCTGCTAGATACAGCCATTGAGCGTACACGAAATATCCCAAGATCAGTAACATTGAAAGGCAAAAACTTGGTTGAGGTTGCACAGACAGACTCAGTGCAATCGAGGGCTATTGTGACTTACAGCACCCAGCATGCTGAGATCAGAAAAATATTCAGCAAAAATTGGAATCTAGTCAAGAGGGATCCAGTAATAGGCAGCCTGGTCTCCAACAAACCTGAACTCACTTTCCGTAAGTCTACTTCAATGGCAAATGCATTAGTCAGCAACAGTTTGGACAAACAACTATCAGGGACCTGGATGGACCTGAGTAAGGGTTTTAAAAAGTGTCCATTCTGTAAAGCTTGTAGACAGGGTGTCAACAAAACTCATTATTCTACTCCCTTTCACGAAAAGCCCATTGCTATCAGACATAGACTTACGTGTAAAACGGAGTATGTGGTATATGTGTTACAATGTCCATGTGGGCTCTGTTATGTGGGCAGCACTCGACTGCCCGCCCACAAACGCATCCTACAGCATTTACGAGCCATTTCAGGGAAGGATCAAACATATCCTGTAGCACGCCACTTTGAGTCGACACACAATAGCAACCCGGATGGGTTGCTATATTATCTGGTCAACACAATCCCGCCCCTGAAGAGGGGAGGAAACAGGAATGCGAAGCTACGACTATTGGAAACACGATACATCCTGGAATTCAATAGTAAAAATCCAGGGGGCCTGAATGCCAGTGAGGACATGTACACTTGTTTATAATGATTTCTCATGAACAGTAACAATATGATATTCTATTTGCACATTTTACCTATTCTTGAAATATGAATTGAATCACCTGGGATCAGGTGGGGTCATTTTAGAATAGGAAATGGATGGGTTGTTTTCGCCTTTTGATTTTAAAATCACATGTACACTTTATTCACGTCTGGTTGTTCTCCCCAGTACTTATAGAAGAGGTATAGGAAAATACTCTATGACACATGAGTTTCCACTTTGATAAAAAATCATGTACTATGTCCAGTCTGTGATGATTGACTGGTTATATTGATAATAATGAACTTAGTATGGGAATTGGGATTGCGAGGCAGGAAAGGACGCATTATTGGATTTTCCACTCCTCCCAATATCCCTATGTTGCGTTTGCACGATTTTTTGATAAATCAATGTAAATATACAGTTGTATGATATATGGGATTTAGCCTTGTAAATATAACTTATAATTGATTTTATGGTGTAAAATGAAAAGGGGGGGCCCTCGGCCCCCCCGCACGCATGGCGGCGCGGCGACCGTCGCCCCCCCCTTTTCCCCCATTGTTGTCACTCGGCGGTGGGGGCGTGCCCTGGGGGGCGCGACCCACCGCCGATTGGCCGGCAGCCTCCCTGACCCGGATCCAAGGTAGAAGGTCCGGGTCAGGGGGGGCGGGCTAAAGGAGGGGCCGCCTGGCCCCTCGGGAATAAAGAGGTGGGGAGCGCCCAGGAGACCCCCTTGTCCCTGGACGCTCCCTCGCTGAACGGTGTGCCCCGCGCTCGGGGCTTCTTTTTAGCAATCTTTAAGCATTTTTTGTAGTGTATATTTGTACATATTTTTCATTTATGTTAAAGAGAGAAATGTTTACATTGCTATGGGCACTATGCCCTAAATTTGCTACTTACTGCCATGACATTTTGTACAGTATTTTTTCTATGTTCATTAACTATTAACAATGTACAGCTGATTTTGCAGTGGTTTTTACTATTTAAACCCTCTTCTATGTCATTGACAAACTATGTGACCAAGCCTCTTTGTGAGGCGAAACGCGTCATGACAGATTGCTGGCGAATATTTAGCACTAAATAAAGCACCAAGAAGATAAGCACTTAGCTGTGGTCTCGCTCTGGCGTTATTTTTCCACTGTGACAAGGGATCTTGTTGGATGACGTCTTTTCTGACATATATATATACATATACACATATATACAGCAGTAGTGCCAATTCCAGTCTTACATTACAAAGTCGAAGCAGGACTGTGAGTCTGGAGCTGTGGATTCTGAAGGGAAGCTGCGCGAGACCGTGAGTCTTTTCGAAGCAATAGCTATGCAATGCCTTTTAACTGTTTTATTTGCTGTAGCAACAACTGGAGCCTTCTTCGACGGGTCGTATGATCAATTGACGTACACTTTCCAGCTCTGCATTGTTGGCATCGGAAGCAGTGACTGTGGCTGAGCTGTTTGTGGGAGGTGACTCGTACTTTAAAATGTCCTTTCCATATTCCTCTGTTCTCATCATTGCCCAGTGAGACAGGCTCTTTGTGTTATCTGCGCGCTGAGGCTCTTTGCTAAAGCTATGTACGGTCAGGAGTTTGAATCTTAGCAACACCCGCTGAGATTTCTTTGCCCTGCAAATTCTCATTATTTGGATAATAATTGCACCAAATATATAAGACTTTTAAAAACTAAAACTGTGGGACGACGTGCTTTTTAAAAAACAGATTGTTTTATAATTAAATAACGTTTTACCATTATAATATAATGCATGGGATTGTGTAATCCCTGTTTAAATGCACTTCTCTCATTTCTTTATAATCGGCATTTAGTGACGCACTGCCTCACAGATTATAAAGAACAGACGTCAGACCTTAACTGTAATACGTTATTGCAGTCGGGTTCTGACGTTACAATGCCTGCTGCCAGAGCCAGCAGCCCAGGTGAAAGGCAGGTCACGGGCAGCTGTTTAAAGGAACGAAAATGAAAAGTGCCTTTTCTTCTGCTCTATTTTCTAGCATACAGTGACTAGCAGAAGTAACATGATTATTTTTTTTGCATTCTTTAGAAAATTATAGAAAAATGTGAATCTTTCTGCATGTTTCTACACATTCTGAGTTACTCCAGCTTTTTAAAAATTACTTTATGAACTATTTCTACTGTCTTTTTCGAACAAATATCTAACAGGTTTTAAATGTGTTTAGTTTTGTGCGAGAGGTTCAAATTTTTTTTATTCTTGTGTCCAAACATGCTCTCTTTTTCTGAAAGAGCTACGCACCTAGGTTTTAACTGGTTTGTTGGAAAGGTGATGATGTAACCGTGTATTATATGGGTTAAAGCACCCCCTGCTTTAGATGATAAGGATATTGCAAGTTACCTCGGAGTTCCATAACCTTATAAAGGAACTCGGCCTTCATCCTCGTTCTTCTATATAGTTATGGAACTCCTCAGTGACTTGCAGTATCCTTATAATGCACAGCAGAGAGTACTTTATCCCTTATGTGGCACTATTCTTTCGTCTGAAATGGCAGTGTGACAGACAGGCAGTGTGAGTTGCAGCATGGACACCTTTAGGTTATGTCAACTCGTTACGTGAATCACTGTACATTCACTCATATTTACAGCTGAATAAACAGGTGACTTAAAACCACTGGCTCAAAGGAACGCCCTAGCTTTATATATAAAAGTCTAACTTTTGACTGGAGATTTTTTTGGAAGAAACTACTCGGAAAGTGCAATTTGTGGAAAACTGAAATGAATGTGCATTTCAACTTCAAACAGTGGTCGAAGCTGACGGGTCGGCAGGACATGGCATGCCCTACTTCTTTCATTTAACAGAATCCATTCCCCAACTTTTTTCATTTTAAAAATGTGTCCCAGGATTGCAGAAAAGGCCATTAGATAAGGGTCAGCTGTTTGGAGAGGTGGGCAGAGAATGAAAAGAACTCTGTATTTTCCTTCTTCACCCAGAGACGACAAAATACATAGTCCACTTCTCCTGCTCTGCTGCTGGCAGCTGCCCCCCTTCTCTCTTTCTTTCTTTTATTCCCTCTCTTTCTGTCTCTATTTCGCTCCTCACTTTCGGAAAACCGTGACTTCAAGGAACGGTTCTTACCCTCTCTTTCCTCTCCTTTCCTTCATTCGTTCCCTTGAAAAATGGATCCAAAAAAGAAGAAACACTTTTAGGGGAAAGTCCGTCTTTTTCTTACGTTTATGTATACCAAATGGCAGTCTCGGGACAGAGAGAAAAAAAGGTTTAAGATACAAAAAATAAATAATGAAATAAAGCAAGACAGAGTGGTCTCAAAGTGGACAGAATCGTTTTAATCACACCCAAACACATTAGCACCACTTTACAGAGTTTGCCAGTGAAGCGCTACTTTCGTTTTCTCGTCTTTTTTATGAACAGCATTGTTTTCCCTGGGTGGGGAAGTGCAGTGTTCCTGGAGGTATTGCAATGCCTGGTTGATGTGTGGAGTGGAAAATGTTTAATGTGAGCCTTATCAGCTGTTTTCCTTATTTTGGTTTATAAAATGTGTAAGGCGGTTTTGTGTTTAGGGATGTGGTCTTTTTAAACTATACTGCTTCCATTGTGTAAGTATATAAGCAATGGACATTGAAAGGGGTTCCTTCCGGACCCTGTAGTCATGTCCTTAACTTTTCAGGCAAAAACACTCATTGATTTCTGAATAATGAGTGTAAAAGCATTAAGGTTACCAAGTTGTTCCTTCTTACATTTCACATGTTTGACTTACTCTTCCATTCCCTAAGAGTGTTTGCTTTTTCCATAATGATGTTAGATTTTTTTCCGGGCAGCATAATACTCTTGTCGAGCACATCATTTAAATTGAGTCGCATCCAGGTGTTTTTGGTGGGGCACGATTGGGTTCTAGCTGAAGGCAGTGCGAGCTTCTCTAAGTAGGACAGTGTGGTGTTCAGTGGGGGAGAGGATGTGGCACTATGACCAGAGCTGCCGAATTTGGAACTGGGTAACCAGGTTCAGGCTTCATGACCAGTCCACCAGGCCACTCTCCTGAGGGAGCACATTCCCATGCTAGACCTCAGAAGGTCCTGCTAGTTCTTAGAAGCCCCGGTGTCTTAGCACCAGCAGGTTGGCCCTAGCAGTGACAAGTGTGTGCTAACCTTGAAGGCCGGTCCTCCACAATCCATACTGAAGTTCACCTCCAGTCTTGCGGGCAGGCCTATGAAGCAGCACACTCTAAAGCAACAGGGACTCTGTCAATGAGGTCTCAGGACCCTTGAGACCAGTATGCCTCACCCATTGGTACCTCCATTTGCCTTGTTTCAGCAGTAGTTGTGCAACTCACCAGGGATTGGCAATGAAGGATTTGCACGCGCACCAATCTAAGGGGCTCATTAGGATTGCGGATTTCCCGCATCCTCCGGGCCGGCGGAAGCCACCCCCGGCCCGGAGGATGCGGGAAATCCGCTGCGGACTGAAAAAGACCCCCGCCAGATTAGGATGGCTAGGGGATCGTTTTTCAGTCCGCAGCTTTTCCGCCGCGGTTGCCTTCCGACCGCGGCGGAAAAGCAATAACATGGCTGGCGGTGTCTATCAGACACCGCCTATTCTAGGGAACAAGGGTCCGTGGGATAATGTAATGACATATACAGTGAGAAATACAGACCTGAATCAGTGCTGTATATGGTAATTCCAGTACCCAGCCGGGCCTGGAAATTTTATTTAGTATATACAAGAGTTAAGGAGACCATGAAGGGGGTCAAATACAACATTTGATAGGGTACAAGCCTGTACCTATCCAAGAGTGAGCTAACAAGCCGTTATAGAAAAAGAATGGAGAAAAAGGGAAACAAACAATTTCAGGCAAGAAAGAAGTGGGAGCCAACTGTCCCTTGCATTTAAGTCAACTGTGAAGCAAGTTTGGACATACAATTACTGCAATAAGATAGTCACAATCGATATACTGCAGAATTGTTTAGATTGTCGACGACGTTTCGATCCCCTGGCTCCTAATGAACCGGGATCATCATCAGGACTTGGTGTTAAGTTGCCGGTTTTGTTATTTGAAGGGCCTGTAAAAAATGAGGATAGAAGGAGAAAACAGAAAAGAAAATATAATACATATTTACAAGTGCGAACAACGTCCATCGCATGTCAGACCGTTATTAAAGAATTCAGCATGCTTCTCCTTATAACTGTACAAAGCGGTGTACGCGGCACACATTCCGTTTTTTTAAAAAAGGTTAAAAGGATCAACCATTATGAAACGAGTGCACAAACAACACAGGTGATGGTGGGTTCCGGATAGGTCACTATCATATTGCCGAGTGTGTTATTACCGAACGTAAACATGCTAGCCTAAAAGATTGCTTGTGAAGGTTGTGGTTAAGTTGAGTTCTTAACGGCGAGTGCATATTGGGAGACTATGAACATGCTATCTCGTGAATTTCATGTGAGGTAACTGATTTCGATCTAGTGCCTAATGGAATTGCACGTGAATCGGCCGAGCTCGCAACGGTGCCTGGTGCGAATCGGAAGAGATGCAGTGGTACTCAGGTGGTAGAGGGGAAAGGGGCTGACCTGTGGGATTCAGTGTCCTAATACGGAATCATGAATCGGTCTGTGGGCACGGACCAGGTAGGAGGTAAATACCTAAAGGGAGTAGAGAAAGGGGTTAAAGGTCCGCATTTGTGCTGGTGAAGTGCCGCGACCGGGTGTTAATAATTATTATTTTACCTCAGGCTTCGGAAAGGTCACTGGGACTGGGATCCACGGGCTTTCAGGCGTGGAATCCCCTGGTTTGGTTTGGCGGAGATCGGTGCTCCAGTTATAAACGAGTGCCAGCGTTGGACGAATTTACGAAGCACGCTGCAAGATTAAGGAGGTGTCAAGGCACCATATGGTTGTTGCGTGGTACTAATTACCTTCCCAGAGCACGGGCGCTTACCTATTTTGGGCATCAAGGTGGCTCCAAAGTTGAGCAGTGAACTGGGGATCGGCGGGCTCAATGGCCTGTACATCCGACCACACGAGAATCCGGATAACAATGGAAGCCTGAAGTTCAGTCGAGTTACTAGGCAAGTGAAAGTGAAAACGGACTTCTTGTTTGACACGGCGGCCATATTGGAATGGGGTCGTGTTTGAGAGACATGCATCAACAACCAGTGATAACCAGTGAGCGATTGAGTGACATGGATAAAAAGCTCCTTGAATCTGCTACCCTAGAAGAATTGTGAAACAAGCTCTCAAACGAGCCTGGTATAGACCCCGAGAAACCCTGCTAACACCTACTCCCAAGTAAGAGCAGGAGAGGTTAGCTTGCGTAACCACGTTTTCCCCACTATCAAACAAACTGAGAAAAATGATACTCCATCACTGGCCAATCATTAATGCAGGCACAGTAGAAATTGAACGACCCTTATTTGCTTTCAAAAAAAGTAAAAACTTGAAGGATCACCTGGTCCGTGCAGCCCTTCCCAGTCCCTCACAACCTTCCACACTTGAGGCTGTATGGGGTCTGTCCCCCATTGTTGGACATGTTAAATGTGGTAATTGTAGCGTGTGCGACTTGACCATTGAAGGTAAATCCATGGTGTTTAACAAAGTCACTTTCAAAAGTAATTCCCTCTCTAACTGTAACACGAATAATGTTATATATCTGATTCAATGCCCGTGCAGCAAATTGTATGTTGGACAAACATCACAGAAAGTCAAAACCCGCATTTGCCAGCACAGAAGCCGCATCAGATGCCAAACACCCAACGCCCCACTGGTGGAGCATTTCATCAATGCCAATCATAAGGAAGATGATTTTCGATGGACTGTCTTGAAAGTCTTGAGGCTTCCGCCAAGAGGAGGAAACATGTCCCAGCTACTAAATAAGGAAGAACTTAAATGTATAATTTTGCTGGACACAATCCAGAATGGACTGAATCGGATAGAGGATTGGGCTGGACTTCTTTAAAACCTGCTCGGGTTACAGTAGAAATTGTAATTTTATTACATGACTGCCCTTCTGAATCCTGATTAGTAATTGAATATGTTGTTACTTTCCAGATGCCTATTGCTAGCCTATACTTGAATGAAATTGAGAACAAGCAAACTTATTGTTCTGCAATGATATACCACTTTTTATCCATGTCACTCAATCGCTCACTGGTTATCACTGGTTGTTAATGCATGTCTCTCAAACACGACCCCATTCCAATATGGCCGCCGTGTCAAACAAGAAGACCGTTTTCACTTTCACTTGCCTAGTAACTCGACTGAACTTCAGGCTTCCATTGTTATCCGGATTCTCGTGTGGTCGGATGTACAGGCCATTGAGCCCACCGATCCCCAGTTCACTGCTCAACTTTGGAGCCACCTTGATGCCCAAAATAGGTAAGCGCCCGTGCTCTGGTAAGGTAATTAGTACCACGCAACAACCATATGGCGCCTTGACACCTCCTTAATCTTGCAGCGTGCTTCGTAAATTCGTCCAATGCTGGCACTCGTTTATAATTGGAGCACCGATCTCCGCCAAACCAAACCAGGGGATTCCACGCCTGAAAGCCCGTGGATCCCAGTCCCAGTGACCTTTCCGAAGCCTGAGGTAAAATAATAATTATTAACACCCGGTCGCGGCACTTCACCAGCACAAATGCGGACCTTTAACCCCTTTCTCTACTCCCTTTAAGTATTTACCTCCTACCTGGTCCGTGCCCACAGACCGATTCATGATTCCGTATTAGGACACTGAATCCCACGGGTCAGCCCCTTTCCCCTCTACCACCTGAGTACCACTGCATCTCTTCCGATTCGCACCAGGCACCGTTGCGAGCTCGGCCGATTCACGTGCAATTCCATTAGGCACTAGATCGAAATCAGTTACCTCACATGAAATTCACGAGATTGCATGTTCATAGTCTCCCAATATGCACTCGCTGTTAAGAACTCAACTTAACCACAACCTTCACAAGCAATCTTTTAGGCTAGCATGTTTACGTTCGGTAATAACACACTTGGCAATAGGATAGTGACCTATCCGGAACCCACCATCACCTGTGTTGTTTTTGCACTCGTTTCATAATGGTTGATCCTTTTAACCTTTTTTAAAAAAACGGAATGTGTGCCGCGTACACCGCTTTGTACAGTTATAAGGAGAAGCATGCTGAATTCTTTAATAACGGTCTGACATGCGATGGACGTTGTTCGCACTTGTAAATATGTATTATATTTCTTTTCTGTTTTCTCCTTCTATCCTCATTTTTTACAGGCGCTTCAAATAACAAAACAGGCAACTTAACACCAAGTCCTGATGATGATCCCGGTTCATTAGGAGCCAGGGGATCGAAACGTCGTCGACAATCTAAACAATTCTGCAGTATATCGATTGTGACTATCTTATTGCAGTAATTGTATGTCCAAACTTGCTTCACAGTTGACTTAAATGCAAGGGACAGTTGGCTCCCACTTCTTTCTTGCCTGAAATTGTTAGTTTCCCTTTTTCTCCATTCTTTTTCTATAACGGCTTGTTAGCTCACTCTTGGATAGGTACAGGCTTGTACCCTATCAAATGTTGTTTTTGACCCCCTTCATGGTCTCCTTAACTCTTGTATATACTAAATAAAATTTCCAGGCCCGGCTGGGTACTGGAATTACCATATACAGCACTGATTCAGGTCTGTATTTCTCACTGTATATGTCATTACATTATCCTACGGACCCTTGTTCCCTAGAATAGATTGTCTGCCCATGGTCCCAAGGTATCAATTGGGTTCCCTTGTTATAAAAAAAAAAGAAAAAAAAAAATATCAGACACCGCCAGCCATATTATGATCGCGTAGAGAGGTATGCTTTTCCACTGCGGCTTTTCCGCCGTGGAAAAGCATACGGAGATTGCCTTCGGGGGCCCGTTGCGGGCCCCCTGGGTGAAGGGGGGTGTGGGGGGGTGCACCCCCCTGCATTTGCGTAAACAAAGCGGCAGGCACCGCGCGGTGCCTGCCGCTTTGTGCATGCAAATGCTGTGCATGCATTTTTAACATTGCGGCGGGTGCAGCTTGAAGCTCCACCCGCCGCAATGTTAATAATAGAGGATGGACCGCCACCCTGGCGGTCACATCCTAATCTGTATGGAGGGACCGCCGCTGCCCCTGCGGACGGTCCCTCCTACTCTATGGTGGCGGACGGACTCAAGTCCGTCCGCCATCATAATCGGCTCCTAAGTTTGCAAACTTTAGTCTCTCTGCTTCATGCACTAGCACTTTTAATATGTGCTGCCTGCTTCAGGGCCACTGGAATTATGCAGTAATGGAAGACAAAATTATGTTACAGTGTTGACTAAATTATACAGCAAAAAAAAGGCTGCAGCGTAATTCGGTACATTTTCTGATATTATTTTGACATTTCTACACATACTAATGTCTCTGCAAAGATTTTGCCTCGGTAGTACCAGATACAAATGAATCAGTGAGAAAGGTGACCAGTCAACCTTTGCAAAGGGCCCTCCACTTCACATTTTTTAGTATTTTTTGAAGTGTCTGAACTTCAAACTATTTTTTAGTTAAAATCGTCAGAATATGCAGCAGATGATGTATTATGTTGCAAATATGGCAGAGCCATACTTATGTGGAAAACATTTGCATACTAGGATAATTTGCCATTCATGTTTGAACTGCTCTTGTGAAAAAAGGGAGGACAAGTGCTGATGACAGAAACTGTATGGCTCGGAGACAATTGGCTTTTGATTCTACTTTTAAGCATATTTGGGACATTCTTTGATCAGAAACTTATCCTAGTTAGTGAATGTATTTTAATGTCAAAAACTCACATTAAACCTTAAACATGTGTTTCCATTGGTGGAATTAAATAACATTTTAAGCTGTAACTGGTCAGTAAAATGCCAAATACTAAAAATGTGGATGTTTTGCTCTTTCTGGCCATACCTCTGACTCCGCCCACTGACCCAATCCTCGGGTTATTCCCACCCTCTCAATTCTCCTTCCACAGTTCCCCTTCTTTTTTCCCCACTTCAACCACTGTCTACAAATGATCCTCAACACCCCCTTGAAATGTTGCCATCTGTGTGAATTATTATTTTATATGGAAGACGTGCACATTGCTAGTAGTGTCTGCCCAGAAAATCAACGGAAAAGGCACGTGTAGGCTATCAAGGAGCAAGAAAAGCAGAAGACTGCAGTGTTGCTTCACCTCTCATCTCTCATCTGTAGCATAGTGATCTCTTTTCCTGCTAGCTTTTTAATTCAACATTTGCATCGCTCCCAGCCTGCCACTGGTGTGGCTCGCAGCACTTCCAGCAGTCTGGAGATTTCACAAATGGTTCCTGGTTACCATCTCATACCAGACTCTGATTCATCTTGTGAAGATGTGCTGCGGTCATTGTCTTATGATCATAGTCTCGGTTAGGTGGCTACCTCTTATTCATAGAGGTGTGGGTGGTATAGGTCAATAGAATACTGACAGGACAGCAGTCTGCAAACATCTTTCCATCCTGTGATCAGCCCAGTAGCATAGTTGATTCCAGAACCTTCCAATACAATGTGCTTTGGATGCATCCACAGTACCACTAGCTCCTGGAAAGCAATCCAAAGCTCCTTGAATCTGCTTCCAAAAATGACACCATGAAACAGAAGACAAGATGATGGTGGATTCCTGGCCTGGCCAAGACTCAGCAGGTGAGTGCCATGGCTGTAAAACATCTTATTATTGTGTTACAGTACATATTACTTTGTATGTATGAGAATGGAAGCTATACAAAGCAAGACCTGCTGTGAAGCTATTCAAATTAACCTCATGGGAAATGCATAGTTTAATGAACATCTGTGAAGGGCTTATAACACTGTATGTTCTCAATGTCGTTGAAAATCCAAGAATACATAAAATCATCAGTCAATTACTGATGTTATTCACATAAAAATAATAATAATAATAATAATAATAATCCACATTTGTAAAGCGCACAATCACCCGTAAGGGTCTCTAGGCGCTGGGGGCCGTCGGGAAGATTAAGCGAGCTATTGCCCAGAGTCACATGGTGCTGGGCTAACCTGCCGCCGGAGCCGGGGATCGAACCCTGATCCCCAGATTCCAGCGCCAGTCGCTCCTGCAGATTTATACCGATAGAGTACATTTGTGATTTTTTTTTATTCCCTACAATTCCTGTGAACATGTTGAATAGGAAGTGTTCTGCATGGCTCTGGAGAGCGTTCTTCCCTGCCTGTGTTGATCCCCTAGCAGGTCACAGAACAGTTGCTGTAGCCGGATGTATGTCATTACCACGCATGCTTTCACAACGCATGCCTTTACCACGCAAGTGTGCTGGATAGTGAGTAGTTTAATTTACTATTCCAACTCCAGTCCCCGTGGATAGTAGGGAAGGAGTTGGATAGTAAACTAAACTATTCCCAATCCTAGAGCGCCCCCCAGCGCAAGTCGTTGTAATGACTTGCGTTGTAAAAGTTGCGTGGTAATGGTATGTCGTTGTAATAGTTGCGTTGTAAGGGTTGTTCACCCTGTAGCCTATCCACTGATGGTCTCCCTGTTTACATGGATTGGACACAGACCCTAGAGTTTGGCTTTGAGGTCAAGGGGGCATGCACAGTGCACCCCTCTTTTACTTAAAGTGACCACTGCCCTCTCTGCCCACGATGTGGTAGAATGACAGTGGTGACAACATTAATCTATACTCAGAACGGTTGTCTACCTGCTCCCTCCTAGTAAAGACTGTGCAGTCTGCCTTACCTGTATTTTTTTCTACCTTTATCCTATATGTTTTGGCAGTCAGAGGCTTCACAGGGTGAGGATTCCACACTGGTATCTGTTCTACTGGACATTCCACCTTCCCCTGCCCCTCCCTAGTCGCTGTAGAAGTTTGGTGAAAGCACCATCTCTTATTATCAGTGTTTAGCTAAGAGTCCTGCTGCTGACACTTACCCTCCCTTTCTGCTGGGAGATGGTCAGCCCTACTCATCTAGAGTTAATCAACATTCCTGCCTGGGGGTAGCCCAGACAGGTACCAAGAGACTGGGAAAGGGGGCAGCAGGCCCTCTTCATGCACTGATAAGGCAATGAACATGCAGGAAATATGCCCCAGGATTCGAGGAGCACCAAGGATCCAAAAGTAACACATCTCTGATTGGGTCCGCCTGTCCATCAGGGAATTACACCAGTCTGCCTGTTGTATGTTCAATGCTGTACTTATTTTCATATCAGCCACACATAGGGAGTAAGAAGAGGTCCAGGAGTGGAACACAGGTGTTGGATGACTATTTGCTGTGCCAGACCTGAGATGGTGTCTCTCTAATGGATTACCCATGAAAGGAATTTGCAAGTCTGACGAAAGGAACCGGGCTTCAGCTCATCAGGCGGCATCCCAGCGGAGAAGGTTGTGAGGCTTGTGGAGGGAGCTGGCGCGTTGAAGCACGAGGAAGAATCGTCATCACAGAACTGTGATAGACTCAGCTTTACAAGACGAATTACAAGCGTAAATGTAAATAGTGTACATTTACACCTGCGTAAATGCTGAGCAAAAATGCATTTGCTCTTGCCTATTTTTTTCCTTTTTACTCCACTGGGGAAATAAGATTCTTGTGCAGACACCCCATCCCACACACCACATCAATTTTAGGAGTCCTAATCCCATCCTGCCATTGACGGACGTAATTCCCAGCTCCTATCCAGGGTTGGCATGAGGAAGACAAGGTTTGGAGTTTGTGGGTGTCCACCAACTGTCCTGTTGTGGAATAATACTTCAGCTCAGGTGAGAAGTGTAATGAAAAGTTCACCATTTCTACCAACATTCTGGTGTAATTTTACATGGCAGTAGAGCAGTTTACGAGTGTAAATTCACATTTGTGAATTGCACATAAATCGTGCAATTTTCGGCAAAGTTGAACTTTCCTCCTGGTAGAACCCTTCCACTAAACAAGAAGAGTAGGTTTATTGACAGTTATTTAAAACAGTTACAAAGAAAACTTCAAATAATAATATCAATGAAATGACTGCCCTATTTCCATTGGTCTTTTTTGAAGAAATATAAAAACTACCATAAGTAGTATAAATTGGATCACAGGGGAATGTTTGCATTGCAGCTTCTAAAAAGTCAATTCATAGATTGGTGATAGCATACCTATATCAAAACTGGCTAGCAAGATTCATTCACCCCTGTACTGAATTGTTAAAAAAAATCTCCCAAAAGAATAACAGCAATTTCCAGTACTGTGAAGGATAATTTTCCCTCGTTCTTCCAGAAAGGAAGACAACCTAATTCCCTCAAGAAACTGTGTTTCACGACTGAGAGGTCATGGGTTTTTAAAAGCATTTTTATCAAGTTTTCAACGAATTACAATGAGAGGGCCACTGCATTGGTCACGGCAGTTGTCAGCAAAGGTGTAAAAGTGAAGAGAACAACATGAACCACAAGGAGACAAAAAGATATAGGGGCTGATTCCGATGTCTGTCAGAAAGGCTCTGAACAGCAGTCGGATTCCCTAAACCGTGTCGGAACCTCTGTTTCCGACTCAGTCAGAAAAAATCCCGACTGACCAATTACGATGCAGGGTAATGGTTCGGTCATTCTGAATTCGTTCCGACCAGCATTGGGACAGTCGGTCGGAGCCGGTTCATACAGCTCTGCGGACCGCGTTTCTGACCGACCGATTACAATGTTGGATTCCAACAGCCTTTCCGACTCAGTCTGTCCGACACAAAAGACTGTCAGAAACGGACTTTGTGAGCCCCTGGCAGTCCCCCCTTTATCCTGCGGCCTCTGGTTTGGGGTCGAGGGGGTAACCAAGGGACCCCCCTGTAAAGCCATGCACAGTGTGGTGGGAAGCATTGGGTGCCCGCTACAAGGTGCAATGTTTTCCGCAACCACCCCTTTTTTCAATGGGAGCCTGTGTTGTTGGTCGGAACACAGGCTCCCATTAAAGTAAATGGGAGACTTTCTGCACGGTATTCGAAAGAATCATAATCAGTCGGTCAGAACCGCCGACCGCAAGTCGGTCGGAACCGAATCAGACAAGGAGTTGGGCGGTTTGGTTTCTGACCGACATCATAGGAGGCCGTTAGTTGTAGTCTACAAGTTTTAGCACACCAGGGGCAACATTATGCAGCAATGCAGAGGGTAAGGACCCTTGGCGTAAAATAAACATACAGTCAAAATACAGTGAGCAAGAGAATATAATGAAATTAAGCAACACAAACATGCACAATATTTATTGAAGAGACTACATCAGTTGTGAGCATGGGACATAGTGGTGAGTGACTAAGCATAATAGATAGCAGCATTGGAGGGCATTTAAACCGTCAACCATTGGTGCATCTTGGTACCCTATTGTCTAGGACCTCTTGCCTAGGGAAGGCATGCATAGTGAGTGGGGGGAGGAGGGAGGCTTGTGGTGGAATATAAATGGCCATTGATGAGTTGAATGCAGCGGCACAGCCAGGAAGGCGTGGCACAGAAGAAAGTTGTGAAATACCTGTGTCAAACTGTTAAGAGACCAGGGGCCTCTAGTGTCCTCTTTTGTGGGTCCCAAATAATAAGAAAACCTCCCACTTGACCTCTATTACTTTGTCACAAGGGCAAAATCTGCTCCAATAGGGCTATGAGAAATAAATACATTTTAAGACATATTGTATTTCTTATCAACCTTCTTTTATTTCCGGTATTGTTTTCATAAATCTTTTGTGGGTCCCTGCAGGTCAATCAGCATTTTATCCCAGCATCTCGCTATTGGGTGCTGGCAGAGTGCTCTGGTTCCCTCTCTGTGCAACATCATGCTATGGGTGCTGGCGGAGGCCTCTGGTTCCCTCTCCGTGCAACATCATGCTATCAGCCTCCACCAACCTCGTTACTGCACCCAGACACTGCTGCACCAAAGCTGTCAGCTGCTCTTCCAATTCAAGGATATCGTTTTCTTAGCCCTCGGGTGAGAATGGATCTGGATTCATCCCTATGGGTTTTTTAGCGCTTGAAGAGATCCAGCAGGTGGGTCACATCAACCATGGTGCCAGTTAGAATGGTGATATCAGATGAAAGCTAAACCAACTTATTCCAGATTAGGACAGATGTGAGCAACCCTAGAACATGTGTAGCTTTGGTATCATGGCATCGTAGGCATTCAGAGTTCCCATCGGGAAACCATTTGTTCAGCGATTTGAGAGTCAGGTATACTCTGTGCAGTGCGTTAAATTAGATATTTTGAAAACGTGAGTTATAGGAAAGTTTATGGGGATATTCTACAATCTTGGCCTATTGTGACTCATGAAAGACCATACCCACATCAAGCTCTCATTCATCCCTTGCCCTGGACAGGTCCACCCCAACATGATTTTGGATGCCCCTGTAGAGCAAAGCAGACAAGTGCCTGCCTGGACTAGAGGGCTTGTACTAGCAACTGTTCAGGTGGTTCGATGTTTGTGATGGCCCAGCGTGTCCAAGTCGACACCTCAAGCACAAAATTTGACAGGAAGAATGCTTACAATAAGTCTAATTGCTGAAAATCACTTGGGGTAGCATTCCAAACCATTTTCCTTTTGCTCACCATGCCACCTCAGATTTGACCCAACCGTATGCAAATCAGTCTTGGTGCGGCTCCAATAGGAACAGTACAGCCTGAACTGCCAAGTTGAGTCTTCTCTGAACAGGAACTCAAGCAATCACTTGGGCCTGCGGGTCCACAACTACTCTCAGCTTTGCTGGAAAGGTGAGGGCATAATGCCAGCTCAGCTCCTTCAGACACCACTTGAGACCATTAAAGGAGGCAAACTTCTGATGCACGACCAAGTCAGGGAACAGAACATGTTTACCGCCATCCATGTCGAAGTGGCCAGCTTTATGAGAATGTTGCAGTAGATGGTCTCTGTCCCTATGTTAGTGCAATCTGGTCAATAGTATTCTGGGTGCCACACTCAGGGGATGCGCCGACTAGGGGTTCTGTGTGGTTTCTCAACTGCGAGCATGCTGGAGAGCGTTTGGGGCCACCTCTATTTATATCCATTGCTCAACGAAGAGGGGGGATTTAAGGCTCTTTCTGCCCTCTGGCACCCCTGCAACCTTGAGATTGTAGTGCCAAGAACAGACTTCGGAATCTTCTGCCCTCAAGGAATCTGATTATATCCATTAGTTCTTCTAATTGCTTTCTGGGGCCCTGTTTACAAGGGTTAAGTTCCGCTCATTATCAATTCATTGTTCATGATTCTTTCAGCAAGCTTGTACTGGTCTTCCCGGAGTAGATTAAAGTCAATGCCATGAAACATTTTAGTTTCTATGGCATTTTGTGAAGTCTCAATAGCATCCAAGGTTTTGCCAAGATTAGCTGATGGTAAGGAGGGCTCGGTGAGAGGACGCCAATCCTGAGGGTCAGATATTTTAACTGAGCAGAATCAGGATTTTTGCTAAGCGGTGAGCAGGATATGGAGGAGCGCAGGTTTATGGAGGCCAAATAATAATCCTCAAACTTCGTCAAGTTCAGCGCCCTTATTTGATGCAGAGCTGTATCCCCTACACGAACACACTCAAGCCCTTGTGCAGAGCATTATGGTTAACTACCACATGCAGGCAGAACATTTCTGTAGTTCTAAACACGTGATACACAATCTCATTCATAAATCCTTTCTTATTTATATTTGCATGTATTTGTTGATATGTCTGGATATGCATAAGGAAGGGGTGCATGCACCCTACAGTGGATTCCTTGCTTCAAATTGCTCCAAAACGCTTGCATTCTCTTGCTGGCCCTTGGCAGCCAGTCCCGAGCAGTGGCGTAGCTAGACCTTGGAACACCTGGGGCAGTCCCTGCGTTTGCCACATTAAAGAGTGGGGGCAGGGGATGCTGCCAAATTCCTCAGATTGTTGCCGCCCTGTGACGGCCGCACTGAAGAGCATGGTGGGCCGAAGACGACAGGTAAGAGTTGGGGGGGGGCACCGCCCCCAGAACTCGTGCCACATGGGGCGGACCACCACGCCCTTGCTGCTACGCCACTGGTGCAACCCGCTACCCCCTAAGTTTCCCATTAGCCCTGCTGTTTCGCACCCCAGAGCTCAGGGAATCCGTTCTTTTCTCCCTCTGGCCACTTGTACGCTGGGGTTCTTTAAATTTGATTGCCTTGACCACCTGACCACGTTGTGTCCACTGCAACTACTACCATTCCTTCTGGTATGCGTGGGGAAATGATCGCAGTGTGTGCCACAAGTCATGTCCGTAATGCCAGTTTGCAGGAGTCCCCTCCACCTTTTTTAGCCCCATGATAGCATCCCATTGTTTCTTTTGAATCATGTAGACGACAGCCATGTCCAATCCACTGTGGTTGCTTACCTCTCTTCTACCCCAGGCGGGCTTTCTTTTATTTATTTATTTATTTTTTGACACTTGTAAAGCGCAACATATACCCGAAGGTGTCTTGGCGCGGATTAATTTGCCAGCTCGGTGTTATTAAGCTAGTTGCTCTGACCTCGTGCTCCATACCATGACATTTATTTATTGAACAACCAGGTTTTCAGTTTTTTGCGAAATTGGAGCAATGTGGGACATGATCTGATGTCCTGAGGCAGAGTATTCCAGAGTTTGGAAGCTGCTACCACAAAACGTCGATCTCCCCACATGACTGTCCTGGTACGAGGCACCGATAGTTGGTTGCTGTTGGCGGAACGCAGCTGACGTGTTGGTTGGTAAGGACGCAGATGGTCTATTAAGAACTGCGAGCCCTGTTTATTTAGTGCTTTGTAAACTATGCACTGTGATTTAAATCTGGCTCTGTTCTGAATCGTCAGCCAGTGTAGTTTTATTATTGCGTCTGAGAGAGGTGCAAACTTAGGGATTCCAAGGAGCAGGCGAGCTGCCGCATTTTGTATGGTCTGTAATTTTTTTATAACTCTGACTTGTGAGTTAATGAAGAGCCCATTACAATAGTCCAATGATGTCAGGACTAGTGAGCTCACCAGTGTTTTAATGGCAGTTGTTGGGAGGTAAGGGCTTATTTTCCGAATCATGCGTAGTTTGTGGTGGGCTGTAGAAGCCACTTTAATGGCATGATCCATGAAGTTTAAACGATCATCAAAGATTACTCCTAGGTTTCTTACTTTGGTCACCGGTTTAGGAGGGGCACCGAATGTTTGGGGCCACCAAGAGGAGGGCCAATCCGGTGAAAGTTGTCCAAAGATCATTACCTCGGTTTTTTCTGAGTTGAGTTTTAGGCAATTTACGGCCATCCACTCACCTATCTCCGTCAGTCCTCTCTGAAATCGTTTGGCGACCTCTTCTCCGTCGCCTCTTATTGCCATAACCAATTGAGTGTCGTCCGCGTAGGAAGTTAGGCTCATCCCATGTGCCTTGATGACATTGGCAGGTCCGACACATAGATATTAAAAAGTGTCGGACTTAGGGATGAGCCTTGAGGTACACCACACGGCTGTGACAATTTGACAGATTGGTAGGGGCCAAGAGTGACGGCCTGCGTTCTCTCAGTGAGAAATGAGGCGAGGAGATCTCTTGCCGTGGAGGAGATGCCCATCGTCCCAACACGGTCGACCAAAATGCTATGGTCGACCGCGTCGAAGGCCGCTGAAAGGTCCAGCAATACCAGAACTGCTGTCCCGCCCTGATCTCTTATTAGTCTAACATCATCTGATGCTTTGATGAGGGCGGTTTCGGTCCCATGGTATTTCCAAAAACCGTACTGGGTGTCATCTAGCATTTTGTGTGTCTCTATATACTCAGATAGTTGTATGTTCATGGCCTTTTCCACCACTTTGGCCATGAACGGAAGACTGGCAATAGGCCGGTAGTTTTTTAACTCAGACTTATCGGCTCCTGGTTTCTTTAGCAGTGGTTTAAGCAGTGTGGTTTTTAAGTTAAGGGGGTATATCCCTGAGAGCAGGATAGAGTTGCATACTTGTGTCAAAACTGGTATTATCGAGTCCATCACAGGAAAAAGAGCCGACAGTGGACAAGGATCCAACCTGGATCCAGTTTTGACTGTCGAGACGATTTTTAATATCTGGTCTTCGGTAAGAGGGGTAAAATTAGTAAAGGATGGTGCTAAGATGGATTTTGGAACCTCAGGAGTGATGGTGGGGGCCTTGGTGCGAGTGGTTTTAGCCGTGAAGGCTTGATAAATATCGTCGACCTTAGTAAAGAAAAAATTGGCCAAAGCATCACACATGTCTTGAGAAGGGGGTGGAGTCAGGTCAGGGGTATTACCCGAGAGAGCTTTGGTTATGTCGTATAATTTTTTGCTGGAATTTTTTGCCTGCTCAATTTGCGTAATGTAGTACAATTTTTTTGCCTTTATGATCATATTTTTGTATATTGCCAAGGCATCTTTATATCGAGTCTTGCTTGTTGGGCTGTAAGTCTTTCTCCATTGTCTTTCCCAATGTCTGTTCTGTTGTTTTTGTGATTTTAATTCTTCTGTATACCACGGTGCAGTTGGGGTAGACCTATTCTTAGATATTTTCTTAATGGGAGCTAAAGAATTCATGGCGTGTCCCAACCAGTCGTGGAATTGTTGTATGGCCATGTTGGAATTAGACGTAATTAGCGGACGGGTGTTATCCAGTTGGTTTTTTAAATCCGACTGGTTGATATTATGCCACGCTTTAAAGGAGGTTGACTGGAGGGGAGTGGTAACTTTTACTGGGCTTCTATCCATGACCAAGGTACAGAAAACCGCATAGTGATCTGTCCAGGGCATAGGTAGAATATCCAGTACATCGAGCCCCTGGACACTAGAAAATATGCCATCTAAAATGTGTCCCGCTCGATGAGTGGGTGAAGTAACCAACTGTTGGAGCCCCAGGGTTTCCATATCCGCGATGAGGGCTCGTGTCTCCTTATGGTTATTATCCTCTAAGTGAAAATTCAGATCACCTAATACTGTGATCGAATCCTCTAAGGCCAAAGATTCCAGAAGTGTGCTAAAACTGGTTAAAAAGCCGGTTTTGACTCCTGGGGGCCGGTATAGAAGAAGCCCTTTAAAATTAAAGTGCGGGCTAAGTTTGATTACGAACATCAGAGCCTCGCACGAGATGTCCTGTATTTGAGTCACTGTAACCTCCAGATTTTCTCTGGCTATAATGGCGATCCCGACACCTTTCTTTCTGGGTCTATCTTGTCTATAGGCTTTGTAACCCTTGGGGGTGGCAATGACGACGTCCGGGTCGGACGAGTCGTCTGTCCACGTCTCTGTAATAAAGAGAATGTCTAGCTGAAAATCTATTATTAAGTCAGCAATTTCCTGGCTATGTTTACATAGGGATCGTGCATTAATAAGGGCCATGGCAACATTCTTAATTATAGGATGTTGTTTTATGACGTTCTTCTCGCCATAATTTGATATCATAAACTGGCAGTGAGGACAGTATCTTTCGACTTTGTTTGCCATTTTACAGAAATCAAATGTGGTACAAGCATGGTTCACCTGTGGTCTAAGATTGCGAAGAACATCCTCTGGGTAAACCCTGAGGGGATCTTTAGGATTTGGGCCAGGGGTCGTGGCCCTCGGCCCGGTCTCGGCGCGGACGGGCGCAGACGGGCTTGCCTTTAGCGCGCCGCAGGCGCGCCCGCTGCGCCCGCCCGCTGCGCGGACGGGATGATCCCATGTTTTTATTCGTGGTTGGGCAGAGGAGGGCGGGAGGATTCTAGCCACTGCAGCGCTGACCTTCCCTCTCCAAGATGGCGCCTCGGGAGGGTCAGGTGAGGTCAGGGCGCCTGATTGCCTGGCAACTGAACAAAGACCTCTGGTGAAGCAATCTCACCCACGAGGTAGGATAAGTTAAAAAAGCACCTTTTAAAATATGTTACAGTTTTTAAAATGCGTTGTTCGTAGATCAGCGACGTATATTTATTGCAAACTATGTCAGGTAAAGAAAGATTCCCCCGGCTTTCCGCCTCAGGGGAGAGCAATAACAAATTACCTGCGCGGCCCCTTGCCCTGCCTTAAGTATCCTGGGAGGACGGGAGGGTTCTAGCCACTGCAGCGCTGACCTTCCCTCTCCAAGATGGCGCCTCGGGAGGGTCAGGTGAGGTCAGGGCGCCTGATTGCAGCGCGCTGTGCCTGGCAACTGAACAAAGACCTCTGGTGAAGCAATCTCACCCACGAGGTAGGATAAGTTAAAAAAACACCTTTTAAAATATGTTACAGTTTTTAAAATGCGTTGTTCGTAGATCAGCGACGTATATTAATTGCAAACTATGTCAGGTAAAGAAAGATTCCCCCGGCTTTCCGCCTCAGGGGAGAGCAATAACAAATTACCTGCGCTGCCCCTTGCCCTAGGCAAGCTACAGCCCCCACCCTTTTTTTGTAAGGTGGCTGAGGGAAGTTGTCTATGCCTAAGGCAGCATCAGCCATTTGCCTACCGATGACCCCTGGGGGCCCGCCGCCCAGTTACGGCTCTGGCCTGAACGGCTAGGGCAGTCAATCTCAAATATGGGGAACCGGGTTCAAGTCTTGGCAATGACGCTCAGCATCCTGTGATTCTGAGCAAATCACGGAATCTCCCCGTGCCTAACAAAATGAATGTGTCCTTGTGTAAAGCAACTGGTGCTCATGTAAAGCGCTCTGATACCTTTGTGTTAAGTTCGCGCGAAATAAAACTCTGGATTTTTTTTATTATATGTTTCTGCCCATATTAATGTCGTTTTATAAAAGAAAATCCTTTCTCATGAAGCAAGGGAGGGTATGGAAAAACAACGGTAATGTGATAATTTTTACCAACTTGAAACATCTCTCTCGTGAAAATGGGACATGCCCACACATTTAAAGTTTTGCTTGAGTGTAGAAAATATTTGGATTTAATCCCACCAATATACCTCTGATTACGTGACCCTTCCAGTCCTAATTGTTTCAGCAATACATCGTTTTTGCCCTGTAATTCCAGGAGAGGTTTTCCATCAGTAGCATGTCTTAATATACTTTATGGCTAATATTTAATACAGTAACTCGAGGCAGTTGAAAATTTGAATATCAAGTTAAACAATCTGACAGTATTGTTTACTTCTAGGGCTTAAAATAAGACTATATAATCTGTGTAAAGCATGACTCTTGAGGCAGCCAGCATATATGAGCTATTTTGATCTCCACCATGCTTGTACATTCGCCAATAAAAATAAGCCCAAATGGCAAATGATCAGACAAACTGTAGAGGGCACCATAGCATTGTATTAATTATCATCATATCAATGAGCCCTAGCACATTTACAAGGGAAGTGGTGGAGTAAGGTGCTACCTAGTTTAGTTAGGCTAGTTTACAAGAATATGGTGCAGCACTGCGTTTCCCCCTGCGCTGGTACTACACTTAGCAGCCTAGTACCAACGCAGGCAACCTTGCACAATGATGCCTTTGGGCTTAGTAGCGCGTTATAAGATTTATTTCATTCATTCATACTGCAAGGGTGTCTGCGTGGAGGGGACGGTTGTTTATGTGCAGGAAGGTCCCCCTTCCTGCACATAAGCAATCTTTAAATGCCATTTTGTAACTTATATGTGTGCTGCTTAATGTAGAACACATAGAAGTTGCAAAACTGCATTTTTTTGAAAAATGATTGTTTATCTCCAGGTAGAGCAGAGTTCTTCAATCTGTGGGGGCGCAAGGCCACCTCAGGGGGGGCGTGCACTGTACCCTAAAATCTCACATTTAATTGTTTCACAATTAATGGGGCACGACATGCCCATACGTTTGAGAATTTGAAAGAAAAGTAATTCCGAGTCAGCGAGTCTCTCTGCTATGAAACCAAAAGCGAACGACGGTGTCATGGCAGAGGAGACCCTACCTCCCACTGCAGCTGAATCATTTCAGCTCTCGGAATTAACCCTCCCAGGACCGTTAGCTTTTCACATTAAGAAGGCACATTTTCTCTTTAAATTACACATAGCTGCCAATGTTTCAGAGTGCTATATGTGACATTACCATAATTTTATGAGTCATGTTTAAAGGACTATGAGTGTCTATAAGTAAAATCAAGCAATGAAGATGAGAGAAACATTTCAATAGTCATAAATTATACCCATTTGAGCATCGAGAGTGTCATTTTAGAGTAGATGTTGTAATGTGACACAGACTGTACGACCAGCACCCACTGACTGCTGGCAGTGGCCTGATTGTGTGTTGCCAATGAATTTAATTTAAACACACACTCGGCCGTGTGTGTCTTAGTGCGCTGTACACTGTCTCACTACTTGCTTCACCTTATGAAAATGCCATGTATCTCTATGCCTTGTGGTGTCTGGCTGCACTATTTTCTATAAGGCTCACAGTGATATACTAGGGGCCAGCATCGTCTGATGAAAGTGTTGAAGTTACTGCAAGAGTGAGGTGGCTGACATCAGCCCCTCTCATAGCACAGCAACTGCTCCAGGCTCTGGGTGGCCTGATGGCGAGTGGAGCCATGATTGTTGCAGAGAGCTTCCCATCCCCGTCAGTTGGCCAGTTCACTGGTGAAGGAGGGGAGACCTGCGGCTCTGAAGAAGCAAGGAGTTCCGATGAAGGGGGGGCTCATTTACCAAGAAATAAACAGCCGAGAGCACAGACCATCACCAGCTATCCTATAGCTTCACTGAGAAGAGAGACACCCGAGGCAGCAGAACAGCTTCACATGGGGGCTCAGCACCTCAACTCGGCGCACATCAACTTCTCTCTCCCATTGGCCACGAGATGCTAGAAATACAAATCTCACTGACCTGACTATTAGCTAGGGTCGGTAAGTCCATCCATCAAGTCAAAATGGCACTCGACCTCCATCAAAAGGCCATACATCCTAAGGGTCTTGACACTGTGTAAGGAACACCATCTGGAGCACAAACGGTTGTCAGTTTATAGCTAACTCAGGGAGCTCCCGCTAAGTATCTGGAACAACCGGACCCAGAAACTATACCAGGGTCGGACAAGGGTCCAATGAAGAACCCATCCTTGGTGATGCGCAGTGAAGACGTTCATGTCAAACCTCCACACTTTCCCAAGGCTCTAATTGGCTTGAATCTAAGGAATAGACAAAAACCTTCCTTCCTCTAACAGAACTTTGATTGGACAAAAAGGGGCAAAATTAGTCATTATTTTATTTTAAAGTTGTATATATGGTTTTACTGGGCGACGGGTACATTGGGGAGGGGGGATGATGTTCTTTGTGTTTTATACTGTAAAGATTTTAAGTAATCGCACAGTTTAATAAATAAATAAAAAAATTGACCTGACTCAGAACACAGACAGCGATGGGCAGCAACTCCCCACTGGCCGCAAGCAGCGACTGTGCCTAGTACTATTGTTGACTGTCTCCCGCAGCAATCTTAGATGGCCCTGATGGCACCGGTGGGGTCGGGTCCCGGTAGTAGCCGCCAGGGGACTGGGAACCAAAACCGGCCCTGGCAAAGTGCTCGCCTCCCCCCTCCCCGGGGGAGGAGGGGTTTGTGGGTGCCGCCAAGCTCTTTGCCAGGGCCGGGTTTCGGACGATTTTGTTACAGGGCCAATTTTGCAGCTATGCTGCAAAAATGGCCCTGTAACAATAACGGCCCCCAGGGGCCACAAACTGGCCCCCCACCCGTGCGGTGCATCGGGAGATTGCCCGGTGCCCGCTACGGCCAGTCCGGCCCTGGCAGCCGCCGGATATAAGCTCTCCCAAAGGAAAGCAATAATGGTGTGCTCCAGCCAACGTGGAGTCGGGTCCAACGTAGCATGCGTGCAAGCTGCACTGCCTGCCGTATATAAATCCATGACTGCCAGCAGTCAACTTTAAACTGCAAGGCACCCCACCAGCTCCTGCCACAGGAAGCAGGAGCCAGACCAGCCTAAACACAAATGTCAGTCAACTAACTCACACAGACACTGAGTAGCAATTTGGCTCTCACCCGTCCAGGCTCCTCAGATGTCAGTGATATTGCAGCGCTGTCTGGTGTCCTTGTAACTTGTGCAGCTGAGGTAAGCTATAGCTGAGTAGTAGTGTACCTGATTCCAGAGGTTTCTGTCAGGTGGTGGGGGGGCCCGACATTTAAAAAAATTCAGCTGGGGGGCTCCACCTAAAAAAGTTTGAAGACCTCCGAGGTAGAGGGACCTTCCTGTACACAAAAAAACATTGCCCTTGTGCTGTACAACGCAGCACACATGAAAACAGCAAAAAAGAGGAGAAATTAAACATTTCTCCCCGTTGCGCCGGGGTAAGACAAGGTTTTCCCTGGTCTTAATTCTGGCACTGCCTCCTATTTAGGCCCTCTTGTAAATAGGGGGCAGCGTCAGAATAAATGGGTGTGTTGGTGGAACGCCCACAGCAACACCCATTGCCCTTCCCTTTCACGCTAAGCTAAGCGTGAAAGGGAGCCTTATTTACAAGGCGACGTTAAGCCACTTAATGTGGCTTTACGCAGCCTTGCAAATAAGGCGCAGCCCCTATCGCCACGGGAATGTCACATTTGACGACGTTCCTGTGGCGATAGGGGCTTGTAAATATGCCCCCTAGGTTCAAGGAGTGGCAAATGTTTGAAGACATTTTCAGTGTAGCTTGAGCATCCCAACCATAAGAAGGTGTACGTAGACCATTATGATGTGTGGAGTTCAGTTGAGACCTGTTTGCAGTAACCAAGTTGTTATATCGATGACATGTGGGGAAATGTAACCCGGACAATAAACTGTACAGTTATTTGTTACATATTTAAAGTCTGTGGTACCGGATGATAAAGTGCTTTGCCCGGATTCCGAAATTCTTTGGTAAAGTGCCACAGCCATGTTTGTAATCTAGAGTTTTATATTCGGATGTCAGCAACAGCCTCTCTCTTACACTGGGCAGTAATGCTCTGGTAAAGCAGTCAGATCTAACTTTTGTATCCTGTTACTTTTTGTTGAATAACTGGACATGTGAAAAGTCAAAATCATTTTGCAGATGCTGGAAGATTAAATAAGCGGAAAAAAGAATAAGTAAGTAATTTAGAGGGGGCTGGTGATGGGGCATCTGCCACAAATTAGCAGACGTCCTGCCTGTCCACCACACACATCCCCACCTCCCTGGAGGTCAGAGAGTGTTGATGTTCCTTGACAGCTGTCAGCTCAGCCACAGCCATGCTACAGGGAAAACTCAGTGGCTGAAGGCCATACAGGCCTCACTACAGAGAGCTTTTGCTATCTTGGATACCTCAGGTTACCAGTGCTTTCAAAAATCACATTTAAAAATTAAGTGAAAGTGAGTGGGCTTTTTTCTTTCTTTTCCAGAGTTGTATACAGCGCTTTACATGAGCACCAGTTGCGTTACATAAGGACACACATTCATTTTTGTTAGGCACGGGGAGATTTGCCCAGAATCACAGGAGGTTGAGCGTCGTTGCCGAGACTCGAACCCCGTTCCCCAGATGTGAGGTCGACCATGCTAGCCGTTAGGCCACATCCTCTCCCCTTTTGGTCAGCCCACTTAATCAACCGACTTTCATTGGGTATTTTATGGTTTGCCATTTCTTGGATGGGCTATATGTGGGACATTGTCCATTGTTACATTGTCCCCACTGGTGATGGTGCTCAAGTAGTCCTTTTTTGTTAGTCTGCAGTGGCAACATGGCTTGTGACTTGTAATTCAGAATCAGTGTGTGCTCTTCCATTAATTTACTTTACTTACATAATTACATTTGTATTGCTAGTTAATGGCTTATTTGGTTAGGAAGCGTGTGCTGGGTTCTTCATGGCATGGTAATGCTACACTAATTATCTGTGTAAGTTTATTAGTTTTACATTACTGTCGTTTTACTTTACTGTCTTGATAACATGTTGTTAGTTTTAAAGCTTTTTTGTTTACAAAGTAAGAACATGCACCCAAATAAACATTCTTACAGCTGCGCCGAAATTACTGGCCCATTGTCAAAAATATTTACTATGCAATATTTTGCTGTTCATGCAGTTTTAGAACACTATTCCTAGAGGGCCCGATTCACAGAACTAACTTAAGACAAAATCCTAAACTTACTACCATTTTCGTATTCACAGAAGACACTTACTCATTTTGGTATTCACAGAAGACACTTACTCATTTCGGTATTCACAGAAGTTAGGACTCCTAACTTTAGGGCTCCTAAATGCCTTCTGTGAATACCGAAAGTCTTAAAATTAGGATTTTTCTCCATTTAGTAGGAGTAAAGTTAGGATTCCTAACTTTCGGACTCCTAAATGCCTTCTGTGTATACCGAAAGTCTTAAAATTAGGATTTTTCTCAGTTTAGTAGTAGTAAAGTTGAGAAACATCCTAATTTTAAGACTTTTGGTATTCACAGAAGGCATTTAGGAGTCCTAAAGTTAGGAGTCCTAACTATACTACTACTAAATTCAGAAAAATCTAAATTTTAAGACTTTCGGTATTCACAGAAGGCATTTAGGAGTCCTAAAGTTAGGAGTCTTAACTTTACTACTAATAAATTGAGAAAAATCCTAACTTTAAGACTTTCGGTATTCACAGAAGGCATTTGGAAGTCCTAAAGTTAGGACTCCTAACTTCAGTGAATACCGAAATGAGTAAGTGCCTTCTGTGAATACCAAATTGAGTAAGTGCCTTCTGTGAATACCAAAATAGTAGTAAGTTTAGGATTTTCTCTTAAGTTAGTTCTGTGAATCGGGCCCAGAGTGTACAGCTTAACTCTGTTGAAGCAGTCTTTTCAGCAAAGGGGCCCTACTCCTAACTTCAACATTGCTGTAGCCCAAGCGTTTGCTTAAAAATTGTATTTTCTTTCTAGAACAGTTGGGACACAGCACTCAAATTGTTCTACTATTACCAAACAAACACCATTGTGTGTTTAACAAAAGCAAGACCTAATGGCTTTGCCAGTGTTTATTTCTATCTGGGACTACCTCGAATTGCAAGATGATCCCACAGTTGAAATATCCCTTATTCACTTGAAGAAATATTGTAGTGCATCACTGTTACTGCTTAGTTATTATTAGAAGATATCCCCTCATATTTTGAGGGTTTGTCTTTGCAAAATAAAAAATTGCAAATCGGTCTGCCCTAGCATGGTGGACCTGCCATGAATGCTTCTTTACACTGCAGTGGTTTCTGCCAACCTGTCTGTGGCTGAGGCAACAGAGACTGCATCTCTACCACTCAAGGCATTTGGCAGCTGCCCAGCTAAATCCTAAGTGAATCTCAAAGACTCTGTTGGTGAACACTGTGACCAGTGTCTGTTATGATGCGAGTGCCGCCTGTGGGTGGAATTACAAAATGGACTCCAGCAGGTGTAACGGCAATTAGTGAAGATGCCCTACAAACAAGCTGCGTGGCACCCCTTCCACTTTTATCATTTCCTATTTTCACTGTAGTTTGTATGTCTGCTCTGAGTCAACTGCTGTAACAGCAAATTCACATGATGCAGCTCTGCCCTGCAGTACCTCAACAAAATGCATTGTTGGTTTTCTGGATGCTGCAAAGGCCGCTGATCAATTGTCAGCTGTGCCTGGTCCAACCCAGCCAGTTTATAAATACACTCACCCTCCACAACCTGTTGCCATAAATCTGACAAGAACACAGAGTTGGCTGGACCACATGCTCCTTGCTGATTGGACAGCAACATCTCTCGAACACAGAAGGACAAACCACAGTCATGGAACTCTGAGAATAAACTCCAGCAACTCTTGCAGATTTGTTATATTCACTATTATGGTGCAGTTCCTGCATCACATTCCCTGGAAATAGAGACAGACTTATAAGACGGTTGGGGGGTGCTAAGGGGTCGTCCTTAACATGTATATAAATCTGGTGTTTGTGCACAGATGGGGGCCCTGACTTGAAATCCAGTGAGACCTTTACGACAGCTGAATTCACTTCTCAATCAACCTGTTGGATTCGATCCTGAGCACATCCCATGGGAGGAATCCAGACAAAGTATCACAAGAGCCAGGATTTATACCAATGATGGTAAGATTAAGTGGTAATAACAAGCTCAGAGTTTGTGACTGCCCAGGCCGGGGGAGCATAAAATACCTGTACATCTTGTTTCATAACAGGGAGGCACATATAAAATAATAGTGACATTTAAATTGAGATATTTTCTGAAAAAGGTTTAAAGAAACATTGATTTCAATGGAAGACTTTAATAATTTGAGTAGAGAGAAAGGAGCTGCGTCTCTTGATAAAGGCATGAAGGTACAGAAATGTGGAGTGGAACTTGTCATTCTCATATTGTGTTGCTGCACTGCACTGCATTTTTTTTTAAAATAACTTCAACTACCTCTTTAAGTGACAACCGAATCTCTATACCCAAATACCTGGCTTCTGGTGTGACTGGAGCATCCCCAGGACAGAGTCCCTCAGTACAGACAACCTGAGTCTTAGAAATATTCAGTTTGTATCCAGCGACTGCCCCAAAAGTTCGAGTCAAGTCTTCTATTTCCAACAAAGCTTGCTCAGGGTCAGATGTTATCAGCGCTATATCATCTGCATAGGCGAGAACACGGGTTTGGAACTCCCCGACAGCCATTGATTGTATATTATTAGTTGTTTTCAACATTTTTATCAATGGGTTAACCCCTTCGCCGCTCGCGGTATTTCCCCGCTGTGCTGGGGGGCGGGGGGGGGGCGCGTACAGTGCCCCCATGCTCATGACGAGGTCAGCTCGTCATGAGCCGCGGCGCTCCGGTGCTCATGACGAGCTGAGCTCGTCATGACCCCGCCCGTTCCAATGGAACGTTCAGCACAGCGGGGGAATCAGCCCAGCGTGCGAGCGTTCCACGAAACCGGAGCGCCGTCGCTCATGACGATCTGAGCTCGTCATGAGCATCCAAGGAGTTAATATAAATCGCAAATAACAGAGGCGAACATGGACACCCTTGTCGAGTCCCCCTGGTGATATACACCAGAGGTGATTCCTGCCCCATTACGCAAATTCTAACCCGTGGTTGTTTATACATGGTTTGTAATGCTTTTAAAAAATGAGGTCCAAAACCCATTTTATGCATTGTAGCCCAAAGAAATGACCATGACACGCGATCAAATGCTTTTTCAGCATCTAATAAAACTAAGCCAATACGTTTTTGCTGCACAGTAGCATAATCAAGCAATGCGATTACCCTATGTATATGATTAACAGTGCTCCGACCGGATTAAAAGCCATGCTGGTGATGAGATACAAACTGTTATAAAATTTTCGACAATCGGGTTGTAAAAATCTTAGAGTACACCTTACTGTCAGCATTAATTAAATAAATAGGTCTATATGACCCCGGCAGCTTAGATGGTTTGTCCTTTTTTTTTGCAAATCACAATATTGGCATCGTCCTAGGAAGGTGGGGGCTCCCCACACTATGCCATTATAAATGTTGCCAACATATCTTCCTTAATAATAGGAAAAAGTAATCAATATATTTCTACTGGGAGTTTGTCAGGTCCTGACGCTTTCCCTGATGCTAATCCTTCCAAGGCTTCCTGTAGTTCAGGCATTGTAATCGGGGCCTCTAGGTCTTCGTGTTCTGGTGACCCTATTTCAGATACCTCAAAATTCTGTAAAAACTGTTCAATGTTCCCCTGCTCTACTGGTTCCTGAGTGTACAACTCCTCATAATAGGCATGAAAGATATGCAAAATATCTTCAAGTGTTTCCGCTATACCCCCCTTACCATGTTCAAGAATTTCAATTAGCTGGGAAGCTTGTCGCCCCTGCATCCTTTGAGCTAGACACCTACCAGTTGTTTCCCCATATTCATAACTTTCTGCCTTATAAGTTTTTTTTTTTTTTGTTTTTTTTCCCGAAAACCTTTATTATAGCATTTAAGAAAATACAGGCATGGGCCTACAACCGCAGGGGCTGGCCGCTAGATAGATTAAGACCACTGATATTGCAGTACTACACAGCCCATCAGCCGACAACCCAGAGGTTCGGCGGCGATTCAGGACAAAACTGGTATATGAATGCAAAATTAAGTTTCAGAATGAGTCAGAGGTTTCGTTTTATATTATATGAGAGAGGATCAGGTGCCATACAATCAAACCAGATAATGCGGGGGACAGGGTAAGAAACAGGATAGACACATTATAACCACTGTGATGGAGAGTCGGCGCCAAAGGATACAGATCGATGCAAATGAACACACAATATACAGTCCATGTTGCGCCAATTCTCGGAGCCTGCCCATCCGGAAATCGGATATGAAATGAAATGAAATGAAATGAAAAATTGCATTTGTATAGCGCATAACTGCCCTAGGGCCTCGCAGCGCTTGAAGATAAAATGGTTTAGCGCAGGCTCGGGGCAGATCAGCAGGATTTAGCAAACAAATGCGTTTTCAAGGCCTTTCTGAATGAGAGGAGGTTGCTATTTCCTCGGATGGCAAAGGGGAGGGCATTCCAAAGTCTGGTCGCCGAATGGGAAAAAGAGCGGCCACCCCAACGGGCTTTGTTAATTTTAGAGGAGGTGGCCAGCTGCAAGGTACCAGACCGAAGGGGGCGTGCTGGGACATAAGGCGTGACCAAAGGGTGCAGAATCGCTGGGCCTACACGGTGAAAGGATTTGTGCATAATGCACAAAGCTTTAAACTGCACTCTGGCAGCCATTGGGAGCCAGTGGAGGTCTTTCAGAGCCTTCCTCGCCGACTGCCGACGGGAGAGATTGAACAGTAGGCGGGCCGCACTGTTTTGTGTGACCTGAAGCCTCTGCAGTACCGAAGCCGGTGCTCCTAGGTAGAGAGCATTCCCATAATCCAGGCGAGAGAGAATCAGGGCCTGGACCATGGTCCTCCTCGCCTGGAAAGGGAGCAAAGGGAGCACCCGCCGGAGCATCCTCATTAGTCCAAAGCAAGTGGCGGCAGTCTTAGTAGCCTGGACCGAGAAATCAAGGGCGGTGTCAAGCCAGATCCCGAGGCTCTTTATCTGGGACTTGGGGGCAGGAGGAGCGCCAAGACATGGTGGCCAGACGGGTGCAAGAGCAGACGGGGAGGGATTTCCGAGTAGAATGATGTCTGTCTTCTCCCCGTTAAGCTTCAAACAGGAGGCTTGCATCCATCTGGCAACAGCCTCTAGACAGGGGCCTAAGGTGTCGGATGATCCATCTGCGTGGTCTAACGAGACCACAAGCTGCGTGTCATCCGCGTAGGTGACTATACGCACACCAAAGGGATGGACTATCCTGTCCAGAGGTTCCATGTAGGCGTTAAAGAGGGTCGGGCTCAGGGAGGAGCCCTGAGGGACCCCACACCTGAGAGGGTGTTTGGGAGAGACTATCTCACCCTCGAAGACCTGGAAAAAGCGCTCACTCAGAAAGGAGGTAAGCCAGTCTAGAGCCGCGCCCGACACGCCCATGCCCGCCAGTCGGTGTAATAGCGTGGCATGGTTCACCGTGTCGAACGCGGCGCTAAGGTCTAACAGGATAATGGCCACCTTTCCTCCCCGATCCAAAGTCGTTCTTGCTTCCTCTGTAACCGCTAACATAGCGGTTTCTGTGCCATGTTGAGGGCGAAAACCTGTCTGGGAGGCACGCAACAGACAGTTGGACTCCAAATAGTCTGTTAAGATATTGTTGGCGTGCCTCTCCAGCAGTTTACTCAGCCAGGGGAGCAACGAAATGGGGCGATAGTTGGACAAGTTGCTCTGGTCCAGGGAGGGCTTCTTGAGAAGCGCCCTCACCATGGCGCACTTCCAGGGGAGTGGGACCGACCTGGCCACGATGGAGGTGTTTAAGGCTTCCAGGATGACAGGACGAATAACGTCCAGTGCCTTGACAAGGATCCGGGGGGGTGCCGGGTCATTGGGAGACCCGGAAGAAACTTTAGAAATTAATCTATCCAGGCTGCCGGCATCAAGAAGCGGAATTATATCCAGTTTGCAGAGAGCCGGAGAATCAGCTGGCTTAGATGGGACGGAGGGGGCGTTGACCGTAGGATTACTAAAAGAAGAGTATATGGTCGAAATTTTCTTGGAGAAGAAGGCAGCTAGCTCATTACAGCGGTCTTGTGCCCCTTCAGCAGTAGGACGCTCAGCCGGGGGTGAAATAAGGGACTTGGCTATCCTAAAGATTTCCCTAGGCGCGTTGGCTGCAGCACTAATTTTCCCTTCGTAGAAGGAGGTTTGCGCCAATTTAATCTCTGATTTATAGAGCCTTATTGCGGACCTATAATCATCTTTCCTAGACAGAGAATGGTCCTTCCTCCACGCTCTCTCTAGTTTGCGGCAGTCAAGCTTTAATAACCTCAGAGCAGGAGTGTACCAGGGTGCAACTTTAGGTCTTCTGATGAGTTTACAGGGGCGTTTGGGAAGAACTCGGTCTAGGGTGCTGGAGATCCAGTGATCAAAGTTGCTAGAAGCAGAGGCAGGGGTCAAGGCCCTTCTCGGGGGGTCTTGAGTGAGAGCCAATGTCCAGTCGGTGAGGGGAAGTGAGGACCATTTCCTGCCCATGTACTTGGTAGAGGCCTCACGGGGGGAACAGGAGTTAGAAAGCCAGGTGAACGGTATCAAAAAATGATCAGTCCAAGGCAGTGGAACAGGGGACTCTACATTAAGGTTGGTATTACTGTATATGTGATCAAGGAGATGTCCCTTCTTGTGGGTCGCCTGATGGCCTCTCTGGCAGAGGTCTAACGCTTGCATGTTGGCACGCAAGTTATTAGCTGCCATATCCTGGGGGTCATCTGAATGGATGTTAAAATCCCCAAGCAGGGTGAGGTTAGATGAGGTCAAGACTGCGTTGGCAGTGAGATCAGTAATTTGAGTGATAAAATTATTCAGGGAACCCGGTGGGCGGTAGAGTAAAATACCAGAAAAAGTGGTGGTAGGGGAGAGATCAAGTGCAAAGTGTAAGCTCTCGCAAGTCAGCAGGGAATTAGGAGTGACCCGACACTTAAAGCTGTCCCTGTATATAATTGCTAGGCCTCCGCCTCTCCCCGATTGGCGGTCGAGGCGCTTAAGTGTGTAGCCTGGAGGTGTGGCCCATATTAAGGACGGGTCGTTGTCAATCTGAAGCCAAGTTTCCGTTAAAAATAGGGCGTCAGGATTAAGCTCATCGATCAACAGATGCAGCTCTGTGAAATGTTTGGGTAGCGACCGGCAATTAAGGAGATACATTCTCCAAGTCTCTCCCAAAGGGAGGGAGTCGCTATATGGGCGGGAGGTGCTCCATGTACAATGTTTACAGTGATGGTCGATATTAGCTGGGGAGACAGAATGGCAACAGGAAAGACTGACGGGGGGACGTAAGGAGTGTAACCTCGTGGAGTTATAGGCAATTCGAGTACCCACCATGGTGCCGGTCACCACCCCAGACCAGAAAAGCATGAGCACTAGATACAAGCATACGAGAAAAGTCCGAATGATTCGTTGCTATACTGATCCTTAAGAAAGAAAAGGAAGGAAAAGAAAGGCCATAGAAAATAAAAAAGGCAAAATAAAAAAAAAAACGTCCAGCCCCTCACCCTGCACCCCTGCAGATGGCTACAGCCTAACCCCACTAGCAGCGTGCCTGTCGCCCCTAATAACTAAAACCATAAAGGAAGGAAAAAGAATGGAGGAGGGCATAGACATTCGGGCTCCCAGCCCCTTTAGACCCCCCGCCAGATACAGCTATCCCCTATCAATAAAAGAACACTTATGACAACAGTATAGAAGAGAGTAGAGGGTACCGGAAAACACCGCCCAGCCTCTTAGAGCAAGCAGTTGCAGGTCGAACACTTGTGAAAGTCACTCCTACCCTTCCCGACTTAGTCCATCCTAACCTTGGCTCTTCCGAACAAGAACACGGACCCCTCCCATCGAGACCCAAAGGCACACAGAGAGGTAATAAAGGAGAAAAGAGTCATCAAAAAGCAATCCATGGCGACTCGCAGGCAGTAGGTCCACGGGAACCTTAGACGCTGAAGACCTCTCCCTCCTGGACGAACAGTCCCAATGTATTCTGCACAGAAGTCGTAGAGTCACCAAGAGAGGAGAAGACGACCACAAAGTGAAAGGAAAGTCACAAACAAAAGTCTCCGGGAGGGGAACGCCTCCTGATATCTCCCCAGCCGGTAGCGGCGGAAGGTTCGGTGATACCATAACATCCACGGGAACACCGTCTCCCAGGGCACCATCCGATGGTTCCAACGCTGGTTTCCTCACGGGGCTCTCGCACGGAGTCAAAATGGCCACGGTTTGAATGGCTGCAGATTCCTGTTTCAATCGTAAGGCCGGGTCCGGGTCTACCCGGAGCATCTCTGATAGGCGCGAGTCCAATTTGCTCAATAAGACATCAACCTGTGATCGAAACGCCCAAATTTCCACTAGTACTGACTTCAGCGATGGCTCATGCATCGTTCGATCCACGGTCTCATGCCCGATATCAATCCCAATCACCTCCCCGGGCGAATCCGGCATCCTCGGGGGGGACAAACAGGATCGCGAACAAACAGATGCGGAGGGTGACCGGTCTTTGCTCGCAGCCACGGTCCACACCGTTAAGGCAGCAGGTCAGAGGCCCCGAACCACGAACTCCGGCGGCCCCGATACCGGGTCCGCGGGACGGGAACCCCCACTCACAACCAGTAATAAGCAGGATCACTCCTCCATTGATAATGTGCAATTGAAACGATCACCGCCAAATTCGGGCTTAAACAAAGCCTCCACTCCGGTCGACCGGACCCAGCCTGGTTCTTCTGGCCGATGTTGTTGCACTGCAGCCCGGCTGTGAAAGTACTCGAGACCCCGGCTTCACCGCTGGAGCAGGCCGCAAACTTCAACACGACAGAACTTCTTCCAACAAGCCGATAAAAGTTTCCGGATTTCACCATCGGAGTGTGGAACAGTTCATGCACACAGAGACCGGGCGTAGAGTCAGGATAATGTACAGGATATCGCGGCGGGTTACGGAGGTCGGCGGAGCCGGGAGCCTAAGCAGCCATCTTGTTTGCTGACGTAGCTCCTCCCCTGCCTTATAAGTTTTAAATTGAACTGCAATTTCCTGACTCCAGACCTCGTTAATCTTGGCCTTACAACAGGCAACTTTGATTTGTGCGTCTTGACTATCAGCATTAACTCTAACAACATTTATAAGTTCCCACTCCGCCATTTTTAAATCCTCAAGCAGACCCAATATGCTCTCTTTCTGGCGTCTATGCTTAGCCCATCCATGACTAAGTGTTTCGCCCCTTATGCCAGCTTTAAATTAGTCCCATACCATGGGTAAAGTGGTTGAGCCTCTATTACTCTCCATAAACAATGTAGTCCAATTACAAATATGGCGGACATAGTCTTCATCAAATAAAAGTTTTGTATTAAATGTGAAGATTCTCCGTTCCCTGGGGAGGGCTAAAGCAAGCAAGATCCAATACCACCGGTCCATGATCTGATATGATACGAGGCCAGACCTGCATCTTCACCCCGCAATCATGAATTGAGGTAAAAAAATATAATCAATGCGAAAAAACTAATAGTGACATTTAAATTGAGATATTTTCTGAAAAAGGTTTAAAGAAACATTGATTTCAGTGGAAGACTTTAATAATGTGAGTAGTGAGAAAGGAGCTCCGTCTCTTGAAAAAGGCTTGAAGGTGCAGAAATGTGGAGTGGAACTTGTCATTCTCATATTGTATTGCTGCACTGCATTTTAATTACTTTTTTACTGAATAAAATTAAGATGTTTACTTTTCCGTCTACTTAGTGGGCTATCTCATACTTTGTGAAATGGTGGAGTATGACTACATCTATGTATACAGTGTGCTGCACCATTATTGCTCTTTATTTGTACAAGCAGAGTCCCGACCTCATGTCTGGATCCCCCTTTAAGAATCAAGTAGCATTATATGGAAAGGGGTGAGGTGAATGGAAATGGGCAATGCCAAATGCAAGAGACAGTTTCACTGGTCCCATCTGCAGCTCTAGGGCTGACTACAAAGGGAGCCATGGGGCCGGAACCTAATCCATAACAAGAATTTGCCCGACTCAGCCAGGGTTTGATCTCAGTGATCCTCTCCTCCTCAATAGTGAAGGTACGCATACTACGAAGGTGAAAAGCGTGTAGGTCTCCTACTTTGATGAATGACTAAAACAATTTGCACAGATGACAACATATGTGAGGTCTTTTTACAGAATGCCAATCCCAACCACCATTTCTGAGATGATACAGGGACCAACACGAGGACACATAGCGAAAGCTGCTGCTTGACCGGTCAAACATCTGACCTTGAAAGCGTGGAAGATCAGAGACACTGGACACAGCGGTAGCCTTCACGTGGACTCCCCCTTAGGTGAACTGCCTTGCTTGCGACTTACAACAACTACTTTTGCACACTTTTTGATTATTTTTTTAAAGGTTTTAAATTATTACCTCCACCAACATTCTACTCACCCCTTATGTTAAATTGTCTGCCTTTATTCAATACCAAATCTCTATTCCTACCCATCCTCTAACATCACACCTCCCCCACCGTGCACGTTAGTTTGTGGAATTGGCAGTCCAAAGTTCTTTCTCAGTTTATGGCGTAAAGCTATACTGGACCTGGACTTACAGACCTTATGGCTTTTGTTCATTAATACTCTTCTGTCCTATTATAATGGGACCCGTTTGACTCCAATGTGGTAGTCTTAATTCTTGCATTTTCTGGCCTAATTTTTATGAGGTGACTTTGGTGATTTTGATGAACTGCCATTTGTTTTTGCACTAATTGCTCCTTAATCCTGTGTATTTTATGTCACGTATAAACAAATAAATTTTTTAAAAAACGTTGCCCTATGCTGGATAGAGGAACACGGCCACCAGGCCATCCAACATAGTTTTAGGCAGCTCCATAACCTCTGATGCAGCAGGATACATGAGGGTTCTCCTGGCTCAAACATAGTCCTTCAATTACATATCTGCCAATAATGGTTTTAGGATGGGATATAAGTACCATACCTTAAAAAAAGTGTGGGCAGATAATCTGAGGAGAGAATACTATGTAGTCCTTGGCCAGGCCAGCAGGCTTGTCATTAACCCAGCAATGCTTAATTTGCAAATAAGTGCAGGAGCCCAAAGGTTTTCTTAGGATCCCACAACTGACACTTCCAAATGGAGGTTTGCTGAACACCAATCCATGCAGCCTATTCTTGATTCCACCTCAAGCTCTTTCTTTTACCCCCATACATTTTCTTCCTTCCTCTCACTTGTTCAGGTTCTATCCGTTTTCTCCATTGTCACTATTTTCTGTTCTACCGCCTCCTCCTTTTCTTTCCTTTTCTGCCTTTCTCTCTCTTGACAAAGGTTCATCATGAAAAATAAGTCCCTGTAGCCAGAAAGGCGCACTGGTGCACACCACCTGCAGAAATTAAGCACTGCAGCTGAGACTGAAGATGGGAAAATTTTCAAGTCTGTAATTATTCACTCAGGCCCAATTCTCATCATGATACTATAAAATGCAAGTTTTTTGTACTTAAAGCAGTTGATAATGTCAATCCCTCTATGTGAATGAATGAATGAACGGAGATTTGTAATGCGCAACTTAGCCCAAGGGCATCAAGGCGCAAACGACAGACAAACATATAGTCTCATAGTACCTAATCCAGAGATTACTGATAGGCCTTAGTAAAAAGCCAAGTTTTGAGATGTCTGCGAAAGATCACCAGTGAAGATTGACTGGTCAGTTCTGAGGGGAGGGAATTCCATAGCTTGGGAACCAAGGTGGAAAAGGCTCTACCACCCCACTTAGCTCTAGAAAATCTGGGGACAGAGAGCATGTTGTTAAAGGCATAGCGAAGTGTTCTACTGGGAGTATAGGCACAGACAAGGGACCTGATGCTTTCCGAGCCAGAGCCATAGACAGTCCTATGGGCAAAACAGAGGAGTTTGAAGGAGATCCTAGCGTGGACAGGAAGCCAGTGGAGATTCTTCCTAGCCTGAGTTACTGAGGCAAGCCTCGGGAGGTTCACAACCATGCTGACTGCAGTATTTTGTACCATCTGGAGACGATGGACAGAGCTCTTATTTATGCCACTGTACAGGGCATTGCAGTAATCAAGCCTTGAAGAAACCAAGGCAACTGTGGCTTGTTTCCAAGCAGCTGAGGACAAATAGGAAGCAATCTTTCTTAGCGTCCTGATGATGCCACAGTAGGTGGATACAGTCCTATTGACCTGAAGGTCAAAGGAGAGTGCAGAATCTATCAGGACTCCAAGGTTCCTAGCAGAGGAAACCGGGCTGGGGCATTCCCCAAGGGAGGCCGGCCACCAGTTGTCGGACCAGATCTTCTGATTTCCATCAAAAATCAGGACCTCCGTCTTTTCCCTATTCAGTTTTAAAAAGTTCCGAATCATCCATTGGGATACTGCCTCCATGCATGATCTGAACTTGAGGGCTGATTCGTTGACTGACTGGGTGATAGAGACAATAATCTGAGTGTCGTCGGCGTACGATAGCACCTCAAATCCAAAAGATCTCACCACTTTGGCAAGTGGGGTCACGTAGATGTTGAACAGTAGGGGACCATTAATCCCATTAATGTCACCATTAATGCTTACATCTGCTTTCTTTCACTAAAATATTTTCTTAATAAAACAAGCAACTTGAAAGCTGGATTTAATTTGCCAATACATGTAAATAAATGCATTTACAAATACTGTTTACACGTGATACATGCACAAATGGTGTTTATTAGATTAAAGTGTTCTCTACTGGCAAATAGCAAAAAGGACTGATTTCCTGAGAATGGAAGTAGCAGATAAAATGTTCAATGTGAGCGGGTTGTTAATTGAGTGTACTTTTCAGATGTAAAATAGTCTCTCCTGCCTTCTAATGGGAGCACTTCCTAGAAGGCAGAATGACACACCTGCCAAAAGCATGAGGTGAGTGTGCAGTGCTTCTGTGGGTGGAGCCAACGTCCAAGCAGGGATGGCTTCAGCACTGAGGGCACCTGGTCTGATAATCTTTTTTGGTGGCTCCACCCTTAGCCTCTGCCCTCCTCCTCAGATTCCCACACTGCCACCCGGGAAAAAGTGCTCTTCATCTCTTCATAGCTCCTCTCTCAAATACATTTATTTGTTTTAAAGCGCTGGTAAAGTTTAGCTTTACTAATCCACTCAGCTACCCACATAATATACAGAACTATACTGTTCAACGGGCACATTAACCCTCTGTGCTACTTTATGGTGAGTCAAAACTGCCACTAGACAAAACTCCAATCTCTCTCTAGAAGGAACATTAATCACGAGGTATCCTGACATTTTAATTGCTGCCTGAAAGCTGGGCACACAAGGAACTCTGCATCAGGTGCTTTTAAAGTTACTGCTAAACACATCCCCCCCCTTGGAGGTCACTACCCCCCCCCCCCACCCCCCCGTCCGCCCAAGGTCCACGCCATGGGCGGCTGCACCGGTCGCACCGCCCTAAAGCTGGCCCTGAGCCCACATTATGCATATTTTAAAGAAATGGTAACAAAAGTCCTTGGAAGGATCTTCCCTGTTAAGCCAAGGCCTATAAAGAAGCAACTTGTTTGACTCTTGATTACAAGGCGTGTAGACGCCTTTGACATTTCAAACAATCCGGCCCCACCTTAGAGCACCCGCCCTTGACCAGCGCCTGTCTGTGTCAACCTCTGACTCAGCAGACACACCCGTCCTTGGTGTGTGCTTTGCTTGGCTGCAGGTCTGTACCTGTAGTTGACTTTTGCATGACAAAGTAAGAGGTTGTGTCACCTTCTTCCTATCCCACAGCCTGGAAACACTTCCCCCATGAGTGGGCATGTTTGTTTCAGCGGTTATATTGCATTAAAAGCATTAATAGAAGTAAGTACATTTATTGTGTGATTACTTAAAATCTTTACAATATCATCAAAATGCAAAATAAACAATAATTGAATTAAAAGCACATTAAAGTGTGTAGTAAAATCACTCTCAATGTAAACACATGGGATAGCTCTCAGATGTGGCTGGCAAGAAGTGGCTTCATATGATTTGTCGAGTCCCACCGCACCCGATATTTTTGTGATTTCATTAATATTCTGTTCCCTTGATATGAGCTTACTCTGTTCTTTTAAAGTCCTCTTTAGATGCTGCGTTGTTTCGGCTGAGTCTGTTAGACACTCTGGGGCAGATTTACAAGCCCCTTGTGCCACTTTTGCGGCACTTTTCCCATGTTAAAAGTGACGCAAAAGTGGCGCAAGTGGCTTGTAAATCTGCCCCTCTATGCTCAGATTCAATGTGTCTATTGCACTGTTAATAAGCCTTGACCAGTTGCTATTTGTATCCTGGAATATTACACGCAAGACGCCTTTCATTGAGTCAGAGTCTGCTCTGGCCACTTGATGGTAATATTTAATTAAATCCTTTTTACACTCTATTTCCCTTTTCACTAATCCAAACTCCAGTTGAATCAGTGTGCGTCGGGTTGTTTTTGGGAGCCTGAATATTTTCCTGTGTGCAGATGTATGACAGTGCTCTAGTGTCAGCGAGCATACCAGAAACGCAAGATGCCCATAACTTATGGTAGGTAGAAATGTAGCCCATGTGACTCTTCAGATCCCCTCAGCCATAGGACTCTGTAGTTTGTGGTGGAGTTTGGGTAACGTAAACTTACTTTTAGCTGCTTTTTCGTCCAGAGCCTTTGCTTGCAAGGAGGATTTGACAGTGTAACAGCACAAACGCAAAGATAGTTGTATTTGCACATGGTGCTTATGTTTAAGAGGCCCACCTGCCATCCTAAGAGGTGTTTTTTCACTCTTTAGCCAAAGACCAGAACTGTGAGCAGGGAGTTCTTTGAGTTGTAGGGGTGTAGAATACCCAAGGCCCTCTTCATGCCAATTTGAGTATGGTCCAATAGCGCCATTTCACTGGAGACATCTAACTTCTTGATGAGACTACAATCTTTTAAATTGGAGTCTACTATGGTGCCTTGCTCAAGCATTATGTTTAGAGATTTGAAACAGAAATTCTTAATAATTTATGTAAAATGTTAAAGTCCTCAATAGGTAATGGAACAACATTTTCTGCAATTAAGGAGGTGATTGTCCCTTCCCTTAATGACGAAACCAGCTACCAACACAGTTGATATGTCTTTCAGCTGATTTACTCTTCAGACTTGCTAATCGCTTAGAAAACCATGATGCAAAACATCTGTCAGCTTAGATTGGAAAGGGCTATATTCTGGACAATGCCCAAGCAGGCATCCACCTGCTCCGAAGCACAAGAGGCAGTACTAAGGTCACGTATGACCTACATCTGGTTTCCGAAGGCAGCAGTGCTATTGAGTTTATCCTTTTTTTTCCATCAGTGCTATCCAACACTATTGACCATGTGTTATTACCAGGCAGACTCGCTGAAATAGTACTGCAAGGTCGTTCCCCATATTGCTGTAGCTCCTTCTTGGAGAGACACCTAACTGCACATTATGATCAGGTGCGGACCCCCCAAGCCGATACATTATTGCCACATTTGTTTAACATTTGGGTGCCCCCTCTAGCTGCCCTCATTCTTTCCTGCGGCATCCAGTTATCGACCCTTGCTGACAATACACAGATTCTTCCTGATTATGGGCTATTGGATTGGCATTCGAAGATGTCTTCTGGAGGTCGGGGAGTGGCTGGGTGGCAGCTTGTTCAATCAAGACAACAGGATGTGAGAACACACCGCTGACCTCTCAGGCAAGGTTCGCCCCAGGCATTCTGGGAAATGCAGTCTCTTGTAGCTCGCTCCAATATTTTCGGGTATTTCGCCAAGGTTGGCGCAGATAGTGCTGATCTCTAGACACGTGTTTCTGGTTTATTAACCGTCATCAGTAGAGAATACAGTCTTGTATTTTGGGGTTTGCTGAGTAGGCTGCCAAACAATATATCAGGTCCGGTACCTCTCACTGGCGCGCAGGTGCTTCATCCACAAGCTCGTCAGCTCAATGACTCACGGGAGTACTTTACATAGATAACAGGATGTGGGAACACACCGCTGACCTCTCAGGCAAGGTTCGCCCCCGGCATTCTGGGAAATGCAGTCTCTTGTAGCTCGCTCCGATATTTTCGAGTATTTCGCCAAGGTTGGCTCAGATAGTGCTGATCTCTAGACACGCGTTTCTGGTTTATTAACCGTCATCAGTAGAGAATACAGTCTTGTATTTTGGGGTTTTCTGAGTAGGCTGCCAAACATTATGTCAAGTTCAGTACCTCTCAATGGCGCGCAAGTGCTTCATCCATGAGCTCGTCAGCTCAATGACTCACGGGAGTCATTGACGTCGTCCCCCCGGTGACTAGGACACAAAGTTCAGTGCCCAAAGACCATCCTCGACGAACCAGATGACGCCTGAAGCCTCAGAACCAGGGACCCCACCAACCGCGACCAGCCGAGGGTAAGATTCCCAACACCAAAAGACACCCCTGCACCCGGCTCTCTGCAGCCCCCTGTGCCTGCCTTTGGGGAACCTACCTCTTCTCCAAGATGCCAACTTACCTCTCGAAGTGGTGGTCGCACCTGAAGAATCACCGTCCCCGAGTCTGCAGCCTTTGTTACCTTTTTATTCCCCATTGAATAACATTGAGCTCCCGACGGCTCAAAAGCACCCTGCACCCAGCCGCCTGAGTGCCTCTGGCCGTGCACCCTGTGTCCTATCCTACTTCCCATTTGCCCTGAGCAAGTGACCAGGAGCCCAGCTCCCACAGCCGCGTGGCCTGCTAGCCAGCAGCCACCAACCGGAGGCCCCCTGCCCCTCATTGGATAACATTGGGCCTAACTACCTCTGCACCCGGCTGCCCATGTGCGGCTGAGGGTGAACCAACTGTATCTACCTGACCCTGGGGGACCCCTGAGTCTATGCCCAGAACCCTAACTTCCCCAGTCGAGTACTCACCTGGAAACCGGTAACTCACTTACCTGCCATTGGATAACATTGACTGGTTTGACTAGAAAAATCTTCCAAGTGTGAAGTTTTGAAAACTTAAAATATTCCCATAAAATCAACCGAATTCCGAATTCCGAAGTACTCACCTGTGATCTGGAGAGAAGACAGTACTGCATCTTGTAGCCCAGTACTGAACCGCAAAAGTAATCCGAGTCGGGTTTACTAGTAACTTGAAATTTCTCCATATGAATCCATTGTGTGCTTTTCTGTGAGATTTCTTCTGTCTACTTTTGAAAACTTGAAATATTCTTTAAAAATCATACCAGCTGCACCCCACATACGATCTAGAGAGGAGAACCATGGCGCGGCACACTTGCCTCCACTATATATATGGAGGTAAAGGGAGGGAACGGCTACTTTCAGCCACCAGGTTCACGTTGGAGATTTTGGAGCGGGCGACTAGGGCGATAGGCTGGAAACACACATCGACGAAGCAGACCCCGATATGGCACTGTACTTGGCTGAAGGAGTTGTACAAACTCCGTGGGTTCCAGAGGTGGGACGATATCGGTATCTCCGTGTTGGGGGACTTGTTGAAGAGGGGAGAACTGAAGTCCTTCCAGGTCCTGAAGGCGGAATTTGGGCTGCACCACACACAATTTTATAGATATGCGCAATTGCGACATGCGTGTAGGGCGGAGGAGACGCTAGTGGGGCCCTTGCAGGAGTATGCACCACTGGAGGGGCGATTGTTACAGGAACACATTCCGTGCAAGGCAGTCTCCCTGACCCTGACTTACAAAACACTGATCAATAATACCCCAGATGGGCTAGTAAAACTTAGAGCATCCTGGGAACACGATGTTGGGGAGTTGGAGACTGTGGATTGGGACACAGCCCTGATGCACCCGAGGGAAGTGGCCATTAAGTCCCGCCTTCGACTTATCCAGTTCAAAATCCTGCACAGGGTCTACTATGATAGGGTACGCCTACACCGATGCCTCAGATGTGGACAGGAGGGGAGGGATTTCTTTCACATTGTTTGGCAGTGCACAGACATACAACAGTACTGGGCAGGGGTCCTGAAGGAGGTGGGCGAGGTTTTAGAGGTCACCCTACCATTGGATCCCAAATTGGTCCTCCTAGGTATTACAAATTATATTGACCTGGGTTGCCGCTCCTGATTTTTCTTGTTCTGGCCATGGTGGTAGCTACGAGGGATGTGGCGAAGGGTTGGGGCTCCCCACCCTGCCAGAGCTCCATGAGTGGAGAAGGGGAATGGACTTATATATGGCAGCAGAGAGGGTCACGTATAAGGCGAGGGGGTGCCCCAAAAAGTTTCATAGAGTGTGTTGGAAATGGCGACGATATCATGGTTTGGATGGAGGACTGTGAACCGGAGGGGGTGGGGTACCTGGCTGCTTTTGTTGGGGGGTGGTCTTAATTGGGTTTGTGATTCAACACTCTGGGGTCCACGAGGAAGCGCCGTCAAGCCAGCAGGAATGGAAGATGACAATGTTATTTGCTGGGAGGGGGGAGGGGGTGGGGGAGCCGCAGCGTGGTGGTTGGCGGTTTTTTGTTGCATGCCAGTTATGCTTTTGTCTGATAAAGGAAAAGCAAATACAAATATGTAAAAAAAAAAAATAAATCATACCAAATACTGAAACGTAATTACTTACCTGTTTTCATTTGAGACCCCAGTGCTGGACCTAGGAGCCCAGTACTGGATTACAAAAGTAATGAGATCGTACTTTAACTGCAACCTGAAATTTCTCCCATGGGATAACATTGCCAGTTTTTCATTGAAAAGTTTCTAAGTGTGAACTTTTAAAATAGCTTTATATTCCTTAAAAATCACTGCAATAACTAAAACGTTTTTACTAAACTGTTTTCAGCTTAGATCCCAGGACTGAATCTAGGATCCAGTCCTGGAACTACCAGAGTAATCTACAAAGTAATCAGCTGTATTTATATAGAAAAACCCATTGAGCTCAATGCTAAATTGTGTTTAGAATTGTGTTGCCTACGGCAACCCCTGCACCTATTGTGTTTACGAAATGTATTGCCTTTCTGCAAAGTACTCATCTCATATTGAGAACAGTATATTTTGATACCTGTTGGTTCTAAAAATAAAACAACTATATCTTTGAAATAAAAACAATTGGCCTGGAGTTCAGTCTTTGAGTGTGTGAAACCTTTTGCTGACTGAGTGGGTACAACAAATGCTTTACACCGTCCTCTGGTACTGCCTTACTGCTCGACCAGGCTACCACTTTAGAGAGTAAGGTCACACCTGGCTTGAACCTCTGTTATACCTCTGGGGGTTGTGGACTCCATACACACTGTACCTTATCTTGGTCCAGTATATATAGAGCCACTTTCTCACACAAGGCCAGAACTTATTACTTTAAAAAAGTGTGCCAAGCCTGTGGTCGAAGAGGCATTGAAAATAGTGTGAATCAACGCTCCAAAATGCAGGAGGAGATCAGAATTGAGTAAGGCATGTACCTCGGCACGAGTATTAGCCACGTGCAGGACTAATGTTTCATATGCGGATGTAAGGGTGACTTATTTTTGAGATAAAATACCCCTTATTCGACTCATCTTGTTGAACTTTGCTTTCAAGGTTGGAATGGAAGGCCAGATGGATATATCGAGCTTCCCATGCGGAGGGGGAAACTCCTATTCTTACAACAGACAACACATTGGGAGACAGTCACTATGTACGGTATCCCTGCCAGCATACCACAGCAGCAACCTTTATTATCCAATAATAAATATCTACTATTTGCTAACAACGTGAAAGTATGTGTAATAGCCGGGGCGGGTGTACCTTTTAAAATGCAGGCCAAATTTGGGGCTTCTGAACTACACGAGCCGTGCAATTGTATATTCCTACAGAGCAATGAGTAATCAGGTGTGGAAGTGCAATCTGTTCCTTTCAAATACATTTTTTTACCCTCCCTCACACATCTATAGGTGAACGGCAGAAATTAAACTTCATGGAGATATGCGCTACCCAATGGTTCATATCTGCCTAAGGCATAGTGCTTCATATACCGTGGCATCAGACTGAATCCCTCAATAGCATCTTTCAAAAGGAAGTAACGTTCTACTTATAAACAAATTTCTGCCATGTAACCCCTGCTTCCCAAGCATTCTAGGACACGCTCTCCTCACCCTTGTTTACTATTTGACTGTTATGATTGTATTTTGATTTGTTGGCTAATTGTTACTACTTCCTGTACCTTTCATGATCTCTAAATTGTAAAGCGCTCTGATACCCCCAGGGGTCATGTTGGCGCTCTATAAAACTTTTAAAATCAAATAAAAAAATATACGCTTCAAATGTAAACAGTGGAAAACGTAGCGTTATTAACCCATGAATAAGCCAAAATGCAGAATTTGTTTCGGCCACAGAAAATGGTAAAGGTTCTAACTTTTCAATATTCAATAGTGAAAATGTAGCATCTTTCATTCACATAAATTGTTGTCAAATTAAAAGGCAGAAATAACGAAGAAGTTGTCATGTAAGTCCCAAGGCACCTTCCCAGCCTTTAGCGTTTGTAAAGTCCATGCAAACTGCATAATAGAACGCAATTGATTTTGACCATGGTACAAAATTGAGACGTCATCTTGCACAATATCAACAACAGAAGAAACAATATTATCTAATGTGTAAATTCGGGAAGAAAGTGTGTTAATGCTATTGTCTACAACTGCAAGCACTTTTTCTAAATTAGCTTGATCAATAGCCCTAGAAGCAGCTTCAATTTGGGATAGTTTCCAAACTTCGTTGTAAACAGCATAAATCCATCTTTTGGACCTGCCTGCTGCAGGACCTTTCACAAAGTCATTCAAATCAACATCGTCAGACAATTTAGACAAATGAAGCTTAACTGACGCTAAAGTGGAGTGTTTGAGCCAGTTCCTACATAGCTTGCCTACAGAATAGGTTGTGACAGAATGGTCACTCTCAAAATGGGGATCCACCCTAACCTGTGTATGGCCAGGGGCCAAACCCAGAAAATGATGCTGGCGTGAATCTGAACTTTTTTGCCATAACAACCAATCTTGGGCATCCAAACTGGAAATGTTAAAGGACAAATTTTGTAACAGAGTCTGTAAACCACTAAGGTACCTACTGGTATGATTATTCCATTTCGGGTATTCACCCAAATCAGGAATAGAAGGAGCATTTTATTTTTTAGACGTAGCCAATCCAAAGCAGATTGTTTGTGAAATAGTCGAATTCACAAACAACATATGGTTCAGGATGAGACATGCACGATGCAAAGCTTCAGCGCCTTGCACTTTCCAACTCTTAGAACCCCAAACGGATTTAAGATCAATCGTATTTTTACACAACTCATAACCTTCTATTGCTAATTGGTCGATAAAGGACTTTGAATACAATAATTTAGTGTGGGTAAGTCTAACTTTGGAAGAGGCCTTCTCAGTCATCTTAAAATAAAATGCATCAGGTTTGGATTGATTAAAATCAGTAAAATAAGTAAACTTTTTCAAAAGAGTTTTGGAGCTGCCTTCAACAGGAGCGGGACAATGTTCCCATTGTGTGTAATTAACCGCATTCCTAAATGTGTTTGCCTTGTGCAGACAATGATTGCCAAAGTGTTGGAAACAAAATAAGTCAGCATAATTTGCAGAAACTAAATACAAATCTTCAGTATCAAAGGCAGCATAATATTTCAAATCAGAAAACAAAGCCTCTACGGCTTGAACATCCCAATCATCAGAGCGTATATTTTGTTTGACCACATCCCCCATTGAAACACGAAGTGCATTAGGGACATTAATAACCTCTGTGGGACCATGTATCTGAAATTTAAAGGCATCCCACACAATCCCATCTAAGACAGGCCAAGCAGTGATATTCACAAAAGTCTGGTCCCTCTTCATGATGTGGGGTGCCAAAGTTCCATCAATCATTCTAATTGTAGATCTTTCTTTAACATAGTGTCCATTCACAAGATGGAAGAAATACACCACACATCCAATGGACATGAATAAAAAAATTGAAAAAAGCACCAGCCAAATGTAAATGCAAGGGGGAATCAAAAAATGTTTTTTAAACCAGAGAGCAAAAATCTAAACTTTTGAGGGAGACTGATGTGGCAGAGTCAGTGTCAAATGAAAAACGTGATTGATTAGCCACACAGGTCTCTAAATCAGGCATAGATAAGTCTGTGGGATAAGTGTACTCAGTATCATCAAGAGGATCACCAGCCGGTGGATTTAATAAAGGATCCGTAGCTGTATTCATCTCAGTGGCAATATCAGGCCTGGTGGTAGGTGCCGGAGTCAAAGCAGAGTTTCTCAGCATCGCTGGACAAGAGACCGCATGTGTCATACTAAGAAGAATCTGCCACTCTATGTAGTTTGACATTGTCAATCGAGTTGTACCTGTTTTCCTTTCGACCATGAAGTGGAGGTAAAATGACTGTTCTTGTACCCTGCACGCCAAGCACAAGAACTGGAGCACTATAAGAGGGGCCGAATTCCTTCTTGTTCTCGACCTTCTCTCAGACCAGTACACCAACTCAGGGTAGCCAGCCAACTACCGGAATCTGCAGCACAGCATCAGTTGTGTAGGGCAAATGTTCCTTTGCAAGACTGTCTCTGGTCTTTTGTAGATTCTGGAAAACAGCACAATGTTCATCTACATCAAAGGGAGCGGCCGACGCCGCCTGGTCTAGACCCTCAAGGTCTGGAACAAACATTTTGATGCCAAAGAGCATTTCGTATGGGGTCCGCCCACCCAGAGACCTTCTAGGGAGATTATTAAGTGCACGTTGAACGCTATTGAGGTGGGCTAGCCAGTTCCGGCCTGTACCTATAATCCTAGCTGTCAAGGATTGCTTTAAAGAAAAACCAAAGATGGTGATGGACGGAGCGTTGACAATACAAACACTCACCCCCAGTCAACTGATCTGGGTTTAATCCATCACCGTTCTTTAGCTCACTCCCCACCCCAGTTCAGACATGGCCTAATCTCCCCACCCCAGTTCAGACATGGCCTAATGCAAATCAGTCTGACCCTATGCCTCATGGGAACAGTCCAGCCCGAACTGCCAAGCCATGTCTTCCCTGGACCGGAATCAAGCCTCCCAGGACCGGTTTCTGGCATTACAGCCGTCTTCAGCCGGGCTTGCTTGACTCCAGTGGCAAAGTGAGCAAAGGTTTGCTTTAAGTCATGGTTCATCCATACCACAACACTATTGCCCTCAGGCCGGTATGGAGACAAAAATTTGACTTGGACCACCAATGAACGCATGGCGTCGTTGTACGCCTTAGAGGCGAACGCTGGACCCTAGTCCGAGTGGAAGGTACCACATGCAAAAATTCCCACAAAGTCCCTTGTGACAGTTTGAGAATCAGCACTCCTTTGGGGCCACACCCACTGAAAGCGCGTGCAAGAATCAACTGCAACTAAGATGTACTTATATGCAATATCAGAGGAGAAAGGACCGCAGTGATCTAAATAAACACAACCCAGTGGTTTATTAGATATATACAACTGTGTCTGGGGCAGGCGTGCAGCAGTTGAAGGTTTAATCTGCTGGCAAATGCCACAATGAAGGACATAATCATGCATTTGTTTGTACAATCCGCACCACCAGTAACGCTGTTGTAAAAGTGATACAGTCGCAGAGACACCGGCATGAGCGGACGCCATACCCTTGTGAGCTGCTGTTATCAACGTGGACCGCAATCAATCTGTCACCAACATCGTTAATTCTCACATAAGGAACTATATCAGGACTTAAGTGATAAGAGTACTTTGAACGGACACCTCTAGGGTAATTACTTCCCTTCTCTGTTGCGGCAATAGGTGCCAAGATGTCATCATCAATCTTACTTTTGGAACGTGTAACTGCTGCAACCAGATATGTCGCTACTGTTGTCATTGCCGCTTCATCAGCAAAACTATTGCCAACAGCGTGAACTCCGACATGCTGGTGACCAAGAGTATGAATCACAAACATGAGTGGCAGCTGTTCTTTAAGCTCAGCCACTCAAACCCAGATCATTTTTTGTGTTATAGTGCTACCTTTGGAATCACGATAGTCATTTTGAGTCCAAAAGAACAAATTGTGATTGTAAGACTGTACACAGTAGTAAGAGTCACTTACGATAAGTGTAGTCACACTAGGATCTGCGTACTCCAATGCAAGCAGTAAAGCACGAAGCTCTCCTAATTGGGCGGTACAGTCCCCTAATGTCTGTGTATGCACGACATCGGACTTGAACTCTCCATTCACCATGGTACCAACCGCTATTGCTCAGGAAGAATACGCATGCTTTGAACCCGTGGCTGGTTGCGCCGAACCATCTGTGTAAATGATACAATGGAAATCCTCTAGCGGGCGCATGGTCAGAGGAGCAGGATGAACAAATTTATACTGTAAATATTCCTGAGTCTGTAAAGAGGAGTCGAAAAAGAACGTGACGTCCGGAGACGCCAAGGGCATAGCCCATTGTATCCACCGTGGGTGCAAAGCCTTTGGATTCGGTACACTGGCTTTCGTCACTGCCTCTAGAGAAGGATACGGAGTAACAACCAAAATGTGTTTTCCCTACGAGAGTGCATGTTCCTTGAGAATCGCCATTTGCACTGCTGTCAAAACTTTTTCCACAGTGGAATCCGCAGCTCAGCCGAAGTGTACAAGTATGACTTGTAAGCGATAGGGACTATGTCACCCTCATTAAAAGTCAGGTACGTGAAACCCACCGCCCCAGGAACGATTCTTATCACCAGGTTGGTGTGGTTATCATGAGTCAATAAGAATTTAGATTCCAGAAGATCAGCCTGCACAGATTGCAAGATGGCTGAATGTGCAGGCAGCCAGCACGATTTGTTGAAAGTTGGTTGTACCAAAGCGTAAAGAGGCTTGATACGTTGGGCGTATTTGGGAGTGTAAGTACGCCCAAAATTTTCAAAAAACAGCAAAGATTGTAGTTTTTTCAAAGTTGTCGGAGCACGAAGCTGTGCGCATTTCTCCAAGTAGTGAGGTGCTAAACCACGACCTTCATTGTTAAGCTCATAGGCCAGGAACAGCACTGTGTAATCTGCAATGTGTGATTTTGCAAAGTTGAATTTGTAACCAATGTCCGCAAACCGACAAATTATGCGGTCAACGCGACACCGATGCGGCCATAATTCGTCGCCTGTGAGATAAATGTCATCCACATACGAACATGCATCTGGGTCTAGTCTCTCTAAAAGAGAGACTATGTGGGCGGCAAAGACGCCTGGACTGTTCTTTTAGCCCATAGCCAATCTTCTGAACTGGCGTTGTTTGCCACCGCAGACAAAAGCTGCCCATTGACTACTAATAGACGACAGGTTATGGCCGAAAAAGCCATTGGATATGTCCAGTGCGGTCTTAAACCTTTCACACATGAGACTATCAACTAGGGCAGAACTGTGAGTATTTTGTACCGCGCAGGTCTGACAATGAGAGTTCAAGTGCCAGTAATCCAATACCAAATGGTACGAGCCATCAGGCTTGGTCACAGTAAAAAGAGGGTTATTCATCGGAGACACACACGTTTCAATCACACCTTGATATTCCAATTGTTCAAGGATTTCTGCCATGGGAGCTTTCGCTTCACGCCCCATGGAGTATTGGGGTTGAGGCTGTGGCATAGACCGCAATGGTATCTCATGTAGGGGGGAAAATCTGTCCCAGCCACAGTGAGTACGGTACAAAGTCAGTGCAAGCACCTTAGCCCACTCTTCTGCAAAATGCAGGGCCTGCTCCTTCGGCACAGTGTGCGTGAAACTAGGGAGGATTACCTCCTCCCCTTGCGAGGCGGTTAATACGAAAGGTGGGGGCCAGTCGACCTCCGCCAACAAAATATCATAGGTAGTAGTTAGATTCTCCCAAAATACCCCTTTTACAGTACGTTGTATGTCACCTTCAATCAAACGAACGATTTCAAAAAGTCTTTCAGTGGGAGTCACTCTAGTGTCAGCTGTCTCGACAACAACAAATGTGTCAGTTGCTGTCACCTTCAGAAGTGGACGCAGCACCTCCCGCACTATGGTAATTTCCGCCGCGCTGTCTAACAGAGTCAGTGCCCTTTGTCAGGTTCCGACGCTGTGTTCTCACTATCCGTGTCATATCTCGCTGTTAAAGCAGCAACTTTCTTTTTCCGAAACTGGGATCTTTGACGTGTAGAGTCGTCCTGCTTGCCTTTACCGTCTGTCTTGCGGGGCTGCTCTTGTTTTTCACCCCGTCCTCTGCCCGCGTCTCCTCCACCGGTGGGTGAGACCGATGTATCCTGCAAAGAGCGAGAAGAACGTTGATCAGGAACCTGAAAACGATCAGGTGACTGAATAGTAGCGCGGTCGCGCAATTCATATGTGGGCTCAGTAGACGCAGGTATTGGTGAAGCAGGACGGGACCCCGTCTGTTGCTGTTTCCCCTGTTTCTTATTCTTATTCCAATTCTGCTTTGGAACATTGGGGCGTTCATCTTTATCAGATTTCGCCTCCTGAGTTTGCTTCTGCGCTGCTTTGGCAAACGGCTTAACACCCAAACTATTACGGCCAATAGTCTTATAAGCTGCCGTAATCATTTTTGGTAACTGACGGGGTTTATCAGCATTGGGGACATAACGTAAAGCACTCGACACCTGAAAGCTCACCGCATCTCCCTTGACATTTGCAAGGATGAGATCTGAAACAACGTCAAACACTCCAACGAGTCTCATCCCCAACTCAACAGCCGCCTCCGCTCCGTGTTCATCTTGGACACGCTTAATGACGGAGGGTAGTACAGCCATGGACGGAATGCCGAAGCACTTAGCATAGACTGTCGCAAAAATCTTGCCCCATGTTTCACAATCGGGAACTCCCGGTATTAAGTCTTCCTGCAAACTAATGGTGAGAATCTTGTGTTTTTCAACAGGCGTCGCTTCCAGTTGGTCAAATTTCTCAGCAAGCCAAAAAGGCATATCATCCTTATCTTGGGGGCGCTTTGCCATAACCGAATTAACCATGACAGGATTAATTTTGATCCCGACTGGTCCAACTGGATCTGCTGCAGCACCAGGTGCCCCGCCCTGGATGTTGCGGGTCACATATTGAACTAGAGCCCGGTGCACTCTAACCAAAGAGATACAGAGCACACGCAACTCTTCAATAGTGACTGTGTTATAACGCGGATGCGGTGTGTAACCGGCCAAGACCGGCCACATGGCCCCTGGAATGGACAAAGGGCCCAACCGAACCAGCGTTAAGGATTGGGAAAGGGCGCCATCAAACCAAACGCGATGCTGCCTATAATTAATAGGGATCTCCAGAGTCCTATATGGGGTGTAGTGTAGAGGCACAGCTGTGAGAGCATAAACGTGAAACAGACCAGAATTAACGTCAACAGCAGGAAATGTTACCCATGAGTAAAAGAGCTCAAATGGGAACGCCGCCTCAGCACTCACCACAAAAACAACCGCCAAGCCATCTACTGTGACGCCAAACAACAGCAAATGATTGCGGACGGCCACCCGACTATGCTGCAGGATGTCAACGTCAGCCATAAGGAAAAGAAAAGAACAAGAACAATGCAAAGAAATGTAGCACAACTGTGTAGTTATTCAATAGAAACCTTTCTAAGTATCAAGCTTGACTGACCTATTTAACTATAGGTAGGTTTATCCATCACCACTGTCAACCGGAAACAATAGTGAGGGGGTCGTGGACTGATATAAGCACTACTCGAGAGTCTCAAAATGAGACCACTAAGTTGGGTGCGCCACGTTGCAGGGATTCTGCTCAGACACAGAACTGTCCACAGAGACCCAGGACCTCAGTGAATTGTGGTGGACCAAAAAACTCACCTCAGTATCTAGAAACCCTAACCGACTAGCATCAGTGTCACATTAGCTCTTCGTCCTATAGCAAAGGGACCAATGATTAGACAACCCAGAACATGCGACTTGGATTATACTCAGGAATGGTGGGAATCAAGAACACTCTTTCGTTTGTTATTCTCATACCAGTCCACAACATTAGTAAAAAGAGACACGGGAAAGGTTAAAATATTTATTTTAACGACGTGCTCTAAGATGCAGTATCTTTGCTAACATAATCAGAAATATGATTAGAAATTGTTACAATTCGAGTGGTGGCACGTTTTTTTTTTTTGGCAAGATGGCTGCCGTGCGGAAGGCTGTGTGAGCAGCTCGTTCCCTGGCTCCAGGCGTCCAGCGTTTGGGAGGAAGGAGATAATCTGTGAGGAAAATCTCCGCTTCGCATGTCCTGAGTTTTATGATCTGAGTGGTGCTCCGCGGTATTCGAGTAGTCACTCCGCTAGTTGCACCGGCTGGGTTCGTTTTCCTTTCTGCTGGACATCTTCGACGGACAGAGGCCGTTTGAGGTGTTGCCCGTTTCCGGTTGCTACTCTGAGGCAGAGTGTCCCAGCTAGGCGGCTGCAACGGTCTGGAGAACGGCAGGAGGAAGCATTGCTGGTTAGTTGTTTGGAAGCCGTCGGCGTATATTGAAACGCGACCCGTGATACAAAGTATCTCGTGAAAAAGAAACACGAATGTTGCTGAATTTCGGCGAGTTCAAACGGCGGTCCCCGCTGTGGCGTGCAACAGTCTGTTTATTTTGGGCACGGAGCACTGTCTTTCCTGGTAAAAGCGGAGGAGGAGGTGGTGGTACACGGAAGGGGAAGAAAAAGACACCGCTCCCCTCATCAGTTAGCACTCGTAGTAACAAGAAAACTGACGCGGGTCAAGCAAAGAGAAACACGGATATGAGTCTGGGACCTGCTATGGACGTGGCTTTGGAGTCCTCGAGCTTAACCCCTGCCAACAACGCTAACAACGCTAACAGCGCAAGCAAACAGGGTAAGAATACTGGCAAATTATTGACTAAATCTAATGAAATTGCAAGTGCTAAGGGCGCTATGGTACAGACTCTGCCAGCTCTGTTCGAGAAGCAAGCGGCTAGAAAAAAAACGATAATTAATAATAATGCGCAAGGCAGTGATATGATGGTTACCCAGCATGAGGAACCCACTACCCTAGCAGCAATTGATAATGGGTCCGAAAATAATTCTCCAAATATTCTGCTGGCTAACCTCAAAACGAAGGGTATCATGGGAGAGGTAGTCCATGGCGCTGCTGCTGGCATTACTCGCTCTTGCTCGTTGCCCATGCTATTTGTGTCAATGCCTACAGAAAGTGAAAGTGAACAGTCTAAGTTACTTGTAGACCCGGTAGACTCGGCAGTGCATACTAATTTAGAGACCTCGGAGAAGTTTTTCTCTCTATCTGAACTTTCTTCGGATGAGGCGACTGGACTCCACAAAGATTGGGCTGAGATTAGCTGTGAGAGCCTATCCTCGGACGGTGAATATAGTATGAGTCCTGATGTTAATACAACCACTATCATTAAGAAAAAACTTTGGAAAAAACGGTCATTACGTGTGAGTGGTAAGGAAGTCACTGCTAATCCGCATAAAGAAGGGTCTATTCTATCTGTAAGCCTGTCTCCTGGACTGGAATCTGTTTCTGCTACCGAAGTCGCGGATTCTGTGGGAGTCACACCAGATCTCGTTCAGGTCTCCGCCTCTGACTCGATTACTGCACAAGGTAATAGTGAGGAATCTGAAGATATAACCTTGAAGATGATCTATGACACTATGATGGAACACAGGGCTGAAAGTAAGGCAGAAAATATGCGTACACAGGTTGCCTGTGCCAAGGTGAAAAACTCAGTTCGCCGGGCTATCAAGATGTGCTCTGAGACCACCGATAGAGTTACAGAAACTGAGAATAGAATAGCAGTTCTGGAAGAAGAAACCATGGCACAGAGACAAGAAGTTGGTGATTTTCTGGCTCTAAAAGAGGACTTGTCTGACAAAATCGCTAATCTAGAGAATCAGGCCAGAAGAAGTAACTTACGCTTTCTGGGAATTCCGGAAAATAAAGAGGGATCTGATCCACGGCGGTTCATTGTTAGCTTATTGAAGGATGCGTTTCCTGAAATAGTAGAGTGGGACTGGGCTCGAGAAGTACAACGAGCGCATAGGTTCCCTTTTAATCTGCGGAGTCCTCGTCAAGGCCAAACAAACTATCCTAGGGCTATTCTGGTCTCATTTAATAACTTCCTTGCTCGTGAAGCTATTTTTGTATCAGCGAGACCAGATAAGAAAGCGGATGGACTTGGCTGCCAGTTCTTTGTTCGACCGGATTATTGCCAGGCTACAGTGGCTCAACGGTGGAGGCTGAGACAATTGATTCCCGATTTCCAAAAGAAGGAAGTTGGGGTATTTCTTCAAGGCCCTGCAAAGCTAAAAACCGTGTTTAAAGGCACAATCAAATATTTCATTTCAGAGATTAAAGCCAAAGAATATTTGGACTCTATTTGACGTATAACCTGACATGGTCTATATGGTCTATATGGTTTAAAAGGATAAAAGGGATGTCTGTTTAAGTAAACCTCGCTGAAACTGTGTCTTGTCCCTGTTTCTTCTCTTTCTCTTTTACCTCCTTGTGGTTTCAATTTCTTCACTTCTTTCTTCTTGTCTTTCTTTTAAATCTCTCAAAAATTTTCTTTCTTCAACTTCAACTTTTCTTATTTTTTGTCTAAATGGTTTCTCTTTTTCCTCTCTCTGTCTGGACGTTATGGCCCAGGGACACGGCAACCAGTCGCTTTAGGAACTGATAGTTCCTATGCCTCCTATAATGGGGAGGGTGGGGGGAGGGGTTCCGGGGAAATGGGTGGGGGTGGGAATGGGTAAGGGTTGGTGGTGGGGGTGTAAAGCAGAGGTATTCATTGCAAGGATGTTAATTTTGTATTCAAGTTTGTACCTAAGTTGTTGTATCGAGGACTATTTAGTGTGGAGATGTTCTAATTTTTTTCTTTTTACTTTAAAATGGCAGGAAAGATGATTACTGTGAAAATATGTACAATCAATATAAATGGGCTCAATGACTTTAAAAAGATTGCAGCGTTTCGCTCTTTGATACAAGCATTGTCTATCGACTTATTATGTATACAAGAAACTCATGTTGCTTGGGATAAACGTTCATTGTTGGATAGATTGGGTCTGGAGGTACTGCTTGTTTCCAAGCAGATGGGTATAAAAAGAGGTATAGCTATCTGTATGCGAAAGGGAGCGGCGAAGTGCCTGAAAATTTTAGCCGATAAATGGGGCAGATGGGGACTTGTTGAATTAGTTATTGGTGGGTTTAAATTTACTTTATGTTGTTTATACGGGCCGAATTTAGATGATGCGGAAGTTTTTAACACCATTAATGCAGAATTAGCTACTTGGGCACAACCTATGATAATATGCGGGGATCTAAACATTCATCTGCCTGCCGATTGGGATATCAATTCAGGAAGGAGGTATATCGGTCATAAATCTAACACCTATTTTGCCCTTCGCGAGTTGGTTTTGAATAACGGATTAATGGATGTGTGGCATAAAAAGTATTCTAATGATCCGGGCTATACCTTTTATTCCTATCCACATCGCAAGTTTGCCCGATTAGATTATTTTTTTACGTCCCTGCAGTTTCTGGAGACAATTAGTCTTGAAATTCTTCCCCAAGTAATGTCAGACCATAATCCTATAATTGCCAAGATTGAGTTCTCTATAGAATTTTCGAATTCAAGTAGTCCTTGGTCATTTCAGAGAAATCTGTTATTAGATGATGATTATTTACATTTTATGGCGACTGTGATTAACGACTATTTCTCTACAAATAACGATTCAGCCTCCCCACCGGTGGTGTGGGACGCTTTTAAATCAATAGTACGTGGAGAGACAATTAGCTTTGCCAATTTCAAGAGAAAAAAAGTACAAACAGAATTCAAGGAGAGACTGAATAAGATTAGGTCAGCCGAGATGAACTTGATGACGGCATGTAAAGATAATGTTGGCATAGAAGATGCACAATTACGTCTTGTAATCGAACGCTCTGGGTTACGGACTCATATTGCGGATAAAGTAGCATCAGATTTCATGCTGTTTAAAACTGAACGCTATGAATATAGCGAGCGTACAGGTAAAATCTTAGCACAACGTTTACGACAGAAATCCTCTTTTAATGAAATCAAGGGTATTAACGACATTGATGGCAATTACCATGAATGTAGGGAAGGAATTCTAGAGTCATTTTTGGGATTTTATAAAACACTGTATAATGATCTAAACAATGAAGTGGATAAGACCCTGAATCCTGTAGATTATCTTACTGGTACTAATCAATTAGCATTGGGAAGTGAAAAGATTGACTCATTTGGATTTTCAATAAGCTGGGATGAGATCGAGCGAGCTATTCTGAGTCTGGCTGCAGGTAAAGCGATGGGATTTGATCAGATACCTCTGGAATTTTATCGCACATTTCGACATATGTTGAAGCCAGAATTGGTAAAGATCTTTAACTGTGCATTTTCAGGGAAACCACCCGATTCTTGGTCTACTGCTATCATAGTGGTGTTCGTGAAGAAGAACAAGGATCCGAAAGAATTAGGCTCATACCGACCTATATCTCTCATTACGGCGGATAGCAAAATCTATTCTAAAATTCTTGCAAATAGGCTTAACCAGGTAATGCCTAGTCTAGTCTCTAATATTCAACATGGTTTCATTAGAGGGAGAGATACTACTGACCATGTGAGTCGTGTTATCACACTTCTGGATTGGGCTCAGGCAAAGGAGTCCCCAGTCGGGGTGGTCTTACTCGATGCTGAAAAAGCATTTGATAGAGTAGACTGGGGATTCCTCTGGGCTGTGCTAGAAGAGAAGGCGTTCCCTCTACAGTTTATTCAGGCGGTTCGGTCAATGTATTCGGGTCCTAAAGGCATTATAAGGCTGGGCACTAATTATTCTAAATCTTTTCCAATAACGAGAGGGACGAGACAGGGATGTCCCTGCTCCCCGCTTTTATTTGCACTATATTTGGAACCTTATTTAAGTAGGCTTATTCTCGAACCGAATATTCCACCAGTTCATCTTTTTGGAGTAGACCATAAAGTTTTAGCATATGCGGATGACGTCGCAATTGTTACGTCTGACGTCTCCTCTGCGCTACCCTCAATAATTAATTTAGCCAATGAATTTGGAAAGGTCTCTGGCTATAAGTTGAATATTACTAAAACCCAGATTATTCATTCAGAGAAGGATAAGCCTATGGATATTTCATTAAATACTACTGGCTCTTATCTTGGTGTCACGCTATCCTCCAAGGTTGAGGATATTGTGGCACTAAATGTAGATCCTTTGCTCATATCCTCTAATAGATTGCTAGAAAGATTTAATAACTTACATTTGTCATTATATGGCCGCACTAATGTTATCAAGATGACGATTTTTCCTAAATTTTTGTATTTCTTTCGAACCATTCCTCTATTTTTTCCAATGTCTCTCTTTAATAGAATAGACAGAATGGTGTCTAGGTTCCTGTGGGGATATCATCGTGCTAGAAGATCGTTAAAATGGTGTACTTTACCATTAGAGTCTGCTGGTCTGGGGCTCCCGAATTTTAGATTATACTATTGGGCTATTGCTTTGAAAACTTTTCGGGTGCTGCTTTTTCATGATTATGCTCTAGATCCAGCGATGAGACCTTCTATTTTCGAAATGCTTCTAGGCGCTGATGCAAGGCAATGTTTGGTGAAAATTATTGAACCTAGCTACTACAAAAAAACCAAATTTAAGATAGTCTTCTCGGCAGGCTTAATATGGAAGCAAATGAATAAAACTCTATGTTTAGTTTCTAAATTGAATTACTATACACCTCTGTCTGACAATAAGTCATTACCTGTTATTTTTCAAGATATGGTGATTCAACGATGGTACTCGAGACAGATCTATTCATTCGGTCAATTGTATCAAAATGGGTGTCTCCTGCCTTTTGATAAATTACAAGAGTCTTTTGATTTATCTAGGAATGATTTTTTTAAATATCTACAGATTCGTAGCTTTTTGGGGGGGAAAAATGTGTTGAGTACGGGTACTATGGAAACTGTTGATATTTTAGAAAGCTCCAGGAAAAACAGTCGCATTGGTATTATCTATCAACTAATGATTGGTAGGATGCAGAACGATCTGGATCATCATATTCAGAAATGGGAGAGGAAGCTCGGTGTCGTAGGGATTGATTTGGTAAAAACATTCGAGTTGAGTAAAAAAACGTTAATTAATAGCTCCCTCAAGAGTCAACATTTTATGTCTACCCTTGATCTTTATTATACACCTGCAAAATTGGCAAAGTGGAATGCTGTAAAGGGTATTAATTGTAGTCGCTGCGGCACTCTAGCAGCCGACTCAATTCACATGTTTTATAGTTGCTCTAAACTTGCTGACTATATTATGAAGATTGAAAAGTTTCTATCCAATCTGTTACAGGTCCGGATTACACTGCACCCTACTGTCATTATTCTCGGTGTATATTTCCCTCCTCAGGATTTCACAATAGATCAAGAATACTTTCTGTTTATTGGAATGTCTATTTTTCGAGCCTGTATTACATCCAGATGGTTGGATGTAGATTCTCCAACGTTTGAGTTATGGTTGGGAAAATTATTAAATGTTTACAGAATGGATAATGCAGTTTATAAATTGAAAGGACTCAGAAAGCAGACTTTTGGCCGGAAGCTATGGTCACCAATTGACAATTGGATTTGAATTGTTTCATTGTCTCTCCATGTAAAGAATTTTGTTTGATTTTGTATTTTCTTCTTTCTATATTTTCTATTTTTGGTTATGTCCTTGTATGTTTTACCTCTGCTAAAAATAAAAATAAAAAAAAAAAAAAAAAAAAAGAAATTGTTACAATTCCATAAAACACAAAAGGTGAAATCATATTACAATGATGGTGAAAACAGTTCTTATAGTGCCTAGTTTAACACCCTCCCTAGGTAGAAACTATGTTTTATCAAATATAGAAAGTCTCTTAGGCATGTGTGGGGGACCCCATACCTCCAAGATCAGCTGGAGTGTATCATATCAGGATCTGCAATAGCTCTCTGTCTTGCTGGAAATGGAATTCTTCCAAGTGCCTGAAATCATGCCTACAGTGCAATATTAAAGGCGCCAGAATCTCCGTTGGCTCGAAGCTGCATGTATGTTATGTCTAAAACGGGAGCCTATCAGCCTGAACAACAGCTACCTTGATATGATAACCTTGGAGGCTTTAGCACTCACTGTGCAGACTAGGGTCACGATGTAAGTCTAGGGATGCCGAAAACAAGCCTTTCTCATGTGAAGTAATTCACGCAGCCTAACTTACAACAACAGCTATATGCAGTGTTGTGTGCAAAAGCAGCAAAGGTAAAATGGCGTTTAAACTTCTAAGCCGAGAAAGAAAAGGGTAACCAGGTAGCTGCTATTTTGCTGTTATAAGCGTCTATATTGATTGGAAGGAGTTTCAATAAATTGGAATTGCGAATCACGAAGACCGTTGGTGTCTCAGCTGAAGTAGCTTTCGCACATCACTTTGACATTCGATCATTAATTGATCCTCCTGATACTGTGGACTACTTGAATTATTGGAGATTTGGAGAGCTCAGCAAGGAATTATTAAGTAAACTTCTAAGCCTATGCTAACATAGCAATGTGCGCAACAAGGCCCAGCCCTCACTACACTACATATTATTCAGTTAAAAGCAAATAATGTGCTGCTTTCTGCGGTATTATTAGGTAGCTATATTGATATTTTAACACACTTTGCTAAAAAGGGTTTCCTGTGCAACAGAAAATAGAGTTCTTAAGAAAGAAAATTATACACATTCAGCAGACGCTTTTCAAAATGTTATTCTTGAACAAGTAATGCTTCTGTCTTGCACGGAAGCAGAAGAACAGCCTTTTATGTTATGAACAGCATCCTTTCTACCTACATGTACACGGATCCTGCAAGAAAAGGTGTGCCTGTTTTTCTTAGCATATAATTACATTTCAAACATTGGCTTCTGTTGTGGCTGTGTTCTATTTACACAATAGGGCCATGGAAGCACCTGTTTCCATTAAGAAACAACCTGGATCAACGGTTTCTACATTAAATATTTAGCATCTACTGTATGTGTCCCACTAGGCAGCACTTTAAGATTCAAGGTATCATACCTTTAAATGAAACATTCTTTTACATTCTAAAGGGTTTCTCAGAGCAGGAACTCTCTGGAAATAAGTAGGGCTACTGGTCGGTAACTGTGTGGCCACCATCCCCATTGAGAGGTGGGGCAACCAACTGTGTGTGGAGTCAGGCTGGTGCGCTATAATTTTCAAAAGTCTGTCCGCCCAAAAACAGATGCCTTTAGTGCATCTGGAGGTCTGCCATATTTAGGGCAGTCCTTCTGATGCAGAGTTTCCCTGACAAGGTCGGCCACGAAGGGCATAGTGGATCTGGGCAGAGAAAGTGCACAGTGGCCCACAAATGCAAGGAAAGAATTCCCTACATGTCAGAGCCATTGGTTTTTGTTTTCCAGGAAGCAAACCTCGGATTTGGGAGTTTCTTTCTGACAAACAAATGAATATATATATATTAGGTAGCCCTTCTTGTTTCTGCAGAAAGGAATGGCAGACACACTCTTGGCAAAAGGGCCTCCTCCCACATGGCAGGGGTCTCTAACTGGGGAGACTGGCAAGCCCCAGGGTAGGACACACTTAGTACAGGAGAATAAACTGTTTAAGCCGTAGCTCCCTTAATGATCCTCACACATATGAAGGGGAAGGAGTTGGAGACTTTGGAGAACTAGACAGTGGAGACTAGGGGGAATAGACTAGACCACTAACCAGTCTTGAGATACTCCCTTCCAGATTGGGTGTTCGCTTCTGGGGGTGACAGAGACGCAAACACCCTGAAGGTAGGTGCCTGGCAACAAGTTGGTTAGTGGTAGGGTTTAATTGCTTGCCCTTTAGTTTGTTACCCGGCGTCCCCTTCCTCGACTTTGTTGTTTTGCCTCCCCATGGGTCCCCTCACATCCTAGTGTTAGAGAATCTTTTACTTATTCTCTGTTTATGCGTTTGTCTGTGTTCCCTGCTGTTGTCTTCTTGCTTTAGCCTGTGTTATTTTGGCGTACTGGGCTCCTTTGCCAGCTCACAGGTGATGGGAGGGCTCCTCAAAACACATCCACCTGGCAGTGTGGTAACTTATGAAATCAGACTTTCACATAATATGTGTAAATTCACTTGTATCTGTTTGTAACTTTGTGTTGCCTTCTTACTGTGCCACCCCCGATTCTGAAGACCCCATGCCTGAACTGGCTCCCACTAACACCTGGCTCCAGTGTTTCCTTCCCTTCTCTTCCCTATTCCCTTGTATCTCTGTTCATTGACTTTACCCTCTCCTTGGAGAGCCTGTGGGAAGGCTGGGGCTCTCAGTGGGTCCATCTTCTTCTGCCAAAATTCACACAGAGGGTCGTCTGGAGCGCGGAGATGGGACCCCGCCAAAGGGCCCCGCTGCACCCATGGCCTGGTCTGCTGCCCACACAATGTCAAAGGAGACCTCGAGAGTCCTCTTAAATTATCTGCAGGTTTGAGAATGGTGTCTGTGAAATATCTACTGCTTTCACAACAGGTACAGTGATGAAAAAAAGAGATTTGTGGGATTAGAGAATCAACGCATTTTAATGCCAAAGAAAGGAACATACTTTTCACCCAGTTTGAATTACATTTACCAATGTATGTTTCCTGCTAAAAAATAAATGCCCTTCTATTCCGGTCTATCCATTTGGGACGTTAACCCCTTCTGGCCAAAGTGGCCGTTTAATGCTGAAATACAGCGATAGCTGAAATCAGACCCATTAACTCAATAACTTAAAGTGTTGGGCACTGGATTGCACCCCATGGGCTGCACTTTCATTCACTTTCGATCCATTTGAGCAAGAACATTGTTTTATTGAAGCATGCACACTATGCAGCGGATAGTTGATTATGTGGCAAGTTTGATTAAAGGGCCATACACACAGGCATGAAGCCCTAGGACTCCACCTAGTGGTGGAGACAACTTATTGGAAAAGACCCAATACTTCTATTTCGTTTGGTCCTGGGACATGTAGGGCTATTTAAATTCTATGTTGTCTGGAGAGCAGAAACCCCTCGCTGCTTCCTGTCCGCAGCCTTGGAGCTACTTTATACATCCCAGTGACCTGCTGAAAGCATCTGTGACGTTAGACTGTCCTGCACTGTCAGCAACAGCGGCACCTATTGAATTACAGATGGTAGGAGCTGGGCCTGGAATGCTGACTCTGTGCTCATTGTTATTTCATAAAGTCAAATGATGACAGGAATGTAATCAAATACATTACAAGGTTACTGCTGGCATATATTATTACAGCTGAACATTGTAAGTGATACTTGGACACTATAAACTGTAATAAAAATCACTGGTTGCTAAAACGTGCTGGCGCGGTTCTTTCTTTAAAAGCTTGTAAACTGCACCCACCTCCCAGAGGTGGAATCGCTCTTCCTGACAGCTCCTGTATATGTGCCAAGACGAGAAGGTGAGCGTGAATAGATGCCAATCAGCGCTGGTCCTCATGAACTATTCAGAGAGGATTCTGGGAACTGAGAGGTCAAAAGCATATGTGCTCTGGCTACTGGACGCCCACTTTCAGTAACGTTCATATCATTTGCTGGTCCACAAAAAAACCCAGAGAATTCTGCACAAGACACAACACAAAAAAGTACACTAAACATGTTTTGTGGTGAAAATGCAAATTCAGGGCAATATTAAAGACAAAGCATTGGCAAAGCAAATAGTTCTCTCTTTGTACAGGTCTTCCCTTTGCCAATGCTTTTGCTGATGCTGTACAGCATCGGTAAAAAAAAAAGAAGAACAAGAAATGTGCTATGACATGGCCCTGCTGCATGTAGCATCGTTCTGTAGGCATGCACATACATTATGATGTATGCGCACACATGTCGCCTATAGACAGATGCAGGCGACATTTTCTTTTTTTTGTATTAACAATCTAAGATGGCGGGCACCACTAAATTGGATGAAAAAAATATATGCGCAAAACCATTTTTATGGTGCAAGAGCCCACAAAAGCAAATGGCAGCTGCTGGGCACTCCATCACAAAGCAACTTTAAAAAAATGGTTTAAATGCCAAGCGAGGGGTGGGGGAACAATAGAGGAGAGGGTTAAAAATGTAACAGAGTTAAGGGTAAAATAAAAATAAAACCGGGTGCGATGAGGCGGGGAAAGCTCCAGTAAGACCGAGCAAATAGAGTGACAACAAAGTCAACCAATGGACGCATGGGGCAGCTTTAAGCCCACTGGAAGTGTATTACTGCCGCGAGTTGCAGCATCAAAATAACTATTTTATTTATGCCTCCATCACACACTCAACAAATATTCCAACACTGACTCGTACATTGCTCATACCTGAAGCACAACATTCAAGAGTTTATTTTGACACTGCAACCAGGGGCGGCCTTAGGCATGTGCAAGCTGTGCACCTGCACAGGGCCACCAAACCCCAGGGGCCACCACGCCAATATATATCCTTAATATAATAATCCTCTGAGGATGGATACATATTTGCGTGGCGGCCCCTTGCAGGGATTTGGCAGTCTCCGGCTCTGTTCCACTTCCAAACACCCAGACCCCCCTGTTCACTGGCCCCCGCGCTCCGCCATGCCCGCACCCCGTCTTCCGGGGCCCCCTCCCTACGCTCCCTGCTCAGGGCTGCCATGAGCCTAGAGCCGCCCCTGCTGCAACTCGCACCGTTAATACAAGGATTTAATTATATTACCGCACTCTGGCTTATATGATGTCTATATTGAAAGTCTAAACATAGAGTTTTCTTAAATGCAGAGAGTGACAAAACTTACATACGGATTACAAAATATGTCAGTTATTGAAGGTACCACTACTTGGGAAAGTCGATATAAATCATATTAACCATACACTGACAGCCTCGGTCATCATCTTCGTTTATATTTCCAATACGCTGGTTTGAAATCAAACTCAGAAGAGACCGAAAACAGACAGTTTCTATGACTTCTCATTTTACATAGATATATAAGCCCTGAGGAAGTCCAGGTAACAGAAGGCCTGACAAAACATGTACTGGTAATGGTGGCTAGATAGGTCTGATTAAAAATAATGAAATAAAGAAGATCACTTTTATGTATTACTAGAAAGACTCATCGTTGTCCTTTTGATGTGCTTGCAAGAACTGTCTTCTTGGAATTCTATTTTTCTACAAAATCTCCCTGAATGCCAGTAGTATAGAATTGGGATCTGTAGCTTGTAGAGGGTTGCCATTATGTATAAATGGGAAAGTAGTTAGGCTTTTAATTCTCTAGTTATTAAGAGCAAACTTTGCCAGCTTTGTCTTTAAATGCAAAGCATTTATGCCATCCGGTTAATACTAAATAATGCATCTGTTTGTTTTACTTTTAAACAGGTTTTTAACATGGCTTTAGTGAGATTAATTATCTGTATGGCTTTGCTTTAGATTGTTGATCTAGGTTGTTGATCTTCTTTCTGTATAGCTTCTACATGTAATTTTTTCTAAAGTCTTAATATGTTATTCTTTAACTTTTCACTTGGTTTTTGAGTATGAGATAGTAATGCCTCTAATATGTACTTTGAGCATATCCCAGGCAATATATATATATTTTTTGATAATCAATTTTATTGGCATTTTGTAAAAACGAGGTAACCATAGTAACATTTTTATCAATGTGACATGTATAACATTTAATTACATATCCGAATATTATCTCCCCAACAGATGGCGTAAAATAGAAACGGGCCCGCCCTTAGCGCTAATCGTAATTAGTCCAAAAGTCCTGTCCATTTGCCCCATATTCGGTCGTATTTGTTCGGGCACCCTCTTGCGTCGTAAACCACTTTTTCTTGGATAGCACACCAATCAATCCCCTTCTGCCATTTTGTGACAGAAGGAGACTTTGAGTCCTTCCAGGCCATTGCAATGTCTCTTCTAGCAATCAACATGGCTGTTGCTAGAAACAATTTTCGGCTTGGGAGCTTTCCATTCCCTCCATCACCCCCAGAAGTAGAGCAGGCGGACTAAGGGGAACCTCCCACCCCAATATGCCGCTTAATTCAGCGGGGATTGATGCCCAATATTTCGATATGACTGCGCAGGACCAGACCATATGAAAGAAGTCGGCTGGTTCATCTTCACAACGTGGACATTGTGGGGCTGAGAGAAGTCCAGCTCTGTGCAGTCGTGCCGGTGTAAGATATGCGCAGTGGAGATAATATCTATACTAATATTATAAAGAGAGAGCCCAAACCTTTGAGGCGGGTAATCTCAGGAACCACAGCACCAATCACAACACCCAATACAGCATTGGAAAGGGCAGTTTCAGCAGAAGGACATAGGCTATACAGATGCTCACCATATACATTTGAAAGGTAAAAGGACCTTACCAGCAAAGTATTCCCTTGTGGGCGTGGGCGTGGGCGGGGCACGGCATGACGACAAAAAAAAGCGTTCCTTAAACGTGTGCATTGTGCTGGGGGCGTGTGCTGGGGGCGTGAACAAGGCCAATGGGTGCGGCAATTGCAATTGCGCGGCAGCAAGGGGTGGTGCCAATGGGCGCGACAACCGGCAACAATCGTACGGCACATCCCCCCAAAAAAAAGCGTGCCTTGAGGGCGTGTGGAAAACAAACGTGTGCGTTGGGCCAGGGGCGTGGCCATGGCCAATGGGTGCGGCAATTGCGCGGGAGCAAGGGGCGTGGCCAATGGGCGCGGCAATTGCCGGGGCTTAGGCGGGGGCAGACGCGACTGATCGTGCCTACGGGGGCAATAACTGCACAGTATCCTGCGCGCTGTCAGCCAGTCAACTCTCTGCATAAAGGACCATGCCTGCGGGGACACTAACTGCAGCGTCTCCTGCGCGCTGTCACACACTCAACTCTCTGCATAAACGAATTGACACCAGGCGCACAACATCAACCAGGGCTGGAGCCGGGCTCAGGCGGCGGATGACGCGACTAAGCGCGCCTGCTGGGACACTAACCTTTGAACTGACTGCACTTTCCCACACGCGCAGAATCTCCAGCGCGCGCTGTCACCCACTCAACTCTGTGCATCAACGACTTTACACCACAAGCACAACATCAAACAAAACTGGAGCCGGGCCTCAAGCGGGGAATGACGCGATTCAGCGTGCCTGCGGGGACAAGAAATTTACAACTGAATGCACTTTCACACACGCTTACCTACGGAAGTGGAGTACATACACTCTAGAGACATCTGCTAATACTTCTTACTCCGAGGTACACACAGTATCTGCACACACATGCCTAACTATTGTGACACTTCATGCTAAAAATGTTCTCTAACGCGAGATTTTAAAATAAATTTCCCTTGCCTATTACACACATTCTATTTCATACCCAGACAACGTCGGGACGGGCTGCTAGTATCTGTATAAGGCGATGTCTGGCAGATATGGTGAGAGTTCTGGGGGCCATAAGAGTGTCCCTTCAATCTTCTCCTCCAGAGAACCTATCCATCTTTCCCATCTGGTTCTCAGAGGGTCTAGCTTGGATGGAGTATTGTTTATCAGGGATTGGAATATTTTGGCTATCCCTCCCTTCCCCTGCTCACCCATGAGAATTTTGGCCTCCAACAGGCTGAACTTTGGAAATGACTCTTGGTTAGGGATGTGTGAGGCAAGGGTGTTACATAGCTGGAGATATTTAAAGAACGTAAGGGGTGTGTGCGTTGTAAGTCCTGAAAGGAGGACAATTGTGCTCCCTTCCAGACGTCTCCTAGTTAGATGATGCCTATTAGATTCCAAGCCTGAAAGCCCGTAAGAGTCCCCACATCTCACAACCAAGTACTGTGCCATAGTGGAGTTTGTAGTGTGAGTCTGTTGTCCCAGTCGATGTGCCTCAGTGCCGATCGCCATGCTAGGAAAGGTGTACGAGTGAAAACAGATGGGGCCCGAGGGCCCGTCTTTCCTGGATCTGAAAGAAGCCAAGATGTCCCAGTTCAAGATGATATGCTAGATCCGACCCCAGGCAATATATATAGGAATTCATCATAAGTTTTGCTGTGGGACGATCTTAATTTATGTAACCAAATAAGAAATGTATTAGTTTAAATATAATAATGAGCAGTTTAAGGTCCAAGCCAAGATTGGGACTGTAGAGATCCTTCACCCACAGACAAAGAAAATATAGAATGGTCGGATACTGTAGTATTTGCTTTGGTCATTTCACAATTCTCTGCCCATATTAGAGGAACTAGAAAAAAACAACCCTTTAATATTGATCATGTGGAGTAGAATTGAATGTATACTACTTCTGCTGAGGAAGCTTACGCTGCCAAGCATGTACTAGGTTTAGTGAATATATATAAGATAACCTATTGCCTTTACTTTTTTACATCCTTCCATGATGCCTCTTTTTTGGGGTATCCAGATGAACATCCTAAGTACAATTACATTCACTATATACTGTCATGGACTCCTCCCAGTTGAAAAGCTGTAATGTTAGTTGATCAAGAGATGTAGGATCTGCATTCAGACTATATAGTGCAAATAAAGTTAAGGACATTCAGATAAGACACAACATGGCAGTGGTAGTAACAAGAAATCAGCACCTCCATTAAGTTTGTAAGTACAATATAGAATTAAATGCAGTGTGCTCAGATGAATACATACTATGCCATGATAGTAATGTATGTTAATATATAAAACCGAAATTTCACATATATATAGATTTTATTTTACAATTCAGAGCAGAACAATGAAGTGGTTTTGATCCATCACTGTTGCAGATCTATTTTAATTAGAATAACATCCCAAAACAGCACAGGTTACACAGCACAAATTTCAGAAAAGGTCCATATGTAGACAGTATTCATATATAGCCTGTTGGCCCTTTGACACGTAGATAGATAGAAGGCACAGACAGCCGACGTGTTTCGTCGTGTTGACTTTTCAAAGCTTAAAACATTGTAACCCCGTTTGACCTTTCCAAATCGAGGGAAGAAACCTCAAACCCCCTTTGTATACAAGGGTATATATGATAAATACACCCCTAAATGGTCGAGGCTTTGGATGGATAAAGTGTCAAATCCAATGCCAGCCTCCTGTGGAAGAGATCAGAACTCAAATATCTGTAATTTACCTCTTGGTTTGATTTGAGGAAAGTGATTTTAAGGAATCAACATCGGGCATGTATTAGCCCATTGTCCAATGGGGGAGGACCATAGTAGTGATGCACCCAATACTCAGCGTCACCTCCTATTTGAGGTAACCAGTTGAACATCCTAAATACAATCACATTCACTACATACTGTCATGGACTCCTCCCAGTTGAAAAGCTGTAATGTTATTTGATCAAGAGATGTAGGATCTGCATTTAGACTATAGAGTACAAATACAGTTAAGGACACGATCTTGACTTGTAGCTGGGCAGTGCCATCCTCCACTAGCGTCTCCTTGTGATTTAACAAATTGGTCAACCCTGTTACAAATTATAATTGCTACTTTGCTAGGTTGCAATATATCAATGTCAGGATTTGTCCACTTGTTTGTTTTACATAGCTTTTATGATTTTACCTATTTGCTTTGATTCTTTGATCCTTTGTTTGTTTTTGTCCCTTGCAATCTGTTATCTCACCACCCTTTATCCTTGTGAACCTTCCCTCTGTCTCACTCCAGAGCTTCCTTCTCCTTCCCTAGTGTGGGGAAGACTCCATCGATGTGGGCTTTGTCAACAGCCTACTCCTGGCAGTAGAGAGGGGTCTACTTCAGAAACCTCATCCAACATATTGCCTAATCTTGTACTATTCACCAGTACTGCCATTCTAGGACTGTACATGTGTTCCCCTCTGTCTTTCCCCCATGGCTCCTGAATCCTAAGAGTGATCTTAGCATATTTAGCTATTTGGGAGAATCTCTGTTATACATGTAGGATTATTCTGTGTCACTATATATCAGAGAAACACATTTTCTGATCCTTGCATTGTGGCTTGAATAGTTGTGCTTCTTTCAGATGTCTCATTGCCACATACTCAAATTGAAAATAGTCAATTTTTTCTTGAAGGACAATATTTTTACTACTGTTCCAACTTCTACAAATTGGTCTATCAACTATAAATGCTATCCCATTTCTAACATACTTTTGAAGCAATCTGGGTGAAGGAAGATTGACGTATTGTCATGAGTTATGGGATTCTTTGGATTATCAATTAGATATAAGAATGGATGCAAGTGAGAAGCTTAGGAGATTCAGCAGAATTGGTCTGGGTTTATCTGAGATCCTGCAGAATTTAAATGACATTTATTTTCAGATCTTTTTGTACTCCATTGTTGAAGTTCAATTCTTGTTTGTTGTGGATTAATTTTGGCCAAAGGTTCTTTACAAAAGTCAGAATCAGAGCCCTCTGTGCCTTCTGGAATGGCAAATAATTACACATTTTGAACACTGTGGTTGATTCTCCAAATTCTCCAATTTCTAACTTCTTGTTGATCCCCATCATCTGTTCATCTGACTGTGTTTTTCGCTGCTGTACTTGCCACTGCTTCCGCTTCTTCTTCTATTTCTGAGATTTGTTTGTTCATCTGTACTAAATTCCGGTTTATATCAGCTAGTCTTTTTTTATTTCTCAATTCCTACTATCTGTGGTTATTTCAATTTGTTTTCTTGTACTTATTTTATACCCTACATGAATTGCAAGCAATTATGGATTGCCTACTAATACTGTTCAATGCTGTTCTCTGGATCAGCTGGTCTGTGCTTTGGACTCGCATGTATGGCAGTTAAAAGTCAAAATCAATCCTGAGGTACATTGATTCCTTTATTTACAATGTTTTCTTCGACCTCAATTTCAGACAAAGAATCAAACCTCAGAGTATCCTTTCCAATTTCTTTGTCAGATTCTGATATAATGGAATCTTCTGAGATCTCTAACAAAGAGTAAAAATGTTCATCAGAACTTGTCAAAACTGAATATGGGTTAGTGGTGGGTATACTTGGGCAGACTTGGGCTCAGATGTTCGCTTTTTTGGTCCATATGGGGACGAGGTTTGAGCTTGTTTTGAGCAGGAGATCATACATTTCTTCTGGAGTTACCCCTAAGTCACTTCAGACTGTTTTCTGCCAAGGACTGGGTTAAGCTTAATCTGCTGAGAAGAATATTTTGGTAAAGGCGCCCTTGGCTTTTTGAAAATGTGAGCTTTACCTTGTAGTATATCTGTGGCTATTACTTAGGCTGATACTATGTTGGTCTGACTGTTCTTTTCTTTAGTTTTGTGGACTGGCTATACACCTTGGTTTCTTAACAGAGACCTGTTTGAAATCAACCTCCACGCTTGATATTTCCCTTGCTCTCCCTGAGAACTATCGGATTCTTAGACTAAATAGAGTAGGGGAAGTGGGCGGCGGACTTGCCATCATTTTCAAAGAAGAGCTGAAAGCCACTATTATTGACTCCGTCTCAGATATTCTAATGGAAAGGTGTATATTCAAAGTGGAGCTGTCACATCAGGAAACTTTAACAGTGCGCTTTTATATCGTCCCTCGGGGCCACTTAAAGATTTTAATTTAAAATTAATTGCGAAACTTGCCCCTCACATTATTGCCTCCAGTCACTTTCTGCTCTTAGAGGATTTTTATATCCACTGTTAGGACAAAGAGAACACTGAAACTGCCAGCTTCTTAGCTGACATGGCCACTTTGGGCCTGGGAAAGATTAATACTGGCCCCTCACATTTGGCAGGTCATACCCTGGATATTATATTCACTAATTCCCCTCTCATAAGTGCGGATCCTCCTTGCCCACTGATGTGATCGGATCATTCTATGATTCCTTTTCAGATTACTAGCTGCCTCAAAACAGCAATCGGCTGGAGGCGGCCAGATGGCCCTTCAACGACGATGGCATAAAGTCACATATGACTCTTTTAGCAAACTATATACGCCCCCGATATTCAATTAACCTATGGACAGTAATATGAAGTTGAGGGTCTTTAACGATAATATTAGTACAATAATTGATACTCTGTCTCCGTTAAAACATCAACTTAATAAATCTCGGGAAAAAGTGAAGATTGGTACACTGCAGAGTTACGGATGGAAAAATCCAGATGGAAAGTGCTGGAAAAAAGCTGGCACAAATCTCAGCTAGATAGTGAAAGATTCAACTTCAAACTGGCTCTCGCTGCTTATCACAAGAATTTAAAATAGCACGGAAAAATCATGTTATATTAAAACTGAACTAGGCAGGAAACTCGATAAAGGAACTATATAAAGTCCATAACTCCTTCACTAAGCCCACAGCATGCGAACAACAGACTATCCCCTCTCAGTGACTGTGTGACAACACAGCTGTGCCCCTTGAGGATAAAATTAATTTGATTTATAATCAATTTCCTCAAGACCCCGGTCACGCTGAGCTCATTAACTCTAGTTCTCAAACGATTAAGAACTCAGCTGTAAACCTGGATTGTTTTAAAGGTATTCAGATCTCCCAGGTGGAAGCCATGCTTAGTACTGCGAAATCCGGCTCTCCTCTAGATTTGTTGCCAGCACACAAATATGCTCTGCTTGCTCCTCTTCTAGCCGCCCCAATTACTGAGATTTTGAACACCTCTTTAAGCGAAGGTATTCTGCCTCTTGACTGGAAGTCCGCTAAAGTACTACCTATTAAGAAGAAAGATCAACTGCCTGCTGATGTGCTCTCAAATTACTGCCCCATTTCACTCCTCCCGTTGATGAGTAAAATGGCGGAGAGTTATATTAACACTCAGTTAATGGACTACCTCGACAAACACACCATTCCTGATCCCTCTCAGTCTGGGTTTAGACCCAACCACTCCACAGAGACAACCCTTCCTGGGGTTACAGATCATATTAAAATGGCATTGGATGCTAATAAAGCAGTGATACTGGCCTTATTGGATCTGACAGTAGCCTTAGACACGGTCTCTCATCAAAAATTGATTTTTCAACTGAAGGAGGCTGGTCTGCAGGGACAGGCACTGAATTGGCTTGTCAGTTTCCTAGACCAGTGCATCAACCTGGGTCCATTCCGTTCACAAACCATGAAAACTACTAAGGGGGTGCTCTAGGGCTCTTGTTTGAGCCCAACTTTGTTTAATATCTATGTGGCCCCCCTTACCAAGGTTATTAGGGAGTACGGTTTCACTCCTTTTTCCTAAACTGACGATACCCAACTGCTCCTGTCCTTTGATAAGGACTCTGAGTCTATTGATCAGCGTTTTGCTAAGGGCATGTTAGCTATATCAGAGTGGATGACAATCCACTGTCTGCAACTAAATGCGTCCAAGACAGAAATCTTGTTGTTTGGGTCAGCCCAAAGTTTCTGGTCCCCTAGGTGGTGGCCTGCAACATTGGGTCCGGCCCCCTCTACTACTTTGGTGGCAAAAAACCTGGGAGTACGCTTAGATGTAGTGTTATCTATGAAGGACCAAGTGATGAATACGACAGAGACTTGCTACCATACCCTACGCCTTTTGCCCAGAGTATTCCGATGGTTGCCTCTAGCTGTACGAAGAACCCTGATTCAGGTTTTGATTATTGGCCGCTTAGATTATTGTAATGCTCTGCTGGCATCTGCAAATGTGTCCCAACTAAACAGACTGCAGATTGTACAAAATGTTGCGGCTCGCCTGGTCCTAACAAAACCACCTCTCACCTCCTCAGGACCATTATTACAACAACTCCACTGGCTCCCTATTTGCCAGATAATTAATTTTAAGCTTTGCTGTCTCACCCATAAAGCTTTATATGGTGCGAGCCCCAGCTACCGGTCAGACAAATTCAAAGTCTACTGTTCGAATTGCTATCTTAGATCGGAAGGTAAAGGGTTGCTGGTGGTCCCCCGGTATAAGAAGTTTAGAACAGGAGGCAAAACCGTTGTCCATCTAGCCTTGAAATTTTGGAACTCCTTGCCCGAGGACCTGCGCAAATGCTCCAATCTGCTCCGCTTCTGTAAACTCCTGAAAACAGCATTATTCAGAGCTTAAACCTGTCTGCCCATGTTCATCTGACTTTCCTGCTACAATAGCACGGAGATACCCCTACGGGGGTGATTCCTGCGCTCTACAAATCCCAAACATACATACATACATACATACATACCCCAGAGTGTCTAGCTCCCACTTTGAACCAGTGGTTGAAGTGGGCGGGATCGGCAGGCACGGCGTGACCCTACTTCTTAATTCAATTGATTCCGTTCCCCTACTCTTTTATTTTGACATTGTGTCCCAGGATGTTAGAAATATCTGAGACCTGTAGCTAAGGCTCAGTGTTCGGGGACAGGCGGGTGGGCCGAGAAGGAAAAGGACTTTGTCTTTTGCTCAGAGAATACAAGGACAGTGTTCACTTTTCCTGCTTTGCTGCTGGCAGCTGCCCCCCCTCTCTTTCTTCCTCTTCTTCCCTCTCTTTCTGTCTAGCTCCTCCTCACTTACTGAAAACTGTGACATCAAGAAACGGTTCTCTTCCTCTTTTTCCTCCTTTGGTTTATTTGTTCCCCTGTGAAATGGATAAAAAAAAGAAAAACACTTTTACTGGAAATGTCATCTTTTTGCTACATTTTTCTATTCCAAAGTGCAGCCTTGGGAATAAAAAGTTCAAAATATGAAAAATAAATAGATAACTAAATAAAGCAAGACAGAGTGGTCGTAAAGTGGCCTGATTGATTTTATTCACATCTAAACACATTGAGGACACTTTACAGAGTTTGCTAGTTAAGCGCTACTTTTGGTTTCTTGCCTTTCTTTGAACAGCATTGTTTTCCAGGGTGGAGAAGTGCACCAATACTGGAGGTACTGTAATGCCGGATTGAAGGGTGGATTGGAAAACAAAATGTGTATCGCAAGACTGTGTTCCCGGATGTGGTTTTTTTCAACCATACTGCTTACATTTTGTTAGAATATAAGCAATGGACATTGAAATGGGTCCCTTCCGTGCCCTGTAGTCATGTCCTTAACTTTTCAGGCAAAAGCACTCACTGATTTCTGAATAGTGAGTGTAAAAGCTTTAAGGTAACCATGTAGTTCCTGCTTACATTTCACATGCTTTACTTAATCTTGCATTCCCTATGAGGGTATGCCTTTTACAGGATGTTGTTACTTTTTTTTTAGGCAGCATATTGCTCTTGTCCAGTGCATAATTTAAATTGAGTAGTATGCAGGTGTTTATAGCAGGGCACAATTGGGTTGTAGTTGAAGGCAGTGCGAGTTTCTCTCAGTGGGGTAGTTTGATGTTCAGTGGGGGAGAGGATGTGGCTGCCAAATTTGGAACTGGATAACCAGGTTCAGCCTTCATGACCATTCCCCTGGACCACTGTACTGAGGGATCACATTCCCATGCCAGACCTTAGCAGACCCCGCAAGACCTTAGAAGCCCGAGTGTCTTAGCACCAACAGGTGGACCCTAGATGTGGCAAGTGTGGGTTTACCTTAAAGGCCTGTCCACCACAATCCATACTGAAGATCACCTACAGTCTTGAGGGTTGGCCTATGAAGAAGCACATCATAGAGCAATAGTGACTATGTCACTGAGGTCGCAATACCCTTGAGAAGGGCTGGCTCTAGGGCGGTGCGAATGCACCGGGCACTGACTGTGGGTGAGGGCGCCTTGTTTGCAAGTATATTATGGTTTTAAAAGCATTTGCTGCCGCCTTCCTGGCCTACAGCAATTTTTGGCAACAATAAAAATGTCATGATAACTCCGGTGATTAATGTTTTTCATAGAAAGAGATCGGAGTTTTGTCTAGTGGAAGTTATGACTCATGGAAAGGTAGCGCAAGAACATGTATCATGCAGATCACAAAGTGCACATGATGTAAATAGGTCAGTGGGTTACTTCTTTTGTCAGAGAGATCCTTTGGTTACTTGCAGTTTATAAGTTAAAACCCCAGCATAGAACAGTGAGCTATTAACTATCATCTAAGTGCTGCATGCAAACTGCAAGGTATAAATTAGAGCGTTATGGTTTTTACCCCCGTCTTTGATTACCCTAATGTTGCAAAAAGTGTTAATTCAGATGGAAATCAATTCTGTTTATTAAAGAGAACCCCCAACCATGTATTACGTTTTAAATTATGAGTTTGTTTCTCCAGACCAATCACTATTAAACTATATTGCCTCCTAGTATGGTTGTCATTTCACTCCTACACCTTGTAGTCCTTTGTCTTATGAAACATTTCCAATACAGTGATTTACACACAGATAAATGATTGTCTCTGTGTAATGTGTGTGATGTAAAGTGCTCTGACACCCAACACTGGTATGAGTAGCGGTGTAAATCAAACTTAATGCATCTGAGAGACAGTGTGGTTTTCAATACTCGAGGGGCACTGTTAAAAGGTGGTAGTGAGGGAATCCGTGGCAGAGGTGGTCATTTGGGGGGCACCAACAAATATTGTTGCACAGGGCCCCACCAGTGCTAAAGCCAGTCCGCCTCACCCTTTGGTACCTCTATTGGCCTTGTTTCAGTATAGTAGCTGCAACTCACCAGTGATCTTCTATGTAGGATTTGCATGCACATCATACTAAAGTTCGCAAACTTCACAGTCTCTCTGCTTCATGCACTAGCACTTTTAACATGTGCTGCCTGATTTGAGGCCACTGAAATTATGCAGCGAAGGAGGACAATATTATGCCGCTATGTTGACTTAATTATTCCTCAAAAAAAGGCTGCAGCAAAATGCAGTATATTTTCTGATACTTTATTATTTTGATATTTTTACACATGCTAACAGTCTCTGGAAATATGTTGCCTTATTAGTACCAGTGTAACATACAAATGCACCAGTGAGAAAGATGATCAGTCAACCTTTGCACAGGGCCGTCTCATTCACAGCAACACAAGTCAAATTGTTTTTATCTTTTGATCCGTTTGAGCTACAAACAATTTATTAGTTAAAACTGTCAGATTAAGCAGCAGATGTTGTATTATATGGCAAACATGGCAGAGCCGTTATTATATAGAAAACATTTGCAAACTAGGATATTTTGCCATTTATGTTTGAACTGCTCTTGTGGAACAAGGGAGAAGTGCTGATGACAGAAATTCCATGGCTCGAGACAAATGGCCTATGCTTCCACTTTTAAGTGTATTTGGGACATTATATGATTGGAAACATATAGCACTTTGTGAATGTATTTTAAAGTCAATAACTCATATTAAACCTTAAATAATCATGTATATCCATTGACTGAACTAAATAACATAATAATCTGTTATAATAATATTTTCCCCACTTCGACCACTGCTTTGAACAGAAACAGCACTGTTTGGTTCATCCATTTCCTCTCCCTTTCCATCTGCAGGGTCGGAGGGCTTTGTTATACCTCAATTATACCAAACACATTCAAAACCTCACTCTTTTATGGTGTCTTCCCAGTTTGGGGGGGGGGGGGGGTTCATTATTAGATTATAGTTTTGAATTTGGGAGAGTACTTGGTCCTAGTTTTTTTACTCTGTAGCTAGTACTCCTTTGCACTTGGTCATGTGAGAGCACTCTTACCCTGTTTGAGGGGCCAATACAGTCCTCCTTAAGGGATTCACTTTGATTGACAGCAGGTTCATTATCCTCACTAATTGGTGTGTATACGGGATCTACATCTCTTTGTCCTTGGGTAATGATGAGTCCCCCATCTTGTTGATCGCATTTATTTACTCTCTGATCTATATTGTGACTACTAACTACCGCTTTGAAAGATTTGAGAAATTTGGAGGTTACATGTGAGTGGGGCTCTGCTGTTAAGTGAGAAACCATACTGAGGCTAGTCTCATCTTCTGTCATAACCATAGGTGGCATGTTATTGTTATATATATACTACAGAGCTTAAACAACAGTTTACAGTCTTAGACTCAAGTTTAAATATTTCACTTCAAAGTGCTAATATATTAGATGGGAGAGTTGCGGTGAAGCCATGCTGGGGGTGGGTGCCTTAAACTTAATGAATACTTTTTCCACCTGTTTTAGAACCATGACCCACCCCACTTACCACTATCCTTACTTTTTAATGGTGCAGCTGCTTGGCGTCTCCTGGTCCTCTAGGAAATAAGTTGTCAATGCTTTGCAGTCTGTGATGTTTTGTCAGCGCCTCTTTGCTTTTCCTCATGTTTGGTCTTTTCTTTGGGGCACTATTTAGGGTCCTGGCATGAGCAGGAAGTCATTTTGCAGAAATAGCATGCACTGGACAGCAAAGTAGGGATCGTGTCTCTGTAAGCTTTGCCTCAGGTTCCGTCTTCTTCACAGGTTTGATTCCGGGTTGCATACTGCAACACTATCACCAGCAATGCCAATGTGAGGACGACGCGATTATCTGCCTCTGAAATCAGCAAGAGTGTCTGGTAGATTAGGAGGGCTGGCTTGACTCGGTAGGAGCTGTAGATTAAAATCACTACGCAGAAGCAGCGGATTAAAATTGCTATGCAGAAAGCATCTGGGGAAGACGAGGCAGAAGCTGGTTCTCTGGAGCCTCCGGAAGCTGACGATCGAAGGGAAGTCTTTGGTCCTGCGGAACGAGACCCTCCCAATACTCCAGTACGTCGCTCAAGTGTGGCCTTTACAGACCCGTACAGCCAAGGCCATCATGAGACTGATCTACTTCATCTGGAGCTTGAAGATGGACAGAGTGAAGAAGGCGCTCAAGTTCAAGACCCCTGACAAGGAAGGCAAGGGAGTGCCAGACATCGCCAACACCCTGAGGGGAATCTTCATGTGCCACTGCATGAGGAGCCCTCTGAGGACTGATGATGAAAGCCATGACGCCTTTCCGATGGCACGCTTTTTCTTGTTGCCGAAGTGGGGGAGCCTCAGAGGAGCAGAGTGGGTGAGCGCCGTCCCATACAACTGGGAGACCCCGTGGTTCTACAAAGCAGTGGAGAAGTTCATCAAGGAGTTCGCACTGGAGGCTGCCACACGGGCACATAGATCCAGAAGATTGTTCAATGCCAGATACGTGCAAGGGACATCAGCGAACCAATTGGTGCCCTCCCCTCTGCCACAGCGGACCACGTGTAAGGAAACATCGAATCGAAGCGCCTGACCAATCAGTGCAAGGACATCACCTGGATGGCCATCCAAGGTGGACTTCCAGTGAGAACCTTCATGCATACAAGCCAACTCAATTGATACAAGTACTGCCCCAGAGGGTGCACCGCGGACGAGACGGCATTCTCTTCTGGGAGTGCGCATATGCACAGGACCTGCTGACTCTGTGATGTATGGTCTGTTTCCAGGGACACATTTACTGGGTGACCTCCAGGACTGCTGGGGACTCTTGTGCTGTTTTAAAGATGGTATTCTGTATTCCAGAAACCGCCTCGTAGTAGGGAAGCAGGAGACATCGAACCTGGTGTGCCGAAAGATGATCCACAGCTTACTGCGTGACTACACAGCACTGGCCGGATCAGATGAAGACTACCACGACGACTGAGGACCCAAATGAGTCCCCCAACTCTTACCTGGGGGGGAGGTGCCCAGAGGGGCCACTAACCTGTTTTGTCCTTGCTTCCTTTAACCCAGGAACCGGCCGGTGACGGGAGAGGAGAAGGCAGGAGAAGACAGGTGTAGTAAATGTAGTTATGTATTGTATGTATTTGACTAACCTTACCTTTTCTCTTCACAGGTAAAAGGTCAATGGGATAGCTTGTGCACTTATTGCCAAGTTTGTTGTTAACGACTGATGAATAAATAGGGTGTTGTGGAAGGTGACGATTAATGTATCTGAAGAAGAACGACGCCCTGACAAGAGGAAAAATAACATCTGTGTGGGACTGTAACTGTGTAATGGGGTTTACCTCTTGTTGTCTTGTTCACCTCTATACAAGGCATAACCATTGTAGTCCCTGCACTGTAAAAATAAAAATATCAATAGGATTCTTTAAGGCTGTACACAGGTTTAATGCTTCTTTCATGTTCGAGAACCTAAGACATTACGTTAAGGAGTAACAGCTTTTGTTTGAGTATAAACATTTGGATTAGCAGCCTGTTTTGTAAGGAGACTTTTTGACCCATCCCACAACAGTACTGCCCACTGTTGATGGTTACATCAGCCCGTGTCCTCTCAAACCTTCTGAAAAGGAGACCTAAACACAAGTTCGTCAAAGGTAAGACACAAACATTAAGGGCCCTATTCACAAAGGCAAATCTGTCTTAAATCGTAACTTTACACCGCTTAGTGCGCAGTCCACCCTTCTTTCTTCCAACTGCTTTTTGTATAGTATAAACACTTCTCACTGTGCAGTAGTAAATATTGGCTGTGCACACTGTTCATTGTGAAATCTAAGTTGCTAATGGTGCACAGCTAATTGTTTGTTTCACATTTTTCATTGTCCGTTGCACACTGCATTTGGTGCATTGCATACAAGCTGGTGTGCCCCAGGGACGAACTGGGAATCAAAAGATCCCTGGCAAAAACTTGCACTGCCCCACTCTCCTCTTTCCATCTTCCCACTCCCTCCCCCCTTTCCCTCATTTTCCTCTCCTTCCCCCTTTTTTCTCTTTTCTCTCTCTCTTTTCCCTCACCACTCTCTGTCTCTCCTCCTCTCTCTCTCTCTCTCTTTTTTTTTTTAGTTCAATAAGTTTATTAGGAATAAAAGAGTATACAAAGAATTGAAAAACATAAAGGTGATACATATGAGGAAAGATATGAATTCATCATGAGTTACTACTGAGATATAATATAATGTGGAAACCAAAAAGCTGTGATCCAGATCAGAGGTATCACCAAGGGGTATAAAAGAGATTTGAGAGAGAGAAGAAAAGTGAACAGAAAGAAAAAGAAGGGGAAGGAAAGAGGAAGAGACAGATGGGACATTGAAGAGAGGGAGAGGACGAAGAAGGGAAAGGAAAGGAAAGAAGGGATCTTCTGGGAAGCTACACCTGAACATAAGGACAACACTCACACAGACGAATCAAAAGGATATTAAGCAACCAAACCCTTAGAAGCTAAATCCATATATTAATCTAAAGTTCTCCAGATACCAGTAGATATTGAGGGAGAAAGATGAGCATCATCAACTGAGGTGTGTGCACCTCTCAAAAAGGAGACCCAAGCCCACCAAGTGTGATAAGAGACCGAGGAAAAAGATTTCCATTCCATAAGAATTACTTTCACCGCAATAGTTAGTAACAGATCTAGTAATTGGGAATCCAAGGAATCTAAGGGCAGTGGAGTCCGAGACGCAAGTGGGCCTAACAAAATCATGGGGAAAGAGAGCTGGAACCTGAGGTTAAAAATCAATTGAAGATGTTTGTGTATTAAATCCCAAAAGGGTTTAAGAAGCGAACATTCAAAAAACATGTGTAAGTAATCGCCTGTAAATAGACCACAACTCCAACAAAGGACATCATCCTTCAACTGAAGAGAGTGTAAACGTACAGGAGTCCAGTGGAGCAAATTGATAGAAAAAAATTTAGATTGGATTAAAGAGGGAGCAACCTTATTCCGAGGAGAAAGCTTCCCAATCAAACGCCAGTCATCCTCAGAAATATGGGCAATCATATCCTGCTCAAAGTGAGATACCCATTTATGTTGGGTACAGCCGGCAGGAGAAGCGGAAGAAAGAAATTTATAAATTTTGGAAGCCACATGACCTGACCGAAGCCACAATTGAAATAATTTAATGGAAGGAGAGGTTGGAGTCAGACGTGTTTTTGCTAACGCCACCTTTATTTTCAGGAAAGTGTAGAAGTCTAAATTATTGAGAGAGAACTGTTGAGCTAAAGTAGAAAAAGGTAGTGGATCCCCATTGGAGTCATACAGGTGACACACTAAAGTTATCCCTTTGTTAGCCCAATACAAGATCAACAAAGGGTCAATAATAATTTTAATACGGGGATTGTGCCACAACGAGGACCATCTCGATTTATGAATAGGAATAGTAACTCGCCTATCAACTTGTTTGATCGCTGCAATGGTATCTAGGATGATTGAACGCGAAAAAGGAATAGATAAGGTAGACGTAGTTAAAAAAGATAAGGGTGGTAGGGGAGAGGCAATATTCTGTTCAATTAAGAGCCAGGAAGGAACATGGTCAGGAACCGAGGAAAGCCAAAGAGCCCCCTGCGAGGCCAAGAAAGCAGTTTGATACTTCTCCCAATCAGGAAAGTTGCAACCACCCATATCGTAAGGTTTCTTCAGATATTTATAAGCAATCCAAGCTCTCTTCTCACTCCAAAGAAACTTGGAGGTGAGGGAATCCATTGTATGAAAAAAAGAAGAAGATAATTTCACAGGGAGCATGGAAGATACAAAATTAATAATAGGCGTAATCATCATTTTTATAGTTTGAAAACGGCCCCACCAAGAAATATATTTAGGGGACCAAGTATCTAAAAGCTGTCGTACTTTAGTAATAGTTTGAGCCTCATTGTACGCAACAGTATCATAAAGAGTACTACAGAACCAGATCCCTAAGTATTTAAGCTGTTTAGATTGCCACTTAAACCCTGCAGAGCCCATATGAGCTGGGAAACAATAAGCGTTTAAAGGAAACATTTCCGTTTTGTCCTTATTGAGGGTATACCCAGAAACACCAGAAAAAAGGGAGATGGTATCTGAAATCGCGGGAATGGCCCGTTCAATATCTTCCGAAAAAATAAGAACATCATCTGCGTATGCAGCAGTTTTGATACGATGTGAGCCAAAAGTAAATCCTTTAATGTCTGGATGGATGTCAATCAAGCGAAGAAACGGATCGATAGAAAGTAAAAACAAAAGAGGGGACAAGGGACAGCCTTGTCTGGTTCCTTGGCGAAGATTGAAAAAAGAAGAGGTGGTGCCATTGACTCTAATATTTGCCCTGGGCTGGGCATATAAGGACATAACCATATTGACAAACGAGTCGCCAAAATTATGTGCACAAAGAACCGCATGTAAAAAAGGCCAAGAAACCTTGTCGAAAGCCTTCTCGGCGTCTAAGGCATAGGCAGCAGCTGGAAGGAGAGAGCGTTTAGCAGCACCCAAAACATGACAAAAGGTACGAATATTGTCTCTCGCCAAACGCCCCTTAACAAAACCGGTCTGTGAAGGGTGAACAAGCTTAGGAATAAATGATTCTAAACGCTTAGCCAGAATCGTGGCAAAGATTTTCGCGTCCATATTAAGGAGAGAAATAGGATGAAAATGTTTGGGGTCCGAGTGATCTTTACCATCCTTTGGGATTACTACAATGGTGGCATCCGCTGCCGACCCTGAGACCGACCCTTTTTGGATGAAAGAATCAAAGACAACCTTAGGACGAGGAACAACCGCAGAATGAAAGGTTTTATAAAACATAATAGGAAAACCGTCAGGTCCAGGAGCTTTTCCAGACCGAGTAGCTTTAATGGCAGAAATGATTTCCTCAGACGTAATCGCACCACCTAACTTCTGACTATCTTCAGTGGATATCGATTGAAGAGGAATTGTTTTGAGAAACTCCTGGCATTGATCAAAAGAGGATTGATTGGTGGGAGTATACAATTTACTATAGAAATCTCTAAAGACTTCAAGAATCTCCTTGGTCTGAAATTTTGTAAACCGAAAGCTATCGGTAATTGAGGAGATTTGCACGGAGTTGAAATTAGAATCCTGATATTTCAACGTCGCAGCTAATATTTTACCTGCACGGTTTTTCAACAGTAAACGTTTGGATTTCTGGGCCTGAACCCCGATGTGAGCCCGTTTAGTAACAATGGTGTTGTAGGAGTACTTCAGATTCTTAATGGTTTGCAAATCGCTTCTATCTTTAGAACTACGGAAGAGAAGTTCCTGTTGTTTAATTTCATCTGCTAAAACCTTAAGGTCTCTTTTGGCAGCAGCATTCCTCCTAGCCATACATTGAATAATGGAACCCTGAAGAGAGCATTTAAACGCATCCCATAAAACTATTGGAGAACTAACCGACCCATCATTATCAGCCAAGAAGTTCTTAATTTCAGTCATTAAAGCCAGAACCTGGGACTCATCATAAAGAATTTCTGTGTTTAATCTCCAAGAACTGGGACCTTTTTTCGTAACAAAGGAGGAAAGAGAGAAGGAAACAGCTGCATGATCAGAAACAAGAATAGGGTGAATGAGTGGGGAGGATGAAGCCTGAACAAGAGACGAGTGAACTAAGAGGTAGTCGATACGAGAAAAACTAGAGTGTGGAGAAGAAAAGAAAGAAAAATCACTACCGGTCGGGTTATGAAGCCGCCAAAGATCCTGAAGCTGAAGAGTAGAACACATGTTCAACATTTGTTTATGCGCTTTAGAAGAACGAAACTGAAAGGCAGTATTCCTATCTAACAGGGGGTCCATAGGTAAATTAAAATCACCACCAACAATTAAATTGCCCTGATGGGGAGTATCCACCAGCTTTTTCGTAATCGTGCGCCAGAACACCGGATCATCACAATTTGGAGCATAAATATTGAAAACATATAAGTCATTAGCACCATTAGAAAGTCTAGACAATAACCATCGGCCCTCAGAACCATGTTCAGCAGAGACCAACGATAATCCAGAGGTTTTAGAGATCAATGTAATCACACCATTCCTTTTACCAGAGGCATCAGAACAAGCAACATCAAGCACCCATTCTTTCCTCAGACACAAAGCCTCTTTGTAAGAAATTTTTGTTTCTTGTAACAATACCAAATCAGAAGAAAGAGATTTACAATAATCCAAGATTTTTGATCTCTTTATCGGGTGATTTAATCCTTTAACATTAAGGGACACAACATTCAAATCAGGCATAGGTGTGCATAAACAAAAAATCCAGTAAAAATTTGTAATAGAGGGAGAAATAGCAGAACAAAGCAAACAGGCAAAGACCAACTTTGAAAAAGAAGAAAGGGAGAGCCGCCCCAGAAGAACCAAGAGAAAGAGTAGAGAGGCAAAGAAGGGAAGAAGAAAAGAGAAAAGAGAAGACCCACCAGGGGAGGTCTAGAAGAGACCAAATTCATACCAGGGGGAACATGGGAAGGGAAGCAGGAGACCACCGAGAGAACTCACATGGTAAAGCTTATAAACCCTATAGTATATATAATATAAAGAACAAGGCAAAGAAGCATACAATATAGTAATTTGCCAATAAAAATAAAACATCGCATTTCAGAAACTACCAGTAACAAAGTCTAATAGCAATAATAAGTGTCTTGAAAGTACAGAAATCATCCACAATCAGTTGTAATAACAGAGGTATATAATACATAATAACTATATGAAAAATATGGAAAGGAAAACCCAAGTAAAGGTAGTAAAATCACCAGTAACAACATATGTAAATGGGAATAATATCTAATAACTCGTATAATTCATCAACCAGGGTAAATCTTGTAGATAAGTGAGGAGTACAAAAATAGCAATAATGCAATAAATATACCACATAAATGATTAAAGGAACATTAGAATAAACAAGAAAGATGGAAACTATACGAAGGACATAAGGAGATTAATAAGAAAGAGCAATCAATAAAAAGCTACAATGGAAAGACGCAAAATATCCAAAACGTAACAATGGACATGAAAGACAAAATAAAATCACATAACACCAATTGAAATTGAGGAAATGTCAGAGAAGTAGTGAAAGGAACCCACAAAACAAGGTACCAATCAGGTGAGGGAAAAAACATCAACCGAGTGACAAAAACAGCAAGACCGAATAGGAAGACGAGAAAGACCTCAAGGAATCCACCTATATACTAGACATCACAAATAACTGCCAAGGACAAAGAGAATTTTGAACAGTGACCTGAATGCCACCACGGGGATAGATGGGTGAAATAGCCAAATGAACAAATAGAGCAGACCAAAATGAGGGAAAAAGATACGTAGAACAGAAAAACGCATAGGACTGCTAATAACACGCCAAATAGAAGATTAAACGACAAGACGTCCGAAACGGACGATAGGTAACAAAAGACAACATATGTGTCTAAGGACCATGACTCAAGGCATAGGGAACTACAACGTCTAAGATATGAGAAAACACGACACCTGAAAAGATGGGAGGAGCCAAAAACAACATGTAACACTGAGACAGTGGCACATATCGGACGGAAAGATATAACAAGTTATAGAAACAAAACACAAATAGAAATAAGATCCAGAAGGACCAGGAACAGGAGAAGAATCCATCTGCGATTCAGATTGATTATCTAAAAAATTGGAAAGATCAGAAGGTTCATCAAAAATCTTAGAGCGGCCCTTGAATGTAATACGAAATTTGGAAGGTCCAGCAAAAGAGAAAGGGATGTTCATGTCTAAAAGATGTCTCCGCAGGTTAAGAAATCCCTTTCTACGAATCACAGTATCTCTGGCAAAATCTTGAGAAATAGCGATTCGATGGCCCTCCCAAGTCACAGATTTGACCTTCCTCATATGAGCCAAAATTTGCTCCGAATGTTGGTGACGTAGCGGTTTAAAAATTACCGCCCTTGGACTTGTCACGGATTTAGACCTGAAGGAAGGAACACGATGAGCTCTCTCAATCTCAAAGTCTCTCAAAAATGAAATCTGTAAAGTATGAGGAAGCCATTGGGATATAAAGTCAACCATCGAGGAGGCTGACTTCTCCGCATCCTCAGGGAGACCAAAAATTCGTAAATTACTTCTTCGGTTACGATCTTCCTGCTCCGTGAGGTCTCTCTGTAGAGCAGCCATAGAGCATTCCATCTGTTGAAGAGACCGTGAATGTTGGTAGGCAACATCCTCCACACCACTAATCCGAGCCTCTGCAGCATTGACCCTAACAGATAACGCCTTAAAGTCATTCCTGATAGCCGCCACTTCAACTTGTAAAAGATCAGTATTAGTCTAAGTAGATTGGGCGATATCATGAACCGCATTGAGACGCACGGAGAATGGTATCCAGAGTGGTATTAGGGTCCTTCTGAGAAGATTCTGGAGTAGGAGACTGTTGTTTGGACCTCTTGATAGCACCTTTAGAATCTTTATTAGTAGCAGGAGGACCCATGTTGTCCGCCATAAGAACAGCCCACGTTGAAATATCAAAAAAGCACCTGAATAACTATGCGGAGATAAAGAGAGCAAAGCAGGTGTAAGAAAAATAGCAAAATGGCAATTCACAAGAGTTCCCAAGGAATAAAGCTGAAGAAGCGTCAAAATAGTGATCACTGGCCGTAGTAATAGAAGTGAAATGGCCGTCAAGATCAAATGAGGAAAAAAGAAGACATGGAATATTCCTCAGAGAGTCATGGAAAACAGAATTCCAAGTAGCCAACAACCTCGCAATCAGGTTGAAACAGACCTCATATCGAAGCAACCACAAGGCAGAAGCAAAAGAGCAGAGGGAGACCACTGATGTATTACATGAGGACCCACCAAGCAAAGAGAGTCATGGAAATAGCAGCAGGTGATGAAAAACGCTGTTAAAAATCCAGCAACTTGAGAAAAAGTTGTAAATGTTGTAAATGTCACCTCAGAAACATCAGAAGCACAGTCCCCAGGAAGGTGCCATAGTGCCTGAGGTAGAAAACACGAGCGACGCCACCACAGGAAACAAAATGGCGGCCGCTCGTGAAATCCTGTAAGCGGAGCTGCAAATCGCTGGAAAATGATGTTCCGGCCGTCGTCAGCGATGTCCGCTCATTTCAACACGGTCCCGGCACATTCCGATGTGAATTGCCGTGTTCGGAAAGAAAAGCGTCGCTGAAAGGGAATCCAAAATCGTCCCGACAGCCGCTGCCTCCCCGGAGCTCAAGCGCCAACCGCCATCACGTAGCGGCGCGCAAGCCACGCCCCCCCTCTCTCTCTCTCTTTTTTAGGTCACGCCTCGGCAGCACATACGCTGCTCTGCGAGGCATGCAGTATTCAGGTATGGACTTGAAGCTCCGCCCACTCTCCCCCCATATTTGTCATTGACTTGTGTCATTGTCCTCTGTAAACTGTGGCATTTTATTCATCGTTAGGCTTAGTAGTCCCTCCTTAGTACCACCCTGTCTTATTTTGTAACCTCCGATGAGGAACCCCCTGTTACGTGTGCTGTTTCTCAGTAGGTTTTAATTAAAGCCTACAAGCACTATTTTCTTAAATAGCTTTGTCCCGCCAGGACACGCTCTCTCCTAACGCTTGAAAAAAAATCTTTATAGCACAGGCGCCAAACGCATTTGCAAAGGAGTTTAAGCTATTGGTATAGTAAATGCCAATGCCTTTTATTTATCTGTTTTAAAACCAACACATAAATGAAAGCCATTGTCGTTTACAATGTCAATAGCTCAAACTCTCGTACATGACCTATTGCATTGCAAATGCTTGTTCTCATTATGCTCCCACTGTGGCTGCTGTAACTGACCTCCTGCAGCTGGTTGAAGAGACAAAAGCGACAGTAGCATCCCCGGGCATTAAAAAAAATACTGGCCTCCAATAACCCCAGAAGTGCCCAATATGACAAATGATCATTCTGGCCCATGTGCACACTGCCCAGTACTCACTGCTTGTTGTACATTGATCACTGCTCACTTGCTCACGGCGTATAGAACATTACTACGTTAAGTGCTATTCACAACCTCCAATACTGGATCAATCATCAGAAATCTGCATTGGCTCTTTGGTCTCTTCTCTGTTTCTCTAGACGCTAGACCATGGTGCGTCTTTTGCACCACCACTGCGTCACATAAGTGACGCAACAGTGGCGTAAAAGAGGCGCAAGGGGCTTGTAAATCTGCCCCCTATTGTCTGGTGGCTGAAGAATGAGACATGAGGTGGAATCAAGACTTTGCAGCGTTGTAATTTGACACCCCACCATTCAATAGCTTGGGCCGTGGGCTTCTGAGAAACACTTTGGCTGCAGGCACTTATTCTTCTAAAAATTAAGCACTGCCTGTCCATGTTCTTCATCAATCGCCACTTGCTCCTCCCCATGTACCTGCCCACATACCCTACTTCGACCTCCTCTCTTTTGTCTAGCAATCCTGTGCCGCTCAGGGCAGGCGGAGTCTGTTTCCCAGACCATGCTGCGTCTTCTAAAACTACTGGTCATGTATGCACCTTGGCAGGGCTGGCTTTTGACATTAGTGTGCTGGACCCAGGCCCAGGGCACTGATCTTCAGAGAGGCGTATGGAGAATTAAAGTCCTACAGACAGCAGCACCCCACTTATTTTGTGCCAATAATTCAGATTACCGTAAAAAATAATGGGACAGCCCAGTGTCCCTCAGAACATGGGTACATATGATAATTACTACAATGTGTTCTGTCGGGTCCAACAATGACTTCGTATTAAGGAAAACTAATCACAATTAATAATTTAAAGCTCATAAATACTACAGACCAGTCGGGGCACACCAGAAAAGTAAACACAGTAAATACGTTTTAAACTTTATATATCCATTAAATGTTGCATGGACAACATGGCTGTTGTACAGTGTAATCATAGGACAAGAGTGAAAACAGAATAAAACAAAATATAATGTGGTGGTTCAATATATACATATATATATATATATATATATATAATATATATATATATATATATATATATATATATATATATATATATATATATATATATTATATATATATATATATATATGTATATGGATATATATCTCAAATCCAACTCCTGCTCCTCGGCCCAAGTTCGCCAAAGTTCACCACAGGTACAAACCACAGCATGCGCAAAAAGTTTATAAGAAGGTGGTTTTATTGTCCCCTCATCTCCAGCATAACGCGTTTCGGCTACGTCACGGTAGCCTTGATCACAAGACAATTGGAACCAATAGTGATGTTTATATACACGGTGCAACCATGGGGCTGGGATTAAAGCGCATAGATATAGAAAACAGATTTTACGGAGCAATTGTAAATGATGTACAAAAAGTATGGAAGTGCAAATACTTTTAAATATATACAGCCTAACATCGTATGTATTGGGAAAAAAAACATTCATTATACATACAGTTGAATTGACTGAACATTAGACAAACTTGTTGCCAATTCATGATCGAAAATATATATCAGGGTTCACCAATGTTCAACGGTTGTGTATCTTCTTAATCCACAGTACAATCTATACATTGCTAAATTCTAGATCCAGCCCCAAACGAATATATATATATATATATAGCAAATAACTGGTACACAAATCAAAACAACAATAGAAAGTTACTTGGACAATCCGTCCAATTGTTACATATATGGTTCAATCTAAACCCTGTGCTGTCCTTCACACTGATTTCAAGGGTGTAGTGACTCAGGACGTGATGTTATTGAGTGTCGACGTTTCAACCCAGGATGTATGTGTTAATGAAGAAACATCACAGGGGTCTTCTTCAGGACTAAGATATGTCCTATCAACAGCCGAGCGAAAAATAGCAAATATTAACGGTACTCCCCAATTCTGAAGGGATCCTACAGGACAATGCGGCATTCAATCATGTCATACGAGAGAATAGTGGGGATAACTTGACCAATGACTCGAAATGTTCCGAGAAGGTAATAATGTTAAAATGGTTTCTTCTAGAGTCATCGATGTGTTTGATGGTGTCCTTCTTAGTCAATTTCCTTAGTAGAAGGATACGGGTGGGTTCCTGGCTCTTTTGCTGATTGACCTTTCCAAACATCGGCAGCGAATGCAGGGAATGCACGTCACTGGAAAGGATTCAGATTAAACTGCTTTTATTTTACTTGCCGCAGGGGCTTTAACTCCCTCCCATCTGCCCCTGGCCTCACCCCCTGCAGCCACGCATCAACACCGCCCACCACTGCACCACCATCAACTTGGCACTGGGGTAATTGAGCTAAAAGGCCAGTCTCTGTAGAATGCTGCGGAGTAACGATCCGGCCCTGGCGCCTTGTTGCGTTTCAGTTGGCATATGGCTGTTCCAATCTCTTCTTCCGATATGTCGGCTTCGAGCGACTCCCTCTCCGTCTCCTTGAGTTTCGGCAGGTTGGTGTTTCTGAGCAGATCTAGTCCTGCATCCGTGCTTAGCGTTTGGTCCTCAGTGTACAGCTCTTGGTAGAATTGTCTGAAGACCTCTAGTATTCCTTTGTTAGTTGTTTGAGATGTGTTCGTTCGATCAGTTATTGCTGCTATCGTGTGTTGCCTCTGTTTCGCCTTTAAGTAGGACGCCAGCTGCTTCCCTGCTTTGTTTGCTGCGCATAGGTTAACTGACTTGAACTTCTTCAGCCAGGACCCCGCTCTTTCGCTTAAGATCTTGTTCAGTTCATATTTCTTTTTTGTGAGCAGGGTGAGCGTGTTCTTATCCGTTATGTTTGCGCAGTGGCCCCTCTCCAGTGCTGTTATTTCCTCCTCGAGCTCAAGGATTTTCTTGTTCCTCCCTCTGTTCATCCTGGCCTTGATGTTTATCAGTTTCCCCCTTAGTGTCGCTTTGAGGGCGTCCCAAACGGTGTCTTTCCCTACTTCGCCATTATCGTTGTGCTCAAGGTATTCTTTGATTGCAGCTTCAATTTCTTTGACGTTCTCTCCATGCTGGAGGATGTCATCGTTCAGCCTCCATCTCCTCGTTGGGTTTTCGTTGTGTTTCCCACTTAGAGTGAGTGTTATGTGAGCGTGGTTCGAGATGGTGTTTGGAGCTATTTCCGTCTCTTCTATGAGGTGCGTGTGTGTGTTGGACATCAGTATATAGTCAATCCTGCTGTAGGAGTTGTGTGGGTGTGAGTAGAAGGTGTACTCGCGCGCCGTCGGGTGTTGGAGCCTCCACGGGTCTGCCAGGTGCTGTTTAGCGCATAGGTCTTTCAGGGTGTTGCTGTTGTTGTTGGAGTTGTGGCTTGGTCTGTTTGGGTGTCTGTCTGTTGCCTGGTCCATGGTCTTGTTCATGTCCCCAGCTGTGATCAGGAGGTCTTCTTGGGGGAGGTTGGATAGCTTGCTGTCCACTCCCTGCCAGAATTGTTTGTCTTCCGAGTTGGGACCGTAAATGTTGACCATGTGGATTCTGTCGCTACCTCTCTGGACGCTTGCTATGAGCATGCGGCCGTCTTCGTCTGCGTCCGCTGCTTGTGTTATTAGATTGGCCCTCTTGCTCAGGATCGTTATGACTCCTCTTTTCTTCCCTTTTGCCGGCGAGCAGAGTACTTCCCCTATCCATCTAGCTTTGAGTAGTTTCGCTTCTTCTTTCGTGAGCTTGGTCTCTTGGAGCATGTACACATCTCCTTTTAGTTTGGCCAGGTGGTCCAGGATTTTCCTTCGTTTGACTGGGAAGATGACGGAGTCCATGTGCGAAGCCAACATCACCATAATTCCGAAGGAGGGGAAAGACCCACAATATCCCCAGAACTACAGACCAATATCGCTAATTAACGTCGACTGCAAAATCTACGTGAAGGTCTTAGCCAATAGATTAAACAGGATTCTGCCAGACATCATCCACACCTCACAAGTGGGGTACATCAAAAACAGACTATCGCAGGACAACACAAGGCTACTGTGCCATCTAATCAACCACACAGCAAGTAGCAACGAACAGGCGGTCATGATAGCGCTGGATGCGGAGAAAGCTTTCGACAGAGTTTCGTGGCCCTTCTTGAGGAACTGCATGGGAGCTTTTGGCCTAGGCGGGAAGTACACGGCAATGGTCATGGCCCTATACAACAAACCGAAAGCAAAAATAGTGGTAAACGGGAGCGCCTCCGAAACGCTCACGCTGGGAAGAGGCACCAGACAGGGATGCCCTCTCTCCCCCGGACTCTTCCTGCTCGCTCTAGAACCCCTGCTAGCCAGAATCAGGGACGACACAGAGATAACAGGCGTCACGTTCAAGAAGAAGACCGTCAAACTAGCGGCGTACGCCGACGACATCCTAATCACAACAGCAAACCCCGCCACGTCAATAAAAGCGCTGATGGCCACAATAGGGAAATACGCGGAAGCCTCAGGCTACAAGCTCAATAAGGAGAAATCAGAGTGCAAGCCAATGAATGTCCACACCACAAGAGAAGTCCTAGGCGAATCCGGCCTGGCATGGCAGACGAAACCACTAAAATATCTAGGTCTCCACTTTGGGAGAGACCTCACATCAACGCTACAACACAACGAAGACCTCACGCTGAAAAAGATAAAAGAGAGGCTGGAGTTATGGTCACCAAAGTACATTAGCTGGTGGGGGCGAATTGAAACGATCAAAATGATGATAACACCGGCGATAAACTACACGCTAACAATGCTACCACTCCCAATGACAGAGATATTCCACAAAAAACTGGACCAACTTATAAACATCTTCCTATGGAAAAACAAAAAACCAAGGATAAGCCCACAAAAACTACGATTGTCAAGGGACCTCGGAGGCCTCAACCTGGCGAACTTCAAGACATACCAAACGGCATGTCTGGCGAGACAGGGCATCGCCTGGATGGATGCCACACAAGCGTACATACCAGTATGGCTAGAGGTCGAGCAGGACATCCTAGGAGGGCTCAAGCCAATAGCACTCCTAACAGCGAACCGGCACCCACTAAAAGCCAACGCCATACTAAAACACACGAGAGAGGCCCTGCTGAAAGTGGACAGGCACATGGCGCAGAAGCTGAAAGGCACAGCATGGGAATCCATCTGGTTCAACACTAAAGTGACCTACCAGGGAGCGACATTGCATAATGACACTTGGATCGGGAAAGGCATCAGCACCCCCAGCCAAACAGAAACCAGGCAAAGACCGCTGACGTTTCAGAACCTACAGCAGCTACATGACCTCCCGAACCAAGAGCTCTACAACTTCCTAAAGATCAAGACAGCAATAACAAAAGCCAACCTATGCGGAGAAGAGCCGGGAATCATCAAATACCTGCAGCTCCTCAACTCAGCAGGTCACCAAACGGCAAAGATCTATAAGCTCCTAAGCCCATCCAAACTGGGGCAGAACAAAAAAGCCACTAATACATGGGAGACGCTCCTGGGCAGGCAACTGAATGAAACAGAACGAGCAAAAATGTGGAGCTCAGCGACAACAAACAAAATTACCCCACAGCTAGCGCAAACAAAATATTGGCTACTCCACAAGGCCTACTGGACGCCATCCAGGCTCCACAAGGTCGGCATCGCAGATTCAGACAAATGCTGGAACTGCCAGAAAGAAGAAGGCACCCTCGAGCACCTCATCTTCACCTGCGTGAAAGTCAAGAAGTTCTGGACACAAGTCAACACCTTCTTGAATGATATGCTCAAAACCGATCTGAAAATCAGCTTCGTGAGCCTGGCTACTGAGCACCTAACAGCGAACCTAAAAAGTCGAGAAGAGAGAGAACTCCTAGACCTACTCCTCACAGCAGCCCTTAAAATAATCCTCACGAACTGGAAAAACACAGCCAAAGCAAACTTCAAAACATGGATTAATTGGGTCACCTTCCTGAGAGGAGCCGACAACATTACGGGCAACTTCTCAAAAGAACATAAAGCCAAGCTACACATGTGGGACCCACTCGACGAGCACCTGAGGAAGACCCAGTAAAGGACAACCCCCCCCCCCTCCTCTTTACTTTTTCCTCCTCTTTCTTTTCTCTTCCGGTGGAGGGAGAACAAACGCGCATCCACGAATGGACTGTTATAGATATGACTGCCATCATTTTACGCACACCTGTATATATATATTTTTGTACGGCTTTCTTGGTATGCCAATAAAAAAAAATTCTAAATAAAAAAAAAAAAAAAAGGCCAATCTCTGCTTTGATGTGTGACTGACCTGCGAACACAAAATGTGCACCCTGCTGTCTCATTTTATTCACTAGCTGACGGGAGTGCGCCAAACTTTTTTCCGCACAGGGCGCTATCCGAGCAGGGGGCGGTTCTGGCCTTCAGTACCTGCATCAGCTGCTCTCCTTCTTCCCAGCCTTGGCTCTCAATCCTGCCTGGAAAGGAGACTGTTAGTAGCACAGAGTACCCAGGCCAGTACTGGCCCAGGCCACATGATGTATCTCTCTCTGCCCACACTTTTTATCTCTGTTCTACCACATGCTGTATTTCTGCTTTGCCCATAGAATGAATCTTTAACCTGCTGCATTCTGTGTTACTGATCTGTTTGCATTCTGTCTCTGACCGTCTGATCTGCCTGCATTTGATATAAATCCCACATTCAGTGCTAGCTTTCTAGTCCCATGTTGTGTAGGATGTTTATTATTATTAGTTGTAGTAGAATCATTAGTCTGATTACCATTGTTGCTATTATAATTATATTAATGATGATAACTCTTATAGTGTGTACCACAAACTGAATGGTTTCTTGGGTCTCTCACAGCAGCTTCACTTGTGAGGGTATTAATTCAGATCGGTTTCCAATGCTTTTGTCTGATTTTTCTTGGCAGCACTAAAAATAAATGCCAATGTCTTCCTCTTTGCACATTATAGGGTGTACATTACAGCGTGGAGCAGCTCATGCAATATAATGAGGGTGGATGTAAAAGATGTATCCCGCCAGGGCCATTAGTGCGTGTAATAAGCAGCAAGGTGAGAGCAGAATCCATAAACAAACAGTGGAACCCACAGGGTGCCAAGTGCGTAGCAGCTGGATTAAGATTGAGCACATCCGGGGACAGCATGTCCCGCTCTGCCAGCCCAGTCTCCCTGGACTGCTGCCCTGCCCTGCCTATGCGCTGAGGTGTATTGGAAACGTTGACGTCACTCTCGGTGAATGCTTCGACCAGTCACTCTGCTTGCTAACTTTAGCATCTGTCTGCTGGCCACGAGGCACAGCCAGCACCCACTGCAGGCAAACACAAGCTGGAGATCAGCACAGACAGAGCTGGGACATTTGACGACGAGCCAATGCCTCTAAAAGCAGTTACTACTACGTCACTCTGTGAAATCAGAAACCAGAGCACTACACTTATGTAGAAAAACACTTTCGTTATGGTGAATAGCCTGCTTTTTTATTTGTACTCATACACCAGATCTAAAAACAACAAACAACCTGTATTCAACACATTATAGACCGTTTTGTCACCCACAAACAACACTCCTGATAATTCCTATTTGGACTTGCATCTGACATCCAACAGCGCTCAACAACCAACAATAACACCACAGTGCAAGGTTACAATCCCAGCTACAAATGTTCATACTCAGACAGCACGAAATAGACAGAATTCTCTTAGTTTCTGCGCGAGCATACACAGTCAAAACCATGTGGTTGGCAAGGCTGGCCCACATCAATGGCCCTGTCACCACCACACCAACAGATACCCTAGAAAGACAGATGCTATAGACATAAACATACCTACCCCTCACGCACACAACATTGCACCATAAGACACCCACATTTGCTTTGCACTACAGGGTCTCCAACCTTTTCTGTAGTAAGAGCTACTTACATTCAATGAAAATTATCCCGAGCTACTGTAAGTGATATGATAGTCCATTCAAGACTGTCAGCAGTGATCATATCAGTGCATTAGGCGGGGTTGCCAGCAGTAAAGTAAATAAACAAGATCAATTTGGAATCCATCTACATGGGTAATACAGAACAGCTATAGCTGCTATTCCTTGCACCAAGGTAATAATATGAGTTATGAATGTCTGCAACTCAAATAATAGCTTTACATTGTAGTGTAGTTCCTATTATCCCAATAGGCTCTGCGCATTGGAATAATATCTTCAATAGTATAGACCTAGGGCAGAGGTTAACTAGGTCTTCTACCGACGATATTAGACTTAAAGTTTTGTGTTTGCCAGCTAGCTCAGAGTTCACTAGAAACTTTCTCGAATAGGCAAGGAGGATTTTAACCTCCCTGGATAGACAAGAAGGGATTTAGTTTCTGACAACCATAGAACATGACAACTTTGCTCTCCCCTAATCAAGAGTGTATCTCTAGAGTCGTGTGAAAACAAAAGACAACTTATTTTACTCAGTCAGTTCAGTGCATTCTTAGTTTCACCAGATTGTAGAGAAAAGGAAGAGACGGGCGTGTTCAATAAAAAGATGTTATTTATTGATCAGTCTCCTTCCTCATACAAGAGAAATGAATCGCTATTATTGCAATACTTATAGTTAAGTAAAGTGCATACAGTAAAGACAGAATTATAAAATAATACTGTAAAAGCATTGATATGGTTTCTGAGCCATATGATACTTTAAAATGGATAAAATAGATACATACATATATACATTTGACTAATCGTACTCAACTGGTGCTTCTAACCACGCCTACCCCAGTGTACCTGACCTAAGCCTAATATGTGGGCGGGAGTAGATAAGTAGCAGTTTAAGTTAAGTTTGTTTTGCCAAGGGACTGACTCAAGAATTCTCTGCAAGGGGTTATTCAGTTCTGTACCTGAGATCTAGAATGATGGAGGGCTGGTATCTCTTATCCCAGGTCTTGATATTCCAGCTGCCTGCGAGGGCTGCTTGGAAGCGCCGGAGCTGGATTTCTCAGCAGGAGAAAGGCAGCGTCTCGTTCTCAGCGCGTCAGGAAGGCGGGGCAGCGCCTGTGGGCTTCGCTCTCTGCTGGGCTCCTCGGCACGTCTCGCTGCTCCAATCTCGTCACCACCGCATGTGTTTGCTTAAGGCAATGTCGGTAATATTTATACCTGAAAGGTGCCGAGATTGACGTAAGGATGGACATATATACGTCAATAAGGATGTCATATGAACGGGCTCGTTCGCACATTCTTTTGCTGAAGTTCTCGGTGAAATCAAAACAATGGCTATGGGAATTTCCCAGGTCGCTGTAGGTTTGATTTGTTTTGAGAACTCCGTATGCCTTATCAGGGGCTGGAGGAATATCGCTTGTCTAATTAGATGGCATGTGTTATGACCTAATCAGATAACGTGCTTCTGTGCCGTGGTGTGGCTTAATCAGATAACGGTTTTTGCACCGTTGGATGGCTGCTAGTTAATTATTAACCAAACCAGGGTCAGGAATAGGGGAATCGATACAGTACCTATAGGAATACATCACACCCACTCCACGTAGACTATGTCCATATTTACAAATCTAGGCATAGTGAAACCAGTAGCGTTTGTGTATACCGTACCACCCCAAAATACATTCATATGTATCCTGAAAAATTGGAACTACGAAATATACGAAACACAATCACATGTACTATATGCACAAGCAGTCTAATAATGCTAAACATATAACGCATATTTTAAATTTATCATGAAAAAATGCGAAAAATACACATGAAATGGCTCTTAATACAGAAAAAAAGTGCGAGACCATTTCATCACAATCATAAAGTTATGTATAATAGTGCTAGAGGATAGCGAATGTCTCGTGACTACCTAAAATAGAAATTTAGTTCTCTAAGAATAATGTCTACTTTAAGCAGAAGATAAGTGTCCCAAAAAATCGTAAATATTTTTGAATTGGGGAAAAGCTCTTGCAGTCTGAAAAAATTAGGAGAATTTTTTTTTCCATATCGCTTTTTAAAAGTTGAAGGCCAAATTCAGCATGTAGGGAACTCCGAGTGCTAGTCTGCTCAAAGTTATTCCTGCTGCTCTGGTGAAAACATCATATCATTTAGACTGTTGAAAAAACTGTCAACAGCTTCTTGCGTAAGTTCCACTAATTCGGAAAAAGTTGTTACCATGCATTCATGAGCCTGAGCATGATTGCCTCCATTGATGTTTTGATCAGCATAGCTGACTGAAGGTCGTACCTGATCGATGCTGCTTTCATCTTGTACTTCACTACCCCTCAATCGTAGTGGTGAAGTCTCCACGAATGCCGTCATCAGGATTGGTAGCCGCTGGGGACAGCACAATGCATGAGCCGTTACCGGACCCAACAAGGTATCTGCGTCCATTGGCACATCCAATCGTAGTGCCAGACAGGTGTCCAACACGCATTCTTCGCCGCATAGCAAGCACCTTAATACAGGCATAACACAACTTTGCCACATTGGTCTAAATGAAAGAGACCAAGTCATGTTCAGGTCTCTAAGCCGGGATAGTCCAAGGATTTTAGTTACCCGGTCCCGGTAGCCAATGGCTAGGATCATTTCTTCCCTTGTCGCAGGTGTTTTGTCTGTGACATGGTTTGCCATAGCGAAATAACAGGATCAAAAATAGAATACCCGCTACTAGTCCCAAAAGGAGAGGAAGTCCGCCAAAAATGGAATGGACAAAGTCTGGAAAAATACCCAGGATGGCTTTGAATGGAGTTAAAGCACCCGAAAACACTGCTTTAAATACACTGGAGACACCAGTGGTATCAGAAATATTTAAGATTTCGTTCAGTATTTCTGCGAAATGTATGGGGGAATTAGTTGATAATAATGAATGAATCTCTGCTGTTGTCCTTGCAACTTGGAGATCATACGTTTCTTTTGATGACGTGAGCCTGGTCGGCGTCTGTAGGAGCACAGTCTTCATTCTGCTTAAAGTATCTATTCGAATAGAAGCAATTTTCAAATCGGGCCATAACCTTGCCTCCCTTTCTGGAGAATCGTTCGGGAACAATACTCGTTCACAGCACATGACCTTCCTAGTCACGGTTATGAGATAAGGTTTTCCGGGCAGCAAACTACAACATCTGCGATCTACTATTAGAATGTAACTCCCGTTCGAGAGTCTCCTAAAGAATAGTTCTATTTGTGTTGCAGGTGTGCCTAGCTGGTAACATGAAAGGTTATTCGAAGTCCCTTCACAGGCTCCATGCAAGCTAATACCCTGACACAGAAGTGTACCGCTTAGTGATTTTGCACAATTATTGCCACTGAGAAACACTTTCTGGCCTTTATTACTGACACATTCGTGTGTATAGGGCAAGTTCCATATTGACTTAATGTACCCTTTACCCAACCTTTCATACTGGCCTGCCTGTATATATTTTTGGCAGAATTGAAACTGGAAAGTAGTTATCGGAATATTTATTATTCCATGTATTATCCATTCAATGACAGGTCGTTCTGACATTGTCAATGGTAATCTCTCAAGTCTTTCAATGCTCAGAATTGTATAGTCAGCACCCTTCTGCGCCAAACTGATTTGTTTATCAGTAAGGTTAAAGATATTAAATAATGACGTTGTGTTGATTAAACGCCAAGGCACATAGCCAGAACGCAGATTTTTTAACGTCCAGCCAAGCTGTACAATAGAACGCAATTGGGACTGACCGTGTTGTAACATCAGTAAGTCTTGCGATATTATATCGATTGCTGAAGACACAATGCTGTCCAGAGAATATATTCTGGAGGACAGAGTCATTAACCCATTGTCCACCACAGGAAGTGATTTTTCCAAATTAATACGGTCAATCTCCCGTATTTTTTCTGCTGTCTCAATTTGGGTTACTTTCCAGACTTCGTTATAAGCTGCATATATAGAGGCCGCTATGAAACGTTTTTGACGCTGTTTGCGTGGTCCCATAATGAAATCACGCAAGTCAGCACCTTCTGTAAGTAAAGTTAGGTGTTGCCTAATTTCAGCCAGTGTGGACGTTTGTAGCCATTGAAGGCAGAGCTTGCCCACGCTGTAGGTGGTTACTATCCCTGGATGTTGTCTTTGGGAATATCTAGGGTCTGGCCTAGTCAATGTGAACCCCTGTATTTTGTTCAGGAATCTGTCTTGACAGTTATTCGTATCTGTGGGCCAGATCAACCATTTTTTCCATTCAGGATGTGTTCTGTTTTGGTTTAATATATGTTTTACGTCTATCTCAACATCTATAGAGCTATTAATGTTCACTGTTGGCGTTGGAATAGACGGTTTGTTCAAATCTTTGATTTTGGCTAAGCCAAGACAGGTAGTTTGTTGAATAGTGTCATTCAAGAATATAATTTGTTCTGGGATCATGCAGGCTCTAAACAATGATTCTATACCTTGTACTTGCCAATCTCTTGTACCCCAAACAGTTTTTGCTTCAATATTATTGTTCCAGAAATCAAACCCAAATGTATTCATTTGCTCAAAAAATGAATCAGAATATATTAATTTCGTGTTTGTAAGCATGGTCTTCATACCTGTCTTATTTGACAATTTGAAATAAAATGTTTCTGCATTACTTGTGTTAAACCCTGAAAAGTATGAATATTTATCATAAAATGTTTTCGAGCTATCTTTTGGAGGAGTAGCACAATGTTCCCATTGGTTATAATTTAAAACATTTCTAGGTTGTGCAGATTTATGTAGATAATGGTTACCATAATGGTTATAGCAGAACATCTGATCATTATTAGACGAACCCTGCAAATAATCATGTTCTGTGAATTTAGCAGACATCACAAGATCAGACATCATATCATTAATACTTTCAAAGTCCCAATCATCAGCAAATGTGCTTGGTTTTACAAAGTCACTTAATGAGATCTTGAATTGGTGTGGATACTTCAGGATTTCAACCGGACCATAGATTTCATAATCAGTTTTGTCCCATGCTACACCGCCTGGTATAGGATTGGCTGTGAAGTTCACTGAAGAAAGTTCTCTTTTCTCGATGTGTGAAGATGTGTGTGGTTTAAGGACCAAGTTGATTTTCTGGCTTGCTGTGTCCATTTTAGCATATTTTCCTTCAATGAAATGTCCCAAGCATAGTACCATGATGAGCCAAAGAATGAGGATAAATGCACCTAAGGCCACCCAAAATTCAATCCATGGAGAAATCAGATAGGTTTCTTTCAGCTGTTGAAAAAGTTCCTTAGCTTTATCTTTAAAAGTTTTTGTTGATGGCTGTTTCTTTGCTTCACTCAGGTCTTCAGATGAATCATCGAAGTTGATGAAGTAGCTGGATGCTGTTCTGTCAATTGTTCCAATTGCTTTTGGATTTTGCTTTGTTTCATTAGCAAAGTCTGCAGTTACATCATCATAGGTTGTTGTTTCTTGATGAAAAGCTTTGATTTGGGTTTTAAGAGGTTCAAGTTCCATTGCTTTGTTGCATAGTCCTTGTTGATTCACTGTAGATTTTCCAAATATGATCAGTCTTCCAGTTTGAGCCTCTGTATTCGTAGCAAACATTGGTGTTCTGCTACTTCTTGGGAGTCCACTTGGCCTACTGTTTGTTATCGGCCACATGATTGTGGTTTAACCAGGTCGATGGATATGACTCGGTTCTCCTTTTTACCAGCAAGGGGCGGTAGTACTACTGATCTTGTCCCGTTGATAGACAAGACAGGAACTGCTTTTCTGTAAGAAGGCCCAAATTCCTTCTTTACCGCGATCTTTTCTCTGACCAGATCCCCGACTTTTGGAATCCAGACAGGCCTTGCTGGGACAGGTGGTTTTTCTTCAGTGGTTGTTGGCTGTTGTTTCAACTTTATGTTGCTCAGGTCTTTTCTTGTTTCATTTAAGTCCTGCAAAATAGCCAAACGATCTTTGATATCAAAGCTTTTGTCTTTAACCACTGAAGTCTGACTATCAAGATCTTGGATCATCATTCTAGTCCCGAACAATAGTTCGTACGGACTGAACCCTTTCAGAGAATTCCTTGGCAGGTTATTTAGACTACGTTGGACACTTATTAAATGTTTGACCCACCCAGCTCCCGAACCTAATACCTTTCCCGTTATAGATTGCTTTATGTCTTGGTTTTTTCTTTACACCATCCCATATCCCTCAGGAAGGAAGTGAGAAGAGTCCCGCTATGCAATGCTCATTAGGCCATGCTTCCCCATAAGCTTGACGGCTAAAGGGAATACATTAGTCAAAACGTAGCATGCTCCTAGCGTATATGCCATTATAGACTCGCAAATCTTTTTATAACAGTCCAGACGTCAGCCGAGCGCTGGGGTCTACATTATACGCGAAAATTTAGTCCTTTTATGTTAATTTTTTATGATGGGTACTTTCTTATTGTTGTTGTTTATCTGGAGCGAAATGCCATGGCAATAGTCCTCCTCGCTCGCCACTGCGATCTCTGTTACAGTTTGGGCAGTTTTTTACAAAAATGTAATGATGCAGGCTCATGCCTGGCCACCAGTACACTGATTGTAATTCTTCCAGAGAATCTTTTTGCTTAAGGTATCTGAGACCCTCACCCATATGTGCGTCCGCTATTAACAAGCTTCTCTTGTCCGTGTTTGGAATTACTCTATCCCCCACTCCAGGGATTCGAGCAAAAGGGACTGAGTTTGCATCGATTATGTATGTATAATTGAGTGGATAATTGATCGGTAGCGCTGAACAGTCGCCTTTTGATGACGTTTTTACTGCCAGCACTGTTTCACCGTCAATGTGTTTTACTGCACGCTTTTTTGTAGCTACGGAAGCCGATTTACTTGCTACCGCTGTGGCTGTCTCAGCCAATGAATTCCCTGCAACGTGAACGCAATCACGCTAATGACTCAGTGAATGTATCACGTGAGTTTTTGGTAGTTCTTTCTGAAAAAGAACTACTTGTTCCCAGAGCACTTTTTGCTTTATTGTTGCACCTGTGTCATCTTTGTAACCGTTTTTAATCCATTTCTGTAAGTTGTTATTGTATGATTTGACGCAGTAATACGAATCGCACACTATAAGTGTCGGGAATTCGCGATCGGCATTTTCTAGCGCCATCTTTAACGCTATTATTTCAGTTTGTTGTTCTGAATTATTTTCCACTGAGTGTGTTTTTGTGAGTAGAGGTCTTAATTTACCTCCGCGCCACACTTCTTTTACAATTTCGCATGTGGCGTTGTAAGCCAGCTCTCCCCAAACTGAGGGTTGAGCATGTCCGTCTGTATATATTACACAGGCGTACTGTCTTAAAGGCAGAATGTCGATTGTCAGAGGGTATTCTCTCTCATATTCTAGATATTTTAATTCTTTCATTTACGGGTCAAAATAGTATTTTACTTTGTCTGTAGCAACAGAATTTACCCATTGTATCCATTCTGGATTCAGTGCAGTTGTCGGTAAATTACATGGTGTTGTTAATGCCTCAAAAGCTGATTCTGCTCTTCTGACTGTAACCTGTCTACCGTCTGCTTGGCATTTTTCCTTTGCTACAGCTGTTTGAACCGCATGAACAATGCTTTCCTTAATGCTGAACCTTTTTTCAGCTTCTGTGTACAAATGTGATTTGTATGCTATTGGTACCTTCTCTCCCTCATTAGAGGTCAGGTATGTGAATCCGCATCTTCCTGGGATGACTCGAATCACAAGGTTGCGTGTATTGTCACGTGTTTGTAATTTTGTTTTAACTAACATATCTGTTTGTAAAGATCTCAACATTTCTGTGTGTTTTTGAGTCCAATTGATTCTTTTAAAATCTTGTTTTATAAGATCATACAGAGGTTTAATTCTCTCTGCATAATTTATAATGTAAGTTCTTCCGAAATTTAGGAAGCCTAGAATTGATTGTAAGTTTTTCAGTGTTCTAGGTGCTTGGATTACAGCACATTTCTCTAGGAAATTGTCAGCCAGGCTTTTGCCTTCACTTGATAGTTCATATCTATTTATTTATTTATTAAAAAGTTTTGTATAGCGCGAACAAGACCCGTGGGTATCAGAGCGCTTCACATAGAAGGCGTAGGAATAAGACAAATATATCAGACAGTTATATGGACAACAAAAATGAGGTAGATGATAAATATACAATATCATGTGTGCAGTTAGCGTTGATAGCAATGGTGGGTATACTTCTATCATAGGTAAAATGTGTAAACAAGTATGATAGTTAGGTCATTATCAGTTAGTGAATGTTCTATTCTAGGTAGTGTATTTCTTCATCAGAAAGCTCTTCACTTCTCGCTTAAATGATGCCACATTTTGGATCTTCCTGATGTTAGGAGGAAGTGAGTTCCATATTCTGGGGGCAGCTCCTGAGAACGCTCTGTCATAAGTTTTTTTCTTGTGGAAAAAGGCTGGCCGTAGTAGCAATTCTTTCGTACTCCTCACTGGTCGATTACCTCCCGATAGCTGGATTTTCTTCGCTAGGTATCTTGGGGTGTTGTGGTGTACCGCTTTATGGGTGACACATGCTATCTTCATTTGGATTCTTGCTTCATAGGGTAGCCAGCTTAAAGCTTTCAAGTGTGGCGATATATGATCGTATTTCCTAGATCCTGTGATAATTCTTGCCGCAGCGTTTAGGCATGCTTTCAGTGGCGCTGTGGACAATTTCGGTAATCCCGCTAAGGTGCTGCAGCCATATTCAATCCTCGAGATAACTAAGGATTGGATTGCCAATTTGAGATCCGCCTCTGAGATGAATGGTTTCAGTTTTCTTAAGTAGTTCAGGTGGAATCGGGCATTTTTAGCCATTGAGTTGATGTGGGCTTTCATGTCCAGATTCTCGTCCAGTGTGATTCCTAGCGATTTCGCTGACTTGATTAATGTTGGGGTGCAGTTTAGCGCAGTCACCACTTTGGTCCATTCCTTTATTTCCGTATGGCTCCTTGCTGGTGAGATTAGTAGGAACTCCGTTTTGTTGGCGTTAAGCTTCAGTTGGTTGGTAGTTAACCATTGAAGAGCTATTTTTAAAGCCTTGTTCACTAGTTCCATGTCTTTTAGGGAAGAGATCTTTAAGTATATTTGCGTGTCGTCTGCATACATGTGATAGGATATCTGTGATTTTGGGAGAATTTCTGTAAGCGGTTCGACGTAAAGGTTAAACAGATCTGGGGATAACGTTGATCCTTGAGGGACTCCGATTGAAATAGGGCATGGAGGTGAGATTGCCTGGTTGACCAGGAATCGCTGTGTCCTATTCTGTAGAAAGGAGATAAACCATTCCAGCACAGTTCCTGACAGTCCCATCCTGTCCCGTAACCTGGACAATAATGCTTCGTGATTTACCGTGTCGAAGGCCGAAGACAGATCGAGGAGAATCAGTAGGCATGCTTTGTTTTGGTCAAGTGCCTGTAGGGCATCATCAACAATATGGAGGATCGCTGTTTCAGTGCTGTGCCCTGCTCTGAATCCCGATTGGCATTCATCAAGCAGTGAGAACTTGGTGATGTGTTGGCTTAGTTGGTTCTGTACGCATTTCTCAATTATTTTGGCCAGTAGAGGGATGTTGGTCACTGGGCGAAAGTTGTTTGGGTCTGATCTATCTGCTGAGGGTTTTTTGATTATGGGAGCAACTTGACCTGTTTTTAGGCAGTCAGGGAGGATCCCTTGTGATAGTGATGCATTTATAATTTCGGTCCATATTGGAACCAAAACGTGATAGATTTCTTTTACACATTTTGCGGGAAGGGGATCTTGGTAGTGGTTGTTTGGTTTTATTTCAGAAAGCGTTTTGGCGATACTGTGCTGGTCATATAGTTCGAACGTATCCCAACGTGCCTCATTTTTTGTCATGGTACTCTCCGTTGTAGCGGCGGAATCTCTTGTAGACATTGGTTCAATGGGAAGGTTTGTCACGGCGTTTTTGAGCTCTACTTCTAGCGATTTCGCCTTCTCTGTGAAAAATGTAGAAAATTCTTCACAATTTAGGGGTGTTTTTGCGTTCTCATGGACAGATTTGGCTAGTTTGTTTGATTGTTGTTTTAGGATTTCAAAGAGTTTACGTGGTCTGTTTTTGGCACTATCCAGTTCTGACCGTATGAATTCCTGTTTTGAGTTGATGATCTTTTTATTATATTGGCCTCTAATTTTTCTGAGTGCTTCCAGCTCTGGGGATGAAGGGTGTTGTCTCCACTTTCTTTCGGCCATTCTCAGTTTGCGCCTTTCTTCATTTAGTGATCGATTAAACAATGGATTTTTTGTCTTCTCCGAGATTTTTTTCATTTTTAATGGCATGGTGTTATTGACAATATTTTCGACAGTTGTTATGTAGTGGTCGGTCAGCTCGTTCACGTTCTGCAGGTTGTTATGGGGTTTTAGGTCTCTTTCACATCTTTCAACTAGTAGCTCTACGTTTGCATCTCTTGTGTCTCTAACCCATTTTTTGGTCTTGAGGGGTTGTCTGGTCGTGCCTTTTTCCATTATGGGTATCATGAATGTTATGGCATGATGATCCGACCAGTCACATGGTGTTATAGCGAGGATTGCTGTATCTTTGTTTCGAGAAATAATCCAGTCTAACGTCGCTCCTTTCGAATGAGTGGGTTGTGTGCATAGTTGAGTAAGGTTCATTTCATCAAGGAAATCTTTCAGCGATTTGACCAGTTTGTCGTTGTGGTCCTCCCAGTGTAAGTTGAAATCGCCAAGAAATATGTTATTGACGCCGTCATTAGAGTTGGTTGTTATGATCTCCATTAGCTCCTCTGTAAACTTTTCGCTGTCTCCTGGTGGATGGTAAAAAGAATGCAGGTTGCATCTTTGGTTGTTAGTTGTTCTTAAGTTAAGACCTAGGTATTCGCTGGATTCTAGAGGGTCGGCTTGGATTTGTTTGACCTCAATAACGGATCTGTGAATGCAGGCTATGCCTCCTCCTAATTTTATGGGTCTATCAAGTCTCAAAATGTTGTATTGGGGTGGTACTAGGAGATCCATGGTAGGGGATGAGGATTCCGTAAGCCATGTTTCAGTAAGGACTGCTATATCAATGTCCTTGTTGATGATGAGGTCAGCTATATCCGACGCGTGTTTGGTTGCCGACCGACAGTAGACATGTCAGAGGTTTTTCTTTGCTGCTGAGGTCTCCATTCCTATTCTCTGTTGCTGTAAGTTGTACCTGTTGTAGATTGTACGGGTTAGATGTTCTATCATTCTTTCTTGATGTTCTGTTTGAGTCGAGTGGTACTGTTTTGATTCTTTCCTCTCTCTCGTGGTCCGGTATTTCATACGATCGGGTTAAGGCCAGAGTTTCCTCCTTTGATAATGGTTTTGCCCTATTCGGTCTATTGTCATTATGTTTCAACTGCCAGATCGTTTCGTTACTCTTTCTTTGTGAGCAGTGTACAACGTTTTGGATGTGCGTGACCTTGGAGTGAATGCTCGTCGTCATCTCCTCAATTTTTTCAATTGCCTGTGAAGTATTTATAGTGATTTGTGTCATCTTGTTTACTAGTTTCTGGAGCATATTAATATCTTTCTTGTTCTGATGAGAGTTCTTATGGTAGACAGATCTGTTGCTCCGGAATTTGTATTTTGTTCTTCTCTTTTTTGGATCTGTTCTTTGTTCCGTTTCCCTTTCAATTGTAACCCATGTTTGATTGTCCCTTCCGTTTGAATTGGGGATGTCGTCATTGCTCGCTCCGTTCTGTGTTGTTATGAGTGCGTTTGTGGGTGAAAGTCTGCATGATGTTGGTATTGTACTCAAGGGAGGTGTCGGGGGGCTGATACCTTCTCCCTCGTCCACTTCATGGTTGTCATGGGGCATTATTCTCGAGTCCGATGTATGCTCTACCAGGGAGGTCTCTTCGTTCATGAGCGAGGACGGCTCTTCTCTTTTGATCCGGTTTTGTTCCGAGTTTGCCTGACTGACACACCTCTCCGTTCTTTCTGACGTGTTCTCAGGCTTGGACATTAATATCTCAGGTCTATCTTCTCGTTTCGAGTTTTGCGCATGGTGTCCCCTGTATCTAGTGGCTCCTCTGGTGTTATCATTAGTGGCGGGAATGTCTCCTGGTGAGGTCTGGTGTAGTTGGTGTCTTGGGTCTTCTAATGAGTCTTTCATTATTTGGAATATCTTGGCAAATTTCACCAGTTCTCGGTTTGCTGCTTGTATCAGCACAATACCCGATTTGTATATGGTGATACTTAGTTCTGCTCTACATCTGTATGATGGTGAGGTCATAATTTTTGTGCCATGCGGGATGTTTGTAGTCGTTTTTATGGCAAGCATCCTTGAGAAGGTGTTGCGCCATTTTGTTGTTTTGTTCGTGTAGAATATGAGGTCATTCATTGATGTGCCTTTAGTTATATTGAAAAATAGGTCCGTAAATAGTATGTCCTGATTATTTCTCAAGGTGTCATGTTTAAACTTTTTAGCTGCCTTCTTGGCTAGATTAGGTGGGTATTTTATAGTCTGAGCTTTCGAGCCTATCGTCTCTAGGTATCGCCCGCTCATATTGGCTCTGCGTAGCAAGTCTTCAAGTGACTCTTTCCTCAGCTTGCCTCCGGATAGAAAGGCTGCTGATGAAGCTTTGTTCCAATTCTGTGCTTACTTTCCGAATCTAGGCGTGTATAGATATAAGATTTCCTGTGTAGTAGTGGATATAATTTCCTTTTTCATCTCACTTTACTACTGTTTAGAGATCTCTTAGCTCTCTCGTTGTCTTCTTAGTTGTAGTGTCTCTGGGTTGTGTAATATGGCAAACAGACAGTGTAAGATGGCTGCTGTCGAGCTGGTTCTTGACTGAGCAGAGAAGACTTTCTCTCTTTCCACTACTTCGAGTAAGTCCCTCCTCCCTGATCGACTGTTTTTATTTCCTTATTGGTTATTTCAATGAGGTACTATTTCTCCACTGTTCATGATGTGACCTTTCTTTAATTAATTAATTGAAATCCCTGCTTTGGGTAAACGAGCGCTTATTTCGCCTTATCCGGGTTATTGTTGGTGATGAGGTTCAATGAGGTACTATATTTTCACTGTTCAGGATGTGACCTTTCTTTAATTAATTAATTGAAATTCCAGCTTTGGGTAAACGAGCGCTTATTTCGCCTTATCCGGGTTATTGTTGGTGATGTCCGATTTGGGCGCCATTTTAAGGTCAGGCAGGGCAGAATTTGGCTCCCGCCTGATTCATTCTTCGTGATTGATATTAAAATAAGGGTTCCGCTTTCCTCCTCTCTCACCGCTGGGCGTGTGGACCTCCACAGGCCCCGCTTCCGTTGCCGCCTCGCGTCTATCCTCGGATCGCGGCTTCAGACGTCTATGCTGATGTCCCCGATGAGTAGCTCGCCTCCGCTCGCGCAGTCCAGCTCCAGTTGTCGCCTCACTGCCACTGGGGCTGGCTTGCTACGAAAATGTCCCCCCCTGCGTGGGATGGTCCTCGCTGGAGTCCCCTGGCCTCATCGCCTATCCGGGGGTCGTCTCTTCTCACAAACAGATTCCGGGCTTCATTCGTGTCAGTGCCGTGTCGGGTGTTCACAACATCCCGTCAGCTGTCCGCGTGATGCCGCTTATCCGTCAAGTCTCGTCCAGCTTCCACCAGGCACCATTCATCCAGCTTTCACCAGGCACCACGGATGGGCAGTCGGTTTCCGGCTGCTCTCAATCTTCCAGGTCAGTGTGTGTCCGGTGTGTGTCCGCCATTTGCTGACCAGTCTTCCGTGCTTCCTTCCAATGCGCCCGCCACACTGCCCGTTCCACTGTTTCAGCTACTCTGCTCTTCCGCTTCTCATCCCGTAGATTTTGTCAAGGGAGTTAGCTCGTCTTCAGGGTATTCCTGGGATTTAAACCGGTTACGGTGATCCCTACCCCAGGAGCTCTTTCACAGAGCTCTTATTCGGCGGCCATCTTTGCTAAAAACAGGACTGTTAGATGGGCAATCCTTGACTTTTTAAAGTTGAATTTGTAACCCTCTGCTGCGAACCCAAGTATTTTGGTGTTCACTCTTTTCAAGTGAATATCCAAGTCATCATCTGTTAGATAGATGTCGTTGACATAAGATAATGCCTCGTCATCATATGTTTGTAGTAATTCTGTTACTCTCGCTGAGAATAATCCTGGGCTGTTCTTGAACCCCTGGGGCAAACGACAGAATTATTTTTGCGTGCCATTTATTGAGAACGCCGTCAAATATCTGCTCTCTGGTGCTATATTTTGACAAAAGAATCCATTAGAAATGTCTAATGTGGTTTTTTATTTTTTGCGCACTATGTTATTCATTAGTGCAGCACTATGCGAGTTTTGTACTGCAAATGTTTTGCAACATGAGTTAAGATGTCTGTAATCCAAAACAAGACGATATGAATTGTCTGGTTTGGAGACAGGAAACAAAGGGTTGTTCATTTGTGAGGTGCAAGTTTCAATCACCCCCTGGTATTCAAGTTGATCTATGATCTCTTTTACCTGTTTTTTAGCTTCTTGCTTAATCGGGTACTGCCTCTGTGCAGTAGGTTGTTATTTTAACTGGATTTTGTGAGGAGGAGAGTCCTCATCCCATCCCACATGATTTTTATATAAGGCAGGGGCTTGAGCTACTGCCCACTTTCTTGCAAGTGTATATTTTTTATGAATTGGAATATGGTTTGAGAAGGCAGGCATAATTATTTCTTCGCCATGTGGGCACTCCCTGACAAACTCTGGAGGCCAGTCTCGTTCAGCTAGAATGATGTCATAGCCCTTGGAGAGATTATCCCAAAATAGACCCCTTATTTTTCTAGTCTTATCCCCCTCTATACGCAATGTTATTTCATATATTTTATGAGGTTTGCTAACTCTGGTATCTGCAGTTTCCACCTGAATGTATTCATTCGTGTCCACTGTCTCCAGATGATTCATAAGGACTTTGCGAGCTATGCTCACTTCTGCTGCGCTGTCTAGCATTGTCTGAGCCCATTCTCCGTTTTTCAGCTGTGTCCTCAGTATTCTCGGCATTGTTAATTACTTTAATACTGGCTACCTTCTTTTTTGGAAATTGTAATTTTTTATTCAGATGAGCAGGTTCTTTGTCTTTGGACTTGACGTGCTCTTCCCTGTGTTCTGATCGTCCTCTTCTTTCCGATTTCTGCGAGGAAGTCTGAAAAGATTGAGAGGGACGTGTATCAATATCTTGATATCTATCAGGTTTTTTTATATTATCCCTATTTCTAAGGTTGTATTTTTTCACAGAGGGCTCCCTTTGGGGAGACTTGCATCCTTGATCAGGAGATCTTTCTCTCCGCCGAGGAGACCTTCCTCTGGACTGGAATCTTTTTTCTTTAGGATTGGATTGTTTATTTCCATCCCAGCTCTTTTTTTGAGTGTTTAAATTATTTTTAATAAATACCTTTTCAGGACTTTCAACTAGTTGGGGTTTCACTGGTATTCCACCCAAACTATCTCTTCCTAGTTCTTCATAGGATTTTTCTATGATTCTGGCAATTTCAGATGGTTGGTCTGCTATATTTGTCTCTTTTAACCTCTGGCGAATCGCCACATTTGCTGCTTCTCCCTTTATGTTGGCTAATAATATTGCCGAGACCTGCTTGAAATCTTTCAGTAGTTTCATACCGAGAGTTAAAGCGGGTTCTGGACCGTATTCATCTTGAATCTGTTTTAGCACATCTGGTATTACTGACATGGATGGTACACCATGTGTTTTTGTGTAAATGGAAGCAAAGACTGTTCCCCAAGTGTCACAGTCCTCCACATGTGGTGCGATTCCCATTTGAAGACAGATAGTCAGAATCCTATGTTTCTCAACAGGGGTGGTATCCGGAAACACCGCCTCTATTTGAGTGATTTTTTGTGCTAGCCAGAAAGGAATTTGTTCCCGTTTTGCGGGTACTTTACCTAGACATGACTGTATGTTCTGTGGTGTAATTTTATTTGTGTTCCCCTGATGACTGGTCAGCTGTGGAATTTTGATTGCTGGTTGGATTGTTGAAGTCCGCATTACATATTGGACTAATTGTCTATGTATTTTTATTAATTGTTTTAGCTGTGCTAAAAGATCTGGTGCAGGCATTTCTTCAATGTCTGGATGTGGTGTGTATCCGGCTAGGACCGGCCACGTTGCTCCTGGTCTACCTAGTGGACCGAGCCTGGTGATGTGATTATTATGTTTTAGGGCGCCATTAAACAAGAGCAGGTGCTCTTGGAATTTGAGTGGTATTTCCACCTCCTCGAAAGGAGTGTACTCATTAGGAGGTTCCTCTATTTTGTAATAGTGGAAGTCCTTTGTTACAGCGTTTGCTGCTGGAAAGTTTATCCATGAATAGAATACCTCTGTCTGCCGATATTCGTGTGCCTCAATTACGAATATGACTGTACCACCTCTTGGTGTCAGTCCATTTTCTATAAGTTTTAGGGTCATAGATTTCCTTATGTTGACCGGGATGAGTATTATATCCGGGTCATTTTGCAGCAGAGTATTGTCTGCTACTAGCAGTTCAGCTGCTATTCTAACTGTCTCCCTTTCTTCTTCACTTTCTGTCATTTTACTGACAGGAAGGTTATTCTGTTTGTTTGCAGATCAGGTTTCTATGGAAACAAAGATTAGATGCACAATATTTTGGAACAGTGTATCCTTCAATGTTGAATAAACCAAGAACCATACATAGGAGTCTCCTCCTGCGAGGTTTGGCGGATATGACCTTTCACCCACTCCAGACGTCTTTGGAGTATTATGGGAAAAAAGGGGTTCTGTGTGAAAAAGCACGACTGAGTTACTCTAATGTCTTGCGTTAGTTTTATCGCCTATCCAAACGGTTGGGCGCCATGTAGTGTAGTTCCTATTATCCCAATAGGCTCTGCGCATTGGAATAATATCTTCAATAGTATAGACCTAGGGCAGAGGTTAACTAGGTCTTCTACCGACGATATTAGACTTAAAGTTTTGTGTTTGCCAGCTAGCTCAGAGTTCACTAGAAACTTTCTCGAATAGGCAAGGAGGATTTTAACCTCCCTGGATAGACAAGAAGGGATTTAGTTTCTGACAACCATAGAACATGACAACTTTGCTCTCCCCTAATCAAGAGTGTATCTCTAGAGTCGTGTGAAAACAAAAGACAACTTATTTTACTCAGTCAGTTCAGTGCATTCTTAGTTTCACCAGATTGTAGAGAAAAGGAAGAGACGGGCGTGTTCAATAAAAAGATGTTATTTATTGATCAGTCTCCTTTCTCATACAAGAGAAATGAATCGCTATTATTGCAATACTTATAGTTAAGTAAAGTGCATACAGTAAAGACAGAATTATAAAATAATACTGTAAAAGCATTGATATGGTTTCTGAGCCATATGATACTTTAAAATGGATAAAATAGATACACACATATATACATTTGACTAATCGTACTCAACTGGTGCTTCTAACCACGCCTACCCCAGTGTACCTGACCTAAGCCTAATACGTGGGCGGGAGTAGATAAGTAGCAGTTTAAGTTAAGTTTGTTTTGCCAAGGGACTGACTCAAGAATTCTCTGCAAGGGGTTATTCAGTTCTGTACCTGAGATCTAGAATGATGGAGGGCTGGTATCTCTTATCCCAGGTCTTGATATTCCAGCTGCCTGCGAGGGCTGCTTGGAAGCGCCGGAGCTGGATTTCTCAGCAGGAGAAAGGCAGCATCTCGTTCTCCGCGCGTCAGGAAGGCGGGGCAGCGCCTGTGGGCTTTGCTCTCGGCTGGGCTCCTCGGCACGTCTCGCTGCTCCAATCTCGTCACCGCCGCATGTGTTTGCTTAAGGCAATGTCGGTAATATTTATACCTGAAAGGTGCCGAGATTGACATAAGGATGGACATATATATACGTCAATAAGGATGTCATATGAACGGGCTCGTTCGCACATTCTTTTGCTGAAGTTCTCGGTGAAATCGAAACAATGGCTATGGGAATTTCCCAGGTCGCTGTAGGTTTGATTTGTTTTGAGAACTCCGTATGCCTTATCAGGGGCTGGAGGAATATCGCGTGTCTAATTAGATGGCATGCGTTATGACCTAATCAGATAACGCGCTTCTGTGCCGTGGTGTGGCTTAATCAGATAACGGTTTTTGCACCGTTGGATGGCTGCTAGTTAATTATTAACCAAACCAGGGTCAGGAATAGGGGAATCGATACAGTACCTATAGGAATACATCACAACATTTTTTCTCCAAACATCAGCTTATGAGCTTTGAAAATACACACATTTTCATCTCAAATATATGCTTTTTAATTTAGGCATACAAATAATAATAATATAACCAAACAAAGGCGTTCATGTTAGTCGTCACACAGGTGAGCTACTCACAGGTAGCTAGAGAGCGACTGGAAGCTCAAGAGCTACTCGTTGGAGACACCAGCACTACATTATAGCCGAGCAAAGGACAGTTTATCCTCCGGCCCCCAACTGAAAATCCTTTGGTGAGTCCACCTTAAAACACGACAAAGTTCTTCCTAGATCAAACATCTTTTACTTTCACACGACCTCATGCTCACACACAACTGAAACTCGCAGAAAAAATTATCAAATATAAAAACTGTATAAACCCTCTATTAACCACACACTGTGATGTATTCCTATAGGTTCTGTATCGATCCCCCTATTCCTGACCCTGTTCTGGTTAAACAAGTTAACTAGCAGCCATCCCATGATGCAGAAACCGTTATCTGATTAAGCCACACCACGGCACAGGAACGTGTTATCTGATTATGTCATAACACTTGCCATCTAATTAGACAAGCGATATTCCTTCAGCCCCTGATAAGGCATACGGAGTTCTCAAAACAAATCAAACCTATGACAACCTGGGAAAAATCCTGCGGCCATTGTTTTGATTTCATCGAGAACTTCAGCAAAAGAATGTGCTAACGACCAAGTCGTATGACATCCTTATTGACGTATCTATGTCCATCCTTACGTCAATCTCGGCACCTTACAGGTATAAATATTACCGGTATTGCCTTAAGCAAACACACGGTGGTGACGAGATCGGAGCAGCCAGACTTGCCGAAGCCCAGAGCAGAGCAGACCCCGCTGGCGCAGCCCCGCCTTCCTGACGTGCTGAGAACGAGACGCTGCTTTCTCCTGCCGAGAAATCCAGCTCCGGCGCTTCCGGGTAGCCCTCGCAGGCAGCCTGGAATATCGAGACCAGAGACGAGAGATACCATCCCTCATTCATCCTAAATTCCAGGTACAGAACTGAATAACCCCTCGCAGAGAATTCTTGAGTCAGTCACTTGGCAAAACAAACTTAACTTAAACTACTACTTTCTATTCCCGCCCACGTATAAGGCTTAGGTCAGGTACACCGGGGTAGGCGTAGTTAGAAACACCAGTTGAGTACGATTAGTCAAATGTATATGTATATATATATTTTATCCATTTTAAACCTGCATATGGCTTAGAAACCATATAAATGTTTTTATAGTATTATTTTATACTTCTGCTTGTATTGTATGCACTTTACTTAACCATAAGTATTGCGATAATATCGATCCATTTCTCTTGTATGAGAAAAGAGACTGATCAATAAATACCATCTTTTATTGAACACGCCCGTCTCTTCCTTTTCTCTACAATCTGGTGAGACTAAGAATGCACGTACTGACTGAGTAAAATAAGTTGTCTTTTGTTTCACACGACTCTAGAGATACACTCTTGATTAGGGGAGAGCAAAGTTGTCATGTTCTATGGTTGTCAGAAACTAAATCCCTTCTTGTCTATCCAGGGAGGTTCAACTCCTCCTTGCCTATTCGAGAAAGTTTCTAGTGAACTCTGAGCTAGCTGGCAAACCCAAAACTTTAAGTCTAATATCGACAATAGAAGACCTAGTTAACGTCTGGTCTAGGCCTATACTATTGAAGGTATTATTCCAATGCGCAGAGCCTATTGGGATAATAGGAACTACACTACATGGCGCCCAAACGTTTGGAAAGGCGATAAAACTAACGCAAGACATTAGAGTAACTCAGTCGTGCTTTTTCACACAGAACCCCTTTTTTTCCCATAATACTCCATAGACGTCTGGAGTGGGTGAAAGGTCATATCCGCCAAACCTCGCAGGAGGAAACTCCTATGTATGGTCCTTGGTTTAGTCAACGTTGAAGGATACACTGTTCCAAAATATTGTGCATCTAATCTTTGTTTCCATAAGAAACCTGATCTGCAAACAAACGGTAAAACCTTCCTGTCGGTAAAATGGTAGACAGTGATGAAGAAAGAGAGACAGCTAGATTAGCAGCTGAACTCGTAGCAGCTGATAATACTATGCAAGAAGCAGACCCGGATTTAATACTCATCGCGGTCAACATAAGGAAATCTATAACTTTAAAACTTATAGAAAATGGACTGACACCTAGAGGTGGCACAGTCATATTCGTAATAGAGGCACACGAATATCGGCAGACAGAGGTATTCTATTCATGGATAAACTTTCCAGCAGCAAACGCTGTAACAAAGGTCTTCCACCATTACAAAACAGAGAAACCTCCTGAAGAATACACTCCTTTCGAGGAGGTGGAAGTACCACTTAAATTTCAAGAGCACCTGCTCTTGTTTAATGGCGCCCTAAAACACAACAATCACATCACCAGGCTCGGTCCATTAGGTAGACCAGGAGCAACGTGGCCGGTCCTAGCTGGATACACACCACATCCAGACATCGATGGGATGTCTGCAGCAAATCTTTTAATACAACTAAAACAATTAATAAAAATACATAGACAATTAGTCCAATATGTAATGCGGACTTCAACAATCCAACCAGCAATCAAAATTCCACAGCTGACCCCTCATCAGGGGAACACAAATAAAATTACACCACAGAACATACAGTCCTGCCTAGGTAAGGTACCAGCTAAAAGGGAACAAATACCATTCTGGTTAGCACAAAAAATCACCCAAAAAGAGGCGGTGTTTCCAGACACCACTCCTGTGGATAAACACAGGATTCTGACTATCTGTCTTCCAATGGGAATCGCACCACACGTGGAGGACTGTGACACTTGGGGTACAGTCTTTGCTTACATCTACACAAAAACGCATGGTGTTCCATCCATCTCGGTAATACCAGATGTGCTAAAACAAATTCAAGATGAATACGGTCCAGAACCCGCTTTAACTCTTGGTATGAAATTACTGAAAGACTTCAAGCAGGTCTCGGCTATATTACTAGCCAATATAAAGGGAGAAGCAGCAAACGTGGCGATCCGCCAAAGGTTAAAAGAAACAGATATAGCAGACCAACCAGCTGAAATTGCCAGAATTATAGAAAAATCCTATGAGGAACTAGGTAGAGATAGTTTAGGTGGAATACCAGTAAAACCCCAACTGATTGAAAGTCCTGAAAAAATATTTATTAAAAATAATTTAACATCACAAAAAAAGAACTGGGATGGAAACAAACAATCCAATCCGAAAGAAAAGAGATTCCAGTCCAGAGGAAGGTCTCCTCGGCGGAGAGAAAGATCTCCGGACCAAGGACCCAAGTCTCCCCAAAGTGAGCCCTCTGGGAAAAAATACAACCTTAGAAATAGGGATAATATAAAGAAACCGGATAGATATCAAGATTTTGATACACGTCCCTCTCAATCTTTTCAGACTTCCTCGCAGAAATCGGAAAGAAGAGGACGATCGGAACCCAGGGAAGGGCACGTCAAGTCCAAAGACAAGGAACCTGCTCATCCAAATAAGAAATTACAATTTCCAAAAAAGAAGGTAGCCAGTATTAAAGTATTCAACAATGCCGAGAATACTGAGGACACAGCTGAAAAACGGAGAGTGGGCTCAGACAATGCTAGACAGCGCAGCAGAAGTGAGCATAGCTCGCAAAGTCCTTATGAATCATCTGGAGACAGTGGACACGAATGAATACCTTCAAGTGGAAACTGCAGACACCAGAGTTAGCAAACCTCACAAAATATATGAAATAACATTACGTATAGAGGGGGATAAGACTAGAAAAATAAGGGGACTATTTTGGGATATTCTCTCCAAGGGCTATGACATCCTTCTAGCTGAAAAAGACTGGCCACCAGAATTTGTCAGGGACTGCCCTCATGGCGAAGAAATAATTATGCCTGCCTTCTCAAATCATATCCCAATTCATAAAAAATATACACTTGCAAGAAAGTGGGCAGTAGCTCAAGCTCCTGCTTTATATAAAAATCATGTAGGATGGGATGAGGATTCTCCTCCTCACAAAATCCAGTTAAAATCACAACCTACTGCACAAAGACAGTACCCAATTAAGCAAGAAGCTAAAAAACAGGTAAAAGAAATCCTAGACCAATTAGAATACCAGGGGGTGATTGAAACTTGCACCTCACAAATGAACAACCCTTTGTTTCCTGTCTCCAAACCAGACAATTCATATCGTCTAGTTTTGGATTACAGACACCTTAACTCATGTTGCAAAACTTTTGCAGTACAAAACTCGCATAGTGCAGCACTAATGAATAACATAGTGCGCAAAAAATACAAAACAACATTAGACATCTCTAATGGATTCTTCTGTCAAAATGTAGCACCAGAGAGCAGATACTTGTCTGCGTTCTCAATAAATGGCGCTCAAAAACAATTCTGTTGGTTACCCCAAGGGTTCAAGAACAGCCCAGGATTATTCTCAGCGAGAGTAACAGAATTATTACAAACATATGACGAAGAGGCATTATCTTATGTCGACGACATATACCTAACAGATGATGACTTGGATACTCACTTGAAGAGAGTGAACACCATAATACTTGGGTTCGCAGCAGAGGGTTACAAATTCAACTTAAAAAAATCCAGAATTGCCCATCTAACAGTCCTGTTCTTAGGATATGAATTATCAAGTGAAGGCAAAAGCCTGGCTGACAATTTCCTAGAGAAATGTGCCGTACTCCAAGCACCTAGAACACTAAAAAACCTACAGTCAATTCTAGGCTTCCTAAATTTCGGAAGAACATACATTGCAAATTACGCAGAAAGGGTCAAACCCCTTTATGATCTAATAAAACCAGATTTTGAAAGAACCAATTGGACTCAAATACACACAGAAATTCTGAGATCCTTACAAACAGATATGTTAATTAAAACAAAATTAGAAACACGTGATAACACACGCAATCTTGTGATTCGAGTCATCCCAGGAAGATGTGGATTCACATACCTGACCTCTAATGAGGGAGAAAAGGTACCAATTGCATTCAAATCACACTTGTACACTAAAGCTGAAATGAAATTTAGCCCAACGGAAAAAATTCTTACTGCAACACAGACAGCTATAGCAAAAGAACGAGCCCTGGCACAAGGTAAACGAATAATAATCGTGACACCGATACCAGCCCTAGAGGCTGTAACAAAAGCAAGCATTCCGAATGCTAAAGCGCTCCATCCAAGATGGATACAATGGGCTAATTCTCTTGCTGCAACAGACGTGGCATACGAATTTGATCCTAACTTAAAAACACAAGAATTTCTCCAATATGAATTCGAATGTCCTCCGCCGACTGAAATTCTGCCTCTAGATCATTACGGCTGTATAATATATACAGACGGATCAGCACAACCCGCAGTGGGGGGTAAACAAGCTTACAGTGCTGCGTGCGCGATTGTTAAAGGTCGCTGGCACGAAGGGAAATTTAAACCAGCCATCACCAAAACACAATCTCTGGGAGATTGTACAGCTCAGCGAGCTGAACTACTGGCATTTAAGATGGCGCTTGAAAATACCGATCGAGAATTCCCCACACTCATAGTGTGCGATTCGTATTATTGCGTTCAGTCTTACAATGAATACTTGCAGATCTGGCTTCAGAATGGTTTTAAGGATGCAAAAGGAGGCACGATCAAGCATAAAATGCTCTGGGAACAAGTAGTTCTTTTACAAAAAGAACTACCAAAGACTCACGTGATACATACACTGAGTCATCAACGTGATGGCGTTCACGTTGCAGGGAATTCATTGGCTGACGAGGCCGCGAAGGCAGCTGTGCAAACGGCTTCCGTAGCTGCCATCACACGGTCAAAAACAAAAATAGACAGCGAAATATTACAGGCTGTCAGCGCTACAGAAAAGGATTCGATAGAAACACCCCCGAAAGGCTTTCCAGTAAAATACTCATACATAACTGATGCAAACAATGTTCCTTTTGCTCGAATCCCTGGAGTGGGGGATAGGGCAATTCCAAACATGGAACATAGGTCAGGACTCATCATAGCGGCACACGAAGGACTTGCTTCTGTACATGCTGGCGTCTCAGCCACAGTATCGTTATTAAAACAGAGATACTGGTGGCCACAAATGAGAAGACAAACAAGGAACTATGTTCTAGAATGTGACATATGTCAAAAAATGAAAGTATCAACGGTGAGACGACCAGCACAGACGCCCCTTCTAATCTCAGATAAACCATTAGCCTGTGTTTACCTGGACCACTGTGGTCCCTTACAAAGGGATGGTAACTATAAATATATCTTGGTCGCAGTGGATTCATGCACGAGATTCATATGTGGCCCCAGCGAACGGCTGACGCCAGAACTGTTATAAAAGATTTGCGAGTCTTTATCGGCACATACGCAATTGGCATGCTGCATTCGGACCAGGGACCTGCTTTTAGCTCTAGAGCTTATAAGGAGGCCATGGTCAGCATGGGCGTTACATTGCGGTACTCTTGTCCATTTCACCCTGAGGGGAACGGAATTGTAGAAAGAAAAAACCGTGACATAAAGCAATCTATAACAGCAAAGGTATTAGGTTCGGGAGCTGGGTGGGTCAAACATCTAATAAGTGTCCAACGTAGTCTAAATAACTTGCCAAGAAATTCTCTGAAGGGATTCAGTCCGTACGAATTATTGTTTGGAACTAGGATGTAAGTCTTAGATCTTGACAGTCAGACTTCAGTGGTGAAGGAAAAAAGCTTTGATATCAAAGATCGTTTGGCTATTTTACAGGACTTAAACAAAACAAGAAAAGACCTGAGCAACATAAAGTTGAAACAGCAGCCAACAACCACTGAAGAACCACCACCTGTCCCAGCAAGACCTGTCTGGATTCCAAAAGTCTGGGATCTAGTCAGAGAAAAGATCGCGGTAAAGAAGGAATTTGGGCCTTCTTACAGAAAAGCAGTTCCTGTCTTGTCTATCAACGGGACAAGATCAGTTGTACTACCGCCGCTTGCTGGTAAAAAGGAGAACCGAGTTGTATCCATCGACCTGGTAAAACCACAATCATGTGGCCGATAACAAACAGTAGGCCAAGTGGACTCCCGATAAGTAGCAGAACACCAAGGTTTGCTACAAATACAGAGGTCCAAACTAAGAGGCTAATCACATTCGAAACGCCTACAGAACAACAACAAGGACTATGCAACAATGCATTGGAACTCAGACCTCTAAAAACCCAAATAAAAACATTTAGTAGAGCCACACCGACCTACAATGAAGTAACAAACGAATATGCAAGAAATAGTAATCCTGAAACAATTGGAACAATTGACAGAACTGCATCCGGCTACTTCATAAACTTCGATGATTCCTCTGAAGACCTCAGTGAATCAAAAACACAGCCATCAACAAAAACTTTTAAAGACAAAGCTAAAGAACTTTTGAAACAACTGAAAGAAACATATCTAATTTCTCCATGGATTGAATTTTGGGTGGGCTTTGGTGCATCTATCCTCATACTTTGGCTCATCATGGTACTAACTTTGGGACGCTTCATTGAGGGAAAATATGCTAAAATGGACACAGCAAGTCAGAAAATCAACTTGATCCTCAAGCCACACACATCTTCACACGTCGAGAAAAGAGAACTTTCTTCAGTCAACTTCACAGCCAATCCTATACCAGGTGGGGTAGCATGGGACAATACTGACTACGAAATTTATGGTCCGGTTGAAATCCTGAAATATCCACACCAAATCAAGATCTCGTTAAGTGACTTTGTAAAACCAAGCTCATTTGCTGATGATTGGGACTTTGAAAACATAAATGATATGATGTCTGACTTAGTGATGTCTGCTAAATTTACCAAACATGATTATTTGCAGGGTTCGACTAATTATGATAGTATGTACTGTTACAACCACTATGGTAACCATTTTCTACATAAATCAGCACAACCTAGAAATGTTTTAAATTATAATCAATGGGAACATTGTGCAACCCCTCCAAAAGGAAGCTCAAGAACCTTTTACAACAAATATTCATACTTTTCAGGGTTCAACACAAGTAATGCTGAAACATTTTATTTCAAATTGTCAAATGAGACAGGGACAAAGATCATGCTAACAAACACGAAATTGATATATTCAGACTCATTTTTTGAACAAATGAATACTTTTGGTTTTGATTATTGGGACAAAAATGTTGAAGTAAAAAGTGTTTGGGGTACAAAAGAATGGCAAGTACAAGGTATAGAATCATTGTTTAGAGCCTGCATGATCCCAGAACAAATTATATTTTTGAATGACACTGTTCAACAAACCACCTGTCTTGGCCTAGCCAAAATGAAAGACTTAAATAAACCGTCTATTCCAAAGCCAACAATGGACAGCAATAGCTCTACAGATGAAGAGATAGACGTAAACTATGTATTAAACCAAAACAGAACACATCCTGATTGGAAACAATGGTTGATCTGGCCCACAGATACTAATAACTGTCAAGATAGATTCCTGAACAAAACACAGGGGTTCACATTGACCAGGCCAGACCCTAGATATTCCCAAAGACAACACCCAGGGATAATAACCACCTACAGTGTGGGCAAATTATGCCTTCAATGGCTACAAACTTCCACACTGACAGAAATTAAGCAACACCTAACTTTACTTACTGATGGTGCTGACTTGCGTGATTTCATTATGGGACCGCGCAAACAGCGTCAGAAACGTTTCATTGCAGCCTCTGTATATGCAGCTTACAACGAGGCCTGGAAGGTGACTCAAATTGAGACAGCAGAAAGAATACGGGAAATTGACCGTATTAATTTGGAAAAATCACTTTCTGTAGTGGACAATGGGTTAATGACTCTGTCCTCCAGAATTTTTTCTTTGGACAGCATTGTGTCTTCAGCAATCGACATTTTATCGCAAGACTTACTGTTGTTACAACACGGTCAGTCTCAATTGCGTTCTATTGTACAGCTTGGCTGGACGTTACAAAATCTGCGTTCAGGCTATGTGCCTTGGCGTTTAATCAACACAACGTCACTATTCAATATTTTTGACCTTACTGATAAACAAATCAGTATGGCACAAAAGGGTGCTGATTATACAATCCTGAGCATTGAGAAACTCGAGAGATTACCAGTGACAATGTCAGAACTACCTGTCAGTGAATGGATAATACATGGGATAATTAATATTCCAATATCAACCTTCAGGTTTCAATACTGCCAAAAATATATACAGGCTGGCATGTACGAAAAATTGGGAAAAGGGTACATTAAGACAACATGGAACTTGCCCTATTCACATGCATGTGTCAGTAATAAAGGACAGAAAGTGTTTCTTAGTGGCAATAATTGTGCGATGTCACTAAGCGGTACACTTCTGTGTAATGGAATTAGTTTGCATGGAGCCTGTGAAGGGAACTCGAATAACCTTTCATGTCACCAGCTAGGCACACCTGCAACAGAGATAGAACCATTTTTTCAAAGACTCTATAATGGGAGTTACATTCTAATTGTGGACCGCAGATGCTGTAGTCTTATGCCCGGGACTCCTTATCTCATAACTACGACTGCGAAGGTCAAGTGCTGTGGACGCTTATTGTTCCCCAGCTCCTTTCCAGACAGGGAGGCAAGGGCATGGCCCAACTTGAAAATTACTTCTATTCGAATAGACACTTTAAGCAGAATGAAAACAGTGCTTCTTCAGACGCCAACCAGGCTCACGTCATCAAAAGAAACGTATGATCTCCTAGTCGCAAGGACGACTGCAGAGATTCACTCATTGTTATCAACTAATTCCCCCATACATTTCGCAGAAATCCTGAATGAAATCTTAAATATTTCTGATACCAGTGGAGTCTCAAAAGTATTTAAGACAGTATTTTCGATGGCATTAACACCATTCAAAGCCATACTGGGTATTTTTCCGGACTTCGTCCATTCGATTTTTGGCGGACTTCCCCTCATTTTGGGACTAATTGCAGGAATTCTATTCTTAGTCCTTATATTTCGTTATGGCAAACCGTGTCACAGACAAAACACCTGCGACAAGGGAAGAAACAATCCGAGCCATTGGATACCGGGACCGGATATCAAAAATCCTGGGACTAACCCGGCTTAGAGACCTGAACATGACTTGGTTTCTTTAATTTCGACCAATGTGGCATCGATGTGTTTTACCTGTATTAAGGTGCATGCTGTGCGGAGAAGAATGCGTGTTGGACACCTGTCTGACGCTACAATCGGATGCGCCTATGGATGCAGAAACATTGTTGGGTCCGATAACGGCTCATACTTTGTGCTGCCCTCAACGGCTGCCAATTCTGATGACGGCATTCGTGGAGACTTCACCGCTACGATTAAGGGGTAGTGAAGTTCAAGATGAAAGCAGCATCGATCAGGTACGACCTTCTGTCAGCAATACTAATCAAAACGTCAGTGGAGACAATCATGCACACGAATGCATGGTTACAACTTTTTCCGAGTTAGTGGAACTCTCCCAGGAAGCTGTTGACAGCTTTTTCGACAGTCTAAATGATATGATGTTCTCACCAGAGCAGAAATAGAGACTTTTGAGCAAGCTAGCACACAGCGTTCCCAACACCCTGAATTTGGCCTTCAACTTTAATGATAAAATACCATGAACAATTTTCCCTCCAGTTCACGGACAGCAATTTTTTCAGCAGCCCCAATATATTTTTACGATTTTTCGGGACACTTATCTTCTGCTTAAAGTAAGAACTATTCTTAGAGAACTAAAATTTCTATTTTTTAGATACTTTATAGACATTAGCTGCCCGCTGGTATGTTCATAATTATTTTATTCTGTGATGGAATGGTCTCGAACTTTTTCTTCTGTCTTAAGAGCCATTTCATGTGTAATTCTCATATTCGATTAGTAATAATGTATACATATGCTTGATTACTTTGGCATTATTCTACAGCTTGAGTGCATATAATACATGTGACTATTTTTTCGTATATTAGATAAATTCGAAATGCATAATATGTATTTTGGGGTGGTAAGGTATACACAATACTCTACAGTATGTTTTACTATGCCTAGATTCGTAAATATGGCCATAGTTAGCGTGGAGTGGGTGTGATGTATTCCTATAGGTTCTGTATCGATCCCCCTATTCCTGACCCTGTTCTGGTTAAACAAGTTAACTAGCAGCCATCCCATGATGCAGAAACCGTTATCTGATTAAGCCACACCACGGCACAGGAACGTGTTATCTGATTATGTCATAACGCTTGCCATCTAATTAGACAAGCGATATTCCTCCAGCCCCTGATAAGGCATACGGAGTTCTCAAAACAAATCAAACCTATGACAACCTGGGAAAAACCCTGCGGCCATTGTTTTGATTTCATCGAGAACTTCAGCAAAAGAATGTGCTAACGACCAAGTCGTATGACATCCTTATTGACGTATCTATGTCCATCCTTACGTCAATCTCGGCACCTTACAGGTATAAATATTACCGGTATTGCCTTAAGCAAACACACGCGGTGGTGACGAGATCGGAGCAGCCAGACTTGCCGAAGCCCAGAGCAGAGCAGACCCCGCTGGCGCAGCCCCGCCTTCCTGACGCGCTGAGAACGAGACGCTGCTTTCTCCTGCCGAGAAATCCAGCTCCGGCGCTTCCGGGTAGCCCTCGCAGGCAGCCTGGAATATCGAGACCAGAGACGAGAGATACCATCCCTCATTCATCCTAAATTCCAGGTACAGAACTGAATAACCCCTCGCAGAGAATTCTTGAGTCAGTCACTTGGCAAAACAAACTTAACTTAAACTACTACTTTCTATTCCCGCCCACGTATTAGGCTTAGGTCAGGTACACCGGGGTAGGCGTAGTTAGAAACACCAGTTGAGTACGATTAGTCAAATGTATATGTATATATATATTTTATCCATTTTAAACCTGCATATGGCTTAGAAACCATATAAATGTTTTTACAGTATTATTTTATACTTCTGCTTTTATTGTATGCACTTTACTTATCCATAAGTATTGCGATAATATCAATCCATTTCTCTTGTATGAGAAAAGAGACTGATCAATAAATACCATCTTTTATTGAACACGCCCGTCTCTTCCTTTTCTCTACAATCTGGTGAGACTAAGAATGCACGTACTGACTGAGTAAAATAAGTTGTCTTTTGTTTCACACGACTCTAGAGATACACTCTTGATTAGGGGAGAGCAAAGTTGTCATGTTCTATGGTTGTCAGAAACTAAATCCCTTCTTGTCTATCCAGGGAGGTTCAACTCCTCCTTGCCTATTCGAGAAAGTTTCTAGTGAACTCTGAGCTAGCTGGCAAACCCAAAACTTTAAGTCTAATATCGACAATAGAAGACCTAGTTAACGTCTGGTCTAGGCCTATACTATTGAAGGTATTATTCCAATGCGCAGAGCCTATTGGGATAATAGGAACTACACTACAACACAACCAAACACCAACAGAACAACAGACACAATCAAACATGGTTCTTTCAATCTAATTGATGGCTTTCCCGTACCTGCACAAAACGGCGCCCAGATAGAGAATGCGCTACATTGCCATTACAATGATGACGGGCTCTGTACAAATGCAAAAACAAATAACATTCAGAAATAGGTTAAGAACAGAGCAGACCACCATTCACATATTGTTTCTCATTTTTCTACATGCGGTAACAATATAGTCAGTCACAGCTTACTTTGTTTTAATTGCTTATTTTAATTATTGTACACTTTTATGTAAAGTGTGTTGCATAAGCGATCACTCAGAATCTCCATGGCTTAGCTAGTACATGCTATATAAAAACTTTGAGCACTGGGGCAGCTGGGGTATACTTCAATACACTCTTGCAATAAAGGAGGAGGGGAAAAAAAGAGAACAGAGAATTACTACAATGTGTAGTCGTTAGTTATTCTGGAGCCAAAACATGCCAGTAGAGACTGGCCGTCGATGATTCTGGAATTTCCTGAGGTCTACCCTAAGGCAAAGAAGAAAAGAAAGGGAGTTCCAAGGTAGGAGCCTTGAAAGTATTGATAACATCCAGCAAACTATGGGGGATATTCTCAAGAACATGTGAAAATTATCGCAAAATTTGCTTAACGCAACTCTTCACATCGCAGTCTATCGCGGGAAAAGAACGCATTGTTAACGTTGTATTCTCAACATGGCAGTACCATGCGATAGTGTAACGAAATCGCGTCAAATGACGTGTAGAAATTAACACGATGCAGAAAATAGGCAAAACACGAACACGAAAATAGTAACGATGAGGCCAATCGTGATACAGAAATCAGCGATAACCAGCGACAGGCCTGCAATTCCCACACGTCATGCGGGAAAATGCACCATAAAAGCAGAACAAAAAAACGAGAGAAAAAAAGAAACTGCGTAACACCATGGATGCACCCGGACCGAGTGCAGAGGCCAACGCGAACCCCACAAGCCCCACAGACCACCAGCAAGGAACCCCGGGGTCGGGAAGGCCAAGGAGAAAAGGACGAGGAAGACAGGGTTCAGTCCGTAGGAAAACCGCATATTCGCCATGGAAGAGATAGAACAATAACAACTGTTCGTCACCTCCACTGTGTCATTGGCAACACTAATGGAAACATGCCAGTCCATCGTGAACAACGTGAATGCAGTCGAAGTGTCTAGGAGGTCAATGGAGGAGGCCAAGAGGCACTGGCATGATGTGAAAAGCCAAACCAAGCAGAAACCCGCTGCCAACAGGAAGGCAGCCACGGCGACTGGAGGTGGGAGTCCTGCGCCACAGGAGGAGCTGGAGGAAATGGTGGCCACAGTAATCAATGGGGAGATGGTGCAAGGAGTTGGGAGTCCGGACACAGCTCGATATGACCTGACACAACATCAACAGGGTGAGTAACGTTCAGGGACTGGGGGGACGGGGGGAGATGGGCACAATGGCACACATGCACAATCATGTGTAGCACACTGCACACCCACAATGACCCTGGAACATGTCCCTGATCCCAGTGGCACACTGCAGCACACATAGAAACACCAAGTAGTCCCCTGTCCACCACGTGCCCAAAGGGGTCCCACCCCACACATCACCAATCTCACAACCAACACATGCACATGTGCGAAACACAGCAAAGATGCGTATTTGTGAGCCGCACTGACAATGCAAGTGACGCTACATGACGATCAGCATGGCTGCAGTACAATCATCATGACATTGTGCACGCCACAACACTGATGTGGCTGAGTGTGGACCACACCCGGAAAGGAGCAGATCACACTCTGACACATCCACGTGCGCAAACAACCCCTGATGTCAACAATACATCTGCAGACAAACAATGCACAAGAGTACAAAAACCATCCAAGAGCACAAATGACCCAAGTCGCCAACATCTCAGCACCATAAAAGCACTAAAGTCAAAGGCACACCGCCTCAAAGGGATAAGGGGCAGCACAATTACTGCTGCAGGGGCGACTCCCCCACAATGCAGCACACACACATAGCACTAACAGCACATCCACATTGATGACAATGGGGTACAAAGAGCAACACTTACACTGCAGAACAAAGGACACAACTGGGTCCGCTTGTGCGTAAAAACTGGCCAATCACATCTGACATAGCAGGAAACTGTGAGACGAAAATGTACGTGTACAACCTCACATCTGTCATGTAGTCCAAATGCTCACTGTACCGCATCAAATAGTCCACTCCTCCCAAACTGTCACAATTTGCATTGTCATGCAGTCTGTATGTAAACGTGAACAATGCATCAACATAAATGTCAACACAATGTCAAAATGCATCTCCCCTTCACATTACAGAGGGACAAACAGCACCTCCAGCAGAGCAGACCAGACAACTTATCAGTGATGCTGAAGAGGACCTCCACACCTTCGACACCGATGCCCTACAACAGCTCATGGACATCTTAGGCAACACACCTCCAGGAGCAGGGCAGCCCAGCTGCATCGGTGAGACCCCACCCCTACACAGACCACACAGCTGGATGCACCCACCACCACGGCTGGCTCCCAGCACCCCACCGAAGCACACATCGCATTCCAAGGTCAGGTGTCAGACTGCCAGAAGGAGGTTCGACCTCATGGAACCAGAACTAGATCACATACGTGGGTGTCTAAGTCCCATCAGGGACCACTTACACTCCCCAGCGGAGACCCACACGGCAATAGAGACACATGCATTTGCACATTTTCAATACTGAACCACGCCCAGAGCCCCGGGATAATCATTCACACCCCCACGCTGGACTTGCGTACGCCGGCCAGGTCCACTCCTCTTACGTACTGAGTGGGAGACGACAAAGCTACATGTCCAAGGTCTTACCCGCTGCCTGCGGTGACATGTTTGCGTCCGCTATACACAACACGGTAGGGAGACAAAATATCGAAATTAAAATATCGATATACAATAATATCGATGTTTTAATTTCGATGGTATAGAATATCGATGTGCAATAATATCGATGGACAGAATATCGATTTTAAGGTATCTATGTTACTAATATCGAAATTTTGTTTAGTGTTATGTATTTTATTATGTTGTTTATATGTTTGTTAAACATGTTTTTTAATGTATGTTTAGAAATTAGTAATTTTGTTTACATTTTGCGTTTTAGTATCAGAGGGGGTTGTGGGTTTATAGGGGAATAGGGTGGGAAGTAATTTAATTATAATGAATTAATTATTTTTTTTTTTAATTGATTAATACTTAATTATTAATTAATAATTAATTGGTAAGTAAATATTATTAATTAGTTAATTAAATTAATTAGAGTTAATGTAGTAATATTTTTAAAAAATTGTTATTGTTGATTAATAATTAATTGGTAATTAATTATTATTAAGTGATTAAATGATAATTACATTTTTTATGTGATTTATTTATCTGTAGTGGGTTGTGTGTTTATAGGGGAATAGGGTGTGACATAATTAGATTAAATTAATTAAAGAGATTGTATTTATTTATTGGTATTTAATATTTTTTATTATTTTATAATATTAATTATAAATAATGTATCAATAAATATTGTTTATTCTTGTAAATATCTTGGTAATTAATTATTAATTGGTAATTAATTATTAATTGGTAATTAATAATTGCATCAATTTAATAATATTAATTGTTATTAATTGAATAATTGATATTTATATTAATTGTGTTTTTTGTATGTGTAGTGTGTTGTGTGTTAAAGGGGAGTAGTGTGGAAAGTAATTTTTACCCCCACGCTATCCAACGTTTTCCCTACTGTTGCACCCTCTGGAGTGGTAATAGTAATTTTTACCCCTACGCTCTCCAACGCTTTCCCTACTGTTGCACCCTCTGGAGTGGGAATAGTAATTTTTACCCCTACGCTATCCAACGCTTTCCCTACTGTTGCATCCTTTGGAGTGGGAATAGTCATTTTTTACCCCTACGCTATCCAACGCTTTCCCTACTGTTGCAACCTCTGGAGTGGGAATAGTAATTTTTACCCCTACGCTATCCAACGCTTTCCCTACTGGTGCAATATGTGGAGTAAGTATATATATTAATTTATATGTAGAGGTTTTAATTCATTTTAAATGTATATGTATTAGTTATTATTTTTTAAATATGTTTTAATGTTTATATCTATAATTTGTTAAATTATATGTATTTTAAAATTATTTTTACATTATTATTAATACATTTAAAAAAACGATATTTTTAATTTCGATATTTTTGTACTACGATATTTTTTTCCGATATTTTTGTACTTACCTTTATGTAGATAGAACTTCGATATTTTTGATGTCGATATTTTTGTGTCGATATTTTTGTGTGTCTATATTTTGTCTGTCGATATTATGTCATAGATCCCACACCACAATGTAATGTTGTATGGTCCGGGACCCTCATGCATACATTACGACCACACGGACACACTCAGATAGTTTGAGGAACAGGCTACGGGCATGTGCGCCCGGCACCTTTATTGCCAGGGTCACATGTACAGTGACACCTGTGCTGGATGTATGTGGGGTGAGTGTAAGCCAGCCCTCATGGAGTAGTTGGTGCTGGCAGCAACTTGAACAGTGATCACAATTAAAGCCGAAACAGAAAACACCAGCATAACAGAAACAACTGCGAAGCATCATGAAGGTAGCCGGAGCAAGTACAGAGGTCACCCAATATGCAATCAGAAGGGTCCGTGAGTTGCAGTGCACTGAGGGTGGGGCACCATATCTGAGCGTGCTCATGTGAACAAATTGTTTAGCATTGTGTCCACAGCACAGAACTCAATCAGAAATGGTCCATGAGCTGTGGTGCACTGAGTTAGTGGCACTTGAAGAGCTGAGCAGGGTATCAGGCTGATGATGACACCCTCGACAGGTGTGAGCAACTCTGATAGTCTGGCAGTTAAACTCTTCCAACTCTGACAGTTGTTGTTTGGAGGTGGTCCTGGTGGTGGTGGTGTGTGCATCCTGCGATGATGCGACGTCCGGGCAGGTCAGGACTCGATTTGATGTATGAGCCAAGGTGGACCGCAGTTGAGGTTGGAGGCAGACAGTGACTTGCGGTGCACTGAAGTAGGGCCACGTGAGCTGAGTGGGTCCTCGTCGATGTAGAAGGTGATTGTAGCGGAGGGTTGCGGAGACAGTGGAATGTGTCCTCCAGGGCATGAGGCAGAGGGCAGAAGCCGGCAGGAAGTGACAAATGGAGCAGTGGAATGCTACAGCCTCGTTTTTACCACCAAGTCAGTTTCAATCAATCAATCAATCAATCAAGTCATTTATAGAGCGCACTACTCACCCGTAGGGTCTCAAGGCGCTGGGATGGGGGGGTGCCGTTACTGCTCGAACAGCCAGGTCTTGAGCTTCTTCCTGAAGGAGAGGTGGTCTTGGGTCAGGCGCAGGTCGGTCGGGAGTGAGTTCCAGGTCTTGGCAGCCAGGTAGGAGAAGGATCTTCCTCCTGTTGTCGCTCTTCGGATGTGGGGGACGGCGGCGAGGGCGTGGCTGGTTGATCTGAGGAGGCGCTTGGGAGTGTAGAAGTTGATCCGGTTGTTGAGGTAGCTCGGGCCTTGGTCGTGTAGGGCTTTGTGCGCGTGGGTGAGGAGACGGAAGGTGATTCTCTTGTTGACCGGGAGCCAGTGCAGATCTCTCAGGTGTCCGGAGATGTGGCTGCGTCGGGGGATGTCGAGGATGAGTCCCCCCCTACATGATGATGAAGACAACCCCCAGTCCATAGACTCAGTCGCCATCAAAGTTCAACCAGAAAGTGTCCATGAATGTCGGGGCAAAGACTTAGTGGTCCGGGGCTGAAAGGGGATGCAGTCTGCGATGCGGCCTGTACAATGATATAAACCCTGCCATAAATAAACCAAGACGTAGATCCAAATGTGTGACCTACTCAACCGCAGTGCAGGCCGGAGGCAGTGGTGAGCAGGGGCCCCGGAAAATACAAAACTTGTGACTCCCACACCATGGGAGCTGTCTCCCATGTTCTGGGGGGCATTTTGAGGGTTGTCACTGCCCATCACAGCCAGGTTTTACATGGCAGAAAAGAACAATAAACACTGGACATTCAACCGCCCTCTCTCCGACAGCCCTTACTCAGTTAGGGCAATGGAAGTGTATGGGTACGACAGAAATGGAGTAGTCTCTGTCACTGACATACTTAAAGTCGTCCTAGCAGTGAGTCGGATGGGCGTACAATCAGTTTGGCGGAAAGGGTCACTGTTGCGACAGAGCATCCTCGCCACCAAACTCTAAATCAGCCCGCAGTGTTGAATTAGGTTTGGTGTGATGGAAATAGGGAAGCGAAAAACCAATAGTTACAGGTTTGGCAGCATATCTGTATTGTTTGGGATTTCGATGAATGTGGAGTGGAGTAAAATAGCACAACTAATGTATATTGCATCATTCTTTGTATTTGTACTCTTTAATAGAGAGGAGTAGTGCGTGTTTGTAGTGGTTATCCATTAATTTGTTTCCTTTAGGGTTGTGGATACTTCTTGTACACTAGCTTCTAGCGATGCACCGAGTTAGTGACACCAGAGCAGTTGTTGGTAGTGTTCGATCGCCTCCATAACAATGTTCCTTTTTTGCTCCGGACTCAAACATGTCTTCCTCTTACACCTCTCCTTGCGTGCAATGATATGAACTCTGTCGTTGAGAAATCAAGACTCAGTTCTAAATGTGTGACCTTTTGGACCGCAGTGTGGGCCGAAGGCAGTAGTCAGCAAGGGACCACAGACACGTGTGGTTGGAATGCTAGACACAAAGTTGGTGGCACCACATTGAGGGAGTACAGTGATATCAAACGTCCCATGAACATATGAACTCGGCCATCAGGATATCAAGACTCAGTTCCAAATGTGTGACCTACTTGACCGTAGTGTAAGCCGGAGGCAGAGGTGGAGTACATCAACGAGAAAGGAGTACTGCGGGCCGGTGTCGCGGAGTCCTTGATGGTCGGAGGAAGCTGCCAAGGTCGCGGGCCTTGGGCTTGGAGCTTGCACCGGCACATGGTGGACCCTCTTTGACACACGCCGGTGTCGGCAGGTGACCAGTGAGGCCTGGGTCCACAGGGGCAGCCAAGACGGGTTTGGGGACCAGCGGCCCGGTGTGCAGCAGGGGCACAGGATCGCAGGCAACACCGCTCACAGCGATGGCGTCGGCCTAGTAGCTGGGTGAGAGGCGCCGCCCTGGCAGACATGTTGGCCATTCTGGAAGAGAACCACGCCCGGAGCTACGTGCTTTTTATTCATACCCCTAGGCTGGCCTGGCGTACGCCGGGCCAGCTCACTCCGCTCCTGCTTACAGGGGGGGGTGTAGCAAGCTACATTTCCGCGATCTTCCCCATTGGCTTGGATGACATGGTTGTGTCCACTGTCCACTAAACCAGCAGTATATGTCGACATGGATATGTCTGTGGTCTGCATACTGCAGTCTGTTCAGCACATCCATACCACACTTGGCATTGCGTACATTCTTATTCATGGGTCACTTGCCTCCTTCGCACATGCCTGGTTCCCACCTCCCCCACAATCTGCCATTGTGTGGCTGGGGTGCCATGCATTGTTGGCTCATGTACATAGCTAGCCCAGGTTACCACAATTAGTTGTGCTGTCGTGTCTGGTGGTTGGGCATGTTGTTTGTCATGTTGTATGTGAGTTTGTAACATGTGCATTAGCAGAGTTGTGAGTTGCAAGAATGTGGAGTTGGGGTGTTTGGTGTGTTCATTTGGTACTTACCAATGGGCAGAGCATTTCCGTAGTTGCCATCCTGGTAGTGCTGGTTGATGATGGTCTGTCTGAAGATGTAGGTATCATGCACACTGCCTGGGTAGTTGGCGACGAAATTGGAGAAGAGTCCCTGGTGGTCCACTGTTACTTGCAAACTGATGGAATGTGTGTGCTTTCTGTAGCAGTAATTGTGTGCAGTGTCGGCAGGGTGCACAAGTAGGACATGTGTGCAGTCAATTGCCCCCAACACATGCGGGAAGCCAGCTATGGCGTAGAAGCCTTGCTTGGTCTTCAGCTGTTCCTGCACAGTGTGGGGGAAGTGAAGGTGCTGGAGTACTAAGCTGATGATGGCATCCAGAACAGTTGTGATCAACTTTGATAGGGCTGGCTGTGAGACACCTCCGATTCTGGCAGTTGTTGGTTGGAAGGTACCAGAGGCCAACAGATGCAGCACAGCCAGCAGCTTTGTCTGCGGAGGGATGTTAGTTGTCCGCTGTGTGGGTACCATCAGCCTGCGGGCAATGATGTTCAGGATGCAGAGGATGGTTGTACTTTTGAGCCTGTAGTGGGCAATGACAACCTCTGGTGTTGGGTCTGTGAGGTTGGTGCATTTCCTGAAGGACCGCTGCCTTGGTCTGGGCTGCCTCTGTGGTAGTCCGGTGGGAGGAGGCTGGGGGGGCTGGCCAGGGGGTAGTGGCGGTGGGTGTTGCTGCCCACTTGGGGGTCCAGGCTGTATGATCAGTAGCTCCATGGCATCTGTTGTTCTTCAGGTGTGGCTCTGGGCTGGGCTGGTGCAGGTTGTCGTCTGACTTTACACCAGGTCAGAGCAGGTGTTAAATTCCTCCTGCCAACGCTTTTTATCATCTGTTTTGTGATCTTATCGTCGATCTGGCTAGTCGTTGAGAATGTTGCGGAGTGGTGTTGCCGCGCCTTTTTGCACGGGAGCACCTACTCTGCATCTCATTAGCGATAGTTGCCGGGGTTATCTGTGGCGATGTTTTCTGCGGCTGCTATCGCAGGTAAACTGGATATATCGGCTGTTATCACCAGCTTGTGAATGAGGCGATAAGTTTATCGTGACTTTGGCTGCGATAAAGTGCTGCTAACTCGGCGATAAATCCTTTAGACTATGCCCCCAGATGTATCTCGTCAGCAGCAAAGTGAGGTGATGATGTGAAGTCACCATAGGCCGCTGTTCGGGAGCTATGGGGTGTATAACTTGGACATGCTGCTAGGAACAGACCTGCAAAGCCGTGTGGACCATGCAAAGATTTTAAATTTGGAACAAATAGTGGAGCTTTGAGCTGGTGTGATGTGTCCCTCTGTGGAGTTTGCAGAGAGGTGCTCCTTCTCTGCCCTATACTCACACCAGCATACTCTTCTGCTTAATTCTGATTTTGCACTAACGTCACCCGCTCTATACAATAAATATTCTTTCCTTCAGTTTTTGTTTTTTTAACTCATTTTTAAGCAGTTGGCACTTTTTCAAAGCCATGCTCTCAGATATGAGATTATACCAGGCAAATTTGGTAGCACCAACATGGTGCCTGGTAATTATAAGATATTTTGCTATTCATATAGTACTTCAAACCACAGCATTGTTGTTTTTTAGTATAGTAAGTGAAGGTGTTACTGATCACTTGTATCTGTATCTTGGTCTTTTGTTGCATGAGCGATCACATGGGCATACTGATGGCTTGTCAAAGGTAACGCAAAATCCTAAGGAGTGGCCACAGCCTTTGAGACCTACTCACAAAAGTAAATTTACACATGAATGAATTTACATGTGTACATTCATTATTACACTTTGTAGTACATTTCCTACTTTTGACTATTCACCTTTCCGAATGTAAATTTACTAGACTTGCATATCTACATCCCCTGAAACAGGGATTGGAGCCAAACTTACTTACTGTAAAGTTACTACTAGTTACTTTTCATACAACTGCAGAGGCCTCCTTGCGGTGAAGAATAGGGAATGTAAAAAAGTTTATTTAACTTTAAGAAATAAAAATATTGCAAATATGTTTATATTAAATATTAATGTAATTAATGTTATATATTTTAAGTATAGCACAAACTAAAAAATGCTACAGAACTGTTTACTTGATTTTGAATGATATATTTAATTAATTTCAATATATGAAATTATTTTAAAAAAAATTAAGATTATGTCCTGAAACTCAGTTAGTGTCCAGTCTTGTGAACTGTCTAATAGGAGGAAATAGGGAAATAGCGATTGCACTACTAGCAAGAATTAAAAAGGAAGTACAGAGAATGAAACGTGACAATGGAGTGAACATCACTTGTTCACCTCAGAGGAACAGGCCACAGCGTGGCCACAGGTGGAGAAGTGTGGCTCAATAGTTAGAGCGGCAGACCCTGATGCAGAGGTCTGGCACGGGACCAGGGTTCAATTCCCGACTCGGCGGGTCTTGGGCTCAATTTCCTCGGACCTGATCATTCTCGCCTCGGTGCCTATTCTAATCATGGGTCCCACTCTGCAACTCTGGGCAATAGCCTGCTTAATATCCACAATGGCCCCAACAGCGCTGGGATGCCTGGCTTCACCTTGGGGATGCTCAGGAGTGGACATTTCACAGGGAAAAGGCAGGAATGGTTCCACAGCGGTATGCGTTACAGCGCTAGGACACCGCAGTTGGGGTATTAGTGCGCTTTACAAGTACAAATTACAATTGAAGGGGGGGGTGAGGAAGGGCAGCACAACATGGACAATCCGAAAAATGGGAGTAACCACAGCAACCCAAGAACCCAAAACATTCCAAGAAACTCAGGCATCTAAGGTTTGTTCGGAGGAAGAAGCTAGAGTACAAGAAGTATCCACAACCCTAAAGGAAACAAATACATGGATAACCACTACAAACACGCACTACTCCTCTCTATTAAAGAGTACAAATACAAAGAATGGTGCAATATACATTAGTTGTGCTATTTTACTCCACTCCACATTCATCTAAATCCCAAACAATACAGATGTGCTGCCAAACCTGTAACTATTGGTTTTTCGGTTCCCTATTTCCATCACGCCAAGCCTAATTCAGCACTGCGGGCTGATTTAGAGTTTGGTGGCGAGGATGCTCTGTCGCAACAGTGACCCTTTCCACCAAACTGATGGTACGCCCATCTGACTCACTGCTAGGCCGACTTTAAGTATGTCAGTGACAGAGACCACTCCATCTCTGTCGTACCCATACACTTCCATTGGCCCAACGGAGTAAGGGCTGTCGGAGAGAGGGCGGTTGAATGTCCAGTGTTTATTGTTCTTTTCTGCCATGTAAAACCTGGCTGTGATGGGCAGTGACAACCCTCAAAATGCCCCCCCGAACATGGGAGACAGCTCCCATGGTGTGGGAGTCAAAAGTTTTGTATTTTCAAAAACAAAATTCCGCTTTGGGATTTTGTTTTGGAAAATACAAAAGCATGTTAAAAGTTTGACAGACGGTGCGTGGCCTAGCGGGCTAACATGGCGGACGCAGCTTAGAATCCGTCGATTTATCCTGCTCCCTCACACTGCTGTGCAGTTCAGCAGAGGGGTACTGGTGCATAGACCGCAGGCGAAGCTTCGGTGCGGTCCTGCAGATTCCAGGAGAGGCTGGACGGCCTGCGGCAAGTGGCATCGGACTGAGGCCTGGTCCGTCTTGCGGCAGCCGGCAGCCGGCCGCGGCGCACGAGAGGTGGCGGCAGGAGGAGGGGTTGTAACGGGCGAGCTGGCACGCCGACCCTTGCAGGCAGAGTCCCCCGGCCTGTTGAAACTAATTGGGGGGCACTACCAACCAGAATATAAGATCCTTAAGTATTGCCCGGCGGTGTCGCCTCTTGAACCCACAAAGAAGTTAAACTATTGAAGAGGCAGGCGCTGGAGACTGGAAGGCAGGAAACAAGGTTTTTATTCTCTCCGGAGGAGAACACAACGAAACGGACAGAAGGTATCGTTCTGAGGTGCTCTAACTGCATCCCTGAGGCCTGGCCTCTTATACACAAGTTTATGACTTTATTGTAGATTACACATTCATGTTAAAGCTTTGATGTATGAAAAAGACATTCCCGGAACTCCCTTTGAGCCCGTTCCCACACACATTTACAGTTGAAGTCCCCACCCTAGTCACAACAGGTGATGAGTATCACGCAGCTGGATATTCCGCCGATTCACGGAATGTGGGGGTTTGATCGGATCTCATGGAGTGGGGGTCTTGATCAACCCGGGGATCCTTTGATGGGGGAAGCTTTCTATTGTACGGGGAGGGGCAAGGGATGGTATCGGCAGAGCTGGGTGTCGGCCTGGGAACGGGGAAGACAAAACGGGCACACGGGGAAAAAAGGGGGTTTGCATCTAAGGGCCGGAGATCATAAAAGGGAAGCAGGGAGGTGTCGCGCTGGGAACAGGATGAGGGCCTGGGGCAGAGCAGCGCCGAAGAGGGGTTTATGACTCAAGGCAGGTGCAAGCAGGGGGTGGTCAGCGTGCAGGCTTAGTGAAGGCGAAAGGCTATGTCAGGGGCCAGCGGCGTGCAAAAGGGTTCGTTCTGATCGGGGCATCTAACAAAATGGCGGGCGCGCACGACAAAAGTGTGGCATCAGGGGGAGAGGCAAGATGGCGCAGATAATGTTCACCAAAACGTACTAATTTTCAACAGTCCTCCCTTTAACATATTCAAGACATCTTGCTGGTTCATTTTCTACTCGGTTCTATTGTGGTGGGCATGAGAAAGAAAACGGTAGGAACCCTAGATGAAAAGAGTCGTAAACAATACATTTTAACATTTCTAGTCTTTAGGAGGTGGGCCTAGTTGATAAACTTTGATCAATTTGTTTAGCAGGAAAGTCATAGGAATGCAATACAAAAACGATTCTGTAGCGAGAGCAGCAAGTATATTCCATACTGGCAGGTTATTACATATATATCAGGTTCGGATCGGAGCATGATCAATACAATGGCGGCTGGGAGAGAAATGAGGTCTAGCAGAAACGGCGATTGGGGATGTCAAATATTCTTTGCTGCCTTTCGTTGGCGCTGTTGAGCACCGGCGGTGGAGCTACGAGTCCAGCTCGGTTCTAAGTTCTGCGTTGCAGGGCACGACCCTTTCCTCGCGTTTCTGGTCGGAAAGGTCCTTTTCGCCCTGTGTCCTTTGAGGTGATTGTCAGAAAGTTCAGATGGAAGAAGAGCGTTCAAAACAGTCCATAGGGTAGGTCAGAGGAAAAGGGGGATGGAGCAAGGCCAAATTAGGAACAAACTAGGGGAACGAGAGACTTCAAATAGGCGAGCGTGTGACCGAATTCAGAGAGCGGGGACTTGTCGACAGACACTGGACATCGAGCAGGGGCATCAGGTCGACCCTTTCTTCTCATGTTGTCGAAAACAGTGCCTCGTCCTGCAGCTCTTTTCTGTCGTGGTCTCGCCTTGGCTAATGTCGCAGGTGTTCCTTAGTCTGCAGTCAGGCCTCGTGCTCCCACATCCGGTCCTTTTCTCCTCCAACAGCAGTACCCTTAAACAAGTTTGAAAAGACAGTCTTTAGAGAATTTGCAGATGAAGATAATCAAAAAGTCTATTTCTCTCCCAGCTCCAGGCAAAGAATGAAAAATGTCCGTTATATTAGTGTTCGCAACTGGCATATAAATGACCGGTGACGGGCCTGTTGGATTTACTATGACTTTCCTTCACAATTATTTACAGTTCATCTGATGGTGACCCACCTTCGTGCTTTACCTTGGACTAGTCTGTTAACCTCGTAAGACATCATTCTGGATCCTATGTAACCTTTTACAGCCCGATTACTTAATTAGGAAGGACAGGGGTTTTAAGGGAAACAACCAGGGACATAGGAAACTTGTGGTAAGGGCATAAATTGACCCATCTCTCTCAACCGGAAATGAGGGGTAGTTTCATAATTCCAGTTTTTGGGCGGCTGATACAGGGGAGGTAACAGGGGTGATCATTTTTCCGGTTTGGGTATTGCGACAATTCGGGGAGGGGAGGGTCGCGTATTCTGAGGTCCTTGTTTTATACCATAGGAGCCGTTGACATGTAGTTCCCTTATTTCGGGCCAGATTAGGGAACCTCTGTCGCCTTACCTGTCCTTTCCCTTACGGTCCAACCTCGGTTCATTGACTTCTAGCGGAAAAGGAGAGGTAATGACGTGGTCTCAGGGTGATTGTATTAAAGACAAGTTTTTGTGCAAATACTGACGGTATTTGAAGCCAATTAGGTGGTGTGCTAGGGGTGGCAGTCTGCCAATTTCGGGGCTAATCACTCGGAAGAGTGGGAGTGCAAAAATAGAGGGAGAGAGAGAGAGAGAGAGAGAGAGAGAGAGAGAGAGAGAGAGAGAGAGAGAGAGAGAGAGAGAGAGAGAGAGAGGGAGAGAGCGTAACGGCAGGCTAAATAGTACACGTGCAACAGAGAGGGTGGCAGTGTATTCAAGAAAGGCTATTTAGTGCATTACGCAGTAAGGGCATTCACGGGTCTGCGTTAGAATCTTGTAATCATGCAGTTTGAGCATTAGACAGGGTAGAGGGGACGTGCTTTGAGAAAAAGGAAAGGAGAAAGGAGGTACCATGTTGTCGCACTTCTCGCATTCTCGGTCCTTCGACCAGTTGGGTCGACGCCTCAGTCACACACACACATTCCCTCATAGTTTCGCATCATACGTGACATGGGTTCATTCGTCCAGTCGGGTTTAAGGGTGATCACTTTTTTTTTTCAGGTTGTGCTAATTTTTCGGGTTTGTTCGATACGTGGGTAGTTTGCAGGTGTGCTTAGACACCACCTTGCGGCGCTAGTCCGCTTCGTGTATTAGACATGGCAAGGCTTCAGATCTTCGCCACACCTCGGCTGTAATTTCTGATGTAACCTGCAGAGGGAGGGAAAAGGGGGGTGGGGGAGACAGCATTCGCGCATATTCAAATACATGGATCCATAAGTCCTTTACTTACCTCTTACTCGTCTTTCCTCCTCGGGGCAGGGTCCCCGGGGATATGGTTTCTGGAGTCGAGGGGGGGGGTAGTGTGTCCATATAGGTCGTGTGCGTAAAAAGGAAACCAGAGGTGCTTAGTGCGAGGTATCTAGTCAAAGGATGTATCTCACTATCGGGATCCTTAAACCTCTTTCAACGCTGTGGCGTTCTAAGGTTCTTCGGTTCTTGGGTCAGCTCCGTTCCCTGATACTTTGGAACGTTGTACTTTATAACATTTACATTATTTCATTTCACCCTCCTTTTACATTCCCTCATTTGCACCGTTCGTTTTACCCATCCTTGGAAGTCAAGGTCTTCCTCTACGCGAGAGTTCATGGGTCAGTCGCGTATTTTGAAGGCGGAGTGTCGTGTTGTCGATCCGATCCGTCCTCCAGGGCTGGGCAACCATCTTCTTTTAACCTTAAAGAGAGAGCAGAGTAGGGTGCACAGAAAAGAACTTTCCCACCGATCCCACATTTTTAAAATAAAGCATGCAATACCCGTCCATAGTTTCAAGAAACTTTATTTTGCAAAATCATTTCAGCATGTGGATTATGAGGGTGCGGTCGTATTTGGCCGGTCGTGGCAATGGCTAAAGTGCGTACAGTGGGGGGTGTCGTTTGCAGCAATAAAAACATCGGAAAGTTTTACTCATTCATTTGTAAGAAACTAAAATGTCTATTAATTGGCTGGGGGTTCGGGGGCATTTATTTTCGTAATTTAGAAGCATAATCATAATAGTTGTAATCAGATTTCCTATATGCATACCGTACGTGTGCGTCGCAAATGAGGTTCACATCAGTTATAAAAATATAATACATTGTACATTTGTAATCAACATTTGTAACGGGGATCCTTTCATACTGTTCGTCGAGTGAGTTCTCCTTGTCTTTTCTAGCCAAGTGTACAAAGGATCATATAAAATCTCAGAACATCAAGTTTATATTAGTGCGAAGGAACACCACGAGGCGTTCATAAGTTCCGATTGATACCAGCGCCATTTTGGGCGGGGCCGGCTCAGTCCGGAAGCAGTATCAGGGGGAAATGTTTCCCATTACTGGCAGTTTGGACCAGAGTCCTTTTCGGCAGTTCTAGAATTCATGCTAACAGAAGGAGTGGCAATGTCATGTTTGTTTCGTTGGCGATCAAGGCAGCCGTCCCTTACCGGAAGCCTGCAAAGGCCGAAGGTTCCGCCGGGGACCTTTGTAGGATCTTCAAGGCTGTGGAGATGCTGTCGGAGATGGGGGCTCGTGCTCCAGGGGGCAAATGTTCGAGTTATGTTGCTGGTCAAAGTTACTCTAGTGGCCGGGGCCCGCCTTCCAGCGGACCCAGACGCCATTTTGAGGCCCTACAGGGGCCACTCTCGTCGAGTTTGCAAGAGTGGGAGAGATCCTTCGGAGTGAAAGGAAGAGGTCCCTGTTTTGTGAAAGCGGGACGTTCAGCTGGGGTGCAGCTGTGATGCCCCCACCTGGGGGGGCGAGGGAGACTGGTTCGCATCGTCTCCTTCTCCCGGTGCACTCCATGCCGCTCCTTTTCATCGCCCCGCATGAAGGTCTCTCCACATCCGGTGTTCCCCAAGCCCTGTGCTCGGTGCTGTGGGAGTATGGCCACCATTGCACGTTCGGTGCTGCGCAAGTACTGGGGTGCCACCATGGTGTGTTCGGTGCTGTGGAAGTATTGGCACCATCGCCTGACTGGGGGTGTTCGGCGTCGGGCCGGGGGCTGGGAAACCTCCTATCGGTGGAGGTGGGAGAGGCTCGTCCGCGTCGCCTCTCCCTCCCAGCCCAACTTGGACAAATTGTTGTGGAGGTACGTGCAGGACATCCCGCCGTCCAGGGCTGCTGCGGCTGTGACGGAAGAGAAAAGGAAGAGGTGCCTCGTTCTTCTCTGGACATGTGGCGGGACTACTTAAGTCTATCCAGGCCCGTTGCGGCTGGCCGAGGAGACATGTGGCGGAACTACCTACAACTGCCCAGGCTGCTGGCTCCTGCCTCTCCTCCGGCTCCCCCATACGTTAAGATCTCCTGACCAAGAGTTGGCGGCCGGGCCCGCCTTATATGGGTTGCCGTTGGTTGGGCGTAGCCGTAACCCTGCCCTACTTTGGAAGGTTCCAGAATGGGGGGGGGGGGCGAATGTTCTGTTTGACTTTCATTTTCTACAGTTTACCGTTATTATTCCTTGTTTGTTGTGTTAAATTAAAAGTTCAAGTTCATTAATGGTCTACGGATTTTGTTTTACCATTTCTTTCTTTCCAGGTTGTTTTTATGCTAAGTTTCTGCTAACAGAGGTTGAGTAACACGGAAACACGTGTAGAGGGATGACGCAGATTTGTACATTACATACACACAAACTCAGACGGGGGGGGGGGAAGTACAAGTACGACATACAAAGACCCAAGACGAATATAAAACAGTTATTGGTCATAATTATCTCTTTCCGTCTGTGAATTTGAAACGAGGCTGGGTTCCCGTCTTGACGTTGCCCGACCTAGGAGAACTTAAGCATGCCGCTGAAATTGTCCTGGCGAAATCTGTGCCATCGGGCATAATCAAACGTGGTGGTTCTGTCTGGTCTGTCTATGTAAGTCGGGTTCTTCTTTGTCTCGCGCTTTTTCTCGTACTGCCGGTCTGTCGTTCCTGTCGGCCCTTTGCCTTTACTCACGCTCAGCAGAGTCGGGCATTGGGCTTTCCAGTGTCCGACATACCTACAAAAAGCGCATTGGTCTGGCCCTAAGTCTGGTCGTCTTTTGCATAGTGTCGGGGGATAAGTTGTGGGTAGCGGCGTCCTGGGGTTGTCCTGTCGGTATATTTCTCTACTTGGTTTGTCCTCGTCTTTTCTCTGTCGTTGCATAGCCTCTCTGCGCCACATACCGAGACTGTCGAGCATAATTGGCGTTGTCTTATTATTTCGAAGGGCTATTTCTAACGTTTCTATTTTATCAAGGTCAAAGGATCCTGTCAGTGGCCACTGTTTGTCTTGACTCTCTTCGGTATACCTGTGCCACAATTTATTATAGGCTATGGTGACTAATCCATAGTTTATGAACATGTCCTTATTAGGGGTGCCTTCTAGTGGAGCTATATGGTCCACCTCTAATACACGGTCCGGGCTAAACAGGCTATTAATCAGTGGGGAGAAGACAGACATGACGGCTCGTAACGAGGGACTAAAAAGTCAGCACTGCCTATCTTATCACTAGGTGCAAAGACTGTACAGAATATTTCTATTCAACGTTGTTTGCAGGCAGTGAATACCTCATGGATCAAAAATAACAAAAATGACCAATAAATAACAATGGGGAGAACGAGTAGGTCCGCAAAGATCTGCGTTACCTACCCTTTTCACTATCTGCAAAAAGGGTGGTCTCTTCCCTGTTTGCAGACAGGGAATCTCCAGGAAACAATAGTTTTGCGAACAACAGTTCAGTTTCAAGTAATTATTGAGTGGGGGAGAAAAAATAAGCACGGCTGCTGCCCTACCTATCCTCCACTGCTTGCAAAGAGAGAGCCCGTTGTTTCTCCGTTTGTAGACAGTGAATCTCCAAATAAATAAAGAGCAATACTAGTATTTTTAAACAAGCAAACAATCAAGCAAGCGTTTCGCAACTTGTCGTGATTACACGACCTTACCCGGACCATGTGGACAGTTTCTTGTCTTCCGAATCCAGCGCCCGATCGTCCTCTTTTTCTCGTATTTCTCACGGCACTCCTGATGGTCCCCAGTCAGGACCGTAGATCACTCGAGAGAGGTCTGTTCGGAACTAGTGAAGTTCGGATGATCGGCTGCCAGACGAGGGTCTATTGGGCAAGAGCTCTCCCGATCGTTGCAGTCGTTCACTCTGTCGTCGGGACCTCTCCCACTGGATCCACGAGTCGCTGATGGGCCCCACGCTTGGGACGCCAATTGTTGAAACTAATTGGGGGGCACTACCAACCAGAATATAAGATCCTTAAGTATTGCCCGGCGGTGTCGCCTCTTGAACCCACAAAGAAGTTAAACTATTGAAGAGGCAGGCGCTGGAGACTGGAAGGCAGGAAACAAGGTTTTTATTCTCTCCGGAGGAGAACACAACGAAACGGACAGAAGGTATCGTTCTGAGGTGCTCTAACTGCATCCCTGAGGCCTGGCCTCTTATACACAAGTTTATGACTTTATTGTAGATTACACATTCATGTTAAAGCTTTGATGTATGAAAAAGACATTCCCGGAACTCCCTTTGAGCCCGTTCCCACACACATTTACAGTTGAAGTCCCCACCCTAGTCACAACAGGTGATGAGTATCACGCAGCTGGATATTCCGCCGATTCACGGAATGTGGGGGTTTGATCGGATCTCATGGAGTGGGGGTCTTGATCAACCCGGGGATCCTTTGATGGGGGAAGCTTTCTATTGTACGGGGAGGGGCAAGGGATGGTATCGGCAGAGCTGGGTGTCGGCCTGGGAACGGGGAAGACAAAACGGGCACACGGGGAAAAAAGGGGGTTTGCATCTAAGGGCCGGAGATCATAAAAGGGAAGCAGGGAGGTGTCGCGCTGGGAACAGGATGAGGGCCTGGGGCAGAGCAGCGCCGAAGAGGGGTTTATGACTCAAGGCAGGTGCAAGCAGGGGGTGGTCAGCGTGCAGGCTTAGTGAAGGCGAAAGGCTATGTCAGGGGCCAGCGGCGTGCAAAAGGGTTCGTTCTGATCGGGGCATCTAACAAAATGGCGGGCGCGCACGACAAAAGTGTGGCATCAGGGGGAGAGGCAAGATGGCGCAGATAATGTTCACCAAAACGTACTAATTTTCAACAGGCCTTCCCTGGTGATGTCCGGAGGCGCTTGGGCAGCCTAGAGGTAGCCAGATCCTTCCTGGGCATTAATTTGGGGCCCGACGACCGTCCGGCCGGAGGAGGGCCGTGAAGCTGGGACCCACAGTTTGGTGACTCCATTGGCGGTATCCTGGTGGGGCGAGACTTCGTGAGGGCTCGGGGGGCAGGTCGGTCCTCGTGCACTGGTACCGTGCCGGGACCCGTGAGGTCGGGGGAGGCACTGGACGCCCTTGCAGTGCGCAGTTGGAGGTGATCTACAGCCCGATGGTGTGCCAGAGTTGGGGGGTGCCCTCATAGTCGGTGGTGGCCTCGGGGACCCTGGACTGGTTGTGCCTCAGGAAGCGCCTCCAGCACTGGACATCCTGCACGTGATTTTTAGCCCGTGGTGTGTGGCCCTCGGGGGTGGTGGCAGCACCCCCCCCAAAGCCAACTTTCTGAACGGAGGCAGAGTGATCCTGGGAGCGGAGGCCTGTGGTGCGGGCCAGGACTGAGTATCAGGGGGTGCAGTTTGGTGGCTGGGCCTGGCACGCCTGCCCTGGAGACAGTCAGCTCCTGAGAGAGGCCCATAAACGTTGTGGCAGCCCAGACAGTGGAGGAGTGGGGCTTGGAGTGTTGGCCCCTGGTGTTGGAGGGGGACCTGGCACTAACTACAGAGGAGTAATCCTACGCGCCGACCCATCTGAAAGCAAGCAGTGTGAGCCCTGGTCGGCGGACCGTTTGCACTGGTGAGTGCCCCAGAGTGCCGGCCGAGATGACACGTGGTGGGAGCGGAGGGGGTGCCACGAAGCATGGGCCCATAGACAAATATACGGAGCCTAATGGAGGGGCCGGGGCAGCGGGTGGGCCCCCAAACCCTGGTCCTGATAATGCTACGCTGCTGGCTGCTATAACCCAATCCCGAGACACGCTAGATGCTAAAATTGGTGCTGTGGGAGCGGACGTTACCCTGCTGCGTCAGGATCTGCGCAACGCAGTAGCCCGCATCACGGAAGCTGAAACAAGGATATCGGGTGTAGAGGACGACGTGATGACCCTGAAACGTAAAGTCGCCAACATGGAGAGTGTGCAAAAGACTCTGGTGCTTCGGGCCGAGGATGCGGAAGGCCGGGCCCGACGGAACAACCTGCGCTTTGTGGGGCTTCCGGAGGGTTGCGAGAAGGGCAATATGGAGGCATTCTTGACGCGGTGGCTGACGAGCTGGCTCCCTCCGGACTCCCTCTCAACTTGCTTTATTATTGAGCGGGCGCGCAGGGCCCTGGTTCAGAAGCTGCAGGTTGGGTCCCGCCCCAGACCGGTGATTGCCAAATTATTGAACTATCCCATTCGGGACACCATCTTACAACAGGCACAGGCAAAGGAACCTCTCCTCTATGAGAACCAGCGGATTTTTATCTTTCCTGACTACACTAGGATGGTGCAACAGCAGCGCCAATCATTTATGGCGGCCAAAGCTCGGCTACGGGATCTCAGACTTCCATACGCACTACTGTATCCGGCCCGTCTGAGAGTGGTATTCCAGTCTCGCATGCACTTCTTTGATTCTCCTGAAGAGGTTTTCCAATGGACTGACGAGACAGTGAAGGTGCGGGCACATACCCCACCGGGTCTAGACTCCGACGCCTCGCAGGGTGGAGAACAGCCGCGGACTGACCGAGGGTCGAGGAGTAGGGGGAACTGGCGCTCCAGGTCCCAGAAGCGCTCCGACTCAGGGGGGGTGGAGGGGGGCTCTAAGAGTGCTGTGGATCCTCCTATAGTTGCACCCTGACTGCGGGCCCAGTGGGTACGGAGGCCATGGTTGTGCCAAGGTAGTGCACTGCTCCGGCTTCTTCTGTCGGGGCCAGACTACTGTTGCTTTGGTGGAGTACCTTGCTGAGAAGGACTGTGAAAGTATGTTGTGGAGTATTATTTGTGGTTGGCGGGTGGGGGGGATTGTAGGGGGCGGGCTCTACCCCTGGTTGGGTTTTGTTAAGGGGGAGGTTAGATGGTGGGTAGTGTGGGGGGGATCCATTGGTGGGGCTGGGCTGTGGTCCTCTGTTTTGGACCCTGGGCTACCTACGCCTCAATAGGTACTTCAGTGTTCTTGAGGTATGGGGCTGGGAACCGGGTGTTGGGGGGGGGCAGTTTGTTGTTGCACAAGGGGGGGTGGGTTGGGGGTCACATGACACTAAAGGCGTCTCTTTAGCTGTTTTGCATGCGCGTATGGTGCTCAGTGTGAGGGCATTCCCCTTTGTGGTTCATTGATGGGGGGTGCGGAAACTAATGTGAGTGGTGTCAGAGCATCCCTTCGAATCCTCCGCTGGAATGTGCGGGGTATGCTGGATCAAATTAAGAGGAGCACTGTGTTGCGACAGGCCAAGCGAGAGCGCGCAGATATTTTATTGTTGCAGGAAACGCACCTGCTAGGTAACAAAACCCTTTGTTTGCAGCGCTTTGGCTATCAGCAAGTCTTTCATGCAGGTTTTACCAGAGGCTCCCGGGGGGTGGCCATATTAGTGCATCGCAGGCTCATGTACGTCCACCTCACCCAGTGGGTAGATCCACAGGGTAGATACATATTTATTAGGGGTATGATTGGGGAGGAGACTTTTGTGTTTGGCAGTGCGTATGGTCCCCCCCCCCCCCCGCTGCAGTGGTCATTGATAGAAAAGTTGTTCACACTTTGGGCTGACATTCCAGAGTCATTGGCAGTGGTGGGAGGAGATTGGAATGATGTCAAGGATGGTTTGGTGGACAGGTGCAGGCCGGGAGACATTCGGGGCCTGCAGTAGCTACTAAGTTGGGGGGTATGGCTACAAATTTAGATTGGGTAGATACATGGAGGTATTTGCATGCGACTCAGCGGGAATACACTTATGTTTTGGCAGTACATAACTCCTTCTCCAGGTTGGATTATATTTTTGTCCCTAGAGCAATTATTGGCAGAGTAGGATCGGCGGCCATCTTGCCGCTGGGGCTCTCCGACCACTTACCTATGTGTATAGAGTTCCAGCTGGGTAGGGCGAGGCAGCCGTTCCGGTGGCGCTTGTCCACCTGGCACCTGCACAAGGAAGATTATCAGAAACACATAGGGGAGGCCATTGTACACTTTTTGACTGACAACGTCGGATCGGGGCCGGCGGCCGGGATGGTGTGGGAGGCCTTGAAGCCCACGCTGCGGGGAGTGGACATTGCATGGTGTGCGGCTGCGCGCAGACAGCGTAAAGTAGACTTGCAGCGCGTCGCGGCGGAGGTAGAGTCCCTGGAGCGGCGCTGTAGCGTGGAAGGAGAGATTAAGATGGTGGGACAACTTCTACTAGCTCAGCAATCCTATTCGTCGCTGCTTCTGGATGAGGCTCGCCAGGTTTGGCTGGCGACGCGTAGTAGAATTTATCAGTGGGGGGACAAGTCTAGAACAATGCTGCATCGACTTTGTCAGGGCTCGTTCCAGGCTCAGACTTTGCCAGGGCTTCTGGATGCCGCTGGGGGCCCACTTCTGGACCCGGGGCGGCTTGCCGAAAGCTTTGCATTATACTATGCGGAACAATATGCCCCGAATGAGTGTCTCCCAGCGGAGATGGTAGAAAAGTTCATAGCGGACCTGCCGCCCCGGGCAGTGACAGATGAGGTCCGTGAGGATCTCGAGCTTCCGCTGACGATGGAGGAGTTGGGGAAGGCCCTAGGTGAACTGAATACCGGGAAAGCTCCGGGACCTAATGGGTTTCCCAGCGAGTTCTTCAAGAAATACCACACTCACCTGGGTGTATATTACAGGGCAGCGCTGGAGGAGGCACGGGATGTGGCCGCCTCCCCGCAGATTGGAGACATGCAGAAATAGTGGTGTTCCAGAAACCGGGCAGGCCGCCGGACCAGCATGCTTCCTATAGGCCGATCTCCTTATTAAACATTGAGGCAAAATTTTTGGCCAAAGGGCTGGCCAATCGTCTGCTGCCCCATATTGCAGGCCTCGTCCACCCTGATCAGGCTGGGTTCATGCCCCATAGGGCCACTAGGCATAACATTCGTAGGGCGCATGTGGCAGTGGCGGCAGTCCGGGACCTCGGGGTGCAGGCGGCTCTTCTCCTAGCCGATATCGATAGGGCCTTCGACTCCCTAAGTTTGGTATATTTATTTGCGCTACTGCCCAGGCTAAACTTGGGGCCTCGTTTCCTGTCCTACATACAGCTGCTCTACACAGATCTGACGGCTTCGGTGAGGGTAGCGGGTGCCATTTCTACTAAATTCGCAATCGGGCTGGGAACCAGGCAGGGCTGTCCCCTCTCGCCATACCTGTTTGCTTTGGCAATGGAGCCGCTGGCGGCCTGGATCTGCATGGACGCACAACTTAGCGGCTTTGAGTGGGAGTTGGGTCCATCTGACAGAATAGCTCTATACGTAGATGACGTCTTGTTCTTCCTTACCAACCTCAATAGGTCGGGGCCTCGTATTCTGGAAATAATGCAAATCTTTGGTGAGACCTCTGGCCTGTACCTAAACCCCCGTAAATCGACACTGTGGGTGCTGGGAGACCGGGCCGGAGTGGGCGACTAGGCTTCGGCGCTGCAGGTGGCGGTTGGACGTATCAAATATCTGGGAGTGTTTCTCTCCGAGGTCCCTGCTGTCTCCTGGGAACGTAACTTGGTACCGGTCTGGGATCGGATCCGGACTGACATGAGGACTTGGTCTCTCGTATGCCTCTCACTATTTACGGCAGGTCGGCCATTTTTAAAATGATGGCACTCCCCCGATTACTCTACCAACTACAGAATCATCCATATTCTATACCTCCCCAGTGGTTTCGTCAAGTAAATTCAGAGCTGGGGCAATTCCTTTGGGAGGGAGGTGTGGTGCGGGTGGCGTTGCGGACGTGTTTTCTTTCCATGTACTGTGGAGGTCTCGCATCTATGGATGTCCTTTTGTACTATCAGGCCTCTCATCTCCTTGCTTTAAATGAATGGTGGTACGGGGACAGGGGCGACCCAGCGTATGCCCTGGATCGCCATCTGATGGGGGACAACTCTCTACATCATATACTATATGTGGCAACCTTCGCAGGGGGCTGCCGCCGGCAACTCGGCAGGTCTTCCATATTTGGAGGCAGACATTGTGTCACATGGGATGGTGGGGCAAACTGACGGCGGAGACCCCGTTTTGGCAGAACGGATGCTTTCCGGCTCTGGAGTCCCTTCGGGGATTCAGGGGATGGGACAATATAGGGATCTCGAGATTAGGGGATGTCCTGTCGGGTACTACGCTTAAATACTTTCAGAACCTCCAAACGGAATACGGTATGCCCCGGTCCCAATTTTTCCAATATTTGCACTTTCGTCACGCCATTACACTGAGTCTGGTGGGTCTGGAGTCCCTCCCAGAGTTTAGTCCCGTGGAAGCCAAGGTCTTCATGGGAGACTTGGGTGAAAATAAGATATTGTGCATCTATCAGACTCTCACCACACATTGTTCCTCGACACTACAGAAACTTAGGGAGTCATGGGAAGGGGATGTTGGGGCACTAGAGGAGGAGTATTGGCGGGAGGCACTGGAGGCCCCTAGAAGTGCGGTGATAGCAATGAGATTGCGGTTTTTTCAATTTAAATATCTTCACAGAATTTATTATACTAGGGAGCGGTTGTGGAAGGCAGGTCTTATTGCAAGCCCGAACTGTCTGAGATGTGGAGGGGAGGAGGGGACTCTACTTCACACGGTGTGGGACTGCACCTCACTGGCTAGATTCTGGAGAGGAGTGTGGGGTTGTCTGGCCAAGGTTCTAGGGTGGGAACTCCCGCGTACGGCACGACTGGGTTTGCTACATGTGATGGAGGCGGTTGGGGGGAACAGGTACAAGAGGCACCTATTGGTCTTTGGCTTGACCCTCGCTAAGAGGGATATTGCAAAAGCATGGAAGGATCCCCGAGCTCCTTCTGTTCCGGTGTGGAAGAAGGGGTTGGACTTCTGCATGGGGTTAGAGCAGCCAATCTTTGAGACCCGAGGCTGCCCGCGTAAACACTATCGGATTTGGAAGAGGTGGGCCGACTACAGGGGCTTGTGGCTGGACCCTCCGGTGGAGCGAGAGGCTACAGTGGGGAATGTGTGCTGAGCCATAATGGCGGATGTATATAGGACTCTGGCCTGAGACACCATGTGCTGACCAGGGGAGACGGGGTTGTGTGACCAGGGAGTGTTCCAGGGAAGGGTGGACGGGGGGAAAGAGGGGGGAAGGGAGGGAATTTCACTATGTTTCACTATGTACTTTCACTGGAGAAGTGTGGCTCAATGATTAGAGCGGCAGACCCTGATGCAGAGATCTGGCCCGGGACCAGGGTTCAATTCCTGCCTCGGCAGGTCTTGGGCTCAATTTACTCGGACCTGATAATTCTCGCCTCGGTGCCTATTCTAATCATGGGTCCCACTCTGCAACTCTGGGCAATAGCTTGCTTAATCTCCACAACGGCCCCAACAGCGCTGGGATGCCTGTCTTCACCTTGGGGGTGCCTAGGAGTGGACATTTCACAGGGAAGCCAGGACGGGTTCCTAAGCGGTATTCGGACAGCGCCGGGACACCTCCGACGGAGGTAGCTGTGCGCTTTACAAATGTCAGCATTTGCATTTTATTTTATTTATGTTAAGTTTGATATTGTTGGCGTATAAATTGATGTACAGATTGCTATGACAATGATGCTTTGTTTTGATTGGCGGCTGCCTCTGACATGCGGGGGGTCGCATTATATGTGCAATCTATCAAATAAAATCTGTTTAAAAAAAAAAAAAAAGTTTGACGGATAAAATCATCGTTTTAGCGGTACCATCCATCAAACTTTTAATACATTGAAAGGAACTGCCATGATGGTGGTTCCTGTCATTTATAAGAGATGTCTGCTGGGCTGGCAGACATCTCTAAAATTTGTCGAGCATAGGACCCTCGATTTGGTGGGAGTAAAATACTCCACCATTCCAACAGATTTACCTCTGACTGCCAAAGTCTAAATCAGGCCCGGTGTATCTGTGGGTTGCCCTCTAAAATGCTGACAAGCAGAAGAAAAGGATAAGACACATACTTTTAAAATTTGAAAGGTTTACAGACATCTGTTAGCTACCAAGTTTACAATGCTTGGGCTTTATTGCATGTGTTTCCCCTCCCAGATTTGGTGTTTGACATGGGTACGAGTATTGGGACTAAACAAGAACATCCACGGTTCCCGGAGACATGCTCCTTTGGTGTGAAAATTCTACGGAAACAACCCCACCAGGCTCCCGGGCCTCAGACCCAATTGCCATAGCAATGAAAGGAGGTTTTGGGTCTAAACAAGAACATCCGTACACTTAACATCCTAAACAGTAAACCCACCATTGTTGACAGTGCTAAATCCCTAGGAGTCATCCCAGATAAAAGATAACATCTTCAATTGCAAATCAACACCAGGGCCAAAAATGTGCAATATCAACAACACCTTTTCTGGGGAATCTGCTGCTTCATTCCAGAGCAATATTTGAAAACTCTGGTACATTCCCTGGTGCTCTCAAAGCTTGACTACTGCAACTCACTCCCGACCAGTCTCCCCAATACCCGTCTCTCCCCTCTTAAATCTATCTTACATTTGGCAGCCTGCTTTGTTTACTGGGCTAAAAGAAATGACCAGATCACACCAATACTGCGTATTCTCCATTGGCTGCCCATTGAAGCTAGGGCCTTACATAAGACTGCTTGTATCACACTCAAGGTCCTACATATGTCCACTCCACGCTGACCGGCTGACAACCGCAAGATCTCCTGGTACACCAGACCATCGTAAAATGCGGAAACACTGCTACTTGAGTCTCAACAATGACCCTTATTATGGTCTTAACAACTCAATTTGGGCATGCTGCTACCTGCAGTAATTTACATACATCTCCAGAAAATATAATATGAGCCTTTTGTATTACTTGTAATCTTATGTCTTTGTAATAATGTTTCTTTGTAACAATGTATCTTTGTAACAAACCTTGTTCATTGTAGAGCGCTCTAGCACTTTTGGGTCCATGTTATATAAAAATGCATAAATAAATAAATCCATGGTTCAGGGGGACATGCTTCTTTGCTGCAAATGATGCCCATCCCAGGGAACCCCCCAAAACGTCACCACCCCACCAGACACACAGTCCACAGATCCATCTACCAGCCAGCGAATACATTGATTAGGAGACTTCGGTATATTGTGTGTCTATTCTGTCTGTCAGGGAAGCTTGCATTACTGATGCCAAATAGTCACTGTTCTCTTTCTCTTTCTGAAGTTTCAGAAATCCTTTTCTTGTACAAAATCCAACAACTGCTCTTGTAAAGATAGTCAGTGGTCTGACTCTGGGTTGACGGTACATGTGTCAGAGTAAAGAAAGTGACGAGGAAGATGGACGGTGATTGAAGGAAGGCAAGTGAGGCTTGCAGGAAAGCAACTTTATTGGAACATAATGTCTCCAGCAGCAGAGTGAGAGGACCACTCAGCAGAGCGACCAACTTCCAACTGCCGGTAAGAAGTAAAAACAATTCTAGAACCTGCTCTCATGAGCAAGCACGAGACATAACAAAAGAATGGAAAGAGACAGACAGACAGACAGATGGAAGTACAACATATCTCCTCCCTTTATAATGTTAACCTAACCTGCACAGCCTCAACTATAACTCGATTTAACCTTTCAACAAAATCATTCATTTTAGGCAAATAAAGAGAAGTCTTAAAATTAAAAATCCCTTTGTCCTGAACTTTTTACCATTATCAGTAACAATACGAGAAGGCAGACATTCTCTGATGACACATTAACTTAGAAACTGGTAGTGGTGTCAATGGTGTCAGAGTACTTGTATCCATGCCCTACCTTTGGGTTATTTTTATAGACCTGGCAGTGCGAAAACAAATTACAATCATGATAACATCTTATTCCCCTTTACTTTCAACACTTACCAAGAATTATCATCCTTGGAGGTTGGTGATTGACCACAAACCACAGATGTCCCAGGGGGGGAAACATCCGTGTAGGAACTGGGGTCACCAGTTCACCGGGGGGTAGCCTGGCACAAGCAGGTAGGCACCCGAAAGCTTAGGTGTAAAGTGACCATACAGCACACACATCCACTGAGGCAGGAAGCGCACACAATGACTGAGACCACACCAGTATGTTTGATTCAACTCAATAAGTTTTATCTAGTTCAAGGTTCAGGCAAATCAATAATCAAGGCATCAATATCTCATCAAAGTATTTCATCAGGGGAGTGAAGGGAGCAGTTTAAAAAGGAATAGCATTTCATTAGTTAGCAATAAACATATCCTTGCGTCAGGAATCAGCATGTCATTGAACAAGAGCAAAACATTTAATTGAAAATAACCATTTCAGCAGGAAATCATAACTATTTCATTACTCCGCACTAGATATTTCATTAGGCACTAATAACAGATGCATCAGGGTATAATGAGCATTTCCTTAGGCAAGAAGGACTTCCCTTGTGCATATAAAACCTTTCCTTATGTAAAGCAACCTTTTCGTTATAGATCTGTAGGCATCAACAGGTTATGAAGCGAGGATACCCCTTTCATTACACATATGGAAACCCTTTTTCGTGGGGGCACAGGCAAGCAGTTCAGTAAAGGGGAACTCAGTTGATATTTGCCTTAACCAGGATTCCAATGCAGTTACCTCAATAACCTCTGCAGCATATAATCACCTTAGCCTCAGCAAGTTCACTGAAGCAGCATGTCACTTCAACAATATCTACGCTGCTCCTACAGTCTAGCAGTAACAGTCCCCTAGTCAGGGGTGAACTCGGATGAACACCAGTTACCGAGGGCCTGCTGGATGTTCTGGCCCCATTCAGGATGTCTCGTTTGGTTAGTTAGGGCCAACGGGGCCCAACAACAGTTTTCCCCAGGAGAGGGCCGGTCACGGGGCTTTCTCTCCATCCATGGGAGGCCCCGCTTCTACTCCAGACCTCCGCCCTCCTCTCCCGGGGGTTACCTGGTGCTTCGGCTCCTTGAGGAGCCCTTGCGAAGATTTCCGGCTGGGGCGGCACCTGGGGGGGGCGCGCTCACTACAGCGCCCTCCGGTGATGCCTGTGCCTCTTGTGGGGTATGGGGCCCCTCCAGGGCTGGTGACGACTAGTGGGGGGCTCTTGGGCTCCTCCTGAGCCCCCGCGTAGGTTTCTCCCCGGGTCCCGGGCCTCCGGATTCTTCCCGGGCCCAGGGCCAATCAGCGGCAAGGGCGGGGGCGCGCCAATGACGCGGCCGGGCGCCCCCGTCACGTGGTGATGGTGGGGGTGGCTTTAGGGCCTAGCGCGACCCACTCTGACTCTCGGTGGCCCTCTCCAGGGGGCTGCCGCAACGAAGGCAGGGACACCGGAGGACTCCAGCGGCCCTCCCTTGACTCTGGGGGCCGCCGCAACGAGGGCAAGCTCAGCGGAGCCCTCACTATGCCGGCGACAGTCCGCGGCGGCGGCGGGGATGAGGAGAGCACCCACAGGAGTCCCGGGCTGCAGCGGTGAGTACCTGACAAGGGGGGGGCCCGCGGGGTCAGCATCGCCTCTCGGCCCAGCCGGTCCTCAGTCGACAGGCTACAGTGCTTGGGGGAAGTACAGCGCTTCTCAGGGCCCAACAATTCCGGCAGTCTACAGTGCTTCTCAGGGATATAGGAGGAGAGCGCTGGGTAGGTAGGGCAGACAGCTTAGCAGCCCAGTCAGTTTTAGCAGGGGAGAAGCGGCAGGACAGCGCTGGGGCACAGAAGGGACACAGCCCGGTACCTGGTTGATCCCCCGGAGTCCTGGTTAGCGCAGGTGGGTTTTCTTCTTGGCGCTTGGTGGTTCTAGCGCCCTTGGTAGGCAGTTACTTGAGGGGGGGTTGAGTTGAAGGCTGCTGACAGGATTCCTCAGCAGGTCACTGCAGGTGGTCCCTGGGTTCCCCTCCCGCCGGGCCAGATCAGTGGGCTAGTTCAGTGTTCCTCACGCAACTTGGTGGGCAGCGCCTCAACCCTGTCACCCCCAGTGGTATAGGTTCCTGACTAGGCCCTACCGCCTAAGTCTCCTGCGTAGGGTCCCCCAGGTCAGTGAAGCCCCAACTGACTAAAAACGTTCCCTCCTATCGTTATATATGCCCAGGTCAGGTGACAACCCTCTAAGGCGGCAAAAACAGACTCCGCCCCTATTCTAGAAGGTTCCAGGAGCTTCCCTACTCTAACTATGGGCAGGCAAGGCAGGCTGGTATGGCAACAATGTTTAGGGGTTCCAGCCAGCTCCTGGCAACTAGAGTGCTACTAAAAAGACCACGCTGCAGAAGCAGGGGCTAGTGGCAGCCATGTTGGGGGAAGAGAGCACCTGCACCTTAGCATTGATTGGCAATGGGAAGGCGCTCGGAGACCTAAGGCAACAAAAAAGAAGGTGGGAAAAATGTGGCAAGGGCGAAAAAAATAGGGAAAGACCACCCTAGGGCTGACAGGTCTAACAATCCGCAAAACCCAAAGAGAGGGAATCAGAGGAGAAAATTATTGCCCCAATTATTGAGCTCCACGATAACTCGAAAAAGGAAAAAGGGCGGGATGATGGTGGGAATGCTTCTGGGGTTCAAATCGTCATATTGAGGGAGGTGGAAGAGATCCCATTAGTGAAGGAGACCTGCAATACAAGTCATAAGTCGACAGATGAACTTAAGATAGGCACAAGGGTTAATAACATATCGGAATTAAGATTGATTTCATGGAACATAGCGGGACTTGGATGGAATGCTAGTGATCCAGAATGGAACGAATATATCGAAACAAGCGATATTTGCCTCCTGCAGAAGACTTGGGCACTAAAGGTCCCACATATAGTAGGGTACAAAACACTTTATGTAGATGCAGTCCCATCAGTAAGAGGGAGACCCTCGGGGGGCCCAGTAATATGGGTGAAAGTAACCCTTGACATCAGAGTTAGCCAATTGTGTATAAACTCACACGACATACTCAGAATAAAAATAATAACAAGGGATAAAAAGGTGTTGCACCTATATAATGTTTATAACAGACCTGGCCCAGCTTCAAAAGAATCATTGATAATAGAACAAATCGACTCTATCTTAAATTTATTAGATGCAAAAACAAGCATAATAATAGGTGGTGACCTAAACTGTAATTAAGAACCTATTAAGGGCTTGGTAATATTTTTGAAGATGAAGACAGCGCCAATAACATTCCTACACTTGATAATATTATTCCGGTACCTTGCACTGTGCTAGCGGTTCAGATCATGAGGCTAGCGGCTGGGTACGGTTTGAGAGCATGTACCATCAGACACACCAAAGGCCCACACATTCTGCAGGGGTAATTCCCAGAGTAAAATTTATTATATAATGGTATCACTTGACATTTGGCCATATGTAGTAGACTTAAAAATATTGCCAAGAATAGAGAGTGATCATCGTCCGCTCCAGTTGTCGTTTCATAATCGATTTTTCCCATGTACAACTAAGAGGAATGAGATAGTTCATGCAAGCCCTGATGATGTTATAGTTAGCAATAATCCCCGCTCTCTAAAATGGGCACATATATTGGGGCATGGCGAAGTATTGGCAAATATTTATAATGTATTTGCTAATACCTTCGATAGATGTATGACTATACCATTGGGGGAAAATACATTTTTAGATCTACACAAGCAATTCCTTACAGTATTAGTTCCGTTGGGAACTAAAATGCCAAAAAAGAGTGGTGGAGATACAAAAAATCTGATGATGGAAGGGAAACCCTGGTATAACAAGGATTGCCGTAAAGCCAAGTCTGAACTATTGCAAGCCATAAAAAACAACAGCTTGCTTAACACAAAAGAAGCTAGACTAGAGTATAGGAAAATCCAAGAGAAGGCTAAAACATCATGGGATGATGAAAATTGGTCAGACTTGCTTATAGCTGCTAAGAACAAGGATCAAATGGGCTTCTGGAGGCTTGTAGCCAAAGGAAATAAAACAGGATAAGAAGCAAAAGATGTTTATCTTGATGCAGCTACTTGGGTGGAGCATTTTACTAAGTTATATGTGGCACCAGAGAATGGTAGGGTTCCACCAAATGATGGGCCATTAATTAGTCCAAGTGAAGACAAGCTAGACTTTGATTTAGATGAAACAATAGTGGCTATCAATTTAGTTAAAAATGGGAAAGCGCCCGGCCTGGACAAAATCCAGGGAGAATTATTTAAACATGAAACCAGTGTCTGGGGACCCTATATTAACTATTTATGTAATGCCGTAGCAGCAGGTGCAGAACTTCCAGAAACATGGAGGGGGCGAAAACCTTTACAATTTTTAAAAAGGGCGATAGGTAGGATCCAGTAAACTATCACCCAATTAGTTTAATTGATATTTTACAAACGATTTATGCAAGGAACATTTTAAATCGTATGAACACATGGATTGAGGAAAGCACAAGCAGGGTTTAGAACCAAAACAAGCACCATAGACCAGGTCTTCAGATTTTATTGCCTATGTTGGAAGTATGTAAATATAAGAAAGGGGCACTTATACGTAGCCTTTGTAGATCTTAAGGCTGCGTTTGATTTTATTCCTCGAGATCTGCTATGGGAGTCATTGAGATGCCAAGGGTTGCGAATCAACCTTTTGGAACAGATTAAAAGGTTACATGAAAATAACTATGCCAAGGTCAGGTGGGGTCCGAGGGGTGAACTAACAGGACCAATCCCCATAAATAGGGGGGGTTCGCCAAGGTTGTGTATTGGCACCCACGTTATTTTCATTATTCGTCAACAATATTCCTTAATTTTTGAAGGGTTGTAAAAATGATGCACCAAAATTAAGGGGAGAACAGATACCAGCTCTCCTTTTCGCTGATGATACCATATTAATATCTCAAACGCCCAAGGGACTACAATGTTTAATAAACTCGTTCCAACCATATTGCAACAATAAAGGCCTTCAGATAAATACTAATAAGACCAAATATATGGCCATAAATCCTCACAAAACCTTTCGGGAAAACCTGGTCCTAAATGGCCAAAATTTGGAATACGTACAGAATTTCAGTTATTTGGGCGTTTCATTGGACACAAATAGAGAAAAGTAAAATTACTCTAACACAAAATACGCTACCAATCATGAAAAGGCATAGGAATAGTCTTACCAAGGCTGTTTCCCCAGCATTAGAGGTATTTAAGTATAAAGCCCAATCTGCTGCGTTATATGGGGCTGAACTATGGGGACCATCATGCAAAAAGAATTTCGAGGTTGGTGAAAATAAATTTTATAGAGCGTTGTTAAGGTTGCGTGTACGTACACCACTAATACCAATTATTCTCGACTTGAACATGAAACGCACAGATCATTATGCAATTTTAAGACCTTTGACATTTTGGGTAAGACTTTGGTCAACACCGGAGTTGCTAGATTATAAGGCCAGCTTAAAAGAAATAATGGAATTTGACCAGAATAACAGTATTAAATGACTAAGACATGTTTGCCTATGGCTGAAAAGGATTGGCCTATCGCAGTTTTGGGACAAACCGTCCACATTAACCTGAGACTCGAAAAAGGCATTGAAAATTTCTTTTTGGGCATATATCGAATACAGTGTGTGAAATGAACAAACAGGTGGAACCCTAACGAGTAAGTTCCTTCTGTTTAAGGATAGAGCTTACTTCGAGCAGTTTTTGGATGAGGTATATCCCCCACTTGCTAAAACATTATATATGAAATATAGATATGGTGTATTGAATATACACACAACTGTAGCAAGGTGCTTCAATAATCACACTGAAAAGATAGATGATTTATGTACTTTATGCTTAGGCAAAGCCAAAGACGATGAGTCGCATATCCCTTTCTTTTGTTCTGCCTACTCTGTAGCTAGGAAAAAATGGATCAAACCGCTTTGTTTAAATTTAGGCGTGAGATCACACAAAGAGGCAGAAAGGATTTTAAAAACTGATACTACACAGGTCATTGTCCTTGGCATTAGTAGATTTTTGCTAGCAATCAATTTTTTTACGGGCAAAAGTGGGCCTAAAACTCTAGTGAAACTTCCGTATTGCGCTAGAATTGATCAAAATAATAAAGTTGTCCCAATGAGATGATATTGCTATTTGCACTGTTCTCTGAACTATTAAGTGCATATATATCAATTGTTTAGTGTTTTAATACTATTTGAATTTTTATGACTGTTTTTTAAATCCGAATAACATATTTCTTCCTCTCTTTTATTCTTGATGCCTTTTTAATGCATTTATTTAATATTTATGTTTTAAAGGATATAAGGATCCAATACCCCCTTCCGAGCTTCTTTTGCATAAACTGCTTGCTTGTACTTCTATTTGTATTGTTTAAATTATGTTAATTGATTGCTTTTATGTATCTTTTATGGTTCTAATGTACCGAAATAAAGATTATGAATGAATGAATGAATGAATGAAACTGGTAGTGGTGTCAATGGTGGGCTGAGATACCCATTTGATCTCAGCTCATCTGGAAAAATAATCAATAAGAAAAAAGCATACACCTTACACCAAGAAAAACTATCATAACGACCAAAATGTCTGAAGCAAACTTATCCCAGGGCCTGTCAGGAAAATCAGAGCGAACAGAATCCATTTTATTGGCGAAAAGGGATTTGGCAGAATTAAGACAGATGGAACATTACTTAACAAATCCAGAAATTTGAGAATCTATGTAAGGCCGCCAAATTCTTCTCTAACCCAATTCTTGGTAAGGGTCTCACAAAATATCCTGTATGGGTCAACTTAATAGTGGTATGACGAATATCCTTTGGAGGAATAACACACTCCTCCTTCAAGACAACGTCCAATGTAACAGAAATTGAATCTCTGACATTCAACAAAATTTGCACGACTGATGTCAGGAGTTTCTTATGATGCCACCCTTTATTGGTGAACTTTTTATGACTTTCTTCAATTCTTCATCAGACTTGAAACTTTCCATCCAGCATTCTTCTGAAACCTCCCAACCACACAAAGCTGAATTATCTTCTATAGATGCAACCACACATTATAAAATAACTTCTGAATAACTTTCCGCAGCCAAATTAGGCAATCTTGATAAACAATCAGCAATGGCATTGCAGGGCCCTGAAATGTAATCAGCATGTAAGTTATATTCATACATTCAGACAAGATTCTGATTAAGCAAGAAGAAACTTTGTTGGTACCATTGCTGCCATTGCTATTGAGTAACGCTAACAGGGGTTTCTTATCAGTTTTAATAGTAAACTCTTTTCCCCACATATACGTTTTAAAATGTTCAACAGCCTCCTATCAATTGTGGAATATCTGGATTCAGAGCAAGATCGAGGTCTTGAAGCACATGCAACAGTACTCTCCGCCCCTTGATACTTGTGATTCAACACTGCTCCAAGGTCTTCAGCACTGGTATCAACATACAGAACACAGCTTAGTTTTTGATTGAAAGAAAACAATGGCAAGGCATTAACACTAGAATATTTGAGCTTATCAAAAGCAACTTGATGTTCTCTGTCAAAATAAATGTATCTCCCTTCTTAAGCAGGTGTCTCAAGGGCAAGGCTATGTGAGAAAATGTGTTTAGGAACCTAGAGTAAAATTCACACAGCCCCAAATAAGATCCTAATTGATCTTTATCTGCAGGTGTACGTAACAACTCAATAGCTTGGAGCAAACTTTGTTTAGGAGAGATACCTCTTGTAGAACTAACATGACCCTCATACTCAACGTCCTGAGTAAGAAATACACATTTTTCCATTTGTAAAGTCATACACTAGTCTTGCAAAACTTGCAACACTTTTAACAATCTTGGATTATGCAATTCAACAGTGTCAGCATAAACCAAGATGTCGCCTTGAAACGCCATAACACCATCCAGACCTTTAAATAGCACAAACATGAGTTTTTGGACGACAGATGCAGCTGACACTCTACCAAATAGCATCCATACATACCTAAAAGCTACATCAGGAGTGATAAATGTAGTCAAATGTCTGCATCCTTCTTCCAATTCAATCTGGTGATATATGGATTTAAGGCCTAACGAAGTAAAGAATCTTGCTTCCTCCAGTTGTGCTAAAAGTTCTTGAATTTTAGAAAGGGGATTACAAGCCACAATAATTTGTTTGTTAAGAGACCTCAAATCAGCACATAACCTCAATGAGCCAGATTTGTTTACTAACACAGTAGAAGAAATCCACTCAGAGGAATCAACTGGTTTAATCACACCCTCTATTCGCAACTGCTGTAATAATGAACTGAGCTCTTTCCTGACACTGAGTGGTACATCTCTAAGTTTATGTCTAATCAGGGAATGCTCCAGCTTTAAGCTTAATCTCCTGGGGAAAATTCCTTAACAAAACCTCAACTCTTTTCTAAAAACATCCATGTACTGAGAAATAGCACAGCCAATACCTTGTTGAGTAGTCATACAATAAACAAGAATATCAGATGAAGGATACACTATGAGTACTAGGGTTCCTTGGTGCCTCCAACCTAACACACGTTGACCATTCTTGGCAACATATATTTTCCCCAAAATGGTGGGGGAGGAAAATGAAAGGGAAGACACAAAGTAACCCAGAATGGTTTTTTGGGAGTTTATATAGTGCTAACTCTACCCGAAGGTAACAGAGCGCTTTACATGAGCACCAGTTGTGCTACAGATGGGCACATTCATTTTGTTAGGTATGGGGAGATTAAGGGGCAGATTTACAAGCCCCTCGCGCCACAGGTGCATCACTTTTTGTGACGCACTGGCTGCGCGTTTTTCTGCCCCATATTTACAATGACAGGAAAAGCCACCCTGCGTGACTTTTCTTGTCCCTGTAAATATGGCCCCTTTGCACGCAACACTTTGCGTGAAAGGGGCATTCCATGGGTGTTGCTGTGGGCATTCTCATGCAACACCCATGGAAACTGACACATTTCCAGATTTAAGAGAAATCGTAAATGTGGAAATGCATCTGAATGCTAAGCCTCCCCAGGATAGGCGTAGGAGGCACAACGAGGATAAATGTATTAATTTCTCCTGGTTGTGTTCCTCTTTCTATGTGTGCTGCATTCTACAGCACACATAGAAAGAGGAAATCACCTCTGGTATCTGTTTATGTGCAGGAAGGCTTCCCTTCCTGCACATAAACAATCATTAAAGCAATGACGTTTGCAAGTTCTATGTGTGATAATGCAGCACACACAGAAGTTGTAAAACACCATTTCTGATTGTTTATGGGCAGGAAGGGAACTCTTCCTGCCCATAAGCAATCATCAGCATGACGCAGGCATCCTTGCACCATGGTGCAAGGCTGCTTGTGTCGGTGCATGGCAGCAGTTTGTGTGCCAGCGTAGGGGGAAGCACAGAATTGCAACATATTGTTGTAAATATGTTGCATCCCTGTGCTTTGAAACTGATTCAGTGCGGCACAGCCAAATGGCTTGCGGCACATACTGGGTCACTTTCCTGTAAATCTGCCCCTAAGTGATTTGCCCAGACTCACAGGATGTGGCGCGTCCCTGCCGAGACTCAAACCCAGTTCACCAGCTTCGAGGGAGACCGCGCTAGCTATTTGGCCACAGACTTCCCATAGCTATAAGCATCATTGTTTTCTAAAATTCAGTTTTTCCAATGTTCCTTGAAAAATGCATAATAAATTAATGAAAAAGGTGACCCAGAGTCCACCAACATTACAGTTTTTACTCCATCAATTACAACTTCATGGTTAGGTGGTTTACAAGGGTCGGCGTCAGCAGACATAGAGAGGACATCGTCCTCACACTATAAACCAAAACCATATTTTCTTTTTCTGGGTGTCTTGTAGTTGGTCTATTTTACTCTCCAAAATGGTATTAACATTGCATTGAGACTAGCAATCATTGGAAAAGTGTCCCATATTCCCACATTTAAAGCATTCTCTTGAGACTGCTGAGCAGGCAGCTTTATTAAAATGAGTTCCTGAATTACTTGTCAGGCATTTGAATTTGTTTATATTGGACTTACCAATGTTCACCTTGTTGAACTTATTTCTGTTGCGCACAAGAGCAACCTCACAGTGACTCTATTTTTCATCATTAAGGACCTTAAATGATCTTTCAGATCTCTCAATACCTTGGGCCACCTCAACAACTTCAGTGAATGTGGGGATTGTATGTCTGAGCAACTGCTCTTGAATTTGAAATGCATGATCACTTGATTGTGCGTGTACTGTTCAGTTATATTACCAGACTCACAAGTTGTCGCTAAAATATGAAGTGCCAGGACATAACATTCAATAGACTCAGTGCGTAACCAAGGTCTGGAAAAAAAATTTAAACGTTCCATAACCACATTTGGTTCCACAGTAAAATGCAACATCAGTCTGTCTAATTTTACACAAAATTCATCATACTCCTCAATACCTTGTGGGGCAGGTACTTCAGATAGATGGTCAAAAATGTTTTGCGCCTCAGCACCCATGGAGTTCAATTGTAAACCTTTCTTTGTTGAAGGAGTAAATGCATTAGCATCTATGGCTATCATGAAATTGTTTAAAAAAACATAGCCACTTAATCCATTTTTATTGGTTGAACCCTAGGGTTTTGAAGTAAGTGAGGTGCTGCATAATGAGATAGAAACACAAATAATAGTAAATTTCCAAGTATTAAATAAAGGCACAAAGTGGGAAATACTTGTACAACAAACGAAGATAAGACAGCAAAATGAACGCAGGCTGAAGGAGAAAGACTGCTGATAAGAGAAAACAAACAAAAGAAAATGTAGGAGATGTCAGTGCTGGGTGGCTCACAACAATAGCGTGATCCAAAGGTTCAGCGTTAAACTGTACAGAAGGATAACAAAGAAGGCGGCACAAAGAGGACGTGGGCGCCAAATCTCTCATGACGGTAGAGTTGCTCACCTACGTAGGAGGTTGCGGCAAACTGTTATCAAGCTTGAAAAACCTATTTAACTATAGATAGGTTAATCCGTCACCACTGTCAACCGGAAACAATAGTGAGAGGGTCATGGACTAATATAAGCACTCCTCGAGAGTCTCAAAAAAGGAACACTACGTTAGGTGGGCCATGTTGCAGGGATTCTGCTCATACACAGAACTGTGCACAGAGACCCGGGACCTCAGTTAATTGTGGTGGAAAAAAAACTCACCTCAGTACCTAGAACCCCTAACCGACTAGCATCAGTGCCTCATTAGCTCTTCGTCCTCAGCAAAGGTACCAAAGATTAGACAACCCAGAACATGCGACTTAGGTTACTCTCAGGAATGGTGGGAATCAAGAACACTCCTTTGTTTGTTATTCTCATACCAGTCCACAACAGGAGTAAAAAGAGACACAGGAAAGGTTAAAATGTTTATTTTAATGACGTGCTCCAAGATGCAGTATTTTTGCTAAGACAAGCAGACATATGATTAGAAATAATACGATGAGCATTGTTACAATTCCATATATACAAAAGGAGAAATCATATTTTAATGATAGTGGAAACAGGTCCTATAGTACCTAGTATGCCACCCTTCTTGCTAGGAACTATGTTTTATAAAATATAGAAGGTCTCATAGGCTTGAATAGGGGACCCCAGACGTCTAAGATCAGCAGAGATGAATCACATCAGGATCTGCAAAAGCTCTTTCTCTCTGGGAAAATGATTTTCTCCAAGTGCCTGAAATCATGCCTACATTGCAATATTAAAGGTGCCAGAATTTCAGCTAGCTGCAGCTGCGAGTATGTTGTGTCTAAAACGTGAGCCAATCAGCCCGAACAACAGCTAACATTGTTATGACAACCTTGGAGGCCTTAGCACTCACTGTGCAGACTACGATCATGATGTAAGTCTAGGAATTTTGAAAACAAGCCATTCTCATGTGAAGACATTCATGAAGCCTTACTTACAACAACAGTTATATGCAGTGTCGTGTGCAAAAGCAGCAACAGGATAAAATGGTGTTTAAACTTCTAAAAGGCTTATGCTAGCATAGCAATGTTCGCACACAAGGCCCTGCTTTCACTACAAAACAGTGACATAAGTGATCCCCAGCGTTACATAAGGAGTACCCAATATGAGGCAACTGAAGGACGGCTGACTCAAGACATAGCTTGGAGGAGCGGCATCCTGCTGGGTTAGGTAAAGATTAGCGTGAGTCTGCAGCAACACGATGCTGAAGAGACCTGAAGGATAGATGGAAGCTACAGGTCTGTAATCCGCTGTGACACGAACAGCTGGGGGCAAGTTATTGTTAAAGTTCAGGCTCATTTACACATACCTATCCAGAGGGGATAGGTCTTTCTAGTAGAGTGAGCGGTGAAAGGAATCAAACCACCCGTATCATTTCAGTACAGTGTAACCAATGTGGTCACACATTTCAGTACAATGTAACCAATGTGGCCACACATTAATCCACTTGACTCTTTGATCTGAGTTTAGTTTAATTTACTGGGTGATTAGTAGCCCTCTATAAGAATTGATTGATTGAGTTATAAGTTCAGAATCAAATTACTATAATTAGTCTCAATATAATCATACAAATCGTATAAAATACAAAAAGGTCAGAGTAATTTCAAATCTCCTTAAGAGATGAACCCTATATAGTACAAAGCAAATTATTAACTCTAAGATAATGACACAAATAATCAGAAAGAAGAATTGAAGGTTAAATTGCAACATATGATTCTCTTTAATGAGTACGAGTAACCTGACTTTGTTGTTGTTTTGGAGTTTTATATAGCGCGACCTGGACCCAGAGGTATTAGAGCACTTTCCATGAGCACCATTTATGTTACAGACGGAAACATTCATTTTTGTTATGCACGTGGAGATTAAGTGATTTACCCAGAATCACAGAATGTTGAGTGTCCCTGCTGAGACTTAAACCCGGTTCAGCAACTCCGAGGTCGACCGCCCTAGCCTTTAGGCCATATTCTCTCCCCATTCGTTCACTACCCTATCTAAAAGGGCAACCCTAAACTAAAAAATGTGAATAAGGACATAATAAAATTAGAAAAGAAGAAAGGTTTCAGACATCAGAATCTTCAATAGAAAACCCAGATAATGGGTCAAGTAGCTAAAAGCCACTCAAGCAGTAACTTAGGTCTGCTCCCTAAGGAAACCCAAGATGGACTCTCTCCCTAACTAAACACAGCACATAATATTGTTTGCAGTCGATGTAACACTCTCATGTGGCTCCAACTTGGGAAATTTCTTTTACTCTGGCACAATTGGTAACCTTCAGTTCTTTTACCAGCTAGATAACACATTATCTCTTCTCATCCTTGGCCATTCCTTTCCCATAAGAACTCCTCTGCTCCCTTGTTATCACGATTCTTTTGGCCGACTCCTCCTTCTTGCTCTTTGCTGTCTATTAACACAAGACTCCTTTATTTTAATAATGAAGCTTATTCACCTGCAATCAAAACAGCTCAGCAACATACATTCCCTAATGAAGGCTAATGTGAATTACATTTTAAATCTTAATGGGAGCAACACTGAACTAATTTCTTCTTGAGGCCTAGTTTTGTTAAGTTAACATGTGCACAGGGTTACAGAATATGTGCATTTTTCTTCAAGAAAATAAATGCAATAAATTATAAAGTCTCAGTTTAAATGTGTCTGCCCTTAATTGATTCAAATTATGCATATAAACATTAACATTAGTTGTACACATCCTAATTAAGTATCTTCACAATACATTTCATGTTATGTTCTCCTGTTGCGTTAATCTCTTAACTTGTCACGTAACCACATTAATCACATTATAAATGCATGTTTCAAACAAAGCATCTTGATATATAATATCCCACTCCTATTAGTACATTAGTCACAAAAGAGTATATTTGAGTGTTGACTATTCATGAGTATGGTGCACTTCAACATTATCTTCAGATGGGATCAAGATTACACTTCTTCATCGCCAAAATGAAGTAAGGTGAGTGATCCTTACAGAGTCAGGAAAGCAACTTTATTGAAACATAATGGGACATATTACCAAGCTTAAGCAAAAAATATTGCTAAGCTTGGTAAATATATCACCGTGCTTCGCCTATTTTTATCGCTTAGGAGCCTTGCTATTATCAATGTTTATCTCATAAGCGATAAAAATCGGCCGAAATGCATGAATATCGCTGAAAAGTCACCGATATTCATGCATTACCGAGCAAATGCTCTTAGCCATGTTATCCATCTACCATTGGATAACATGGCTAAGAACTGCTCTGGGCAGGCGTTAGCTTTTGGAGATAATCGCGCTTAGCGCGATTATTTCCAAAAGTAGGTAATAGGAGATAGCGATGTTAGCGACTGTTTACAGTTGCTAACATCTTGGCACGCCCACTTTGCATGTCATTAGCGATAATTATCGCTGACATGCAAAGTGGGCCCCAAGATGAACGCTATCTCCTACTAGCTATCGCTAACTGGTGTTAGCGACAGCTAGGTAATAGGGCGATAAAATTATCGCCGCTTTAGCGGGAAAAATTCCCGCTAAAGCGGCGATAAGGCCATTGGTAATATGCCCCAATGTTCCCAGCAGCAGAGAGAGAGGACCACACAGCAGAGGACCAACTTCCTTTAAGAAGTAAAAGCAACTCTAGAACTTGGTCTCGTGAGCAAGCTCGAGACAGAACAGAAGAATGGAAAAATTAGAAAATAATAAAGCAATACTGGAAATTATAAACACCGCATAACCATACAGAAACATGCAGATAACAGTGAAAACACTACAGAATACAAAACAAACATGTGCAAATACAAGAATGATGCATGGTCCAGTGGTAACCGTTCATACACAAACACACACAGCGATCGAGTGAAGCACCGAGCCTGGGCAATGCAGGTGCAGGAGGGCGTTGGAAATGCTGCTCTCTTTTTATCACTGGGCTGGCCTGGGGCGAAACCACATTCCAAGAGTTCCTGCCTCCTGCTGGAGCACCGTGGCGGGGAATAATATGTGAGCTGCACACTAGCATCTTTGTTTCACTCCTTGGCACAGTCCCCATCTTCCTTGCAGACTGATGAAGAGCAGGAAGCTAAGTAAGCAGTGTCATCCTAAAGATTTTGGTGACCCCAAGCAAGAAATATTTTGGGGGAACTTGTTTGGAACAACTTTGAATTTTATTACCCACCTTTTGCTAATTCAAGCCCTATGTTGCCTAACAACATGTTAAAGATTAGCTTCTAAAGCACATAGAAGTGAGCTAGAAAGAAAGTTTGCTTCCCCAGGGGGCCTTAGAAAGGCGGGGGCCCTGGCAATTGCCCACTTTGCCCATGCCTTAAAACATCTCAGTGAGTGCCTGTTTATTGTAAGCAGAATTGTACAGGAGAGTGAAATAGCCTGTATGTAGTTTGCAATCCACAGCTCAAGTCAGCTAAAAGATTGGAAGTCCCTAATCTTATTGTGTATGAGCGCAGAGGGCCACCGAATAAAAATCCCGAAACTCAGGGGCCTTTAAATGAGATATTTCAAACTCCTAGAGGGACTGCATCGAGGCGAGGATGATGGAGAAGGGTCACTGAAAGAAAACATATACTTTAGACGATAACGTTACAGCGGTTTCCATAGAGCGGGCCTGGCACACACACAGGTATTAGGGTTTCGTAACGCGCTGAAAAGCCATTTACTGCCATGCAAACTAGATTTTCAATAAATAGAGAAATTGCAGTGTGAAATGTAGATGCAGTAAAATGCTAGGGTATGATTTTACTGTAAGTCTCTTTCCAAAAATTCAAAGTAATTAGAAGCAGATATTGACTTAATTTACTTAAACTGACAAAAAAAATGCAAAAAAGTTGAATTTCGCTAAAACAAGGGGAAAACTAAACAGAAATGAACTTGCACAAGCGCAAACCAGGTGCAAACATTATTAATTATTCAAATAAATCGCTAAATGCATCATGGCCAACCACAATGGGCGCACCTCACATGTTGGTAAGATGCTTGCAACTAACTGCAGGATGTTGAGAATGAGCCCAGGAAGAGAAGAAGGGAGACGATACAGGGAAAGGCGTACCTCATTGCATGAGACTGAGGAAGGTATGCACAAGAGAACTAGGGTTTTATAACTTATGAGAGACAGCCAATACTGGAAGGCAAGTAAAACAGAGAATAAGGTGCTTCCAGTAGATGCAAGTGGCTCCAGCACTGCATTCACTGGCCCTGTGTACAGTTGTCATCAGGGCCAGCCTTAGCGCTGGTGGCGCCCTCCGCAACAACCTTTTTGGGTTCTGCCCCGTCTCCACCACTATTACACCCTCGCCCCACCCATGACTTCCTCCTGGAATTCCCTAGCTATCGCTCACCAAAACTGCCCCTCATCTCTCCACAGCCCTTGCTCACATTCATTTCATTTGTTTTAACCGCATGCGTGAGGGCGGAATTCCGCCCGTACGCTGGGTTTTTTAAAAGCGCACTTTACGTGACGAGCTGGGCTCGTCATGAGCGTGCGAGGAGGCTACGCCATGACGAGCCCAGCTCGTCATGAGCGTCGAAGGGGTTAAAGTTCTGGTAAAGACTGGCTTTACTAATAAGAATATATATCTACCCAAACAAACCCTTTTTAGCCACATTAGGACTAGATTATGAAAGACTGAAGAAAAAAAACCATAACGTCCTAACCTATTTTATGCAGTTTGCATGCAGCTCTTTGATGACAATTCATGTTCTTTATTAGGGTTGTATCCTATGAACTGCGTTAACAAAAGGATATCTATGACAAAAGCAGTGGTCAACTCAAATATCCACATAAAATACAGATCTTTGATCTGCATGGTATGCGTTCTTTGCAGCAGGCGTATTAACCACCTGCACTACTTTAATGGAGTCAAAACTGCCACTGGACAATACCCAGAACTCTCTCTCTAGCAAAACATTAATCACAAGAGTTATCTTGACAGTTTTACTGTTGCCTGAAAACTGGACGCACAAGAAAGTCTGCAGCAGGTGCTTTTAAATCATAAGTTATTGCTAAACACACCTTCCCTGATGTCAGTGCCTTCCCCCATGTCAGGCAGCATGGTTGTCATGACAAGGGGGTACTGTTCACTGCACCAACTCAGCAAGGTCAGGGTCACAAAAATCAAAGCCTGCACTCCGGTAGAGTTATAGGGCCAGATGTACATAAAAGCCAGTTTGCGATTTCTTAACTGCAAATTGTTGCAATTTGCAATCAGGAAATCGCAAACACACATGTACAATTGGACACATTTCGCGATTCCCAGTGGGTCGCAAATAGACCTACCTCATTGATATTCAAGAGGTAGGTCTCACTTTGCGACCTATTGGGAATGGCCTGCACTCACAGGGATGGTGGCCTGCTCGGATCCGAAGAACACTATGTCTGTGATTGCTTTCTAAATAAAGCAGTTTAAAAAAAAAATACAGTCCGTTTTTAATGGAAAACGAGATGCATTTCAAAAATTAAAATTAAAAACTCTCTTTTTATTTTTTAAGCGTAGGCAGTTGTGTGTGGGACCACTGCCTGTTCTTAAATAATGTGGACACACACATTCACAAAGGTAAAGGGGTCCTTTGGGGGCCCCTTCGCATTTGCGAATGGGTTACCCCCACCTTGAAGTTGGTGGTAACTGGAAATGTTTTGCAATCGCATTCCTGATCATAAAACATTCCTCCGTACCAGTGTTACTCTCTAATAGGAAGGGACGCCCTTAACACGCCCCTTCCTAATAGTGACTCGCAAACCCTATTTGCGATTTGGTAATAGGTTAAAATCGTAAATAGGGTTTGGTACATCAGAAAACTGTTTTTTTCTGGTCACAAATGGCTTGACTCTGCAAATTGGGCAGTTTGCAAGCAGAACAAAGCGTTGTACATCTAGCCGATAGTGTAGAGGTTATGGTCTACAGCATTGCACTCTTGCCTAATATGATTGTACCCATTGATGGCATCGATATTTTTCCATGCCCGCGCACCAGCTCCACATAGCCTATGTTAAAAAATAAAAACAGCGATCACTTCCAGGGTGTGCAGGTCACTTGTGATGCAAGGTATAGCATTACAGATGTAGTGGAAAATATCAAGGCAAACATGGTGCCTACATCTTCAGGAATAGAGTAATACATCAGCGTTTGCCAGCACTGGCTCCTTCGACATACATGTGCGAACATCTCAACATAGATCACCCCATGAGAAATATGTGGGTGAATCCTTACACCGTATCTGTATGCCTCCTTTGAAAGGCAGCACAGGTACAGCAGTGCTGGACTGGGGTGAAGCAGACATGTGGGATCATGAAGTATAACTTAAGGTGCATTCAAAGGGCTGCCACATCATAGCTCCATGCATCATATTACACAATATAGCAATGCGTGGCGCCATTGAACGTTTGCTGGAGGACGATGGGGGACAGAGACAGATGACAATGATGAACAGCTCCTTTCAGTGATTGTGACAGAGCTCTGGTAGATTGTCCAGGAAGAATTACGTTATGCAAAAAGAGGGTCACGTGTCACAAATGCTGCTGCCTTAAATTGTCCAATTGAGCCTGTGCATCTTCCGAAAATGGCCATCACAGCAGCTAAGTCATGCACTGCCCTAGTATGTCATCTATCTACACACCTATATTGGCATGTTGGAGGGGGGCGGGACTATTTGCCATTCTAGGCATTGCCTAATCTATGCCTCATCTACCCTGATTATACATGTTTTTTAAGCCGCTGTATGCACCAGTGAATGCTGATGTCATGTCACTTAAACACCACCTAGTGAAATTGATTTCACACAGAAATTGCTTCTAAACACATAACTTCGATATTTCAAAAGCAGATAATTTTAGCAGGGTAACATTTTGCTCGTGCATGCTTATGACAAGGGTAGTTGGCACAGGTGTATGATATGTTTGGATGTGTTCCACTATGTGGTGTTTGTGGTCTGACCTCAACCTGCCTTGGCTCGTGGGTTCAAGATGTGGGTCAACACCTGGTGGAGTGATGCGTTTCAACTCCAGAGTTCCTTCATCCATGGATTCATCCTCTGGTGCATGCTCAGACAGGAGTGTACATCATTGACTTAAAGGAAAGGGTAACACTTTGGGTGACTTACAAAGCCATATTCAGTATATGTTTTGGATAACTGTGATTTACACAACAGTTGTTTGTCAGGGTATTCATTGTGGATGGGAACATTGTCTTATTTCAACTGTGTGTAAATACCAGGAAGCATTACATTGACACCCTTGCATCCCAGATTTAACTAAGAGCTTCCCCCATTTACATTACCGGTGATGGATGAGGCTGTTATCACACACCCACATGGTTTTCTTATTGGTGACCCTCAGCCAGGATTGGAAACAGTGCTTTTGTGTGTGAAACGTTCCCCTGCACCTGGCTTTCAGTTTCCTCATTGCTTTCTCTTAATGCAGAAAATACATATTTCATAGTGAGGATATTAACCTCCTGAGTGTGAGGCCCAAGAGTAGATGGGCTGCTAGGAGTGCAGAGGAGCACATGGAGTGTGTTCTCAGCCAACTAGAGGGGATGCTTTTATTGAGCAAGTCCTACTCCAGCCTGCAATAATGAGTCCCTATTCGCCCTTCAGACCTCCCACAAAAACACCACGGCTGCCCCCAAGCCTTTTCACTTAATTCAGCATAAAAATAAGATAATAATGCACACACAGAAACACATGCATTGTTTGCTATTCACAAAGGTATTTTATAAGTAGTGTCTGTACGACTGTGCTGTCTGCCATAACACATTGTCAATGGTGTGGCCAGTATACATTGTGATACCATTAGTCATTGTTAGCACCCTGAAATCTTATAAATAGCTTTTCCTTTTTTTTTTTTTAAATATATTTTTTATTATACTTCTGATCACACACGTTATACTTTCAACAGTTTGTTCATACAGCAAAAAATCAAACCAAGGTAGTATTATAATATTACAACATAAATAATATACATAAACATGAATAATTTGTAGTCAGAAGGCAAACAACAGCAAAAAAAAACAAGAAAAAAAAACAAAAAACGTATCATGCTGCTTTACATGAATCAGAGGTCCCTCTATTATAATTCAGGATCCAATGGTATACTAAGTCCCAATCCTGAGCATGTTACCCTATCCCATCCCTCCAGCGAGCTAAGGGCTCCCAGATTCTATCTCCTCGTACTCTCCTGATCCTTCCCTTCCTGGCATATATAGGTTTCTCCGGGTTATGCGCAGCTATTAAATTCGCCAACCAGACTTGCATCACCGGGGGAGTCTTATCCAACCAAGCCCTCGCTATCATTAATCTAAAGACTGCCATAGCCACAAACATGAAATAGTCGGCCTGCCCAAGATTACTCCCTTCTGGACCGATTCCCAGCAAAATCCAAGTGGGGTTAAAGTTATTTGTATCCCTAATGACATATCCAGGAAACCCTCAATATCTTTAGTTAAAGTGTGTAACTGAGGACAGATAGCAAACATATGTACGATATCAGCATTAGATGAATTACACCTGGGACACGCGGTCCCCTCAGAGCCCCCCCATTTAGCAATTCTAGCTGGTGTGTGGTACAGCAAATATAGAGTTTTGTAATGCTGAGATTGTAGGGGAGCTGAGCACAGAGTGGTGCGACCCAGGTCCAGTGACTCCTTGAAGGCTTCAGGATCCACACCTATTTTCTCCATCCATTTGTTGCTATACTTAGCCATATCGTCCGGTTTACCTCTCACCAAGAAAGCATACCCTGACCTAATAGTTGATTCACCACCACAAACTATATTCTCCATAAGATCATTACCATTATATCCTGCTGGGCCCCCCTGTTTGTTACCCAGTAAACTCCTGACTTGTAGAAACTTGAAGAAATCTCTTCTATCTATACTATATTTGCTTACAAGGTCCTCAAACTGCACTATTCCCTCCTGATTCCTTAAGTCACCTATCTGTCTGATTCCTTTATCCTCCCAAGCAGCCATTACCATGTCAGAGAATATTTCAGGGGGAAATGATTTATTATTATAAATTTTAATATATCTGTTATATCTGCCCATACCCGACTTCTTCAAAAAGATATTCCAAATTTTGAGGGCTGCATTTACGGTCTTTGATTGTTTCCGTCTCAGGTAACCTAGGTCAGTATGATATAAGAAACAGTTTTCTGCCTCCTGTCCTAACACTACTGCATATATTTTTGTTGACATATTTGTTATTTTCTGTAGCTGACCACCCCCTCCAATCAATCCCTGCATATATTGTAATGCCGCCGCCAGATAATATAGCCTAAAATCTGGCGCGCCCCAGCCCCCTCTTTCTCTAGGCAGCGACATAAATCTGTAAGCCCTCCGAGTTTTCCCATGAGCCCATAAAAACCTATTTAAAGTGCCTTCCAGTGTGTTAAACCATTTAGCATCAAACAAGAGGGGGATTGAACGGAATAAATAAAGAAACTTCGGTAGAATCAACATTTTTAACACATTTGTGCAACCGACCAAAGAAAAATGCAAATTATTCAGCCTCTCCAAATCCTTCCTGACTTTGGCCAATATAGGAGCCGTATTTACCTCCACCACCGTGTCCAAATTTGCGGAAATTATGATCCCCAGATATGTTGCTGAGCTAACCACCCTACTATCGGCACACCTTGTGAAATGATTTATAACAATTTGCGTCTTGGATTAGTTTAACCTATATCCTGAAACTTGACCAAATCTTTGGGCTTCCAATTCCACCCCCCTGATAGCAATGTCTGGATTTGGGGATAATATAGCCACATCGTCTGCGTAGGCTAGAGATTTGACTGTGGAGCCGTTCAATTTCATTGGTGGGATCCCTTCATTTCTTTCTAATTTTCGTAAAAATGGCTCTAAATATAGTGCAAAGAGTAGTGGGGATGCTGGGCACCCTTGCCTTGTTCCACTTAAAATTTTTACTATATTTGAGTTCCCTCTGTTTACTCTGATGTTTGCAGTAGGATTATTATACAAGACTTGTATGGCTTTTAAAAACCCTTCTCCAATACCACTCCACCTCAGAACTGCCCATAAGAACTTCCAGGCAACCCTATCAAAGGCCTTCTCGGCATCTAAAAATAGTGCCGCGATAGGGTCGCCTAGACCCCCGGCAGCATCGAACATCGTAATTACCATTCTAACATGCTGGGTCGTGCCCTTCCCAGGTATAAAGCCGTGCTGTGATGTACTTACCAGATGTTCGATACTCCCTGCTAGCCTTTTTCCTAAGATCTTGGAATAAACTTTGACATCTGCGTTCATAAGAGTAATAGGTCTGTATGAACCTGGAAGTGTTGTAGGTTTACCTTTTTTTGCAATAACAATAATATCTACCCCGCCCCAGGACTCAGGAGGTATCCCTCCCCGTTGTGTATGATCCATAATTTCAAACATATCAACCGAAAGAACATTTTGAAATACTTTATAGAATTCAATCGGGATTTGATCTGGCCCGGCTGCTTTCCCTGAGGGGAGACTACCCAGAGCCCAAGTAAACTCCTCCAGACAAAGAGGAACATCTAGCCTCTCTTTTTCTTCCGGAGACAGACAGGGGGGAGGAATATCACAAAGATAGCTATCTATCTGATTCTGACTTATTGGTTCATCCAAGGAGTATAAATCATCGTAAAATTTCCTAAAAACTTCCCTTATCAAATCTGGATCTGTAACAGATACCCCCTGTGAATCACGAATCTCTTTTATATCGGCTGCAGCAGTACGCTGCCTAGTTCGCACCGCTAAGACGTGTCCAACCCTCTCACTTAGTTCATACGCATCCTGCTTTTTGGCCATATAGCTCTCCGCTGAAACCTTCTATGGCCTCTCCTTTGAGGGCTACAATTTTAAGTAAGATTGACTCCACTGCGATATTCTGACTTATAGCTGCAACTAATATCTCTTCCTCAGCAGCCAACCTTTGTCGAATTTCTTCAATTCTGATTCTTTCCCTCTTTCGTTTAGCCAATACATAACTCATTGTCTCTCCTCTTATGCCAGCTTTAAAGCAGTCCCAACCCACCTCTGGGGATGCTGAGCCTCTATTTATATCCCAATAAAACTTTATCCAGGCTTCCATATGTTTCTGATATGCCCCATCTTTTAGGAGGATACGTTCAAAAGTCCACCGTGTTTTTCTACTCTCAGCTATAGGCATCTTAAATGTTAACACCAGGGGACTATGGTCTGGGACAATCCTAGGATGTTTTTCCACTTGCACCCCAGTAATTAATGTATTGGAGACAAAAAAATAATCCAGTCTGACCAGGATTTTGTGAGGGGCCGAATAGAAAGTGCTGCTATCCAAATGAGGATGTTGCTCCCTCCAGGGATCAGCTAAAGAATTGTGCTGTACCATGTCAGCTAACGCCCTGTGTGTCTTTTTCTTCCTCCCCATATATCTACCCCCCGGTACCACAAACGAACTTTCTGGGTCATGAATATTAAAATCCCCGCAACATACAATGGGCTCTGGCCAGTGGGCAAGTTCAGTGTCCATAAACTGCCATACATCAGGGTCATCGTCAGTAGAACCATAAATTGTAACTAATGTAAATTTTACCCCCTTAAAACAAATTTCCGCTATGGCCCACCTACCCCAAAGATCATCCTTTTTTCTATGGACTACAACATCTCTGTTTCTCCCCAGAATTGCCACCCCTCTGGTCCTAATTCCTTCTTTACTGGCTGCTAATACCTTGAACCCCAACTGATCCAGAAGATACACCTGTGTGGTCTCGATATGGGTCTCCTGAAGGCACACCAGACCTAAATGGAGAGTTCTCAATAATCCTGCGACTTTCAGCCTCTTATTAGGATCGTTAAGGCCACATATATTGATTGAAGCAATTTTACAAGACATTAAAGCATATCACATATCCTTCTTATTATAAACCATCCTTCATAGTAGAAGTTATACAAAATATAAACATATTCTACCTTCTTCGTGTATAATCTGTACTGTTTGTACTGTGACTGAACTTCAATGAAAATGTGTGTTATTACAATAAAAAAATAAAAAAAATTTAACCATGTTTAAAACCCCCCACGCCCCTAACCCTCCCTTGCCTTGCCCACCCCCTCTGTCCCTCCCCCCCTTTACAGGCAAATAGTTCATGAATGACCTATGTATGGCCGTTTCTGAATTGTGACAGTCGCACCCCCCTCCCATCATCTCTCACCAGTTAATGCATCCCCCTTAAGATAACCCTCAACCAATAAACCTAATAATAATCCTATTAGCACCCATGTGAGCCCTGTTACTATCCCTACTCTGCACAACCCGATCCATACTTTACGTCAATTTATTCCTTACCCCTCTTTAACTCTTCCAAGTGTTGCTGTGCCTTAATTTCTGAAAGGAACATTCTAACCCCCCTTTCGTAACCACTTTCAATTTGGCAGGAAATAGCAGGTAAGCCTCTGATCCCAGAGCCTGATATTGCGAAATCAACTGCCTCAACCTCCACCTTCTCTCGACTGTCACATGGCAAAAATCTGGTCTGGCAAAAAATGTGGAACCCTCAAATGATCTTTTACTGTCAGGTCTTGCCTTAGCAATAATTTCTTGCCGCAGCAAAAAGTTCCCAATATAAACTAGGATAGCTCTAGGAAGGGGAGCCTGGCCACCTCCTTCTGCGCCATACGACTTTTTCTGTTTGAAAGGGAACCTGTGCGCCCTCTGAATTTCCCTGTCCCACTGCCACTGGGACTCCTGAAATGCCCCCTTCAATAGATTTATCACAAAGCGCCTAGTGTCCTGGCCCTCCAGCCCTTCTGCCACACCCAAAAGTCTAACGTTGTTACGTCTTTGGCGATTTTCAAAATCTTCCATCTTCCACTCGAGGTCTTCTGAGAGCTTTTCCTGCGTTGTTTTAAGTTATCCTAGAGAGTGCTACTATTCATGCCCTTTATTCTTACTCCTATACCCGTCCCTGCTTATTCAGTGATGGGTGGTATTGCTGCTTTATACTCAGTAGCCAGAGCTATACTCATTACTAATCGTACTGAGACTATAAGGTTCTATTGTAATCAGTGAATCAGCCTCCAGTCCACCTAAAAATTGTGTCACACAATTTTACTAATTTCATTTTATTCATGGTGTGACTGCACATGTACATGTAAATCAAAATATGCATTATAATTAAAGATGCTTTTAAAACTTTGCCATGTTTCTCCACTTACTGTTTGCAGATTCATCAGGACAAAAGTCATTTCAGGCACAAAAGGCTTTTAAATGTACTCACAAAAAATCGTGGTCTGATATTGATACTTCAACCCGCAACCGGCCCATGAGACCTCGCCAAACTCCTCCTAATCTTATCCAAAGAACCAATGCTAACCACATGGCCTGTTTATAAACATGCAACTGTCCTCCCATTTCTGAGGAAACCCTCTGCCGACTCTTCAACACTCGCCAGCTACAGACCGATCTCCTTGCTACCATTCCCAATCAAGGTCTTAGAGAAAATCATCCACAAACATCTCACCGAATATCTCAACCACCACCAACTCCTCGCCACCACGGATGACATTTGCATGACTCTGGACAGAGGACATATGGTGGCCTTCATCCTCTTGGACCTCTCTGCAGCATTTGACACAGTCTCCCACCCAACCTCATCCAACACCTACACAACATTGGAATCCAAGGACAACACACTTTGATGGATCTACTCCTTCCTGACTGCAACCTCATCTGCGGAGTTCCACAAGGATACTCCCGGAGCTCAACCCTCTTCAATGCATAAATGATCCCTCTAGCCAGCATCATCCGCTCTCACAATATCAATGTCCTCGCCAATGCTGACGATAAGCAACTCATTCTATCCCTCATGGACGAGACGCCCAGTACCCGGATCAAGTTAAATGCCTGCATGATTTAAATCGTCCTCTGGATAAAGACCAACTGTCTAAAGCTGAATACCAAAAATACCAAAATTATTATCTTCGGGAAGAGCACATCCCTATGAAACTCCACTTGCTGCCCAACAGAGCTAGGTCCAACATCCACCACCACCACCCACACCAACAACCTCAGGATCATCATCAACACCAAACTTGACATGACCGCCCAAGTCAATGTTGTCACTGCCTCATGCTTGCGCACACCGAAGATGCTGAGTACGATTTTCAGATGGCACCCAATCAGCACCCAGAAAACCACCACACACGTACTGGTCACAAGCAAGCTGGACTACGGAAATACTCTCTATGCCGGGATAAACAACAAACTCAGAAGGCTGCAGACCATTCAGAACTCAGAGGTCACAATTACTCTCAACCTCCCACGCCGCAACTCACATCACACCACACCTGAAGGAGCTCCACTGCCTCCCCATTCACAAACCCATTCACATCCCCATCCCCATTCACAAACAAGCACAATTCAAACTCCTCACCTACAAGTTCAAGGGACTACACAACACTGGCACAGCATACCTCAACAATCGCATCTGCATGCACAAACCTTTCAGATACCTCCGCTCATCTGGACTCCTACTTGCACAAATCCCATTGGGAGAGCGCTGGAAAGTGGTTACCATTTCTCATCTGATAAATCTTCCTGGTTGATTTGAAGGCAGAAAGGAGTCGAAATTTAATAAAACTATTCAAAGTTAGTCTAGCCCATTTGGCTACACAATAAGAACCAGGAAACTGTAGCTATAGTTAAGTGGGTGTATTAAAGGTTAATAATCATTTCAGTAAATACACACATCAAGACCATTTTATAAAAGTAAAAAATTATAACATGCAAATTAAGGGGTTGAATCAGATACTGACTTGATAATATTAAGCATACAATAAATGCAGTCAGAACAGTATAGATACCAAGAGATAGAAATTGATGCTCCTGTAAGAAACTCTGCTTCCCCTTCTTAAAAATTTATGGATTTCGAAATCTATCGTGTGGTCTTGTCATAGGGAAAGGTTTTGAATAAATTCAGGAAAGGTGTCAACATAGTGAAGATTTCAATACAAGTCTTCTAAAGGGAACGAGTGTTTAGCATAAAGGCACACACTTGCAAGAAGAAAGGAAGTAACAAGGTCTGCACCTCTCGAAATCCAAAGGGAGCTGCTCTAAACTCTAACAGTGTATACAATAATTAAAACACACAGATACTCCAACATCAGCCATATTTCTCTCCCCACCCCTCCAGGGATCAATGGTGTTGAACTCCACGTTGTGCAATGGCAAAGTTACCAGACTTTCGCATCGGACAGAACTTAGGCAGTCATGGTAACCTTGAGTATCCCTCTGTTCCTGATACGCAATGAATGCGACGTTTCTTCAGCTCATTAGCTCTTCACGCTCCAGCCAAGATTTCCTCGCTCAGGCCTCACTATCAATATTTGAACAATACTCCTTTCTCTAGCTATGAAATCACAAGAACGCACCTGCTAAAGAAGGAACACACAGAGCAAGCAAAATGCGTTTCAAAATTAAAGCCTTTAGTCAAGCTAACTTTAGTCAAGCATTACAATGATCGCTTCCAATACATGATTGCAGATGCACGTATAACTTAAGAATGAACTGCAAAGTGAATAAATGCGTTCACAGTTACATATGCAATATACTTTCAAGTACATGTAAAATGACTTGAGATATAAGTGTAAATATAAATGAAACTGTCTTGTTGTTATGGTTAAGCCAAAAATTAATGGGTACACGTTTTATGGCTCTCTAGTTTTCGACAGTGAATGCACTTCAATAGTACACTTAAATGCTCCACTTCACATTAATAAACTTAGACACACAGTGGATAATGTCAAGTGCACATAAAATTTGCGCTTCTGTGACGTGTAAGGGTGGACCAAAAATTGTGCTGCTCTACCACTCATATGGAAAACCAGTTTGGGCAGTCGAGACTTCTACATTGCTCCGAAAGCATGGAATCACCTGCTGCTACACATAAGTGCCTCCTCCTCACTAGTTGAATTCCGCAAGAAGCTGAAGACCTGGCTTTTCAAGTAGTCCCACTAGGCCCTGGCCGTGTCTATACTCACACCTGCTCAACACCAGGATAACGAGTGATAGGGCGCTCTACAATCTGCTTAACAACATACTTACCCAAATATCACCTTAATACTCAACAATATTGTTGTTCAAAGTGTAATTTTGGTAATTAAAGTTTGTGTGACTAAACCTTTAGAACTTTTGTTAAATGGCCCAGTGGGGTTCTTCCATGTTAGTTTTTACAAGCACTCACATCCATGCGGTACTTGTATTTCAGATCCTGGTGTGCAGGAGAGCCAGATCCACGCCACATTTTCATGATAACCCTTCACACATATACATGAGTTCCATTTACAAACATCTCATGCATAATAATCTTATGTGAAAATACTGGTTACCCTGGGATAGGAAGATCCCATATTTCCACCTTCTTTCTACTAGGAGTAATGCTTTGTACTGGTCATTATTCCATCAAAAACTTTGAGCTGGTCTTCTCTCTCTCTCTCAATTGGAGAGTTAAATATTATTACGTTTCAGGGTCTTGCCTGGTGTTTCCATAATGCAAGGTTTGGCAGCAGCAGCTTTAGAATGCCACATCCAAACGAGAGAAAAAAAGAACTTCAAAACTATTGCTGCTTTTATGGAACAAGGAGCCCTCCAACTGCAAAATGCTATATTTCTAGCAGCACTGAAAATCCTTGCACTGTTCCTTCCCTGCGTTTCAGTCCTAGAAGACAAACTGCAAGCAACACTGGATTAATGGCAGCCCCAGTTGATCCTCCTCAGTATCCTCCTTTTATCAACGACCTATGACCGGAGAGCAAAACATCCCTGCATACTCCATGAGACACCATTCCTGGTACTTCAACCTCTCTGAAGTCAGTCAAGAGAGGTGAAGAATAAGATCTCTCCGCATGATGGTCCCGGGCCATAACTGGAAGTGATGAGCCTAAAGGATGGCTCCACTGATGAAATATGTCAGGAAGGAGCGACGTTGAGCCAAAAGAAAAACCCGTTACCCATAAGGAAAGCTAGCTAAAAGAGACAGAGAGAGAGAGTTTACTTGGTGCTGCTAAAATATGCAGCCTATAGAGGTGGGAGCAATTGTACAACCTGAGCATCTAGCTTGGGTTACAGATTTGTGAATGTCTTGACTCTTACCTCAGAGGTCCCACAGATAATTACATCAGACTTTGCACTCTTCCCTCCGTCGAGATGTATTCCGGCTGTGTTACACTCTCAGTGATAAGACTTTTCTTGGAATTCTCTATCTCGGCCATGGACTATATTAAGGATCATCTTTCCTCTCTGCCTCTCACAGTGTTATTTTAAGTGCATGAGTGTGCTCTATAAAGCAAAGGTTTTTATAGCTTTCAAATGTATCCTTCCCATAGAGGCTTGTAGTACCTCTGTGGAAGTGTCAAGAGCTGCTTTTTTCACTCAAGAAGCTGTGTTCGGTCCAGTTGGCTTTAAATTCACGTGCTAGGTGGACCCTCTCCAGCTTCCGTGCAGTGTGCAGGGCTGGCTTACCACTTCCGAGCCATCAATGGTCCGCGGATGAGCTCATTGTGTTTACCTCTTTGTTTGGATTTCTCCATGCTCTAAAAATAACACGAATGACACTACCTGGAACGTGTGTGAACCTCCCAAGCTAAATACAACCTGCCAGCACTGTGGGACTCTTGCATCACACTCATGAGGCTCACAGCTCACTAATGCATGTCCCTTGGGTGGAGAAGCAAGCAGGATTTGTAATATATTCCTTTACCATGCCATGTATCAGTGATTTGTCTTAGTACTTACAGCGGTGAATGAGCTCTCAATGTAATGTATTTTATTCATTCCCTTTGCAATGGTGGTTTGTGTAATATATTGGTATGGGTACAATGGGACATAAACTACTATTGTGAATAGGTACATCTGGTTTTCGGTATATCTAGCATGTTCCAAGCAGTGGGAGAATATGACAGCATACAAGGCTGGTCAACTTTGCATTAAGATGGCGCTGTGGAAACTCTGAAAGGACTACATGAGCTGTTGACAATAGCCAGATTCACAGCATCACCCATCTGCACAACTTTGATGATGCACCTACAGCATGGTATCTATCACCCCCGATGCCAGGTGTGCCCACGTGCCTTCATACTCAATTAAATGTATCAGCCACAATGACGGCTTCCGCCCAACCACCACTCTAGTTGGCTTTACTAAGAGCAAATGAGTGTGCCAAAGCTGAAGCACAGGAGAGGTGCAGCACCACCATGACCTCACTCACCTCTGGATAGGCAAAGTGAGACCACAGTGATGGTGAGTCCACACCAGGGACTGAAGGCAAGTGATAGAAGGATCAGACAAACTTCCTGGTGCTAGTCCACCCATCACGTTAGCAAGCAGATAGAACCATCCGTCTAGATTGCATGGCAGCTTCCCCTACCAACCATAGTCCAGCCATGATGGATACAGGGCAAAGCTTTCTTTTTGGGGAGAGGATGCTGTTTTCAGGGCTGGATAGACCTAGCTGTATAAGCAACATTGCAAGAGCCATCCTTAATGTTCTTATAGCCACAGCCATGATTTGCTACTGCAGTAATAATAATGTTCCTTGGTATTGGACCATGACATATTGAAATATTGAATGAGTTTCTCTTCAGAACTGTCTGCAAACGCTATGCAGTCTTTTACCCAAAATGAATGGTATTGCGTGCTGTAAAATGAATCGTCAGGATCCCATCTTTGAAAACATTCTTGAATGGGAGTCTCCCTATATCCCCCCATACCTTCTTGAGAAGGTCGGATTAGTTATGCTCACTCGTTCGGTGCTATATATGGCTGGGATTAAAACACGGTAGATCCCAGAACAGCCATGAACCAACCATAAACATGTCAATCTTGAACATAAGCCATCACGTTCTGCAGACAGACAGATCTGCACAGAAGATGAGTGTGTTCAACGAGCTGAACAGTGTCATAACCAAACTTGAGGGCCCCCCCTCAGACCCACCACCTACCACCTTTGCTGAGGGGGCTCGCACACCCCCGCACTGCGGAGGCTGCTAGGGCTTATGTTACTCCACTGCAGCTGAATATGTTTGTGTATCCCAGATGGTTGCATCCTACGTAAGCTCCTGTATTCGCCTAACAAAGCTCAATGATGTTGTGTCCTGTGTTTATGTGCATGAAGACTCTACTGACCCTCAACAGACTCCTTACAAGTATGGTGTAATCGGATGGGTGTGGCTGTGTTTGTAACGCAGTTTGTTCAGTTAACGGTTGCACTCTGAAGAATAAAGACATGCACTATAGAGCTCCATGTGTGGCATGATCATTTGCATGCTAGCGGGCTGAGGAGGACGGTACAAATTGTTCATATGTGTTCATCTCATGTAAAAGCATTAATTCTCCCAGAACCTTGTTTTTTGTTATAATTTACCCAGGTTCCAAGGAATATGGGGTTGTCCGTATGTGGTTGATACAAAAATACTTAGGGCTTGCCAAAAGAGAGTGGATCAGATGCTGTTTTTGTAGTGAGTAGGAATCACGCCAGGTAATGGTTAATGTGCTGATAGTTCAAGCCACATGACTGAGCAGGGGATCTTAATTGTTATACTACTGGATACCTAAAGCAACTACACAGGCTCCCAGGCATGAAAATAATTACATCTAAATCAGCCTTCATGCGCCATAAAATCTTCTTTGGAAACAAAAACAATTTGCTTTACTAAGAAGTTTGCAAAAGAGTCTCCATCAAGTTATCTGAGATCCTCCAACAATTGTGATTGTGTGGTCAAAAAAATGCAATCATGAAAACTGGGGTGACAGAGCTTTCCAAATTCAAGTAGCCAAACTGTGGAGCTCCTTACCACTACCCCTGATATCTGAACTTAACCTATTCAGGTTCAGGAAACTTCTTAAGACCTGACTGGTTTCCCAATTGACCCATCCACCAATAACTGCAGTTAGATATCATACTAAGCCCCTAAAGGCTCCAGAATATGTGACACTATGCAATATAGGAAAACAAAGGAAAAGGTACCTTGAGTAATTGCTTGTAGTGGAAACTTCAGGCACAGATGAACGGGGTGAATGTGATGTGTCATGGCGATGATGTGCGACATGATTGGCTCGGTTGTGTCATTTCATTTTGTGCCATGTAATAGACAATAAAAGTGTGCTCCTTTCCTATTAACTCAGTACAAATGTATAGCTTTGGGAGAAGGGGCTACACTATCCCAGCGTGACACTAGCTATGACTTACACTTACACAAAGAATTGGAAATATCTTCCTTGAGATAATCCAAAACATTAGTTTAGCATTTTGTTTCAAGAGTTAATTCTGAAGAAACCCCAGATTAGGTCTGGAGTTAGCAAAGACCTGTTGATTTCCCCAAAATTGGTCTGTTGTGAAATTCTATTTTGTCTTCCACCCACTACAGCAGACAGCATAGGGGATGGGTCAGCCCACTTCAGCTATTAGCTAACTTCACTGTGTGTGATGGCATTGTGCTCTTTCACAAGAATTATATCCTTGCGCAAAGTATTTCCCTGCAGTGCCAGAGACATCTAAGGCAATATGTTGTTTTTGAGACCGGGCTGGCGGCCAACTCCAAATTTATGAGACTTGCCAACGCTTGTTGAACCATTGATTTTTAGATGAAGAATAGGAAAGGAACATTGATTTAATAATCTGTGCAGTGGTAACAGCCAACATTGTGGTACATTTTATACTGTGGTGCCACCAATGTTACATACATTAGGGTAAGGTGAGGTTTAGTGGGCTTGTCTTTCTCATGGTGGAATAGGGGGTAAACAATCTTGATTAGTAAGCCTTGGTTGGAATTTTTGCATATAAGCTGCATTTTAAAAATAATAAATAACATTTGCGAAAGTTGGTTAATTTAGTCTTTTTTTCTTTTACATTTTTTGATGCATTGAAAAATAATTTTGATATTGATGGATAAAGAATGTGTAATTGTGTGAGAAAATAGCACATTTCTGATTTATCACTTCAGGATTTTTCCCAGCATTCAGTTTTCTGACAAATTCAGTTAGGAAAATGTGCTTTTTTCCGTTCTCCTGAAATGTTTGTGGAAATCTCTGAACATCTGAAACCCCTCTGAGATCTCTGCAGAGCAAAACGAACTATTCCCATGCGCCCTATCCCTGTATGTGAAATCTCATAAAAATAGATGACGCAGCACAACGCTTCTTAAAATAAAGAAGACATAAAAAATGAAAATCTCATTATGGGATGGAAATATTGCGTGCATCAGACTTCCTTGAGGACTAGGGCTGTTTGCATATTTGCCTTTTTACTGACTACATGGTACACAAATGCATTTAGGAGTATGTAAAGCAGTACTCATGTAGTACTTGTGGTACTGTTCCGTGCGTTTGTGAAGCGGCCCCAAAACTCTAAAATGTAAATACAATGGGATTATTCAGGGCCTATTCATATCCAATTGGTTCAATTAGGAAGGCCTGTGCCTGTTTCCACCTTTACTACTAGGAAGTAGGCGTTTATGGGCCGCTTCCTATAGGCATGTAGGAGTACATAAAAGACTACACCTGTAGTACTGCTTCCGGTACTCATTAATACTTTTGTGAACAGGCTCCTTAATGTTTTCCTCATACACAAGTGGCCGTGCAGCTTGTTACTGGGCCCTTCCATCATCCGTTATCACATCTGCAGTGCATATGCTTCCCTAAAGAAAACACTTCCTGCCTCCCTCTGTGCGACACCCCCTTCCACACCCCCTCTATGTTCCTGTGGGGCCATGGCTTAAAAGCATGCATTCATAGCACCATGTGCTACCTAGTCCCTATTGGTTCCCCGTGCAGGCCCAGCAAGGCAGGCCAGCTGTCAATCAGAGAAATCTGGAAAAGTCGAGTTTGACCTGGTCGACTACAATGTTGAGATCAATAAGTGAGCTGAGTGCCTGACTGGACACAGGGAAGTTAAAATCTCAAATGTCAGCATGCTCCCCTCTACACTTCATTCTTAAAGGTCGATAAAAGGAGTTTCACTCAGATAATAACAATATCTGTTAGCGCCCTGTATAGAATGCTAACATTGAGTCAGCCAACTAGAGCATTAATGTGGAGGCCTTTGTAGCTGCATTATCATTTCTACTAGCATGTGAAGCAGACGGGGCAAAGGGGCGTTTACCTGTTTGGGGTAGGGGGACGAGTGCAGATACTTCTGCCCACATGTTAATTGGCATTAACAGTTGTCAATTGCACTCTGCTTTCATAATGCTTTCTTATTTTTGACTAAGCCACAATTGAAATCTGGGATCGATTACCAGTCTCTGTCGAGGGCATAAGTAATCCCTATGGACAACAACAGCTATCCTCTGTTATAACAGGTGTGTGTGGGCTTCTGGTACAGTGCCAGCACAAAACCGTGAGCCAGTTACCCAACTAAGTGCGATGGCACATTAATCATTTGAGCTTGCGGCTCGTACCCATCAGTGATCAAATTCTGTTCTGGGCCAAGGCAACAAGGCAATTCTGCTCCTCTTTACCTCAGACTGTGACCCCCTTCATTGCACACTTATACCTGTTTTATTGTATTACCCTCCATGGTGAAATTGTCCTTGAATCTGCGATTAATCCTGTTTTTTTGTCTTTTTACTCCTACTTGATGACAATTTTGTATTTACGTCCTTCCTTCCATCCTATTGTAAAGCGCTCTGATATCCCTCGGGATCTTGTACGTGCTATATAAAACTTTATAAATAAATAAAATAAGGAAGACAAAGTAGCTGTTAATAGGACACTATCAGGGAAAAACCAGAAATGTTGCCCATCTGCCAGGACTCTAAATGTCTCTGTACCGCCCTAGAGTAATAGAAAAGAGTTCTGGTAGCAGTCTACAGAAGACTGATGTGTGACCAAAAACACCAGAGGAAGCAGGAACGTGATGGAAGATGGACGCCTGTTGAAAATGGCAAAGTATATGCACATAAGCGGCGTTCATTTGTGTTCACTGTACCCCTTGTTGTAAGTAGAACGGATATCGCGAAACACTGACTGTGTTATCCCGCCAGCATAGACCCATGCGCACACATACACGACAGCCATTTTAGGCACCATGGCCTCTCTGCCCGTTTGTTAAACCCCCGGCACCCCTCCCCACGCGCACTGCTCATGCATCGGCCATAAGACCCTCTCCCCCTGCGTGACCCTGCTCTAGAAGTAACACTCCTGCTTGACCCACACCCCCCCATTTCCTCCCAAGAACACCCTTCCCCTCAGCTGACGAGCCCCCCCCAGCTGCCCTTGGCTTTTCGACCCGGTCCCAAGTCCTAAGACCAAGCCTCGTGGATGTACACCCCCCCTTTTTTCCTGCCCAGCATAACAAAACCGTGATACACCAACCGAAGTGCCCGATCTTATAGCCTGCCCAACCTTTGATCTGATCATCCCCTCCTGCCCTCGTGTCCTGTAGGAATGTCCGGCTGAGAGATCACAATCTCTTGTTACATTCAGGAGGGGAGGATGACATCTGAGCGACTGGTATGGGAATAGGCCTGAAGCTGTGATTCCAAGCATACTTTTTCCTACTTCAAAGCGTCTTTATTGCAATAAGGAATGTTTGTGCATCATGAACATGTGTATAAAAGACGAAGCCTCAGAGAAACGGTAGAGAGAGCACCTCCTGAAGACACTATGCGAGTGTCCGAAATGACAGGCTCTCCTCATGAGAAATAAAACTCTGTTCTTGTTTTCCTGCTTCCAGCGCCCGTCTCTTTATTTGGTAATTGTTCAAGATGGGAACTAAGAGGCGCCCTGCGCCAGCAGCCTGGGCATCAGGTGCGTTATGGGCTGACTTTTCCACAATTGGCGTCCCAACGCGGGGTCCATCAGCGACATAAGGTCCGGTAAGAGAGGTCCAGACGATGGGGTGAACATCTAAACGATTGGAGTATACCTGCCTTGAGAGGGCCCTCGTCCGGCTGCCGATTGAATGACCTTCACCGATTCCGAACGGACCTCTCTCAAGTGACCTACTGTCCTGACTGGAATCCCACAGGAATGCTGCGGGAAAAAAAAACATGGAGAAAGAGAACGATTGGGCGCTGGAAAAGGGAAGGCGAAGAATTGCCCACACGGTCCGGTCCGGGTAAGGTTAAGTAGTACGTCTTTACGTCCGATTGGTAGGATGGCTTTATCCATCTGATTGATTGATTGATTGTACTTGAAGTATTGGTTCTCTTTGAGACATTTTCTATTTGCAAACAGCGATGAATAGGAACGTTCCTCTCTCTTTGCAAATAGTTAAGGATAGGTAATGCAGACGTTTGTCCCCCATTGTAATCCGTCATGCCTATCTTTTCTCCCCACTGATTGTTTGTTATCGATTTTTATCGATTATTGCTCTTTGAGATATTCCCTGTCTACAAACAGGGACGAATAGAAATATTCTACCCCCCTTTGCAGATAGTGAAGGATAGGTAATGCAGATTTTTGTCCCCTATTGTAATCCGTCATACCTGTTTTTCTCCCCACTGATTGATTGATTGTCTGGACATTTTATTGTTCAAGGAATAGTTTGTTCGAGGCATTCCCTGTTTGCAAATAACGTAGAAAAGAAATATTCTGTCTAATCTTTGCAAGTAGTGAAGGGTAGGTAATGTGGACCTTTGTCCTCCGTTGTAAATCTCTCGTGCCTATCTACTCCCCACTGATTGGTAAACTAGTTCCACCCGGACCATTTATTAGAGGTAGGTCATCTGGCTCGACCGGAGGGCACCCCTAATAAAAAGGACATATGCAACAATAACGAAGTAATCACCGTATCCTGTTAACAGAAACTTTAGCATGAAACACGCTAGAAAGAGAAGAAAAAGAAAAAAGAAAAAAAAAGAGGGAAAGAAATAAGAAAGCAAAATCAGTAGGCCACTGATGAGTTTTTTTATTTCGCCACAAATAGGAAAACTTTAGAAATAAGCTCACGACAAAACACATGATTTCGCTAGAAATAAGAAACGTTAGAAATAAGCCCGTAATAAGAAACATGAAAATGGTGAGAGAAGCCAAGCTTGACATCGCGACGGCCACGAGGCAACTAGGCTTCGCCACCTCTCACTGCTCCCAACATGTCTGTCCCGCCTGCCACGCCCCAATAACGGTAACATGAGATAGATACAAGTCAGCAGATACCTACCCCCATTCTGGAAACTCCCGAAGTGCAACAGGTCCGTGGCTACGCCCATCCGGAAGACGAGATCTTCGGCACGTGTAGGGCGGGTCCTGCTGCCAGCCGTCGGTCGGAGAGGTCATCGCATAAGGTGGGCCAGAAGAGGAGCCGAGGCCGACGGGATCCGGGCGTCCCCTCTTCTTTCTTCAATAATGGCTGCGACAACATGGGGGGGATGTCTTGCTCATGCCACCGACCCCCCACCCCCCTCGCATCTCCTGGTCCAGCCACGGCTTGGTAGAAGCTCCCCGTTCGGCCCTGAAGCGGCGCCTTGCAGGCCACCGGGGGGGGGATGTCTTGCCTATGCCTCCGACCCCCCCCCCTCTCATCGCCTGGTCCGGCCATCATGAATGCTAACGCCGAGAAAAACGGCGTGGGGTGCGCTGGGAGGGAGAGGCGGCGCGAACGAGCCTCTCCCACCTCCCCAGGTGGAGGCCCCCAGTGGCACCCCCAATGCTCCACTCACCCGACAAGGGTTCGTCCACTCGTAAAACGGCAGTCGACCCTGCAGGAGCGGGCCCGGCGTGAAGGGATGGCCCGGTTGCTTGTTGATTAAGAAATGAGTCCCACAATCAGAAGTGTTCTCCTCGACTTTGAAGATTCTATAAGAGCCACGGGGGCCCCCGACCCCCGCCGACACCCCCGATGGGGAATGACTGCCATGATTGCCCGTGGAACGATGAAAATGTAGCCGCAAGACGTCGGCGCTCCCATGCTGGCGCCAGCCTCAGTTTGAATGACTAAAATCCTGCAGACTACAGTTCGGATCAGTTCCGGTGAAAACCCAGTATGACCCAGTAGAAAAAAATTGTTGCCTCCCTCCCCCTTTTTGACTGATGGTTCATACTGCCGATCCTTTCTGTTGCCCTTTAACGGAACTTTTGGACTGCCGAAGGAGGCTCTGGGCCAACCACGAGTTGGTGGAGATTTTGACTATGCCTGGATCTGCCTGGCTGCCCCCAAAATGGCGCTGGTACAAATGAAACTTTCAACTCCTTGTTGTACCCCGATTGCTCAGCCTTGGTGTCATGAAATATGTATGCAGTTTTTAAACACAATGAATTGATATGGGATGGGTACTGATTATGTGTTCGGACAATGAATTGACATGAGATGGGTACTGATTGAACATTCGGACAATGAATTGTTGTTAAGTTTTGGCGCATCATGATTATTGAAAGTTTGAATTTCAACACTTATGATACTCGCTCACACTGAAGTTTCGATATGATTTTATTGCACTTGTCGCACTTTTTATTATGAAATAAACGATCACCGACTCCATTAGGTTTTCCACTAATAAGTATCCCCACATGTACAGTTCCAGCCTGCTCCGTGGCCGGCCCACGGGGTTGTAGGCCCGTATTTGTGCACCGACATTCTTATTAAAGATTTTTGGAAAAAGAAAACGTAGTTGTCATGCGTAGATTGGTAAGTTTCGAATAAATTACCACTATTTCCGATATAACTAAAATACAGGTGAAATGGCTCAGGTCGATTAGTTAAGGGTTAAAAAGTATCGTACGCAGAAATATTGCAAATATGAATGGTCCAGGTTTTTATTGTATGTGTTTTTCATTTTTGTACAGCCTAAAGCAACCGATAAAGATCCTGGTATTTAGCCTATATTTTATATGCTACCTGTATCAGGAAAGTTGTTTTAAAAATGCCCCTAAGTCGCCCCAAAGGAGTGCCACCTGACCCCCCTGCACACGATCCGTAATACCACACTTGGGCGACCTATGCTATCCACAGGCTTCCGATAATCATCTCTCCCACACTAAATGGTCCACCTGGGCTTAAACGCCAAGTTGGCAGGGACTGCGTCCCGTGGAGATAGACCGAGTATGTAGTAAGTAAAAGCCTTTTCGGGTTTATGCGCGCTAATGTGTTTTTAAATGCTGCCCCTGCCCCCCTTCTTTTTCCCTCTTTCTGCAGGTCACATCGGAACGTCGCTTAAAGTACGAAAAAAAAAAAAAAGAAAATGGTGATCTAGCGGACGAAGAGATGGGAAAAAGGGGTTCGATTATGGTGCCTACACACGACGAGCGAACAATGACTATTTCTCTCCCTGAACTTAGCGCTTGGGAGGACAGCCTGAAGCGGAAACTACAAAATATGACTTCGCTTGGCACCCCGAATAATACAACCAGGAATGACGTGCACTAAAGAAGAGAAATCCCTACGTTTAACTAAATAGGGAAAGTTTAAGGAATATTCCGAGATGAGGTTTACCCAAGTACCCTCCGCTCGGAGGACTAGGAATGTTGCCAGTGTTTAAAATCTACTACCTCCTTTTCGCACCCTCATAGACATGAAACTCAAAGCTGCCCATTGTTCTCCCAACTGACACCCACTGTTGCCTCAGCCCACCGTGAGCATTAGCCCGACCAGGTTAGTTCTTGACCAATTGCCAAAGGCGTAAGTGTGTGCAACCAAAGCCACCAGTGAAGGCAGCCGACGATAAAAGAGAAGAAAAAGGTAAAAAGAGCTTAGGATGCTAAGGATGCGCAGCATACAGGAAGAGATCATTTTGGCCAATAACTGTTCTATGTTTTGTCTTGGATTTTTGTATATAATACATGTACTGTCTCCCCCGCCTGAGTTTGTGTGTACGTAATGTATGGATCTACGTCGTCCCTCTGCCTGTGTTTCCGTATTACTTGACCCCTGCTGTTCTGTGTTGTGTGCACACTGAATGGCCCATTATTGTACATGTTTCTCTCTTTCTCTCTCTCTCTCTCTCTCTCTCTCTCCATGTCATACGTGTACCGAATGGTTCGTTTAGAGTGCGGACGACTCTCTCTCTCTGAGGGTCCCCCTGTTCCCTCCTCCCTTATGTGGTAACGTTGTGCCCCACCGGCACAAACTTAATTGGGTCTCTTCGAACAGAAAGGTGTTCGGCAAAATTGACAGGAACTAAAACGATTGTAACTTGCCATATTACTACCTCTCCTTTCTGCAAAGCGATAGAACCCGAGTTGGTAATGAAAGAAAGGACAGGTAAGACGACTGATGTCCCCTAATCTGGCCTTTTTATAGGGGGACTATAACGTCAATGGTCTTCTGTTTTTCAGTTCGTTAGAAATGCAATCCCCAATGCCCAGATTGCCTCACCCCTCTGCACTTAAGTGCGGATGTCCAAAGCGTCCTCGCTTCTCCCGATTGACCCCAACTCCCTGTCCAAAGCGTCCTCGCTTCTCCCGATTGATCTCAGCTCCCTGTCCAAAGCGTCCTCGCTTCTCCCGATTGACCCCAGCCCCATATCAGCTATCCCCGAAGCGTAATTGATGACCTTGATTAGCCGTCGCTCCCCAAGAAAAGCATGTTTAACCTCTGCCCCCCCTCTCATGATGATAACCCCCCTGCTTGCAAGAGTTAGCCGACCCCGAAGGGAAATGTAAGATTGTCAGTACTTGGGTTAGAAAAAAGGGCGAATCTCTACCTAAGGACTCGATTTCGAGTTTGATAGAATACACTGTCGATGGGAGTCCGATTTCTCTCCACGTACGCCACGAATGACCGCCAAATAGGCTTACGAATACTTCTGACTATGACCGATGAACCTATCCCCCACCTACTTAGGATTGGGGATGGAATTGAGATGTATAAATGTCTTCTCCTGCCAGTTTTTCTAAAACTTGTTTTGTTACCCATTCAAAGATACAATCACCGGAGGAGAGGAGCTGGACGTGACGCACAGCCTGGCCCCAGATCATGAAGCACGAGTGACCGCGACCAAAGGTGGAGTCGCAGAGCAACGAGACGCGGGACGAGGCACCACTCTCAAACTCGGCAGATGAAGGAATGAAGGGCTGCCTTGAAGCCCTCGATTTGCTGACCCACTCGTGCCTGAAGTCCCCATCCCTTTTGAGCCCGACTGATGGGCCTGCCTGCTCGTCGTCCTTTGCTCCTTTGGTCCCTTGGTGTGTTCAAAGATCTGATCCCACTCCGCCCTCTCTTCCCTCGATTATTCAACAACATCACCCTTTTCGCATAACTTTTGACTCAGAAAAGAAGAGCAGCATTTAGATAGAATTAGGTTTTGCCACGGAAAAAGAAAGACACGCAGGTGCCCAGCATGAGGCACCCCTAAGAAGATCAGTTAGGAAACAGGACTGTGATCTAACAGCAGAGGACTGATCGCACCCTGCAACGCGTAAGGATGCTGGACCTATAGCTCCACCGCCGGTGCTCAACAGCGCCAACGAAAGAAGACGGACTACCAGAGCCTACCAGTGATGGCTCGCTGTTAAAAAAAAAAAAAAGACACTGTGACGAAGACCCTCCCCTTCCTGAACTTTCTACCCACCCCTTGATTAAATTGCTTGTATCGAACTGAATTCCTCCCTCAACCATTTTGTATTGCTTTCAAAAATGTTTCATCGGTCACTCATGTATTTAGTTTTCCAAAAGTCTCTTATAGCACTGACAAGACCCGAAGGTATCAGAGCACTTTTTACTGTATGTTGATGTCACCGGAGAAAAAGTCAGAACGTGATTCTATAATGTGTCGGAACCTTTTTCTTGATTGACCCCGACTAAGCATTATGCCGATCCCTAGACTTGTATGAATACCCAACAAATGTAAAATCATATGTACCGCATTCTGCCAATCGTATCGACTGTATATGGTTACACGCAATCTGCTAGTATTGACAAACGCTATTTTATTGGCCACACATGGCTATGGGTACACTCCGTCAGTTGAGGTAAAATGAACTAGCTTATGTAAAAAAGCGGCGACTGTTGAAAATGGCAATGTATATGCACATAAGCGGCGTTCATTTGTGTTCACTGTACCCCTTGTTGTAAGTAGAACGGATATCGCGAAACACTGACTGTGTTATCCCGCCAGCATAGACCCATGCGCACACATACACGACAGCCATTTTAGGCACCATGGCCTCTCTGCCCGTTTGTTAAACCCCCGGCACCCCTCCCCACGCGCACTGCACATGCATCGGCCATAAGACCCTCTCCCCCTGCGTGACCCTGCTCTAGAAGTAACACTCCTGCTTGACCCACACCCCCCCATTTCCTCCCAAGAACACCCTTCCCCTCAGATGACGAGCCCCCCCCAGCTGCCCTTGGCTTTTCGACCCGGTCCCAAGTCCTAAGACCAAGCCTCGTACATGTACATCCCCCCCTTTTTTCCTGCCCAGCATAACAAAACCGTGATACACCAACCGAAGTGCCCGATCTTATAGCCTGCCCAACCTTTGATCTGATCATCCCCTCCTGCCCTCGTGTCCTGTAGGAATGTCCGGCGGAGAGATCACAATCTCTTGTTACATTCAGGAGGGGAGGATGACATCTGAGCGACTGGTATGGGAATAGGCCTGAAGCTGTGATTCCAAGCATACTTTTTCCTACTTCAAAGCGTCTTTATTGCAATAAGGAATGTTTGTGCATCATGAACATGTGTATAAAAGACGAAGCCTCAGAGAAACGGTAGAGAGAGCACCTCCTGAAGACACTATGCGAGTGTCCGAAATGACAGGCTCTCCTCATGAGAAATAAAACTCTGTTCTTGTTTTCCTGCTTCCAGCGCCCGTCTCTTTATTTGGTAATTGTTCAAGATGGGAACTAAGAGGCATCCTGCGCCAGCAGCCTGGGCATCAGGTGCGTTATGGGCTGACTTTTCCACACGCCAGCTGATGACAGCATGTCCAGTGCCAAACTACTCAGGGAGTGATAGGGACCAGGGCCCAGATGTACTAAGCATTTTGACATATGCAAATGGTCAGAGTCAGTGGTTCTGATGGTTAAAATGCTTTTTCCTATGTACTAATCATATTGTAGGAGTCATAAAAGTTTTTTAGACTTCTAAAATGGCATTACAAATGGATAGTGGTTCATTGTCTACAAAAGTAGTGTTGTAAGTGTCCCTTCCAAATGCCGAATTGGTATCTCATCTCCCAATGTTTGCGACCAAATTCCGGTCACAAAACAGTGACAATTTACTGACACCTTAAATCAGGTGTTCACCCATTCACAAAAGGGAAAGATGCCCCTTGGGACCCCTTCTCCTTTGTGAATGTTATTTCTTTGGCATAGATATTAGGATGATATTGTCTTCCTTCTAGGTGGCCCTCAGAGATTGGAGTTGTCTAGCCAGATTGTTAGCTAAGAGGGAGTAGAAGGTGGTCCGCATTCATGCACAGTGCGGGATCTTTGTTGCAATGTCAGATGTGGGTGTTTTCTTAATGTACTGTTGAATCTTGTGAAATTTGTCTGTAAAAAAGTCATCAATTACAGTGCTCTTTTTCTTGGGGTGCCCAAGTAGGGGATCCAGTGCGGGATTCACACCATGCTTGATTGAATAAAACAGCACCTTTCTTCGATTAAAGGCCTCATAGACGATGCTCTTATGGTAAGCAGCTTTGACTTCTGTGATGAGCTGCCAGAGGATGGCTTGGACGCTACTTAATGTCATTAAGTCTTCTTGCATCAGTGCTCACCCCCAGTTATTTTCCTGATGGCTCATTTGCAGTAGACTACTTCTTGGCTATACAATACTGTGACGGGTTTGGTCTTCACGGCAAAGGATTTGAGTGGGCTGCAAGCTTTTGCTGTGACACGGAGGGCATGGCTGAAAGTGTATAATACAATCTCAATGCCAGAAATGGGTTAATCTTGTGCCAGGGACATCAAGGCATTATGAAGAGTATCTCTTAGGAAGCGCTTGAAGAATATTTTCATTGCATTTCATGGCTTTTGCTGACCTTGCATTGTGTGGGATATGTGTGACACGACAAAAGGAATGGCAGAATGATGGATTGAGTAGGCGTGTTCCAGCAAGTGACATCTGCAATTGGTGTAAACACATAATGCAGTCCAGGATGTTTCCCTCAGCATGAACAGCAGTTTATTGAGTGGAGAGAATGTCTGCAATTGGCTATTATGTTGAAGAGAATATTGGTCATAGTCTTGGTGGAGGTATGCAGACAAAATATCGAAATTTAAATATCGATATACAATGATATCGATGTTTAAATATCGAAGGGACATAATATAGAAGGTAAGTAATATCGATAGATATTAATATCAAAATTATTAATATCTATGTTTTAAATATCGATGTTGGTAATATCGATGTTAATAATTTCGATGTTACTAATATCGATTTTTATATTATTTTTTTGTATATTATTATGTGTTTATAATGTTTTAAATTTATTTTTATGTAATTTAATTAATTTTTGTATTTTAGTACTGTAGCAGGTTGTGGGTTTATAGGGGAATAGGGTGGGAAGTAATTTAATTATATTATATTAATTATTAATTAATAGGAGTTATAAATTAATTTTAATTAATTGGTAATTAAATTTAAATAATTGATTAATTGATAATTATGTTCTGTAGCGGGTTGTGGGTTTATAGGGGAATAGGGTGGGAAGTAATTTAATTATAGTAAATTAATTATTAATTAGTAGGAATTATAAATTGATTTTAATTAATTGGTAATTAATTTTAATTAATTGGTAATTAAATTGTATTAATTGATTAATTGATCACTATGTTCTGTAGCGGGTTGTGGGTTTATAGGGGAATAGGGTGGGAAGTAATTTAATTATACTTTATTAATTATTCGGAAATATAAATTAATTTTAATTAATTGGTAATTAATTTTAATTAGTTGGTAATTAAATTTTATTAATTGATTAATTGATAATTATGTTCTGTAGCGGGTTGTGGGTTAATAGGGGAATAGGGTGGGAAGTAATTTAATTATACTAAATTAATTATTAATTATTAGGAAATATAAATTAATTTTAATCAATTGGTAATTAATTTTAATTAATTGGTAATTAATTTTTATTAATTGATTAATTGATAAATATGTTCTGTAGCGGGTTGTGGGTTTATAGGAGAATAGGGTGGGAAGTAATTTAAATGCAATTAAGTAATAATGTTTTTCAACAAATTATTGTGTTAATTATATAATTGTTTATTAATTATTAATTGGTAATTAAATATTATTAAATGGTATTTTTTATTAATATTTTCAGTTAAATATTAATTGCTAATCATGTTTTTAATAAGTATGTATTGGTATTTGTAAGTGGTTTATATTTATTTAATAGTTACGTTTTTTATTATTTAAAAATTGTTTTTTATTTATAAGTATGTTATTTTTACCTCTACGCTATCCAACACTTTCCCTACTGTTGCACTCTCTGGAGTTGGAATAGTAATTGTTACCCCTACGCTATATAACACTTTCCCTACTGTTGCACTCTCTGAAGTGGGAATAGTAATTTTTACCCCTACGCTATCCAACACGTTCCCTACTGTTGCACTCTCTGGAGTGGGAATAGTAATTGTTACCCCTACGCTATCCAACACTTTCCCTACTGTTGCACTCTCTGGAGTGGGAATAGTAATTGTTACCCCTACGCTATCCAACACTTTCCCTACTGTTGCACGCTCTGGAGTTGGAATAGTAATTGTTACCCCTACGCTATCCAACACTTTCCCTACTGTTGCACTCTCTGGAGTTGGAATAGTAATTGTTATCCCTACGCTATCCAACACTTTCCCTACTGTTGCACTCTCTGGAGTTGGAATAGTAATTGTTACCCCTACTCTATCCAACACTTTCCCTACTGTTGCACTCTCTGGAGTGGGAATGGTAATCGTTACCCCTACGCCATCCAACACTTTCCCTACTGTTGCACTCTCTATAGTGGGAATAGTAATTTTTACCCCTACGGTATCCAACACTTTCCCTACTGTTGCACTCTCTGGAGTGGGAATAGTAATTTTTACCCCTACGCTATCCAACACTTTCCCTGCTGTTGCACTCTCTGGAGTGGGAATAGTAATTGTTACCCCTAAGCTATCCAACACTTTCCCTACTGTTGCACTCTCTGGAGTGGGAATAGTAATTGTTACCACTACGCTATCCAACACTTTCCCTGATGTTGCACTCTCTGGAGTTGGAATAGTCATTTTTACCCCTACGCTATCCAACATTTACTTACTTTTTTTAATTTGTTGTACATTTTTATTAATAGGTATTTATATTAATATTTTATGTATATACATTTATTTGTAATTTATTATAGTTTCATTTATTTATAAGTTATTAAAATAATGTTTTAGAGTTATTATTAATGAAGTATATACTATGTAATATATCTTTATTATTATTTGTTTTTATTAAATGATTTATTAATTTTAAATATTATAATATATTTTAAACTAGGTTTATTACATTTATAAGTATTATTTTATTAATATTACATTTTATTTTAATTAAAAAAACGATATTGTTCAAAAAACGATATTTTTGACATCTATATTTTTTTTCGATATTTTTGTACTTCCCTTGTTAGAGATAGGATTTCAATATTGTTGTAATCGATATTTTTGTTGCGATATTTTTGTATGTAGATATTTTTGTATTCGATATTTTGTCATAGATTCCTTGGTGGATGCATTGCCTGGGAGATATAATTTGACTTGAAAGATGTTCATGTAGCTGGTTGAGGCTGCAGGAATGAGACATATGTCTTGTTGTTGAAGAATGTACTGGTGATGAGTAAAAAGTAAGTGGTGTGGAGTTGTATGGGCTTTTTGGCTGATAGGAAAAACGCCACTGAAGAGAAGCTGTAGGATTTTGAGGTTGGTTGCTTCTCAAGTGTGCCTGGTCACAATGATCAGTGGGCAGCAACGATGCTTGTCCTCATTCCTTTGCTCGGTCACCGTATGCCGGATCAGCACACTGTGGTATATAAATAAATAATACCGGATCTATTTTTGAATGAATGAATGAATAACAGATAGCTCAATAAAATAAGAGTCAAGATTCGAGGTAGTAGGAGTTTCTGCAGGTTTATTACAGCATAAGGACAGGATCAGGACAACCTGCATAGAACAGAGGTGACAGGGCCCAGCAGGACAACTGGGGCCCAGCAGCTGCCGGGGCTTGATCTGGGATGAGCGCGCGCTAACTTTTAATAACAATACATGGACTTATATACATGGCGCGAACACATAGCATTACATTGCAGTAGGCGTAGCAGTGGGTGGAGCAGAAGGCGTGACGCGTAGCAGTCGCGAAAGATAACAGAAAAAGTAGGTGTAACTGGGAGTATACATAGACATGTGATGCAAACGTAACGGAATATGTCATGAATGGGCGGAAACTTTGGAGGGGGCTACCTAAGGAGCCGGGACCTCTAACCTGATGGTGCGCGCAAACTGGCAATGACGTATTACTAGGAGAAGCTGGGGGCTATGAACTCTGTGCTAGGAGCAGAGACTAGAGTCTGGAGGGTCGGAGCGACATGTACCTAAACCCTATCTGGTATCTGATGTTTAGGGAACATGTTGATATAAACTAGAAGTCATGAGGGGAAAAGCTAACTTGATTCTAAGACTGGACCATGCATTATTCTACATGTAGTGCGTGATGAAGAATACTAAATGACCATTAAATACAGTATTTCTCTAACGTGGAGACGAGAAGGCTAGACAATGACGGAAACTATTGATGCAGTTCAGTAGCTTAGGAATGCAGAGAAGGAGGACTGAACTGATAACTGGAACTATAACATACTTTTGGCAGACTCAGAGGCAGAGCCAGGCTGCACCGGGCACTGCGAGGCAGGAAGTAAGTGAAGGGTCGAGGATACAGGTGGGGGCTGTATCGCTCCTCAGCGAGGCTTTCAGGAGACAGGAGCTGAATCTGATGTCCGGGCCCTGTTGAGGCCTGGAAACGGGGACTTTATAATGGAATAACGTGCACACTGAGAAACGTGGCAACGTAACTTTACATAGGCCTGATATTCGTAGTATTCACGAGGACTGGAAACTAACATACTAAAGGTGGACACAACTGGAATTGCGTCATTAATCGGACATGGGGAATAACATATGCATATTAGTCATGCACACATAACATATGATGGATGAGGCGTAGGGACACAGAACATGGCAAAATTTACTTTTCCACATTCCCTCCTTGTCACTACGTTTCCATCAGGAAACATCAATATTCATGATACCATCTATCATTTCATACAGTACCATTTGCTCGTCTCGAATTGTCTTGGAACGGGATTTAGAACGGGGCTTGGGACTAGGAATACAAGAGGTAGCACACATGCTGCAAATCGCAGGGCCACATTGTATACAGAGGCAGCAGCTAAATATGATCGCTACTGCAATACCTAAAAAGGACAGGACTTTCCATCCCCATGCGGAAATTATATTCCAGAACCAACCGGACCATGTCCAGGTGCCTGGATCTTGGTGTAACAGATGGGCAATTTTATGGAGTCTGGTTATAGCTGAATAGACAGACGGCGCGTTATTTGGAATGAAAATGCAGCAACTAGATCCGATGACTCTACAGGCCCCGCCCCTATCGGCCAGTATGACGTCAAGGACGAGACGATTTTGCAAAACGACAAATCTCATAGCAGATTGTTCTTCGGTTAAGTTACCTAGAGCAGAGGCAGTCTCATTTACTACAGCTTCAAGGGTTCTTGTTAACCTACGGATCAGTTTACTATTCTGGACAGGTCCTACAAAGAAGAAGAAACCTTTATTGAAATCTGTATACTGTTCTAGAGTAGTTTCAGTATAATCGACAATTGGGGACTCCCTTCTATGTCTAATGTGTACTAGATGTGTGTTTCTGTGATAATCAGATGGGGCTAGGAAAACAGGTGGCAGTAGGAAGGCAATGTAACAGGTTCCCTCCCAATCGAGGGGCAGACGAACATATGCAGTTTGACCACAAATAAAATAAGAATGACGTGAAGCTTTGAAAACAGATTTCCCACTGTCACTATACTGGATAACAGTAGTACATTCACTATGACCTACATGTATGGAACCATAACTACGGACACATAATTCGCCTTTTACAGGTAGTACTGAAATAGCAGGTAAGTCTGGAGTAGTATCAGACTGAACATTCAGGACCATGAAATTCGACGAATAATTACCTAAATTATATACTTCATTTTCTAGATCTAAACCTGTTCTGTGGGGGAGACCTTTCTTGTCTGGAAAACATGTACTGTTAAGAAAAGACATATCTGTTGCGGATGACGTTAACGTGGACCATGCTCCACATGAACCATTATGAGAAAATGGATAAGGAAAGAGTGGCAGAACTCCCTTCGGTGTCTGGAAAGGGGGGAGTCGACCACACACCCAACAATTAGTGGCATTGCTGGTCTGGTGTGAATAATGTAACATACGGATAAATGAGTTGTTGCGCATAGCGAGGCGGTAAGAATATTCGTGAGGAGGCAGATCACTAAACGTGTGCTCTACTGTAGCATTAGCAGACATATTTACATGAGGAACTGGAAAATACAGATAGAACGCATAGCTGATGCAGGAAATCATAATGCTGATGAATAATATGAAACTTAGAAAAACGATACATCTGATTGAACTTTGACTGACTCTCTCACTATGGGGGTCTATTTTATACATGTCAGAAACAATCTAACCGTTTCACCTAGGGGAGGACTTATACAATCAAACTGACTGACTTATTTTGCTAGACCTGAGCTTTAACTTATACTCCTGTTGCGGAGTTTTCTCTAACAAGGGAGGGGTTGTAGTAATGTCTTTTGCGGGACAGTCCTTTAAAACAATGTTTTGGCAGTCTTTAGAATCTTGGGAATCCTTGGAAATGTTCTTGGAGACTGGTTTCAATCCATTGAAAAGTTTTACATGAGAAAGATGGACCCACCCCTTCCTGCCTTCCACCTTGACGGCAGTACGGGTGGTCAAGAGGACCTGACGTGGCTCCTTCCAACGAGGCTCCAACGGACTTGATCTGTCAAAATTTCGGACCATCACAAGGGAACCTGGAACGATTTCATGCGGTGCCACCTCGGTATTGTCTGGAAATGCGGCGGCAACCTGTGAACGACATGAGTTGAGGGCAGACATCAAGGAAGCTAGGTAATCTGTCAGCATATTACATGAAACATCGGTAATACTTCGGGGTCTAGGAGTACCCCACATGTTAGGGGGGCGGCCGAATACGACCTCATACGGGGACAGACCTGATCTGGAATGTGCGACCATGCGCATATAAAACAAAGCGACTGGCAGAGCTACTAGCCAGTCCACACCTTTTTCTTTACAAACTTTGGCAATACGGATTTTCAGGGTCTGATTATGTCTCTCGACTAGACCGGCTGCTTCAGGATGGCGTACACAATGAAACTTCCACTGGTACCCTAACAAAAGGAAAACGTGCTTCATTAACTCTGAGGAGAATGGCTGACCGTTATCAGAATATACGACTCTAGGGAGTCCGTATCTAGGGAAGAATTCACGAACCAACTGCTTGGCAGTGGTCGCGGCTGTGTAATCTGGGACTGGATATGCTTCTGTCCACCTGGACAAAGCGCATACAACTACAAGGACATACTTGAAACCTCGACATCGCTCCATCTGAATATAATCCATCTGGAGGACCTCAAAAGGGTGGTCAGGGGGCTGGAAACCACCTTGTTCCACCGGGACACTTTTACCTGGATTAAACTGACAACATATCATACAGGTACGGACTTTCTGTTTGGCTGCAGCTCGTAAATGCTTATTGAACCAAATATTCTGGATACTGTCTAACATAGCTTTTTCTCCTAAATGTGCTGGACTATGTGCGGTATTGATAATGACTTGAACCATAGAGTCGGGGAGAAACCATGTGGCTCTACCCTTCGTTAACCATCCTTGATCTGTCTGGACCCCTCCTTGTTCAGACCATTTCTTGATTTCATCGGGAGTAGCATGTAACTGGATATCTATGACATCTTGTGTAGGGTCCTTAACTGTCATGCATGTAATCGGATCTGGAGTATGTGTCATGTTAACTGGAATGTCTGGAGTCTGTGCTGTAAGCTTGGCTGTGCGGTCTGCTAGATCATTACCTTGGGAAATAATGTCAGTAACTTTCGTATGTGCTTTGCATTTCATGATAGCAATAGATGTCGGCAAATGTATGGCATCTAACAGGGCTTGAATAAGGAGACCATGCTGAATCTTGGTTCCATGAGAAGTCATAAAACCTCTCTCCTGCCAGAGCACTCCGAAGTCGTGTACAACTCCGAATGCGTAACGTGAATCTGTGTAAACATTAACTTTCAAGTTCTTGGCGTGTATACAGGCTTGTGTCAGAGCAACTAGCTCTGCTGCTTGAGCGGACAGGGTGTCAATACGGTGTGTCTCAATAACTTCGGTGTCAGTAGTTACTGCATACGCGGCGACTAGTTCTCCTGTACTAGTTCTCATACATGAACCATCCACATAAAGTGTCAGGTCGGGATCTGGTAACGGAATATCTGTCAGGTCTTGTCTTGGCTTTGTCGTAATATTAACTACTTCCACACAGTCATGTGGGTCAGGATTTGAACTAACTGATGGTAACAGTGTAGCAGGATTCAGGACGTTGCAGCGTCTAATTTCTATGTGTGGCTGGAACAGTGTCAATTCATAACCTGTTAAACGTGCAATTGTCAAGTGCTGTGTTTGTGTTCGGTTTAAAAGAACTTCTACTGAATGTGGGACTTGTACTGTCAGGGAGTGTCCTAAAACTATGGAATCACTTTGTCTGATAGCTAGAGCTGTGGCTGCAACTGACTTGAGGCACGCAGGCAACGCCTGGGCGACTGGATCTAATGTGCTCGAAAAATAAGCACAGGGCTTGTATTGTCCTGCTTGATCTTGTGTAAGAACAGATAATGCTGTACCTTCACGTTCAGTAACGAAAAGTGTAAAAGGCTTACTGTAGTTCGGTGTAGCTAGAACTGGAGCTTGACATAGGGCTTTCTTTAACTCATTGAAACTAAGTGTATGGTCAGATGTCCAAGGGAGGACAGTCGATACGGCTGCCTCCTGTGTCGTTAACTGTATCAGTGGCTTGGCTAGAAATGCATACTGGGGAATCCATTGTCTACAATAAGAAGTAAGGCCGATAAAGGCACGTACCTCCTTCTGGGTTCTGGGCTGGGGAAGACTCGCTATTAACTGGATACGGTCGGGTGTCAACTGCCTACCCCTCTTGGACAGCAAGTGTCCTAAGTATACCACTTGCTGGACACAGAATTGAAGCTTCGAAGGTGACACCTTGTGCCCCATCTCGGCTAGAAAATACAGAACTGTAAGGGATGCTCGCTCGCAAGCACGTTCAGAACGGGCTGTGATCAGGAGATCATCGACATACTGGAGCAGGGCAGTGTCAGTTGGCATGTGAATGTTGTCTAGTTGTCTCTTAAGTGCTTGACTGTAAATACTAGGGCTTTCTGTGAAACCTTGAGGAGCGCGTGTAAACATATAGCTCCTTCCATTTAAACAGAATCCGAAAAGAAACTGGCTGTCTGGATGAATTGGGACACTAAAAAATGCATTCTTGAGGTCTATGACAGTGAAGAACGTGGCTTCGGAATCAATGGCTGTTAATAGGGAAGAGATGTCTGGGACAACTGGGTACTGCGGAATAATACATTTGTTAAGTTCTCGTAAATCAATCACTAATCGATATACTGGGGGTGCATTTGGATCAGTACGTTTCATGACTGGAATGATCGGAGAATTACATACATTGGAGTCAGTTTCTACAACTACTCCTTGAGCCATGAGCTCGTCAATAATTTTGGATAAGGCTGCTACAGCCTCAGATGGCAATCTGTACTGTCTGATTCGTGGTAACACTACACCTGGCTTGAGAGTCACACGATGGGGTGTGATTTGCATGTAACCTACATCAGTTGGACCTTGCGCCCATAAGTGCTGTGGAACATTAGACAATCTCGAATCAAAATCTCGTAATACATAGTGACCCTTGAAGTCACGTAGGAACAGACGTATTCCCTCTTGGGAACAGCAAATAACTGCACCTAACTCTTTCAGTGTCTTAATGCCTAATAGGTTTTCTGGACATGACTTAGTAAGTAACAGATCAGTAGTGCGGGACAATGGACCTACTTCTAGAGTAACTGGTTTTGATATCTCGTTAACGATGGGTTTTCCTGAAAATCCAAGGGAAACATTTCTTGAGCCTGAGAGCGGAGCCCCTGGAACTTCGGCATGACTAATTGTGGTCCTACTTGCCCCTGTATCGATCAAAAACTTTCTGTCTTTCCCTAATACTTGACTGTGAACATAGGGACCTTCTTGATCTACAGGTATCTCGATGAGAGGCAAGCCTACCTCCCTCTCTAGGCTGTTTCATGAATATGGCTGGTACTCTGGATACTCAGACTGTGCATACTGGTACATCTGTGATGTGACATGCTGTGTTGCAGCAATAGGCTGCGGTACTGTAACTGTCTGCTGTGCATTCTGTGACTGAGGAATCTGTGAAACTTGTTCTTGTCTAAGCGGACGTGGTCTTTCTTTAGTCTTACCAGTAGCTATATTATGTTTCAGAACTGCACACTCGTTTATAAAATGACCTGGCTGTTTACAATAATTGCAGTTCCCTTTAACGGGAGCTGCAGGATGACTGACTTGATTCGGACCCCTCTTCTGACTGTCTTGAGGAACAGATTGTGCAACCAGCACTTTCATTTTCGTGTCTTTCATACGTTTTCTCTCGTGTTCTTGCTCTTCCCTGATTCTATTCTGGTGATACTGAAGCATCTGGAGCATCTGGGACGGAGTATTTGCTTGCCAGGTGCTTTCGACTTTCAAAACTCGATTTTTAATTTGTGGACTTGAATTCTCGACTAATTTAGTAACGAAAAGGTGAGGGTATGACTCACTACTTGTCTTGAGACCACTGTTAATACTGAAACATTTTTCAAACCTAGAATAAAAATCACTAATATCTTCATCTTGTTTCTGTTTACAGGCTGAGATTGCATCCCAGTCTTCTTTTCTTGTTGTCAATAATCTGGGTAAAACTTGTATTAATAATTCTGGTAACTCTTTACATTTATCTCCAAGACCGGTACCTGGTACTCGTGCCTTGTCTTCAGCTTCTAGAGCTGCCCAATCTATCTTTTTCTCTCCCACCTCCCATTCTTTTTCCTTTAACTTTTCATACACCCCTGCGGGTAACAGAACCTTTAACATTTTAATGATATCTGGGTAAGTGTATTCTCCCATACGGAGCATGTCTTTTAATTCTCTATGGAACCCTGCTGGATCTTTGTCATGACAGGGAATTAATTTCTTCATTTCAAGAAGTTCCATCTTTGAAATCGGAGTGTATACAAACACTCGTTGCATTTCGCCACCCGCCCCTTGGACTGGGTGGACTTCTCGTAACGGATTCTGTCTGTCTATGTAGAATGATTTGCTTTCTGGGGGTGAGACATGAACAAAATGCGGGTTCAGGAACGTTCTATATTTGTGGCGCTGTTCTAGAATGACACTAATTAAATCGGTACCTAGACCTCTCCATTTATACTGGAGTAACTCGTTCAGGATATCGTGTAACGGGCCTGGATCAGAGTGTTGACCCTCATACAGAGTAATGAGGTACTGGATCATATACATACCCACCAGTCGTTGCTCGGCTGGGGGCAGTTTCAGAAACATTTGTGCCACTATTTCGTCTGGAAAAGTGGTAGAATCAGTAATCCATCGGACTGCTGATCGGGCTAGTTCTTGTTCATGCATGGTACTTAACTCACTGTAACCGACTCGTGATTTCAAAATGTGATCGGTAGCTTGAAATACTTGTTCTAGAGAACCTTGTTCTGGTGCTAGATGAAAAATAGACTTGGGTTCTAGGCGTAAATGGCGATCTGGAAATCTAGATTTTCCTACATACGCTATTCTGGCGGAATTCTCGTCTTCCTCTTCAGGATCAGAGATACTTTCTTTCTCGCTTACTTGTGCTGCTTTACGTTGTTCGTGTATCTTTATTATCTCTTTACGGATTTTCTTGTACATACTCTCCATAGCACCGACGGTCTTGTGCTTACCCTCGGCTATATTATCACTCCACCTTGTCAGGATTCTCATTTCGGCGGAATCTTTAGACGGGTAATCTTGTTCTCTTATTAGACAATTGATCAGGAACTTTAATATCATGAGCTGGATCTCGGCTTTCCTTTGAGACATAGTCTCGCTAATACTTTCTGGATCATCCCCTGTACGGATGAAACGATATATTCTGTCTAGATCTTCTTTCATATTCGGTAAGGTGACTAGATACTCGGCCACCTTTCTTACGCGGAATGAATATAAAACCATATTATCCTCGCCTGGGACTGGATCATAGCAACATTCGGCAAGGGATTTTCTTATTTCTGCTACAGACTGGTACCTAGGCGTACGCTGTAATGCTTGTGCATGTAATTCGGCTAACGTTAAACGCTTGTGTGGCGGCGGGGTTTGAGGAGGACCTCCTCCTGCGGCCCCTAAACTGGAGTCGTCTACTGAGGCTCTACGTCCTGGCAGAGTGGGAAATGGAAATGTAGGCTGGACTTGTATGACGGGCTGGACCGGGGGTACCGTAACAGGTACTCCGGTGTCTGGAAGAGCGGGAAGTGCCTGATTTACAGGGACTGGCGGAGCGCGAACAGGATTTGCATATTCTGGGACTGTGTCGTCCAAGTAGGACGAAATAAAAATATCAGCTGCGGTCTGTTTGTGACGTAACTTAGTCGGAACTAATGGTGGCGGGAAATTACTGGATGCCTCTGGGGTCGCTTTTGGCAAACCTTCGGCAAGAAGAGGATACATACCCTTAATAAGGGCATGCCTCTGTCGGTCTGACTGTTCGGCTTTGACTTGTTCACCTATCTCGATTAATTCTCTTTCTTGGGCTCGTTCCTGGGATTCTCTACTTAACTCCGACTTTCTGACTTCCTTTTCAGTTCTTTTATGAGCTTCTTTACGCCATAACTCGATGGCATCTTTCTGTGACTGTCTGGCTTTCTTTTTCCATAATGCTTCTTCTACTCGCATGATACATTCGGCATCCCATGTACCCGATACGGGCCATCTATACTTTTCTTCCAACTGTTTGGTATACTCTACCCATAAATCTAGATACAATATGGCGCTTATGCCATGTTTCTGATACATAAAGTGACCTGGACTGTCCCTAGGCGGAACAGGAACTGCTGCTTCCAGCAGACCCTTTCTAGTTTTTAACTGACGTAGTTTGGAAAATATAGGCATGACTGAACTGTAATCTAGACACAATACAATACACAATAAAAACACGAAATCACATCACACTCATACCACAACATTAAAATACATAAAGAACATTATAAATAACAGTTCGAACAGAATATTACCTGAAATACTGAGAACAGAAATACAAGAATTTTCTCGAGAACGGAACAGACTAGAGTTACTGGATGCACTGCTATAACAGTACGGAACATACCGGTCCCATAAAGGAACGCATCAAGACCCGTATCCACCTAGGTGAACACTTCGTTTGCGAGTCTGGGTACCACCAACCCACGGACCAGGAGTCAATTTAGATTGGTCCTGTCTAGATACTACCCCAGCAATGGTACTCACCGGGCAGCACGGAACGGAAGGCCTCGGACGGGACTGGACTGCTACGACGACGAACTTCGGACTTCAGTTACGGGTGGGCCTCCGGATACCTCGGACCTTGGACTCTCGGCTTGGGCTCAGGTCGGGACTCGCCGCGTTCCTCCACCGTCTCGTTCGGATGCTGGACCGCCTCCTCCGTCTCCTCCGTGGGCCTGAGGGATACTTGGAGCAGAAATATCTGCCAGTGCACGGTATGGTTCCGTCACGACTGCAGAGGGTCAGGGGGTCGGCGTGGCTTCACCGACGCGTGGGGAAAGGGCAAGTCCCTGTTCGGGCGCCATTATGTGGTATATAAATAAATAATACCGGATCTATTTTTGAATGAATGAATGAATAACAGATAGCTCAATAAAATAAGAGTCAAGATTCGAGGTAGTAGGAGTTTCTGCAGGTTTATTACAGCATAAGGACAGGATCAGGACAACCTGCATAGAACAGAGGTGACAGGGCCCAGCAGGACAACTGGGGCCCAGCAGCTGCCGGGGCTTGATCTGGGATGAGCGCGCGCTAACTTTTAATAACAATACATGGACTTATATACATGGCGCGAACACATAGCATTACATTGCAGTAGGCGTAGCAGTGGGTGGAGCAGAAGGCGTGACGCGTAGCAGTCGCGAAAGATAACAGAAAAAGTAGGTGTAACTGGGAGTATACATAGACATGTGATGCAAACGTAACGGAATATGTCATGAATGGGCGGAAACTTTGGAGGGGGCTACCTAAGGAGCCGGGACCTCTAACCTGATGGTGCGCGCAAACTGGCAATGACGTATTACTAGGAGAAGCTGGGGGCTATGAACTCTGTGCTAGGAGCAGAGACTAGAGTCTGGAGGGTCGGAGCGACATGTACCTAAACCCTATCTGGTATCTGATGTTTAGGGAACATGTTGATATAAACTAGAAGTCATGAGGGGAAAAGCTAACTTGATTCTAAGACTGGACCATGCATTATTCTACATGTAGTGCGTGATGAAGAATACTAAATGACCATTAAATACAGTATTTCTCTAACGTGGAGACGAGAAGGCTAGACAATGACGGAAACTATTGATGCAGTTCAGTAGCTTAGGAATGCAGAGAAGGAGGACTGAACTGATAACTGGAACTATAACATACTTTTGGCAGACTCAGAGGCAGAGCCAGGCTGCACCGGGCACTGCGAGGCAGGAAGTAAGTGAAGGGTCGAGGATACAGGTGGGGGCTGTATCGCTCCTCAGCGAGGCTTTCAGGAGACAGGAGCTGAATCTGATGTCCGGGCCCTGTTGAGGCCTGGAAACGGGGACTTTATAATGGAATAACGTGCACACTGAGAAACGTGGCAACGTAACTTTACATAGGCCTGATATTCGTAGTATTCACGAGGACTGGAAACTAACATACTAAAGGTGGACACAACTGGAATTGCGTCATTAATCGGACATGGGGAATAACATATGCATATTAGTCATGCACACATAACATATGATGGATGAGGCGTAGGGACACAGAACATGGCAAAATTTACTTTTCCACAACACCCAGGATGTTTAAGAAAGATGGCATTAAAATCCTGGTGCCTAGATTTCCTACATCTGCTGCATGCATGATTGCGTAGTAAGGCAAAGTATATTTACTTTGTATGCTCTGTGAGGTGGGTCAGTGTAAGGGTTTAATGGTGTTGTGTGGGTTGAAATTGTATGCAGACAGGTGCATAGCTACCATTGGTGCAGCTGGTGCAGTGGCACTGGGCCAAGAGCTCTGACGGGCCCATTGAACCCTGACAATACTATATTTTACTACCCAAACAGCAGTCAAAGGGAACCTTTTTCTTGCTTGCTCCATGGCCCCTGTCATCCTTGCTGTGCTACTGCTTGTTTATAATCGTTGAGATTTTGCATGGAGATGGTACAGGTGTGGTTGAGGAGATGAGCTATGCTGCTGTGCTCTATGTGACACAATACTCCCTTTGCAGACAATACCAGGCCTTAACAAGAAGCACAGTTATCCTCATTTGTGTTTTGGTTTGGATACCTTTGAAGAACACCCTGAGGAAACGGTGGTTTAAGCTCCAGGTTTAGCCGTGAAAATGTTTCTTGTTTGTGACTGGCTTGACGGTGGGAAAATGTTACTTATGATTGGATTCCAGTGTAAATGGACAGATGATCCTTGATTGTGATTGGAAACTAGTTTAAATGTGGACATTGCTCCTTTGTTGCTATTGGATTGTAGGACTTATGCCTGGTCAGGTAATCTGACTCGTCTTCGCTGCAGACCACATGGATAGACCGGCTTCCAGTAGCTTTCGATTTCAAATAATCTTCTTACATTGTATTTACAAGGATAGGATCCGTTTTCTTGTTTGTACTTGTTTCTGGCATAGCCTGGAAAATGTTCCCACCACATGTTGATAAACTCCGGATGAATACTTGTTAGATTATTTACCTCACTTGGCACAATTTGAGGCTTATTTATGGGCCCTTGCCTCACTTTTGTGCTACCGGTGCGCCACTTTTTGTGACGTGCCAGCGGTGTAAAAAATGCACCATGTTGCGACATATTTATGAAAGGACGCATTTAGGTAGATGTGTCACTTTATAAACCCCTGCGCTACTTAATACCTGCGCCAGGTATAATGTATGCAGGAGGGTGTTCCGATGCAGGAAAGGGTCATAGAAGTGACGCAGTGAAACCTATAAGATTTCACTGTGCTACTTCTAGGACGCAAATGCGTCAATATCTTAAGCCTGTCTCACGGCAGACGTAAGACTGACACAGGCACATTTAGCATGGGACTTTCCCATGTGTAATGACCCATTGCTGTAGGTGCGTCACTTTTGTGACACACTCCAGCAATGCGTCATTTTTGCACTTACAGATGCATCAGAAATACTGACGTATCTGTAACTCCTTGCGACATGATGAGTCAAACTGTAAATATGACGCATCATTGGTGTCGGCAAGGAGGGCGCAATGAAAAGTGACGCATCGCTGTTTTCTCGCAGCAATGTCTCACTTTTCATAAACGAGGGCCTTTCTGTTTTGGGGTTTAAGTGAGGAGTTCTACGAGTTAGGTGTCCTTTTTATTTCTCTGCCCAGGGTTAATACCCTACCAAAATCATCTTTAAAGATCTATCTTTGTAAAGTTTAATGTTATTGCTTACTCTGAAGCATTGTTTATCTTGTTTTATTTGAAATAAGTGAATATTTGTTATTGTATATTTAAAATGTGTAACTCTTTTACTACATTATGATTTTAATTGTATTTATTTGTCATTGGAATTTTTATGAGTGTGTAATATTTATGTGGAAATGTTACAATAAATAAATAAGTAATGTATGCCAGATCAGCCGGACCAGTATTGTGTAAGGCAGTGGGCTGATGTGGTGTGCCTATCTCACCAAAAGTACTAGTTAGCAACTGAGATCCGGAGGTGCTAGCAAACTATCAGTCAATCACGAATCTTCCCATCACCTCTAAACGTCTTGAAATCTCTCCAGTGGTGCACATTAAAGCCCTTCCAAACATGAACCACCCCCTCCATTGCATGCAGAGAGAAATAAGTAGGTCACTCACAACATTTTGCACAGGACTGAATTATTGTGCGTTACATTACTACATGAAGTCAGGCATCAGAGAGGTACACTAATGACCCCATATAAATTACTATTTGAGATGACCGCCTCGCTTTGACCATGAGTGTTGTTTCATGCTTATTATTCCTTCAATCACAAACTCTGTTTCTTTGATTCTATTCCTATAGATGACAGGCTATCCCCAGGTTCAGTAAACTGACTTAATTAGGTTGTGGTCGAGTCTCCTCTTGGCTTCAACAGTTCCCTGTATGCTAGATACCCAGCCAAATCGATTCAGAGTTTTGCAAGGCCGTCAGAGTGCTGCAGTTCACTTACTATTAAGACTTGGGAAAAGGGTGTACTTTAGGCAGGAAGGAGACAGTTATCCTGGCTTCAATTCAAAGACAGGATATCATTCAAAAGCACTTTTCCCAGCTAAGTGTCTCAATGGGTCTATTGACTCTCTTCACACTTCCAGAACCCAGGGTACTTTGGAGGAAAGACTATTTATTGTTCTTAACCCCATTGCTAAACCATTTAACATAGATAATATGCTCTCCCACTGGGCCCCTAAAAATTGGAATTCATCTTACTTCATATCTCAAGTGGGAGTCATCTGCCACTGTAACACGCACATCCTTCGGCGCAGGGCTACTGGTATATGGTGCTGGGTGTAGAGTCAAAATATCGAGTTTTTGATATCGATTAGACACAATATCGAGTACAAAATATAGAATGGACATAATATCGACTAGACATAATATACACAACAAAAATATCGACTAGAAAAATGTAATATCGAATAGAATGGACATAATATCGAATCAAAAATATAGAATGGACATAATATCGACTAGACATAATATAGACAACAAAAATATCGAATTTAAGGTAAGTTAATATTATTTTTTATTTTTTGTGTAATATAATTCTGTAGCGGGCTGTGGGTTTATAGGGGAATAGGGTGGGAAGTAATTTAATTATAATTAATTAAATATGTTTATTTATTTATTGTTATTTATTTAGAATTAATTGGTAATTTATTATTAATTGGTAATTAATTAAAATATAATTGGAAATTAATTATAAATGATTAATTGATAAATATGTTAATTTTAGTAATTTATTTTCTGTAGCGGGTTGTGGGTTTATAGGGGAATAGGGTGGGAAGTACTTTAATTATAATGAATTAAATATGTTAATTTATTTATTGATATTTATTTACAATTAATTGTTAATTAATTATTAATTGGTAATTAATTAAAATATAATTGGGAAATAATTGTAATTGATTAATTGATAAATATGTTAATTTCATTAATTTATTTTCTGTAGCGGGTTGTGGGAAAAATTTATTATAGAATAGAATGGACATAATATCGAATCAAAAATATAGAATGGACATAATATCGACTAGACATAATATAGACAACAAAAATATCGAATTTAAGGTAAGTTAATATTATTTTTTATTTTTTGTGTAATATAATTCGGTAGCGGGTTGTGGGTTTTTAGGGGAATAGGGTGGGAAGTAATTTAATTATAATTAATTAAATATGTCATTTAATTTATTGGTATTTATTTAGAATTAATTGTTAATTAATTATTAATAGGTAATTAATTAAAATATAATTGGTAATTAAAATTTATTGATTAATTATTAAATTGTAAATTCATTTATTGTTAATAGGTAATTAATTAGTATTAGTAGGTAATTTTTATAATTAAATATTTTAATTTGTATTTTTAAATAATTATTTAATTTATTTTATACAATTGTAAAATATTTTAATTAATTTGTAATTGGTATTACTATTTATGTTATTTATATTTATATATGAAGTATTTACTTTCCCTACTATTGCACTCACTGGAGTTGGAATAGTAATTTTTACCCCTACACTATCCAACACTTTCCCTACTGTTGCACTCTCTGGAGTTGGAATTGTAATTTTAACCCGTACGCTAACCAACTCTTTCCCTACTGTTGCACTCTCTGGAGTTGGAATAGTAATTTTAACCCCTACGCTATCCAACACTTTCCCGACTGTTGCACTCTCTGGAGTGGGAATAGTAATTTTTACCCCTACGCTATCCAACGCTTTCCCTACTGTTGCACTCTCTGGAGTGGGAATAGTAATTTTAACCCCTACGCTATCCAACTCTTTCCCTACTGTTGCACTCTCTGGAGTTGGAATAGTAATTTTAACCCCTACGCTATCCAACGCTTTCCCTACTGTTGCACTCTCTGGAGTGGGAATAGTAATTTTAACCCCTACGCTATCCAACGCTTTCCCTACTGTTGCACTCTCTGGAGTGGGAATAGTAATTTTTACTCCTATGCTATCCAACACTTTCCCTAATGTTGCACTCTCTGGAGTGGGAACAGTAGTTTTTACCCCTACGCTATCCAACGCTTTCCCTACTGTTGCACTCTCTGGAGTGGGAATAGTAGTTTTTACCCCTATGCTATCCAACGCTTTTCCTAATGTTGCACTCTCTGGAGTGGGAATAGTCATTTTTACCCCTACGTATCCAACGCTTTCCCTACTGTTGCACTCTGTGGAGTGGGAATAGTAATTTTTATCCCTACGCTATCCAACGCTTTCCCTACTGTTGCACTCGCTGGAGTGGGAATAGTAATTTTTACCTCTACGCTATCCAACTCTTTCTCTACTGTTGCACTCTGTGGAGTGGGAATAGTAACTTTAACCCCTATGCTATCCAACGCTTTCCCTACTGTTGCACTCTCTGGAGTGGGAATAGTAATTTTTACCCCTACGCTATCCAACTGTTTTCCTACTGTTGCACTCTCTGGAGTTGGAATAGTAATTTGAACCCCTACGCTATCCAACGCTTTCCCTACTGTTGCACTCTCTGGAGTGGAAATAGTAATTTTTACCCCTACGCTATCCAACGCTTTCCCTACTGTTGCACTCTCTGGAGTGGGAACAGTAATTTTTACCCCTACGCTATCCAACGTTTTCCCTACTGTTGCACTCTCTGGAGTGGGAATAGTAATTTTTACCCCTATGCTATCCAACGCTTTCCATACTGTTGCACTCTCTGGAGTGGGAATACTAATTTTTACCCCTATGCTATCCAATGCTTTCCCTACTGTTGCACTTGCTGGAGTGGGAATAGTAGTATTTACCCCTACGCTATCCAACGCTTTCCCTAATGTTGCACTCTCTGGAGTGGGAATAGTAATGTTTACCCCTACGTATCCAACGCTTTCCCTACTGTTGCACTCTGTGGAGTGGGAATAGTAATTTTTATCCATACGCTATCCAACTCTTTCCCTACTGTTGCACTCGCTGGAGTGGGAATAGTAATTTTAACCCCTACGCTATCCAACTCTTTCTCTACTGTTGCACTCTGTGGAGTGGGAATAGTAACTTTAACCCCTACGCTATCCAACGCTTTCCCTACTGTTGCACTCTCTGGAGTGGGGATAGTAATTTTTACCCCTACGCTATCCAACTCTTTTCCTACTGTTGCATTCTCTGGAGTTGGAATAGTAATTTTAACCCCTTCGCTATCCAACGCTTTCCCTACTGTTGCACTCTCTGGAGTGGAAATAGTAATTTTTACCCCTACGCTATCCAACGCTTTCCCTACTGTTGCACTCTCTGTAGTGGGAACAGTAATTTTTACCCCTACGCTATCCAACGTTTTCCCTACTGTTGCACTCTCTGGAGTGGGAATACTAATTTTTACCCCTATGCTATCCAACGCTTTCCATACTGTTGCACTCTCTGGAGTGGGAATACTAATCTTTACCCCTATGCTATCCAACGCTTTCCCTACTGTTGCACTTGCTGGAGTGGCAATAGTAATTTTTACCCCTACGCTATCCAAATCTTTCCCTACTGTTGCACTCTCTGGAGTGGGAATAGTAATTTTTACCTCTACGCTATCCAACGCTTTCCCTACTGTTGCACTCACTGGAGGCGTTACAGTAAATTTAAACCTCTTGCTATCCTACGGTAAAAATATTGTATATGTTTTGTTAATAATATGTACATATATATATATGTATTAAAAATAAAATATTTTTTTTTAAGTTACATTAATTATTTTTTAATGTTACATTTATTTAAGTATTTTAAATAAGTTAAAATTAATTTTATTTATTATTATATTACTTTTAAATAACTTTTAAGACATTAAAAAAATTCGATATTTTGACAGTCTATATTTTTTACACTAGATATTTGGAGTCGATATTTTTGTACTTACCTGTTTTAAGATAGGAAGTCGATATTTTGGCAGCCGATATTTTTACCTCAATATTTTGTCATCTCGATATTTTGACTGTCGATATTCTGTCAGTGATCCATGGTGCTGTCACCCTTTTAATTATAATATATATATATATATATATAAATATGGATTTCTATGGCATTTACAGTGTATTGCAACCAGCTAATGTGAATCTCAGCTGCAGTGATATATCAGTAGCTATGTATGTTGTAAGTGAGTCTCCCAGTTTTCCGTTTTTACTGATTTTTACAAATAAATACAGACAGAAAACAATGTGTTTCCAGTCTGTATTTATTTTGAAAAGTGGAAAAATACAGTAAATTGAGCAGCTACTCAGTGACTGTCCTTCTTTTTGTTCATGAATTCCCAGTCAATAGTAGTGCAGATTGAGAGCATGAAGAGTTAAAAACAAAATAAAAGTACTTAAATCACTGCATATCTTACCATATGTTTGTGCTGTTATACAAATAGTTTCATGTGGCTTTATAGTTATATTTTATTTGGCAGCAAAAAGTGCTAAACACAGGACAGGCGTCAAAATATGAGTGCAGATTTATTGGTAAAATAAATGTAGAAAATAAGAGGTACTGCTTTATTTATTCACAACACACAAAATAAATATGGATCAATACAAATAAAATGGTAAAAAAATAAATATGGATAAATACAGACAGAAATGTTCAAAAATAAAAAGATGGCCCAATTAGGTGGCTGACATTCTCACGCCATCATCCATGACAAGACTGAAGTCTCCAGGACAAGAGACATTTCAGTGAAATCTGACTCTTCTCAGGATTTTTTCCAAAACTCACTTCTGATCCTGACTGATGGAATATAATCATCACCATCCCCTCTCCTTATTTTACAGCATTTCCAAAATCTTAAAGTTAAAGTAGTGTGAGATCTGTATGGCCACTCCCTAGGTTTAAGTTGGTACTTATGCGTCAAATGGATTGCTTATAAACTGAACCTAGATCTCCCTGAATCACCACTATGATGTGCCTAATTTAAACTGGTGGTTGCCAGAGGACCCCACCAGCACTCATTTTTTATGGACTGGCACTTATTTCCTGTCATCAGGCTTTGACCCAAAGCTAGAAAGGGAAAAACACAAAAATAAGGAAAGAACACTTATTTTTCCTCAACAGAATATGACCAAAAGCAAAAGAGAGAAAGCTAAAAAACAGTGACATAAAGAAAGATGCGATTAAAAAGAACACGAAAGAGTGAGGTAAAGGGCAGGGACTATGTAGTGGTGGTTGAAAGATGAATGAGGTGTAATCAAAATTATGCAGCTTTAATATTCTGCACCCAACATTTAACAGCACCGGCTGGGGGCTTCTTACCATAATTCACACCATTACAAATTACGCACTGACCTTATACAAATGGGTCTCCTGCAGTATCACAATATGTGCCTCATGAGATGCCAGAAAATTGTGAATGCTCATCCTTATAGAAGGAAAATTAAGCCCCTTCACATTAAGCTTCGGTATATGAAATATTAATGCATAAAGCTTGGCAGTCAATGTGATTAGTCTCCCTCCCGTTACCACATGCCAGCGTATTCCTCCAGTTAAACCCCCATCCACCCATTTCCTACTCCCCTAAACACCATAATACACCCCATTCCAAGACCAGCTTCTACAGATGAATGACAAGCGTCGCCAAATGGATGAAGAACAACTACCTGAAGCTGAACATGGACAAAGCAGAAGTCCTGATCTTCGGCAAGAACAACAACACATGGTACAACTCCTGGTGGCCATCTAACCTAGGACCCATACCCGTCGACCACTCCAGGAAACTCAGAATCATCCTCAATAACAAGTTCACCATGAAATCATGAACAAAAGCTGTTGCCTCTGCCTGCTTCCTCACCCCTCATATTCTACATAAGAGCTTCAAGTGGCTACACCTACACACGAGATGCACCGTGACACGGGCCCTAATCAGTAGCCGACTGGACTACGGCCACGCTCTCTATGTAGAAATTGCCGCACATCTCCTACAAAGACTTCAAACCATATAAAACACATCAGCCAGACTCATCCTTGACCTCCCATGATGAACTCACATGACACCCCACCTCAGGCAACTCCACTGGCTCCCCGTACAGAAGAGATGCCAATTCGAGCTACTGACCCACGCACAATGCTCTACACAACCAATGACCCGTCTACATCAACCACCATCTAGAAGACTATGCTCCACCACCCTATCACTTGCCCACACTCCCTGCATCTTCCAAATCGTGAAGGGAGGACGCTCATTCTCCTACATCGCAGCAAAGACCTGGTACAGCCTCCACATATAGCTACGGACCATCATCTCACTTCCGGATTTCCAAATAGCCCTCAAAACCTGGCTGTTCGATTGAGCCTTCCAGGACCTGCAAGCACCTGGATACCCTCTCAGGTGATTAGCGGCACTATACAGACCCTGATTGATTGATTGACCAGCCTTCCATCGAGCTCAGAATCCACAGCTCTTCTTGAGGAAAGTTCCTGGCTCTAGTGTCACTCCGGTCTTTTCTAGACACTACTTTACCTGATATCAACCTGTTTGAAACTGATAACTTAGGAGCAGATTTACAAGCCCCTTGCGCCACTTTTGCGTCACTTTCCCCATGTTGAAAGTGACGCAAAAGTGGTGCAAGGGGCTTGTAAATCTGCCCCTTAGTGAGCTGCAGGCAGGGAAGGCATGCAGGCATCTTACTGTGGCTTCCCTTGAAGGTACCATTTTGAAATGCACTCCTTTCCCCAATTTGTCATTTTACCTTCCACTGTAGGCTCAGTTGAAAGAAACTCAAATGTTTACTTAACTGGAGTGTCTTGAGTGACCTGTAGAGTTCCTGATCAATCCCTCACCATTTTCATCAAGCGGCCCTCATCTTTTAGATTGAAGCCTCTGTCTACGGTCATTGGGTGGCAATCAATTTTCACATTCTATTGACTTGAAACTTGCATCAACAAGTCCAGTGCAACCAATTCTTCCTGCCTTGACTATACATGGTGATTCTTGTACCTCACTTGGAAATATATTCCACAAGGGAAAGTTCAGTTATATTGTATGCATTTACTGTTAGAAATATCCTCAATCGGTCTGTCTCCTTTTGTCCAGCATAGATTGAGAAAGGTAAAACCTGTTTGTCTTATAAGAAAAGTGCTTGGTTTAATATCTCCTCATTATGTGAGTAGTAGGAAACGTTCATTCTCCAGGGGCCCACCCTGTACGTTGTTCATTGCCCACCGATTCACCTGCCGTCGTGTGCAGTATATCTGTGCTTTCTGCATCCTCAGTCATGTTTCTGATTCTGATATTGTCTCTTCTAACCCTATTTTCTAAAACCTTGCATTTTAATTGAAGTGCATCTACCTTTGCCTCAAGCATGTATATCTATCTGTCTGATTATTTTATTTGGTGGTTATTCCCTGCACTGCATCTTCTACTTCACTCTGGACCCCAATAGATCAATATCTTGTTGCAACATGGTCGTCGCTTCAGTCAAGTTTTTCTTAACTACTTCCTTTTCTTGATGCAGATCTGACTTCTAGTCCTTTCCGCAAGTCCTGCAGACAGATTTCGAGGTCCTCCTTCATTAACCCCGTGTTGTCTGTCTTTAAAGCAATGTTGGTTGCTGTGGAGGTGAATTAATGAATACTATTTTGTATGAATACTTAAAGCCATTACAAATGTGAACAAAGGGTACAATAAGACCATAGTCAATATAAAAATATATTTGAGATAAGTTGATTCATTACAAAAATTATTAAGAAGATGAAACTTCTTAGAGCAGTAAACCGGTTATTATTGTTATTTATTTTTTAAGATCAGTTAGTTCATGAACTGGTGGATAAAAGAATAATGCTTTTCAGTGCAGCAACACGGGGTATTATAAAAGCACAAACGTTCTCAAGTGCAGGGATCAAAGTGTTCCAGTGAGCAGCCCAGTGCCCTAAGGCTGATGTAGCTGGGGTCAATTGTGCACTTGACTGCTCTTTGCTACAAGGCAGGATGAAAGCCGGCCATTGGATGGGGGCCTCTGGCCGCTTGCCCTTCAGCAACAGACGGGCTTGGTATATACATTTTACCAGTTTGGCCATCTACACCACTGTTTCCAGGGAGGATAAGAAGTTTTGAACCTCTATTACCGAGCGTGTGCCCTGCTGTAGAAAAATAGGGATCAAGAGTGTGCGACAGGCGATTTACAGTGCCGGGCAACCAAATATTTGAGCCAGCGATTCCTTTTTGTATTTGCACAATCAGTTCCTTGATTTGGAATTGACACCAGTCTTGCCCAAAGAATGTGTTTTTAAACCATGTTTTCGCAATGCCTGGTAAAGATGTGGTTTGCTTGACTGTCTTATTTGTGGTGCCATTAGGGAGGCGTGTAAGTCCCTCACATGTAGTATGTTGGTGTCCTCCATTTTCCATGAGCAGAGTTGCAGTTGCCATTTATTGCCGATTTGATGGCTGTGTAATTAGTGGTATCTGGAGTCCAGTTCTCCACTGTCAGGTGCAGGGTATCCACTGGCGCTTTAAGGTTAGCTGACCAGGGATTCTTCTTGCTTTCCATGATTGACTTAATTACTGCATTCATCGTATTCTCGGCTGCAGCAGTTGTCTGATAAAAATATTTGGCCAAGGAGGCCATGCATTCAAGTTTTTGATTAAGGAAGCCGAATTTGAGTCTAATCAAAGTGTATCTTGTGTAGGGTGACAGCTGAAATACTTTCTTACACCCCGTGCATTGGAGTTTATCAAGTTCAGCAGCCAGCATACCCGAGAAGGTTTGTTGTGTGTAGTTTACCAATGGCAGGTAGTTAACCCTGAGGTTAACCCTGAGCACCTTCGTGATGGCTATGGTTGCTGGACTGTCAAGGGTGTTATTTAACTTGCTGAGAGCATGTGTGACCATCGTTCCTTTGGCCTTCATCTTTTGTAGAAGCATGGTTGGTTTGCCCAGTTCGCTCAACCAAACTCCAAAATAGTTGCAGTTTTGTACACAGTTGATCCTCTGTGACCTCAGCCTCCATTGTATGACCCTTTTCACAATTGTAGTTTTGTTAGCGTTGGCCATGAGTCTGTTCCTTATATTGTAAACATTCAGGGTGCTCAATGCTTTCTGTAGCCCCATCTTCATATGATCTAAAAGGACGAGGTTGTCTGCATTTTGCATGAGGTGAATTTTCCTGACTCCAATCCTCAGGGTAGCTAGGTTGGCATGGGATAATATCAAGCGCAAATCAGCTATATCTAGGTTCAATAAGATTGGAGCGAGCATGTACCCCTGTTTTAACCCCCGGTTGGTGGTAATTTTTGCTATTACTGTATCCGCCGAGAGCTTGACTCTCACCTATGTCTTGGTATGGAGTGACATGATGGCCCTCATTAATTTCTGATATTTCTACCAGAGGATGTGCTGGAGTACTCTGCCAAATACCGCCAAGTAGTTGATGAAACAAGCGAAAACGGGTAGATTGTCATGAGTGACAGCCTGATCGGCAGGATAAAAGAGGGCATTGGTGTTTATCCACTGTTGCTCCTCACGCTCAAAATCCGATAAAAGGGCAGCAAGTCCTCAGCGGAGGCCCAGTTGGCTAGCTCCTGAAGAAGTATACTAGCGTAGGCTTTCCCCACAATGTTCAGCAGCGCTATAAGACTGTAGTTTTTGGGGTCGTGTTATTACCCTCCTTAAAGATGAGCTGCAAGAGGGAGCCCTTCCATGCGTCATCTTCATATAGCCAGCGCTGTTGCCCAGAACTCCACGTCTTCTCTAAATAAGGACCCAAGGAGTCCATTGAGGCCACGGGTGGCGTCCTTTCTGATTTTTTTCAAGACCATGTTGACCGCCTGATCGTTCAACGCTGGGAGAACCGTGGGTGCTGCTGGTCCAGCTCTATCTACTTCCACTGCTTTGTATGTGGACGATAGATTGTCTAAGGAGGATTTGTTTTAGGGATCTGTATAAAGAGACGTAACATGTTCGATCTATGTTTCTTCAGGCACCGAGTTTACCTTTTTGCCCCTCCTATGGCATAAGGTGTTAAAGTACTGCCAGAATTATTGGTGTTTATTGGCTACAATTAGGCCAAAGATTTTGATCCACTCAGCCTCGTGTCTTTTTCTCTTATTCTCCCATACCAGCTGCTTGTGCTTTTTTGCTGCTATAGTTAGCTGCTCCTTTAGATGATGTTTTTTGGTTTGTTTTTGGCCCTTGCTGTTGCCCTTAATTTCCGCATGCTTTTTTGATCTCTGGCACTGATCCCAGCATGTGTTTGGTTGCTCTTCTGGTATTGTTTGGGCTGTCCCGTTGCAAAAGCGTACACAGCTCCAGGACCAGGCGTGGCCAGCTCTTGGAAATTTCCAGCTTCTGCCACTCTGTTGCCCTGCCATTCCATTTTATCTCCTATTCCTAAAACTTCCCTGTCAAGATGGTTGACCATTTAATCCTCCACAGGATTTTAAATGTTCATCTCCTTTTGTTCTTACTGGTGCGGGTAGTGGGTGCGATTTCCAGCTGACAGGGTCAGCGGCATCAACAGGAGAGGGTGGTTGCTCTTTGCCCATTGCATCACATTGTAGTTCGAGAGGGCTTCACTTAGACCCCGGCTCAGGAAGAAGTAATCAATTGTAGTTGCTGTGGAGGTTGCCAGCAATGCATCTTAGCGTTCTGTGTTTTTTGTTTTTAATCTCGCAATAAGAATCTATGCTCTTGCTTCTTATCTTGGTAGACATGCTGTGCATTCAGTTTGCCCAGGACCCGTACATTCATTCGGAGTGAATTATACAATAAGTATCTCTAATGATTCCCCAATGCTATACTTCCAACAATGTAAATGGGTAATCACCTTCACTGACAGTGTTGCATTCTTAAAACAAATGTGGACAGCAATCACTTACAACAGACATTGCATTCATAACTCTTTGTTCACAGCCTAAAGAAATCATGGGCAACCAAGCATTGCAAACAGGTCAAGGGCTGTGTGAGGTTTTTAATGTCCCTCTGTTATGTTTTCATCCTTCTACACATATAGAGATATATAAACAATATAGTGCTTGTGTGATCTTGACAATTAACCACTCCGACTTAACATTTCGAACATTCTGGGGAGAAGTCAGAGACATGTATGTATATTATCATTCCTGAGATTCTGTTACTGTGGAACATTACTACTGTTCTTCAATAAGATTAAGGAGTGCCTTTTATATACAGATTGTTATAGGACCAGAGCACACCTTTCTTTTTACAGGTAACTAAATACATGTACATGTCAAATACATATTAGCCAAATATAATACTGTAATTGTGGTTTCTAATACATTTGTTCACGTTTTGGATAATCTGGTTTAGGCCTCCCTCCCCGCAGTACCCCCCCCCCTAATATCCTTCCCCTCATCTGGCCATTCTGATCCTCTGTGTTTTATAAATCAGAGTCGGAACTGCCAGAAGGTGGGCTTCTTGAGGGTACTGCTCCTGAGGAACATATCTGGCTTTCAATCAATCAATCAAGCGTGACTACTCATCCGTAAGGGTCTCAAGGCGCTGGGGGTGGGTGGGTGCAGGATCCAGTCCATCAAGGAGGGGGTCTGTCGAAGAGCCAGGTCTTGAGGTCTCTTACGAAGATGGGGAGCGATGTTGTCTGTCTGAGGTGGAGCGGAAGGGCGTTCCAGGCCTTGGCCACGAGGAAGGAGAAGGAGCGTTCTCCTGATTTGTTTTTCTGGTACGTGGGACCACGGCGTAGGAGAGTTGGGCTCATCGCAGGGTCCTTTGGAGTGCGCGGAAATTGAGTTGGCCTTGATATAAATAATCTGCCATCCCAATTTTGTTCCCTCTGAGCAGTGTTGCTAAGATGGCAACCTTAGATGATCTATGTAAAATGATCAGTGAAATACAGAAAGAGTTGTCAGCTGTTCCTATGGTGACCTCAACGTTATCTAATTACTTGGCTCATGTACAAAGACAAACAAGAGCCCAACATGCCTTTCTTATTCAGACACCTACAGTGGCCACCACACAAAGTACCCACTATGTCTGTAACCATGCCCCCCCCGGGGGTGGAGCTTGCCGCGGAGAGAGATGGCCGCGTTTTGAGCAAGCTCCTCTCGAACGCCCAAGAAATCCTTCAAAATCCTACATTACACGGACGCTGGTGGCAGACTAGAATCGGTGGGGGACAGCTCAGAACGACTTTGAGCACCGAAACGCTACGGCCTACACAGAGAAAGTGAAACTAAAGTCGCGAACTGTGGTGAGCCCATGATAAATAACAATTTTGACCTTTGCACATCTGGGTGGGCGGAGCGTTGCCTGGCAACTGACGGTGGCAGCGGAACCCTGAGGAAACGAAGTCAGTCTATGACGGGGTAACCCTGGAAGCTAGGTAGATCTTTTTTATAATTGCTCCTCTGAAACACTCTGGCAGCCCTGAGGCGGACTACAATTGGAGGGCTATAAATAAAAGGTCCCTGCGGCACAATAGCAACATAAAAAACAACGTAAGCGGTGACTGGTGGAACACCATATAGACACTACAGTGGAGTAGGAAGACCAACAACAGGTTGCAGGAACACCGGTGGGAGACAGAAGACGTGTGAGACGGGCTGGCAAGCCCGGGCAATCAGTCTACACCACTAATATTAGTAAGGTAGCTGAATACTGCACTTGAGAACCAACGGGAAGTGGAGGCTGAATCAGAAGACTGCCAGTCAGTCACACAATTCCCACTACACTTAAAAATTTGAGCTCGCGGCTCTGGGTGTGTCAGGCCCACAACCCGCTTCTACACAAGCGCTACTAACCATCAAAAAAACAACGTAGTAATTCAACGGGAAGAAGCAACTGCACCATGGGCAAGACGGACCGGAATCAGCCCAAACTCACCTTTGAACAGGCGAAAAAACAACAGGATCATGGTACAGATGATCAACCATCGTCGCAACCGCTGGTGGGTGCGGTAGGCGGAGTCACAAATGATAATGTACAGGCTATGTTCACTACGATCCAAGCGTCTATGTCAAATATTGATGGAAAGATAGACTCGCTGACGTATAGAGTCGACAGGATGTCTGAACGCATAGACAAGCATACAGAAAGAATAGATAGGGCTGAGCGCAGAATATCTGAAGCAGAAGAAAGCCAAGTACAGATGGACATGAAACAGAACAAGATGTAGAAGCAACTAGTGACAATGGCTGCGAAGGCAGAGGATTTAGAACCGAGGTCCTGCAAAAATAATATTCGCTTAACGGGAATAGCGGAAAGGACAAACACTGGACCTATGGAGCTGTACTTGGAAAAGCTACTCATATCCCTGCTGGGACGAAATACGTTCTCTGACATCTTCATAGTCGAGAGAGCACACAGATCCCTAGCGCCGAAACCACCGGTCGGATCAAGACCGCCCCCCATAATAGCAAGAATATTAAACTACAGAGCCAGAGATGCAGTGCTTAGGAAGGCCAGAGAAATGGACTGAACCATGAAGGAATGGATATCTCCCTCTACCCAGACTTCACGGCGCCTGTACAGGAAGCAAGGAAGAGGTTTGGCATAGTGAAACAAAAGCTAAGAGACTTAAACATACAATATGCCATGCTGTATCCTGCCAGACTCAGAATCACAGATGACGTGAAGACTCAGATCTACAACGACCCTCAGGAAGTATTGAAGTTCCTACAACAGAAAGGACAAACAGGTACAAGGAGGAGATCGCCAAGAGGAGGACAGGGTGAACAATCCACCACATCAGACGTAGAATGATCAAATAATACAGGTATAAAGAACTTCTTTGCTATATGTTCAGCTGTAAAACATGGGAAAATGGTGAGAAATTAACATGCTTGGCAGCTGCACAGTATTACTAGCATCCCAGGTCACATTCATACCCGACGAGAACATTGAGGTGACTGCCCTGGGTAATGACGCACAAACCGGCTGTCAGTCGTGAGGAGGGCGCACTCCTGGCAGAGCCATAAACCGCAAGACGGAACTGGCGCCCAGGGCCAGATAAGTTGGGAGATAATACTTTGTTTGTATTCGACTTGCAACACTAATTTTTTAATTGAGTGCAACTCTGTTGGTTAGACCTTAGGCTACTGGTCTCCTGAAACTAAGCTCGTTCTCAGCTGGGGGACCAACCAAAATTATTCGTAAATGTGAAATAACACTTTGAGTGTCTGATATATAAGTTGGTAGGGCGTTTACCCATGTGGAAATAGTTCCACAAGAAATGGGACGGCAGCTCTGACCCCTTAGTGTGAACCACAACAGTTAATCGATGTTTGTTTTGACTTTGTTTGTTCTTGGGGAGTGGGCAGGGATGGTGGGCAACAGGGAGTATTGTTCTGGGTTTGCCTCCCCTGCAAGGGGGAGGGCGGAGTGGGTGGTGGGAGGGGGATGGGTAATGAAAAAAGTTAAGTCAGCATTGAATAAGCGATCAATCATTGTTCTACACCGATACATGGTATTTAAAGGGGTGGGGAATCTAAACTGGGAAAAGTACCTAAATGGCTGATAGTAACTCAAATACCCGTAAACTGATGTTCATGACATGGAATGTCCACGGACTTCAGAATCCGCAGAAGATACGTAGAGTACCGGCATACCTAGATAGACATGGGATCGACGTTGCTTGCATACAAGAGACACACCTTACTTCTCACACGGAAGCTAGAGTGGGCACGAGATGGGCAACATATCGTGTGGCGTCCTCATTCTCCACGTACGCTAGAGGGGTGATGTTGCTAGTGAGGCGCGGCACTCCCTTCCAACCACTGACTACTATCAAATATGGTACAAAAGGGGGTGGTGATGGACGGAGCATCTGAACCAATCAAACACTCACACCCAGTCAAAAGATCTGGGTTTAATCCATCACCGTTCTTTAGCCCACTCTGCCCCCCTTTTGTACTGCTTTTGGCCGCCATAAGTGTGGCAGGGTATGCATAGACGTGAGTCCCTTGCTCACTTTGCCACTGGATTCAAGCAAGCCGGGCTGAAGAAGGCTGTAATGCCTGAAACCGGTCCTCGGAAGTTTGTTTCCGGTCCAGGGAAGACATGGCTTGGCAGTTCGGGCTTGACTGTTCCCATGAGGCACAGGGTCAGACTGATTTGCATATAGCCATGTCTGAACTGGGGTGGCGGAGTGGGCTAAAGAACAGTGATGGATTAAACCCAGATCTTTTGACTGGTTGTGAGTGTTTGATTGATTCAGATGCTCCGTCCATCACCACCCCCTTTTTGTACCGCTACTATCAAAGATGAACAAGGCTGGTACGTAATTGTACATGTCAATTCTGGGGGCACAACACTGACAGTAGTGACATCATATGGCTCAAACACTGACGACCCCCGTTTTTATGCAACCATTTGGTCCAAACTGAGTGAGTTGCCCAACGCGACTGTCATTTGGGGAGGAGATTTCAACACATGCCCGGACCCGGCCCTGGATAGGTCAACAGGTAATGAGAGGTATGGCAAACAAGCTGCTAGAGCATTGAGAGAGGGTATGGACGCCTGGGATATGACAGATATATGGCGAATGAGACATGTTAGCCGTAAGGAGGGCACCTGCATGTCCACGACGCACAACACATTGTCTAGAATTGACTATTGGCTTATCACCCGAGATGCATGCATGTGAACAAAGGCAATCGAACATTTACCCAAAACATTATCAGACCACTCACCAGTCCGCCTCACGCTGGCTGTCCCCACCCATGTACCTAGACAATTCACATGGAGGCCACAGAGTAGTGCACTTCTGGACCCTGTGTATTGAAGTGAGCTACAACAAACAATGACAGACTATTTTGACTTTAACTCAGGGTCAGTGGACAATTCATGATCATTGTGGGAAGCGTTTAATGTCACAATAAGAGGGCACTGCATCAACAAACATGCTGGTATTTTGAAGGATATCCAGCAACAATTGGCCATGATTGAAAGACACATTGCACAACTAGAGGAAGAGCATATAATAACGCAAAAGCCTGCACTGTTAGCAAAAAATGTTTTTTAATTTTTTTTTATTATTCCACAGTCAGGACAAGTTGGCAACAGATACAAACACAAGAAATATCAACCGATAGAAAAACAAATCCTAGAGAATTCATAGTAGCACGTTTTGTGAAAATACAAAATTCATTATATCAAAATTCAAAATTCTAAATGTTCATTGATTACCCCCCAAATTAACCAACCAAGTTTCCTTTTTTTTTGCCCCTTTAAAGCATAAAGACTCCATTCCAGTTCATACAGATTATATAACTTGGCTCGCCAAAATTCAAAAGTTGGAGGTTCCTCTTGCAGCCATTCTGATGCTATACATAAGCGAGCAGCAGTCATAGCCACAAATAACAAATATCTAAATTTATATAGAGCAGTACCTTTATCCACATTTTGTCCAATACCCAATAACATGAGTGCGGGAGAAATCTTCACAGTAGTGTGAGTAACATGAGTAAGAAACTTTTCTATATTACTCAAAAATTGATACAATCTATTACAACAAAAAAATATATGAATACGATCAGCAGTGTCACTTCCACATCGAAAACATTTGCCATCATAATGTGGGCCCCATTTCATCATCCGCTCTGGAGTATAATACAGTCTTAAAAAACTGAGCCTTTAAATTAGCGGACAAAAAAGCTTCTTTAGACAACAAAATCGCCTCCTCTATAGATAACCCTGGTTCCCCAGTTGAGCCTTCCAATATACATTGTGTTTTTGAAGATCATCTGGTCGATAATCCATCAACAAATCATATAAAAATCCAATTCTTTTACGAGTTCGGATGGCTTCAACTATAGGAATAGGCATAGGTTGAATATGTTTCCTAACTATAAAATCCCGCACTTGAAGATATTTAAAAAAGAAGCCCTAGTCAATTGATATTTTGTAGCTAGATCATCAAACTTTAACATAAATCCATTTGAATCAAACAAATCCCCCATTAGGCTAACGCCATGATGCGACCAATCGCGAGCCACCCGGTCCCCGAACACTGTAGACAATATTTTGTCTGCATTGAATGGTGTATAATAAGTCACCTTATCTAATTTTATCATTCTAGATACCGCCCTCCATACTCTGAAAGCTGCTTCTAAAACTTTAAAACGTGTTCTCTTGTAATAGTTGCCTTCAAGTTCTTAAATAACCTGCGTGTAGCTTGTGTTCCTAACAACAAATAAAATATAGATCGTGCTTCAGCTGGATCCACTACCTCTTCCCCTGTTAGTATTAGGCTCATTCTTTGCAAAAAGCATACATAAAAATATAGCAGAAAATCAGGGATAGACCGTCCGCCTCTTTCAACTGGGAGTGTCATAAACCTCATAGCCCGTTGGGATTTCCCAGGAGCCCAAAGAAATCTTGCACATAAAGATTGTAGTTGTTGTATATAATTTAAAGGAATCTCCAACGGTATGGCTCTATTCAAATATAGAATTTTAGATAGAATGCTCATTTTAATGATGTTCTCTTGTCCAATTATTGTTAGTTGTAACCGTCCCCACCTATCTAATGTTTGTTTAACATGCTTCAATGAAGAAGCCCAATTTACGACTACAATATCTTTCATAGTTGTCTTTATTATAAAACCTAAGTAGGTTACTTCCGAAACCACTCTAGGATCATTAATATGAATGTTGTTAGCAACAATTAGAGGTAAAATGGATGATTATCAGCAATATGCAGTTGATGAAGTAAAATATAAATCCTGCAGATTCATAGATGCTGTAAATTCCCTCCCAAATAATAAAGCTCCTGGTTTGGACGTGCTCCCTGATGAATTTTACAAAGTTTATAGTGATTTGCTGATACCGTATCTGACCGAAATGTATGAAGAAGCGAATGAGGAAGGCCGACTACCCGCTTCACTAAGGGAGGCCCTCTTGGTAGCGGTTCCTAAACCAGACAAAGACCCCACAAAGTGTGACTCGTACCGACCACTATCCATACTAATATTATAAAGAGAGAGCCCAAACCTTTGAGGCGGGTAATCTCAGTAACCATAGCACCAATCACAACACCCAATACAGCGTTGGAAAGGGCAGTTGCAGCAGAAGGACATAGGCTATGCAGACAGCCGCCATATTTTTTGCAGTTTTATATAGCGCGAACTTGACCCAAACTGAATCAGGTATCAGAGTGTTTTACATAGCACCAGTTACGTTACATGAGGACACACATTCATTTTTGTTAGGCACGGGGAGATTAAGTGATTTGCCCAGAATCACAGGATGTTTGGCGTTGTTACCAAGACTCGAACCCAGATCCCCAGGTCCGAGGTTGAGCGCCTTAGCCGTTAGGCCAACTCCTCTATACATTTAAAAGGTAAAAGAACCGTGCCAGCAAAGTAGTCCCTTGTGGGCGTGTCTGCGTTGTGCTGTGGGCGTGGGCTGGGGGCGTGTGGTACGGCCATCACATCGTGGGCTGTGGGCCTGTGCTGGGGGCGTGACAAACGCTGGGGGCGTGACAAACGCTGGGGCCGTATGTCCGCCCTTCATGCCATGTGAGTCATACATACAAGCGCCAATTACGTTGCTGCGCAGCATCAAGGGGCACGCTGGGGGCATGAGAAACACTGGGGGGCGTGTGTCCGGCCTTCATGCAATTGCGCCGCATCAAGGGGCACGCTGGGGGCGTGTGCTACGATCCGCCCTTCATGCCATGTGGGTCGTACATTAATCAGAAGGTCGTCTGCTGTGGCCGTGTGCTGGGGGCGTGACAAACGCGTTCACCTGGAGGCCTGGTAAGTAACGTTACTGCAGCCTCTCCTGCGCGCTGTTACTGAACTCTCTCATTCAACGAAATTACACGCACCTGCTACCATCAACCAGGGCTCTAGCCGGGCTCAGGCGGCGGATAAGTACACTAATTACACGCACCTGATAACATCAACCAGGGCTGCAGCTGGGCCTCAAGCGGGGGAACACGCACCTGCTAACATCAAACAGGCCTGCATCTGGGCCTCAAGCGGGGGAACACGCAAATGAGCGTCTCTGCGGGGACAATTACTGCAGCCTCTCCTACTCGCTGTCACTCAACTCTCTCATTAAACGGATTTACCCGCGGCTGATAACTCTCTCATTCAACGAAATTACACGCGCCTGCTAACATCAACCAGGGCTGTAGCCGGGCTCAGGCGGCGGATCACTACACCAATTACACGTGCCTGCTAACATCAACCAGGGCTGCAGCTGGGCCTTCTCCATCCCTATTCTAATGAAACAAAAAATGTTGTCTACCGCGAGATTTTAAAATAAATTGCCTTTGCCAAATACACACATTACACACATTCTATTACATACCCGGACAACGTCGGGACGGGCTGCTAGTCTTTAATAAATATAGATGCGAAGATTTTAGCAAAAATAATCGCAACCAGAATTCAGCTCCTACAGGAGAAACTGGTAATGCCAGACCAGGCTGGGTTCGTACCCAACAGATCCACTACTCACAACCTTCGCACGATTTTCGCTTTATATCACCACTTAGACCCCAACATACCAGCAGCGGCGACCCTTCTAGATGTGCCGAAAGCCTTTGATTCCCTTGAATGGGTGTATATGTTCACAGTGTTACACCAAATGGGCTTCCCAGAGATATTTTTTAAATGGATAGAGATATTATATAACAGTCCCAGCGCCAGAGTCAGGATTAATGGACAGACGTCAGACCCTATATGCATAGGTAGAGGGACGAGACAGGGATGTCCACTCTCCCTTATCTTATTCACGCTGCTACTAGAACATTTGACCTGTAAGATTAGACAATCGCACCTGGAGGCGGCACTGCAATTCCATATCCGCCCCCTCGCCATCTCACTCTATGCAGACAATATGGTGCTATTCACTCGACACCCGAATACTCACTTAAATACACTAATAAGAGAATATGTTTGATTTGAGCGATACTCAGGTTTGAGGATCAATTGGGATAAGTCGGTGGTTATACCGCTTACACCGGCCACAACACGGCCGAGCCTGGACTATCCTTTGAATTGGCTAACAGATCCAGTAAAATACTTGGGCATATGGGTACATAGAGATCCAGAATTGGTGGTGAGAGAAAATGATGGCAGAGCAATGGCTAAATTGGATGACCAAATAGACAGATGGATACAGATGCCCCTATCACTAGCAGATCGTATAGCTTTACAAAAAAATGATAGTTCGACCAAAATTCTTATAATTATTTAGCAATATTCCAATTTGGTTAACACAGGCACTATTCTCAAAATTAAGGTCAGCAATGCAGAAGCTAACGTGGGCTGGAAAACAGGCTTGAATACGCTGGGATATTTTGTCGAAATCATACCGCAAAGGCGGTTTGGGGCGCCAGCTCTCCAATTATACTATTACTGTGTTCAGGCACAACACGCTCATTACTGGTTGCAACCACACGCCTATAATCCACACGTGGCGGTGGAGAGGGACAGTGTGTATCCGTCATCCCTGACGGCATACATATCAGATCCCAGATCCTTTTGTCAGGTTAACTCCACGGGATCCAGCCGCTGCAATTATGGTTCCACCTCCAAATGTCACCAACACCCTAAAGTGTAAACACAGGGTGTTCGAGCCATTAGGCGAGGGAGAAAAATAACAAACTAAAATAAAAAATGGAGGGATGGGTACAGGTAGGGTCAGCAGGGAAAGGGGGCCTGTAACAAAAGACAAGACAGGCATCAGTTAAGTGCATACTAACATGATATACTACGCTCATATAGTCTCACTAATAACCATGAAAACAGGTAAGTACCTGAGTAGAAAGAAAACCCGACCTTGGATAGGAAACAACTACAGCCCTTCTGCCACAATCTGTGAGGAAGGCCTAAGGGACACATAGACATATAGTTAAAGAAAACATTCCTGACATACCAGACACACACACGCTGTACTGAGACCCCTAACCCACCACTCACAACATACCACAGATGTGCCAGAGGACGCAATGTACAAGGGGTGTCCAAGGTATCCAAAAGTAAGTATGTTTGCTCCAACACAAAGTAAGAGGGATACGGTAGTGTGTAGGAAGCAAAAACTACAACACTCCGCTCTCAGAATAATGCCACACAGCAAAACGTGGTTGCGACCACCACCGAATTCTGCCAACAATAAACCCAATGGGTGACTTCACAAAGAGAACTGGAGAAACCTGTAGTTTCCTCACTACATGCCCAGCTCTTTAGTTACTTGTAAATACCCAAAGTCAGAACGGAGACGCGTAGTTGACCTCACTACAGCGCCCCGTTTTCGTAGCACTAGAACAATACCTGGGTGTACGGTAACACGTGGTTTCGACCGCCACCGTGTTCCGCCACACCCAAAATAGCCAAGAAAGTTTCAGGAACCTTTAGGAGTCGTGCACAACAGACTCCGTGCCTCCCCGCTCACACTAAACAGGATAGTACACAGCTGACCGCTAGAGCGGCCGAAGATACTGGACCGGCAATACCTGCTGACGCGATGATCCTTCAACGGCAGGGACAGCCTGTAGGAGATGCACCACAACGGACCCTTCAAGGAGGGAACCTACAGCAGACTCAAGGCGGGCGTGAGAGCTCCCACGCCGGACGCAAACAAACACCAGAATAACGCGCACCCGGATGCGCGTCTGCATTGAAGATGTACTTCCTGCGGGACCCCGCCTGCTCATGGGAATTGTAGTTCCTGAGCTTGGCAGGCGCGATCGCGCTGCGGATTCTGACACCTTTACCCACAATGGCAGGATTCAAACAGTTCAATGTACATGCTGGCGCGCCGAGCCAAGAAACTTCCTGTTTACGCACCAGCACTTCCACTTGCCCACCACCCAAAACTATCTGTTACACAGAAAAAGGGTATGCTTCAGCTGCTATAAGAGATGAAATTAAATACTATGGCAGATATATTCCCACATGGTAGATTTATCCGGAGGGGGGAGGACCCATCACTGACTATACACCATACACCAATGAAACAGTTTGCCCATATCCGATTGCAGACGGCAATAAAAGAACTATTCGCCACATACCCGGATGAACCACCCAAATTGCAAGCCCTACAGGCCCTACTACTGGCGCCTAAGTGCCAGAAACTGATCACCCGCTTATACAACGCATTGCAGCTAGAGCAGGGAGGGATAGTGAACAGATCACTGAATACATGGGAAAAGGCACTAGGAGACACTATAAGTGAGCAAGAATGGGACTATAGTTGCATGCAGTTGCAACTAATGACACCGAACTGCAATTTACGTATAGTGCACTTCAAATTTTTGCATCAATTCTACTATACACCGATTCAACTACACAAATATGGCCTTCACCCAAATAACAAGTGCTATAGGTGCGAGGCTTGGAATGCAAGTATGGGCCTGCCCTCAAATACATAAATACTGGGAGGAGGTTACGGGAGCACTCACAATCATGTTATCTGAAATGATTCCAAATGCACCTCTGACATGCCTACTGCGTATATATAAGATAACACCTACAAAAAGGAGGAAATTCTTAGCTGTTGCACTACTACTTGCAAAGCGCCGAGTTGCCATCAGGTGGGGCAGTAAACGCCCCCCTAGATTCAAAGACTGGCTCAAGGACATGTCCTATTGTAGAGACACCTTGGAGATCTAGGCGGAAGAATTACCACAAGCATCCAGACCCAGGGATTATTAGGAACCTCTGATGCACTATCTCCAAACCACGCAGACAGATGAGGAAATACCATGTTGACTAAAGTGATAGTAGTAAAAATGACAATTTTCAGCGGCTTCTTAAGGATGATAGAACTAGAGGTAATTCTTTAAAATGTGAATAAAAAATGTACAAACGAAACGCACAAATTGTAATGCCAGTATGACTTATAAGATATCTAGAGGCAAGATGGGTAAATATGAGTGAAGCTGATGATAATGTATTCCCCCCAGATACAGGGTGAAAAACACAATAAGATCAAGACTGTATACTATGTGATGTAACATTGTGCTGTGGATGCTTGTGATATATTGTAAGTGATGCTGAATTTTGATGCTGACTGGAACCAATAAACAACATATAAAAAAATTAAAAAACATACCCCCTGTAGTGCCTTTTACTTCTCCAGAATGCTTTGCTGGGGATCCAACAAAGTTTCAAACATTTCTAACACAAATACAGCTACATTTCATGGTACGACCTAATGCATTACTAAACTCTCAATCTCGTATAGCATTCCTTATCTCATATCTCCCGTAGGGCAAAGTTGCGCGTTATAAGTTGTGTTTCATTCATTCATTCATATTTAAGTGGGGATGCCGCCATGTGGGTGGTACCATTGGTGAATTTCGATGACCCTTACTGTATAATTGGAGAAACTTCAAAGCCGAGTTTGAATGAATGTTCGACCGTAGAACTATTACTGGGTCAGCAGATTGTGAATTACTAGAGCTTCACTAGGGAAATTAGGATTCATTACACTATTTAACACAGTTTACCAGACTTATAGCGGAAACAAATTGGCCAGAGGAGAAAAGAGCCGCCCTATTCTATCAAGGACTAAAGGATGAATGTAAAGATCTTTTAGCTTCTACTGGTCCACAGCCTCGCAGTTGCGATGAGGTGATCACTCTTACCCTAGGGCTGGATGATCGTCTTTCAGATCGAAAAAGGAAATAAGAAATAACCTGAATTTTGTTCATCATACAGACCACGGGAAAAAGTTCCTCCTTTAAGCCAAATATGTCGGAATCCATGGATATAGGCAGCCCACAAAAACTCCTTACTCCGGAACAGAAAGAACAGAGACACAAAAATGGTCTCTGTTTTTACTGTGTCAAAAAGGGACACTTTGACAAGGAGTGCTCAGTAAGGCCAAAAAGCTTTGGAGCTACAACAGATATGGAACTGACCATAAAACAGGGAAACTAAGTTACTCAAGGAACAAGCAGGAGACTTCCCGAGTAGACATCTTGTATCTCCTGAACAATCAGTAGCAAATACTCTACAATTAGCTGTGCCTCACTTATCAATGAATGTAGTATTTCAATAGGCAGATATAACGGAACGGGTGGTAGTGATGGTAGACTCTGATGCCACAGGCAATTTTATTGATTCCAAGTTTTGCACACAGTTAAAAAAATGACCACGCAATCCAAGAAAAAAACAGGAAACAGTCAGAGCAGTGGACGGAACCTTGTTAACCTCAGGACCAATAACCCATGCACCTGTAACAATTGCTATGTCTTGTCAAACACAAGAATAAGTTCACACTGAATCTAAATGCTTTGATCTCATTTATGCACCGCAATTCGGGGTAATCCTTGGCATGCCTTGGTTAACCTCCCACAATCCCACCATAGATTGGATTAAAAGGAGCATCTAGTTTAATTTTGAGGAATGTAAACAAGAATGTATAGCCCAAAATCATTCTAATTAAGAAACTCCTTCTCATTTCATAGCAAGTGCAATAGAACATGCCACAGACAATTGTAATAACCAACCTTCTTATCACACTATAGCTACCGCAGATGAACAGGACACTGTCTTACCTCCTGTATATGAAGTGCATCGTGATGTTTTCAGTGAAAGCAATGTGGAAACACTAACACCGCACCTTGCTTAAGATTGTGAGATTGTTCTGATTTCCGATGCAAAAATATCATGTGGAAGACTCTATGCATTGACTGAACGAGAAAACCAACATCTTAGGGAATATTTAGATAAGTATCAGGACAGCCACCATATACACTAATCTGGACCTAAGAGGCGCTTATCATCTTGTACGCATTTGTACCATGGAAGAGTGGAAAACAGCATTTAGAACTCGATATTGTCTCTACGAATACTGCGTTATGCTGTTTGGTCTACGCAATACCCCAACGGAATTGAGGCAATAAACAGGGACCCCCTGACTGAAATCTGATTCCTGGATCAGGGCAAAGCAATAAACAGCAAAAAATAGTATCCAGGCAAAAGCAATGTAGATAACTGGCAAAAACTATGTATAACAAACGGCAAACACAAGTAAAAGAAAAACCAATAAAACCAATAATTACGATCACATATAAAATTTTATAAAATTGATAAAAGTTGATAAACATGTTCAATCAAGTACAAAATTTATATAAAAGAGACATAAGCAAAGAATATAGTAATCAATAATTATAGTCTCTAGTATATAGAAAAAAGTTTAAAAGGAGTTATGATGATTCCCAAAACTAAATGCTGGAGTTGATGTCTGCCTGTCGACGCGTTTCGGCACAGACAATGTGCCTTCATCAGGACTTTATCAGCATATTTCGTAATCACTTGTCGTTAGTCTCTCCAATGTTTGATGATAGTGAAAAGTGGGTATACTGTGCAATACTTTATATTTTCAATGCCTTATCATCTGGGTTTTCTTTTAGTCACAGATGGTTGTTTAAGATTGCACACGATTGTCGTTTTTCACGAAATCACCTTGATAATAATCACATTAAAGTAAGCTTTTGAAAAGATGAAAGAGTGCTCATAAGCGCTGATATCCAAACTTCTCATCCACAGACGTCACAACACGGCTCAGTATTTTAAATTCTTCTCTACAAATATATGGTGTAGCTCGTTCGTGTTGTAAATACTTGATTTTCGTTTATAAAACATATAGTATTAGGAGCGACGGCGGTATGTCAAGATGTAACTGACAGACTCCGGTAGCAAAAAACGGCAAGTAAGTCCGTCACATCAGGCCTGATGTGACGGACTTACTTACCGCCATTATCCACGCTGTATCCCGACTCTGCCACAGTGTTTTGCTACCGGAGTCTGTCAGTTACATCTTGACATACCGCCGTCGCTCCTAATACTATATGTTTTATAAACGAAAATCAAGTAATTACAACACGAACGAGCTACACCATATATTTGTAGAGAGGAATTTAAAATACTGAGCCGTGTTGTGACGTCTGTGGATGAGAAGTTTGGATATCAGCGCTTATGAGCACTCTTTCATCTTTTCAAAAGCTTACTTTAATGTGATTATTATCAAGGTGATTTCGTGAAAAACGACAATCGTGTGCAATCTTAAACAACCATCTGTGACTAAAAGAAAACCCAGATGATAAGGCATTGAAAATATAAAGTATTGCACAGTATACCCACTTTTCACTATCATCAAACATTGGAGAGACTAACGACAAGTGATTACGAAATATGCTGATAAAGTCCTGATGAAGGCACATTGTCTGTGCCGTAACGCGTCGACAGGCAGACATCAACTCCAGCATTTAGTTTTGGGAATCATCATAACTCCTTTTAAACTTTTTTCTATATACTAGAGACTATAATTATTGATTACTATATTCTTTGCTTATGTCTCTTTTATATAAATTTTGTACTTGATTGAACATGTTTATCAACTTTTATCAATGTTATTAAATTTTATATGTGATCGTAATTATTGGTTTTATTGTTTTTTCTTTTACTTGTGTTTGCCGTTTGTTATACGTAGTTTTTGCCAGTTATCTACATTGCTTTTGCCTGGATACTATTTTTTGCTGTATACCCCAACAGAATTCCAGTTTTTTGTTAACGAGATCCTTCACGAATATCTGGATAGGTTTGTCATCATTTATATTGATGGTATTTTGATTTTCTCTATATCACAGTCGGAACGAGACACATGTAACAATAATTCATAGTACCTAGCACCAGCCTGATTTATACTGTAAACTATCCAAATGTGCATTTTTATACGTCAACCGTAGAATTTCTGGGATTAATACTCTCACCTCAGGGAACTACTATGGCAGATCGAAAAGTACAAGCAATCTAAGACTGCCCTAAACCAACCTCAGTCAAAGACATCTAAAGGTTTCTGGGATCTGCTAATTTTTACAGATGTTACATTAACCAGTTTTCAGCTAACCATTCCTTTATTTATTTATTTTGGAATCTTGTATAGCGCGCAGTTACCCTTGGGCATCCCGGCGCTCGTTCATGACTCAAGGAAATGGCACAGAAAAAAAAAACAAAAAAAAACAGAAGGAGAAAAAAACAGGAGCCTATGATGAGATACGTTAAGCAGGAAATAGGTGGGTTTTAAGTAATTTTCGAAACCGGAGGATACCTAATTCTGTCCGTAAGTTCGAAGGAAGCTCGTTCCACAGCTTGGCAACGTTCACAGAAAATCTTCTACCCCCCGTTCTGGCTCTTTTCACTCTCGGCACTTGTAGCAAAGCTTTGTGGTCAGAGCGTAAAGCTCTGGTCGCTTTGTAGGGCATCACCATATTACCCAGAATGGGAGGACCCTTCCCATGCAGGATTTTATGTGCCGTACAGAGAGATTTAAATGTTATCCTCTCCCTTATCGGAAGCCAATGCAATGCTTTCAGTGCCGGTTTTGCAGACTGTCTCCTAGGGATATTCATCAGCAACCTTGCTGCTGCATTCTGCACTTGTTGTAATTTATTAAGCGTGGCTTCCGGTGCGCCCAAAAAGAGCGCATTACCGTAGTCCAACCTAGAGACAATCAGCCCCTGAATAAGGAGTTTCCTGGACATTGGGGGGAGGAGAGGTAAGATCTTACGGGCTGATCGGAGCAGTGCAAAGCAAACTCCCGCTATTTTCTTTGCGTGGGTCTTGAAAGACAAATCTTGTTCAAGCCACACGCCCAGGCTTTTAATCTCCTTTTTTGGGCTAGGAGGATCACCCAAGCAACTCGGCCAACTGCCTATCGGCAAGGAAGGTCCCGTTTGTCCCAACAGCATCAGCTCTGTTTTAGAGCCGTTCAATTTTAATGCTGAATTGCCCATCCATGTGTACACCTTGGACAAACAAGAGTGCAACACATTTGGGCAATCCACCAATTGGGAAAGGGCTACTACCAACTGGGTATCATCAGCATAGCTGATGATTTTGATACCCAGAGGTGCCACCACCTCCTCCAATGGGGCCATGTAGACATTAAACAGTGTGGGGCTCAGGGAGGAGCCCTGAGGCACACCACACTGAAGGGGGATGGGGGCAGATTGTGCACTCCCTTCCCACACTTGATAGGTTCGTTGATGCAAAAACGAACCAAGCCACTTTAAGGCCATTCCAGTTAGGCCTACCTCTGACAGTCGTTGGAGCAGCACCTGGTGGTTAACGGTGTCAAAAGCTGCACTAAGGTCCAGGAGGATCACTGCCACTGATCCTCCTGAATCCAAAATGCTCCTAGCCTCTTCAACGACTGCCAGAAGGGCAGTGTCTGTGCCTTGGCCCGGCCTGAAACCCGTTTGGGAAATCCGCAGCAAACTGTTTGATTCCAGGAATAGTGAGAGTCGTTTATTCACCAGTCTCTCCGCAATCTTACCAACCCCAGGCAGCAGGGAGATCGGTCTAAAATTGGCCAGGTCTGATGGATCGAGACCAGGTTTTTTCAAAAGGGCCTTTACAACCGCGTTTTTCCAGGTCACAGCTTTGACACGCTTATTACGAAAAGAAGCATAATACCAATGGAATCTTACTTCCAAGAAAGTGTTTCAGATTCTCAAACACGCTTTTATGTCAGCACCAGTATTAAAACATCTGGATGTTACTTAACCATTCATTGTTGAAGCCAATGCTTCAGATATAGCGATTGGAGCAATCTTGTCCCAGGAGGACTCAAGTATGACTTATTTACATCTTTCCAAGAAAATATTCCCAGCAGAATGACATTATACCTTAGCTGAAAAAGAACTCTTGGCTATTCGTCCTGCATTCAACGAATGGCGACACTACCTTCTAGGAGCAAAACACCTAATCACACTCTACATGGACCACAGAAACGTGCAGTTTTTACAATGTGTCCGTGCCTTAACACCTCATCAGTTATGGACATTGCTTTTTCCCGAATTGGACTTCACTTTCACTTATCGGCCGGGAGTGACTAATAACAAAGCTGACACTCTGTCACGTCTTCTATTACCAAACCAACTCCACCCCCTTTAATATCATCAAATCAAATAGTATGGGCTACATATCTGATAAGTTCCTAGATACAATCAGAAAACATATGCTTTTGAGCAAAATAATAGAATGGCAACAATGAGACAAAAAAGATCAATTTGGGCAGCATTACCTTTCCAGGAAAACCTTCTGTATGTCCCTACCAAGAGATTACGATGTCAAGTGTTAAAATGGTGTCATGAACAACCATTAGCAGGTCATCCTGGTCGATGAACACTCTGGAATGACTCAAATGAAATTTCTGGTTGTCTACATGGAGAAAAAATGCCCTTGCATTCGTACAAAATTGGGAGATATGTATATGAGCTAAAAATGACCATTTCCAAAAAAGGGGGCCATTACTGCTTTTATCAACCCCAAACCAAATATGGGAAGACAAAGAAAAACTACCATATTGGTCATAGTGGATCGACTATCGTAAATGGCTCGTTTTGTAGCGTGTCCAGCAATGCCTACAGCTTCTACACTTGTAGCGCTCATGTTCCAACATGTGGTACGCCTCCACGGACTACCTTGCACTATTACTTTAGATCGTGGACACAATTCACAGCACGATTGTGGAAAGCCTGGAGTAACGCCTTGAAAATAAGCAGTAATCTAACAATCACACTCATGCTTCAACCAATATGTCACCGTTCCATGCCAATCATGGTTTCCATCCTCATTGTACACCTTTGTTAACACCACTAACAGAATCTGTTACCAGAGGTGGCAGCACAGATACAGTCAATGAAACACCTTTTACTACAACTACGCACTAATGTAATCAAGGCCCAAAACATGCACAAACGCTTTGCGGATAGAAAGAGGATACCGGGACCTAACTATCAACCAGGTGACAAGGTCTGGTTATCTACGAAGAACATAAATTTCAAACAACTATATAAATTTCATCCATGCTTCATAGGACCTTTTGAAATTGTAGCAAGAATCAACCCAATACTGTTTATATTGAAATTACCCAAGACTATGGCAATACATCCAGTGTTTCACACTTCCTTACTGAAACCAGCTAAATCACAAGTGAAACCCAAACCACCTCCCATTCTATTTGAGGATCACAAAGATTACGAGGTACAAGCAATTTTTGACGGTAAAAAAAAAGAAGAGGAAAAACATGGTATTTAGTGTCATGGAAAGGATATGGTCTGGAAGAAAATTCCAGACTATGAAAGGAAACTCTATTACTTCAATCTTGCGCTGCAGGAAAAAAATAAAAGATATTTGACAATCTCTGCTAACATCCGAGACCTTGAGCCCCCAGTTTGTTGAAATAATGGACGGCTGAAAAATGGTCCATTCACAAGAGAATGCACCCTTAGACTTCCTGAGGGGAGAGAGCCCTTGATAGCAAATGACTCGACCAGAAGTTCCAGGAAGTTGATTTGGAGGCATGTTCCTCCTCCGACCAAAGGCCACCCGTGGAAATCGAACCACAATGGACTTCCCATTCCCATCTGCTTGCATCTGACTCGATGAGGATCTCTGGCTTGGACCCGAAGATCGCTCAGCTGTTTCAGACCTCCCTGTGATGTAGCAACCACTTTATCTCATCCCTGGTCTCCTGGGTCAGGGGAACCAGATCCGAGTGGGACAAGCCTCTCTGGAGGTGGTGAATTGTGAGGCGTTGTGGCGCTAGGTAGTGCAGTTGTCTCAGGAAGGTGGCTTGAATGGAAGAGGCAAGAAGCCCCACGATTCAAGTAATCTGATGTAAGGAGACCAACGTCTTGTACAGCTGGGATCTCTGTTCCTGTTTGACATCACAGACTTTTTGAGAGGGCAAAAACTATTGTGCCATCATCACTGAACATGAGGGAGTCAGCATGGATTCCCCCACATTTAGGAGGAACCCCAACTGCCTAAGTAGAGAGACTATCAACTCTAGATGCACAAAGAGGAGATCTCTCTCTTGGGCTAGTATTAGAGATCATCCAGATAAATGACGATTTAAACTCTGGAGCCCAAAGAAACTCCACAACAGGTTTCATCAACGTGGAAGATAGCCCAAAGGTAAGAGCTGAATATGCGAAACAGCATTTCTGCCACTGAAATTAGAGGAGCCATTGGTGAGGGGAATAAACGGGCACCATCTGTTAGGCATCCTTCAGTTTCAGCTAGACCATACAGCCGCCCTCTCAGAGTAAATCCCTGAGTAAGTAAATGTTCTCCATCTTTAAGTGGCGGTGGCAAACTCAACAGGTGAACTCAATGAGGTTCAAAACCAGTCTGTTGCCGCCCCGTATCAGGAACACAGAAATGGTACTGCAAAACCCTCTTGGGAGATGGCGAGCAGGGAAGATGGCCCCTTTCTTCAGCAAATCTCAGATCTCTTCATCTTTGACTGCCTGGTCTGGAAGGGAAAAAGAGAGAGGGTGGGAGGAACTTGTTGTAAGGGGATCCCATAAAAAGTGTTGAGAATCCAGTTGCCCTAAGTAAGCTGAGCCCAATTGTGAAGGAATTAGCATATTCGACCCTCCCAAGGAAACCTCTGTAGGTAAAATCAGTCTACCTGTGAGTGACTGCTGTGACCCCTGTCATGTCTGGTCCTGTAGAAGCGAGAACAAGTGGGTTTAAAGAAGAGTCCACTGCCAGAGTCCTGCAAGGAAGAATTGGGACGGACATCATAGGCTCTCTGGAGACCTCATAGGAAGGATAGGCCAGGTGAGCAGCCTTGGTAACACCCGGCCCTTGCTTAAAGGCCCATGTGGAATATCTTCTTCAGTGAAGACTGAGCCTTATCAAGATCAGTGAAAGTACAGGGCCGGCCTGAGCTGAGGCCAGCTCCGAGAGTTTCAGATCGATTTGCATTTGAATGGACTTCCTACATTCTGAAGAGACACCGCAGTTAGCATTGCTGACCTGACAAATGGTGTGTTGGGCCAAACTGGCCAGGACTGCTAAGTTAATAGAGACACCAGACTCCTTTGCATCGACTGACAGTTCCAAAATTTTTGCCAGAGGCCCAGTGATGTTCAAGAAATGGTCTTGGCATGACTGCCATTACCTGTTAAGGCTCTTCTTGGGTCTATCATAAACTTTCTAAGAAAAGGGTCCAAATTTGCATCTATCTCTGGGGTATCTGACACCTTGTTATGCAACACAAGGTGAGGACATTCAGTGTGGAGTCTCTCACACATTTCTTTGTTAAATCCGTTGCAGAGATGAGCGTGCCTGTAAGTTGCCCTTCAGGGCAAGGGGGTCCAGTCATTAGCTCTGGGGTGGACAATTTCGTCAGGTTCAAACTCCATGAGATCTACCTGAGAATGTTAAATGCATGATCACCAGGCACACGCTAAATCATATAACAATTTCTGCAAACAAATAATGCACAATGGTTCTTCTTCGTTATCTTTATTTTCTTTTCTTCTTTTGCCCAGCCAACACGTGTTTCGTCGTATAGAGAGTTCTCCATGACTTCTTCAGGGCTGTCTTCCTTTGTAACATTTATCAAGTCAATCCTTAAGGTCGGTTTTAATACCTTCCTGGCAATCCAATATATGCCCTCACTGTTTCCCTTTTCCATACCCTATGAAATTTGCGATTTTGCGCCTCTCAATCCGTCACTCCAAGTCCCGGATGCATTACCCCTCCAGAACAATCTATATGTCCTTTATATCCTGAAAGCGAGTATGATATGAAGATTCATCCAGCGTCTATAAGCGGCGCTGTCCGTATTCATTCTGGCGGGAGGGAATTAAAACAGGCCTTTAACCCATTATGCATTAATTGTTCGCATAAATTGTGATATGATTTAGCATGTGCCTGGAGATTATGCATGTATCATTACAATGATCGTAAAGATCGAATTCAAAGAGGCAGGATGATTCCTCCTTCCTTTAGAGCACCGCAACAAATATGAAGCCCCTTCTTATTAGAACATGAACTGTGAGCGCCCTAACTCACCCAGTGTTTATTCACCCCCTTTGATTATTTACCTGAGAATGGTCCTGGAAAGGATTGGAGGGCAGAGAAGCCTGTCGTTTCTTGGAGGAGACAAGGTCGACATCAGAAGAAAGTGAGTGTGATGGGTCGGAAGGTGGGGAGTCATCATCCTGTTAGGTAGCGGAAGGGCCAGAGGTGGGTGGTGGACTGGGCTCCGAAGAGGAGCTATACATGCGATCGATCATGAATGAATGGGTGAGACATGCGAAGGCAATGGAGTGGGGACATTTATCTCCCTGGGGTGGTGGTTCTTTAGAGGGGCCCAGAGGGGGAGATCAGCCGGAATAGGGGTGGAGGGATGAGGACTCGTTCAGCAAAAAGGCATAAATGTCAAGTAAAGGGTTGGCAGGCTAGTGCCAGGGCCTTGTTAACTGAGTGTTGGACGGAGGTATCAAGGTCCTCAGCTGGTCGTTCACCCAATATAACCTCCTCTGCAGTGTAGGGCTCTAGTGGGTCTTGAGAAGAGCCAGGTTGATCCGTAGTGGAGTGTTGGAAGTCAGAGTCCCAGCCCCGCACTACTGTCACCAAGTGCGTGACCTGGAGCTCCCCACTCAACGTTAGGCCAAGTATGGACACCGTTTGACATAGCCCTGCTCACCCCCTTAGTAGCTTGGCACGAGCAGCAATGCCTATCTCCAAGGCACAAGTTTTCTGTATGTGCAACCATGCCCACAGCAACCCCCTGGTGACACCACAGATGGACTCCACATGAGTTTGATAAAAAATGAGTATGACTTTATACAAAAAGATATATGATCAGACCACACGATACATAAGCCAACATAGAATAAAGTGTAATATTAGTTCCGCCTGGCTGGTAGGTTAAAATCCCAACCACCGCTTTCAAAATGCTAGGCTGGTCGCAATGCTAGAATCACACATGTGCGATAGACAAACAATAGTGCTCTGTGTAATGATACAATCCTGTGCTGGGCACAGGAGAAATAATACAGTGCGTAATGATACACCCTGGTACCTGCAATGGGGGAAATCATGCAATGCATACCGTTACATTCATGTACTGCGCAATGAAGGAATAATGCAATGCGTCACACCCCAATCACGTACTTTGCAATGAAGAAATAATGCAATGCGGGCCGCTACAATCATGCACTTTGCCATTAAGAAATAATGCAATGCATAACTACAATCATGTACTTTGTAATGAAATAATAATGCAATGCGGGCCGCTAAACTCCTGTACTTGGCAAGGAGAAATAATGCAATGCGTAGCTCTACAATCGAGTACTTCATTGGGCAATAATAATATCAGGCGTCATAAGACAGTCCGGCAGTTCGTTAGCAGCAATATTGGCAATGTGTATTACGACAATCAGCCTCTTCGATAACAGTTGCCCCCCACACGGTTTAACGATAACACAGAGTAAAGCTTTTTACTTTGGCCCCTATACTGCCACACCTTTCGTCAGTACGGGCCCCACTCTCAGCAAAAGCAAAGGCTCATGTCGTCAGAAGGAATGAGAGGCTGAGAGAGTGTACCTCCGAGTCCGCACCCCGCCCATGTAGTAATCCATGTTACCTGGGGACGCAACCCCACTCTTCTCTCCTTCTTTCTCGAACTGGGCCTTCCGTGCAGAACTCTCTCAGCGGGCCTCAGCGGCTCGGCCTGGAAGCTCAGCTCCTCCGGGGATGCCGGTTCGGACTGCGACTGTTAGGAATATCTCAGGTGGCCGCAGGGCAACGTACCCCACGCTCCTTAGGTTACTTTTACTCCGGGTGCACATTCACCACCGCACCCTCCGGGTCTCTTCTGGCACAAAGCCACGCACACAACCCTGATGGGACTCCACGTTGACTCCGAATGCACGCTCACCATGAACTCCTTCCTGTGGTCTCAGTTGGCACCAAGAAACGCACACCGCGCTGCAGAGACTCACTTTCTTCCGGTGCACACGATGATCAGCCGATCACTTCCACAATCCGAGGTTGCACCAAAGCACACTGCTTTACTGAGACTTACTCCAGTGCCCCGAAATCCAGGCACTCTTCACCAACGCCTTCGGCCGCACCAGGACATGCTCACCGTGTCTGAGCCTCACTTCTCCTCCAGTGCACTCGATAACCAGGCGCTCCTCACCAACGCCTTCGATGCACCCCGAAACTCACCCTGCGCGTCGAGACTCACTCCACTTCCGATGCACACGTTGGTCAGGCGCTCCTCATCGACGTTTCCCGTGCATCACGACACGCACCCTGCGCATCCAAGGCTCACTCGACCGCCGGTGCACACGCCGACCAGGCGCTCATCACCAGCACCTGCGGTACACCACAACACACACCCAGCACGTCCGAGCCTCACTTCTTCATGTGTCCAAGATCACAGGGCATACCTTCCGAGGGTCTAAAGCTGCCTCAACACGTGCCCTCCACGTCACTTGAAACTTCTCCCAAAACTTTTATGTTCCTGTGTTTCCAAACAGGGAGCGAGCTCAACTCTGGCCCTTGGGGTTACAAGACTCAACACAAAGCACAGTCTCCGTCAAGCAGGGGGACCTAGTGCCTCCAAGCACAGTCCCAACAGCCTCTTCCTTAGTTAGCAAAACTGCAGACCAGCCCCTGATCATGAAGCAAGGGTTGTTCTTTACCCAGCAATCTCTTCAGTTGCATCTTCCTTAGCAGAGGTTCCTCTTGACCACGAAATGGGTCTAAGCCTTTTCAGTCTCAGTCCATTTCTGTTTCATTCCAACGGTCAGGGGTTTCCGCTCTCATAGTTATACCCCTTAATGTCTTTGAAGTTCATTGTGCTCAGGGGTCCCTGATCCCTCCCTAAATCAGTTCTGGGTGTTTTCTTCCCAGTGTCACCTTTCTCCCTTTGATACTAGGGGTCTGGATCCTTAATCACTCAGCAGGAGATGGGTCAATTGGTTTATAGCACCAGCCCAGACCTTTTCACCTCCCGCGCTTCTCCTCTCCCTACTCTCCATATGCAGGGCAGCATGGTGCCATCTCAACCCCTCTCTGGGTCAAGACCTCTGCCAACTCCTCTCACCTCTCAGATCCAGACAGTCAATCCACTCTCAGCAGAGACACACAGAAATGCTTAAAGCACAAAACTCAACCACTTTCTAAAAGAGTAGTTTCTGAACACACAGTAACAAAACCATTTTCATAGAAAGATGTGGTATGACACTGTGAGTTCATACATACTAAACTTCACCTCTCCATTATAAACTTACAGGAAACTAGGCTACCAAAACACAACACCCAGCCTCCCCATTCTATACTATGGGCAGAATGCCCTTTCGGCAGTGAAAAACAAAATGGAGTGTTTTTCACTGTCAGGACATAACACCCACTTTAGTATATGTCCTGCCTTTTACTTACACGGCACCCTGCCCAGGGGGTACCCAATGTGTATGAAAAAGGGAAAGTAAGACCTGACAAGTGGTTACACTTGTTAGGCCAACATGCTAACTTAGCAAACTGTGCGCAGGCCCTACACTGCAGGCCTGATTTCCCTTCTCCGCGCGCCTTTGCATTACTAGCCCTGGCCCACATAGCGCACAGAACTAGGGACTTTACTAGTAAGGCAACCATACCAATCATGGCCAACCAATTACCATTACACTTTACATAGGGAACACTTATACTTTGACACTGATCAGGAGTGGCAAAGTACCAAAGCATCTAAATTGGCAACTCTATGTCAGGAAAACGGTCTAGGGGAAAGCAAAAAGTTTCGGGAACTTTAGCCAAAAAGGCCAAGTCCTACATGGAGGATGTAGGTAAGGGAACACACACACACCAGGAGTATAAGAGCTTAGAAGAGAGGGGGACGTACCAAGTAGAACTAGGGGGGCGCATCGACCCCAGTCCAGCGGATTGTCTAGAGGTCTTTACCTTGTCATCACAAGTTCTGTGGTTTCCAAAAAGGATTTATGGCCCCAAAGGGCTATGTATGCAACTGAATCACTGTGACATGATAGGAGTATGCAGTGTGAAATTGGGCAAAATCAAGAATGGCACAAGGTGGAAAAACCAGATATGTCCGAATATGGTCTAAGTAAACGCCAAACCAGGCCTTTGCGGTCGGAAAATGGGTCCAGGCCACTTGGGGGTGGGGACTAGCCTGCTGAAGGCGGGACAGAAAAAGGACTGCTAGAGGGAGAGTCATGCTCGAGGCTAGGTGCCAGAGAGTACAAGACAGGCCACTGAAACCGCACGAAAACTACAACAACAATAATGAATAAACCTGGCATAATACTCAGGGAGGCTATTGATCAAAGAATACCCTTGATAAACCTCAATGCAACAAAAGCAGATATAAACTTGAGCACCAATATGTAAAGAAAATGTGCAGGATTGTACTTATTTTTGTCTGCAGCAGAAAAGAAAGAGAAGGAGGCTTTCTCTGTTGCCTCTGATACAATGAGTGGTGTGCCCTGCTTGGTTGATAGGCTTATGGGAAATGTAGTTCTATGTTTCTACAGTTTTAATTGCCTGCTGAAAATTGCAGTAAAGTTTGGGAAGGATAACCTGAACCTCCCATCAGTCGCAGCCTGCATGACTCGTGGGTGGGGGGGACAGGGTGGGGTCACACCAGGGTTCATGCAGGGGAGAATTTCATTTAAAAAAAATAATAATAAACGTACCTTCCTGGGTCCCGCACCGTCTCAGCTCCTGGCCAGGTCCCATTGAACAGGAAGCAGGCAGCCTCCCTCCACTTCCCCAAGCTGATCACAAAGCTGCAATGGCAGCGTTGTGATTGGTGGGGACGGCTCCCAGCTGGGCGCCTATGGGGAGGCCATTTTCTCCATTTAGGCTGCATGCAGCCCACACGGAGAACAGGGAGAGTGCACATGACTGGTTTAGGTGACCCCAGAGGGCCCGCAGCATTGGGCAAGCCACAGGCCACTCCTTCCCTGCCCTCCAATAGACCCGCCGGCCTCCAACCAAACCCTTCTGCTTGCAGCGACGCTCCTCCGCCCTAATTGAGGAGCCGCCCCTGCCTCCCGTCCTGACATAGTATTGAGTCAAGCAGGGTAGCTGTTCGTGGGGTACAGTTCTGCACGAGGAACTCCCCTCACGTTGAACAGCGTATCTTCAGAAGAGTGTAGCAATGTGTTCAGCCTTTTTTTTTTACTTTTCATTAAACATCTGTTTCAAGTTAAATATTTTTTACGTTAAAAATTTTTTTTATTTTATTTATTGACAAAATGCGTGCAAACGTATAATCTGGTTGGATACATCATGACATCATGAACATAGTATTTGTTTGACTGATATGAAGTTACACAGCTATCATGACTTATCAAGCAGTCCCTTGCCCACTAAATATATTTGATATGGCCCCCAAAAGACCTGAGGCAACTCTGGGAAGGGAGCAGTTCACTGTAGACATTGGATTGTAGATTATAGTATACCATGACTTTATGCCAGTCTTCTACGGTCGGGCCGGGCCTCTAGCCCACCGCATAGCCACTTTGCATTTAGCAAGAAGAAGCCCTATTACCACAAGTCTCTTAAATTGGCTTAGATTTGTACTTAATCCCTCATCTTCTTGCAGATCTCTTTCCTATACATCTGTGAATAGTTGTAGCAGAATTCGAAGTATTGATTATGTCTCCTGTACTGACCTAGTGGTATGTGCTCTTTTGATATTGAATTTTGTTTTTGCACATCACATGCATGGAAATATTGGTTTCCGGTGGTGTGTGCAATTTTCACATGGTGTTGGTTTAAAGTTTATCTATATTTTTTCTTTGTGTATCACTTTGCCACTGGATTCAAGCAAGCCGGGCTGAAGAAGGCTGAAATGCCAGGAACCGGTCCTCTGGAGCTTGTTTCGGGTCCAGGGAAGGCATGGCTTGTCAGTTCGGGCTGGACTGTTCCCATGAGGCACAGGGTCAGACTGATTTGCATATGGCCATGTCTGAACTGGGGTGGCAGAGTGGGCTAAAGAACGGTGATGGATTAAACCCAGATCAGTTGACTGGGGTGAGTGCTTGTATTGTCAACGCTCCGTCCATCATTTCCTTTGGTTTTTCTTTGTTCGCCATAAGTTGGCAGAGTATGCTCAGAGGTGAGTCCCTTGCTCACTTTGCCACTGGATTCAAGCAAGCCGGGCTGAAGAAGGCTGAAATGCCAGAAACCGGTCCTCGGTAGCTAGTTTCCGGTCCAAGGAAGGCATGGCTTGGCAGTTCGGGCTGGACTGTTCCCATGAGGCACAGGGTCAGACTGATTTGCATATGGCCATGTCTGAACTGGGGTGGCAGAGTGGGCTAAAGAACGGTGATGGATAAAACCCAAACAGTTGACTGGGGGTGAGTGCTTGTATTGTCAACGCTCCGTCCATCATTTCCTTTGGTTTTTCTTAAAGTTTACCTATACTTTTTCTTTGTGTATTCTGGTTCTTTTCTCTCTGGTGTATGACGGTCCTAAGACATCTTTATATTTTGATTCCATTTTTTGCTTTATAATTTTTGCAGCTTTTTTCTTACTTATTTTCTACTACATTCTTTTTTCTTATGTACATTTTACCTTGGTTGTGGTTCTTCCAGCAGTAAATTATGTTCGCTATTAGCGTTATCGAGAGTCTGTCTCATTGTCCCTACAGATACGATATAAGGATTCAGTGTAAAGATTTGAAGATACAGCCCTGACTCAAAATTTATTTATGCTGTATGAAATTGCTCAAACTGAATTTAATGGTATACTTCCTATGTTGGAGTAGATACAGAAGAAATTGTATACATTTTTTGCGCTCTGACGAAGGATTGGTGGATCTCGGTCCTGTTCCGAAACACACGTTGGCGCTTCTATTTTGTTGTTTTTTTTTTGTTTGTTTTTTATGTATATATATATGATCGCTAAATATTTGTAATTTTCTGTCATTGCTGTTTTTTGTAAATTGTTCAGTGGTTTGACTGATGATGGTTTGAATGGGTGTGAGAGTGTTGGATGTATTGAGGTCGTGAGAGGGCTGTGTTACATATGTTTAGAGATGTAAATAGAGTGTATATATATTCATGTCTTTACTGTTATTGGATTTATTAATAACAAAAAAATAATAAATAGACATATGCCTTTCAAATACAATTCTCTGTTTGGGACAATGATGATATTTGAAAAGAATTGGAGTTAGTACCTAAATGTATATTGTGTTCTAGGGGAGGTCTCCTTGTTTTTGATTATAGTTTCTCCCTGCTTCCTCCTCCTAGTATTGTTGTTCAGGGACCATCTTGTGTTTTTTGATTAAGGCTCGTATTACTCCTCTCTCCCTCCCCATCGGGGACCATGAGCACCACTCCAACAGTCCATGTGGGGAGTACATGAAGGAGCCAGACTATTGCACCAATAAACTCCGCTAAGCATGGATTGTGGAGTTTAATGAGTCAAATGTACTATGGCATATCACCGGGTTGTGGAAAAATAGTTTGAGGCTGGGTGAGAGGATCTACAGCATCCCTCTCTATAAGAAAATATGGCAGGTCGTGTGGGCCATGAAGCCAATAATGAGCATGTGAGCCCTCTGCTGCTTTATAGTATAGCTCTAGTTCAGGAGCATTCAACCCCCCCCAGGTCGATAGGCAAGGTGAAGACATCCCATTTAACCCTTGGCTGTTTATTGGCCCAAGCTAACTTAATCATCAAAGAGCGCAACATGACAAACAAAGACTGTGGTAGAAGCATTGGAGTTCTGGAATAGAAACAGAATCTGGGGAGGACTACCATTTTCATCAGTGCCATACACCATATCAAGAATAATGACAATTTTACCTAAGGGTCAACATTAAAATCAAGTTTTTGTATTGCTTTCTCGTAATTGCCCACCCAAATCCTGGTCACCGGGGCTGTGTATAACACTGTAACCAGATGAAGAAACACGTCAACCACATCAAATCACCGAAGAACATCTCTCATAAATTCCCACTCTACGGAGTCAAACGCCTTTTCGGCATCTAAAAAGAATGCTGCAGCCCTCACTGCCTGGTCAACTTGCACTGCTGTGTCAACTTGCTGCATAACACCAAACAGCATTCTAAGGTTATATGTTATACTGCGTCCTGGCACAAATCCTGCCTGCTCCGGGCGAACCACCACTGGAACAATTGGAGCCAGCCTATTCACCAGGAGTTTTGGCAACTAGCTTGGTGTCATCATTTAACATTGACAAGGGCCTGTAAGAAGAGCAATTATTAGGTTTTTCCTGGCTTCAAGAGGGTTACAATTAAATCTTGTAAATGTGTTTGTATTTATATAGCGCCTTCTACCCAGAGATCTCGTAGCGCTGTATTTATACCGCTGTGGAACCCTTCCTGGCTTTCCTGTGAGATGTCCACTCCTGGGCACCCCCAAGGTGAAGCCAGGCATCCAAGCGCTGCTGGGGCCGTTGTGGAGATTAAGCAAGTTATTGCCCAGAGTCACAGAGTGGGACCCATGATTAGACTAGGCACCGAGGCGAGAATTATCAGGTCCGGGGAGATTGAGTCCAAGAGCAGCCGAGGTGGGAATTGAACCCTGGTACCGGGCCAGACCTCTGCATCAGGGTCTGCCGCTCTAACCATTGAGCCACGCTTCTCTACTTATCTTACCACAATCTTACCTCATTGAGAGCGACATCTCATCAGCCTCCACCATCTCCTCATAAAGTGTGACTAGATGTGGTATAAGCAATTCTTGGTAGATGTTATAGAGGGCCACAGTAAGGCCATCAATGCCAGGTGCTCCCGCCATGCGCATGTCTTCAAAATAGAAATATTTGTTATAGTTTTCGTAGAAAATGAAAGCAAATAATTCCCATTACAGAGTGGCCACCTGCTCTTCTCTGCACATTGCTGGTGTGGGCTTATCATGTTGCACGTCACCTTGAATAAATTATATATATATACGTGGCAACATTTCAGAAGAGCATAGTGGGAGATTTAGAAAAGATAATCTGGAGAATGTATTTCCCCGATTGAATTATATTGAGAAGAGGCAATTTCAGGTGAGAGACAGACGAAATAAAGTCATTTTGGCTCCCGTCTGAAATCGGGTCGATTGGCATGTATAGATAAAAGAGGATGCAATCAACAGTAATGGTATGTAGTCAAATAACTAAAACACTAGGAGCTGGAAAACATACCTTTGGCGGAATCCCTATCTTGACGCCGCAAGGACCTCTCGCTTCCTGGATCAAGACTCAGCCTGCTGTGAGCCGCCACCCCTCGCCGGACCCGCTGCGCGGGTCCCGCTTCGCGGCTTCCAGCGGCTGATTGCTGTAAGGGGCATCACCTGGCAAAATCAAGACCGGCAGGGCTGCGAGGGTAGAGCGGAGGACTCCACGGACCAGGAGTCCCCGCGCGCCCGATTACAGCTGGGCTCCTCTCCCTGCCGGCCCCGCCCCCTCGGTGTACATTGGGAATCTACAAAGAGCAGGCATCAGTCCCGCAGCGCGGGAGCGCGCGGGAGGGCGCCGGGAGAAGCCCGGGACAAGGGCGGGACCGTCTGTGGCCGTCCGGGGCCGCAGGAGGCCGGGCTGGGCCAATTCCCTTAATCCCAGTATCCAATACGAACAAGGTAATGCCCTCGCCACCATCACGAGAAACTCCATCGAGAGAGGGGGCCTCCAGCACAGGGACATTGGATAATTATTTCAAATCTGCTAAGGGAAATGCGGGCAAGGAAAGCTTATTAGAGGAACGTAGGGCGGAGCGCAGGCGCTCCATAGAATCCATGAAAAACAGACTATTGAGCGAAATTATCCCTTACCCCAGTTCTCAAGAGGAGGGTACGCCCCCTAGCAGCACTAACAATTCGACCCTCGAGGACATTCCCCTTTTATTAAGGGAAATTCCCACTACCCCAGGGAGAGTGCCCGAAAAAAATGTAGAACCAACCCCCCCTGAGTCATCTCTTATTCCTGTGAACCTGGTAACCCAAACTCCCCCTATGCCATTAGTGAGGAAGAGTAATCTAAAACCAACTGTTGTGGCGGAGGTGCACAGGCCTCCACCTAGTAAACGCGCCAGGAAGTCTTTTGGGGGACGGGGGAATTCTAAATTATCTCACCTTGATTTTGGCAAGAAACATACCAACATACTCCTACCGGGGAAGGCAATTAAGATAGTGCCTATCATTCCATCTCCCAAGGCCCAATGCCCCACCATAGTTGTTACCACCGAGGAACCAGAGGCTAACACATCAAATATAACCCTTCCATCTACAGCCATAGGGAGTATCGAATTTTTATTCCGCTCCCTCCTGCAGCCCATTAGCGATAGTCTGAAAAAAGTTGAGATTCGGCTCACCTTATTAGAAACATCTCTTACTACCCTGAACACCTTAGTTAGTAAGCAAACTAAGCTAGTGGGAACTCCTCCTTCTGTTGGGGACCCCCCAAAAGCAGGGGTTGCATTAATTGCCAATAAAGCCCCCCCATAATGTGCCATCTGCCACCCTTTTGCAACCCCTTATGGCCATCCCACGTCAGGTACAGCATATCAACCAAATTAATAGATCTATACAATTACTAGACCATGCCCCTTATAGATCTGTAGGAGAGTCTAATGGAAGATCTCAAGAAGAGGTTAATGCCCCCCCACATTCCCTAGGTCGGCCAGTGCCAAGACCACGGAGGCCAGACCTCCCGCCGGAAGCCAATAGCCTAACGGTGGTTTTAGCAGGAGCCCCCCATTTAAGTTCAGGGGAAAATGAAGATTACCAATCCCTTAAGAAAAAGGTCATCAAATGGCTCAATTGGAATCGACCTCTACCATCCCACTTTAACAACGAGATTATTATGGTGAGAAGGGCCCCTTGGTTAGGGAAGACCAGAAAAACTATAATAGGGGATTGCATTCTGGTAACCTTTAAAGACCCGGGCACTGTCCTGCATATCTGTGGAGGAGTAAATAGATCACTGGATTCCACCATTCAGACCCTCCCAGTATCTTTCTTCTTCCCCCCCATTCGCAGGCACCAGGTTCCATCTCATGATGAATGGACAAGGGTGGAATGCAGACGCAGATATAAGGTCCATGCACAACGCCCGCATTTCCAACCGCCGGACACACCCTATTCCCATTTCAACCGTTTCAACTGCCTGAATGGTTTGGACGGGGTTGATTGACTTACTGTTCAAAATTCAGGGACCTGGGAGAATGGCTCTCGCGGACTTTCTGAACCTCCTACTGTGGCTCCTGGCATAACCCCTGGCCCGCTGTATGATCTAGTGGCTCTCGACTATGACATCAGCGAATCTTTCCACCTATCCGCTGATAATGCAGTCATAGCTGAGGGGACAGCCAGGGACCTTTTTTCGGCGGGCAATGGTGTGTTCAGACCTTCGGAGTCACTTACATCTCCAGCTGACCTTGCTCCAGGCCTTGCTACAGGAGTGGGGCCCGGAATCATCTCTCCTAGCCCCTGTGGCATGGCAATCGACACCCCCGAACATTTGAAGCTAATTTGCTGGAACATTGCGGGATTGGCCAACAAATTGAATGAGCCGGACTGGGCAAATTACATCGAGACTGGTGACATATGTATGTTCCAGGAAACCTGGGCCAGAGAGGATTACGGACACCAAGGTTATACATCATTTTCCATCTCAGCAAGGTGGGAAGGCAGGGGCCGCCCTTCAGGGGGGCTCACGACGTGGGTGGCATCTCATTTGGGCTGCGTGGCCACACGATGGCCGTTTAATTCTGATGATATCCTGGTGGTTTCACTATTATGGCCAAACAAAGTTAAACTTTTGCTGGTTAACATCTATTCCAGGCCGATGGGAGTGGCAAAGGAATCACCAACCATTGATGAACTTTCGAATTTGTTATCTGAACTGCCGACTGATTCATACTATGTGGTGGGTGGGGACTTTAATTCTCATTTTGAGCCACTTCCCGGCCTCCTGGAAGGGCTTTCATCGGATGAAGAGGCTAGGTGGGCAGTACCCTTGGTGGAAGCTCCAGTCCCGAAAGCCTGGACCCCACTAGCATTACAAATTACTGCCCTTACTCTAAGGTTCGGACTCAGAGCCTGTAATGGGCGAATAAAATCCGACATACCCAGCAAAATTACGTACAACAGACGGGGTAGAGAGTCCCACCTGGACTATGTCCTGGTTCAGCTAGTGAGGTGGCCGACAATACAGGATTTTAGGGTGACGGAAAGGTCTGACAGTGATCACAACGCCCTTGAGCTTGACCTTGTCCATCCAGGCCCTCAAGCCTCAGTGCCTAAAGTGGGAGGGAACAACCCAGCACTTCTCCTGGATAACAACAGGAGAAGAATCAGGTGGGAGCACATGGTTACAAACAAGGATAAACTCCCTCTGTTGTACGCGGAGATTACTCCCATCTTAGAAATCGTGGGGAGCCTTGATATCGAGGTAAATAACAAAGTCTCACAGAGCAAACTCTATGAAGCCCATGAGGAACTTATAAAAGCTGCGGCACCTCACTTCACTTGTAATTCACGAAAGCCAAGGGAGAGGTGCCAAGGCAAAACACAGTGGTACAATGTAGCATGTAGACGGGCAAAAACAGAACTCCTTGGAGTAATTAAGGAGGGTATAGGGGGGGAACGCCTTAAACAAAGTAGGCGAGACTATAAGAAGCTTCTTGTCCAGGCCAAAGTAGAATGGGAGCAACATCAGTGGGAAGAACTCACTAAGGCCCTAGCGATCCAAGATCAACGCCTATTCTGGAGGACCGTTAATGGGGGATCAGGGAGTCTACATTCGGCATTAGAGCCCAATATAGCACCTGGAGTGTGGCAGGCCCATTTTCAGTCACTATATAGCTCTGAGCCGGGTGAACTCCCTGCTCCTATTGAGGTGGATTGGCCGGGCTGCCAAGGGGACTCAATAACATTAGGTGAGGTCACTGCTGCCATCTCAGGTTTGGCTTCGGGGAAGGCGCCGGGACTAGACGGGCTACCGGGAGACCTGTTTAAACAGGAGCCCAACGTTTGGGCGCCTTACCTTGCTGCCCTTTTCAACAGTATTCTCGGCGGGATGGAAATCCCTAGTACGTGGCTGGGGGCTGAGGTGGTCCCCATCTTTAAAAAGGGCTCGCCCCTCCTTCCAGTCAACTACAGACCGATTAGTCTGATAGATGTAGCACAGAAGCTGTTCGGCAGGGTTTTGTTGAACAGGCTTCAGGATTGGATGGAGGAGGTGGGCGCACTTAGTCCCTACCAGGCGGGATTTAGGAGGGGGGTGTCCACAGTGGACCAGGTTTTCAGATTGAATCTGATCTACTGGAGGACAGCAAAGTTCGAGGGCGGCAGTTTGTACACAATTTTTGTGGACCTACGGGCCGCCTTCGACTTGGTTCCCAGGGGGAAACTTTGGAGCGTCCTGGCGGAGATGGGTGTACCCCCAGACATCCTACTGATCTTGCAGAGGCTCCACCACAATAATTATGCCCGTGTGAGGTGTGGGAGGTCGGGGGAACTGACCGACAGATTCCCCGTGGGCAGAGGGGTAAGACAGGGTTGTGTGCTGGCGCCGACCCTGTTTTGCCTCTTCGTCAACGGGGTAATCGCCTATCTCAATGCCACCGACCATACTGACGCCCCAAAACTTAACGGCAGCAGGGTGCCCGCAATTATGTTTGCGGATGACACCCTGCTGCTATCGAAAACCCCCATGGGCATACAAAGGATACTTGATTCCTTTGTGGCTTTCTGCTGTGACAGAGGGCTGGAAATCAATGCTAATAAAACCAAATTCATGGTTTTGAACCCAAGCCAGAAGCAGCGCCCGAATCCACATCTGGGTGCCGTCCGGCTGGAAAGAGTAGCCACCTTTGAATATCTTGGTGTGACCCTCAACGAAACCTTGACCTGGGGACCCCACCAGAGTAGGGCAAATCTTAAATTAATACAAACTACTGGGGGTATTTCCCGGATGATGACCGGCTCATCCTACCGCCCATTGGGGGCTTTAATCCAGATATATAGGGCCCAGGCCAGGGGGGCGATTATGTACGGGGCTGAACTGTGGGGCCATATGCCATGCCGGAACCTGTCTCTAACAGAAAATAAGTTCATAAGACAGATAACCGCACTTCCCCCTAGTACTCCGCTCCTCCCCTTGAGGCTCGATCTAGGGCTACGACCACTTGCCAACGAGATAAGCTTGAGACCCATTGCCTTCTGGCGTAGGCTTTGGAGCAGCAATAATCTCGCCGACTATAGGGCGGAACTGGTCGAACTACTGAATCACCCCAAGGCCCTTTCCATCCCCTGGGTCAAAAATATTCAAGCTACCTGTGTGGAATTGGGGCTCCCTGATTTGTGGTCTAAGCCGGCGAATGTTGCACCAAACATCTCCAAGAGGTCCCTGGCGAATTTGTATCACGAACATAAAAGGGCAAGGGCCCAAGCTACCCAGCCAGAGGGGTCCCTATCATCTGCATTCCTGCAAACCAAGGATCTCTATAGACTTGAGAAGGCACTGGACCCTGTATATCCCACACTTGCTAGGAAGTTGTTCCTCCAATGGAGACATGGCACATTGCCCCTTCGGGCCTTTACAAGTTCTTGGTTATCGGCTCCCTCCACAAAGCACTGTCCTGTCTGTCCTGATAAAGAGGAAAACGACTTGCACGTGGTGTTCTTCTGCCCAGCATACAAGGCAGCTAGAAAATACTGGCTCCTCCCTTTGATAAAGAATTTGGGGGGCAGGGAATACGCACCAATGTACAGGATTTTAAAATCCGACGTCTCCGGCCCAACAGTTTTTGCACTTTCCAAATTTTTTACCAATGTTTGGTATACGCGTAATCGCATTTTAAAATACGCTGGGTAGCACCTAGTAATGTTTTCCTTTTTTTAGATGCTCTTATGTCTGTATAGATTATTTTTAACATATACTCAATGTTTTATCTGTTTATGACAGAGTTATACGTGATCTTATTTGTATTGTGTATCTTTTATGACCGAATGGTCGAAATAAAGATTGGAAAGTAAAAACACTAGGAGCGTTTTTTTCTGTTAAAATATAAAAAGCGCCATTAAACAAGAATAGGTACTCAGCCCAAAAAGACATTCGAGAGAAACACATGCTTGTGTTTGTACAGATACAGCAAAAAGTATACTTTTGTTGTGTAAGGGCACAAATAGGCAGAATAATAGGGGGAGGAAACTTGACATTTCTGAGTTCCACTTGGGCAGGACTCTCAAGAGACTGCTCATTAAACAGTTGCCTTCATGTTCATGCTATTATCTGCTCTGTTTCACGTGTACACTGTAGGACCGACTCGACCACATCATTTGCTGTATGCTGAGCAACAGAACAATAAAAGTAGTTTTTTTTAAATTCGACCAAAAAAAAGAAATTGTCTGAATGTCCCAAATATTAGGTGGTCAGTAGGGAAGGATGCTCTGCACGAAAAAGACTACATATATCTTGGGGAGATTTTTAGTTCATCGCTTGATGATAAAGAATACATAGCCAATGTTACACAGTGACCAATGACTCATTCAAATGGACTCCGAAGTTTTTAGAATGCACACAAGCAAAAACATTGTAATCATCTCTTATTGATTCAGATAAAAATTCCCCCTACCGTACTATATGCAGCAGAATCAATTAATATTAAGAACTGGGCATTACGGTTTTAGTGGAAGGGAGAATACTTAGAAAGCTAAGCACATCTGCACTAATTTATGCTATCAGATTAGAACTAGGGTAGTCCAGTGTTTATGCATTAGGAATGGTAGCACTTTTAAGGTAGGGTCTTGGCCTGCTGCTTTCTGACAGAACTCTGCGTGAATTATTTGCTACAGAGATTATTAAAGAAAATATTTTATTTTTTACACTTGGCAAAAATATATTATTTGTTTTACAATTTTTTTAATTTGACAAATATGTGTTTATAAAAATGTCAAAAGTGGAATTAAAGAGGTTTATTAAAAAATGTTGCCCAGCTCTTGGTATGCAAAGAGATATAAAGTCCTATATTAGTAAAAATATGTTTCTAGATATTAGCTCTACTTGTAAAGAAAAAGTGGCAGAACCTAATGTAGAATGGAACTAATGGAACTTAGATCATGGGGTGCAAATAATTATTTTATGCATGAGATTAACTGTGCACCTTTTAAGAATTATAACAGGTTCATGGTAAAATTAAAAAAGAGAGGAGCGTATTTGAAGGTTATGTAATGGGGTCTTTTTTAGGTCTCGCTAGCGGACGCAGTGCATGCGCTGCTTCGCCTTGTAAGACTCTATTGTTGCCACTTTCTGTGCCGAAGGGAGACAGGAGATGGCACACGCGGACAAATGTGCACACGTACGGACAGGAGATGTGCACTCTGTACGTGTGCACATCTGTCCCCGGAGGCTGGCAGGGCGCGCATCGCGCGCTTTCAGTTTACCTCCCCCCGTCGGCTCCACGGAGCCAGCTTGTTTAAGTATTGCATGCGCTTCCTGATGGCAGAAACAGCGAAATTGTATTGTTTTCCCCCTGCCCTGCCTTCTTCCACCTCCTGGGCACCCGCCTGGTCCGGCGTCATTGCCTACCATCGGACGCTGTCACACGCCTTGGCGCGCATGCAAAGGCTGTCAGGTGTCCCCGACACTGCTTGTTTTTAAAGTTGTGCCAAGCTCAATATTGCAATTCTTTACAGGAAGTAGGACAGAGGGATTTGTGGTTGCTCTCCTATGAAGTGAACCACTGACTCATAGCGCTATGTTTGAATGGGGGTGGGATGGGGGACCAAATTGCCTCCTACGGGTCTCCAGTAGAATGCTATACATCAACTCTCTATAACTAACTAGTGGCATGCCCTAGGTCACACTGGCAATGTGATTGACAGACAAGGGCATGTAACCGAAGGAGGTGGTGATCCGCTGTATTACAACAATCTCTCTGCGTTCTGTCACACTCCCTGTTTATGTATCTAACCAGTCGCTTAATTTGTGGGGTCCGCACAACTATTCGCCTTTTCATTTAGTGGTCTGTAGTGCGGGTTTGCACGTATGTCGCAGCTCTTGCAGATTCCGAACAAACCACAGCTTTAAACAAGCATTGGTGTCTCTCTGACGGCCTCCAAGCTGGCTTGTGTTCTGTGCTTCTGTGCTTGCCTCGAGGATTCGTTGTGTCACTGAACCCCCGAGCGACTTATGTGAGCTCTTGTGTTGTTTATAGGCGCTTCTTGGTGCTACACAGACACACAGAAAGACACAGAATATCCCATATGTAAAACAACGGATAAACAGTTTTTTTTATTGCCAGATATTCAGCATGAAGAGCCCATGCCCAAATGCAAATTCTCTTTATGCTGGGAAGGTCACCTCTTCTGCAGCATCGTTTCCGTTTATGTGTGTATGTATCTCTTTCCATCTCTGTTCTCTTTGTATAACTGAATCTTGATTTAGGATGCTTACTGTGTAGGTCTGTCACACATCTCTTTTTTTCTCTCCCTTCGTCCTTAACACCTTCTCCCTGTAGATCGATCCATCCAGCTACGATTAGCCCCCCATATCTTTAAATATGTGCCATTTCCTACACCTTCTCTGCTGCACTGTCTCACTTCACAGCTGTCTCCCTCTTTTCTTCTCTGCTCCCCTTGCTGCTCAATGTCTGAACATTTATTTTGCTATTGTAGAGCGGAGATGGAAACTGCAGCAAACATATCTCAGAGGTCTCACACTCCGCACATCTCAAGATTTCGCATACTATTTCATTTTTTCCCCAGTCGCTCCCACAGTTAGACTTTGAGTCTGGCGTAGGAGTGAGTTGGTAATGGGGGTGAGCCGAAAGAGGTGAAGGCCAAATGCCCAGAAGTTCCTCCCCTTGAAAAGGAGGACACGTCAACCAGTCAAGCCCAGACGGAATCAGTGCATGGCGGGCGACAGAGATAACGAGGCGACTAAGTCAGAGGAGAGCGAAATCCTTCTGCCCAGACAGACTGAACGGAGCGGTGAGCAACACACCCTTTCCACTTCAATGAGATTCTTCTTTGCCCCACTCTAAGATCTAGTTGGGATCCGCTTCGTGTCGGGCGCACGCAGTCTCAAGGGTTCCTCATGGGAAGTAGGGTTGCCACTGTGCCAAGACATAATAAAACAAGCATTTGCAATGCAATAGGTCTCGCATTTACGCGAGTTTGAGCTATTTACTTACTTGACCTTCGCGCGCTGAGGCATTTGTTGCTGTATTTGCCGTTTTAAATAATTTTAATCTTTTGCTTTACTGCGCGCTCGCGCTGACAATTTTAGCGCTAGGTGCATTCTTTCGTCCTAGCTTGTCTTGGGGGGGTTACACCCAGAATAGCTCTTACCTGCACTATAATTGTGTCCCCATCCCGCACTTGAGGGAATTAGAGCGCTTCAGGGGCTTCTTGGGCTCTTGGGGAGATCGCGCTGCGGTGATTGGAGCCGCCATTTTGGGTGAGGGAACCAGGGTGTGCCGAATAGTAGGCGCCATCTTGGTTGGGGGGCTAGTGTTTTCACTGCAGGACTCGCGTGCCTACGGCTATATAAGATGGCTGACTCTAAAGCGCGCAGCGGGCTCGCCGGCGGATAGCCGGAGGTGCGCCAGAGGTAAGCCCGTTTACGCCCGTTCGCGCACAGGACTCGCCGGGCGCCGGACACTCTGCTTGTCAGGAACGTACCGTACCATTGTACTCCCGTGACGATCTTATACGCTTGAACACCGGCACTTTCTCAAGCCGTAGGCATAGATCCATCGGTAGGCACCCAGATTCCATATCCTGTGGCCTGTTGAATGTGAGATCGCTCATTAAGCACTGTGAAGAGTTTGCGCTACTCATAGAGTCCTATGATCTAGACGCACTCTTCATGACTGAGACCTGGACCACAACGGCTAGTGCGGTGGAATTGGGAACAGCTTGCCCCCCGTGTTTTAAAATAATACACAATCCCAGAGTAGGGCCCAGAGGAGGCGGAATTGGATTAATCTTTAGAGTGACATTAAACTTCTCTCAGCTCAACATCAAGGCTGTCGCTGGATGTGAAGTACTTGGCCTTTCCATCAAGGGTCTAGGAGGTGTGTTATACGCGGGGCTGTTATGTTACAGACCCCCTGCGGGTACGCTGTCCGCTGTGCCTGAGCTCATAGATTTAATCTATGACTTGTCTCATTCCCATTCTAGGCTGATGGTGCTAGGGGATTTCAACCTTTGGCCAAATGGACCGACTAACTCCGCTTTTGTAGAGCTGGTCCAAGCCTGCCGTAATATTGAGTTACAACAGCTAGTACTCTTGCAAACCCACTCTAAGGGTCATATCCTTGACTTGCTTTTTGCCGACGCTGGTCAAGCGTCTCTGCGGGATGTCATACCTCAGGGCTGGACGGACCACGCTCTCGTCCTCTTCTCCCTCTCATGTCCAGTCGTCACAGCAACGAAAGGTAGTGTGGGTGGTACTAGAATGGGTAGACAATGGTCTAGACTCCTTAAACAGCCTACCCTGCCTACCCTGCTTCCTGATGGGTTCACACTGGGAGATACGGTGGACATGAGCTATGAGACGTTCTGTCAGCAAATTTCGGCCTCTCTGAACTCTTTGGCGCCGATGCGCAAAATCAGAGCTAGGACCAATCTGGCTATGCCATGGTACTCAGAGGAACTCCGGCAGCTCAAGCTTCAGTGTAAACAGGCTGAGCGTGCTTGGAGGAAACAGTATCTGGAACCATGTAGAGTCCGTTTTAAACAAGCTCTGGCGACCTATAAGGTCCAGATTAAGCTGGCCAAAGCCAGACACTTAGAAGAACTATTGCTGGCAGCTGCAAATAAGTCTCAGGCCTTATTTAAGATCGTAAAAGACCTGGCCCATCCAGCCTGTACTAAAAACAACATACCGGCCTCCCAAGCTCTCTGTGACTCGTTGGCACAGGCTTTTGAGGACAAGATTGCCACCATCTTAAATAATCTTGCCTCGTCATCTGGTCAGCCTGTGCATTATTCCAACTGTACTGAGAATGTGGAGGAGGGCGTTAAGTCAGCTGAATTGAACAACTTGCCTTTACCATCGTTCAAGGATTTCTGCGCACTGGCCGACTGTATATCTTCAGGCTCACCGTCTGATCCTCTCCCACCAAAATTCTGGAAGCTGTTTCGGGAAGAGCTTCTTCCACCTCTTTTTTCCATCTGCTGCCAGTCCCTTAGCTCGGCGCGGGTCCCAGATAGCTGGAAATTGGCGGTTGTCTCCCCATTACTTAAGAAGGAAAATCTGGATCCCGCCTGTCCAGCTAACTACAGACCCATCTCTCTGTTGCCATTTCCTATTAAGATTCTTGAGAAACTGGCCACAAAACATCTTTCCAACTTTCTTGAGGCCAACAACTGTTTGGATGTGGCTCAGTTTGGCTTCAGACCAGCGCATGGGACAGAATCGGCATTGGTGACTGTTCTCGATGACCTGCGAACGCGGGCCGACCAGGGTCGAGCGGCCTTTTTAGTGCTGCTCGATATGTCGGCCGCGTTCGACACGGTCAGCCATACAATTCTGATCAGGAGATTGGCGGAGGTTGGAGTATCTGGCTTGGCCCTTGAGTGGCTGGTGTCGTACCTCGATCATAGACACCAGATAGTGGCCTTGCCACCCTTTAAATCTAACACCAGGAGGGTTGGTCAGGGCGTACCCCAGGGGTCAGCCATTAGCCCCATTCTTTTCAATCTTTACCTCCGCCCCCTGATCACGTTGATTAAATCCTTTGGCATAACAGTCACCAATTAAGCTGATGACACCCAACTCATCTTTTCCCTTGAGGGTAAGGATGGGGTGTCTCAGGAGGCCTTCCATCGCTGTATGAACACCACGGCTGAATGGCTGGGTAATAACTCCCTGCAGTTTAACAGCGCGAAAACTGAGGTGCTGCATTGCTCCCTGGACCGTATCCCCAGACCACTTCCGCAGGATTTTTGGCCTCCCGACTTCCAGGGCGCTAGCCTGCCCGCTGAATCGGTTCGTAATCTGGGGGTAGTGTTCAGTGCCAGCTTGCAGCTTGATGTATCAGTGAATCGAACGGTGACCACCTGTATGGCGTTGCTCTGCTTGCTGTGTAAAATCTTACCCTTGCTCCCTGCACAGGCTAGACCAGAGGTAGTGCGGAGCATAATTTTAAGTCATATTGACTACTGTAACGCACTACTTCTGGGAGCTCCGGCTACCCTAGTCGGAAAATTGCAGCGGGTACAGAATTTTGCCGGCAAATTGGCCCTCTCACGTCGACGCCTGGATTCTTCTGCTAAGGCACTTAGGGACCTCCACTGGCTACCAGTCTCCCAGAGGATTGATTTTAAAGCACTGTGCCTGGTATTTAGGGCTCTACACGGACAGGGTCCGTCCCCTTTGCAGGATCTCTTTTCCTGGTACATCCCTTCTAGATCGCTATGGTCAGCCTCAGCTCACTTGGTGGTTGTACCTAAGATTTTGAGGTCTCGGACTGGCGGCCGCTCTTTCAGGTTTACCGCTGCAAGATTGTGGAACTCCCTTCCTTTGGGTCTGAGGGGTCTGGAAAAATGTTTCTCTTTTAAAAAGGCCCTGAAGACCCACTTGTTCCCTAGAGCAATGTAAATGTATCTGCTGCTGGAAACATCATGTATGTGTAAGTGTCAGTACAGTCTAAGCGCCAGGATGCCCGTCGGGTGACAGAAATTGCGCTATATAAATATACCTATACATACATACATACATATTGGCATTGTAAATGACAATGCCTTTTATTTTTGTTTTGCTTTTTGAAACATAAATAAAAGGCATTGTCATTTACAATGCTAATAGCTTAAACTTGCGTAAATGCGAGACCTATTGCATTGCAAATGCTTGTTTCTTTCTGCCATTATCTGAGGTACGGAAACATTACTTATACTCCCTTTTATGATTTTGAAACAATATCTTCGGATGCTACGCGCCCTCTTTTTATTTCTGTTCAAAATTAAATGATCTGCTATAGACTTATTTTTCAGAACTTATTTAGATGTATATTAAAATCTTTAAGAGAATTATATTAAGTAAATTAAAGGAAATTTGGGTGAAAACTGTTTTATAAATGTAAGGTGTTGATGAACGTGTTTTTACTCTTTGGAAAATAAAATTTTAATAATAGCATATGTTCTAGAAACCTTAATATTGATGTGTTAGTTTATTTATTTAATGCATTTTTATAAAGCGCGGAGTTTACCCGAAGGTGTCAGAGCACTGTACAATAGAACCAGTTACTTTACATAAGAGAACTATTACAGGAATGGAACAAACAAAAATAGCATGCCATAGAATCAAAGCGACGCAGGCAACAGGCACAATCTCAAGCACAGCAAGCACAGACTGTAAAAGCAAAAATATGAATATATATGACAAATTTTGCAATGACTAAACAACTTCCTGGCGAAAAATAGCAGGCCATAAAATCAAAACAACGCAGGCAAAGGAACACAGTATTAAACGCAGCAAGCACAGGATGTACAAACAAAAATATAAATATATGTGACAAATTTACAATGACTAAAGAACTTCCTGGCGGGTCTGAGAAGGAGGGAATTAGATCTGAAAGTGTCTTTGTAATAACAGAGATTTGAGGTCCGCTTTGAAGATCTGGATGGAGGTGATGACACGGAGCGAAGGAGCAAGCGAGTTCCAGATTCTCACTGCAATACCTGAGAATGATTGTGCCATCAATTTTTCCCTTTTGAAGGAGGGGGGCTCAAGAAGGAACTTTTCCGCATTCCGAGAAGGTCTTGAGCCTCCAGACAATTTCAGTTTATTCGCCAGATAGCGAGGGGAAGAAGAATGCAAGGCTTTGTTGGTGATGCACACCGTTTTGTAGATAGCTCTAGCTTCGATGGGAAGCCATCGGAGAGAAGACAGGATAGGAGTGATGTGGTCACTTTGTTTGGACCCTGAAATGAAGCGAGCTGCTGAATGGAGGACGGATTTGAGGGGGGAGAGGTGAGATTTGGGAAGGCCAGTCAGAAGAAAATTACTATAATCCAGTCTAGAGGGAACTAGCAATTGAACCAAGGTTTTTAGGTCATTCTCCGGGAAGAACCGACGAATCCCCCATAAAAGGCGCAGCTGATAACGTGCGCTCTGGGCCATGGAATTGATGTGTGAGATTAGGTTGAGTCTTTTGTCAAGTATGACACCTAGGTATTTAGCGCAGTCCACAATGATGGGTTTACTGTTGAGTAGATTCAACTGATCCATCCAGGATTGAACAGGAGGCCGTGAGAGAGAGCTAGATAAGAGGAGGAATTCCGTTTTGGAGGGATTGAGAATGAGTTGGTGAACTAACATCCAGTTGTGAATAGCGTTGAGAGTAGAGCTGAGTAGTGAGAGATCATAAGGGGAAGACAACTTGAGGTAGATTTGGGTATCGTCCGCATAGAGATGGTAGAGGATTCCAGATTTGCTTAGGAGGTTCCCTAATGGTTCCAGATAGAGATTAAACAGAGTGGGAGCAAGGATAGAACCTTGAGGGACGCCTTGACCAACTACCAGTGGAGACGAGAGACTATTCGCAATCTTAATCATTTGGGATCTGTCTGAGAGTAAAGAGGCAAAACATTTGAGTACTGTGCCTTCCATGCCCATTCTCTGTTGAAGAATATTAAGGAGGGTGTTGCGATTAACAGTGTCAAAAGCTGCAGAGAGGTTAAGAACAATCAGAAGGCACGATGCCCCCAAATCGAGAATATGTATCATCGATCACTTGCAGCAGGGTTGTTTCAGTGCTGCAGTTTTGAATAAAGCCCGACTGGAACATGTCGAGGAGATTATTGTCCATAATGTGTTGGGAAAGTTGTTTTGCAACACATTTTTCTGTGATCTTTGAAAGAAAAGGGAGATTGGTGATGGGGCGGAAGTTAGTGAGGTCATTTGCATCTGCAGAGGGTTTTTTTTAGAAGGGGGGGTAACCTGTCCTGGTTTGAGGACAACTTTGAGGGATCCTTGACTGAGGAAGAGATTGACTAGCCTGGTCCAATAGGAGAGAGTGTTAGTATAGAAATCAATGGTGATGCCACTGGGTATGGGGTCAGAAGAATGGTTGGAGGGTTTGGTTTTGCAGATGCAGTTGAGGAGATCATCCTCTGAGATGGCTGCAAAGTTCTGCCAAGTGACTAAGGATTTTCACTCCTCGATGGAGGTGGGGTGGGTAACCTGTTCCACCAGACATTTAACCTTTTGATCGAAGAATATAGCAAACTCAGTTGTTTTCTTTGAAGCATCCTCAGGCTTGATGGTTTGGGGAGAACAATTTGGGTTTTTGATGAGGTCTGATGGGGTGGGTCTTTTCCTTTTGCTTTGGAGATTAGCAACCTTGTTGATTTCGACTGCAAGGATTGAGAGGTAAAGGGGAGTGAGATCATTGACATCCGTATTGGGGTCTAGACTAGGAAGAGAACAAATAGCAGAATCACATAGAGTCTCAATTTCAATGATTTTTGTGTTGCGGAACCACGTAGAGGCTCTTTTAGGTTGGCCGAGAGTTAAAATGTGAGAGAGGTGAAAACAGAAGGGAATGAGGAAATGGTCAGACCAGTCAACATGGATAGGTGAGGCAGTGGTAATCTGGTCTGATTTGGATATCACAAGGTCCTGAATTGAGCCCTTGGCGTGTGTGATTTCCGAGCAGTGTTGGGCAAGATCGTTAGCTGAGAGAAAGGTTGCAAGCTTGTTGGCAGACGAGTCTTCCACTGAAACCCCAGTGGAGATTGAAATCACCTAGGAAGATCTGCTTGTCGCTTTGTGAATATTGGTCACTAATGAGGTCGATGAATTCCTCCATGAAGGAAGAGCAATTACCAGGCGGGTGGTAGATAGTATGGAACCTGAAGGGTGAGCCATGATGAACTTGGAGTTCTAGGGAAAGGCATTCAAAGGTGAGAAAGAGGGTGGTGGGAAAGGCTTTGATTTGGAGGGCGTTTCTGAAGATAATCGCAACACCTCCCCCGATCTTGCCTGTTTTGTCGTTTCTTAGGATACAGTAGTCAGTAGGTAACAAAAGATCAAATGAAGTGTGAGAGATGTCATTAAACATTTAAGTGTGCACTAATGTACTGTAGAGACTGTGTTTAGTTTGTTTTTCCTTGATATTTCTTACCCGAGTTTGGATAAAGTTACCCGCAAGCCGAGCTAGTTTCAAATCGGTGTAATATTAAATAAAATAAATATTATTATATTAAAATACACCGACCTAACCCTCATTGCAAACGCCTATTATCTTCAAGTAAAATAACACTAGTGATAAGCCCCCTTAAAACGTTTGACGTCAGCCTCATGGGATACCGCCAGCTTGACCGATGTCAAAGTAATCTAGTTGTAGTCAATTCTTTAAGATTTACATAGAATCTATTGATAACAGTCATCTGCCGTATTTGAAAGCTGCTGTTTAAACGTTAGCGGCTAAATTCTGGTCGAATGTTTTCTCATAACAACTGATAGTGTTGCAGTTGTCCGTCGTCTAGCGGAGGCTGGGTTTCACTTTCAGTCCTTCTTTTGTTTCTACTGCCTATTCTGCCTAGATGGCCTTTCGCGCGCTGCCTTGTGGAATGCCGCGATGACGTCTCGGAGAGCCAGCCCCTCCGCCGGCAGCCTGAGGTGTGGGCGGAGCCTGGTGCCAGGGGGCGGGGCGTTCCGTCACTCCTGGAGACAGTCTGAGCGCTGGCTCAGGGTAGGGAGAGGCGGCGGGTGGAGGAGGAGTAGAGCCCGGCGGAGTCGCAGCCCGGGCACCAACGGTAAGCAGGAGGCGCAGGGAGCCGGTGACAGGGGGTGGGGGGCCTTTCTAGTCTTTAGGGACTGTTGACGGGGTCCTGTGAGATGACCCCCCCCCCTCACAGTGGGAGCTCACGTGCCTCTGACAGCTCTGGGCCTCAGACAGGTTATTACCCTTGACCGCCAGCTCCCAGGCCAGTCTTAAACGAGCGTAGTGCCACGCTGCATATGTATGTAATTACACATATGAGTACAGTACTTCCGGCCTCCCTATACCTGCACAGTGCCCCCATGCGAGCTCATCACCTCTCTCGTTGTCCAGCCCCCTGGGGCCTCGGTAAACCCACACAGTGCCCCCCAGGCCTCCTTAGATCGGATACATTGCATGGCATTTACTCCCGTTTCTGGGAGCGGCTGTGTAGCGCTGCACACAACCCAAGGCCGAGATTCATTGTAGGGGCAGCGTCATGCCCCTACCCGATCCGTACACCCGATCCTTCCAGTACGTGCATAGCACTCCATATGTCCCCCCAAGTCTCCCGAGGAGCCTCCTTTCCAAAGAATGTGAATGATACCAGCACAGTTCCATCCACTTTCAATAGCCCACGGGTCCTGGACTCCCTCTTGTCATGGAGACTAGCGCTATACAGGTACGCTGCCCCCGATCGCCCTTACTCTCTGCCCTGGCATCTTATTATCAGTGGAGATACAGATCCTTCAGTCTTCTACCCGCAGATTGCTCCCATAGTTCCCTGTTCCAGCAGAGACAGCCGATTTTTTTTCTTCTGTCACATGACTGCATCATACCGGCAATACCTGGGCATCCTTGAACCGGCACGGAGACCCCTCGTCTTTTGCCAACAGAGATCACAGAATCATGCTTCCGTATCAGACGAAAACGTTTTTACCAGTGTCTGTTACTTCCATGTTTCATCATGGTTTTCCATGCTCCTTATATCAGCAGAAATCCCAATAGCATCCGCCTTTTCTATAGGATTGCAACACTATAGTAGCAGTACCATGGTACTCCTTATAGTGGCACGGTGCTCCTGATCTCATATCCCGTATTTGTGAAGCGCTTGTTATACCCATGGGGTATCTTGACATTAAATATAGGGGTAATTTTATCGATCTCGAAATGGTAAAAGCTGAGTGGACTCTCTGGGATTTGAACCAGTGTCCATGACATACCAAGGTACGTAGATTGGATGCTTTGGTCCACTGAGGTGCCACACCAAGCGGAGATCCTCTAGCCTTCCTCCTATCAATATTTAACATTAAACTAGCAGTTACTAGGCCTCACGGGTCTTGCACAAGTAGAGGCTTCCCAGATGTTAATTTCTTTATTTTGGAAGCGCATTATACTACCACTCTATTTACTAGCATAGTCTCCCTGGCCTTTCTGAACCGACTCAGTTCACCTGCCACCTACTCCAGCAGCAGTGCCTGGACTACCCTGTTTTTTTTTTTTTTAAGAGAACCATATAGTGTACCAGTACTTGAAGCAGCCCTGCATGAATATGGTACCAGTGCGCACCCTGTGGCCATGGTCCAGGTGCAATTTTTAGAGTTGATATGCTGGCTTATAACATGACATCACCTCCCTGAAGTATAGGGAATGCGTGACAGTCGGTATTTGAAATTACAACAAATGGTGCATATGAAGGGCACATTATTGTTCTTTCTCCATCTATACTCTTTCAAGTGTTATAGGGCTACTGCAGCATCTCACTCGGACCTGTGTTAGTAATGATTGGACTTCCTTATGTCACCACAGGGACCTTTTTTCACAGACCAGCACTCTGCCTTAGTAACAACTATATCTGCACAGTTCACAGGCATCTTTATACTGACACTATGCTTGGGCCTCATTAATCTGACCGTGTGTCCTTGCTTTTCTTTCAAATAATCTCACAGTCGTCCTCCTCTATCAGATGCCTGTATTATACTGTCAGTCCTTGGAGTATCTACATAATAGCAGGGTTCCACTGCGATTGCTATGTCAGAGTTACTTAGGTTACACTATATTAGCGCATGTACCTTCTCTCCATGTACCAGTGCATCGTTTCCTGGTTTCCTATCCTTGTCAGTGGCACCTTTGCACCAGCCGAGTGACTTGGCCTTTTTACACTGACATGGTGCTTGGTCCTCTTTGTACTGGTCTAGTGCTCCTCTTATGCTAGTAGAGATACCAGAATCTTCCTGCTATGTCGGAAGATAGAATTACACCAGCTGTATCTGTGGTTCCTTCCTCTTATCAGGACAGTCCATATAGCAGCAATGATCCTCCTCTGAGAATCACATTATACCACCATTGACTGTACCAGAATGGTCTACCCCATCATATTGTCCCTAAACAACAGATACCCCGTAACATCTGTTTTTTCCAGATTAAAATATTAACACTGCTTAGATCCCCGCCAACCCTCATACTAACACAATGACATATTCTCAATGTAGCAACGCACTTCTCATAGTTTCTGTTCCATGTCAGCACCTGCTCTACACCAATACAATGCCATGTCCTCCACATACCATCACAGAGCAGGTTGCCCTTCCAGTACCATTTTCGATCCCATGCCTCCTTCTTCTGTGTATTATTCTGCCCCACTGGTCTGTCCCTCCCTCCATCCCTCCCTTGTTTGTGAGCAGTATTATCCAGGGTCATGTAATATCTTTCCTATATCAGCAGAGGCCTATTCCTTCTGTCTTAGTCTGTGGTCAGATCTGTGCTCTTATCACCAGATGCATATTTCATGCCTGGATTATCTTTCCAACAAGGGACAGTGAAAAGAGTACCCCCTTATTTTCATATGCCCAGTTGCACTCCTCTTCTTCTGACACCAGCGCTATGCCTGAAAGCAGCCCATAGTATCCCACTTCCTTCTTTTTCTCTTTCTCACTGTAATGCCCCCGTCATTCGAGTGCTGTAGCAGTTTCCTCCAGTCATTCATACGCCAACCCAGTGCACTCTGCAGGTGCACACTTCAATGTGTGCCCTTCCTTGCTACTCTATTGTAGAACCCCCATGTATCCCTGAACTAGCACACCCCCTCCCCCCAATCCTAGTGTTCTTCACCAGATGGCAATTTTCTTATGGCAACAGTAACCAGGAGCCTCCCAGTCCACAATGTAATAGCCGGATACTCTTAGCAGCTACCATATTTAATGACTAAACAATGTCCCCTCTTTTCTATTTGTTTCTAATAAAACATCTGATGCACCAATAGCACAGAGTAATTTATGCATACAATAGGTAGTTAACAATCCTTGGTATAAATGTTTTTCTAGTTCTGCTCGTGAACAATTAATCTATAGATTATGACACCTGGTAGCAATACCACATTATGTACGTAAGCATAAACCGTCAGTAAATTATTGTTGGGAGGAGCCATAACAAATCTGTCTCGGTTTACAGTGATTTGATATCGTTTGCCTACCAAGCAGTGGTCCTTTTCACCGGAAGTTAAATAACTCATGTTGCAGGGCTTAATGTTGAAAAGGTTAAGATTCCATATTCCATATGTCTATCAAGCAACTTTAATGATGCAGTGGTGAACAAAATAGGCAGAACAATTCACAGTGACATGTAATATGGTGCACATGTTATTGTGCTTTTGAACAAGGGGAACGTTTTTTGTAGTGCTTTTATGTTACCCGAATCCATTTGGTGCACCTAGGATCAGATAACGTAATGAATTATACAATGCAGATCCACATGTTTCTAACGGTCACAATTTGTGTTGGTTTTGTATAAAGTGAGCATTTTAAGGAATCAATGACTTTAAGATTGCTTATGCACGTTTGGGTATTGTTTTTATTTGACTCGTAAAGTTAGTAATCCACACTACTTTCAGACCAGGAATGCCTCCAGTTCTCCACACAATGAAAAGATGCAAATCAACTCAATTTTTATTGTTATTGAGCTAGACCTCTGCTTAGGTCTACCACACTACAAACCATCATAATGATATAAAATGAATCCATGAAAAGATGCAAATGATTTGAAGAACATAGAATTTCAACATCACTTTAGAAAAAATACAAGGAAAAATAAACATATCCCATCTTGTCCCTTCACGTCACTGTAATCATGACGCACTGCGGTTTTATTCACATAAGTGCTTGTCTGAAAGCAGCATGTTGGCAGTCTTTATACATGAGAATACCACCAATTTAAGTCTATTTTTGACCTCACTGAATAACTGTTTTAGACGTAAGTCCATCCATTCATGGCATCGGCCCTCAAACTGCTTGTGTGTACAGTTTTCCCGCTTCTCCACCAACGGCTTCCATTCGTCCTCTATTGCTTCCACTCTCACTGACATTAGTGGTAGTCAGAGATTGCTCTTCACACGTTTTGTGGACTGGTCAGATGCACTCATGCCTTTCCCTTATAGTCCTCTTTTTCCATTACAGTTGACGAGTAAGCTGTTTTAGCGTTTAAATGATATCTGAACTAAGAAGAGGGCTTTTAAATTGAACTTTTTCAATTGCCAGTAACATTTTCATTTTGCTGTGTGGAAAGGAGCAGTGTGTGTAAGACGTGGTTGATTGATTGCAACATGTTCTGAGTGGCTTCCTGGACCTACACGGGTGTAGGGATGAGAGGTGCTAAATTCAGAAACTGCGGTACTTCACCTTCCATGGCAGCCATAATCTACAGCATTTACAAAATAATAGTTGAGTTCTGACCTACAGAAGTGGGTACAGTACTCTAGAGATAGCCTCCTGAAGTGCATGTATTACATCAGAATGGAACACCGTACACAAGAGGTAACCACCTGAGCTTGCACCACATATCCAGACACATATCGGAACTGTACACATCACTACAGATGCGAGGATATGAACTAAGCACAGTACTCGTATGAGGCCTCCAGACCTCTGGTCTACCACTAATCTGAAGACAGTGCTTTAGAGGTAGCCTCCTGAGCTGGGCACAGCATCTCAGAGCTAGCCCTTAGATCTGGGCACAGTATGCCAGATCTGGAAATATTCCAGAACTAGCCCTATCTCGGTCGATGTGAGCTTCAGAACTCAATACAGTACCCGAGAGAGTGCTCTGGAACTGGGCGAAACATGCGTAGGAGGATAAAGTACCAGGGGGTCTTCAGACCTGGGTGGAGTAAAGCAGAAGTGTCTTACTAATGACTAGTTTATTGATAACTCTAACAAAAGAGAGAGGGACCCCATACAAGTATCAAGGGAAATAAGGTACCAAGCCTAAGATAAAAATGCGATTCCCTTGACTTCAAATGAGATTATCCATACAGTAGTCGAATTAATTAGTTTGTCACTTCAAATAGAAAACTTGTTTATATTTATTCGAAAGGTTAAAAAAATGAAAGGTAAACATCTTTATACCTACAACAGATTTTTTTTAAAAACATTAAAAATAAGGTTGTTTTTTGACGCTGTGGTCACACAATTCAAGGAACAACCTTATCTGAACAAATGTTAAAGGATTCAAAATATTGATTAGGAGGTTTTCTATTAATGTTCCAGAATGTGTATGAGTATTTGACAAGGGGTTAGGTCATACTACGATATCGTCTCTTTTTCTTTTTATGCTGGTCATAAGAAGCAGTTGGAAAGTCAGTGTGGTAGAGTTTCTCTATGTTAGAGTTATAATATACATGAAATGTTATAGTTTGATTATTAAAATAAAATGCTTTTTTAATGTTTTTAAAAAAAAAAAAATCTGTTGTAGGTAGAAAGATGTTTATCTTTCATTTTTTAACCTTTCGAATAAATATAAACAAGTTTTCTATTTGAAGTGACGAACTAATTAATTGGACTACTGTATGGATAATCTAATTTGAAGTCAAGGGAATCACATTTTTTATTTTAGTTTATTGATAACACAACATTCTTTTTCTGCTAGCTGTACTCCCCTCCCCCGCGCTCTTCATTCCTCATGCTTCCTATCTGTCTATTTTCATGAGCATTTTTAGGTGATCGTGGCCAATGATAGTTTGAATTAATGCGGTCTGTGTAGTATATGTTATTTCTGAGTCGAGGAAACTTGCACCTCTGCTGCAGCTGCTGTACCTGTTTTGTGCGAGCGTGATTGCTTGCACCACTGCTCTGCTACTCTATACATTGGGTATGTAAAAGAGAAGCTTGCACTGCTTCTGGCTGTGCATGTGCTGTGTTTCCGTGAAGTTTATTTACAGTTATAAAGTATGGACTCATTTTAATTTATATAGAAGCGCACTGCATTTGCAAATAAGATTTTGCACGAAAAGCCCCCCCCCCAAAAAAAATTCTTAGCAATAATGGACAGTTAAACTATAAGTGAGTCCCCCATCCGCCAGACATTTATTCTTCTAAATTGTAATGGCCCCAAGTGATGGCGTGTACATAACTTACTTTACTTTGTAAGATTTGTAGAGCGTGTACCTTGTTTGTGGTTTCAAATACTACAGGGATTGGCGCCCTAAAGCTCGTGACATGTAAAACAACAGCCATAAATAAAGAGCTTCTTTGACATTATTTTCATTGTATAGTGCAAATATTTTGTAATTCACATTTTGTAAAACAAACTATTCCCTTATAGCATGTCAAGTAGTGCTGGGTTATAGAAATTTCATGCGTGACGCCTCAACAATCTCCTACATGACGTAACGCTTCGAGCGGTATTTATATGGATTATAAACCCCCTTGTAGGTGTCCACCTTTTCCCAAAATGTATTTCTGTACTGTGAAAGTTAGTCACGGGGCCTGAGGCCCAACACCAAGGAGGCAATAACCGAGAAGGAAAAGTTCCTGTTGACCCGTTGAGGTGGTTTCTGGTGCGAGAAAAGAGAAGGCTTGGCTAATCCTTGTAATCTAGTTAATCCGCGATGATTGCTCGCCAAGACCGAGCTCTCTCTTTTCTTCACCCTGAGCTTTTCTGATTATTTCGTGTGGTGTACCCGCAGATGCAGTCTGCGTGTTTCGGTCCGCCTCTCAGCTCCCTGGTTGAATATCTTCTAGCTTTCCCTCATTGAGTTTCCTGCGCTGCCTTGCTGGAAGGCTGCCAGCATGGTCAGATGACACCCAGATGTTGCCAATTCACTGGGGCTTGTGTTGTGCCAGAAGCTACTGCCTTTATATAGAGTGGTAAACAGTCCTTCTTTCTCGGGACTAGTTTGTTGCGTTTCTAGTAGTGATTGTTGTTTGTGCTGTACTCGCTGATTATTTTCACTTATTTTTCATTCGGTAGAAGTGATGCAATGAGGAGGATTGCCAAACATAGCTACAAATCATCACCGAGTCCCTTCCCTATTCTGACTCTGCTTTGCTATTTAAATATGTTGTCTTCGTTTTCTTGGCTTAAGTTTATCCTGTCTAGAAGCTGTTCGAGGGGAAACGAAGTCCGTTTATGTAACAAAGCAAACAACTCTGTTCTGTCGAAATAAAGATTAATTCATTTCACGAACCAGTGGGCGAACTGTTGTGAAATATTCATTTTTATTTTTTATCGATGTTTAATATACCAGCCGCGTAAAGAAACTGAGAGTGTATCTATGTCCAATGCAGGGCTTTTCTTTTACATTCCATAGGCCTGCAATGTTTGATAAAGTTTGGGGTTCTGGGTATTATTAGACGAGTTTGTTGGATGCAGGGCACCTGTAAAAATAAAACTTGGCAAATGTCCTCTTTTCTTAATTAAGAGTTTATAGCCAAGTATACAATCTAGAGGATGAACTGGACATTCCCATTTTTTGGCAGGTGTTCTGCGTCCACCAGACTCTGAAAAAAAAGTCCTTGCAATAGTCTGGACGTTTTTATTTGGTTCGGGGAATCTGTGGGCCATCATGAAGAATGCACTGTTTTAGTTTATTTCTGTACCCTTTCCTCTTTGATATTTAAACCCCCCAAAAATCCTATAACTTTATTGAAAGAGTCATGGATATTAGTTATTAAACAGCATACTTTGCAGACCATTTTTTTGCTGCATTTTTGAAGTTTTTGCATTGCATTCCACAACAGAAGTCCTTTAATTTCACAAGATGTATAAGGCTCATGCTCTTAATAGAGTGTCAGTTGAAGTGCTTTATTTAGCAATTTCCTGACTTTTAGGTTGCCACTCAATACCTACAATGTTACTTTTATCGTCTACAGTCGCAGCTTTTCGCAAGTGTTATACTCTCAAACGTCACCTTATAGATACATTCCTGCAAAAACCACAAATAATTTTTTGGGGGTACAAAGAAACATGCATTTTTAAACAAAACCCAGACCAGTTAGCGATTTTGTCACTCTTTTACATGCTGAAAATTTCACCTTGCTTTACTTCACGTGAATCGAGAATTGGTCTAGAGATTATTACAAACTAATGTAATGTAAAGGTTTTATCGCTTATGTGACCACATGGCTATACCTATAATGATACGGTCCAGGGAAAGACCATGGATAATAGTCTCACTGTTCATGCAAGCCTTTTTGATGTTGACACACACATGAAAGGTACTTCTGTACCTTTGAAACACATTGCTTGAAAACACCCATTCCACCCTCAAATATGCAAGCATTGAACTACAAGAAGTAATAATGTTCATGGTTTTAGGTTGTCTTTCAATCAGTACGATCTTGTCGTTTTAAATTGTGAAATCTTGTCAATCAGTGTCAATTTTATGCACACTTGCTAAAGTAATTCAGCACGTGTGCCAGCAGGATTGACATATCAAATAAATCTCTATTTGAAAAATAAGGCTGTTGTCCGAGATCAGCCTGGACTTAACTTGTCTAATTTCTGTAAACAGAAATACACAATTAAACCCCCTCCAGACGGCGAGTCGTTTCGCCCTGCTCCCCTCCATTGTTTCCACTACCTGCGCGCTTTTACCTTAAATCACCACTGACAACTTTCTTTGGTGCCTGAAAAGGTCGCAGTTTTATTCATCACATAACATTTTTACACATTAAATTTTATACATTTAAAACGTTTATGGTCATACACCCATTGTATGTCCATGCTCTAATTCTTTCATCTATTGTTCATTGCAATACTTTCTCTTGCATTATGGACCCAGCCTGCTCACTTTCCTGGGAGGAGAGGAGGGGCTCCTCCCCCTTTCTATGGGCCTCCGATTCACGTGTCTAGGCTTCAGCTTGCTACCGATTTGGAGGGTGTCCGTCTGGACCTGCCCGGGCTGCAAGTGCCGTCCCGCTCGCCTGTGACCCTTTCGTGGGCCCTCCCTTCTCCCAGGGGTCCCTGCCGTGCGGCATCCCAAGGACCTTACTTGAGCATGTACTCTACCTTTCCTGAGGCCAAGTCCTTGCCATCTTCTCCCTTGGTAACCCCTGCCGTGAGGCATCCCAAGGGTCCCGCGGGAGCATCACATTTACTCTCTCTATGGCGGCATGCCGCCCTTTGGCTCCCTCAGTGCCCCTGCCTTGAGGCATCCCAAGGACACTGTGAGAGCCTTCCATCTATTCTATCTTCCTTGTGTTTGTTCCGCTACCCTCTTTCCCTCACGGCTGCAACACCTGTGTTCTTAGGTGTGGGTGGGTGGGATTCCTTTCTTCTTCCTGCGCTGTGGATGTGGGGATGAAATGTGATTTGTTTCGGGCTGTTGGCCCCTTCTTATCCCCCCATCGCTACCCTCCTCGCCCCTTGATTAGGAGGGGGGCTCGCTTCATTGACTGGGCCAATCCTGGCCCCGCCGGCATGCTAATAGGTGGCAGGGGGGAGTGCTCCCGCCTCCGGAGGGCGTTTTTACCAGGGCCCCGATCTGGTTCGGCTTTGCCTTCCTAGCCTGGGTCCTGTCCCTCTGATTGTTTTTTTCATGTATCTGAAGCTCAGCAGATTTTAGCTTTAGCATGTACTAATAGTATGTGGAATTCCATAAAATGTATATTTACGGTAAGATGAAAAAGTAATGCCATGGACTAAAACAAATATGCGAACAAGCACATGGCAGTGTGTGCCATTTTTGACCTGGGAATATCGTATGTTTTGTTTGAATATTTCACTGTTACATCAGACTGAAGAATATTCACCGATTCTGATTCTGCTGTTTCTGCTTCAGTTACTTATCGGTAACTGCAATACTCAGTCCTACTCTCACTTAGATTCCTAACAATGTGAGGTATTTGTGCCCCTCCTGACCCTTTTCCATGCATAAAATTACCGGTAAGTATTCAAAGCAATAACCCCTCGTCCCTCTAGCTTAGATTCTTAACAATGTGAGATGTACCCATGCCAAGCATGCACTGACAGCTGGTGGTGTGTGTGCCTGGTGGAAGTGTGAACTGACGGCTGGTGGTGTGTGTGCCTGGTGAAAGCGTGCACTGACGACTGATGGTGTTTGTGCCTGGTGAAAGTGTGTATTGACGGTGTGGTTGTGTGTGTGTGTGGTTGTATGTGTGTGGTTGTGTGTGTGTGTGTGTGTTTGTATGTTGTTCAGTAGGAGCCTCCCATTTTTTCTACAGACAGTTATGGTGCTCAGCTGTAGAAAATATTACTGACAATGAAAATTGCACAACCGGTTACTCTATTTAGTCTGAACCAAAAATGCATAACTCTGCTGCTGCAGTGGCTGTGAGTCTAACTGTTGATCTCCTGTACACACAGTTCAGACTTGGTACCCAGCAAAATACCCGCCTGCGTTTCTACAAGGTACCATTGGGGCAGCTGCAAGGGCTCATTCTGCTACTATTCAGTTTCTTTGTCATGCACTTAGTAAAAGGAAAACGCAAAAAATCAAAATATTTGCAAATCCGATGTGGACAAAGAATCTACAAGCCACAACTGTTTTATAATCAAACATTAGCCATCAGTATCCTAAATTACACGTTTACTAATCTAAGATGTAAACTGTGTTTTAGATATGTATTGAAAAAAGTCATGGACCAGACGATCTCAAATGGACAGTTGTAAAACATGTGAAGGGTAAAAATGTGGCTAACAATTTGTCTAAACAAGAAGCTAAAACTATCATGTATCTTAACACCGTGAACCATGGATTAAATGAACTAGCGGAAATATCCAGTTTCACGTGTTAACCACCATACAGAATTCAGCGCAACCTCCAGCCTGCACCTATTGCATTCACTGACGTATAACAGAAACTAGCGTCCTGATCCCATAGCAATGAGATCACATGCCAGTGACGCGGAGATACTGACCAATTAGGAGCGCGGAGGCACTTAGGCCGGAGAACCCACCAATGAGAATACTCTTCTCATTCAGAACCCGGGAGAAAAGTTTTCATGCCGGACGCGCGCTGTTCAAACGCACAACAGCGAGAGCCGGCAGAGAAGCGCCAGGCCTTGAAGGGAGACGCGGAAATCTAGGAACGACCCGCACCACTGTCTGTCCTCTTCGCGGAAAGACTGCCCCGCGATGATGACGACGTGACGAACACAAAGAAAAGGAAAAGCGACTACTGATCAGAAAGATCACCCCCAGGTACGCGATTCCCATGGCGGGCCCCAGACCCACCAGGGACCCTTGAGCAAAACAAAGCGCACCCCCCTCATGCCTTTTAAAGACACCTGCAGATGGGCATTTTTGAAAAATACCATGAACTTTTAAGTAGACTCCCAATTGCAAAACTAGAGATGCCCACAGGCTCCCATGGACCCACCATGAATTTTCTATCCTTTCTTCTGCTTTCTCCGCAGTAAACCCCGACTGCGGGCTCACAGCTCCACCAGGCCACCGAGGGACTCATCACCACATCGCCTTCTGCATTTCACATGTATACAAGACATGCTGAATCGCCTCAACTTCAATTGGGTACGTGAGCCTTATATGTACCATCCAGCACCTGAAAACACCACAAAAGCACTGCTATTGGTCCTATAACCCAGATTGAATCATTAAAACATGCCCCTTATAACTTTCCCTTAGGTGTAACACGATGTCCCACAGCACCGACAGCAAGCCCTGATGAAGACCTGTTTAAATAATTCATCCTGTCAAGATTGAAAAAGGTCGAAACGCGTAGGCTCAACCATAGTGCCAGGAGAAATGTATGCCGTATGATCCAGTCAAATAATTAGGACATACCGTGAGAGACGTATCTCACAGTAAGGCACAAAATATTTCACGAAATAAGTGACTTTCCCTGGCTATACGCAGGACAATTAATTACTCTTTTGAGGGACAAACTGATAACATACCCCTAGGATACCCACAAAATCTTTCCTAGACCATTAGTAGGACCTTGTTACTAATTTCACCACTGTGTATTGTTTATTAATTTCATCACTATGTATTGATTATTTGTTTCACGTTGATTTATTTTTAAATCAGCAAGTTATTAGTTGTTGTAAATATATGTCGAATGTGCTACATGACATAAGGAGATAATCAAAAATGAAATGTTTGCACCCAATGTGTACCTCTTTGTAAAATGTGTAAAATAATGTGCTTAAAGTACTCAAGCGTTCAGTGTCAATAAATAGGACATTGATAAAAATAACTTGTGAGATCCATGGTGTCAGAGGCAATGTACACTTAATAATATTTACCTTGATTCCAGCCTCTGATTACCTTAACAGAATCAATCCCCTGTGATTTTTGTTAAGCATGCACTGACAGCTGGTGGTGTGTGTGCCTGGTGGAAGTGTGAACTGACGGCTGGTGGTGTGTGTGCCTGGTGAAAGCGTGCACTGACGACTGATGGTGTTTGTGCCTGGTGAAAGTGTGTATTGACGGTGTGGTTGTGTGTGTGTGTGGTTGTATGTGTGTGGTTGTGTGTGTGTGTGTGTGTTTGTATGTTGTTCAGTAGGAGCCTCCCATTTTTTCTACAGACAGTTATGGTGCTCAGCTGTAGAAAATATTACTGACAATGAAAATTGCACAACCGGTTACTCTATTTAGTCTGAACCAAAAATGCATAACTCTGCTGCTGCAGTGGCTGTGAGTCTAACTGTTGATCTCCTGTACACACAGTTCAGACTTGGTACCCAGCAAAATACCCGCCTGCGTTTCTACAAGGTACCATTGGGGCAGCTGCAAGGGCTCATTCTGCTACTATTCAGTTTCTTTGTCATGCACTTAGTAAAAGGAAAACGCAAAAAATCTAAATATTTGCAAATCCGATGTGGACAAAGAATCTACAAGCCACAACTGTTTTATAATCAAACATTAGCCATCAGTATCCTAAATTACACGTTTACTAATCTAAGATGTAAACTGTGTTTTAGATATGCATCCTTATCAAAAAGGAACAATATTTGGAAAACTGCCAAGATACAGTAACTCCAAAGCCTTTCCTATAACCACCAATCCACCATTATACCTATTCAATAGAAATCTGGCCACCATGCCACATATAGCAAGCCAGAACAATTAAATCTTTCCAGTACTGCTAAGTAACCGGATGCAAGGACTATGAATAGTGAGCAGAAGATGGATATGCGGGGAGAAAAGCCAATCCTCAGTGAGCTCATGAGGACCCCCAGCTCTTTCATGGCATGCTCGGGGAAGTTCATTTGGGAGACTAGTGTGGGAGGCTCATCGGTGACTTCTAACGGCAGCGAGTTATTTCCAATACAACTCAAGATTAGCATCCTGCCGAGAGCATGGGAAAACTCAGACAAGCACTTCAATTAGACGTCGGGACTAGACAGAAGCAAAAACAAGCAGCACTTCAATTTCGCAATCGTTATTGTAAAAAAAAAAAAAACACGCCCGCGAGTGGTGCGCGCGCCACTGCGAGGCATATGTTTTCAATTATCGCGCCCGTGTCTGGGCACGATAATTGAAAACATATGGGCTTTGATGCGCGTAACAGACACCATTAGGCCATGGGCGGAGCAATGCGCCCGCCTTTGGAGTATTGCGTGCTCTGTTAAAAAAAATCACACCACACAAAGCCCAATAGCGGAATCCAAAAGGAATCGCACACTCATGAGTGTGTGCGATTCCAGGGTCCGTTTTGAAACCCCGGACAAAAGGGCTCGCCTGCATGAGCACTGCTGCGCAGTGCATCGCGAGAGGCGAGCCCTAAAAAGCACCCCAGTATTGAACAGAGGATACAGAATAATAAAAATTGGGGCAATATTGGTCTCCTTTTCACAGCTGACCGCCAAAAAAACAGGGTGTGGGGGAGGACTCTGATTCTGGTGGAAACAGAATTTTTAAAAGAGCCAATTTTTCTTAAAACTTTTCTTTTTAAACCACTCTTTTGGACACACTAGAGTATAGTGCCATGCGAGTGCCACTGCCCTTCTCCTAAGACACAACCTCTGTGAAACAAACCGATTAGAATAACTGTTTGCTGTTTAAAACTAAGTGGGGCACAAATGCAGTTTAGCATTCTGGTTATTGCTTGAAGGAAGGATAAGAAACCTGGTTACCTTTTGTCTGTACCACTGATATTTATGTGGATCGGAGAAAATGCATGGAGTGGTATGGTTGACAGGAGACGTGCAGGTTGCTTAAATATTGTAGAGATTGGATTGTCAAGCACTAGGAAACAAGAGTGAATGCTGAATAAAACTAGAAACGTGAACACTTTCACGGCGAACGCGGCCGTGAAAGTGAAACTGATCGCGTGAAAGTGAAACTGATCATGATCGCGCTGCCTGGCTGCGAAGAAGCTGATAGGCAGTGAGTGACCGGTGTGTGTGGTTATGTGTGTGTGGTTATGTGTGTGTGGTTATGTGTGTGTGTGGTTATGTGTGTGTGTGGTTATGTGTGTGTGTGGTTGTGTGTGTGTGGTTATGTGTGTGTGGTTATGTGTGTGTGGTTATGTGTGTGTGGTTATGTGTGTGTGGTTATGTGTGTGTGGTTATGTGTGTGTGGTTATGTGTGTGTGGTTATGTGTGTGTGGTTATGTGTGTGTGGTTATGTGTGTGTGGTTATGTGTGTGTGGTTATGTGTGTGTGTGTGGTTGTGGGTATGTGGTTGTGTGTGGTTGGGTGTGGTTGTGTGTGGTTGTGGTTGTGTGTGGTTGTGTGTGGTTGTGTCTGTGGGTGTGGTTGGGTGTGGTCGGTGTTGTGTGTGGTTTGTGTGTGTGTGTGTGGTTGTGTGGTTTTGTGTCTGTGGTTGTGTGTGTGTGGTTGCGTATGTGTAGTTGTGTGTGGTAACAAGGGAGTAACAGAGGAACATAAGCGCAACCTAAGGAGAAAAGGAGAGCAGAGAGAGGAGGAATTAAAGAGGCTGGGGTGGAAATATAAACGTGAAATCAAAGGGTGAACAGAGTAAGAGCTTCAGAAGGGGTTAAAGGATAGATCTCCCCCATCAGTTTGGTCTCCCCCCTACTCAGAGGGGAGCTTACAAATACCTGCGGGGCTTATGCGAAAGACCAAACCGACGGGGGAGAGCATCTAGTTAGCTTATAGCTGTATTTGTAAGCTCCCCCTCTGAGTAGGGGGAGACCAGACCGATAGGGGAGATCATCTGCTCCGTCAGCCAGCCTTGAGGCTTGAAGTCTGCGAGCGACAAAAGTAAAAGTGAGAGGGGGTGCAGGCTTGTGTGCGCGGGGGGGGCGGGAGGTGGGGGAAGTGGAGGCTAGCATCTGTGGTGGAATTGGAAGCACAGATGGAGGCACGCAAGGGGGGAGGGAATTGAAACACAGAGAGAAGCAAGCAAAGCGCGCGCCCGAGCACATGCACTCAAGCTTTAGGCCGGCCATGGCAGCATCTGGTAGCACTTTTTTTTTAGCCCTTACTAAATGTCGAGCAAGCAGCGCATGCGCTGCTCCAGGCTCGACCTAAAAAAGACAAAGCCAGTGAGCCAGAAACCGATTACTAAAGGAGGAAATGACCGTGTAAAACCAAGCTCAGAGGATGCTATCTGGAGAGGCGGACTGGAGACCAAATGAAAATTACATTTGGAGGGTCTTTCAAATTATCTGTAAGGTCAGATGTATTTATTAAAAATACACTTATCCCCAATTTATTTAATTAATAATTACTTGTATGGCCAAAACTATCCATTACTTTTCTTTCTTCTTTTCCTCCATTAATATCAGTATTCCTTTCTGCCTTATTTACAGCTGATACAGAATCTTTTTAACACATCCTTTTGAGGGATAAGGACATTTTTTTCTTATAAAAAAAAAAGTTAAAGCAAAATTGAAAGGAGAGCATAAAGAAACAAGGTGCGAAAATAATTAATCCGATAACTTTCAAGGCCTCGAAGATGGGGTCCTCACTGTTACAAGACCCACTGTAAGAGGCACCTCCGCAATCTAAAACCACTCCTCATTCATTTAGAGGATACGTTTAAGCTAAATGTCAGCAGTATGGCACCAGTGTATAAATCCATGTCGCTGGAGTGTAAAATGCACTGCATGGATAAACGGAAAGCCGACGGAGGAATGAGTGGCCGAAAAATTTAAAAGTTTGAGCTGTGTTAAGAGAAAACAGAGACATGCCCACTGCAAGTGCAGTCAGTAGAGGGCATGCAGTGTCTCTGACTGGTTGTATTATTACCAGTAGACACACATGCAATGCTCTACTCCCTCTTAAAGGGAAAGTTGTGCATAATAAAATACAATAAACATTAATTTCTGAATAATATAACATGTATCCTAGTGAATTACTTCATCAGGAGTCTTTCAGCTTGTGTCTTCTTATTGCTCTGTAATGCCCAAGAGTGGTTTGTAATTCAGTCTCCATGAGCACATTGAGACTAGTGTTGTCCGCTTTTGGTCCATTGGCAGACCGCACATGCTATAGGTCACCACTGATATCCATGTACTCCTATGTAGATGTATCAATGTTTATCTCATTGAGTTACTGATAGTCTGCACAGATTGGCACCCCAAGGACTAACCTCGGACTTGGAATTTAGACAAGCCTGGTGACTGACTCTACAGAGTCTGAACTGATTCCTATTCCTGTTTCAAGTTCTTTGATTACTGGCTAGATAACATTTACCAATGGATTAGTTTTGTTAACGTTAATAAATACAGGAGTTTGGAATTTAAATAAAATAGGTACTTGTCCAGGTGACGAGATGATTCAGAAATGTACTTGTGTTAAAAAAAAATCCCCATGACCTTTTTGGTGCCATGCATTGAGGTGACACATATGCCAGTGCTCTCGTTAGCAAAACTCATAGTAACTTCTCTGATCATGTCGAACCGTATGATATCAGGGTTTGTTTTTTATGTAGCAAGGCTCTGATTTTGCCATCTTTTCACAAAGCCGCACACAGGAGGTTGTGGTTGAGAAGCAGCAGCTCTAGAGTTGGAATGCCCTGTGAGTTTTTGCACAACCACAATCGTAGGTTTTAAAATTTTTATTTAAGGGTATTTAAACGTTTTTGAGGGTGGGAAAATGGGGGTGTAGGGAGTGTGAATTTCCAATCGCTAAGCATAATTTTGCGTGAGCAAATACATGCTGGTGCATATTCACCCATTCAAAAATGGAGTTTACAAAAGTTTGCTATTTGCAGAAGTAGGCCTGGAAACCGTACGAATAAGCTCTTGGCAATTCCCGAAAGTCGTAAATGTTCAATAGTGTAAGTACATATACCTGTAAGTGCACTTTTGTGATCTCATTTATGTTCATTTCGCCCATGATGGTTTTACACTGTTTCTCCATTATTCATTATTTTCGAATAGTGATGCTTCAGAGAAACGGTGTCTAATGTTGCACAATCATTTGCCAATTTTTTTTTTTTCAAGTTGCAATTTGTTTGTGCACCTTATATTACGAGAGCAAACAATCGCCAGTCTTCTGTGTGTATTTTAGTTGCATATAATCATGGAGCATTCTTTGAGCCATACAAGTAGCCTCAAATAAAGTTTGCGTGTGTACATAGTTTTATTCGGGAATTAGTGCTGAGCTGGCGGCTAAATATGAGCGTCAGGGCTCCGCCCTTTCACTTTTAGGAGCCATGTGGATGATGCCTGCTAATAGCAATTACCACACACATCATTTCTGTTAAAAGATTACCTGTACCTGGCTGGCATCCAGTCAGTTTTTAGTGGCATATGTGCTTGCTATCTTTGATTTATTTGTTTGGGGTTTGTTTAGGTAGACACAGCGCTGCCCTTGTGCCGGGTCTGGCCTGTAATTCGCGGGGTCCTAGTGGACAAACGTTTAATGAGATGCATCTGTCACATTTTAAAGCAGCCCCGGCTCTTGGTGGAACAGCCCTGTGCCTCCCGGGCCTGCATGTCACACCCCCCGCTCTGACTCCAGGTCTGATGCTTCCTCACAATCCACAGCCTTCACATGTCACCCAGGGTGGGGTAGGGTCAGCAGGCATCCCCCACCACACCCCGAGACGACTTGGGAAAGTGTGGAGAGCAGAAGGCTGCCTGTGTGAGAGGCAGATGAAGGGGACCAGTCCGCGAGCATGCCCCGGACACCACAAATCATGGTGCTCTTATGTCGGGTTACATGTATACTGTATACATACACACTGCACGTCTCTGCTGTGTTGCGTGTGTTTTCAGAGTTTTCTGCTGTGTTGCGTGTGTTTGCCTGCACTGACCAGGCTATCCGAGTGGACTGGAGCACAGAAGACGAAGGATAGGCCACATGCCAGCAGTGCCCAGCAGCGTGCCTCACCCTCTTCTCACGAGCAGCACTGCTGGTGAGGTAAGTCTACCTCTCTCCCTACATCTGCCCATAAGCTCACGATGCGAGCTCTTCCAAAAGAGACCTTGAAATCCCCTCATCCTGGTGTATTTCAAGGCGCCTTGAAGTACCTGAGCTCAGGTTGGGCACTCTACACAATGACATCTTTTTGTACCGCGCAGACCGTGAGCTCGTGTATTCCAAGGCATCTTGAAACTCATGAGGTCAGAATGTGTTTATGTAAAGCACACGTCCAAGCCTCATGCATTTCACGGGTCCTTGAAAGACACGAGATGAGGATGTGCTTTTTTACAGCGCACATCCTACGTTTCGGGATCTGTGCTGTACTGCACATGATCTCTGGACGCGCGCTTTACAAACGGATTCCAAGGAGGGCGCGACATGCTTCGTCCCACCCAGTGCACCACAAGCACCAAGAGGGCAGGTCAGTACTGGACGCTTGACGCCAGAAACGGAGGCATGCCAGCCAATGCCAGTAAATCAACAAAAAGAAAAGTGTTCCATAACTGACGTCAGTAGTTCATGCTGGCACCTTTACGGACCTGTTTTTAGGTCTCGCCTGTCGATGCGCATGCGCATCGAGCTTGCGAGACTATTGGGGCTTAACCACTCTTTAACTAACTTGCAAGGAATCGTGGCGATTCCTTGCAGTGCCCGTGACTTTTAAGCTCAATGCGCATGCTCATTGAGCTTAAAAGCGCGTGCACATCAGTTCCCTCAGCCTCACTCCAGTCCCCTGCTGCTTTCACACCCTCTCCCCGCTCCGCCCCCTCCCCTGCCCGCCGTGTCGCATTTCTCCTCCCCCCCTCCCCTTATCTGCCTTTCCCTCCGTCTTGTTTTTTTTTTTACCCGCTCCGCCCCCTCCCCTGCCCGCCGTGTCGCATTTCTTTTCTCCTCTTTGCTCCTCCAGCAGTTCTCTGTCACCTTTCCTTCTCTCCTCCCTTGTCCACCTTTTCATTGTTTTTGCCCACCTCTCCTCCAGTTGAACTCTGTCACTAGCTCCTTTCAGCCCCTTCTCATTCCAGTGTTTTCGGGTCCCATCTCATGCTTGGGGTTAAGCTCCCTTTGCCTGCAAATGCACGGGAAAACGGACAGACACGCACCAGGAAACACCACACAGACGCAGTACAAGCATTGATTAATCACTCGCACACATCACGTTTTACTCCTTTGCTAGTGTTCTCGTTGTTTACATCAGAAAGAAACAGACCTTAAAACTATTGAATAATTGACAGAATCCTCAAATATTGTTAATCCCATTGAAGTCTAGTGAAAACGCTGCTCGAAGATGATATGTTGCTAAAATTACCGTAACAAAATCAATCCACTCACTGTAATATTCTTAATGTAATTGTATGTGCTAGCACCAGAAGGTATGGAGTGAAATTACTTAACTTGTGAGTAAACATATTTGTTCACACCCTCTCCCCGCTCCGCCCCCTCCCCTGCCCGCCGTGTCGCATTTCTCCTCCCCCTCCCCTTATCTGCCTTTCCCTCCGTCTTGTTTTTTTTTTTTTACCCGCTCCGCCCCCTCCCCTGCCCGCCGTGTCGCATTTCTTTTCTCCTCTTTGCTCCTCCTGCAGTTCTCTGTCACCTTTCCTTCTCTCCTCCCTTGTCCACCTTTTCATTGTTTTTGCCCACCTCTCCTCCAGTTGAACTCTGTCACTAGCTCCTTTCAGCCCCTTCTCATTCCAGTGTTTTCGGGTCCCATCTCATGCTTGTTATAAAGGGGCTGCCAAAATGCGGACACTCCTCAACCCTCTGCTTCACATGAGACTCTGCGGCTCTCCTGGGACAATAAACCACTCCAGAACAAACATGGAGTTGTCATACGCGGCCATCTATCTCAATTAAAGGCCACATAGCTTCTCTAACCTCTAGAAAAATCTAGCCCTGCTATTTAATTTTGGTGCGGGATTACTGTGTAAAGAAGGTTTGCATAACGTCTCATCTGACTAACTAGTGCTTTAGTTTAGCATTGTATGTGTTTTCATAGGCTTGTGTGTATGTCCTTTAATGCATGTGCATGCTTGTCTTTTTCTGTTCAGTTCCCGTGTCAGTGTGTGCTTACCTGGATTTCCGTTTGTCTAATTTATGTGGCCTTTGTCAACGAGGCAATCCGCTACTCTGTCCAACGTTTATGAAGACGAGACACTCAACCACGCAATGCCACTCACACACACAACGCCACTCACCCACGCAACGCCACTCACCCACGCAACGCCACTCACCCACGCAACGCCACTCACCCACGCAACGCCACTCACCCACGCAACGCCACTCACCCACGCAACGCCACTCACCCACGCAACGCCACTCACCCACGCAACGCCACTCACCCACGCAACGCCACTCACCCACACAACGCCACTCACCCACGCAGCGCCACTCACCCACGCAGCGCCACTCAGCCACGCAACGCCACTCAGCCACGCAACGCCACTCAGCCACGCAACGCCACTCAGCCACGCAACGCCACTCAGCCACGCAACGCCACTCAGCCACGCAACGCCACTCAGCCACGCAACGCCACTCAGCCACGCAACGCCACTCAGCCACGCAACGCCACTCACCCACGCAACGCCACTCACCCACGCAACGCCACTCACCCACGCAACGCCACTCACCCACGCAACGCCACTCACCCACGCAACGCCACTCACCCACGCAACGCCACTCACACACGCAACGCCACTCACACAACGCCACTCACACACGCAACGCCACTCACACACGCAACGCCACTCACACACGCAACGCCACTCACACACGCAACGCCACTCACACACGCAACGCCACTCACACACGCAACGCCACTCAACCACGCAACGCCACTCAACCACGCAACGCCACTCAACCACGCAACGCCACTCACACATGCAACGCCACTCACACATGCAACGCCACTCACACACGCAACGCCACTCACACACGCAACGCCACTCACACACGCAACGCCACTCACACACGCAACGCCACTCACACACGCAACGCCACTCACACACGCAACGCCACTCACACACGCAACGCCACTCACACACGCAACGCCACTCACACAAACAACGCCACTCACACAAACAACGCCACTCACACAAACAACGCCACTCACACACGCAACGCCACTCATCCACGCAACGCCACTCATCCACGCAACGCCACTCATCCACGCAACGCCACTCCATTTGCAAAACGAAAAATGTTAAACTCTTCTATTGCGAGACCTATTGCATTTTCAATGCTTGTTCCACTTAGTTGTCATGTCCAACATTAGAAAAATGCGCAAAGAATTGACCTGTTGTGTGTTACCTCTGTTAAGCACACCAATGTTGAAAATAAACAGGTGTTCGCACAAAATACGGCGATGTTAGTAACAAAGAATAGGAGAAAAGGGTATGCAGTTCCTCGGGGTGGAGAGTAAGAGAGAGAGGGAGAGAAAAGAGGAGACAAAACAAAAGAGGAAGGGGATTCCTCTTGTCGCAGCAAGGGTCCTCACACACCCAGCAAGCTAGATGTCATGCTTCATCATATGGACCTGCTCCTCGTCGGGTCGGCGCTGTAATACCCGATGGGTCCCCATAAAGGGGCTCTTTAGCGGAGATCTTTTGTTCCTGGCCTTATGGTGCGGTGCGTGTGAGGTGCCTAGTGGTGTAGATGTGAGTGAATAGAAGTAATTTAAAACAAGTTGGATAGTCCAAAATATGACTTTATTCAGGTTGGCTTTCCACCTGATTAAAACAAAACAAAGAGTGGCAGCCTGCTGACGTCAGGGTTCCGCTCAGCTATGCTCATCTCTGATGGTCAACATGTTTCATGCCTCGCAGTTCTAGTGATCCTTGGCAATTCTTCAGGACCTAGTGTGAAAAAAAAAATTTATCTACACAATGTGGTGGGTGCGGATGCCACGTAAAGTACTATGGGAACAGTCGCTCCATGTATGTTGGGTAACCTAAGAGAAATATAAATGGTAACCACAACAGTTTCAATGAGGAGTACTCAGTCCTCTCTCCAGTATTCCAAAAAACAACTCTCTCTCTCAGTGACTGGTCATACAGACTATTGATGTGATTGCAGGGGGGGTATCAATTAATAGCCCCCGTGTAGGTTAAATAACTTTTCTGAATTGTGAGAATAAAAGCAAGCACTTATAAAACTACTTCAAAAAATTTAACTAAAAACAGAAAACCTAAGGACCTTGTGCAGCTATTGCACATTGGGAAATATACAATAAGGTAAGGTATACAATCACAGGCAAGCTGTTCGCCTTAGGTAGGGATGGCACTCCCCTAACTCAGTGTTACCACCTGCTCCAGTCCGTGTTCGAAGCAGTACCGGGGCACCTAGATCGGGTGTCCTGCGGTTGACAAAATTGCACAATCAACATAAAGAGCCGTGACCATCAGCACGTGGTTTAGATAGGTAATGGAGAGCTGCCTATTCACCATTATACAATGTCTGATAAAAGGCACCCGGGGAGTTGACCATTAGAAACACATCTACGAGTGGTCCAGGGCCTCCGCTAGAACTAGAAGGGCCAAAAGTGATATGCTTGTTAGTGCTCTTAAGACCAGTTCTAGCGTGGGTGACGACTCCAAGGGTGGAGTCCAGCCAGTGGCTAGTGTCTCAGGGCCAACTGCACGCAAATCTTTCCCCAGATAGTAGCCTAGACAGAGGTGAACAGTCTGATGGTTACCCAGATAGTATGGTCAACCCTCACATAGGCTCGTTCCTTAAACCTACAAGGTACAGAGATCATGGCAAACACCCATATCTATTTACTCACGATTAGTATGTCACTGGAGTGGGCTGAAAAATTAGCCCCTCGCTGCTTGAACCAGGGAGTACTGCGCCGTCATAGACTTGCGCTAAAATACTAGCCAGCGGGGCTGGGCTGGCTTCCGGGTAGTCGTCACTTGCGAAGGCACATGATCAAATTAATGATCTGTCCTCTGAGCGGAGACTTCTCGTCGGGCCAGGCGGCCATCTTGTAATGGCACCACGTCATTACTAATCCCGAATATTGCATCAGTGCGATCCTGGAACAGTGCGATCCAGGCTGATCACGTTGGCACTGCAGATCGGGGTGTAAGTGACATGAAACAATGTACTTGACACAAGGCGGACGGCCGTGCAGAATACCAGTGCATACATAAGAACTGGGTGTTCATTAAAATCCCGCACATAAAAAAACTCTTACTATGCAGTGACTGGAAGTGGGAGTCGGCGGCCATATTGAAGTGTTCCCTCACTCCTGCTCAAGGGTATTGCAGCAAGTCACTAGTACTTCCACTTTCCATTATTATGGCTAAGTCGGCTAACGCGCATCTGTTGCATTGCCTCGTGTCATCTGTGGCATGCTCAGGTGTATGGGTTTTGTCAGCCAAAGTAGCTCATGCGATGTCCAAGTTAGTGGGGTTGCTGGAACCTACAACAGCTAAACCGGTTATTGTGTGTTGCAGGGGGGTGATAGACTGCATTGTCAAAGTATGGGCAAAGGGGCTCATCTGTTCGTTAAGGAGGACCACGGGATTTCACAGTTTAGGCCGTCCCGGTCCGAACCGAGGTGGTGAACCCATCTCTGTTCTATCCTGAATAATACCCTTTGCGTTATCCTGGGGTAGGTTTCCAACACCAGCCATCATAATGAATCTGGGGTATGTCTGTGTTCATTGTAGTGAGTGTACATCTTTGTTGTAACCCACTGACATCTGATGTTACTTTTGTGCTCTGTTATACGTGTTTTTACTGGTCTAAGAGTCATCCCCACATATCTCTTGTTACAAGGACAGGTAACTAAATAGATGCAGTGTGTTGTGTTACAATTTGTGTGTCTCAGCATTCTCCAGGTCAACGTATTAGAGAAAGTGACCTCCTTGGTCACTACTGTTTGGTGACACACTGAACAGGTGCCTCACGGGTAATGCCCTGCAACTGGAGGGTGTGTAGTCTAGTGTGTAAAAGAATGCCCTTGAGGTTCTGTGTCCGCTTAAAGGCAAATCGTGGTGTATGGATATTCAGGTCACTTGTACTCAAGATCTCCCATTGTTTTTTGATGATGCCTTTGATGCGGTCGAATTTGATGTGAATGACGTCACACAAGTCAAGGTGTCTGTTTATTCTCTGTGGTTAGGTTGTAATAGAGCCTCACAGGACTTATTCCTAACCCGCTTGAGAGAATTTCTGCTCTGACGGTTAGGATAACCCCTTTGTCTCAAGTTAGAGCCTAACTGTTGTGCTTCAGTCTTGTAGTCCGCAATGGAGCTACAATTTCTCCTAATACGAAGAAATTGTCCAAAGGGCAGATTGTCCTTAAGAGCCCTAGGGTGGTGACTAATGAATCAAATGCCACAGCTATACCCACCTGGAGATTTGCAATTGTTATGTTATGTTATAGTTGGTATTTATAAAGTGTGCGGCTACTCCCAAGAACACTAGGAAAAGAAGACCACATAACGGCAATAAGGAACATCACCCCACAGCAGAAATCGGTCAGATCCTAATGCCATGTTTTTAGTTTCCTCCTGAAAGTAAGGAGATCCGGTACCTTTCTAAGAAAGAGGTGTAGGCTATTCCATTGCCGAGGGGCCACCACTTGAAAGGATCTTCCCCTACCCAGGAGAGCAAGTCCTTCGAAGTAGAGGTCAGAAGCTGACCAGAGGACCTCAAGATACGTTGAGGTATATAGGGTTGAAATCTTTCCCTAAGGTGGGGGCTCCAATCTTATGAAAAGCTTTGAAGACCAAGACTAGCGCTTTAAAATGAATTATTTTTCGGCACAGGAAGCCAATGTAAAGAAGACAGAAGATGGGTCGTGTGAGTCCTGGGTCCTGTCAGAAAGATGGCGCTGTCCGCCACATTCTGGATCACCTGCAATCAGCCAAGTAAGTAATCAGGGAGGCCCAAGTACAAGGAGTTTACAAAGTCCAGTCTCAAAACCACCAGGGTCTGGACCACTGTTTTCCTGTAAGAGACTGGGAGCAGGGGGAGAAAGTTCCTCAACATTCTCATCACCCCAAAACATGTCCCTGCCACTGATTGGACTTGAGTCTTCATAGAGAGAGCCGCATCCAATTTGACCCCCAAATTTTCCACAATGGTAACTGAAGACGAGGGGGAGACATGCCCTGTGGCCACCAAGTGTGCATTGCTTCACACAGACATGAGCCGAAGAAAATAATCTCTGACTTTTCAGAGTTACACTTCAGTTGGTTAAGTCTAAGCCAAGAAAATACCTCTGAGAGGCAGGTGTTTATCACATTGCCTTTGAACTCGGCACCCTTCTCGCATGTGAACAACAGTTGAGTGTCGTCCGCCTACGACACTATTTTGGCATCGTATTTCTCGGCGCGGAGAGCAAGAGGGGCCATATACAAATTGAACAATGTTGGGCTCAAGATTGAGCTGCGGCGAAAGGCGGAGACCAGATTGTTTGTGAACGGTTATTTAAGGAGTGACGCACTGTTGGAGGATTGCCTTCCTTCCAGGGTCGATTGGTGAACTAAAAGCAGCTCTGGCAAAAATGCTCAAAGCATCCTTCTTTTTGTCTAGTTGCACTTTTGCCCTCCTTCCATCAATCCATTTTCTTTCTTTCGTTCACTCCTCCCTTTCTGATCGCTTTCTTCTCTCTGCCTTCACCCCAACTCCTCTTTCTTTCTCTTGAAGCTTCCCTGTCCCTGCTGCGATTTACCCTGTGGAGATGGGGAAAGTGGCAGAGGCCCCAGGAGTGCCACTGGGCTTTCAAAGCCAGTCTCCAAGAGCTTCTGCTCACCTGGGAAATTCCTGGTGGAAAGAAAAGGCCCGTTTGGCCATGCGTCCTTCTGCTTCTATCTATATGTAACGATGTATGTATGTTCTAAATGACTGTCTCGAAGATTAGATCTGCAACGTACTCTTTTAGCGTATCATCTGAACATTATTTTACCATGTAATGAAAAGTTTAAATTTGGAGATACTTTGATTATCCATTTACATGTAATTGAACGATTTATGCAAAAATAAAATGGATGCTCTTTAATGGGTTTGAGTTTTTGTGAGGGTGTGATGGTGTCTGGCGTTCACTGTTCTATCTAAGCAACATGTTCTACAAATGTGCAGTGGAACAAGAAGAGTTCATAGTCCGTCAGTTTGGCTATTTAACTGCTGCTCATAGAGTCCCAGTTACATTTTCTGCATAGTTAATATATTTATTTTGTGTCACAACTTGGTCAATGTTCTCAGAAGACTTCTTTCCTAGTGTACTGAAATGGACGATAAACCTATGCAGCTGTAGGAGATTTGAAAGGGTTTCGCTCATGATGATGCTGAAGCCCCTCCAAACACTATCTCTTCTGCCCGAAACTTGGGCATCAAATTCGACGACCAGTTGTCCTTTAAACAACAAGCGGTGGCCGTGGCTGGTACGTGTTTTCATATCATTAGATCTCTGAGGAAGTTTTTTGATCTGCTTCCCTTGTCAGCAAGAAAAACGGTGGCAGTTGCTTTGATTACATCTAGACTGGACTACTGCAATGGCCTGTACGCGGGAGCAAATAAGTCCGTGCTCCACAGGCTGCAGATGGTCCAGCACGCAACTGCCTGTTTGGTGTTACGCTGGCCTCGTAAGTCATCTGCCTCGGCCACGCTTAGGGCTCTTCATTGGTTACCGATCTGTAAACGGATCCTGTTTAAGATTCTTCTGATTACATTTCGAGCCTTCCAACAGATAGGGCCTAGATATCTGGCCTAGGCCCTATCAGCCGACGCGTTGTCTGAGGTCTGCAAATCAGAACCTGTTAGTGACACCCAGATTTAAGCGGGCCACTAAAGGTGGGAGATCTCTTTTTCTTCTGGGCGCCAAGGCCTGGAACAAACTTCCGCCGCAGCTCCGATTGATGTCAAATGAGAGCAATTTCAGGAAAGCGCTCAAAACCTGGTTGTTTTCACTCACTGATGCCGCGTGTAGAGCACTGGTGTAGAGTGTATTGTTACTAGTTCGCCTTCATTCCCCCTGGCCCTTTTCATCTGGGTTGGTGTTAAGCGCCAAGATACTCCCTGGAGTGGTAGCCGCGCTATAATAATAATCCACATTTGTAAAGCGCACAATCACCCGTAAGGGTCTCTAGGCGCTGGGGGCCGTCGGGAAGATTAAGCAAGCTATTGCCCAGAGTCACATGGTGCTGGGCTAATCTGCCGCCGGTGTCGGGGATCGAACCGTGGTCCCCAGATTCCGGAGTCAGTCGCCCTGGCCGCGGCGCCACACCTCTTCCCGCTATAAAAATGCACTTTACATTACATACATTACATTTTTTTAGACTTAATATTACTACTTAGGCTGCGTTCCTTTGGAGTTTCACACTTCACGGATGCACGCAGATCTGGAGTGTAAGTAAGACTGTGCATTATTACAAGTGCATTAGTTGTGAATGCACAAGCAAATATCAAGGTGTGGCCATTTAAAGCAGCTGTGCAGGTCATATATTTTTCATTTGCCACGAGTTTAGGCAACGTTGTCAAACTTGTATTTATGTATATTGACCTGATGAGATACTATGTCGAGGCTCAGTTGCCTGCTAATACACATGCATATTTCAGGTGTCATTGACACATCATAAATATAACTAATATTCCTGGGAATCTCTTCAGTAGACTACCAAATTGAAATTCCAATCATACATTATTTTTTATCGTGGGTCAGTAACACATCATATATAACAGAATAATCTTAGAAACCTCTTCAGTAGAGTACCAAATTGAAATTCCAATCATACATTAATTTTCATCTCCTATTATGTAGTATTTATAGCACCTTTTTTCATACTTTTACTAAATCTTTATTTTTATTCCACTTTTAGGCTTGTATTAATTACTTAATTCTTGTCTTCTGTGACATGTATAATGGCATCAGTATAGTAGTCTGGTGCACTAATTCATTCAAAAACCTTACGGTTTGTGCCCTATTATATTATATGTTATTGCATTGTAGTAATTACATAGCACAATATGATTGAGAATCATAACACTAATGCTTCTCGCAAATATTGTGCCCTGAAACTGTCCTTCAGAATGAAAACTTGTTTATAGATAGACCTTCATATCACTCTATTGCCATTTCTAAGTGTTGTAAAATGACGTGTCAATATTACACTCTTTAATGGACTTACTTTACCACTGTACATTTTCCTGCTCATAGCACTTTGAGGAAAAGAGTGCAGTTGATTGCTGTTTAGAAATAATTTAATATTGAACTTTCGTTAACTAGGCGTGACAAATGTAGGGAGACATTTCCACCTTTCACTTCACCTTAATGGGTGGACTTTGAATACACCCTTACTTATCAATCCCCTTGTTGTTTCAAAGTGCCGCATGTTGACACGGTGTGCTCTTCAGACTGCACAGAGGGACGAATGCAAAGGATGCTGCTTAATTTTCGTTTGCATTATTTATAGTTTGAGAAATCTTGTGGAATGAGGAAAATATATTTGTAATCATGAATATGATGTTGCCATTGGGAACAATGAGAAAAGCTATTTTTTCTAAATCAAAAGAACGTGCTCTTGGAGCAACAATTTGTCAATCAGAACAGTCCGAAATTACAGGGCTTGTGGACCAGTTAGAAACAAGTCTTGCTCTAGCAGTCTTCATTAAAGCCATCGTTATTAAAACCTATGCTAAACTAGAGGCAAATGCATCTGCTGCTTTAGTGGCACATACTTTTTCCTACTCCCTGATTGAGCAAGCCTGTTTTCCCCCATTGAAAGCCTCCATAAGACTGAAATAGGCAGTGTTCTCTTGTTCACCCCTAATTTGTCAGACTCCAGGGAACCTCACCCCATCCATTCAGATCTCATACTGGTCTAGCTACAGTTAGAAATAACTTAATGCAAAACCATTGACTTTAAGTGACTTAAATAGTTCTGAAATTGTGTGCTGCCCTCAGGAGGTTGAAGAGTTTATAGAATAGAGGGACAGCTGTACTCCAACTTCAGTGACCAACACAGTGTTGCTGAAAATAAAACAAGGCATATTAAAACCCTCAATTCTTGTATCAGGACATACAATTTCATTGAGGAAGATTGTGAATATTTGAAATAGTGAGGGTTCTGTAAATGTAGTAGCTTCATACTCCAGCTACAATAGAATGCAATCAGATGGAGCTGCACTTAGGTTAACTTTCTTAGTAAAGGAGGAAACATACAACATACAACATGTATTACAAATGTTCCTTATTGTGCAGTTACTTGCCTCCTATTTCTTGGTTCAGTCATTTACGCATTATGAACCATCAATTGAATATGGTGATTGTAAGAAAAGAAGTGAAGAACTGCATGAAAAAAAAACTTTTAAATAATTTAAACCGACAAAGCAGGATGATGAACACTCCTGGCACGACACACTAGTAAAGCGAACAAAAAAACCCAGCAATTTAAAAGCAAGGGAATACAAGAAATCTGTGCAAGAAGTCGAAGGTTACCTAGGATGCCAAGAAACATTACGGCAACAGGCAATTATTTAAGAATACCAGAAGACTTTATAACTGTTACTTGCCGTGGTTTTAATTGCGAGAAAGGAATTATTCACAAAACGACGGACCAAGACTCTGCGGAATATAGAGTTAGTGAAGGGACAGAGAGTATTTCATCTAAATTGAAGTACATAGTTAAGAATATTTGATGCTATCCCTGTGCTAACAACCCTAACAAGTCAGGATATATTTTCAGTAGCATTTTATTATGATGATCATGGGGAGGACAAACATGTTCTTTTGCTCACAGCAAAAAAGATGCTCAGTCAAGTTGAAATATCTGAAGAAAAGCTAAATCACCAAATGAACTGAATATTAAAAATGCCCTGATGTTTTTAAAAGATAATTTTCATAATAGAGAAGATTCAAATCGAATCAATAAGAATAGCGGATTCAAATGACATCTACACAATATTTGATTGACCGCCTTCTCTAAGTGGCTTTGGGACCCCGAACCAATGTTGTGATTTGTCAGATGACTTGGGTTTTGCTCCCTCCTCCTAGACGTACAGAGGAGGTGCACATTTGTCAAATGGTCTTGTAGAACAATAATGGCCTAAACCAGCATATTAAAGCGTGATATTATTGATCTTTTCATTGATGCCCCTGTAATGTGCTTTCAAGACATGGATAAATTGAGCCCAAATTTCTGAATGATTTTATAACAATTTCCGTTAATACAGAGAAGTACCAAGACTGTTGTCCATCGGGTATGGTAGGAAATTAAACCAAAATGAGCAAATGCACTAATCCTGGCTTGCATTGAATATATACTTTTTTATACAAAGTTGGCCACATGGTGGCACTTTGCTACTTCTGTGTTAACTTGTAGAAAGTACTTTGTTATAAGAAAGATATAATGCTAAGTCAGTGCTACTGTGTGTAACTAGACGTCTGTGATATGCCAATGCTGCTGTATGGGTTACATTAGTTCATGGGAACAGACAGCTGAAGCTGTCTGATGCCAGCCTCTAAAAAAAACTCTTTAACCCCTTCGACGCTGATGATGAGCTGGGCTCGTCATGAGGTATCCTCCTGCTACGCTGATGACGAGCCCAGCTCGTCATGGAACATGTGTTTTTGCATTTTCCAGCACACAACGGGAAAATGCACCGCATCGATGCGGTTAAAATGGACTATCGCTCCATTGATCTTCTTTTGCATTAAGCACTTAGTAGGAGATAATTTTGTCTAAAATAATCCAATGATTCCAGTGTGGAGCATATTATTGAGTATGTGTTTGAGGCCATGTGATTCTGTGATGAAATTCCAAAAACTAGTTAGATCTTCTGGCAAAATATATTAATCATGTACAATCATGTTTCTTTGAAGCACTGCAACACGTGTGAAGATAGCACTTCTAGCAAGGGTACTCTAGAAAACGTGTTGTCTATTGCAAATGGGTATTTTAAATATGATTTTCCTGCAAGTTGAAATTATGTTGAGGGCTTAACAGATACTCCTGTTGACTATATTGCTGTGGGCACTGATCATTTTTCTTTCTGTCCGAAATTCTGAGTTTTGGATTATGAAGGGAGTGACCATTTACCAAAACCACTTAAAAGTATTAAGCCTTTACTTTTGCAAACGTGTTCTGGTAGCTGCTACTTGTATACTTAAAAAACAAGAAGTTTATTGTATCAACCTAGTTAAAGTATTTGCAAACCTGCTTCGTAAAATCCAAATCGTTATGCAAGTACTCTAGTTTTACATTAGATTTAATGTCATCAAATATTAAAAACAAAAGCAAAAACACTCAATTACATTGTTAGATAACAAACGCTTAAGTTAACTCCGCTCTGTTCCTAAAGTGTTAAAGGAGTATCAGCAGACTAGAACGGATTCATATAGGATATGAATCCTATATCATCATCAACACCTCCTTCGACACCGCCACCTTCCCTGAGAGCTGGAAGCACGCCGAACTCAGCGCTCTACTAAAGAAACCAACGGCGGACCCCACCGAACTCAAGAACTACCGCCCCATCTCGCTCCTCCCGTTTCCAGCCAAAGTCATCGAGAAGACCGTCAACAAGCAACTGGCAGCCTTCCTCGAGACGACTGGATCCCTCGACCCATCTCAGTCAGGCTTCCGGGCCAACCACAGCACCGAGACCGCCCTCATCGCTGCCACCGACGACATCCGAACCCTGCTGGACAACGGAGAAACAGCGGCCCTCATCCTCCTGGACCTCTCCGCGGCATTCGACACTGTCTGCCACCGCACCCTAGTGCAGCGCCTCAGCAACGTCGGAATCGAGGAGAAAGCACTGGAATGGATCACCTCCTTCCTCGCCGGAAGGACACAGAGAGTCCGCCTGCCCCCATTCAGATCAGAAGCCACGGAAGTCATCTGCGGCGTTCCCCAAGGCTCCTCGCTCAACCCCACCCTCTTCAACGTCTACATGAGCCCCCTTGCAGCCATCGCACGCCAACACAACCTGAACATCATCTCCTACGCCGATGACACCCAGCTGATCCTCTCCCTGACCAACGACCCCGCCACCGCCAGAGCCAACCTACACGAAGGGATGAAAGACGTGGCCGAGTGGATGACGACCAGCCGCCTGAAACTGAACACAGACAAGACGGAAGTCCTCATCCTGGGCTCCTCACCCTCCGCCTGGGACGACTCCTGGTGGCCCCCCGCCCTGGGCAACGCACCCAAACCGACAGACCACGCACGCAACCTGGGCTTCATCCTGGACTCCTCCCTCTCCATGACCAGACAAGTCAACGCCGTCTCCTCGTCGTGCTTCAACATCCTACGCATGCTACGCAAGATCTTCCGGTGGATCCCCACCGAGACCAGGAAGACGGTCACCCAGGCCCTCGTCACCAGCCGACTGGACTACGGCAACGCCCTCTACGCCGGAACCACCGCCAAGCTCCAGAAGAGACTCCAGCGGATCCAGAACGCCTCGGCGAGACTCATCCTCGACGTCCCCAGACGAAGCCACATCTCCAGACACCTGAGAGACCTGCACTGGCTCCCGATCAACAAAAGAATCACCTTCCGGCTCCTCACCCACGCACACAAAGCCCTACACAACCAATGCCCGACCTACCTCAACAGCCGCCTCAACTTCTACGCTCCCAAACGCCATCTCCGCTCGACCATTCATGCCCTCGCAGCCGTCCCCCGCATCCGCAGAGCGACAACAGGAGGAAGGTCCTTCTCCCACCTGGCCGCCAAGACTTGGAACTCCCTCCCTCCCGACCTACGCCTGACCCAAGACCACCTCTCCTTCAGGAAGAAGCTCAAGACCTGGCTGTTCGAGCAGTAGCGGACCCCCCCCCCCAAAGCGCCTTGAGACCCTCCGGGTGAGTAGTGCGCGGTATAAATGCCTATGATTGATTGATTGATTAAAAATTAAACTGTCTTTATAACATTTTTCTCAAGTTTAAAAAGGGGAAAAAAGAAGGCATGGTTAAATCTAGAGAGTTATTAACACTTGTTTCAGAGGACAGGTCATCATTTCTGAATTTTCCAGGTATTATCTCATAAGTTGCTCGATCTAAACATCTATAGATGTGTTTTACTTACCTTAAATATACTTGCCATGCGTGGGGAAGACTTGCGTGTTAATGTCATACACAATGCACCCTTCCACAGCCTCTAAATCTGCAGGCAATTTATAGATATAAGACAGATGTTCGGATCAAGCATCTTGTGAGATATCTGGACCATTCAGAAATGATGGACTGTAACTTTGAAACAAGTTTTAACAAATCTCCAGAGTTCTTTGATCAAATTGTTTCCTCTGTTTAATATATATCTATATATGTAATGTTATAGTTAGGTGAATATGTTTAACATTTTTAACTTGAAAGAAAACACGAAAATTCACCAATTATAGTCAGCAGAGCTAACTATACCTTGCCCCCACACCATTCGCTGCTTATGACCTCTCATATTACATCTCATGACATGTTCTATGACTTCACTAATGATATGGTCTATGACATCATTGATGACATCATCCACAAGTGTGCTAGTTTGTTTTATAGCTTACATAGTGGCGGGTAACTCCCATATTACTTTTCTACGTTTTTTTGTTCAGTCTGGGTCCAGCTAATGGGTGTATGTGTTTACAAAACACATTTGCTCCTAATGCATCATAGGTGTGTAGAGGTATTGAACATGTTATAATCTTTGTATTGAAGAAGTCTGCAGATGACGGTTGATGACTTGTGTTCATTATTTTCCACACATGTTCTTTGGTACTGTAGAAAGTTTCCAGCAGAGAAAAGATTCCACATACTACATGTTAGACCTGTCAGCCCTTTGGGTGGTCCTTCCTAATTGTCCTCCCCTTTTTGCCTTCTCATTTTTTATTCCTGGTGTCCACTATAATTTTTGGTGTTGTCTTTAGGGCTTTGGGTGCCTCACCAGCTCCACATAATCCTGAGGCACAGGTGCCCTTTCAAAATGGAGAGTAGGGAGACACAAAATGGTGGCCTGCCAACTGCCAATTTCCACCTCAGGGCTTGGGGGGCATTGGATATCATGAGAGGTTCCAGAACGTTCTGGTCCAATCTAGACCCTCTGGACCTAAGCTATAAATATTGGAATGTTGAGCGTCCATTTTGTAGAAGCTGGAGTCAACTGTGGAGTGAGGGAGTTGGAGTCCAGGCTGTGGAGTTAGGAGGCTGGTGCACGGTGTGGAGCTGACTACCTTCTGAGGCTGCTACTCCCCTGGTGACACGGCCCCTCAAGCCATTGACCTGACCCTGCCAGTCTCTACTGAGGAGGAGTTTGGGAACTATTAAGCAGACCCCTTGAGGGAGGCCAGTAGCGGAAACTACAGTGAACTGACCAGTCGGGCAGGGGTGAATGAGGCAGAAGGCCGACATCGTCACCCCTCCCATCTGATTTCATCCAGCGCGCTACAGTGGCGATTCCCTGCCTCTGGGAGGGTGCCCGTTCATAACTTGGCCATTGCTCGCCTGATTCATAAGTTCTTGTTCTTACCCAAATTCATTGCATGTATGCAAATTAAAACAAACATTTCCTTTAAGAAGTGACCTAGAGGTCAACTGTCCTTAACACCTTCAAACTTTAATCATATAACGCCTTTGTAATAGGAGGACTCGGGTAGGTTATATCAGTGTAAGTCATCGATTAAACTTACTCGGTTTACATTCCAACCGGCTTCCTAAGCACAAGGAAAGGGAAGCCTTCACCTCAGGATCTGTATTGAGAAGTAAACCGCACATCATTATCAAAATTAGAGCAAGTGGCGTTTTTCAACACTGCATTTGTTTTAAACACGGTTACCGATACATATGAACACCCTTCATAGACCAATACTGCTTCTCTGTTCTAAAACCTCCCTAGTGAATCATGAATTGTCATTGCGACTTACTAGGTTTAGCCTGTTACCCGCTTCCTGGACCCGCGGTGGGGGAAAAACCTTCACGTCAGCATCTGTTATAAACAAGATTCACCAAGAGTCGTTTATGAGCTGTTCAGAGACCATTGCGTGGTCGCTACATTGTTTTTACAAATATCTACATTTATATGTGTTTTAACTGCTAAGTGCGCCGAATGTTATCTGCACACAGTTAGGATAGCGTTGTGTCGTTTCCGTATTTATTTTACCTAATAATCGCTGATATACGTAACAAACGCCCACAAGAGGCCTCGACTCGTACTTACTGTATGGCTGACGACTCCCCGCCTGTCCACCTAGACTCTACTCTTCCGCGGCCCGTATACAACGGAGCCCGCGGAGTCTGCTAGCTTTTAACTTCGCGTAGCGTAACGTGCAGTGCGTGATCATTCACGATCGCGTTTCTTTTAAGATGAAAACAAAAGTCAGCTTTATTTAAACATGATTGCACAAAGTACAAGCTGAGATCGAATATCATACATTGCATTAGTAATTACAATGGGCTTCCTCCGACCTCGAACACCTTGCTATTCATATAAAACCACTAGTATTAAGGGTGTATGAATTATAACTTGGTATTTCTATATATTAGTGTGTGACTACATATTAATAGTAAACGTTGATGTCAAGCACGTTTAACTAGATGTCTATACCAAATGTCTCTGACCCTGCCAATATATATCCATATATATCAGTTCAATACCGTGCGAGTATTATCAGCCACATCCATTTAATTAGAGTTAAACAGACCAGCACATAGGATCTGGCAGCTGTTAAGACATAGAGTACAAAGGGGACTCTTCTGTTGATTCTCCCAAGCCAAAAGTGACTGGTAGCAGATGGATACACACAAATATAAACTAGTATTCAATGTTTCCCCTCATGGCAACTTGATCCTAGCTATACCATTTGTATTGACCAGAACCTCCCTTGGCCACCCTCACTACAGAAGTGCTTCAGCGCCGCATCACGGACCCCCAAGGAATATCATCATTGAGTCCGTGACGATGCGTTGCCAGACGATGAATCCACCTTTGCTCTTTTTCAAAGATGGCCCTCTCACTACTCAGCTTCAGGTGCTCTATTATGGTCCATTTTATGTCATTTGGGCAGTGCCCCTGCTCAATGAAGTGTGCAGTCAATTTGGTTGTGTTTCTCTGGCACCTCACGTTGCTTCGATGTTCCCCAATACGTAGTTTTATTTTACGTGTAGTCATACTCACGTATTTTAAATTACATGGGCAGACAATTAAGTAAACTACGTTACTGGAATTGCAATTTGTATGGCTCCTGAGATGCCAGATTTTGCCTTCTTCTAAGTCAAGGGTTTTGGTCGCTGATGTTAAATGACACACACTACACCCACCACACGGGTAATGCCCTACAATTGGTGGTAAACCCCAGGTGGTGAGTACATTTTGATCCTGTGTTGTGTCTTTGATTCTGGGACGAGTGTGGACTAGGGCATCTTTTAAGCTCCTTTCCCGCTTGTACGATAAAAGGGGCTTTTGCCAATCACGTCCGCTGCTAGTCAGTATCCGCCAGTGTTAACTGATGCAGCGATTAACAGCATTTGAAATGTTGCTATACGTTGTCACGCAAGTCAATGGTATTTCAGCTTCTCTTTCTCTCGTGACATCTTCCAATAGGGCCTCCCTGTTCTGATTTCTGGCCCTCTTGTAACTCTTTTTCAGGATTTTTGCAGGATACACTCTGTGTGTTAACTTGTCAGTCAAATCATTTGCCTGCCTCCTATAGTCAGTAATACTGCTGCAATTCCTACAGATGCGCAGGTACTGACCATAAGGTAAGTTTTCCCGCAAGGGACGCGGGTGAAAACTAGTATAATGGAGAAAGTTGTTCTTACTAGTGGGTTTATGATACGTCTTGGTCGTTAAGTGGTCCCCAGTCCTGGTAATAGTGACATCCAAAAACTCAATAGAAACTTTACTGTACTGGTGGGTGAACCTCAGATGGGGATCACAGGTGTTCACCCATTCGAAGAATGCCAAAAGGCTCTCCTCCGATTCTTTCCAAACCAACAACACGTCGTCAATGTACCTCTGCCACAGGATTACATTGCGAGTGTATGGATTGGTGTTGGCCAGAATGTGAGTTTTTTCAAAATTATAGACGTATAGACCCGCAATACTCTGGGCAAAAGTGCTGCCCATCGAGGTCCCTGTCTTTTGTAGGAAAATCTGGTCCTGGTATTGAAAAAAGTTGCGCTTTAGGGCCAGGGTTGCACAATCAATAATGAAAGTGCGTGAAGTTTTGTATTCCCAAGTAGTATGTTCAAGGGCATCCGCCAGAACCTTCAATGTTGCATCCTGCGGGATGCAGGTATACAAGCTTTCTATGTCTAAAGAGACAAGAAAGCACGGGTCTTCAGGCATTTTAACTGTCAAAAGCATTGCCAATAAGCTCTTAGTATCCTTAATATAGGTACTCGTAGATTGTATGAGTGGTTTGAAGAAGAAATCACAATGGTTCCAAAAGGGAACCCATACCCGAAACAATTGGTCTTCCTGGAGGTGGAAGGCGGTTCTTGTGAGTTTTGGGTAGGCAATAAAAGTACGGGACCTTTCCCTCTGAACTTATTAAGAAATCTGCTTCGTGTTTACTGATATAATCCTCATGTTCAGCAGTCATCACTAACTCAACAATCTCATCCCTTAGTGATGCAGATGGATCATCTTCCAATACCAAATAACTCCTAGTGTCCCCAAGGAGGCGTCTGCATTCAGCATCATATGCGATAGTGTCCTGTATGACGATCCCTCCCCCCTTATCGGCGCTCTTAATCACGATATCAGGGTCATTTTGCAGGGATTCTATGGCTTTGAACTGTACCGCCGTTAGATTTTTAAACTGTTTGGGTTCTTCAATGTGTTCCACTTCAAGGAACACCGCTTGCTCAAAGGCAATTATCTCTGCTGGGACTAAGTGTGCCGGAGGTGTATAGGTAGACTTGTTCCTATACTTGGTATCACTACTAGTGGCTTGGCTTTCGACAGAGTCCTGATGTTCATAAACTGATTTCAACCTCAATTTTCTATAAAACTCACCGAGTTCACAAAAGAGTTTGAAACGGTCAAGGCGTGGTGTTGGTATAAAACCAAGTCCCTTCTCCAAAACCGCGAATTCATCAGGGTTTAGAATTCTGCTTGACAAGTTAGTGACTAGACTTAAACATTGCTGGGGCCCGCCCTCTGCTCCTGAGTTTTGCTGCGTGTATTGTCTCCCACTGCCTCTGGTGTCTGCCAGTGGACTTGGTTCCCTCCTCGCCTCTCTGGCCAAACCCTAAAAAATGTGGGGGATACATATTAGGTTGAAAATGGGGAGGTGGTGCAAAGTGTGGGTTCCAGCCCATTTGCGGTGGGAACGGTGGATGGCTATAAGGATTTGGATGGAAACCGCCATTCCCTTGTTGTTGATATGGGAACCAATTGGGGTTGTTTTGTGGTCATCTGCCTCTGCCTCTACCCCTTTGTTTATTGCCAGAGCTCCCCACACTTAACCCACTGGAATTAGAATCATCTGAAACATCAGAATTATGGTTAGTGCGGTCAGGTGGTGTATACTCAGCACTTGCATAGGGATATACTTTTGCATACAACCATTTCTTTAAATCCTTTTGAAACTGTTGAATTTTAGACTGGGCCAGATTGTCTTTATATTCGTTCAGTTCTTTGTTGAACTCATCTAATTTCTTCTTAAAACCCGTTACTGTAGTTTTAATGTGGGTTTCTGTAGCCTGGATTTCTACAAGAAGGGCCTCTGAAAGGCAAAGAGCGGTTTTTATAATGAGGAGAGCCCAATCATGCGTACAATGCCAGGCTATCTGGGCCCATTCCTTTCTAAACACGCTATCCTCTAGGAAAATGTGGGGGGCATTAGTCACCAGTAAGCCCTTGGGAGCAATCTTGTTGGTCAAATACTCCTTCATCATCGTACCATGTAAAATGGCTCGAATCCGACTACTTTTCTGTTCGCCCAGTTTGTCCCAATCAGAAGTCTGGGATATTGTGTGAGCTACCATTGGGTCTGCGAACAAGGAGGGGTCATTGAGAATGGCATCTGCCTCTTCTCTTGAAAAAGAGAGACCCGAGTCTTCCATCAGATAGGCGTAGAAGGTACACCTCTAAGGAAATGGATAAATTAGAAAAATAATTTTTCTTTTATCACTCTCGCAGCTGTACGCTGCCAAACATACTCTAACAACAAGAGAGAAAGGGTAAATCAGATTACTCTCACACCCCTTGGGATAATTTATCAAAAACAACTAGAGAGTATCTCTAACTATAATACAAATAGAACACAAAAAGGTAGAAGGAGTGAGACAACCTATCATCACCACCACCACCACCTGTAAGTGCACTAAACAAACATTGACTGTGTCAGAATCAAGGTTGTATATTCACAGTGAGGAAAAAGGAACACTCCGGCACCCACACAAGGTAGGTAGCCAATTGTCCTCATCGGGTTCCAGTTTTTAGTATGTGCAGTGATACAGAACATAACGTGCAAATTAAAATGAGTATAGACCACTCCCTCAACCAAAACTTTTAATAGAGGGGTGATTCGATCTCAGTTAAAAACAAAGTGAAAAAATCGGACACATGAGGGTTGTGCCAATTTGAACCCAGTGTCCTAAAAAACGGTTGACATGTTTCAGCTTATGAGTCATATTCGATTCCGCATTCCTCAGGACCAATAGTTTATTCTCACCTAGATGGAGGCACACCCTAAGGAGCCTACTCAAACTAGGAGGGAAATTATTTTTTATTGAGAAGCGTTTACCAACTTGGAATCGCTGCACTGGAAAACTCAGGTGGGGATAAACATTCTGCTGCAAGCGTTAACCTTAACTGCCCCCCCCCCCCCCTTTTTCCATGACTGACAACTTTCCGTAATTCCGCTGCTTCAGAGAGGTTGCCCGCAGCTGTGTGGACTGAAGCAGCAATATTTGGGAGGCTCAGTGGTTGAGGAGGTGCCACGCGGTGGTGAATGCCCGTAGGCGAAGCGTGAAGAGCCCAGTCTCAGCAGGGGTCATCCAGAGCGGTCCTCGGAAGTCTTGTGACGGGAGAAAGTGAGGAGCGGGGCTCCGGAAGAAGGAAGGCGGGGGCAGGCAAGGTCAGAAGGGAGGAGTTGGGCTGCAGAAGGCGTGAGGTGAGGGAACAGCGCAGGAGCGGAGGCGCTCGAGCATCGGAGCGCCTCGCCTGCGAAGTGGAGTTGTCCTCTATATGCCGGTCCGATCCAATTGGTAATTTTCCCCAAAGAAAATAGCTTAGCCTTTCAGTCCTGTGGCCATACAGAACCGCCCCTGGGAAGAATTGAACGCTCGAGTGTCAGGGCGTTTTACCGGGAGTGTTAAGCCTGCCTTCCCGTATCTTTTCATAATTTCCCTCAAGTGACAGACGTGGTTCTTAACCCCCCCATTACCAGCTGGGACATCTCCGGAGAAGTAAGCAGGGCCGGGGGTGGGGAGGCAAACGATTCAGAAACCTCTCAGGGAGGAACTTTATTTCCTGCACATTGAGCCAGTGATTAGAGGAAAGATTGGAGACTGTACTGATCACAGAGAGAGCGTATCAATCGAAGACATGATTATTCCACAAATGTAAAAAGTAGCATGACTGGGGGCGATGATAAAGCTGTAATTCCTCACTGGTGTTGTTTAGCAGATAAGAGAGACAGGAGATCTAAATGTGAACCAGCATTTGAGTTATACAATTAAAACTAGCTGGGTTATTTTCTTCCATGAAGCATGTCAATATTTCACATTTACTGAAGGTGGGTTATGATGAAATGCTAATAGTTTGAGAGTAATTTACTTCACTAGCCGATATCACAGAAGCCAGACCAATTTGAAAGGAATGCTAAATGAAGTCATTGGACTATATGTAAACTAAAGTTAAGAGGGAATTTCTAATGCTACAAAAATTGTGTCATAATGTATATTTATGGAGATAAGTAATTTACATGCAAAATGAAGAGATGTTGAAGTAAATGCAACTTGAACCGAACCTTAAGAGAATATAAAGCATGCTATATTTTTTACAACAAGGTGTGGCGTTATTTTTAGTGGATGAGCGCGGAGTTACTGTAAGAAGTGTGATGCAAGCTTAACACATTTGCCTTGGAGATAGGTCTCGCCACTCTGTGCCAGGCTACCCTATGTGGACTGGTAGTGCCAGGTCTAACAGTACATATTTAGTATTGTAAGCAGTCTTGAGTTATTAGACTGAATCGTCTCAGTATAACAATTTCTACCTAACATAGAAGACTGTGTGCACCAGGTACTAACCAATGTATATTTGCTTGTTTTGCTTCAGAAGATGGCCTATCTGTAAAGTTTTCATCGCAGTATGAAGGCTGCAGGTAGTATGACCTTTATCACCTTTGGACTTATTTTAAGTGAATAAGTTTTCTTTGGACACGTTTTTGCATTGAGTGTACACTGTTCTTAATAGATTCATTTTAATATTCTGTGGTATAATTCTCATAAGATTTTCACTGTCTAAAACAGGGTGGTACAGAGTAAAAACTCTCCATAGAGTAAACAGTGTTAACAGGACCCGCTCTTCTACATATATTCTCTTCAATTCTCATTGTAGGGTCAGGGACTGTCTGGGGTTTCATACAAGTGTAGGCTCTCCGTAGAAGGGTATAAGTTATGTTACAGGGCTCCAGTATCTGGAGGACCTTGGTTTTCCCTGAACAGATGTATACAGATTGAACACTGTGTGCAGAATAGGTTATCCTTTCATCTGTGGTTCCTAGTCAACATGAACTCTGCTACCCATTAAGTGTATGTTATAGGGTCAGTGTTGCACATAACACAAGCTTGCTGTACCTATGGAGGTTGCATGTAGCAGTAATGATGCTTCATATTATTCTGAGCTATTTTGCACTTACTTTCATTGCCCTAATGCTATACCTGTTTAGAGACCAATATCTACAAAAGATGCTTGGATGATGTTATTAGTGATGCCATTTGAGATGTAATCAGTGATGTCATAAATAATGTCATAGAACATGTCATTTATGATGTAATATGTGAAGTCATAAGCTTTTAGGGGAAAACATTAATGTTGTCACTGACATCTTCACCTTACTAGAACGTTACTGTAACGTTTGTTTTTTCCAGTAAATTTCTAGTTTTTTTTTTTTTTAAACGTAAAGTAATATTTTATCACTATAAATAAAGCCAACCCTCAGCAGGGGTGTTGGTCGCAAGACCGCAAGTCTTTTAAAGGGGAGGGGTCCACCTGCCCCCCACCCGGGCTTTAATTTTCTTTAATGATCTTTATTGTGGTTTCAAATGATACAAGCAATAATGGTGCTAGGCATTAGTCATTTTACAGGCAGTATGAATACACTGGCAATAAGACCAAAAAAGCATACGCGAAATGCCTCCACCCCTCCATGCTCTTGCCCAACTCCCAGAGCCTTATTAGACCATACGGACCCCATCCCCACTACTTAAATTTAAAGGGGAGGGGGTCACATGACTCCCCTCCTCGATCCATCTTAGTCCCTTGGGACCCTATCCCCAGGGCCTTTTTTAATTTAAGGGAAGGGAGCTGTTTGGCCCCTCTCCCCATACCTTGTTGGTACCTGGGGACACCATCCCATGACTTTTTTTTAATTTTAAAGGAGGGTGGGGGCACATGGCCTCCCTCCCTGAGCCTTGATTGGCCCTGGGGACCCTATCCCCAGGGCCTTTTGTTATTGAAAGGCGAGAGGGGTTCGCGGCCCCCTCCCCGACCTTAGTTAGGCCCTGAGGACCCCATCCTCCAATGGGGAGAGGGGTCACGGGACCCCCTCGCTAAGCCGTTTTCGGCCCATAGGACCCCCCACTCGGGGCACCCACCATACTTATTGGGGCTGCGGGGGGAATAAAATAAAGCAATTTGTTTCCATTGGGACAAGGGGGGTATTGCAACGGTTTTAGCACTCAACAACAGGTTCGCCATAGAATAACTACCCCAAAAGTCCATTGTTTCAAGTAATAGGAATTTTTAAACTTGTTTCTTTTTGCAAGGAGCATTTGTGCACTAGACTGAAACTACTGGCAAAACTTGTGATTACTTCTGGTCTTTCTTAACTAACAAAACACCATTATAATCCAATATGGACATAGGTTCAGTTACTCTGTTCAGGAGACTTGTTGGCACCCATCCCACCTGAGGAATGGTCACAAACGGTGTGTACTGGCTCATAATCTTTTTTCATTATTTCTACGTAACCCTCCAGGAACCTTGAAAAATAAGCAAAATTATCCTACCCCCAAAGTTGGTCTGAAACCAGTTACAGTTTCATTTATGCTGTAGACTGCATTGTCCTTGAGAAAAATTGGTCTACAGCGCCAACTGGACTCATCATTTCATGATTACTAATGCATTAGAAATTAGCTTGCAGACAACCCAAAATCCTATATTTAGCAAAACTAAGACAAATGAGAGTTAGTATTTGGATTGTGCGAACTTGAAAACAGCCCAGGAATTTAGATGTCGGGGGGGGGGGGGGGGGGCTACTTTTTCACAATCACTTGGATGTAAGTCACTTTGGGAAGACACATTTAGTAAAGCACATATGACTTTGGATGGCTTTCTTGGATTAAATGCACTATATTGGGTGTTGTTCTTGACTCCTTTTTGAAAGCATATATACCAAAAATAGTGGTCAACCTGTGACTGTTTTACACTTAAATTATAATTTTTGATATAATTGGGAAGAATTTTCTAAAAAGAAAGTTGTCTTCCTTCTTCTACAATTATGCAAGAATTAAATGTAGAATTGAGATTGCAGTCACTCAATGAAAAGGGCAAAGTACAAACTGTTCTATTTTTTTCAGACATTTTTTACAAATGTCTCTATTCCTAATGGGGTGACTTCATCAAATGCCCATATCCGTATTAACAAAAAATATTATAAATGGTAAATAATTTGATTCCACTTTGTATTAGATCTCTTTTGAAGGAAAATGCATTTTTCATTTCAACAAAGCTTTTTTTGAATTATGTTGTAACACAAAAATGATTGAAATTGTGGATGGATATCAAATGTGCTTTTGGCATATCTTAATATTTAAAAGTTCCAGATTCCAGACTTGGACAGCTTTTATTAAGTATGCATATGAGTCTTTTATTTTCCCTGCTAAAATTTGGAAGACATTATTGTGATTGCTTACTAAAAGGACAGGATCACCTGAATAGTACATGACTGCTTCATTGTAATTATTTAAATATACGTCAAATGTATTTGTAGCTTTTGTTAACTACTAATACCATTAGAACAATCGCTACATCTAGGACAATTTTATTTTTATTAATCTACCAAAAAGTGGCAGTACCAAATTTGTGCGGTTTTGCAATATTGAATTGGATTTATTTAACAGTTTATAACATATGAATTGATTGATATTTTATCTATTGCTAGATTATTTTTATTTTTAATTCATTTATCTAATAAGCCTGGTATGATGTAAATATGTGTGTGTGTGTGTGTGTATATATATATATACATATATATATATATATATATATATATATATATATATGTATGTATATATATTTGCAATTTAATTATACACTGCTCTTGATAGGGTAAATGGTTAGCTGGGTTGCATTTAGAAAACTCTGTGAAAGAAATCTGACCTCTACATGGATAATATATGAAGTGAATAATGGCACCTGTTAAATCAATGCCAGGTGGTTATCATTGGCCCTTGTGCATATTTTGGCAAGGGGAAACGCCTATATACTAAACTTATACCCACAATAATGCCTCTCAATGCATTTTCTTTTGTGAGGAGTGTTACCCCTATACTCTTGATAGGCGCCCTGCAGCGGTTACTGGGAAGGTGGAAGTCCACCGCTATAGCTTATGATCGTGTAAATAAAACAATAGTTCATTGTGGACTCATTTTGAGAGAACATTCAACAATTTGTGATGCTAAATCCATCCCAAAAAGAAAAAAAGTTTGTTAAAACAATTTAAAATACCCAAACCATTCAGGTATTCAGTACGTTCATAATATTTGCTATGCAGGTATGCAATAGTGTTTCTAGAATGTAAGTGCTCTGCTCACTGATTGCACAGTGCAACAAATGTGAAAACAGGGATGTGTGTATTCATAAAAGGCAAATAAGTCTTAAGTTCTGGACGTTTTTATGTCATTGGGGTCAGCTAATGTATGTTTGTCTACAATCGACAGTGTTTTGAATTCTATGGTAACTTAGAGATCTTCATCAGGACAAGAGAACAGTGAGGAGCACGGCAGTCTAGGAAAAGAATATCACATTTATTAATATTGTATAATGTAAAGGGTGTGAGGTTAGTCAATCAGGACTGGAGTAGAGGAAAACTTACTGGGGTGAAAAATTTGCTGAGCTACACGTTGGCACGAAGCCTGCATGGAAGCAAGGGTTATAGGTAATTAATTGTCAATACAAAGGGGGAGGGAAGGGGAGTGATTGAAGTAGGTTGCTCACCCCGAATAGAAGACTGAATCAATTGTTTTTGTTATAAAGATGATTCGGAATAGGGAATAAGCAAAAAAGTAGGTGTCAGGATGACGAAATGTCGAGTGAGAGAGGTCAATTATAGGCTTAACATGCTATACTTATAATTGGAGGAATAGCGTGGTGATCCTATATTAAAACAATAGGAGAAGTGGTTAGCCGAAGGGATAAGAACAAAATATTTACACAGCTAAAACCTTACCTCTCACTCTTTTGGACAGGAGAAATATAGTTTCTGACGGCGAGAAGGTGTACATGCGATGAGTTTAATTAGAGAGCAACCAGCTCACTGAAGTTACCCAATTATTCACAAGTAAGAAGTTCCAAACAAAGAGAACCAATAAATGGCTAGAAAATCGAATGTTCTAAAAAATTATGATTTGTAATTGCCAGTAGAGGCTCACTGATTGCTGTTACTGATGGCAAAAGGCCAGAATGGTGAGGACTTCTCATTTAGCAGTGGGAGGGAGCATGTGTCCAGGGTGTGGAAGATGTTATGTGTTGGCAGACAGTGCTAGACTGATCGGCTAGACCTCATCAAGGCCACACCCTGTATAGGTTATAGGAATGGCCTTATTGGGAAGAATGCTCGATTTAAGCCACAAACAATACATATACAAACTAGATTTATATGTTGTCAGAGCTGCAGCGTGCACTGGCTATGGAAGTGGCCTTCTTGGAAAAATACCTAGATTTAGCAATGAAGATTAAATGTACATCATAAAGTTATGCATAATAGTTGCAGTCAGTGTGAAGGTGGTCGCGTGTTCAGAGGCAATTAAGTCGCCACATAGTATAAATTCACCAATATACAGTATTAAGTTATGTACCTTATTTACACTCAGTGCAGCAGTGGCAACAATGAGGCACATACTGGCCATAGCAAAACATATTGGCAACAACAACTGATATTACACCAACTCTATAGCCACAGGCTATCTAGTTATATCGGGGGCAAACCACAAACATCATAGCCCTGCCTAGAGAAGATAGAAAAACAACTCAAGAAATTAACGATCTAGGTGTTTGTAACATTTTATATTATCGAACCAATAGGCAATATGAGTGAACTGACGCTGTCAACTGTAGACAAAACAAAGACTCGCTCACTGACTCCAATGCGAAACTTTTGGGAGTCAAGAGTCACTTTGTTTTTTTTTTGTACACATATCACAGTTTTCATGCTTGCAAATATAACAATACATTTATTGATTATCTCGATTGTCTGATTTTTTGGTCCAATATGTTTTAGCAGCTGTTTCTTTTCATTTCTGGATTGATTATGCATCTACAGATTATTGATTTGTTATCTAAAAATGAGTCCACAGTGGACCTTAAGTTTACAATATTACCTTTGGTTCCTAATGGGTGTATTGGCCCACACCTCTGTTTTATATTGCTAATGGTCTTGTTGAGTCATCCACTAGTCAGACACTTGGGCTTGGATCAAATGGTTACACCAGCGCTATGCACATAACTTCTGAGAACATTTGTATGAACCGACAAAATAAGACTAGCAGTGGATATTAACATAGATAGAGGCGGCTAAAAGAGCAGGAAATGGGCCCAAAATATGTTTGATATGTTTGCGTGGGAATTTGCTTAATCATCCCCTTCTGCCTCCTTTGAAAACTAGAATACTAAAATAAGTCCAAGTGTCATCATCATAAACATTGAATACATGTTCTGATTTTTACAGAAAATTGACTAAAACTAAAGCAAATGTTTTTAGCTTCCGTTGATGGCTTCGGATACGAGTGTAACATTTAATCACAAGAGATGCAGGGACTGAATTGAAGAGCTGTGTAATTGGGTATGACCGTAAACTAAAAGATCAAGGATGGCCGGAACTATCAGACTGCCCTGGTAGTTAATGGTTACTATTGTGAAGGTATTAAAGAGTGGATGGGCATGGAGACTTAGGCATTCATTTCCTCTGTGGAAGGGAGAAGCCAGTGATTAAAGCGGCAATCTTTTGCGCTGGTGCCTGTTAGGCTGTGTGCTCGATTGACTCTACATAAGTTGTGCTATGTCTGCAGCTAGCCTGTATGTTGCGCCTGTTTGCACTAGACCAAAGGCAGACCTGTTGGCGTTGTCCTCGTTTAATATGCTGTAGATACCATTCAGCCTCACCAGAGTTTTTTTTTCTATGTTTGCCGCTCATACGTTCATGAGCACATCAATGTGCTGTAAGTAAACTGCTGAGCCTCGCTGTCATCGTAAAGTGACAGAAAGGAGAGATTTAGGGGACACGGTTTGCCTTTGTATGTTGAATGTAGAAAGGTACATGGAAACGTGTTCCTTTTCCATAACCTTTTTTAAAGGAGCATCATCTGCAGAACACATAACAACTTGCTCCTTCCAGTGACTGCTTATGAAGTATTCGGTTACTTCGAAATGTTTTCAGAAGGGAACTGGAACTATATATAACTTAACTTTGCAAACTACTGATCTCGCTTGAGAAACCGAACACACTTTTTCTGCCGTATGTTTTTATTCTTAGCAATAAACGTGCTGGATAATTAAACCGAATTTAGGAAACCACTGTGCTTGCCTTTTGACTTCCTGACTGTCGTGGATGTGTTGCCAACATTTCTTATGAAGCACATCCGGTGTGTGACTAAGAAAAGGCAGCAGCCTCAGAAGCAGGATGTTTCCTTCTTCCCACTACGATGAGCTGAACCGCAAAAAAATGCATCCAGGCTGGAAGTCTCCGGACCCGACTGGGTTGGATCTTTCAACAGGGTAGCAGACTTTCACTTTGTTGTTATAAACTAGAGCAGAAATAAGAACAATACCGAATTGGCCCCACTTGTGAGCTTAAGTGCCAGAGCCCATGGGAGCCAGGCCATGGGGCTTGACATATGAAGCTGTTATTCCCCATAAGAAAGGCACTAGCAACGTTCACAGGGAAAAGGGAGGGTCTGACCGCGGCACAGTGGTTCTCCGGGATTTAAATGTGCAACCGGACATATTTGGAACTTTGCATTGAATTGTGGAGGACTTCTTTGTTTCGTGGAGGATCAGTAGGGTGAGGGGCAAATAAAAGACGCAAGACAAAAGAGCTTGACGTGCTGGAGCGTGACCAAGAAATGGAAAGAGCCCCACTCGCAGCTCTGCCAGACACCAAGGTACCTTCACTACGGTTCAAGGCCAGAGATCTTTCTTCACATTTGGACACATTTAAGGTGAAAGTAATCGGGAAAGTGCCGAGGGGGCCAGGGACTGTCAGCTTTGCATAGTTCCTGAGTGGACTGCACTAGTACTGTATTGGTTGCTAGGAAACATTCTGATTGGTTGTCCAAACCTGTGCGTTTTCTTCCCAGACGCGAATAGGATTTTAAAAATAACTACTAGTAAGGCAGTCTGGATTGTGCGTGTGTATCAGGCTTAGAGTGCTACATAAATGATGCATCCTGTTTTGCATACATTATGCAAAACAAGAAGCAGGGAGCTCTGGGTAGTTCCCAAGTTTAGGCAGAGAGTAGCTCCTTTATATGGAGCAGTCTACAATATCACTCTGAATCTGTTCACTTCAAATTCAAATGTCTGTTTTTCTAGCAGGCTTTTTAAGCATAGGATTAGCACAGTGCCATCCATGCCAAGCTAGAAATGGACAAAGCCTTTCCCATTTTTACAGCAAAGTCTTTAAGAATAAGAAAAAAAAATCATTATCGTTTTTTTGTTATTTTACTATGTTTTATTGTGGTGGCATTATTTAATGTTTCCATATTTTTGTTTACAATATTTGGGTATTTTTGTTTGTTGCTTTATTTAAAGTTTTGCAAGAAAATACAGTAACCCATTACAGTACATAATTACATTGGCTGTAACTGAGCAGGTCAGCTGTATTCTCCTATGATACAGTCTTATATGCCAAACAGAGTGAATACTATTAACAGTGGTATGAGCCAGGGCCGGACTGGGAACAGAAACCGGTCCTGGCAAACTTCTCGGCCGGCCCCCCTGGGAGGGGAAGGGGAGGGGGTTCGGTCGAGCTGTTTGTTAGGGCCGGTTTTGGCTGATTTTGTTACAGGGGGCCGATATTGACGACCCCCGGTAATAATAACGGCCCCCAGGGGCCGAAAACCGGCTCCACCCTGGCGGCCCACCGGGGAAAGGCCCGGTGCCCGCTAGGGCCAGTCCGGCTTGGTATAAGCAATTAGCTGTCAATACAATGCAGATCTCATGTGTATACATTCATATTGGGTTAACTCTAACAACTTCCCGCACAGCTTCTAGTGCCTGCCTTTATTCAGAAGGGCCAGCCTTATATCAACTCATAGTAGTCCTAGCTTCCCTCAGGCTCACCAATTTATTTGCCCACCAGATATTGTTGATATAGTCCCCAGAAAATCTTGGGTCGACTCTGTGTGGGAAGGAGCTCACCATGAGTATCCAATTGAGTGTTGCAATAGAGCATGTCCTTCTCCCATTCAGCCATAGTCCGGACTGGGCTAGTACCCCAGTGCATGGAAGCCCTACGTTTAGTGAGATGTAGACCCATATCCACCAGTCGTCTGGGTTGTTTGCTTACGTTCTTACTGTAACCTAGGAGGGCAAGGAGAGGGTCTGGTGTCAGCGCCTGGCTCGTGATCTTGTTTATCGTGCGAAAGACCTTGTCCCAGAAGCCAGCACTCTGCGGGCACAGCCAGGCAACATGCAGAAACCCCGCTCACTTTTCCCCCACAGCGAGGGCAAGCAGCCGACTTTCGTAGACCATAACGCTTCAACCTCTCTGGGGTATAATAAACCCTGTTAAGATATTTAAAATCAATCGTACGATTTTTGCTGTTAAGTGAGGTGTGATTAGTCCGTTCACAGCAATATTGCCAGGTGTTGTCATAGATTATCATGTCTAGGTCGCTCTACCAGTCCTCTCGGGACTTATTCTACATCTGTTCCCCGGCGTCAGGTTATATATGACTGTAACTATTTTAGCAGGAGGAGTGGGACGCAGAATGCAGGAGAGTGACGGAAGCTCCATGGGTTAAACTAGATCCTCCCCAAGGAGCTCTCGCAGCGCATGCCTAGCTCTATGAAAGTGGTATTGCTCTGGGGTGGGTGTTAGGGGTATTCGCTCCTCTATTATCAAGTCTTCCCACTTATGTGCGACTCCATCCTGAAAAAGGTCGCCCATCCTCAGGATGCCTAATTGTTTCAGTACGGATGCAGCTGCCTTATCACGACCAGTCACAAACCAATAACACCAGTCGATCGGGATCAAAGTACCGTTACAGTTAGCCAAATTACTCAGTGATAACATTAACGTTTTGAACTAAAAGAAAACACAGAAATTCATGCTAACTATAACTTGCGGCTGTGCCATGCCCTGCCTATGAATAATATGGTAGTTACCTGCCACTATGTAAACTGTAAAACAAACTTGCACACTGGTTGGATGATGTCAGCAGTGATGTCATAAATTATGTCATAGAACATGTTTTAAGTGATGTCATATGTGAGGTTATAAGCAGTGCATGGCAATGGCGCAACATATAGGTAGCACTGCTAACTATAACTGGCGAATTTCTGTGTTTTTGTTTAAAATGTTAATGTTGTCACTGACAAATGCATCTAATTATCTTTACGTTAATCTTTGGTTTTTTTCACAGTTAATTTCTAGGTCTTTTTAATTGTAAAGTAATACTAAATTACCATATGTAAATGCAGCTCCCCGCCTCGCATGACTGCGCAACTCCCCCTCCCCATTTTCGGCCCTTAGATGGACTGCCTGGGAGAATGGCTGCGTGGCCCCCGTCCCCATTTTCCGCATCTTGGGCCCGGGAGTGGACTCCTTGGACCTCTTCAGGCACGAAGAAGGCGACCGCGTGGCCCCTCTCCCCATGAAAATAGTTTTTGGCCCTTGTGATTAGGGAAATAAAGCTCCGCGGCCAATCAGAACTCATGTCCGCACCCCATGGTGAAAAATTAAAAAAAACAAGGAACTGTTTACCTGGCAGTGCAGCTGTTTCCTTGACTCGTGTGGAGTTGGATTTGATTGGGGCTGATTTTAAAAACTAACATATATATGCCGTCTGGCAGTCACCGGTAGGTAGTTCTAGTTAGGACCATGCTTCCTATATCTTGCCTAGATCTTTGGCCCGCTTGACGAATCTTCACAAAATTTTCCAAGCAAAAGTGCCCAGGTGATTCTAGTTATGAATGGAAAGTTTCAGGACAATCCGTCAAGCAGGGCTGATAAAAAGGAGTTGGTGAAAAAGGTGTTTTTCCATAGTTCATTTTCATGGGGATTTTTAACATGACTACAGCCCGAAACACTGGACACAATTGCACCAAATTTTGCAGTTGGGTAGCTCTTGGTCCACAAAGAGTCCTTTTAGATATTTGGTGTAAATCCTTTCAATAGTTTTAGAGTTATTAAAAGAAAACCAAATTTGTATATAAATGGACACGGATCATCTGAGAATCCGATAGTCCCCTTGCTCAAATCTAATTGACTGCCAACACTTCAACCAGGAAGTGTTGGCAGCCATGGTCCACAATTTTTTTTTTTTTAAAGAAAAGTGGGCAGGGTAGGAATGCCCTGCTCCCATAGCTCTGGTCATGGTGTCCCAGAGGAACCCCTCCAGGGTAAAAAGCATTTTCTTTTTTACATTTTTTTCTCTAGAAATGCCATGGAGCCGCAAATCTGCGGGGGAAAGAAAATATAGCGCGGGCTCCCACGTTTGTTTTGAAATGTGCCTACGGGTGGGCCAAGTCTGGGGGGCTTTTTTTTTTTTAAAACAAGGGTAGCGTATGGTGTCTTCATCCTAAGGCTCATTGAGCCGCTGGGACCACCAGCTCCCCAGGGCCAAATATCTTTTGCAAGAATGGGAGTGGGGCTCCATAGCCCCCCTCCCTGGCAGTTCTTGGCACCTGGGATCACCACCTCCCCATGGCAGCTCGTGTAAACAGATGGAGGGGGGGCCTCATGGCCCCCTTCCTGAAACCATACATAGTCCTGAGTGGACACCTCCACCGAGACTGTCTCCTGCTACGTCTAGGGTACAAACCACTGGGACATGGCTGTTTGCTTTTGCTTTGACAGCTCCCATCAAGAAAAAGCAAATACTCCAGTTCCAGTGGACGGGAGCTGTCAAAAGGCTTCTACCTGCTGAAAGCGGGGGTTTCGTCTCTGTGGGCAGGGAAAGAGATGAAACGATTGTTCTCGCATAGAGGGATCTGCCTTTACTGCAGCTCTCTGTGTGCAGCAGCAATGCAGGCTCCTGCAGGAGGCAGGGAGCTGACTGGGATCATGGGGGCCTTGAGGCTCACCCTTGTCCCTATCGTGCACACTGGATCCCAAGGTCACCCAGGTGACATGGCTGGTCTCTGGGTGATGGGTGTCCTTGGGCTGTAATCCCTCTGGGGAGGGGGCCAAGCGGTTCCCCTCCCCTATTACATGAAGGCAGAGATGGGGTCTCAGACCTGAATCAGCCCGGAAAGGTGGCCGCACGGACCCCCTCCCAGTGGTCGGAGTGCATTAAAACAGTAAGGGAACTCTGATGCTGTGCCGAATGGGGGCGGGGTCAAAGATGTGGCAAAAAAAAAATCCACCCTTTTTTCGGTCTTTCACCTTCTGTAATGTACATATATAAAAACACAGCTTATGTGTAAAATAAATGCAAATTAATCAGCGGGAAATGTACTTTCGTACTTTATGAAACCTCAATTAACGCACTGCAGAAGAGTGCATCTGTAACCAGAGAGCCTCGGAATTCGATCTTGGTTGGAGAAGTGAAGAATAGTTAGGAACGTAATACAGACCCCTACAGCCCCTTCGGCGCAGAGGTCTGTGTTAGGCCTCTTTAAAAAGCACACACTTCACAACTCAGCAGGTAACCCACTCAGGCAGTCACGCACTCAGAGACCCATGCTCTCACTCACATACCTACTCAGAGACTCGCACACCTATTCAGAGACTCGCACACTCATTCAGACCCACTCGGAGACTCATGCACCCACTGAGAGACTCAGTCAGGCTCAAGCACCCACTCACAGACCCAGTCAGAGGAGTAAGAGGTTCATGCACCCTCTCACACACCCAATGAGACACTTATGCAGCCACTCACGCACCCACTGACAGACTCACTCTCACTCTCATGTCCACTTACAGACCTACTGAGACCCTCATGCACTCACTCACTGTCAAAGGTTACTAGTTACAGTTCGGAAATACAATTTAAAAAAGCTTAGAAATTCAATTAAAAAACAAAGGTTACAGGGACGTTATAGTTAGTCTCTGGTTTCACTGGTACAAAACCAGTGAAATTCAGCAGTTATAATAATCTGAGCTAACTATAACTGACTCACTAGTAATGCATTCTTATGACCTCACACATTACATCACTCATGACATGGTCAGGGACATACATCACTGATGACATCTTCAAATGATATAAATGATGACATCATAAAAAGAACCACTAACACCCCATAGAACCTCTCGTGAACCCACTCACACAACCACTTACATACCCATACAGCAACTAACACACACACACAATCCCCCCCCCCCCAATAGAGGCACTAACACACACACACACACCCTCACTCATCCATACACCTCACCCACCCGTACAGCCACTCACCCACCCGTACAGCCACTCACCCACCCGTACAGCCACTCACCCACCCGTACAGCCACTCACCCACCCGTACAGCCACTCACCCACCCGTACAGCCACTCACCCACCCGTACAGCCACTCACCCACCCCTACAGCCACTCACCCACCCGTACAGCCACTCACCCACCCGTACAGCCACTCACCCACCCGTACAGCCACTCACCCACCCGTACAGCCACTCACCCACCCGTACAGCCACTCACCCACCCGTACAGCCACTCACCCACCCGTACAGCCACTCACCCACCCGTACAGCCACTCACCCACCCGTACAGCCACTCACCCACCCGTACAGCCACTCACCCACCCGTACAGCCACTCACCCACCCGTACAGCCACTCACCCACCCGTACAGCCACTCACCCACCCGTACATCCACTCACCCACCCGTACATCCACTCACCCACCCGTACATCTACTCACCCACCCATACAGCCACTCACCCACCCATACAGCCACTCACCCACCCATACAGCCACTCACCCACCCATACAGCCACTCACCCACCCATACAGCCACTCACACAACTATACAGCCACTCACACAATTATACAGCCACTCACACAACCATACAGCTACTCACACAAACACTCCCACATCCACTCACTCACCCATACAGCCACTCACTCACCTACTCCCACTCACTCACAGATACAGACACTCACAAACCCATACAGCCACAAACCCATACAGCCACTCACACCCAGACCCAGACAGTTACACAGCCACTCAGCTGACATATGATAGAAATAGTATCTCTCAGTAGTACAGAAATTATAGTAATTAAACGAATGCAGTAGCTTGGTATATAACATTGAATAGCAAAAATGTTTTCGTAACACACTCACTGGATGATGTCTTCAGTGATTTCATTTGAGATGTCATAAGTGATGTCATGAGGGATGTAGTATGGTAGGTCATTAGCAGTGCATTGCGGAGGCGTAAGCTATAGTTAGCTCGGGTAACTATCACTGCTGAATTGAACTGGTTTTGAACATATATATATACATATCTATATATATATATATATATATATATACATATATATATAGATATATATAGATATATATAGATATAGATATATATAGATATAGATATAGATATAGATATATATATATATATATATCACCACCGGCAAGTGTAATGGTTTATATACAGAATAAACATTCTTCAATAAGAAGACAACTTCCTCTCAGCCGGTTTCTCTATGAATGTCTTTAAGGCGTAAATGTTTGCCATTGGTGTTCCTGGCCAACCCAGACCATTCTCGTTTTAAAAACTCCACAATACATATTCTGAGGATGCCCAGAAACGGGGATCGGTTATTTTATTTGGGGAATGTCAAGACTCCTACAAATTCATGGCTTGCCATGCAGTTTTCTGCCAGATCAGTGGGTACTAGTTAGTAACTGCTGCTAAATGGCATCATAATGCAATCAGAGTCGGTCATGTCAACAATTGTTTAATTTTTTTAATTAGCAATGCTTTAATAAATGTGTTGTTATTGGTGAGGCCCAAGATTCTATCGTGATGAGCTGTTAGATTTATCATGAAATAATTTTCACACGAAGTTGTTTTTTTGTTTACATTTTTTAAAGTGTTACATAACAGTTATTTTCTCTGTGATTTAAATAGGTTTTAATTTTTCTGATTCATTATTTTGGAAAGTTATTGTTTTTCAGTTCTGATTTTACTGTATAGCGTTCACAATTGTAACCCAAATGTTGCTAGTTTGCTTCGACGTACCACCCAGAAGAAACGGAGGCTCGTGGGAAAGGGTGGGGGTGTGGGGGCGCTATGTGCTCAGCTAATGCAGCCTGTCCTTTTGTTTTCTGAAGTAGAGCCTACAAATTGAGATTTAAGCTTGAATGTAGTCATTTAAGTGCTCTGTCGTTGCTATCCCAATCCTTAACCATAATGCGTAGATTATGCTGAAGAAGCAATTTGCATCTGCAGCCGGGATATTTTTAACGTGATGTCAGGACTTGGATATGAAAAGGCTGATATTCTCCGTGTAGTCCTGATTTTATTAGAGACAGAGGCTAATGTTACGGACTCGAGTACGCCCGTGCTGCCAAAAGCTACAAAGTTATATATGTATCATTCCACCCATCAGTAGCAGAAGACTTGTTGTAATAGAATAGAGGTCCAAGCTTCGGAATGTCAATAGTTACGTGCATGTTGAAGTGCACGGTGCGCAGAAGTGTGTGTAAATACCACCATATTCAATGTCTCCAGCTAACTGCAGGTCCTCCTGCACCTGTCTCCATAAACGTCTTCTGAATGTCTTATGCTCGTTCATGCTGCAATGACAGACTCTGAAGTTTAGGATAGGCAAGGTTCAATGCAAAGGAAGAGGCAATGTTAGCCCATCTGTCTGTAATATAGTCTTAATTTTATTCCCACCCACTTCCGAAAGTCTTAATTTGATTACAAGTCATTTATGCCTTGTACAGCTTTCATAGCGATGCCACCCCTTTCATCTCTTTAGCTGGCAGACCAATGTTCAACAGATATGAAACATGAAATGGGAAATATGTATTTATCCACAGGAACGCAGAGAAGTCCGAAATTTAGATTAAGTGCCATAAATTGGTTATTATTAACTTTTGTCATTTTCAGTGCTCAGAAACAACAGATGTGCAAGATGCTGCATATAAAAACTTGTCAGTACTGTTAATAGTTTGGAAAAGTCGGCGTCAACAAATAGGAGCCTTTAGAAACAGATGCTCACCAGTCCCCTGCTTATACTGCATCTGTAAGGAAATAAATGTTGTTAAATTGGTAGAGTTCAAGCATTGAAGGGGTTTGTCTTGTTAGTTTTTTAGGTCTAACTTGCGCTGTCATGCGTGCTAAAGACCTATTATCAGCTTACTAAGAACTTAACGTGGGTTTACAGCCCAACCATTGCTAACCTCTGGCTCCTTTTTTGTCACTTTCATCTGCGTCCTTCTTATTCACTGGCTTGCCTTGTATATCTTGTGTCTGTCCCTCCCCTGGGGCATATCCCCTTTACTTGTGTACTTCCATTGCTCTGTTTTAGAGAGATACTACTATTTTCTTTTTGGCTTAAGAATTCCATGGGAGTGCATGGGTTTTCCCGCTGTATTCCTCATGCGCTTTTCTCTCCTCCCGCTCTCCACGTTGCTTTCTCTTGTGTGTGTGTGTTCTCACCTGACCCTTGTAAAGACCTTCCTTTGGAAAGCCCTTTTCATATCTTTCTCTGCCGTTTCAATGAAGGCTCCCACATATATATTTGTGTTCCATATTAAATCACTTCTAAAAAGAGTCCCTTGTGCCCCAGCGTCATCCTCCTCACTTGCTGGCCTTGTTAGCTAAGAATCTATCTTTAGCAGGATGCCTCTGCATAGCTCTGCTGACATTAACTCATTTGCATTTTCAAGCAGGCAAAACACTTGCTGAAGGCAGCTATTTAGCACCAGCATACACAGCAGCATCCCATATGTGTAGGCCTCTTCTGCCATGTTGACTAGCTTATCTAATGGCGTAATAATATCGAAGCGATTCTGTCAAATGTTCTTTATTTTATCAATCGCAGTCTTAACCCTTCACACTTGAATCTCAAGGCATTCGGTACAGATGATGGATTTTGGCATTTTGATTGACTTATGAAACTGATTTCTTTGACTTTTTTTCTTTCTTATTTGGCACTCTGGGTACTCTTCCTTATGTCTATCTGGATCTCATTATGTGGATAAGTGCTGCATGGGCTTCGAGTCAAACATCCTACTCTTCTGCATGTAAAAGAAAACAGTTTCCTTCCTTTGTCTCATGGAGGCACTTGTCTGCACAAATCACTAATTTAACTAATCTTATCTGCTGATCCTATGGATCATGAAGAACTCAAACCATTATATAACCAGTCTTTAGTAATATATTGCCTTTTTGTAGTCTATTTTAGTCAACTAAAATACAATATTTAGTTTTGAAATTGTATCTTCTTATTTTCTAGCCACTGTTAGTGAGCTGCATACCACAATATTTCTTTGAATTGAATCTGGTAGCTGCTCAAGCTCTTGTGTCCTCCATAGGAACTCTTTACCATGTCTTTATCTTATGTGTTGAGTTAAAAATACTTTACTGTATTCATCATTTTACTTACTGTTTCTTGAGCCAATTATGGTTCTTTTCTTCCATTTCCTGTATACGATACAGTCCTCATCATGACGTGCAAAAGTAGTTGGGGTTCTTCATTATTGCTGAGTAGGCAAAAAGCCAGCCCATGAAGTACTGTTTCCTTATTGAGAACCAGTAGAGGCGTGTTCATAGCTTTCAAGAAGGCCTATCTATTCCTCTAGCTGCATCCCACCAGTCACATTGTTGTGGGGAACTTAACTCAACTTGGTACTTTTTGCAGAAATAAACCTGTGTGCCTCCGTATTGACACCCTAAGTAATTTAAGACTGTGTTTAAGTGGATACCAAAATCTATTGCTGTGTTCTTAAATTATTCATAAGCCCTGATCGTCGGTGCATTGAAAAGATTTTTGCAACCACATTGTGCTATTTTTGTAAACCCTTTGAAGTGTACCTGAAGTGATGAACAGAAAACTTCTCCCAAAAACCCCTCTAGCTTTTGTGCTCTGATTCATGCACCTTAAAGTCAGCAACATTTTATCACCATTCCAGTGACTTCATTTTGGGTAACTAACAATTCTCACTCTATGTCCAGCCCGGTCAGCACCCTGAGATGTTGCTAACATCATGCTGCCTTAGTACCATGGTGCACCTTGTATACTGGAATACAGTAAAAAGCAACTTGTGCGTCCAAGTTGTTTTGCGAGCTCTGTAAATTAGGCCTATTGTCAATCATCTTGGCACCTTTAATTTACAATTGGACCGATCATTTTGTAAATAAATCTTGAATGGTCTAAATATGGGAACGTCTTCAGATCAGTGGCTAGAGATTTTAGTTGGCCTGAGGTTTTTGGATTTTTTCATTACTTTCTTTTAGTCCTTGGGAAGTAGACTATTTAGTGGAGGTTTGATGTTCTCAACAGCCTCCACATTTCATGCTCCTATACAGCACTTGTTAGGTAGGTCTCACAGAGATTCCATCAGCGACTCGATTTTCTATGAAATTATATGTAGTAGCTATTATGGCCCATGCAATTTGAGTTGAAGTGTCCCATATAAATGGCAGTCAGTCTGCAGATTATCCTATATGGATGAAGTTGAGCCCCACTTACATAAACACTGAAGCGTGTAACTTAACCCGTTGGCTGCGCCGCTGATTTTGCGGAAGTGCGGTACTTCCGCAAAACAAGTGGGGCCGCGTCGGCCATTGGCCGACGGCAGCACCAGCGAGGTTGTGCTGCCGTCGGCCAATGGCCGACGGCAGCATTGAAGGGTTTAAAGGTAGGTCAATACAAATAACGTGTATTTGTAAAGCGCATGCTCACCCAGAAGAGTATCTTGGTGCTGAATAACAGCTGATTATTGTTACCCACCTCAATAGTACTCTTTTATCGACCTTAGAAGGATGAAAGGCTGAGTGGACATACCAGGATTTGAACCTGTGACCATGAGGTCAAACTCCGGCCCCTACTACGGACGCATTAGTCCACTAAGCACCAGACCCATGTTTCCATTCCATTAGATCACAGTCATAGTATGCTACATTAATCACCAGAGTAAGAAACATAAATATGCTAAAACTCTAGTGGCTAGAGCAGTGAGCAATTCATCTGTTTTATTCCCTTTTTGGTGGTGTTGGATATTCCTTGGTACCACAAGCAGCAATCAGATTTTATTTTTTTCAAACATAACTCGGCTGCCCTCTTTTCAAGGTTTATTTTTTATAGAATCAGTGATGGTTTCCACACTTATTGAAATCATCGTGCATCAGTGTTAATTCAGCTGCAAAGCCCCCAAAATAGACAAAAACTGTTGTTTCTTAGAGTGATTGTTATAAAGTATGTAAAGTATGTATATTGTTCTCTCGCGTTAATTACTTTCTCATGTCATTACCTCTCACAATCACTTTGTCATTTACGGGACTATTAATGTATTAAAAAAGTATGAGTGCTGTAATCAAATGCTGTAATAAACAAATTGCGATACACAGTTGGAGATCATTGACGCATTCCTTACTGAATATTATGGTATTTGAGGGGTGATGACTCCTGCCAGCAGCAGAGTACTTTGTGAAGCCTTTAAAAGTTTGAATTAAATTAGATTACATTTTAGCCCTGCATTTTAAGGCACCTGACGTTGGATGATTTAGGTATGCTCGCCACTACTTTTCTGTACTCTTTGCCGGAGTACATCAAGGTGGGTCTGCTCTTGTGTGGACATTCCTAGATGCCAAGTGTCCCAAAGCATAATGGCTCACTTTGTCAGTCCCACCCTTTTCGACATCACGTTGTATTCTGGGGGACTTGACATTTTGCATTGTAACTATGGGTTCAAAAAACCTAGTAGTATTCTGCAGTTGGGTAAAAAGCTAGATGAGCTGAAGGTATCGCATGTAGCAATTGAATGCCTTGCAGCTAATTTTGTTGGTATTTGGATACTCTTATGTCATGTTTTTACCCAACCCATTTGCATGCTGACAGCTTTCTTTTCAAAGGTACCAGTCACCACTGCACCTTGCGTTGCATGTTTAAAGGTTGGAGTGTTTGGCAGGTGACCTTATATCAATACCAACTTGCTAGAAAACAGGGCTGATTTATCAAAGCATTTGCCCATTTTGTGTTTGTGGGCAAATGTGATAGTGCACAGGCCAAGATTCATACGAACTGGCCATTTCACCAATCAGTGAAAGAACTAAACCCTAACAAAAAATCTAATATGATTTTAATGTTCCCAAATTGTCTACTGAGTATAAAACAATTTGATCAGACCAAAATCTAAGCTTCTAAACCCTGAACCTTTAATCCTAGCACACGGAACTCGAGCAAACCAAAGGAAGAAGAAGCAATATTTTAGTGATGTTTCTAAACAACAAAACTCAAGCAGAATAATCTTAGACCACTCTTTCTTGCTGTTGTCTTGTATAACAAAGTTGCATTGTGTGGGCCCCTTTAGAAAGAATTTAAAATGACTTGTTCTCTCTCACTTACATTATTTGGAATGGCATTTTAGTTTGTGGCTGCACATGTGTTTATCAGTGTGTTCTATGTTTACACTGATGAGGGCTGTTTCCCTTTTGATGGAGTTTTTTCCAGTTATTCTAGGTTTAAACCTGAAACAGGATAGGCTAAACAGAACGTGTGCATAGCATAATGCACCTTAATCAATATGACCTGAGTTAACTAAGGATGAATAACGCGGACAAAGCAATTGGGCTGTTCACATTGTGACTTTTAAGCAACACCCACAGGCTCTGCCAATATTTGTGTGTAGCTGGCATAAGAAACCAGGCACACTAAGCAGTAGCAGTTGCTCTGTGGCAAGGGAAAAAGAGCTGCCGGGGACAGTCACTGTGTGAGCAGTGACCACTCAGCAGGGAAAAAGAGCTGTCAGGCACGCTGTCTGTGAGCAGGGTCCAGATGGTAGGCGAGTGGAGTTGCTGGGCGGGTATTAAAAAAATATACTACAAACGGTTCTGTCGGTCATCAATTTCATAACATTCCTTCATAAATAGGTCAAACGAAACACACCAAGTAAGATATTTTCAAGATTTGTATATTATAACTTTTCTTTTTGTATATGCAAGGCTGTCACAAAAACAAGTTCATAATTGAAAAGACGAATACGTGACGCATTACTGAATAAGTGATCATAAAGTGACAATGATTGCGGCAATGCTCTCTATGCCGGAATCAACAAAACTCTCCTGCAAAGACTCCAGACCATCCAGAACGCCGCAGCCATACTCGTCCTCTGGACACCGCGCTATGAGCACATGACCAAATGCCTACGAGGCCTTGACTGGCTCCCCGTCGAGAAGAGGGTCATCTTCAAACTCCTTACCCATGCCTACAAGTACCTCCACAACATCGGACCCAAATACCTCAACTCGAGAGTATCCTTCCATGTACGCAAAAGGAACCTCTGCTCTGCCGACCTCGCCCTGGCAGAGATCTCCCGCATCCGCAGACACAGGACAGGCGGGAGAGCCTTCTCCTACATCGCAGCCAAAACCTGGAAAGAACTCCCTGTGAGCATCATACGCTCCTCGACCCTGCACACGTTCAGGAAGGACATCAAGACCTGGCTCTCCGACTGATCCAGAGCCGCCTCCCCCCCCGCCTCCAAGCGCCTTGAGCCCTTCACTGGCGAGTAGCGTACTTTATAAACCCCCTGATTGATTGATTGAAGATGGTAAAGTGAATACAATATATACAGTGTGAGTGTTTAAAAACAATGTATAAGATGTATGAATCAATTGACATCTGTCCCTACACAGATACATCTCCAAAAGCCCTCATCTGGGTCCTTTTTCTTTATTAGGGGGAGGAGAACATAGGTATTGGTTGCGAGGAGGCGTTGACGTTTTGACCCAAGAACGTGCGTTAATGAACCAACGTCACAACGGGTCTTCTTGAGGACAGGGGTGTGGACAGCCTATTTGGGCAAAATGAGTCAAAGATTATGGTGTGTGTTTCAAAGGAAGAAGTAATTATTTATTAGTTGGTCAAGCTGACCTACCAGATATAGTGATGTTGAATTCCACTTGTAGGCCTAAAGGCAGTCATTGAATCCACCATCCGGTTGGATTCTGTAATTAAAGTGAATTTGCATTAAGAAAGGAAGTGTTAAGACTAAAATAAAATGCCTTATTACTTTAGAGGCGGCAGAGTCTACCTTTTGGTTGGCTTAAGTTGGAGTTAATGGGGTGCCAGTGTGGTTTAACCAGAATTCGTGAGCCAGAACATAATCTCGGATGGGAAAAGTACGCGGTTTTTAGTTTGGTATTATGTGAAGAGACCGATACCATCACTATATACCCGTGGTCCGAGCGATGTGAACATCAAAATTAGTGTTAACCACTATGTGTAATCAATCACAATATGCTGAGTCATGCAGCTAAAGACTCGTAGTCCGAGCGATGTGAGAGCCGGTTAGCATAAGACCGAATTTAATTAGGATACGCTGAGTCATGCAGCTAAGAACCCGTCGTCCGAATCAAGTGAAAGCCGGTAGTCATCAGATCAAAATTAATTGCGATACGCAGAGTCATGCAGTTAAGAACCCGTGGTCCGAGAAATGTGAAATCCGGAACAGAACATTGTGTAATCTGATTAAATATAAAACTAAGGCATACAAGTACAAGCGATGTGAGCGCCGGTAAGTATCAAAGTTAATGACTTCCATGTGTAGAATAATTAATTGCAAAAAGCGGTAGCCCCTATTAAAAATGCAAGTGTTAATCCATAGTCTAAAGCATAATACCAAAACCGACGCAAGCGTCTAAGCGCGTGTTAGAACTAGGACGTTCTTCAACGTCTTACCTACGTTAGTGATAGCCTGGGTAGGAATCAGTAGGCTTAAAGACAAGCAAAGAGTATGTTCAAAGACTCTAAAAAACTACGGATAAGCCAGGTAAAGAAAAGCAAGGAGTCAATGCACACAGCAAAGTGCTCGCGTGTCCTCCCTGCAGCCGAGGACAACGGTCACTGACTACGTTTCACGCATGCGGGTAGAGTAAAGGAATTTATGGATGCGTCTGTCAGTTCTTGACAGAACGCAACGTACACGTCACAGAGTGACGTGATCCTGTCATGAAGATCAGACCTATAGAAATAGGTAACATCGTATTCCAGATAGTTTACAAAATGGAGCGTCAGCGGATATTGAAGGGGATTAACCTTTTTGCCTATATAGGTCAGAGTATCTGTGCTGACCGTTTAAAAAGACCTCGCAAAATATATATCATCAATAGATATTTGATGACCATTGATTTAAAAAAAATAAAGAAATCGACCTAAGTACATGAATAAATTTATCAACAATATTACAAAAAGCCAAATAAACAATGGAGGTCCTATCTCAGGGGATGACAGTCCTTTCATAGGTACATAAATGAATTTATCAACACATAATCAATGGGGAGGACAGTCCATGTTGAAAATGTTCAGACAAAAATATTTACAATAATTTACAATGAGGGTGGGTATTAAAGCAGCATTTTGGAGATGAATCTGTCTTGGGACTGTTGAAGAGCTGTATACGCTCACTGTTTAAATAGGTCCCGACAGTAGTAGGGAAGATCAACTAAAGGGTTTTCAGGCAGTGTTGCTGGCTGTATAGAAAGAAAGCAGCAGCCTGGTGGCAGGGAATATGAGCGTTTCATATTGCATGTGTTATGATTCTCTACTTTTCTTAAAAAAATCTTCAATGTATGATTACAGATTCTACTTTTCAAATTTAAAATATGGCCTTGTGCGTTCTGGTGGAGGTGAAAGCATACACCCAAACCGCCATTATAAAAACAGTGGACAGCTGTACCATTCCGGGTAAACTAGTGCACCTTGCAAGGGGATGAATTCATAAACCATCCAGAATCTGGGGTCCCTGCAAAACCCATTTTGTATTTAAGAAATGATCGATACGTACAACTCAAGAAGGAATATACCTAGTTGTATATTGTTACATGTGTTACATATGTGTGTCTCGTTATTTGTAACCACGTGATGTTTTGATATCCCTATACTAGGTGCCTCAGCCGTCTGAAGTATAAATTGTTTAAAGACCATTAAACAAATTTGTTAGTGCACCGGGGGATGGAGAGGTTGGGTTGTTTGGAGGGTTTGACTTTATTTGTATTGCCTTTCTTATTCTCCTGTCTTTAAATATGTAAAATGGTCAAAGTAAATTTTTGTATTTTACATGCAGCCGTTGTCTCTGGGGTACAGAGATCTGCGTCATATGTGATATTTTGACAAATAAAATCTGTTTAAAAAAATTGTTCAAAAATAAAGTTTTCTACTCTTGGCTGTGCGTGGGTACTTAGATATTGATTTAAGATTATAGTCCCTCCCTAGTTTGTCCTGTCTGCTTTAACTGTGGTGGCTTTACTTCATTTAAATCTTTGCCTTAATATTGCCATTACGCCTGTTCCACTTCCAATAAAATTTTGCGACTGCTTTCTTTTACTTAAGTCCCTATCCTTTGGCTTTGGTCTTTCAGGGGCATCTCACCTTTAAAAGGATTCGGTCCTGCCTCGATTGCCTATGGGTTTGTCTTTCAGAAGCATCAACAAGAGAAGGGTGCAGTCTCTACTGCTTTGTTTCCCTTTTCACTAAAGTATGAGAAAGAGTACTGATGCAGAGTGAGAACGGGGTGGGGGAGGAGTCCTGCACAGAAAGCAGGCAAAAAAGCAATACCATGATGAAAGTCAGTGATCTAGGGTGAAGTGGAGGGAGCCAAAGCTATAGCTTAATCACAGCACATGAGCAGCAAGCACAGCATAGTGGCACTCTGCGCTGCAGGCACGGACACCAAGGCACAGAGAGGCACCTCTTAAGGCCAGGTGGGTGACTATACAATGTGTAGTGCCACACCCTGGTCCTTACAAAATTCCCTCTTTTACCCTTTAGTCTTTTCACTCGCCTCCACTTTATTGGCTGAATTGGAAACTAAAATCAGCCCCGGCAAAAAAATGTCAAACAGATTGCGGCATGCTTGAGACCTATTTAATTTAAATTCCTTCACTGGGTCTACTTTACTAGATATAGGCTTTGGCGTGCTGGGCTTGTTGCCTCGCCCATAGTCTGCGTTGTGGGGCGGCTGAGGGTACCTTCATACATATGGTATAGCAGTGTACGTCTCTACTGAGGTTTTGGAGCGGGTGACCACTTGTCTCTCGGAGGTCCTAGCATGGGATATCCCACTTTCACCATGCCCGACTATGCTCCACATTACTGAGGGACTGGGTGGCAACCGATACAAGCATCACTTAATATTTCTAGGCCTCACACTAGCTAAACGTGATATTGACAGGGTGTGGAAGGATGAGTCTCCGCCTTCTGTTGCAAACTGGAAAAAGGGCCTAGATTTTTCTATGGGTCTGGAAATATCCTTTTTTTTAAGGCGAGGAGATGCCCCCAGAAACATCCTAAAATATGGATGAGGTGGCAGACTATAGAGGGCTTTACCTGGAACCTATTCCTCCAGCTTCTGATATTGAAGGACTGCAGACATGATGGTTTTGTACCAGGACCCAGATTGTCAGTATAATTGTCTTTTCCTTGGAGGGCCTAGATCTATGTATCTTAGATTACTTTATTTCTTCCGTAAGCTTAATATGGCACGTATGTTTGTTGTAAAAAATTGTATTCAAACATTCATCTGTCAGAAATGGTATAACTGTAATGATGAAAATGTTGATATCCGTATTATTAATAATTACGGTTCCTTTCTGGTGCCCCTGGCGGTGCCAGATCTGCACCGGCTGTCAAAAATAAACTGTTATGACACACAAAAAATGTTCAAACCAGTCCCACAGTGCAGGAGGATGTGTCTAGATTTGAGGGCATGTTTGGTTCATGGCTGCCCATCCTGTTCCGAAAGCATCCCTCATGGCTACAGTCTAAACTGAAATGCCAGAGTGGTAGGATCCTGTCTGCTTTCTGTTCCTCCTTGTATCTCTTCTGCCTCCTCAGCACCCGGTCCACGAGTCTGTTGTGCTGTTCTCTCCTCACTCTTTTATACTTATCCCACTTGTCATAAATCTTTCTCTCTTTAAACTCACACCCTCTGTTATCTGGCCTTCCCTTTGTTTTATTAGTCATCACGTTCTCCTTTCTTCTGTTTCATGGTAGTCACCTTTTTCTGCCAAGCCTTCCTCCCTCCTGTCCTCTGGTTATTCTCTTCCCCCTTCATGTAAAGCTGCTTGGTTCCATCGGGCCCCAAGGGACTGCACAGGTGGCTCGCTATGCTGCATCCTCCCTCAATGTTGGAAGTTGTGTTCTGTTCTGTGCTCCCCTGCTCATCAGCTCCTTATCTTACACTCCACGACCGCTCCCACACACGCACAGCCAGCACTTCCACTTTGCCCTTCATAGCACCTTGCACTCTTCCTTGCACACTGCACCCTGCACTTCCCTCTGGCACTCAGCACCCCCTGCATCCTGCACTCCTCCCCTTTGCACCCTCCATTCACCCACTTGAATCTTGCGCCAAATTCACCGCTATTTTAACTGTTATATATTGAAAAAAGACCATTAGCATAGTCTACTGCTACCTCTTCTGGGCATTGTGCAAGTGACTAGCCCCTAGGCCATCTCTCCTTCCTATGTACGTTTTCTCACCTATATTGCTACCCGTAAAGCTTCGCTACTTAACCTGCTGGTGTGTTTCAAAGATTTTTGGAAAATCATTCTATTCGAGGTGCTTAATTCTCATCCACCTTACTTTCGTTTCTCGCTCTGACTGTACTTTCTCTTTCCTGATCTAGGTTTTCGGCCCCAGCTCTTTGAAGCAGCATCTGGGCTGCAGTTTATAAGCAAGAAACATAACATTCATATTTGAAACATAGGGCTGCGCTGTTCTTAGGCACTTGCGCACCTCCCTCCCTCCCTCCCCTCTCATTGTAGACTGCTTCATATATCCTTGGTGAATTCAAATGCTTCCTATCTGATCTGCTAGACTACAGATGTAAGCCTAATATTTTATTTAACAAGATCATTTGATGCAGATAAACTTACAACAGTTGATAACCCTGAAATATCTTTAACTGAACACTGGAAATATTCTATTCTCGTGCAGTGTGTGTAATACTTTGCATTCATTGCCCTTTGCCCAGTGAAGCGTGAACACGGGTCTTGTATATGTCTGTACCAATGTTCTCTGATAGCATCAGATCTCCTCTCATGTAAATACACAAACAACCCCCACGCACTTCCTTCATTCAGTGCTGATCAGACGGACCTTGTACCACTAATTCAACGTGACATCCATGCAAAGCCTTTGATTTTTAGAGGAAAAATTGTTTCCGCTTCTATGCTATTTGGCAGCTCGTCTTGTCTTTGCTGAAACTCCCCCAGTGTTTGTGACATGCACTCACCGCATTAAAACAGCACGTACTGTACTGCTGTACTGTACGTCGCTCACAGCACGCGTAGACCCATCCTCCTCAGACTAAAGCTCCCTACAGCTCAGATGAGTTGTCAAACGTCGTAGCAGAATTAAAGAAACCTTAATTCACAAGAATTCCTCCTATGCTTGGTCTTCACGTTTTACATTTTATTTAGAATTCAAAGTAATCCAGCTTTACTCCTTGAGGTCTAACCGATCCGTAGATATGCTATACTACTCAAAAGTAACTAAGTCACAGACGAATAAAGTAAAAGATCCAGTTTTTTCAATTTTTCTTGCTAGAGGATTTATTTTTCTCTAGAAAGGAATTCCATACTTTAAACCTCCTTCAATTATGAAGGTGGTCGCCCTCAACTCTTCTCCTGATATTGCAATTGATCCTGTCCTTCACACAGCGTTTACATGGTGGGAAAATATCTCCAAATTGTGGTTCGATACACAAAAACGTGTGAGTTTGATGTCCACCGTTTTAAATGTATTGATTACCTTTGGATAACCTGCAGACCAGTCTCCTCATTTGTATTTCTTCACTCTGAAACTCCACCATATTGATGACATTTTCCAGCGAGGAAATTCCATTTGTGAAGATAAAAATCTACGAATTTTGAGGTCTTAAATAAGTAATAAGATTTTACTCTCATGAATGGCATTTTTGCGCACCTGGAGGTTTGGTGCACTAAACAGTTTAAGAATCTTACTCAAACAAAATAAAAGGTAGAACGTGCAAGAATGAAAGTTGTTTGTTACTCCTCCTCTGGTGCAAGAACTAACTTTTGTGGTAGAGCATACTGGGCAAAGTGAACAGGTGTTTCTAACAAGCAAAGATTATGGTTCTCATCCTCTTCATAATTGTTGGTATCACCAGCACAATATATGCAATAATAAAGACGATTATTATTTGTGATCTGCCATAGATTCTCACCCCTGCATCAGTGGTTTCTGAGAGCCATGAGGTGGCCTCATTAATTTCAGTTCCTAATGATGGCTGTCCATTGCTAGTCTACAAGGGCCAGAGCCTTTCTAGATTTTCAGGACATCCACCGGGGACAAATCTGCACAAAATCAATCTAAGTGGTAATCAGTAATAATGTCAGTTTCTCGAAAACCCTGGGCGCATGCAACATTTTTTTAACCTACTTTGGGCACCCCTCTTTAGAGCCGGACCATTCCATTTTTCCCTTTTTTAATAATTTTCCTTCTATTCTTTTTTTCTGTAATTCATGGATTTGAGTATATTTATGAAATGTGTTGTGTAATTGTAGACTCTTCTAAGGGTCATGAAATTTCCATGCATAGGGTTTTAAAAAGGGCTACCTAAAGGTGGTAGAGTGCTGGCTTCTTATAAGCGACTTCAGTTGCCCCTCATTGTGCCACCATGCCTGGAGGTAGTTGATGTTCCACCACAAGGGAAGCCCCCTTTTTCTTTAAAAACAAATGGTGAACATAAAACATTTCAATACTGAGCCTAGCTCAAACTGTCAATGACAGAGTGATTAGAGTTTAAGTAGACTGAAAAGTAGCATGAAGAATCTAAACTTAAATGAGAAATTATGAACCTGTATTAGATAACAGGACTAATGTTTTGGGACAGAACAAAACACGTCAGTCAATTTTACCGGGCCACAACTACTTAGGCCTGTTAGGCACCAAATTCTCTGATTTCTCCACAGGCCTGTTCTACTTGAACCATGTTAGCTCCTCATACTTTTTTGCCACTATCTCATAAACCCGCAGGTTACATGTTGCTCACACACTGCTGTTCATTTAGGTCTAGTTGAACGTAAGGGTAAAGCCCAGTGTCAAACACTTTACAGGGCGGGTGGGATGGTCCTGTTAGAAGGGTCTTAATCATGTGGCTGTTTTCAAAGGAAACTCGGAGCACAGAAAGTGCCTTCCTCATACTTCAATGAACTATTTTGAGAATTTGCGCATGCTTTGGAAGGGGTTCTATTGTGTGACTGTGTTCAAATACTAGCGTTTCCCTCTGACCGAGGTTTGTGATCATACACAGTTCATCGTATGTCCCCAGGACTCTGTTTCCTTATCTGGACATGGCTAATCAACCACTAGGAAGATCTGAAAAATACACAGCATTATTATCACAGCGACTGGGGACTTCGGTGTTTTGGAGTTTTGATGATTCTACTAATGCTGCCCAATTGTGGCTTAGTTGGAGGTGGACAGTTTGTCTGCTGTCTAAAGCTAAGTTCATAGAAAACAGAGATGATGGCATTGTTTGTGGTGATTCTCCTTCCCTTTGAACTCTGGATTGGTGGACCGATGCCCTATGCCAAACCCTGATTCCAGTTCAGTCTGTGAAAAATGTAGGGGTTGCGTTTGACGTTGTTCTTTCTTTCCATGCATCAAAAAGCTACATTTTCGATTTTTATATTTGAAGTTCTTGAAAATACTCCCCATTCTCCCTAAATCTATTCTTTATCCCATTATACAAGCTGTGATAGGACCTTGACTATTGTATGTATGTATGTATGTATGTATGTATCTGGTATTTAAGTAGCTCAAACCTAGCTAAAAGGCAGAGGAGAGCTGTACATGGTCAAAGACGAGCATAAAGTAAACAAGTAATAGGACAGCAAGCTGGATTGTGGAGAGTTAATGTATTGTGGAAAGGTGAATCTTCAACTCTTTCCTAAATTAGAGTAGAGTTGGTACAGTCTTAAGACAGTCCTGATGGGTGCGAGATGTTGTTCCTAATCCTGGGTGCATAGATGGAAATGGCCTGCTTTCTTGTTTTTTCTTTTTACACTTCTCAGTCAGCTGTCTCATGATGTCCTGGCTGCAAGTTTGCCGAGAACCACCTGAGATGGGGAGCTTGCCTGCAAGATAAGGAAAGGTGCTGTTTGTGATGGCTTTGTAAACTATGCAGCTAGTTTTGTTTGAGATGCCAACAGTGCGAGCCACTGGAGCCATGCGTTTATTAAGCATCACTTACAGACCTTATACTGCTTCCGATGCAGAAGATAAATTTGTTTGCGCTGCCTAACCTTGCAGTATTTTTAATTTAGCTTTTTTTGTCATGCTACCCCTCTAGGACACTACACTCCTCCTCTGCCTTTCTCATACAAATTTCAAAGATAAACCGAGATTGCCAAGGCAGAAGATCCTTTACGTATCAAGATGTCGGAGCTTGGAAGTGTTTACCGCTAAAACTAAGACGTTATACTAATCTCCTGATTAGGAAGTAGTTTAAGACCTGGTTATTTACTCTGTTATATTATGTTATGTTAGATACATTTGTAAAGTACTCGTATACCTGGAGGTGTCCCATCGTTAGCTCCGATTAAACAATAACGGTCTGAGACCAGGCCCTAGATGTTAGATTTTCAATTCCTATCTGAAGGTGAGCATATTGGGGGAAGATTTGATATGGAATGGCAGTGAGTTCCATGCCTTGGCTGTACCTATGGCAAAACGTCTGCCTCCCCAGTTGGTACTCTTGAATTTGGGAACCACTAAGGTTTTAGCTCCCATTGAGTGAAGTGTTCTGTTTGGTTCGTATCATTTAAGATTCTTCCTAAGGTGGTAAGGGCCTGTGTTGTGGAAGGCTTTAAAGGATGTACACAATGCCTTAAATCTGATGCAATGCCTCACCGGAAGCCAGTGCAATTTACAAATTTCAGCTGAGACTGACTTAAATTTGGGTAAGCCAAGTAGAAGTCTGGCTGCAGAATTTTGCTGCATTTGTACTTTAATAAGGTGTTGCTTTATATTTTAATACAGTCCATTGCAGTAATCTAGTATTGACAAAACCAGTGTGGTCAAAACTGTATTTTGCGCCTCAAATGGAATGAATAGAAGAATCTTTTTGATCAACCTAAGAGTAAAAAGGTAGAAGCAGTGACTGCATTAAACTGGTCTCCAAAGCAGAGATTGTTGTTCATTTGGATACCCAGGTTTTTGTCTTTCTTCACCGGCATGGGCAGAGGACCTAATTCATCTGGCCACCTTGAAGGTGACCAGAAGAAAGTTTTATTTCTGAAGAGAATAACTTGTGTTTTTCCTGAATACAATTTCAGGCAATTATTGCTCATCCAGGTACTGATGGCCCAAATACAGTTGCAAAATCTGTTTCCTGTATTTGTTTCCTGGTTGGAAAGAGACACCGTAATTAGTGTGGCATCGGCTTATGAAGTGAGTGAAAACCAAATGATGTTATCAGGGAGGCATGAGAAGACACGCATTAAAAAGTGTAGGGCTCGGCGCAGATCCCTGTGGGACCCCACATGGGAGTGAGAAAGACTCTAAAACAAATTAATCCAAGGCGACCACTTGTTTTCTATCAGCGAGAAAAGATCACAGCAGGGTCAGTGGGGAAACGGCCTTTACAACGAAGCCGTTTCCCCGAAATCTTTAACCACGCATGCAGTACAACGCATGCGTGGTTACCACTAATGCCTTTACCACGCATACCTTTACTACGATGTTTGTAGTAAAGGCATATGTGGTAAAGGTAAAAAGAAAAAAAGGGGAGCTTGGGGGGGGTCTCCCCCCCAAATAAAACAACTCACGTCGGCGTCAGCGTCGTTAAAGAGAAATCGGAAAAAAATGCCGTTTTCTCTTAACGACGTATGACGTCACCACGCATTTATTCGAGGAAAAGTTTATCCGTGGTAAACGAATTCCGTTGTAACGCATGCGTGGTAAAGGCATGCGTTGCAACGGAATTCGTTGTATCATCATATATTCGGTCAGTGCTGTTCTCCATATACCGAATGTGGCTAGATGATCCATCAGAAGGTCATGATGGACCATATCAAATGCTGCGGCGAGTTCTAACAAGAACAACAATACTAATGCAGCATTTCCCCCGGCATCGAGTGCCTTTAGGATTTCTTCTGTGGACTTGATTAGAGCTGACTGCATGCTGTGTCCACTCCGAAAGCCAAATTGCTTGGCATCCAGCAGCTGATTTTCCAGGATAAAATTTGAAAGTTGTATATTCTAGGGGGTACTTCAATTAAAATAGAATATTCTCTTACCCCAATAATGCCTTTTTTGGCTGTAGTTTGCTCTATAAAAACCATAAACAAATAAATAATACACTTGAAGTACTTGCATGTGTTGAGGTAAATGCCTTTTGATAGTGCTGCTCTGTGCTATCCTGTTTAGGATGGCAGTTTGACCTACCAGCTGGGAGCTGCAGTTGCCCAGTCTGCTCCATAGCCCTGAGGCTCAAGGAATCCCTCTTTTCATTGTGTAATGCTCTGGGACCCCAGAGATGTTAACCCAAAGGATTCCCGTTGTTCCTTGAAATCCCAGGGCCTGGGGGATCCATGGAATTCCCCTGCTCACTGTGACATCATTTGGCATGTACACAATTGCATACTCTCTCTCACACACACCCTTCCAGCGTCACAAACTCAATCCATCACTCACACAATCGCATACACACAGTAAGAGAAGCTTGCACTGCTGCTGCCCATGATGGATGTGCTCTGTATGGGGGATGGTTGCAGAGGATGGGGCGGGAGAAGAGTTTAGGGATCCACCTAAGATGAAAGTTAGTTACACAGTGAATAGACAACAAGGAAATCCACTCACTTCTCACAGATTACTGGCCCCATGTACCGTGCACATGCTCTCCTGACTTCCATGTGCCCTCAAAACACATTCAGATAAATCAGTTAGTAATAATTTATTACTACCTGATTTATTATTGATTGTATGAATTTGTACTGCCTGATTTATCACAGATTGTATAAACTGTACTGTTTATTGATTGAATTATTATTATCCGATTTATTATTGATTGTATAATTTTATTAGTTATTCACTGTATTCTATATCTGATTTTATTAATTAAAATGTTAAGTTATGATGTTTTATGATTTCTGTTTTAAACTAGTGATGTATTAAAAATATGATACTTACTTTTATGAACATTTCTTATTGTCTTTGATTTTTGTGATACCCTCTGCTCATATATTTGTATCCACTAGGAATGCCTTGGAATTGTTTTTTCACATACATCATGTTTACTGACAGACATGTAGGACTGTTCGTTTTATAGTTCCATGTTGGGATGGGCAGGGCCTCTGGAGGAAGATGTCCAGGCTTCTCGAGGACTCAATGAGAGCACTGTCACCTTCTCTGACCCTTTCTGAGCCTGTTACTCCTGCACCATGTGAACCCCATCTTTTTTGCATGGGAACCTGAACCTGCAGGTTTAAATAGCCTTCAGATATTTTAATCTTAGCAGTGTGCCTTATTTTACAGAGACTCTTGGTACCTGCACCAGCAGAATGGAAATGGATAGTAATCCACAGATGTACATTACTACACTGTGTGCAGTTACTCAGTCCGTTCTCTGTAGCAGATTTTCTGATGCTTTGGGGTTCAAATTGGCAGGAACATGTCCTTCAAAGCACATTGTTCACCTTCTACACTTAGTGGCTGTAACCAATAGCAGAGTCCTTGGGTGGTGATTTTGTGTGCGTGGCGTCAACCGAAACGCGTTGATAGTTTCATTTTTTGTTGTTATTTGTGCCAATAGATTATTAACAACTGCATTCACACAAATTTGAAAATTTCACAACAATACCCAATGCTGAGACTATGTGCTGTGCCGGTTCGGGAGGAGAACACAGCGAAAAGATATATAAAATCCTTTTATTAAAAAATATAAAATATAATAAAAAATCCCCATAAAAATGATTTTATAGATGTGTATATCATATGTAAGCAAATTAGCATGCTTCATGTACTGTATAGCACAATGCACTTTTTTTCAGCAATTTTTGCACATAACGAGTTATAGCACAATGCACTTTAGGAGGTAATAAGGAGAAAAGACATCTTATACTTTCATAGACGATCTTGGATCTAAAACAGATAATGGGAACTTGGATCAATTTTAAACCGTATTACTATAATACTGTTGGAAAAGTGATAAAACAAGAACTAGTTTCGCAAAGTATTTAATTATGCATTCATGCAGATATAACAAATGAAAATTGTGATAAATTTAGTAATGCATTTTAAGAGATGCCTCGTGTAAGGATTTTTAGATTACCGTTTTAGGTGATCTATTTATATGTCTATTTATTTATATATAGTATAGAGTTATTTAACTTGCTATGGTAACATATGTTTACAATGAGGATGTAATGCACTTTACGATTTTATTTCTGAGTTTGCGAACAGTCATGACCCCAAGGTTTATGAAATTAAGGTAATTGTGAAGTACATTATTTAAGTTGTGATTGTTATTTTAAATATGTAAAAAACAAGATGAAATATTGTTTTTTTAGAAAGATCGTGTATAAGCTTGCCAATAGTCTTTTCTCTATGTTTGGGGTCATGTGACACAGTTGGGAAAGAGAGAAAAAAATATTTTAAAAAGCCACTCCGCTAAGCAGTCTTTGTGATCAAGGTCGGTTTCTCCGGCCGAAACGAGTCATGACATGAGAGTAAAATAAATACTATTAGCACAAGTAACAAGGAGTTCGTGCAGGCCTTCTCACCGCCTGGAAGTTAATGATTGGTGTTTGGTTGGAATATAAATATATATACTCTTGCTCACCACACACTCATTGGTGTGCTCTGAATTTATCCCATTGCATGTGAGCAGGTACCCAATTACTGCTGCAAATTATGGGGAGGCACACAACTTTCTACTTTGCTTCGGGCTCTAACCTTTATATAATTAACTTTTAGGACAGCATTGAGAAGGGAAAAATCTACTAGGACAGCTGCCTAAATGTTATCACTGGCATGAGCAGTGCTTAATATGGAATTAGGCATAAAGTAAACCTGAACATGGCCTTCTTTCATTCACTGCTGCTATTGTATGATAGCTAGTGTCTGAATTGTGTTCAGTAATTGTTTGTGTATATACACACCAATTAAAAAAAAAACATTTTCCAAATCTTTATCTGAGTTAAAGTTGCCTAGTGCATGTAAATTAATTTGTCCTTCATAGCCTACGTTAGATGCTTTATATTGTATTGACTGTTGAACTGAATTTTAGCAGAATTTTAAAATGATTAAATTTGCCATCTGCCCTCCCAATTGTCCATAATCTCGTCAGGGCTGGGCATTTGTTCATTGTTGACCAAGTAAGAATGCATAGTAGACTTGGGGCGTTCCCTGAACTCTTTGCTGTGGTTGCAAGTATAGGTGTGTGTCTATTTGGAACCAGGAGGCGTGGTTTCTATATCAGACTTCTCAACTTGACCACATTGTGTGAACACTGACAAATAACTTGCTGTTTCTATATTTCCATATCTGATGAAAATGGGAGCACTTTGATACTACATTACAATTTCTATGAATTAGTTTACATATAGGTACTGTACTGAGCATTTACTACCTTTTGATTATTGTTTAGTTACTTGGAAGGCCAAGCTTGGAGGCAGTTATTCTCTGATTTCCCATAATCCTATACTGTAAAGTTACATGGCACGTTTAGGAACTGAGAAAATGGTCTCTTTCTCACTTTTGGATTCCATTACAACCAGGCACCCCCGCAGGGCATCATTGAGACTAAAAAAAATATTTTTTAATGCTTTTTGTTTGGAAACTGCATAAGAAGCAGGACGTTGTTTCTGGACTAATGTCCCTAACCTAAAAGGTCTTATGCAAGTTGAACATCAAATTGGAGGGTCTTTAGGAGAAGGTGCTGTGCTAGTCTTCTGACAGGGTGTGGGTGGCAATGAATTTGCTGGCACATTTGTGAATAGTGCCAAATAGTTTTGGAAATAAGTAACACGCATTCACCTGTGTTTTGGCACAGATGGCTTTGTGATATGAATATTTAAGAGACTAAGATATCTTTTAACAAATTGAATCCATTGGTTATCTTTGAATTAGTTTAGGAAGGTACCAGATGAATAAAGAGAGGATGCATTCTAGACTGAAGTTTTAATAAATCTGAAACAAAAGCATTTATGTAGGTTTGAGCTATCCGAAAAGCGCAAACCTTTTCAAAACTCAGTGGAACGCTGTATAGGGTTAAAGGCAAGGATACAATTGATTGATTGATTAGAAATGTAGCAGGGTTCTGGGAGCAGAAGCATTAACTGTTACTGCATCAAAATGTATTGTTCTTTAAAGAGTGCATCTTTAACTATTTATTTAATTAGAACAGGGTTGGGGTGGTTCTAATGGACACGTTTATAGATTCTGGGTGTATAGATGAAAATGCCTTTTTTCTGTTCTACACTTCTTTGTCTCCAGTCTAATCTTGATCTGGCTGCCTGTGTGTCGAGAGCCACCAGAGATGAAGAGCTTGTTAAGCAGAGGTACTGGTCATGTTGGTTTTGTGAAGGTTGCAGCTGGTTTTTAAAATGGTGCGGGCCAGCAGGGGGAGCCAGTTGAGTTCCATCAGGATGGAGAATAATTTAACCACATTTCTTCAGGCCATGGATGAGTCATGTTGCAGCATGTAGGGTGTACCTAAGGCGGGGTTATTGCATAGTCAGTGTTTCCACCATCCGATGTAAGAGTGTGAGAGCTTAGACAGCATTTCTAAAGTTGTTTTTAGGGAGGAATGGTTTCACTTTCTTTAATAGAGAGAGCTGGTACCACCCCATCTTTGTTTTCTTTGCAGTGTGTTCCTTGTGGGTTTGGTTGTTTAACAGAGTGAATCTATGTGATTAGCTTTGGGTGGAAGTTGGGGTTTGAAGCTGCCAAGGATCATGTAATTGAGCCAAGTTTTATTTATTGCTTGTTGTTCTTGGTAAATAACAGGAATTCTGTCTGGCCAAGTGCGAACTTCAGGAACGGGCTGAATATGCAGGTCTGGATGAAAGGCAGCAAGAGTTTGAGGCATTCGATTTCTGGAAGGACAGAGACTTTTAAGTCGAGTTGTGTAAGATCAGCATTTTGATGAGTAGAGCTCTAAGGGCTCCCTGTAGAGACTGAAAATAATGTGTGTAATGTTTCTCCAATAAAGTCTCCAGTTTGTGTGGAAACGCTTCTTTATTCATGTAGACCTGGTCACAAGGAACCTTCTCATTACTGCCCCCTTCTATTTGCAACTGACCGACAGTTCCAACACTAACTTAAAAACGATTCTAGAAGTAGAACAGCTGACGAGTGGGACAAGAAGCTGCCAGTTATATCACTTTTTTTTAGAACATTGATCCTGCTCATCAGTATTGTGATGCAGTTTAATATGACATCATAACAAACCTGCCAGAAGCTCCCCAAGGTCATGATACTCTGTTGCTGAGATCTTAGCTTGCTTTATATTGTGAAGTGTGTTCTATACTGAAAGGACTACCAATTTTTTTCAGGTCCAGTAGTCTTATTGTAGGGTAAGAACAAAGTGTATCAATGCACGCGTAGCTTTAAAGTGTCATTACATTAACTTAAGTCAGAACTCCTAGCATAGATCTCAATGTATTCTAGAGTGGGTGAGAAGGGCGCATAATGGCTTACACCAGTACATGTTGCAGTTAAAGAAGCAGTGCTTGACAGTGAAACTTTGGCTGTCTGTGACCTGAAAGTGGTGATCTTTGATTGAACTTGGAGCTAGGCAACCAGGTCCAATACCCTTCCTATGTCCTGGGCCCTGTGAAAAGCTGTGTGCTTTTAGAGGGGAATCTTAAGGACTGGGTCAGCTGTGGTAGATTTCAGATAGAAGACAATAATAGGAAGAATCTGCTGGCCTTTAGAGCCCAACTGTAAGGAGGGTAGGTGGAAGGGTTATAGCTTATCAGACTGACCACATACCTGAACTGAATTGCAGCGGTGTGTGGGAAGCAGCCAAGTTGAGGATCGAGCAGTATTTAACAAAAGGTAGTTTAGAATTTGCTGCTTATGGACAAATATGTGGGCACTGGTAGGGCTGATTTGATCTTTCAATATATGGCATGACCGGTTCAGGAAACATCAGGCCTGCAGGAAATTAAGCGCCTGATTTAGAGTTTGGTGGACAGAGTACAGTCCGTCCGGGTGGTAAAGGACATTAAGTCCGCCACCTCGCCAGACTTCCGACCTCCAAAATTCGAGATCACCCGTGGCCCACTATTGATCTGTGTACCTTCTTAGGAACTGCTGTCATGGCAGTTCTATCAAGGTACAAAAAGTTTGTTGGACGTCCACTGTTTGTTTTGACTGCAGTTCACCAAGCTTTACAAAAATTATAGTTTTTCTAAAACAAACTTATAAAACATTTTGTTATTGAAAAACAAATAACAATGACCCCCACAGCTAGGGAGGTTCTGCTAGGATTTACCAGGTGGTGACGTACAGAAAAAAGGGCTTCACACAGTCCACCTTAAACAGGGCTGGTGTGCAATACTCTTCTTCCAAGGGACCCCTACACTACTGACAGTCTGCCAGATGAGTCTAGCGAAAAATCACTTTGGTGGACGGAGTATCCCGTTTTCCAGACTCTAAATCTGGCCCCAAGTTGGCTAGTTATTTGCAGGCAAGTAGCTGTAAAGAATCTGAAAGTGATATATTTGGCTGAAAGAGCTAATGATTCTTGACTTCAGTCCAATAGACTACAGTGCCCTTAGAAATGATTGCAGGCTACAGTGGACTACATACCACTGAAGTCATGGAGGTGGGTGAGTGGGACTTAGAAGGGTCTTGGTCTCCTTGTATAACGTGGTCGTGAAGGTGGTCGGGTGAGTGAGAACTAGAAGCGTTTTGGTTCTTGTATAAGAAGGGATTGGTGGGCAGGAATTCTGTGAGTAGCTCACCTTGAGTGTAAGACAATGTTCAGGCATCACAAAGCCCTGAAATTCCATGTGGACTCGCTGGATGCAGGTTACCCTTAAAATTAATTGGATTGATGGGGATTCTGTCAGGGATTTGACAGAGAAAAACTTGTGAATTTTCGGCATTATAATAGTGGTGCTGGAGGTGAAATCTCATCAGGAGACTTGGGATGCCAGAGCAGTGGGTCCTTGTAAGGTTTGTGTATACTACCGTTTTGAAGATTTTTTTGTATTGCTACCCCTAATTGAAGTGCAGGGAGAAAATAACTACGATGACACCTGACCTGACAGCACCACCTCCTGAAGAAAGAGGCAGGCTTTTGGGAAGAGAGTCCCCACCAGTCTTCACATTTGATCAAGGAAGATAAGCAGCATTGACCCAGAGTTCGTGGTGCATGCGCAGTCCTGGCTGAGTGCTGACCCATCAACCCTAATACATCAGGTTTGCCTGCCATGCAGTCGAGAGAAGATGTTGGGATGGAGAGAAAATATATTTCCTTTCACCCCGATTTTGAGTGTATCTCCAAAGTACACCCCCATCCCCCCCCTTATTTTTCAACTTTTCTCCTTATTTGCATCTCATGGCCTTCACTTACTAGGGCCTCTATGCTCCAGTATGAACTGCTTCTTGGGTATAGCGCGTTTACCTAGTGACTGAATAATGTGGTTTTGATCAGTGGTATTTGGTTGTATTGAGCCTTTTGGTGCAGGCGGTGCAGGCATGAATGCTGCTTGATTCACTTAAGTTTGATGTGACGGGAAATGTGTGTTGTGGAAGTGCTCGTGTTAATCCTCCTAAGTAGTAGCAAGCGCTGCACTTGGTCTGCGGGTTCCTGGGGGGAAACGGCTTAATTGTCTTTGATGTGGGTGGTTACTTGTGGGAAGTTTGGAATGTTGTTGACTGCTGTCATTATTAGTGGCTGAACTTCGACGAGCCGTGATGAGGCTGATAGAAATGTTTCTCCATATAGCATACAAAATATACCAACTTTTGAGATTGAAACAACCCTTCACATGAAAAGTAAAACAACTTGTCGAACAATGTTCTTGAAGTTAAACTTCTGTCATCTTGTGCTCGACTATACTAAATATATAAAGCGGCATTCTCTGGCTCGCCTTTACAACAGTAAAGATTCCAGTTCTGCATTCCTTTGGCCCTCCTCCTGTGCCCCATCACCGCAGCTGGCTCTTATGAAATAGAATCTGTGCCAAATGATTCCAAAGGCTTTCATTTTCGCCTCCCATGATGTCCACAGCGCCCTGTTTTAAATGATCTCGGAGAAGTCAGGGGTTTGCACCCACCATTAACCTTTTGTTTGTTGTGCTCACACTTTGATGTGGTGCTAATATATGGGAACAGTCCAGCTCGAACTGCAACATTCCGTCCATCATCTTGTGTGTTTTGCTGTTCACCCTATGTGCCCAGACGTGGGTCCCTTGCTCACTAAGCCACTGGAGTCAAGCTTTCCTGGCTGAAGATGACTGATAGCCAGAAACCGATCCTAGGATGCTTGATTCCGGTCCAGGAAAGACATGGCTTGGCAGTTCGGGCTGGACTGTTCCCATGAGGCACAGGGTCAAGACTGATTTGCATATGGCCATGTCTGAACTGGGGTGGCTTGGTGAGCAAAATAACGATGGATTAAACCCAGATCTGTGACTGGGGGTGAATGTTTTGCCATTGTGCAACATTCCGTCCATCATCTTGTGTGTTTTGCTGTTCACCCTATGTGGGAAGGGTATGCCCAGACGTGGGTCCCTTGCTCACTAAGCCACTGGAGTCAAGCTATCCTAGCTGAAGACGGCTGATAGCCAGAAACCGGTCCTAGGATGCTTGATTAAGGTCCAGGAAAGACATGGCTTGGCAGTTCGGGCTGGACTGTTCCCATGAGGCACAGGGTCAAGACTGATTTGCATATGGCCATGTCTGAACTGGGGTGGCTTGGTGGGCAAAATAATGATGGATTAAACCCAGATCCGTGACTGGGGGTGAATGTTTTGCCATTGTGCAACATTCCGTCCATTATCTTGTGTGTTTTGCTTGAAAGTACACAACACCTTTTTCTTAAAGGCATATGCATGATCTGCTGCTCTGCTGGAATAAGGTTCCTGGACACTGTGCCAGACCTTGAAGTATTGGAAAGGTTTAGGCTTGCTTCCTTTACTTGCTGATGGTCCAATAGGTACTCCAAATTGAGCTCTACTTGGATTACCACCTACGCTTCGGTCATTGTTCTGTTACTGACTTTAAGAGAGTCCTCAGACAACAGCAGTAAGGTGTTTTTGTGACCCAAGTAGAAATTAGAGAAGTAGTGCTTCGATCTGACTATTTTCATAAAGCAGACAAAGCATCAGTTGGATTCCTTTCACCACTCCAAACAAAGTACATCCTACTAATCCTCTTTTGGGTGATCGGAATTTTTTAGAAAAATTCTTTATTAAGTTTTCCTCATATGGAAACAAAGATGCAGATACATCAAGTTTGTTGAACAAAGGATACAGAGGCTACAGTTCGGTGAATGCTTCATATGTAATAATTGGAAATATAGTGAGCTTCCAGGTAGACGCACAATTCATCAGAACAATAGTATGCAGTCAATGGTAGATAGTCATGCCAACACATCACCCTTATCTAACCGCTGGTGAATTTTCGTCCACCCTTTCCCACCTCATGTTGTCCATGGCACTTTGCCAGAGACTCCATATTTTCTAACATTTTCAGGGGCAGCCCCGAGCCGAGCTTTGTGAACTAACGCTTCCGGTCTCATGCACCAGTCCATGTGAGATTTCCAATCCTCCACAGTCAGGATAGAGGTGTCACCCCAATACCCGACAGTCATATCTAGCGTGATCAGCCCCATATTGCAAAAGAGAAGTGTGTATTTATTTTGGGTCTGTTCCTTCCAAATATCCAATGCAACTAACTGTGGGGTACGTTCCACAAAAACATCAGTCACCGAGGACATCCTATGGCATACCTAAGGCCAAAAGACTTGGGCCCAAGGGTATCCCCAGATGGTATGTAGAATTGTACCCCTCTGTCCCTCAGGTAAAATCTGTAGCAGTTCAACTCATACGGGACAGTCTGGTTCACGTGAAATAGGCTCTTTTGAGTATGTTGAGTTGTACCAGGAGAAACCTGTCCCGTATGGCCAACTTCCTTTGGGTACCTTCAGGCTGCCCCCAACCGTCATCCTCTAGGTCAGTGGTTATTAACCTGTGGTCAGGTTTCCAAAGCCTACTCAGGGCGTCCACTACTGCTTAGAAATGTAAATAATATTACCACTTTAATAAAGTGTATATACATTAAGATTCAGACTGTAAACTTGGAGGCTACGAATATCCTTGGATTGATACGTGGGAGCAGCTCAAGTGCTTCAAACAAGATATAGTATGGATGATGAGTGGCCTCAATTCTGTTTAGAAAAGCTCCAGCTATCCAATTAAAATTATTTATTTAAAAAAATATTTGTGAATGAAATAAAATATTTCACCATTTGTGTAATTGTTTGATGAATGCTTGTTTCTGTATTTATTTTCTGTCCACTGTTTTGCAGTTCAAATCATCAAAAATGCTTTGGCCCGGGTCCCCAGCTTCCAGTAATGACTCAGTGGGGTTCTCAGGATTCCAATAATGATTTATTGGGGGTTCCTGGATTCTAGTAGTGATTAGGTGGGGATCTACAGCAGTCAGGTTAATACCCTCTGCTCTAGCTTGCCTAGGTCTTGTTTCCACTTGTTCCTATCCGCTTTCTGATGGGGGAATATTGGTAAGCTGTGTAGTGTAAAATTTTGGGACTGCGTGTTTGGTGATGGGTTTTATCTGTAGGCATCAAAGATACTGATTCCCGGTTATGTCTTATTGTTCTTGCAATTTGTAGAACTGTATCATTTTGTGGCCAGACATACCCCACCTTGGAAATGCCCAAGAGGTCCCATTTCTTGTGCTCCTTGACCACCCACAGATCTCGGAGGTCTCAGTCTCCCAAAGGGGTCTCCAGCATTAATTTATCTTTCTAAACCATTGCTTGCATTGCCCCTTTCCATGTCCTGATGACCATAGCTGTCGGATCAGAGGGAGATGGAGGGTTGGGTGGTTGGTATTCATTGATGCAGATGTGCTTTACCAATGGCTCTTGCTATCAGTTCAGGAAGTGCAAGGTCTTAAACCTCGTCCCTGAAGTTCTACTGTTTGATCCCGTGGTCTATTCAACTTTGCACAAGTTCAAATGTGAGGCCGACAGAAACTAAGACGTATAGGTTAAGGAGGAAAGGGGAAGGAAGGCTGGGTGAAGGGATCCAATGCACAGGCACAGTTTAAAAATGGAAAACCCTCATATTTTAAGCATGGAAGACCTCCCCATCTGTTGGATCCTCAACAGTATTGTGCATAGCCTTTCATAGCGCCCCCTTTAAGGGTTGCAATAGAATGTGCTTTGTTTGTCAAATCTCTATCCCAGCTGAATTTATTTGGATTTTGCCTGGTTTCTTAGAGCCACGTTACTCTGTCTATGTGGGTATATTGTATTTTATCCTTTTGTGAGAAAACTGAGAAGCATGATTAGATTGCAATTTTGGCATTTTTTTGTGTGCAGATTTTCAGTAATGGTTTCAGGTTTGATTGAAGGATCTCCTGTCTTCTGTTCTTCCGAGTCGACTCTTGTCTTGAAGGTGGTTTTGAAGTATGCTCCTAACTTTGCCGACTCCAAGGAAGAACAAGAAGGTTAATTAGCCAAACCCAGTAATGCATATGCAGTGAAATATTTTTTTTTTAAACTTTATTTTTTCAGCAAAGTGAACAACATAATCCCCCCCCAAAATTGGCATCGTTGGAAAGAAAATACAGGTGTACACAGTTCATTGCCCCAGTACGGCTCCAGCAGGTGCAGATATAACAGTAGATACAAGAGTCAAATCCTCGGGATGCAAAGCAATCATAGAAACTGACATTAAGGAACCTTGTGCGTAGTCATCAGGGCATTACCCCAACACCATCTCTCCCTCCCCACCTCCAGCCTCCCTGTCCTCAGGCCCCGACTCCTAAGAGGAGAACAATTCAGCACTGGTTGCATCGGAATCGCTGCCAACTGACCCCACAGCGCACATCATACGCCAGGCGAGCAAGTCCTCCTGCAGCCGCTCATCCTTACGCGTACGCTGCATGTGTGTCTCCTCAGCCAATGTCCATTCCCCAACATCCCGAAGCCACAATGACATGTCCGGTGCCCTCTGTCCCATCCAGGTAATAGCCACTCGCCTCCTAGCCAGCACCAAGAGCAGCTGCAACATTTTGTATGAGAGGTTCCTCTTCCTAGGTTTGGGGACCAGGGCCAACAAGCAGTGAAGCGGGGTCAGGTCAATACGCAGGCTCGTGATCTTCCGGACGTGGACTACCACTGCCTTCCAGAAGTCTCCGACCAGCGGGCACGCCCAAGCCAGATGGAGAATCCGGCTCGGACTGTACCGCATCTAGGACAGGCATCCAATTTATCCGCGGCGATGCGGTGTAAAGCAATTGGCGTCATGTAAGTGCGGTGTACAAAATTGAAATGGATCAGTTTGAAACGTGCATTACACAACACCTTCCTGGTAAGTGTCCCTATTCGTTTACGTTGTCCCGGGTCCAAGGCGACCCCTAGATCCGCTTCTCATGCCGCCCAAGACGGGGATATCGGGGGGGCTGAATCACATCTCATAGCCGTATATAACAGCGTTATCAGTCGCCCTCCCCTGCCGCTAGACAATAGGATATTCAAAGTATGGGACACCTGGGGCGCCTCCGGATATTGCGGCCAGGTCGCCATCGCCATGTCCTGCAGGCCTCTATAATGGAGATACTGTCCCCCAGTGAGCCCAAAGGCCTCCGTAGCCCTCTCCAGGGTCACGAAAGAGTCGTCCGGGTACAGGTCTGCCAAAGTCTCGCAGCCGCCCTCACGCCATTCCCGGAACGACATGTGTTCCTCCATCAACGTCACCGGTGCCAATATCCACACCGGTAGCTCCCTATGAAATGGGGCCCGCCTCAACACCCTCTCCACAACTCGCTGCCAAAGTCCCGCAGTGTGTCGAACAACATACGGCAGAGATTCATCCGCTCCTCTGCCCCGCATCAGAGCCACCTGTAGCGTCCTCTCATACGCTCTACCCGCCATGAGTCGCAACTTCCAGTTGTCTGTACCCGCGAACCAGCGCGTGGCTGGCAGAAGTTGGGTCGCATAATAGTATAGGTCAAACCTCGGGGCCTCTAGACCCCCCTCTTCCCAGCGTCTGACCACCGTGCGTAATGCAACCCTGCTGCGCCTGCCCGCCCAAAGCAAGGAGGTGAGCAGCGTATTAAGTTTGTGGAATATACGAGGGGGGAGAGGGCACAGGGTATTCTGCAGGATATACAACACTCTTGGCAACATCACCATCTTCGAGACGGCCAACCTTCCCATGAGAGAGAGAGTGGGAGCGTATTCCAAAAGGACACGGACTGCTGTAGGGAACTGAGCACTCGGTCGGCGTTCCCGGCCAGCAACTGCTCATCGGACACGGCCACTTGGATTCCCAGGTATCGGAAGTCCTCCATTTCCCACCTCAGTCCCAGGTACGGGGAACCCACTCTGGGGTCCTCACCACAGCCCGCAAGGGGGAAGATCAAGGACTTCTCAGGATTAAGGCGCAGCCCAGAAGCTGCACCAAAACGATCCAAGTGCCGTAACAGGAGCGGCAGCGACTCCCGGGGGGAGGTCAGGTAGAACAGCGCGTCATCGGCGTACAGCGAGACCAAGTGCACAGTATCCCCCACTTGTATCCCCCAAGGGGCCATCTCCACTCGGAGCGACACCGCCAGGGGCTCAATCGCCAGTGCGAATAGGAGCGGTGACAAGGGGCACCCCTGACGGGTGCCCCTGCCCAGTTGCCACTCCTCCGATCGGGCCGCCCCGAGTCTGACCCTGGCCGTAGGTGCACTGTAGAGAATCCGGATCCAGGCGCAGAAGAGGGGCCCCAGCCATCCGAAGCACCTCTAAAAGGTACCCCCAGCTGACAGTATCAAAGGCTTTAGCCAAGTCTATCGACACCAGGACCCTGAGGATCCTCCCTGTCTCGCACTTCATGGAGAACGTGGTTTAAGCGCCGAAGGTACATGGCGGTGTTGCGGCCCGGGATGAACCCACATTGATCTTGATGGACTAAGCGCGCCATATGTGGCGCCAGCCGGGTAGCTAAAATCTTAGTAAGGATTTTTGCATTGGTGTTGATTAGAGTGATAGGCCGGTAGGCCGCGGGATCACAGCCACCCCCCCCCCCGGCTTCAGAAGCATGCAGACCTCACCCTGTTGCATGGTGGGTGGGAGTGTGCCACGCTCCAGCGCCTCATGGTAAACCTGCAGGAGATGGGGAGCGAGGGTATCCGCAAACACCTGATAGAACTCTGGTGGAAAACGGTTTCCACCCGGCGTCTTAGACGTCGGTAGGGCGGCCAACGCCACTCTGATCTCCTGAAGCGTCACGGCAACGTCCAGTTCCTCTGCATCCTCCACAGAGAGGGTCTGGAGGGTCAAACCTGGAAGGTATGGCTGATACGATGCCTCCGTCACTAGGGGGTCCGCGGTAAACACCGCCTGCAGATGAGTGCAAAGCACTGCGAGGAGGTCCGACTCCGAGTGTACCAGGTCTCCAGCGGGGTTTCTCAACGCCACTATCCGTGCAGGTGCCAATTCCCTCCGAAGAATCCAGGCCAACAGGCGGCCCGATTTGTCCCCTTCACGGTGGAGTCGCTGGCGATATCGTCCGAGAGTAAACCTATCCAGCCGGGTAAGGATATCATGAACGCCCTCACGGGCCGTCCGCTCAGAGTCCAGGTCCGACCCATCCGGTTCCGATAAGGATTGACAGTGGGAGAGGCGCTCCTCAGCACACCTGAGCTCCCGGAGCAGCTGTCTCCGGACCCCATAAGTCAGGCCCATACATGCGCCCCGCACAACCGCCTTAAGAGCGTCCCATTTGGTCGCATAAGGCATGTTGCCATCTCCCCAGTTTAGGTCCAAGTAGGTACGTAGGGTCGTCTCCACATGTTCCCTTCCTACCGGATCCTGTAGGAGATCCCCCGGCATCCTCCAGGTCCACGGGCGGGAGGACTGGTCCACCCATTGCACTACGCACGCTACGGGTGAATGATCGGACAAAAACCGAGCCTGGTGGGTGACCGATAAGACAAGGGATGCGCCGAGATTGGCAGCAAGGACTCTATCGAGCCTACTATGTGTATTGTGCGTGGGGGTGTAACAAGTGTATAGTTTCAGTCCCGGATTACCGAGGCGCCACACATCGACAGCATCCAGGTTATCCATCACCTCCCGGAGACGCGCCGTCATGCGCGGTTTCGTGCCCGCGCGGGGAGGATGCCTGTCCAGCAGCGGATCTAGTATACAATTGAAATCTCCAAACCAGAGGAGGGGGGCATCTAAATCTGACATAATAAGCTCCTGTAAGTTGGAAAAGAAACTCGGGTCATCTACATTGGGTGCATAGGAATTCAACAGCAGGAAATACCTCCCATCCAGCTTCACCCGTAAAAGTATATATCTGCCCTCAATATCTGCCTCGGCAAACTGAACCGCCAGGGGAACCCCGGGTGCCACCCAGATCAGGACCCCCCTAGCATAGGTAGAGAAGGAGGAATGGAACATCTGACCCCTCCACTTCTTTACCAGCTTAAGAGCACCCTCCTCATTCAGATGCGTTTCCTGCAAACACGCCACAGAGACTCCATGGTGGCGAAGAAAGGACAGTACCCTGTGTCGCTTAGTGCAGGTGCCCAGTCCACGCACGTTCCAAGTTAAAAAATTGTATCCCATAAGCACTGGCCATGCCCATCCGGGCAACCAAATCTAGCATCTGCAAGCAGCCTCCCAGGGGCTCGAACAACGGTACACTCAATGCCAAAAACAGTTTCGCCCCATAACTCCCTCCAACCCCACAGTCCCCCCAACAACACAAACTCTGAAGAAATCCCCCCCCCTTCCCCCACCCACGAGCAGGAGTAGCGCAACAACAAAACATGCCACCCCGCCCTCCCCCTGCCAGTGCCAGGACGTACACAGCCACCCCATTCACCACACATGCACTCAACCACAAACAACCCCCCCCCCCTCAAGCCCCCTACCGAACCCAGCAAAGAGTAGTTGCACTCTCCCTGGTGCGACCAGTGTAGTGTAGGTCCCGTCCATCAAGTAGCTCCTCCCCCCCCCAACCCCCAACAGATCTTTCATACGGCAAAAGAAACAATGAAGGCCCTCCAAGGCAGATAGTCACCAAATGTCAAACGCTGCCGACAGCAGTTCTCAATCAGGAATGCAACCCAGGCACAGGCCAGTAGGTCAAACACATAGAACAGCCAGGAGCCACATCACCTCAGGATGAAACCGGTACCTGCAACAACTCAGTCCCTCCTGTTTCCGGGATCACAGGAGCAGTGAGGAGCGTGTTCCCCAGGTCTCTCGGGGTCCCCCTCGTTTCCCGGGCGGGAGGTCGTCGCCTCGGATTTCCAGCCACTCCCAAACCTCCGCCGGAGAGTCAAAAAAGTGCGCCTTCCCTTGCGAGAGTACCTTGAGCTTTGCGGGATACAATAGCATATATTGCAGTTTCATCTTGCGCAGCTTCCTTTTCACCCCCAAATAGGACTTCCTCTGCTCCTGGACTTGCTGCGTGTAGTCAGGGTAGATGGACACCCGGCTGTTCTCGATGGTGAGATCCGCTGCTTCCCGTACCGCCCGCAGAATACAATCGCGATCTTTATAGTTCAGGATTTTGGCGATCAAGGCTCGTGGATGCGCTCCGGGGCGCGGCGGTGGGACCAGAGCACGGTGCGCTCGCTCGATGACAAAGACGTCTGAGAGGCCCACCGGGCACAGCGTTGTACGGATCCATGTTTCCAGAAAGCGTTCAGCGCTCCCCGCCTCCAGCCGTTCTGGCACCCCAATGACCCGTATGTTGCTGCGGCGGGCCCTTCCTTCTGCATCCTCAGCCCTTCGTTCCAGGGCCTGCGTCGTAGCTGTGAGGTGCGTGACTGTCTTTTTGAGAGTGGCCACCTCACCCTGCAGCTCCGCAATATTCCCCTCGGCATCAGTGACCTTATCAGCAACCTTACGAAGGTCAGTGCGCAGCAGGTTGACGTCTATGGAGACCGTCTCGATCTGCCTCTCTAGTGCAGTATGTGAGCCCGGTATGGCTTTCAATAACTCCGCCCGTGTTGGCTCCCCAGGATCTCCCGCTCCCTCATCCTGGCCCGATTGGCGTGTAATCCGTTGGGAGGGCAGCCGCTGCATGGTGTATTGGGTGATGGTGTTGGGCTGCGTGGCACGCAACATTCTGTCTTTACGCATGGCCAGTGCCCAGAGCGCTCACCAGCCACTCGGGGTGCCCCCTCAGGTTGTAACAGCACTGGGCACCCTCAGATCTGAAGTCCCAGGCGACACCCAGTCAATGGATACAGGGAGGCAGTGACGTAGGGCGGCCCCCCAGGCACAAAGCGGCGACACCGCGTGTAATGGGTCAAGATCCAGGCCCCATCGGCCTCAGTCCTGTGAAGTGGACCCACACCACACACCAGTCCCCTTCGGTGCGCTGCCCCCCGGAACAGGCAAGTCAGTGGAGAGGGGGGATCAGGATATAGAACGCCACTCACCGGAGCGCCCCCCGACCCCCAATCCTCTCCCAGCAGGGCGTATATGGCCACGGAGCAGCTCCACTCCCAGGGGTCTCAGACCCTCTCCAGCAGTCGGATCGGCGTGTTCGGGCCTTCCAATGGCCGCCAGCCGCCACTAGGGGAACGTCGCCACAACGGGGCAGGCCAGCAGACCCCAAGCCACCTCCGTCGCGCACAGCCTCCGTCCCTCCACCGGGCACCCAAAGGACGGGGTCGCTAGGGCCGACAGGGTCTCCTCACCGTCACTGCAGGCGTCTCCCACAGCCTCCACCTACTCCGCGATGCTGCACCGGCGGGAAAGGCCTTCCGGTGGGGCCACCTCCGCTGGCGCCGGCCGATATGGCACTCCCGTGGCAGCAACCAGCAGGCTCTAGGGTCCGCCACAGCAGCCGTAGATGGCAGCAGGCTCCGGCGCGGGTATGAAGGCGCCAGGCCCGCTGGGAGCCACAGGGGATCTGGTCTGCTCCACCTCCGTCACTCCCGCCTAGGCCTCAGACCCCGGCCTCTCGTGGTTAGAGGCCCGGAGCTCACCCACATCAGCTTGCGGTTCGGATGTGCGTCCCGGCGTTCGCCGCCGCCACTCGCAGGGGGGGGTCACCAGTGGGAGGGGATCCTCCGACCACCGCCGCAACCGGTTCCGAGCACTTACAGGATATATAAGCAGGATTTATGGGTTCTCAGGCCGGGAGCTAGCGGAGCTCACGTCCTGCCGGCCATGCTGCTTGGCCACGCCCCCATGCAGTGAATATTTAAGGTAAACCTCCAAATTATTGTTTTTTTCTATGCAAAGTTTAGGGACTTCCTTCGGGGAGCCATAAGAAAAGTTGGCTGGTTCAGGTTCTGTTTTTTTTTTTTACTGCATCCACGTTTCAGTCCAATTTCAAGTTGTAAGTTACTGAAGAAGGCCAGCTGTGTTTTCTGGTTAGTCTGGTGTCTGTTCTCACTGCTTCTGGCTTATCTGACCTGACACAGATTCAATTGTGTATTATCTAAGGGCCCCACCGGTATTGGTGATAGGTGTCGACTCGTACTACATAAATGAAAATGGTTCGTCCATGGCCCACTTATTTGTCATATTGGCGTGTATACATTTGAACATATTTGACGTTTATATAGCTTTATTGGCAGTGCTTTGCTTTTGCCGAAAAGATATCCACAAACTGACCCCTGCTTTTCAGAGACCTGTTGTGGGTTCATAAGCCCCCAAAAGCAAGGCAGGCGCTCAAGTTTGGACCCCAGACTGTCTATTTCTGAATGGCAGTACACTGGGTGTCTGACATACTATTGGTTTCATCTGTAACAATGCCTGCAGTGCACAGAATTGCAGGCTTTCCTACTGCTAAAACCGCACTCGTAATATACTAAATGTAAATTGTAATTCACTCCTGGGTTAGTGAGTAGCATTGTCCAAGTTGAGTCTCCTTATGATTCGCAACGAATACTAGATAGTGTGAAATGGGACTCCACCCCTTTACTAATTCTAAAGATATGCATCAGTGCTTTAGGACCATAAAGGAGAAGCTGTCCATAGTGGGCAGTTTCCTCTTTGTCAGAGTAACATGCCAGCATCAGGGGGATATGACTGCAATCTAGAGACTCGCTGCATGCTTCCTGAATGCCCATTTGCATGATGCCATTTTGACGTAAACATTATAGCTCCTATCTCATTGAGCAAGGAGTGCAGTAATCTTAAGCATCTCTCTGCAAAGAGCACTTTCTAAGAAACTGTTAAAGTAATGTTAATTACTCTATTTATAACAATTTTCCTCGTTACAATATGTCTAATGACCTGCAAAAATAATGAATCCCCTGATCCAGTTTACTCTCAGATTGAGGGTATCGGCCAGGCATGGCCGTTGAGGGAATTGAAGATGGATCAGCTATAGATGACTTTAATACGGCGTTTTAAATGAAAGACTTAGAAGGTGTTTAACATCCATTCAGAAGGGCCGGATCCATACCAGATGTCCAAGGTCGAAGATTTTACTTGCAGTAAAAATAATAAGGCCAGTGGAAAACTTGAAAATCAGGCCTGTGTCTATCTTTCATGGACCTACTCAGGACACTCGCGCATATAAAAGATCATGGTTATTCTGGACAATATTTAACTTTACTTTTCACTTTAACCTGTTGGCTGCTGCCGTTGGCCATTAGCCGACGGCAGCACTACCTCGCTGGTGCTGCCGTCGGCCTATGGCCGACCCAACCGCGCCCGTTTTTTAAAACTGCCGCAAAAAAGCCGAAGCAGCCAACAGGTTAACATTAAAATACTCCTGACTGCAACTTACCAGAAACCATATGAGCAATACACATTTACATTGTTAAAACAAAGCAGTGAAATGTAAGCCGTATTCATTGCCGGTCATATCCATTAACCACATGGATGCTGGAGTAATTCCTCTGCTGTGCTGGACAGCAATAAAAACGGGTGTGGTCATGACGAGCTCAGTTCGTCATGAGCACCTGAGAGGTGTATGCCATGACGAGCTGAGCTCGTCATGAGCACCGAAGGGGTTAAAAGGTACACAGGTTTTCCCTCTCCTCTGCCCTTAGGTGAGTTTAGCAAAAAGAACAATTGATGGACAGAATGCAGAACAATGCCATACATTCACCCCAGTACAGAGATCTGGGCCTAAATCCATCGTTTTTTTGCTTACCATACCATTCCATTTTGGACCCAGCCATATGCAAATCAGTCGTGACCCTGCGCCCAATGGGAACAGTCAAGCCCGAACTGCCAGGCCAGGTCCTCCCTGGACTGTAAACAAGCATCCCGGGACCAGTCCCAGGGTATGTTACCCTTCCTCAACCAGGCTAGTTTGAAGCATCCTAGGACCGGTGTCTGGCTTTCAGCACTCATCAGCCATGATAGCTTGACTCCAGTGACATGGAGAGCACAGGATCCACGTCTGGGCATACCCGTCCTACTCGGGGTGACAAATGCAAAAAGAACAATTGATGGACAGAATAATGCAGAACAATGTCATACATTCACCCCAGGACAGAAATCTGGGCCTAAATCCATCGTTTTTTTTCCTCACCATGCCATTCCAGTTGCTTACTGTGTCACTGGCTTCAAACTAGCCTCGTTGAGGAAGGGTAACATACCCTGGGACTGGTCCCGGGATGCTTGTTTACGGTCCCGGGAGGACCTGGTCTGGCAGTTCGGTCTGGACTGTTCCCATGGGGGGACGGGGGGGGGGGGGGGGGTTTGCTATTCAGTTTGGGAAAGGAGGGACTTAAGTGGGAGTGGGGGGAGTTGAAAGTTGTATTATCTTGTAAGCAAGAACCTGGAAGGCACAATGTATATAGGTCCGCGCAGATGTAGGCAGGCTTGTTACCAACTGATATGGGGCGACAGTAATGAGCGAAAATGATAAGACGGACTAACCCGGAGATTCTTCTCCTCACCTGGAACGTAAATGATCTGGGCAACAAGACAAAAAGAAGGGTAGTGTTACAATTTATTAAACGACACTCGCCCGGAGTGGTACTCCTCCACAAAAGACATCTAATGGGAAACACTTGTAGGGCACTGGATCGGTGGAGATATAAAATGTGGCACACGCAGGATTCACAGCCAACTCTAGGGGGGGTGGTCATTTTACTAAAGAGTCAACTACCAATGAAGGTGCAGCGCTCCTGGGTTGATCCCCTAAGCCAATATGCTGCCCTCTCACGAACGTGGGAGGGGGAAACGATCAACATACTGTCAGTTTATATACCCCCCGGCCTCGCACAAGACCACACTGCTAGATCTTGGTAAACTTCTACTAGAGCTTCCACCCGGAGAACTCCATATAGGGGGAGACTTTAACATGACTGTGCGATTTGTTGGACCGTTTGCCCCCAAGACTCACCAAACCTTCCCCCACCCATTTGACAGATTTCTGTATGCAAATGGGGATAATAGACATATGGGCTACTCAAAAACCCCACAACCCAGAAATTCACATTTCACTCAAGAGCACACGGGAGTCTCTCTCGGATCGATCTTCTTTTCACTTTGGCTCACCGTCTGCAGCGATTCCATGAGGTGCAGCAGCTAGCGCAAAGGATATCTGACCATTTACCCATATGGGCCATATATAGGGTTGACAAACAGGGACCCAGTAAAGGAATTAAGCCTAATCCATGTATTTGAGGGTCCCACATATTAGAGAGGGCCTGACAAAAGTTACGGACAACTTCTTTAAAGAAAACGAGAGCTCTGTAAATTCCGCCCAAACTCTGAGAAGCCTATAAAACCATAATCAAGGGTGAAGCATTGTCGTTGACTGTTGGACACAAAAAAGAAACTAGGCTAGAGGTCGAAAAAATTGAACAGGACATCTAAGTGCTAGAGGCTCAGCTTGATACAAACCTCACAACAGACGTGAAGCATGACCTGAATCTTAAAAAGCAGGAATATTGAGACCTGACCGCGGCTGTGGCAAGACTTAGTTACCGCGTGACTCAAAACTGCATTTACGAGACTGGAGACAAGGCAGGGAAACTGATAGTGTTACTTGCCAAGAGAGAAAAGGCAAGCAGATGGGTCACTGAAATCACTCCTGGTGAGGGGGTGGAATCAGTCACGGACCCCCAAGATATAGCAAATGCCTTTGCTGACTATTACGAACAATTACATGCCCGTAAGTACGGCAACAGAGGGCACAGATCAGGAACTCCTCAAAGACCTGCATCTCCCCACCCTCAATATGGAAGATAGAGACCTCATGGAGGCTGACCCAAAAACAGACAAAGTAGCCCAGGCAATCCGAAAGATAGCTTCAGGTAAATCCATGAGGTCTGCAGGACTCCCCATAGAATTATATAAGAGCACAACAGAGCTGATCACACCCCGCTTAATGAAAATGTATATGGAGAGCCAGGAAATGAGGAGACTCCCCAGAGACCAAAGACTGACATCTATAGTAGTCACTCACAAAGAGGGCAAGCCATCTGAGAACTGCTTCTCTTACAGGCCCATCTCCCTCCTTAATGCCGAAGTCAAAATATTAGCGAAGCTTTTAGCACTGCGACTGATCCAAAAAATCAATAAATTAGTCCATCTGGATCAATCTGGCTTCATGCCTGACAGGAGCACGGCCCTAAATCTGCGACGTTCACAGGGCGTACCCGGTCCGGTCAATCCAAGAAGATGCTGCAATTCTGTCACGCAATGCATGTATGGTGATCGAAACGGTCGAGTGCCCATACCTTTTAGCTGTGTTGGAATGCCTGGGCTTTGGCCCCAAGTTACTATCCTGGGTACGGCTACTGTACACTGTCCAGAGTAGTAGTGAACGCAAAAACCTCTAGGCAATTTCCATTGAAGCGAGAGACCCGACAGGGCTGCCCCCTCTCCACCCTGTTGTTTGCTCTGGACCTGGAACCATTGGCGATTTGGGTCCAAGCAGCCCCCTTGATAACGCGACCTCCTGCGATGGACAGATGAGTGAGAAGACAGAATATCCCTTTATGCGGATTATATTTTGCTATAAGTGGCATCCCCACGTGCCTCCCTGAGTCGGATATGGGATATATTTACATCTTTTTGGAAGTACTCGGGGTTCCCGATGTATACTTTCATGCAATTGAATCTGAGCTGAGGAACCTGCTGTGGAATGAGAAGGCTACTCGTATAGCGCTTACAAAACTAACCCGTAACTGGTATGCCGGGGGCATAGCACTATCAGATATTCACAAATACTACCAAGCGGCACAGCTGGCCACGATCAACCAATGGATGCATTGCCCCCCAGGAGATCCAGGATACACCATGGATCGTCAATTGTTGCAACCACACAGCTACAAATGAGAACTTTACACCCCTTCTAAACATACAACTCTCACGGGACCAACAGCACTGACGGTCCAAATACGGCATAGGACCCTCAAAACACTAGGTTGGGAGGGGAAAATCACACAATCCACATCCCTGTGGGATTCCAATAAATTGGGTACTTTGAGACTTGAGCCCGGGTTTAATAAATGGGACATGATTGGTATTTTCTGGGTTGGAGATCTCTGGAAGGGAGGCAAAGAAATATTGTTTCCAGAATTACAGCAAGAATACAGTCTAGCTAGGATGGAAAGCTTTAGATACCTCCAGGTTCGACATGCCATACCGACAGCTGTTCCCAAAGACGAGGCCCTCTCTGAAGCATCCCCTTTGGAAGCTAGGTTACTCAATGACTATATGACGCACAAAGCGATCTCACTAACATATTAAAAATTTATCAACAATACGCCACACACTGCCTCGGCTCCGTCAGCGATGGGAGGCGGATATAGGGGAAATAAATGAGGAAGGTTGGCGAAAAGCCACATCCTCAGCTAGGGAGGCTGCGTTCCGGGCACGATTTTGCCTGGTGCAACTTAAGATCTTACACAGGGCCTATATGTCGTGCAGCACGCTTGTAAAGATGGGGAGGAGACTGACCTCGGTATGTCTGAGGAGGTGTGGGAGAGAGGGTACATCCCATAATCTGGGATTGTCCAGAGATACAGAAGTATTGGACATAAGTGTTGTCCTGTATATATAATGTAACGGAAGGGAGCGTTCCCCTTTCGGAGAGTAGATGTCTTTTGAATGTGTGGGAATCCTCAGATTTGGGCTGGATGGAGCAAATATGGGTCCCACTGGGGCTTATGGTGGCCAAGAGGAATATTGTGAGATTGTGAGGGTCAGAGTTACCACCAAAGCTAAAGGACTGGAAACAAGATATGGACTGGTGTATGATGGCGGAAAAGGTACTTTATGAAGGCCGTGGGTGTCCACAGAAGTGGGGGAATGTTTGCGCCAGTTGGAACAAATACAGAAATGGCCGTTGTACTGAACTGGGAGGAGGAGGGGAGCCCTGTGATACGAGCCATGGGTGGGAGAGTGGACAGAAGAGAAGATGGGGACGCGAATCTGTGATATTCCCAGAATGTCAAATGATGGGAATCGAAATAAGGAAACTGTAACCACCTTGCATAAGTGTAATAACCCAACACTGCTGAGTATGTTGTATATATGCTGTCTAATTATACTAATTAGAGTCTACTGAGCTATTGTTGGTTAAATTGAAACATCCTCACATTACGTTCAGCAGGAGCCCTAACCTGATATTACCAGAAGGAAAAATCTAAAGGCTTGACAAAGGATATAGTCCTTAAGTACAGCATATGCTTCCGAAGGAGACACTCATTTTCTAAATCCTGGGGCAATGATGAAAGTGATGCAACAGCTCCCTAACCAAGATTCAGAGAAATCTTGGCATGGAAAACCTTCCTGAGGCAGGTACTGAAAAGTGGCCAAGATTAAATAGAAAAGCAGGAGCACATTTCAAGATGAGAAAATTAACAACAGCTATTGGGAATTTTATGTATAGTTTTTACACGAGGATAGCAACCCAGTCTCCAGTTCACCTCCACCCAACCTAATGTGGTTAATGCTAGCCAAAGCTCCTGAAGGTCCCATTCATGTTGTACGTTTACTCAGAGGGCACCTTTTTGGAATGTTGACTAAAAGTAAGAGTCCTGCATTGAAGTCTTTTCTTTCTCGTTGACTATTCAATGATATAGTCTAAAGGAGGGTCATTATTCGCATAATGGGTATTTGTGGCTGTTAACTTCTGCCTTGAATTAATAACAGCCTATGATAGCTAAGGGGGTTAATAAACTTTGTGTATCGCAAAGGTTGTATGCTCACGCGCCCATTAAATGCTTGATCTTTTTCAGGTTGATAAACTAAGACGTGATAGAGACATCACTCAACTTGCTTATACTGCAGGAAAATGCTATGATTTTTGGTCATCAGAACTATGTAAAAACAGGTTATTATATTTCTGACCTCCAGGGTCTACTTGGTTTTCACGAACAGTGATGCACAAGATATTCCATCAGGTGCAAAGCAACTTGTAGGAAATCATCCTTACACATGAACGACTCCTGCAAAGGCAGTATTCTGTACATGGGCAAATCATAATGTTCATATGTAGTGCTTGAAATTTTACGATGGTGATATTTTGTGTCTGGGATTATTCCAGCATGCTATCAACCCAGTTGTGTTGTTTTGTTCCTATGAATATTGCATTACGAATGTTGTGTGCATTTGGTAATCCCAGTAGTGACATGTAGTTTATGCGGCTGTTTAATTTTGATGTGTATGTCGGATCTTCCTGTGGCAGTGGTTTGCTCCTTGGAGCATTACATTGTTGATGTTTCGTTCATATGCACGTTGTCATATTGACGATATTGTGTCTGGGAACATTACATTGAAGATATGTTTGCTTTTGATATATTTTGCCTGAGATCGCCACAAAGGTGGTATCTTGTGCCTGATGTACCCACCCCTGTGATGTATGCCTGGGGGCTCTTACTTAGTTATGGTGAATATTTTGAGTCTTGCCACAACAGTTACCAGACCTTAAACTGAACTGTAAGCCTATCCCAGCGCCTAATCTGAAACCTCAACTTCACTTAAGCCAAACACTGCCCCTTATCTAATGCACACATAACAATACCCCTTACGCTGACGTTTGGTCTGGTACTTACTACTTTCAACGTTGAAACATTCTCAGAAATGGTAATTTCAGTACTGATAGAAGAATCTATATAATGGTACATCAATGTAATGGATTCTGAAAAGTTGTGACCCGTATCATTTAAAAAGGAAGGCAACGGGCTACTAATGAATAAGCTCTTGCTCTAAGCCTTATGTACTTTAGTAGCTTACCACATTAGCCCGCATTTGCTGTACCCATGTAAAGTATTGGACGTCTATGATCATGTATATTTTGTGGGCGGCTTTGTCTCTATGGTAGCTTCCAGCCTCATCTTGGGACCCACCACACCCTGTTTCGCACTTGATTTTGTTGGTGTTCTGCTGTTTTTTCCTTCCTTACCACTTCTAAAGCGCTCCCATACTCTCTTGGGTCATGTTCACGCCACATATAATTTTATAAATAAATAATAAATACATATGTTTATGGGAAGCCCCTGCCTGTATATGTATTAACACCCCATTGAGTGGTTTGTGTTCTACATAGGTTAAAAGAGTTAATACAAGGGTAAGCACGAGATTTCAGTCTTTAATTAACAGGATAAACCAGACTCCTTTAAATGAGTGTTCTTTTAAACAAAGTGTTTTCCCGTACAACATGTGGCATAAAGCACTAACCGTCAGTTTACATTGATGACAATCATTTTAGAAGTTCTACATCTACACAGCTCTAGTCCATTGTGGCAATATCAAAAGACGTGTAATGAGAATCCATATTGCTCAAGGAAAAATAGAAAAGAAAACTATTTCCTATTCAATTCTTGCATGCCTGAACATCTAGAGATCCGGTAGCAAAATACCGAATCACAATGCATGTTGATATAGCCGTCAGTAAGTGGCTAGAGAGAGGTTTTCTTTTACAACTGGCATTGCCAGTGGGTTCATTCTCCTCATAAAAATCTCCATTCAGGCATGACACAATGTGTAGGGGTATCTGGTGTCCGATCATATTCTAACACGTTTTTAAATGTAAGCATGGAGGTCGCATATTAAAAATGTTTACTGAACCTAAATTGATTAGCAATCTGTCTTCAAGCAGAAAATAATAGAACATATGACACGGGTAACTACTATATAATACTACATAATGATTTCATAAATGCACCAGGCTCATACTGTGTAAGTGCACTGAAATATACACTTCTAAACGTCTCTTTTTATAAGCTTAAAAGAAAGTGGGGAAGGATGCTTTTTGAAAGGAGAAGGATTAAGGAATTCAATTTGAAGGAGAGGAAATGAGAATGATTAAGTATTCATTAGCTATATTACTTCAATGCTAAAACAAGGGGCATAAAACTGAAGAAGAGTCACTGTTGTACTGCCTCACTGGAGGTTGAAACCTCCAAAACTTTACAGGCTGATGGATGCCACCACACCTGTGCACATAGGTAACATTAATTTGGAGGTGGGCATGGGTGGTTCCTCTATTTGCGGCATTGGGACCGACCCTCCTATATTTGTTGCTCCGCTGGCCCCCGTATTACAAAATGTAAAATAATATTAAATAGGTAAAAGATGTGGCCCTCCCTCCCCCCAATGGGAGCAGCGTCTGGATTGGCTCTAGAGACCTTAGTAGACCTACTCTAGAAATGAGACGGCGCAGGCCAATCACTATATGACTTTAATATGAAGCCATGCAGTGATTTGCTATTTTCTGTCTCATGCTAGTCTTTATTGTTCCCATTGTTAGGCCCAGCGAATAGCAAACGAGCGAGAGAGTGGAAAAGACTGTTACAAGGGCAAGGCCTGACTGAGAGTTTATTTATTCATGTTTCTCCCCTCCATGTCGTGTCCCACGTAAATGCGGAGCGTAGCAGCAAGTACTGCATCTTATCTGGTGCGGTCACTATTTTTTCCGTAACAACATTCTCTGCACTGGACTTATCAAAAACATTGAATTTATGCAACTGTGATAGCAATAGTAAAATGAAAGGAAAGACTATGTAGCTTTACTTTGCACTAGAAGATACATTCTTCTTGGTTGGGCACATGAAACTCCTCATCCCACCTTTCCATACTACTGCTTGCTCTCTACTGGGTAACTTAATTGCAGAATGAAGGCGGGCGTAGAGAAGTTGGGGATGAAAACATTTTATTTGGCTACGCTGTAGTTTATATTCTCTCTACATCGTCGAGATCGTATGGCATTAAAACGCGTTATATTGATTCCAGTGTACTCTATTGAATTGTTGCTCTGCCGCTGGCAGCGCGACACGAAGGGGAGCATGGGCGGGACAGCGCCTTAGTACCACACGACGGGTGAGTGGAGCCTGCAGCGTGCCAACCCACCTGAGTCGCCCTCCTCGCCAACGGCCAATAGGGAGGGCTCTCCTGGGGATGGGGGCGTTCCTGAGTGTATATAGCAGGCCCAACAACTGTGCTCGGCCTCTCTTTCCCGCGTCTGTTCCCTAGGCTGCTCTGCGCTGTTCCTGATTCGCCCGCAGCGCTGCTCTGTTCGTCGTTTGTGCGTCGTATGGGCCGACGGTGCCAGGTATGTGCTGCTTTCTCGCCTCCCCCCGGCCTCGTCCCTGGGCATGACCAGGTTGCACGGGGCCCCAATGGTTGCTGACCAAGGGGGGGGGTGAGGCGTGGCGTCAAATATCGTACGGGCGAGTCAGTAAGCGATTTCGGTTCGGGTCGGTGGGAGATAGGTACCGGTCGGCAGTTTAGCGCGGGGAAAGAGCTTGACCCATCTGGGCCGAATCGTCCTCTTTGGTAAGAGGGTTGATCGCGCCAACCACCCCTCCGCTCGCTCCCTCCCTCTGGGGGTTGTAGCAGGGCTGGGCGGGTCTCCGCTGGGCTGTCCCCAGCCCAGTGTGGGTTTTGTGGGAGCTGGGGCTGCTGAGCCAATAGTGCTCCGGGCCACCCCGACCCTGAGGTCAGTCTCTTACCCGGTGCCCTGCACCCCATGGGTCGCACCATGTACCGGGGGAACAGTTTCAACAATTACGTGGCAGTCCAGGGTAGATAGCCAAGTGTACCGGTGTACCGGGGGAACAGTTTCAACAATTACGTGGCAGTGCAGGGTAGATAGCCAGGTGTGACCATTCTTCTTTCAGTAGGACCAGTCACCAATACAGTCACTCCAAATGGTGCCCCACAGGGGAAAAAAATGACATAGGGTGCATGAGTCTACAAAGTACAAGTAGAGGGTAAGACTGCGATAGGTGGTAGACAGTCATACACAAGAACAAATGTTAAGTAAGTAAGCGTGGCACTTGTCCAGGTACCAGAAGCAAACACGAGGAAGGGGTAGCAAACAGTGTGTGTTGAGAAAAGGTGACATACAGGTACAAAGAGTATCAAGAACAGGTAGACAGATAATACTGTTTAAATGGCAGACTCTCTAACCAAGAACTCTATGGGAAGTCACCCCCAAGGTCATGGTGAATTGAACTTGCTATAATGATAAGGCCTTCCGCAGATATTGGGAAGAGCATTATTGTATTGGTAGTGCCATTAAAGGAGGGGATCATGGAGTTCAGTTGGGAGGCCTGGGATGAGGGGTTCCTGGGTAGAACGGTAAGGGTCGAGCTAGGATGTGAGACTAAATCACACACCCAAAGTGCAATGGTCATTATCAGACTTAAGCATCTGAATAATGGGCTTAATTTAAATGGTTACAACGGTAGTGCTGGGTTCAAGGTGAACGGTGCCTCTGCAATGGATCCCGAATGTGATGTGCAGGGGTAAGCAACGCCACTGGGTCAGATCGCCAAGTTTTCTTACCGGGGAAATACACCCTGCCATGGGGGGAGGTGAGAGTAATAGAAATTTATTTCAGGAATGGGGGGAGATGAGTGCGGCATTGTACATAGACAATAGTGAGTAAACCAGTGGTACTCCCTATAAATTCCTTTGACCTCCCTGTGTCAATCGGGGTGGAGACACATGTAATAGCAATGCGAATATGTGAACGGCAGTACTATCGGGTTCCTGGGGAAAACGAAGGGACACAGCTTGTCAGCTTGTTCACTCCATATATAAGTGCAGGCACCGTAAGAAATCCAGTTGTCTAGCCTGCCCCGGTACTTACTTAAAATATCAAACTAATAGCCCATTTTATTACTTTATAGCATCACGCATCCCAAAGCGGAAGGGTACTATGTTAAAGGTGCACTAAACAGCGACCAAAAGTAGCTAGGTGGGTGGGGGGCTCTGTCATCGACGGGGGCCTCCTCCAGAGCTGTGGCGGAGTACAGGGCGATCTGGAAGCAGATGGACAGTAGGGGTACCTCTGCGGCAGAAGGATACAGTCTAAATATCTCTGCCTGGCACAGTAAGGGTGCCTGAGCCAAGAACCTGGAGCCGAGGGGGTTCCAGGAAACAGCGTTGGCGCCCCGTTAGTCCTTCGGGCGGTCGGGGGGCCTGAACCGATTGGGGGTGTGCCTCATCACTCCGCCCTGACAGGGGGGGCGGAGTATAACGAAATAAAATGGTAATTTACTGCACCGTCAGAGCATCGACTCGCCGTGCAAGATGGCTCCTTAGGCATGCGGGTCAGCGAGGGGCTGCCGCATTGGATCGCCCGTAAGATGACCCACCTTATCAGCTACATGTTGTACGAAATAAACCTGCACCACTGCTTTCCCACAAATATGTCTCTTGAGTTTCCTTGGTATATAAGTGTTAACGTGCGCAGTGCGGAGCAAGCGCTGGCGGTGTGGGCACTATGCCACTGGCAGCGCGACACGAAGGGGAGCATGGGCGGGACAGCGCCTTAGTACCACACGACGGGCGAGTGGAGCCTGCAGCGCGCCAACCCACCTGAGCCGCCATCCTCGCCAACGGCCAATAGGGAGGGCTCTCCTGGGGATGGGGGCGTTCCTGGGTGTATATAGCAGGCCCAACAACTGTGCTCGGCCTCTCTTTCCCGCGTCTGTTCCCTAGGCTGCTCTGCGCTGTTCCCACCCTGAACCCTGACCCAGCTGCAGAGCGGCGGGCGAAAGTTGTGAATCTTTAATGGTCATGTTTTGCGTTGCAGGCGGAGTCACAGGGCGATCTGGAAGCAGATGGACAGTAGGGGTACCTCTGCGGCAGAAGGATACAGTCTAAATACCTCTGCCTGGCACAGTAAGGGTGCCTGAGCCAAGAACCTGGAGCCGAGGGGGTTCCAGGAAACAGCGTCGGCGCCCCGTTAGTCCTTCGGGCGGTCGGGGGGCCTGAACCGACCGGGGGTGTGCCTCATCACTCCGCCCTGACAGGGGGGCGGAGTATAACGAAATAAAATGGTAATTTACTGCACCGTCAGAGCATCGACTCGCCGTGCAAGATGGCTCCTTAGGCATGCGGGTCAGCGAGGGGCTGCCGCATTGGATCGCCCGTAAGATGACCCACCTTATCAGCTACCTGTTGTACGAAATAAACCTGCACCACTGCTTTCCCACAAATATGTCTCTTGAGTTTCCTTGGTATATAAGTGTTAACGTGCGCAGTGCGGAGCGAGCGCTGGCGGTGTGGGCACTAATGTATTGAATTGCGAATGTTAATGTCTAAAGGTACGACATCGAATGTCCTGTAATCTTGCTACAGGCGCTTGGTACGCCATGCACCTCTCGTGTTATTAACCACCCCAGATACACCTCTGCCTGGCTCTGTCGGATCAGAGCTCTAATTCCGCCTGAGAGCTCCTCTCTTGGCCTGAGTCCATGAAGAGGCTGAGAGGGCCTCACAAGCTGTATTTTTCTAATATTGAATCCATCCTGATGGCCAAGGTTTCCCTGAGTATAAAAGAGGTGGGAGCGCAAAACAAATTAACAGGGATAGCCAAGCCAGAGTCGAGCCAATAGTTTGGCCCGGCTCTTACAGCCTGTCCGCCAACCGAGCCCTGAATGTCTTCTATGCAAATCAGACGGCAAACATCACAGAAAATATAATAAAGTCTCTTCGAAAGTCAAAAAAGTGTATTACTTTAACACGTGGATGCTTTGACATTAACATGTTACATTGCGAAATATATTAAAAAGGAGAACTTTAAAAACAAACCATGAGTGAATTAAGAAACAAGACAGCCGTCAACCACCTTTACGCCCAACAACTTTCAAATGTTACCAGCCAATACCAAAGGTAGGCTCGTACTTCAATTATGCAGGTCTGGTGGCTCGGTGGACTAATGCGTCTACTTAAAGGGCCCGTGTTCGACCTAATGCTCACAGGATCGAATCTTGGCGGGTCCACACAGCCTTTCATCCTTCTGAGGTCAATAAAATGAGGACCACTGTGTTGGGTACCAATAAACATATGTTATTTCGCGCCAAGATACCGTTCTGGGTGAACGTGCGCTTTACAAATACACGTTACTTTATTATTGGCAGATGAAGAGTGGCACTGGTGACTCTTCTGCACTCGTAAGTGCTTACACGCCCAGCGCTGCTGACAGAGCTCCAGTGCAGCTGCTGAGAAATAACAGGGACGTGGAGCAGGCCTCTGAAGATGTGCGCTACGGCGTCCTAGGTTACTAGCAACTACAAATATTCAACTAGAACTTGGTCAGTCCTCTGCCAAAGCCTTGACAGTTGAGTCTCAAATGACTGTAGATTTCAACATCATACAGGACGGCTCTTTCCAGCCTTTCTGCAATACACTTGGTGTAGCAGGGGCGCTCAGCTGAGCCACCATCAGTCTGCGTCACAGGACGGCTCTTTACAGCCTTTCTGCAATACACTTGGTGTAGCAGGGGCGCTCAGCTGAGCCACCATCAGTCTGCGTCACAGGACGGCTCTTTACAGCCTTTCTGCAATACTCTGGGTGTAGTAGGGGTGCTCAGCTGGGCCTTCACCAGTCTGCGTCACAGGACGGCTCTTTCAGCCTTTCTGCAATACACTTGGTGTAGCAGGGGCGCTCAGCTGAGCCACCATCAGTCTGCGTCACAGGACGGCTCTTTACAGCCTTTCTGCAATAATCTGGGTGTAGTAGGGGTGCTCAGCTGGGCCATCACCAGTCTGCGTCACAGGACGGCTCTTTACAGCCTTTCTGCAATACACTTGGTGTAGCAGGGGCGCTCAGCTGAGCCACCATCAGTCTGCATCACAGGACGGCTCTTTACAGCCTTTCTGCAATACACTTGGTGTAGCAGGGACGCTCAGCTGAGCCACCATCAGTCTGCGTCACAGGACGGCTCTTTACAGCCTTTCTGCAATACACTTGGTGTAGTAGGGTTGCTCAGCTGGGCCTTCACCAGTCCGTGTCACAGGACAGCTCATTACAGCCTTTCTGCAATACACTTGGTGTAGTAGGGTTGCTCAGCTGGGCCTTCACCAGTCCGTGTCACAGGACGGCTCTTTACAGCCTTTCTGCAATACACTTGGTGTAGCAGGGGTGCTCAGCTGTGCCTTCACCAGTCTGCGTCACAGGACAGCTCTTTACAGCCTTTCTACAATACACTTGGTGTAGCTGGGGTGCTCAGCTGTGCCTTCACCAGTCTGCGTCACAGGACGGCTCTTTACAGCCTTTCTGCAATACACTTGGTGTAGCTGGGGTGCTCAGCTGTGCCTTCACCAGTCCGTGTCACAGGACAGCTCATTACAGCCTTTCTGCAATACACTTGGTGTAGCTGGGGTGCTCAGCTGTGCCTTCACCAGTCTGCGTCACAGGACGGCTCTTTACAGCCTTTCTGCAATACTCTGGGTGTAGTAGGGGTGCTCAGCTGGGCCTTCACCAGTCTGCGTCACAGAACGGCTCTTTCTGCCTTTCTGCAATACACTTGGTGTAGCAGGGGTGCTCAGCTGAGCCACCTTCAGTCTGCGTCACAGGACGGCTCTGTACAGCCTTTCTGCAATACACTTGGTGTAGCAGGGGCGCTCAGCCGAGCCACCATCAGTTTGCGTCAGAGGACGGCTCTTTCCAGCCTTTCTGCAATACACTTGGTGTAGCAGGGGCGCTCAGCTGAGCCACCATCAGTCTGCGTCACAGGACGGCTCTTTACAGCCTTTCTGCATTACACTTGGTGTAGTAGGGTTGCTCAGCTGGGCCTTCACCAGTCTGTGTCACAGGACGGCTCTTTCCAGCCTTTCTGCAATACACTTGGTGTAGCAGGGGCGCTCAGCTGAGCCACCATCAGTCTGCGTCACAGGACGGCTCTTTACAGCCTTTCTGCAATACACTTGGTGTAGTAGGGTTGCTCAGCTGGGCCTTCACCAGCCCGTGTCACAGGACAGCTCATTACAGCCTTTCTGCAATACACTTGGTGTAGTAGGGTTGCTCAGCTGGGCCTTCACCAGTCCGTGTCACAGGACGGCTCTTTACAGCCTTTCTGCAATACACTTGGTGTAGCAGGGGTGCTCAGCTGTGCCTTCACCAGTCTGCGTCACAGGACGGCTCTTCACAGCCTTTCTGCAATACACTTGGTGTAGTAGGGTTGCTCAGCTGGGCCTTCACCAGTCCGCGTCACAGGACAGCTCATTACAGTGCTCAGCTGGGCCTTCACCAGTCTGCGTCACAGGACGGCTCATTACAGCCTTTCTGCAATACACTTGGTGTAGTAGGGTTGCTCAGCTGGGCCTTCACCAGTCCGCGTCACAGGACAGCTCATTACAGCCTTTCTGCAATACACTTGGTGTAGTAGGGTTGCTCAGCTGGGCCTTCACCAGTCCGTGTCACAGGACCGCTCATTACAGCCTTTCTGCAATACGCTTGGTGTAGCAGGGGTGCTCAGCTGTGCCTTCACCAGTCTGCGTCACAGGACGGCTCTTTACAGCCTTTCTGCAATACACTTGGTGTAGTAGGGTTGCTCAGCTGGGCCTTCACCAGTCCGCGTCACAGGACAGCTCATTACAGCCTTTCTGCAATACACTTGGTGTAGTAGGGTTGCTCAGCTGGGCCTTCACCAGTCCGTGTCACAGGACGGCTCATTACAGCCTTTCTGCAATACGCTTGGTGTAGCAGGGGTGCTCAGCTGTGCCTTCACCAGTCTGCGTCACAGGACGGCTCTTTACAGCCTTTCTGCAATACACTTGGTGTAGCAGGGGTGCTCAGCTGTGCCTTCACCAGTCTGCGTCACAGGACGGCTCTTTACAGCCTTTCTGCAATACACTTGGTGTAGCTGGGGTGCTCAGCTGTGCCTTCACCAGTCTGCGTCACAGGACGGCTCTTTACAGCCTTTCTGCAATACACTTGGTGTAGCTGGGGTGCTCAGCTGTGCCTTCACCAGTCCGTGTCACAGGACAGCTCATTACAGCCTTTCTGAAATACAATTGGTGTAGCTGGGGTGCTCAGCTGTGCCTTCACCAGTCTGCGTCACAGGACGGCTCTTTACAGCCTTTCTGCAATACTCTGGGTGTAGTAGGGGTGCTCAGCTGGGCCTTCACCAGTCTGCGTCACAGGACGGCTCTTTCAGCCTTTCTGCAATACACTTGGTGTAGCAGGGGCGCTCAGCTGAGCCACCATCAGTCTGCGTCACAGGACGGCTCTTTACAGCCTTTCTGCAAAACACTTGGTGTAGCAGGGGCGCTCAGCCGAGCCACCATCAGTTTGCGTCAGAGGATGGCTCTTTCCAGCCTTTCTGCAATACACTTGGTGTAGCAGGGGCGCTCAGCTGAGCCACCATCAGTCTGCGTCACAGGACGGCTCTTTACAGCCTTTCTGCAATACACTTGGTGTAGCAGGGGCGCTCAGCTGAGCCACCATCAGTCTGCGTCACAGGACGGCTCTTTACAGCCTTTTTGCAATACACTTGGTGTAGTAGGGTTGCTCAGCTGGGCCTTCACCAGTCCGTGTCACAGGACGGCTCATTACAGCCTTTCTGCAATACACTTGGTGTAGCAGGGGTGCTCAGCTGTGCCTTCACCAGTCTGCGTCACAGGACGGCTCTTTACAGCCTTTCTGCAATACACTTGGTGTAGCAGGGGTGCTCAGCTGTGCCTTCACCAGTCTGCGTCACAGGACGGCTCTTTACAGCCTTTCTGCAATACACTTGGTGTAGCTGGGGTGCTCAGCTGTGCCTTCACCAGTCTGCGTCACAGGACGGCTCTTTACAGCCTTTCTGCAATACACTTGGTGTAGTAGGGTTGCTCAGCTGGGCCTTCACCAGTCCGTGTCACAGGACAGCTCATTACAGCCTTTCTGCAATACACTTGGTGTAGTAGGGTTGCTCAGCTGGGCCTTCACCAGTCTGTGTCACAGGACAGCTCATTACAGCCTTTCTGCAATACACTTGGTGTAGCAGGGGTGCTCAGCTGTGCCTTCACCAGTCTGCGTCACAGGACGGCTCTTTACAGCCTTTCTGCAATACACTTGGTGTAGCTGGGGTGCTCAGCTGTGCCTTCACCAGTCTGCGTCACAGGACGGCTCTTTACAGCCTTTCTGCAATACACTTGGTGTAGCTGGGGTGCTCAGCTGTGCCTTCACCAGTCTGCGTCACAGGACGGCTCTTTACAGCCTTTCTGCAATACACTTGGTGTAGCTGGGGTGCTCAGCTGTGCCTTCACCAGTCCGTGTCACAGGACAGCTCATTACAGCCTTTCTGCAATACAATTGGTGTAGCTGGGGTGCTCAGCTGTGCCTTCACCAGTCTGCATCACAGGACGGCTCTTTACAGCCTTTCTGCAATACTCTGGGTGTAGTAGGGGTGCTCAGCTGGGCCTTCACCAGTCTGCGTCACAGGACGGCTCTTTTAGCCTTTCTGCAATACACTTGGTGTAGCAGGGGCGCTCAGCTGAGCCACCATCAGTCTGCGTCACAGGACGGCTCTTTACAGCCTTTCTGCAATACACTTGGTGTAGCAGGGGCGCTCAGCCGAGCCACCATCAGTTTGCGTCAGAGGATGGCTCTTTCCAGCCTTTCTGCAATACACTTGGTGTAGCAGGGGCGCTCAGCTGAGCCACCATCAGTCTGCGTCACAGGACGGCTCTTTACAGCCTTTTTGCAATACACTTGGTGTAGTAGGGTTGCTCAGCTGGGCCATCACCAGTCTGCGTCACAGGACGGCTCTTTACAGCCTTTCTGCAATACACTTGGTGTAGCAGGGGTGCTCAGCTGTGCCTTCACCAGTCTGCGTCACAGGACGGCTCTTTACAGCCTTTCTGCAATACACTTGGTGTAGCTGGGTTGCTCAGCTGTGCCTTCACCAGTCTGCGTCACAGGGCGGCTCTTTACAGCCTTTCTGAATACACTTGGTGTAGTAGGGTTGCTCAGCTGGGCCTTCACCAGTCCGTGTCACAGGACGGCTCATTACAGCCTTTCTGCAATACACTTGGTGTAGCAGGGGTGCTCAGCTGTGCCTTCACCAGTCTGCGTCACAGGACGGCTCTTTACAGCCTTTCTGCAATACACTTGGTGTAGCAGGGGTGCTCAGCTGTGCCTTCACCAGTCTGCGTCACAGGACGGCTCTTTACAGCCTTTCTGCAATACACTTGGTGTAGCTGGGGTGCTCAGCTGTGCCTTCAGCAGTCCGTGTCACAGGACAGCTCATTACAGCCTTTCTGCAATACACTTGGTGTAGCAGGGGTGCTCAGCTGTGCCTTCACCAGTCTGCGTCACAGGACGGCTCTTTACAGCCTTTCTGCAATACACTTGGTGTAGCTGGGTTGCTCAGCTGTGCCTTCACCAGTCTGCGTCACAGGGCGGCTCTTTACAGCCTTTCTGAATACACTTGGTGTAGCTGGGGTGCTCAGCTGTGCCTTCACCAGTCTGTGTCACAGGACAGCTCATTACAGCCTTTCTGCAATACACTTGGTGTAGCTGGGGTGCTCAGCTGTGCCTTCACCAGTCTGCCTCACAGGACGGCTCTTACAGCCTTTCTGCAATACACTTGCTGTTGCAGGGGTGCTCAGCTGAGCCACCATCAGTCTGCGTCACAGGTCGGCTCTTTACAGCCTTTGTACAATACACTTGGTGTAGCTGGTGTGCTCAGCTGTGCCTTCAGCAGTCTGCGTCACAGGAAGGCTCTTTACAGCCTTTCTGCAATACTCTTGGTGTAGCAGGGGCGCTCAGATGGGCCTTCAGCAGTGTGCATGGTTAGACATGAGCAGATCAATGGATCTCTCTCTTCAGGGACATCACCAAACATTATGCTGGAGTGTAGATTCCTTCCATAATTTAAACTTGCTCAAGATTTAGAACACGCCATCCTAGTCTCCTAGGCGATTTTAACAGTGAGATCTGCCAGGGGTTAAGGAAAGAGTAACAATCCATTCATTTTTGTCGTGGCTAATTTTAAGTGCCACACGCGGAAGGTGGTCGGATGAATGGAAAGAGCATGATATGGTGGCTCGTGTACTGGTTAATTGTACTGCAGTATAGGAGGCAGTGCACGTTACCTATTCCTAAACTCACCTAAGTGTTACAGAAAACAAATAATCGACGGAATGCTGACAATACAAACATTCTTCCCTAGTCAAAATATCTGGGTTAAATCAGTCGTTCTTTAGCCCACTACGCCACCCCAGTTTGGACCCAGCCATTTGCAAATCAGTCTTGACCCTGTGCCCCGTGGGAACAGTTCAGACCGAATTGTAAGGCCAGGTCCTCCCGGGACCGGAAACAAGCATACCGAGACCAGTCCCAGGGTATGTTACCCTTCCTCAACCAGGCTAGCTTGAATCCAGTGGCACAGTGAGCAAGGGACCCACGTCTGGGCATATCCATCCCACTTAGGGCAAAAAGTGTTACAGCAAAAAAATTATCGACGGAATGCTGACAATGCAAACATTCTCCCCCGGTCAAAAGAGCTGGGTCCCTTGTTCACTGTGCCACTGGATTCAAGCTAGCCTGGCTGAGGAAGGGTGGCATACCCCAAAATTGGTCCCATGATGCTTGTTTCTGGTCCAGGGAGGACCTGGCTTGGCAGTTCGGGCTGGACTGTTCCCATGGGGCACTTGGTCAAGACTGATTTGCATATGGCTGGGTCCAAACTGGGGTGGCGTAGTGGGCAAAAGAACAATGGATTAAACCCAGATCTTTGTGATTGGGGGTGCTTGTTTGCATATTTCAGCATTCCGTCCATCATTTGTTCATTTTGTAGATGTATTTGAAGCATAGTTATAAAATTGGGGGCAATACAACGAGAGAGAGAGAGAGAAAGAGAGAGAGAAAAAA